>NC_088791.1:144868886-146068886 GCF_011386835.1 Chrysemys picta bellii | reverse complement strand
AACAAATATTTAGGATTAATAGTCATTTTGCCATTATTTTTCATAACGGAAAGCTTGTGATTTTTTTCTTCAGCCTTTCTTGACAAAGGAGATGTCTCCATCTCCCATTTTTCTTGACAGGAATGGTTGAAAAAGCACTAATACATTTTTCAGGAATTTTTCAAGTTTTTTTACACTTCAAAGGTTTGAAAAATGTCAAAATTTCATTAACATTTTAATCAAAAAATTCCAACCAGCTCTAAAGCGGTTTGAAAACCCAAAATGTTTGACTAAATATTTTTTGTTAATTTTTCATTGAAAATTGAATTTGACAAAAACTTTTGACAAAAATGCAATATTTAGGACAATTCTACCAACTCTAGTTCTTAATAAAAGTGAGACCAAAGGGCTGCACACAGTTAAGATGTCCTGTTCCCAATTGCATACTGCCTCCAATTGTTACCAACAGGCGTGAAACCAATCTGTCTGGACGGAAGATTATGGTCCCTTCTTGGGAGGTTGAGAGGAGCATTGTGAGGAGCAGATACACTGGGATATTCTTTCTAAGGGCAGTGTGTGGCCTCGATCTCATTGAGAACAACAGAAGTAGCAGCCATTTTTAAAGCTCTCCCTGGAAGTCTATAGAGTAGAACATTATTCTTCAACCTCTGCTGAAGGAGAAATTTCAGTCATGAAGAATAATGGCAAACAATGTCCATTAATCCTAAACATTTTTCAGTGGAGCGTATGCACAAGATTTCAGTGAGTTTTAACTACATAGGAAGTTTGAAGACTCTATACTGTTCGTTTATGACCAAACCAATCAAACCAATTAAGAGATTTAATTTTAAATTCTCTGATATTCATTCTATACTTAACAAGATGACACTTTTTTTTCATAAATATAAAAGATGCTGGCTTTAAGTGCAAAACTCAACTCAATCTTAACTATGGAGTGTTAGCAAAGCCTCCATAATACGTTGTTATCTCTATATAGATTCCTATCATGGCATCCATCACGGCAGTATCTCAGTACCATTGGTGTGTTCTAGTACAGTAGTTGCTAGGTTATTACTTGGGAAAAAAAGGTGGAGGAAGATCCATTACTTGGGACACTTAAAACCAGACTGGATGAAATACTGGAGAACAGACTGCATTACCATCTGGAAGATGGACTAGATGTGCCCTAGTTGAACCATTTCTAGTTAACAAATTTCGACTAAACAAAAATATTTAAAGATCTCTAAAATTTGAAAACATGCTGAATCTGGCTTTGAATTAAAAGTTACCCCACTAAACAAACATTCTGCAGACATAATACAGAAAAAAATATCCAATAACTGTGTGGTGGATTTTTGTACCATGCCATATTTTCCCCTTCACAGTCCCCCAGCTAGGTCATTGCAACATGCAGGCAGAGTAGATTCTGCAAGATAAATGTCCTGGCATTTGGTCCTGTAAAACATGTTGATTCAGTGCAGCTAAAATTAAATGATCTCCTTACGAATGGAATTTGTTTAGAGGCGATAACCTCTCCTTTTCCCTGGCAGTTGTGTTCTGACTAGAGATACAAGAAATCAAAGTGAGGTCTTAAGAACAATAAGCTCACACTTCTGTCATTGGGGGATTTTTGCTATGGTTTCTCTAGACTGGAATGGGAAAACCAGGGAACTCCAAAAAAAAAAATAAAAAAGAGGAAAACACCCTGTGACGGTCTCGAATTTGAAGTGTTAATCCAATCTATTCTTTTAGGCACTGGGTAATCATACAGTACGTGACACTGCCCCAGGCTATTTTATGGGAATATGCATAAAGAGAAGTTTGCTTACTTCAGAGTTTCAGCAAGGAAAAAGCTCTGTTGTACATCGTCATATGCAGGAGATGAGGAATAGACATCCTTGACCCCCGAAAATCCACCACTGACTCGGCAGTACTTGTCAATAGCCTGTAGAGATGACGTAAGAACAGAAGAGGCATATTTTACCTGTACTTTAATATTTGAAAAGATACGACAAAGCAAGGATTGACCAATACTGATCAAAGTACACAGCGACATACTCTGCTAATGGTATTGAGAATTACAGCTGAAATAATGGGGGAAGGACATTCATATCACTGGATTTTGTAGATAGGAGAGCTGGAGGAGTTTTAGAAACTTTGAGATAGTTTGTCATGGGTTCCTGCAGAAGGTTATTAAGAGGGGGCACAAGGGATTGTACGCATCACTGGGGGCTGTCTGCTGACCCGTACAGCCTCCTCCACCTCCCTTTGGACTCCCATGTGATCTCTTCCTTTCCTATTTTAACTGAATTTTGATCCCAGCTGTACTGGTCTGAGCTGTCCCAGCAGGGCTCCTGGCCTTTGAAATGGTGAAATCCAAGTCCCTGAGCACACAAATACAAAGAGGAATCGTAGAATCATAGAATATCAGGATTGGAAGAGACCTCAGGAGATCATCTAGTCCATTCCCCCTGCTCAAAGGAGGACCAACCTAAACTAAGTCATCCCAGCCAGGGCTTTCTGTTTGTTATGCTCAACAGAAGCTGAGAGGAGTTGAAGCAGGGGAACAAATGCAGTGTAGAAACAGATGTCTCTATACACAAAGAAAATGAATTCAGACTGAATGAGCTACTCACAATCTATGCCTCAACCTTGGAGGGCTGTTAACAAAAGAGATTCTCCACTGGAAATGTGTGTTTGTGAATATCTGCAGATGCAATCAGGGAAACTAGCAGGGAAAGTTATGTGGTTTCCCCTAAAACTGTAGGACTATAGGTTAAAATTGTCCATATCTATAACTACAAAATCCAACAGTATCAGTCAGATAGTCAAAGTGTGTGGCTATAATAGTTTAGGACTATTATAAAGAAACTTTAATTCATCCAGACTCTTAACAATGAGAGTAGATGAGAGGGTGGGGAAGGGGAACACCAGGTCTCAGCATGACTGTCCTATCTTTAACATAGTCACCTGGCCACAATGCATGCCAGTGTCTGTACTTTCTTCAGGAAGCACCTCTATTCAAGAGGACAGCAGCCACTGAAGACTTTTAGAGGCTGGACTTGGTCATGCTGGCTGTTCCTGACAGATTTTAATTACCAACAGCTATTATAAATGCTGATAGCAACATAAATACTATAGGTTAAAAACAATACTTCGCTTTTACAAAGTATGTTACAAACATTAGCTAATTAATTCACAAAGGACCACTATGTGGTAGGCATTAAATGGCAAAAAAATAATTAATGAAGAGATAAGGTTGCCCAGTTATAGTTTGTGACTTTCCAGAACATTAAGTTCAGAAAAATCCAGACTTCTGAAAACCAGGTAATACATAGTTAAGGTAAATGCCTACACAAACTTAACTTTGCCTCCTGCAAGTGGACAATAGCCACTGAGAATTATCTGCATGCACTTAGCTGCATTCCCTGTTAGGTGTAGCTGTACTGAATGGCTGGGACAACTTGAAAGAGCAGTTATTGTGATATGAGATCTGGGAATTAATTAGAGGAGAATCACAGAGCTGTGACAGTGATATGCAGAGATCTGGGTCTGAGTCCCCTCATGTGTTATTAAAGGAAGGATGTACATGTGTACCTTGAGGTTCCAGTTGGCATCACTTCAATACATAATTGTATAGGTTGTATCAGACTGGGAAACAAAATGGCAGATGAAATTCAATGTTGATAAATGCAAAATAATGCACATTGGGAAACAATCCCAATTATACATACAAAATGAGGGGGTGTAAATTAGCTATTACCACTCAAGAAAGAGATCTTGGGAGTTACTGTGGATAGTTCCCTGAAAACATCTGCTCAGTGTGCAACGAAAGTCAAAAAAGCAAACAGAATGTTTAGAACCATTAGGAAAGGGATAGATAATAAGACAGAAAATATCATATTGCCTCTATATAAATCCATGGCACGCCCACATCTTGAATACTGTGTGCAGTTCTGGTCATCCCATCTCAAAAAAAAAAATTATAATTGGAAAAAGTACAGAAAAGGGCAACAAAAATGATTAAGGGTATGGAACAGCTACCGTGTGAGGAGAGAGATTAAAAAGACTGGAACTGTTCAGCTTTGAAAAGAGACAACTAAGTGGGGATATGATAGAGGTATATAAAATCATGAATGGTGTGGAGAAAGTGAATAAAGAAGTGTTATTTACCCTTTTACATAACACATGAACTAGGGGTCACCCCATGAAATTAATTGGCAGCAGGTTTAGAACTAAGACAAGGAAGTACTGCTTCACACAACACACAGTCAACCCATGGTACTTATTGCCAGAGAACATTGTGAAGGCCAAAAGTAGAACTGGGTTAAAAAAAGAATGATGTAAATTCCTGGAGGATATATCCATCAATAGCTGTTTCCCAAGATGGCCAGCGACACAACCCCATGCTCTGGGTGTCCCTAAACCTCTGACTGTTAGAAGCTGGGCCTGGACAACAGGGGACGGATCTCTTGATGATTGCCCTGTCCTGTTCACTACCGTTGAAGCATCTGGCACCGGCCACTGTCAGAAGCCAGGATACGGGGCTAGATAAACCATTGGTCTGTCCCAGTATGGCCGTTCTTATGTTCAGTAGTAGGGCACTGCGGTGGTCTTGCCCTGGGTACTGTCAGTGTGAGGTGAGATTTAAAAGGATATGATGACATTAAATTTTAAAAGTGTGGTATTCTGTTGGGGGAGTAGGCTCAGTGTTTGAGCACAGGGCAAATGCAGGCAGTGCCTGTCCACTACAATGAAAAGGCAGAGTATGAGTGTGTGTGTTATGGCGGTTGCAGGGCGTTGCTCCAAAAGGGCAGTTTGAAGGTTGTATGGGTATTTAACTTAACTCTTGTTTCCTGTTTTTCAGAAGTTTGACCTTTGCTGAACTCACCATTCTGCAAGGGCACAAGCTATCACCAGGCAACCTTAACGCTGCATTAACAAAGCCTTTGCCATTTAATTTCTTAGGTTTTTTAAACCAAAAAAGAAATGTTAGTTTGTAGGAGTTAGTGGTCATTTAGACAGGTGTAATTCTCACCTAGGTTTGCAGTTGATATGCTACTGCAGCTAGGTACTAATCAAAAGACCTAGCTTTTATATAGTGCTTTTCATCAGTAGATCTTAAAGAACTTTACAATATTATCCCCACTTTTCATATGGGAAACCAAGGCACAGAGAGATGAAGTGACTTGCCAAGGTCACCCAGCAGGCCAGTGGCAGAGCTAGGAATAGTCCCAGTTCAACAGTCTTTCCACTAGGCCACACAGTTACTATGTGATTCCATTTTGCTATAGTGGAATAGGGATAATGGTCATACTTTGAAATGTTTGCAATGTGTAGTTGCTAAAAGGGCCAGTGAGAGAAATCTTGATGGTCTGTGTTCTAAAACCTTGACAATTTTATTATATAGACAAGGTGAGAGAGGTAATATCTTTTATAGGACCAACTTCTGTTGGTGAGAGAGACAAGAGTTTACAGGTTTAACTGGTATGGGGGTTCTTGAACCCAGATTTTCTGTGTCCAATGCCATTCCCACAGATTGTTCTAAGACGTGGAGCTTGAGCTCACATCCCACAATTTTCTGGTTTTAGTGGAGAACAAAAGCACCTGCTTGGAAAGTATGGTTCATCTAGGCAGAAAAGGCATCTGCTGTGCCCATCTTTATGCAGGATTAGTTTGTATGATGGGTAGGGATTGAAGCCCACTGTTTTTGAGACTGCAATCTTATGATCCTATATGTGAGCGGTGGGGTCTGTTTAGAGGGTGGAAGTTGTTCAGGGAGGTCTGATTGAAGGATTTCAATCCAGACAACGATTATTGAGTCCAAAAGGTTGAAGGTAAAGAGATGAAGATTGGTCTGGAGAATTTCAGAAGTTTAGATTAAGAAAGACCATGATAGAGTTGCTAGCAGATAGGACACTGCTAGGTTCCATCTCACTGCCATGGGTGGTAAGAGGGAACTGAGGGAGAGTCGTGGCCGCCCACCCTTTATGCCTTTGTATGGGAGCCAGTGCAGCCCCAAAGGACACTGCTAGCAAAAAGAATCCAGTCACATGCATAAAATGCATGTGCACCTACAGTGGGATCCACACTGACACATATTTGAAGAGCATGTGAAGAAGCTGCCCTGAAAACTGCGGGAGGAGCTCAAGGAAGAGCTTGGTATCCTCTCAGACAGAGAGGCACAAGAAAACACTGGGGGTTAAAACCTCCAAAGCTTATCTCAGAGAAACCTTTATTGGGACTGGGATTCTACTGATTAGTATAGGGCCTGGGCGTCATGGCTACTGGGTTCTATTGCCAACTCTGCCACTCACTTGTTGTGTAACCTTGAACAGATCACCTATTTATACATCCATTTCTCCATCTGTTATACAGGAAAGATAATAGTAATCACCACCACCAACACAACCAATCTATTTTACAGGGGCTGGTAATGGCTAATAAATTATTGTTTGGAAAGTGTTTGGGATGAAAAGAGCTACAGAAGAACAAAGCAGAATAATTCTATTGACTGAGCCAATCAGCAGTTACCTGTGCTGCTTCCCAGCCCCACTGCCTGTATTTGGGATCATGTGTAAATCTCCACATATACCAATAGGTCTCGATCACCTCTGGTCTTAGAATGTAATACTTTTCATTCTGCCGCACTGCCACTGCCTCTAGGCCACCATCAAATTTGAACGCTTCAGGACCCAGCTTTAATGCTGCAGAGAGAAGAGAAAAGAAAAGAGGAATACTTTATTCCTTTCCAATCTTTGGGGGAGGGATTTATACAAAGCATGCAAATAAATCTGAAACGAAATCTAGCTTTTCTTTGAATAGTCTCATAAATATTTCCTATTGTTGAGGCTTCTAATATTTCTAATGAATAATGTATTTGATCCCTGTGTTAAATCTACTTATCTTGACAGGAGAATAGTAGTCCCCTTAGAAACTAATAAAACACTAAGAATATAAGCATTTTAACACATTCCGTTATAAGGTAAAATTAAACTGAGACAGACTGGTTCTTGCTATACATAAGGAAAAGAGAAAATGGTCAGGAACATTTTTAACATTCTATTGATTTGATATGGCAGGATGGGAAAAGGCCTGAGAAGGTGAATTAGGAATCATCATTGCAGATAGTCTGTATTTCCAGCTAGGCCAGTGGTGGGCAACCTGCTCCATCTATGCCTCACTTATAGAAACTGCATTACCTGAGCAGGAAGGATATGGAGAGTGGTGCTGCAGTGGCCTCTGAAGCTGAGACCAGGGATCTGAAGGGAAGAGTAGAACAGGGAGTGCTGTCTACCTGCACTTGAATCAAGGCAGCACATGGAATGCAGCACACTCTTATAATAGATGAGATGGCCTCAGTGTCAATCTGGCTGGGCTTTTAGTACCTCTTTCATAAACTCTTCCAGGAGTTTGAACCACTGCTCTGCTCAAGGCAGGGCAGAGGAGGAAAGACAAATTAAACTGAGTATCCTGTTGGACAGCATCCTTCTTCCATGCAAAGAAAGGTCTGGTATGGGGATCCATCATGGATTTTTACTGTAGTCTAACACACTGTTCAAATCCAAATGTTTTATCTAGGTATCCAGAAGATTGAGGGGCCTCATTCTAGGCAGTGGGGCAAACAGAGAATGATTTTGGAAACACACAAGAGTGCAGAGTTAAACTATAACAGGACTGGCTCCTAAAGAGACTTTAGCCAAGTAAGGGTGATATCCATGGGAGCTGTGGGTGTTCAACACTTAAAATTAGGTAACTTATTCATGTGCTTAAGTATGGATTTAGGAACCTAACTCTAGAGACTTTAGTCCTAATTTAGTCCTTTATTTTTATATGTTTGTCACTATAAAACTACAGCTAGCCTAGAAACTAACTAGTGAAAAGGAAAGACAGAGTCAGAAAACAAATGTTGCTTTCTAACCTCTAATACAGGGGTCGGCAACCTTTCAGAAGTGGTGTGCCGAGTTTTCATTTATTCATTCGAATATAAGGTTTCGCGTGTCAGTAATACATTTTAATGTTTTTAGAAGGTCTCTTTCTATAAGTCTATAATATATAACTAAACTATTGTTGTATGTAAAGTAAATAGGGTTTTTAAAATGTTTAAGAAGCTTCATTTAAAATTAAATTAAAATGCAGAGCCCCCCGGACTGGTGGCCAGGACCGGGGCAGCGTGAGTGCCATAGGTTGCCTACCCCTGCTCTAATATAAAAACTGAGGAAGAGACCCTCAGTAGTTTGTAGCTACAGAACCAGTCCATCAGTATCTAGTGTCATTTTACATTTCCTAGGAGAACAACTATCACATCCCTCCCACATTTCCTTTGTCTGTTTATCTGATTATAGCCAGTCTTGGAACGGGGCCAGTACCTGCTCTTACTTTGGCCCTACCTTGTCTGAAGTCGCATTCATGAATTCATGAATTCACTTATGCAGTTTGTGCTATTGGGAATGCAAGAATTACCACTGTGGATAAAACCAACTAATCCAGTATCCAAGTCTCTGAAAGTTGCCATCATCAGACACTTCAGGGGAAGGTTCAAGAAATGTCTTCATGGACAACTGTAGAATAAACAGCCCACAGACAGTTTCTAAACTATGTCAGTTAATGGCTGGGTATGTTCTTAAGCATAAAGGTCTATGTCCTTTATTAAATAAAACCCCGATATAATACAAATCTGGGTGTTCTCAGTATCCATATGTGTCTACCCCTTTTTGGAATCTTGCTAAGCTCTTAATTTCTATAGTATCCTTGTGACAGTGCATTCTGCAGGTTGATTTATCAGGTTTTAGTTTGTTGCATTTCCAATTTCATTGACTGTCCTCTTGTGTCATGTGATTAGATAAAAAGGAGTGGTCAAAATACCATCTTTTCACAATACCATTCTTTTTTTATGTGCCTCTATCATGTCCCTTATTAGTCTCACTATACTAAATAGAACAACATTATGCCCTAAGTCACACTGGCGTAAATCTGGAGTAACATCACTAAAGTCAACTGAGTTACTTTGGATTAACAGTAGCGTAACAATAGAGCTTGGCCTCCACAGTTTTCACTCATCACATAGAAATTTCTCCAGGCCCCTTCCATTTTTGTTGCCCAAATCAAGATTGCCTTTATTTACTTATATCTTTGATGAGATGGAGTGACAGGAAATGAACACAGTATTGCAGACATGGTGTCCTGTGATTTATATGATGACATTAATATAGGGGAAGCTGGTAGTGACCCATACACCCCTTTAGATTCCCTAACACTTTCTATTATAAAGGATTCTTGCCATAATTTCTTTGAGAAATTCTCACCCCTCCATTGTTTGTAACAGCCTTTGATATTTGGCAGGGGAATGTCCTCAGGATACAAAAAGGAAATTTCTTATGAAAATTCCATTCAACTTTTCCTGAGAAATATCAAAAGAATAGAATGCGATTTCTCTTCTCTCACATGCATTCCCCAAAGCAGTCGCAGCTGCCCTGAGAATACCTGGAAGCTGCCAGTGCAGCTGTAGCAGGGGTGTGATGAAGAACAGAGTTGGGCTGGGCTCCCCTCCCCCAGACCCAGCACATGGCCTTAATATGCCCCCTCTGGGGGTACTTCATAGTGCAAGAGCTCCCCCAACTCCCACAGTGTGAGAGAGCTAGAGATTTGGGCCAGGCCAGGCCGGGTGCTCTCCCACTGACCACAGCACCTGGACCTAGAGGTTCATTCCCCACTCTGATAACAGCTTCCTCCTGCCTCACTAACAATTAGTCCTGTACTCAAGTGGTAACAGTTTGTGCTGCAATCCAGAAGACTCAGGATTGAAACCCTAATACTTATTGGGGAGGTTGTTACCTTGCACATAGGAGAATTTATCTTAACCTTTTTCCTTTAAAACACCCAGGAAATTAAATACAAAAAATGTTAAATGAACATTATTTAGGTTGCAATGTCAAGCACTTGAAAGTTAGGAAATGCTAAATTTATGGTTGCTCAAACAACCTCGTTCTACCCCCTTTTGCCCATGCATTATGATACAGTCTTTAAATATGTAAACACATACTATTTTTTCCATAGGACCTTTGCATCATTCAGTTCATAGGATGGATGAATGAGGAATTGGGGTTGCACAAACAACTGTAAATCTGGCAATTCACAAGTTCTGTGTGCTTGAATTTATAAAATAAATATTCTTTTACTGTAGCTTTTTTCTATGTAATAGTATTTAAAACAGTATTATCTATCCCCTTTCTTATATAGCCTGACATTTTATTTGCTTTTTTAACTGCTGCTGCACATTGAGCAGATTCATTGATTTGTCCAGGTCTTTCTGTCTTGAGTTGCTACTGTTCATTTAGAACCCAATAAGGTGAACGAGTACTTGAAATTACTTCTTCCAACATGCATTACTTTGCATTTGTCAGCAGTAAATTTCATCTGCCACTTTGTTGCCTATTCCCACTGGAGATTCTCACAATTTTTTTCTAGTCTTAACTATCTTGAATTATTTTGTATCACCTGTAAATTTGGCACCCATTATTCACTCTTTTTCCAATGGAGTTTAAATATATTAAACAACACTAATCCTGTCCTGACATTAGAGACGTCTTTATTTTGTTGAAACTTGCCCACCCCGCCTTTCGCCTCCTACTCCTAAGGGGAATCCCTTCAAATAAGTTGTCTCTGCTCAGCTGCTGACCTAGGTGAATATATTTGTCAACTGCCTCAATTTCTTTCCTGTTTATCGTGATGATTCCTTCTGCACAATGCTCATTCCGCATCCACTTTGACTACATCACCCCATGCAAAAATGGACAAACACAAAAAAGTGGGATGGGACATCAGAAGTGAATATGTCTGAGGCCTGGTCTACACTATGAGTTTAATTTGAATTTAGCAGCATTAAATTGAATTAACCCTGCACCCGTGCACACAACGAAGCCCTTTATTTCGATATAAAGGGCTCTTAATATCGATATCTGTACTCCTCCCCGACGAGGGGAGTAGCTCTGAAATCGGTATTGCCATTTCAAATTAGGGTTAGTGTGGCCGCAATTCGAAGTTATTGGCCTCTGGGAGCTATCCCACAGTGCACCATTGTGACCGCTCTGGACAGCAATCTGAACTCGGATGCACTGGCTAGATAGACAGAAAAAGCCCCGCGAACTTTTGAATTTTATTTCCTGTTTGTCCAGCGTGGAGAGCACAGGTGACCACGCAGAGCTCATCAACACAGGTAACCATGCAGTCCGAGAATCGAAAAAGAGCACCAGCTTGGATGGTACGGGAGGTACTGGATCTGATCGCTATATGGGGAGAGGATTCAGTGCTAGCAGAACTACGTTCCAAAAAACGAAATGCCAAAACTTTTGAAAAAATCTCCAAGGGCATGATGGAGAGAGGCCACAACAGGGACTCATATCAGTGCCGCATGAAAGTTAAGGAGCTCAGACAAGCCTATCAAAAAACCAAGGAGGCAAACGGTCGCTCCAGGTCAGAGCCACAGACATGCTGCTTCTGCGCTGAGCTGCATGCAATTCTAGGGGGGGCTGCCACCACTACCCCACCTCTGACCGTGGATTCCGAGGCGCAGGTAATCTCAGCCACACCTGAGGATTCTGTGGACGGGGAAGAGGAGGAGGAGGAGGACAAGCTTGCTGTCATAATTATAAAGGGAAGGGTAACAGCCCTCCTGTGTACAGTACTATAAAATCCCTCCTGGCCAGAGACTCCAAACCTATTTACCTGTAAAGGGTTAAGAAGCTCAGGTAACCTGGCTGACACCTGACCCAAAGGACCAATAAGGGGACAAGATACTTTCAAATCTTGGTGGGGGGAAGGCTTTTGTTTGTGCTCTTTGTTTTGGTGGTGGTTCGCTCTTGGGACTAAGAGGGACCAGACATCAATCCAGGCTCTCCAAATCTTTCTGAACAAGTCTCTCATATTTCCAACTTGTAAGTAAACAGCCAGGCAAGGCATGTTAGTTTTTATCTTTGTTTTCTCAACTTGTAAATGTACCTTTTTGCTAGAGTGTTTATCTCTGTTTGCTATAACTTGAACCTAAGGCTAGAGGGGGGTCCTCTGGGCTCTTTAAGTTTGATTACCCTGTAAAGTTATTTTTATCTTTTTCTTTAATTAAAAGCCTTCTTTTTAAGAACCTGATTGATTTTCCTTGTTTTAAGATCCAAGGGGTTTGGCTCTGTGTTCACCAGGGAATTGGTGAAGAGTCTCTCAAGGCTACCCAGGGAAGGGAATTAGCACTTTGGGAGTGGTGGCAGCGGACCAGATCTAAGCTGGTAGTTAAGCTTAGAAGTTTCATGCAGGCCCCCACATTTGTACCCTAAAGTTCAGAGTGGGGAAGCAGCCTTGACACTTGCAGAGAGCACACAGCACTCCGTTCTCCCCAACAGCCAGGATCTTTTTCTCAGCCTGAGTGAAGTACCCTCCCAACCCTCCCTAGGCAGTATCCAAGACCATGACCCCATGGAAGGGACCTCAGGTGAGTTTACCTTTTAAAATATAAAACATGGTTTAAAAGCAAGCGTTTTTAAAATTTGTTAGTCTCTAAGGTGCCACAAGTACTCCTGTTCTTTTTGCGTTTTTTAATGATTAATTTGCCCTGAGGACTTGGGATGCATTCGCGGCCAGTACAGCTACTGGAAAAGTCTGTTAACGTGTCTGGGGATGGAGCGGAAATCCTCCAGGGACATCTCCATGAAGCTCTCCTGGAGGTACTCCAAAAGCCTTTCCACAAGGTTTCTGGGCAGTACAGCTTTATTCCGTCCTCCATGGTAGGACACTTTACCACACCATGCTAGTAGCAAGTAATCTGGTATCATTGCATGACAAAGCCTGGCAGCGTATGGTCCCAGTGTTTGCTGGCATTCAAGCAACATCCGTTCTTTATCTCGCTGTGTAATCCTCAGGAGAGTGATATCGCTCATGATAACCTGATTGAAATACGGGAATTTAATTAAGGGGACAGAGGTGGCCATTCCTACTGGGCTGTTTGCCTGTGGCTGAAAATAAATCCTTCCCTGTAGTTAGCCAAGCCTGGGGGGGGGGCGTAAATTGGCGCTGAGCTTTTCGCGTTTGGCTAGCAGGGATCTTCCCTGATACCACCCACGCAGTGGGGGGAGGGGTAAAGCGATCATCCCAGATAATTGATGGGGGGAGGGCGTTAGTTTGGTTTCTGCAGGGATCTTCCCTGATACCAGCCACGCGGTGGGGGGAGGGAAAAAGCAATCATCCCAGAGAATTGGATGGGGGGTTAGTTTGTTTTTTGCTGCTGCAGGTTAACAGGAAAACCGCAGCACTCAACGGGCTTTGCTTGGTATGTGGTAAAGGAGGATGCAGAAGCCGAAAGACAATGGCTTACCATGGCCGCATGCAAGCCGAATTCTGTTGCCCAGACCTGCGTCTGTGATCTCTAACACCAAAGCCACAGGCACTCAATATTAAGATGCAAAATGCGACCTTGCACAGAAATCACATGTGCTATGTAATGTTAATAGTGTTGTTCACCGTGAAAGAGTATAAGCATTGTTCTGTAAAATTTATCTTTTTAAATACTTCTCTCCCTTTTTTTCCCTCCCTCCAACAGCTGCAAATTTTTCAAGCCTCCCTCCTCCGTCCCGAAGGCTATCTCAGATAAGGCGGAGAAAAAAAAAAGGACACGAGACGCCATGTTCTCGGAAATAATGGAATCGACCCGCAAGGAAAGAGCTCATCTGAATGAGTGGAAGGACACGGTATCAAAGTACACGAAAGATGCCAGTGAATGTGAGGACAGGAGGGACCAACGTGAGGACATGAGGGACCAATGTGAGGAGAGGAGAGACGCTCGAGATGAGAGGTGGCGGCAGGAAGATCAGAGGAGGCAGGATGCAACACTGGGGCTGCCGCATGAGCAAACAGACATCCTCGGGTGTCTGGTGGAGCTTCAGGAACGGCAGCAGGATCACAGAGTGCCGCTACAGCCCCTGTATAACCACCCTCCCCCGTCACCATGTTCCATAGCCTCCTCACCCAGACGTGCAAGAACGCGGGGCGAGGGAGGGAGGAGAGAGGCTCCGTGCGCCCTCCCATTCCACCTCAGTGGACAGCCCAAGCAAAAGGCTGTCATTACTTTAACCTGTTTTTAGTGGCCTCCTCCCCGATACTTCTCCCAAACCCCACCCAGGCTACCTTGTCAGTTCTCTCTCTCTTTTTATAATCAATTAATAAAGAATAAATGATTTTTAAATTATAGTGAATTTATTTCCTTTGAAAACAAGCTGTGATCGCAGGGGAAGGGTGGGTTGCTTACAGAGAATGAGTCAATAAAAGGGGTGGGTTTTCATCAAGAAGAAATAAACAGAACTTACACACGGTAGCCTGGCCAGTCATGAAACTGGTTTTCAAAGCTTCTCTGATGCGCCGCGCTTCCTGGTGTGCTCTTCTAATCGCCCTGATGTCTGGCTGCGCGTAATCAGCTGCCAGGCAATTTGCCTCAGCCTCCCACCCTGCCATAAAGGTCTCCCCCTTACTTTCACAGAGATTGTAGAGCACACAGCAAGCAGCAATAACAATGGGAATATTGGTTTGGCTGAGGTCTGAGCGAGTCAGTAATGTGCGCCAGCGACCTTTTAAACGTCCAAATGCACATTCTATCACCATTCTGCACTTGCTCAGCCTGTAGTTGAACAGCTCCTGACTCCTGTCCAGGCTGCCTGTGTATGGCTTCATGAGCCGTGGCATTAAGGGGTAGGCTGGGTCCCCAAGGATAACTATAGGCATCTCAACATCCCCAACGGTTATTTTCTGGTCCGGGAAGTAAGTCCCTTGCTGCAGCCGTTTAAACAGAGTAGTGTTCCTGAAGACGCGAGCGTCATAAAAACTTGCCGGCCAGCCCACGTTGATGTTGGTGAAAGGTCCCTTGTGATCCACCAGTGCTTGCAGCACCACTGAAAAGTACCCCTTGCGGTTTATGTACTGGGTACCCTGGTGCTCCGGTGCCAAGATAGGGATATGGGTTCCATCTATCGCCCCACCACAGTTAGGGAATCCCATTGCAGCAAAGCCATCCACTATGACCTGCACATTTCCCAGAGTCACTACCTTTGGTAGCAGCAGCTCAGTGATTGCTTTGGCTACTTGCATCACAGCAGCCCCCACAGTAGATTTGTCCACTCCAAATTGATTCCCGACTGACCGATAGCTGTCTGGCGTTGCAAGCTTCCACAGGGCTATCGCCACTCGCTTCTCAACTGTGAGGGCTGTTCTCATCTTGGTATTCTGGCGCATCAGGGCAGGGGAAAGCAAGTCACAAAGTTCCATGAAAGTGCCCTTACGCATGTGAAAGTTTCGCAGCCACTGGGAATTGTCCCAGACCTGCAACACAATGCGGTCCCACCAGTCTGTGCTTGTTTCCCGGGCCCAGAATCGGCGTTCCACAGCTAGAACCTGCCCCATTAACAACATGATCTCCAAAGCGCCGGGTCCTGCGATTTGAGAGAATTCTGTGTCCATGTCCATGTCCTTATCACTCTCGTTGCCGCGCTACCGTCGCTGCCTCCTCTTTGCCTTGTTTTTCTGGTCCTGGTTCAGCATAAACTGCACGAGAATGCGTGAGGTGTTTACAATGTTCATGACTGCTGTCTTGAACTGAGCGAGCTCCATGCTTGCCGTGGTATGGTGTCTGTTCACCCAGGAAAAAAGGCGCGAAACGGTTGTCTGCTGTTGCTTTCATGGAGGGAGGGGTGAGGCTGTACCCAGAACCACCTGCAACAATGTTTTTTGCCCCATCAGGCACTGGGATCTCAACCCAGAATTCCAATGGGCGGGGGAGACTGCTGGAACTATGGGATAGCTATGGGATAACTACCCACAGTGCAACACTCCGGAAATCGACGCTAGCCCCGGTACATGGACACACACCGCCGAATTAATGTGCTTAGTGTGGCCACATACATTCAACTTTATACAATCTGTTTCCAAAATTCGAATTCTGTAAATTCGGATTAATCCCGTAGTGTAGACATACCCTGAGTCTTATAACCACATTGAAGGGGATGTCAACAATAAAAATTTGAGGGGACACGAAATGAAAAGATAAAAACTGAACTGCAACCTCCTTGTGACTGGAGTAGGAAAGGGTTTTTTTTCTTGTGTCCCTTGCTGGCAATATAGGTTATGTATAGTACCTGACGGCAAGTGGGGATAAACTCAAGACATCTTCATTCTAGAGAAAACTTTCACTAAGATGAACCACAAACACAAAGAAATCAAGAATAAAAGCAGCAGACTGATCCTCAGCTCCCCAAGCTGTGCGAAGACTTGTCCTTTAAAGTCAAACATTTAAAATAATTTTATTACTGATTCTTTTAATGAAGTTAAATATAATGAAGCTGAAGAATGCTTATGCAATATTACTTCAGCATGTTTTTCCATTCCTTTGATTTGGATGAGTTTTGTGTAAATGAAACTTAGCCAGGAATGGAGCTCTAGATTCACCCAAAGACGGAAACAGTGGCGAGCACACTGCAAGCTGTAGTACAGTGATTTGCAAATACACCTCAGCCTTGACCTTGAACTACCAGCTATAGTATACTGGCAATAAGAACAGACCCAGTCTCCAGGTTGCTGGTACCATCTGAAAATTCCCTTGATTGGATCAGTTGATTGTGCTTTATTAAGTGTATGAGTTCTCTAATGCAAGCTAACAGGACAGCCAAAACTGTACAGACCACCATACTCTTAACAAATCAATTATAACTGCAAATGAAACTCAAACCAGAGGCTCAGTTACATAATAGTTGTTGAAGTGCTCGTTCTGGGGCCCAGGCACACATTTCTGCACCATCTTTAAGACTTAGTCTTTTAATACTGAGGGGACAGAGTTCAGGGAATACACAACAGGGATTATGTAACTTCTGGTTGCCCGGGTGTTTGCTATAAATAGAGACAGCCAACCCTTATCAATGAGAGACCCGGGTCATGGAAAGAACTAACTTTATTTGGACTATCTTGGCTGATAAATGTGTCCACTGGTGTTCAATGATATAATGCTACTGAGTCCCAATGCCCCAAAGTCCTCAAGTTTAATTTAATAGCCTTTAACATTTTACTGTCTTCATTTTCAAACGGATTCACAATTTCACCAAATTGTTGGAAATGCTGTACAACCTGCACCTGTTTGTGAACTTGTACAGCCAGCAAGAATGCACCAGTGTTCATTTTAGCCAGAAGCAGGACGGCACTGTCATGACAAATGGGATTTTTGAACCATGGAAAACAGCAATTCACCAATGTGATTTCAAATTGTAACAATTTCACACACTAATTTATGTTTCAAGAGGGTGAGGCTAACTAACAGTTATTACTATAAAAAATGGCTGGTGTTTTTCTGCAGAGCACATTCTCATTTATTAATTATTTTGCTAAAACTATTTTAAGTTGGATATATAAAACACTACCCCATGTACCAATGCTCTCTCAAATGTAGTTTTATCATCTGAATGATCTGCACACAAAACTATATTTAGAAAACAAGTCAGGGATAGACATAGATGACCAAACATAAAAGTCTTAAGGTCTGAGTCTACATTCATGTACCCTGGCCGCATAAATTAGGAGTAACTCCAATTAAGTCAAGAAAGTTACAGTGGTATAAAAATGATGCGAGGTAGAGGAAGATCAGGCTCATGCATTCAAGACAAATGTCTTGAATAATCTGACCACCTCTCTTTCCTGTGTATTTCTACTGTGCAGGGTCCTGTTAAATTAAAATAATTAAATTGATAATATCTCTTACTTGTTCTGTCGTATGACTCATGACATGTATGTGCAATCTCAGCTCCAAGTTGCAAATAATGTCCAGCCTTATCATCTCTGGAACCATCTGCTCCAAGTGCAAACATTCCCCCAGCAAAACAGGTGAGGTGGCCCATCTTTCTCTCAAGGTGCCCATTCTTCCATTCCCCAATGTATGTCAGTCCTCCGTTAGACTTTCTGATAAGATGTCTTTCTATGGCCTGCAAGGAGATTGGGATAATCTTTAAATACTGGAAACAGTCAAGATTCTATCTGTTTTTACTATGCTTTAAACACTATATATTTCTGATCACAGATCTTGTGTTAAAAAATTAACATCACTTTCAAAACAAGAATATTTTTTCCTTCTTACCACACTTATCTATGAACACTCTAAAAACACATTCAACATGGCAAACAAAAATTAACCATAATGCAATTCTATGGTTTAGAAATCAAGCATGTAAAAGTAATGAAATTCCAAAAAATCAAGGTTTCAACAACAACATTAACTCAGTCACATCTGAAGTACAATTTACAGCTGATACATTTTATGACAGACATCTGGAGGTACTGAACCCAGGACCTCTTCATTTAAAACCATATGACTCTACTATTGAAAATAAAGACTTAGGACTCATTAACTAGCAGCAGTAGTAGCCTCACAAACTTCTTTATGGGCACTAGCCACTAGAGCAGGACAAAGACCCACACTGTGTTAATGTGGGTTACATGGTATTTTTAGTGTTTGTATTTAATTTCCCAGGTTATTTAAGATACTTGAGCTTTTATTATAGTTGATTTATTAAAACCAGAACCCCATATATTCTGTAATTTTGTGACTGCAGAATCCCCCCTTTTCAGCCAAATTGTTCTCCAAATTCTCTACATTAATTAAATAAAATTGTTCTAGCCCTTCTGGTTGCAGAAAAACCTCAAAACTGTAAACGGTGTGTAACTGATGTAATAGTATCTTCCTGAGTCCACAGCTAGCTAGAAACAATAGCTCCTGAGAGATGTGAACAGCCCATTCATCTCAACTGGGGCCTCACACACTTCAGGATTTTGCAACCACAAAATCTGTCATTTTCCCAAAATGCTACAGAAGTCAGCACTTTTGCAGTGGAATTTGCTATTTTGCTGCAACCTGCCACCAAACATTTAGCTTTCTGTATTCCTGCTCTGCCAGAATCTGCCTGTAGCTGCCTTTTGCCATAAGTGGGAGTAGTATAAAGCACATTCCCTGCGCTGTTCCATGGAGCCAGGCAGCAGAGGTCAAGAAGCCAGAGCCGGAATCCAGCTTGTAGTCAGAAAGCCAGAGATGTAGGCTGGTGGATTAGGCTGCCTGGAGAACAGTTCAACAGCCTCGAGAGCTGAGAAGATGAGCCAAGGAAGTCAATTACAAGCTCTCCCCTTCCCTAGCAAAAATGTGTCTGTCTGTCTGGAAAGCATTACGAGAGCTGAATTTGGCAACCTGGAGAGTAAAAGAACCCAACCTCAATAATAACCATCAAAAATATCAACAAATTTTACACCAGTAACTATTTCAATTTTGAGCCATATAGATGATTGTATGGGGATGGGGAGATGGGAACGAAGGGTATTTTCTGGCAGTAGAATAAATCAACATTTTGGTAGAATTTAGCACTTGTTGCCACAGAATTTGTTCCCATTCTGTTGTGAAGTACATGATACTCTGTTGAAGGTATTTAAATTCTGGGAGTTGACATCTGCAGAATAGATTCTGTTCTCTTTTCTTTCTTCATAATCTCTGCAAGGAGAAGGGTGTCGCAGCCAGACACAAGTGGGAATGTAAAGGTGGCAATGGTGCTCTCTTCCCCACCCAGTGAGAGTTAGGGGAGTGAAGTATGGGTGAACTCAAAGTTAAGCTCAGTTAAAGACTAAAGTCTACTCAAAGGTTAAGGCCTAAACTAAACCACTTAAAGAGTTTAAAGTAGCTTAAGAACCAGATTGTCAGAAGTCCTTACGGTCAATCCTCATCTGCTTTCTGCGTGACTATGCAAGTGCCCTTTGATTTGGGAAGTAGTCCCTGAACCCTCTGTGATTTGGGAAGTAGAGGCACTGCTTGCCCCTGTTCTTCTGATTGGAAGCAGGATGCCAAGAAGGTGATACAGAGATAGTAGGGTCATGGTCCTCCGCACTGTACACTACCCCTCCGAGCTGGGCCAAAATAGAGGGGTCAGCAAGCTGCTCTATTCTAATGATGGAGCAGATTTTGCATGTTCAATGCATGTGGAACAAATGCAGGAATATTGTCCATCACGGGCAGGCCCCCTCCTCAAGGATGTGTTTTAGTATCCACAATTTACTCCTAAACGATTAAGGCACCTAAACTTTTAGCTTAGCCACAGTTTCTGAGCCATCTTGAACACTGAAATCAGCTCAGTGCTAAATATGGCCTTAAGGGCTTATTTGTCTTTAGTTCTTAAACAGCAAGTAAGAGCAGTGCCAGTTCTAATAACCCTTAGCTTCACTTTTCTCTGAGAACTCAGCTGGAGAGTTCCAGTGCACACGAGCCAATATTCTAACTTTGAAAACACAGAACTCATTTTTCTTTACCCACTGCGCCACAGGGGTGTTGTGGGGATTAGTTAATGTCTGTACACAGCTTTGAAAACAAAGTGCTACAAAAATGCTAAATATAAATTACCATCAGTTGGATTGTTTTTCCTTTCTCAGTGAGAACTATAAAACAAACTAAGTTTCACATTCCTTCCTCCTTCAATTTTTAAGTTCTGGGAACACACACACAAATAACTGGACTATGGAAAGAAAGTGTATTTTGTACGCTACCCCTTCCACTTCAAAAATGATATGAAGAGTTTTTGCTCAAATTTTCCAAAACCAAAGTTAGAAACATCAACCTTAAAGGAAGAGTTGAGAAAGTTATGAGCAACTAAAAAAGAGTAGGTAGATTGGAAGCTGGAACTTGGTTTTAAAGGGTATGTCTACACTGCAGTGTAAGCCCAGGGTTAATGGGAGTCAAGTCAGTGGTCCCTGGGTTTGAGAACCCAGGGCTTGTCTACAATAACTGCCAACCCTAAGTTAAGAATTTTTTAACCCAGGTCTCAAACCGGGGCTCTGACGTCCACAATACAGTATGCAAACCTGAGTTCAACCAACTGTATTCTACACTTCCTAGCACCCTCCAGAAATGTGATCGCTTTGTTCGTGGTACAGTGTGGGAAAACTTGACCGTCCATGCAACACGTTATAGGATGTTTGAATGGCCTGCCAGAACATCCGGCTAAGTCATCAATTTTGGTCTGTGTACTTCCAACAATGGAAGCCAGCAAAATGGAAAAGTCACCATTTCATAACTTCTTTTGCTTGGGCTTTCACTCCTGTATCAGGATGCAGGCAGAGCTTCCATGAGACACTGGTGGTGTTTTCTCACCCACAAAAGGTACCTGACAGAGCTAATAACAGAGCAGCAGGAGGAGGAAGACACAGACATGGCACATGTGAACTGGCTGATGCTGCTCCTGACACTCGGTATAGCTGCTGATGCCCCCTACATAGACCAGCTCTTTGGAGCAGGGCCACAAGCACAGACTGGTGGGATCACATCATCATGCAGACCTGGGATGACAAGCAGTGGGTCCAAAGCTTTTGCATGAAGAAAGCTACATTTCTAGAGCTTTGGGAGCAGCTTGCCCTGACCCTTCAGGGTAAAGACACACGCATGAGGGCAGCCATGCCAGTCCGGAAGCAGCTTGCTATAACTGTCTGGAAGCTGGCTACTCCTGCCATCCAGTCTGATGTTGGAAAGTCGACTGTGGAGGTTTCGGAGGCAATCAGGCATGTGGGGAACCCTAAGGAGGCAGGCATAAAAGATATTCCTGAAGTAAATTGCTGGCTTTGAGAGAATGGGGTTTCCAAATTGCACTGGGGCCACTGATGGGACTCATGTGCCCACAGTTTGCCCTCCTCAAGATGCACAAGTACATAAACCACAAAGAGTACTACTCTATCATTACGCTGGCCCCCATGGACCACAATGGCAGATTTATGAATGTCAGTGTTGGCTGCACTGGAAAAATTCATGATGCCAGGTTTTCCACCAACTGGGAATCTATGTTCACAGAGAGCCTGGGACACTATTCCCACCACAGGACATTGTCATAAACAGAGTTACTGTCCCCACTGTTTTTCTGGGGGACCCCATGTACCGCCTTTTGCCTCCTCTTATGAAACATACCCTGATCTCAGAGGCCCTGGCAAAAGGAGGTTTAATTACACTCTGAGCAGGTGTAGAGCAGTGGCTGAATGTGCTTTTGGCAGATTGAATTCTGGCTGGAGATGTCTGCAGACTTATTTGCATTCCAAGTATCATCAATGCTGTCCATGTTACTGTGATGTGCTGTGCTCTTCACAATCTTTTTGAAACCAAAGGTGAGCTATTTCCCTATGACAGTTATAGGCTGCTGAATCGGTCAGAAAGTGCACCTATACAGCTAAAGCTGGATGCACCCAGGCAACAGAAATCGTAAGTGCTTTGTGCTCCCACATTATGGACTTGCATGGGCCAACAGAACACGGAGAATGGTACCTTTATGTCTGTGCTTGTCTGGTGGAGGCGGGCATTGATTACTTGTGTGGGAAGGGGGGTTGATTGCCATGCATTGTACTTTTGAATGACATGACTGCTTATGAAATGGGGGGAGGGGAATGGTATGTCTTGATGTAAATAACTGATGTATGGAATGACGCTTATAGCTTTATTGAGACATGAGTTTTGCATACAACCTTCCAGTTGTCCCTGCCCATGTGTTTACCTTTATTATTTGAAATACACATTATATGATGTGTTGCATGATAACAATACAATTTATTTATAAAATAAAAACCTTACACATGTATTGGAAAAGTACACCATTAAACCGCTGCCATTAGCACACCAAAGCATTAGCAACACCAAAAGCTTTAAAAGTAAACAAGAACAAAGTGCATAAACAAGTGCAAACAGTTAAACTATGTACAAGACACGCTCCCCTCACTATTGTGTGTCCCCTACTCCTCCTTCCCCTTTCCCTCCCTTCCACATTTGCCATGTGCTTGGTGCTGGGGCAAGAAGGTGGAGGCATCCATGGGGCAGGGGTTCAGCATGAGGGCTGCATGAGGTACATTTGCCCTGTCCAGCTGTTCATAGGGCCCAATTGCATGGGCCACCCAGCCATGAAGTTGTCCAAGCTGTTCCTGGAATGCAGGCCAGGGTACTGCAGAAAGGATTTGGGCCATGGTGCAGGTGCAGCAGGAGCCAGGACTCTTGCAGACATTAGAGACAGCAGCTGCTCAGACAGTTCTCTCTGTTGTGCTCTATCTTCCTCCCTTAATCACCATTCCTGTTCCAGGAACTGCGAAGTGAGCGCCTGCTCCTGTACCGCTACCCTGTCCTCAAGCCGCAAAGCTAGCTTGAGCCTTTTCCACTTGCCTCCTACATGTCTTTCCTCTTGCCACAAATCCCTTTGCCTTTGATACTCAACCTGCTTGTTGGCCCTGTCCAGAACTTCAATCACAAGTTCATCCCAGAAACGCTTCGTCTTGGAATGGTTCATGAAGGTACAATTGATGAGCCAGGCTTCGGTGGTGTGGGCGAACTGTGGAGGTACTGAAGCCTGTAGAGGTCGAGGGGCCTGCAATAGGACAAGACAGTGAGGATTACTGTCTCAAATATCTCAGTGCAGAAGCACAGAAACAATTGTTTTGGACTTTCAAGGACAGAAAATGTTAAATTTTGAAACTGAACTTCAGTATATTGGCAGAGGGTGCTTCAGAGTTCACTGGACAGAGTCGGGTTAATCACAGTGAAAAAAGTGCTGAGAGAATGGTATATTAAAAATTACAACTTTTTAAAAAAAAGTTTTTTAGTGAAATGGAGTTTGGGGGGAGGTTGGTGGCTGTGCTACATAAGCCTTTATCACTTCAGGCTTTGCACATTCTGGAGGCCATAACAGTTCTTGTGGTGCCCGACTGGCAAAGAGAGGTGTTATTCCAAGCTGCTGGTGGGAAACCAGATGTGTTGTCATTGAAGTATTCAAATGTATGCAGTGATGCTGGAACCAGGGGTACTGGGGTGCTGCTGCACCCTCTGGCTTGAAGTAGTAATACCAAACCCCAAAGACATGGTTTCCATTATCAGGACCCCCACTATAAAAATTGTTCCAGCACCCCTGAATGTATGATGACTGAACAGCATATCTATGAGTGGATTGGGCTGGTGAGCTACCGAGGTGGCCCTGGAAAATACACCCTTCCCCGAAATGTGACTACATATCTGGAGTTCCTGCTACAGGAAAAGTCTGCAGCTATCAGCACCTGGGATTGGGTCAGAATTCATGAGGGAATCAACAGGATATGGCATTATCTTCTAAATTGTTTAGTGCCTCCCCATGGCTTCCGATACAGACTGTTAGGACCGCCTGCAAACACACAGAAATCCATTGCCATCCCCCTTCCCCCGGCAAATTTCTGGACTGAATTCAAACCCCAGTCGTATTTGAGACTAATGATTTCGTCACCCATGGAAAGCCTGGACTGCATTAATAGAAATGGACATGTGAAAATGGATGACATTTGAACCTCTTCCCTTTCCCTCCCCACCCCATACAGTTCAGGCTTTTTAGGCAGCTTGTTACACTGTTGAGTTGGTATCAAGCAGCGTACATACAGGGAATGTAATATAAGATTCTCATTCTAACAAACTGGAATGTATTAGCAAAACTGTGTGCCTTAAATATTCTCTCTTACATGCTCGTTTTACTGATTGTGTTTCCTGGTCTCCATTTTTAATTCCCCATGGTGGGTGGAGAGTGAGGGGACGCCAAGGTGCTGGCATGCAATCCGCCATTAGCAGATATATGCTGCTACCCAGGGCTTATATCTTTTGCACTGATTCTTAGAGCAGAAATCCCTCCTGTTCCTATATTAATAAACACAAAAATGGAGCCAGAAACTTACCAGGCTCTAGGTAGATTTGCCCTCTTCAATTTCTGATACCAGTCCCTGGGTGAGCTGTTCCTTTGGTGGGGAGAATCAAAAAGCTCCTCTGAGTATGGCCCCAGGATGTGCTGCAGCTTCTCCTGCAGCAAAGCCTCCTCAAGGACCCATTTCGTTAGCAAAGTGTTTTTATTTGGCACATTTGGTGCCTGCTTGTACCCATCGATTCCCATGCTGGCTTCTCAGGCCAGCAGGACACCATCCCAGCTGATCAGGTCATTGTGCACCACTGGTGGCTCTGTGCTTGGCGCAGTGCCCAGCACCCAGTCAAACTCATCATAAAACTGGCACGATATCGGTGAGTTGCCAGAGATGCAATTGTTTTTCAGGTACTCAGTCTTGTGCCACTGAATCTGTTCTCTGTGTTGGTCATGGTCCATTAAATGTCCAATGCTGACAGCATCTTTGCTATTTGTTGGTATGAATAGTCAATCCTGGTACTCTTACTAAAATCCATCGTATAGCCAAAATCTGGCTGTGCTTCCACGACCACGAACTAACACACTTCGTAATGGATTTCTTCTAGTTGGCATTCATTGCAAATGCTGAAGGTTCTCCTAATGTGGGTTTGCAGCTCAATGGTCAGAATAAAATAGATGGGTTAAACGCTAAGCATCTGCACTGGAACAATGGGGCTGCTTCAATTTCCCTGGAGTTAACTGGTGATTTTTGGAAGAGAAAGGACAAAGGAAACCATCCCATTGCATTGTGGGATACTGTTGGAGGACTCCAAGGACCCAAGTATGTGGGGTGGGGGAAGGCTGCATCTACAATGTAAAATGATAGGGCTTGAACCTTGGATCCAACCTTAACTTGGGCTTTGACCCTCTACCATCATGGGGTCCTAGGACCCTGGGTCTGAGCTGGAGCCCAAGAGATTTGTGTGTAGACAGAAGGGGGGTTTGGGCTTGAGCCTGAGCCCAGGCTTATATTGCAATGTAGATATGCCCAGAGACACAGAACACTTACAAAAAAATGCTGTCATCCATGCACTAGAGATCAACTCTGATTAACTATTCTATGGATTTAATAAAACATCCAAAATGTAGTTAGAGAAAACAATCAGCTATACTTACTGAACACTTGTTTGCACACATATTCCTGCTATGTCTAGCAGAATTGCTGACTACAAAAATAGGCCCTGATCCTGAAAGCTCTTCCACATGGGTGGACTCCGATGCACGTTTGGACCCACCTTAACTTCCCTATGTCTCCATGCAAGCACAGGGGTCTGCCCATATGGAATCACTGGCAAGACTGGGACCATAGGGAGTACAATGACAGATATAGTTTTAAGTGTTTTTGGCTGACCACCATGAAATAAGAAAAATAAATGGGGTTTACATATTCACAGACCACGGTGATAATGAAATACTTTTGATTCCAACAGTAACCAGGGAGGATGCTAAACAGCAACTGATAAACATTTTTAAACATGTCGGACCAGTAACTTGCACCCAAAAATATCAAAAGAGGCTGAGGAGCTGAGGTGCTCTCTGAACTACTGATGTTGCTTTTTAACAAATCTTGGAATACTGGGGAAGTTCTAAAGGACCAGAAAAAGCTAACATTGTGCCAAAAATTAAAAAGGGTAATGGGATGAACTGGGTAACTACAGATCAGATTAACCTGACATCAGTTCCAAGCAAAATCATGGAAAGGCTCAGATAGGATGCAATTAGTAAAGAGCTAGAGACAGCAGCAAACTAATGCAAATCAACATAGCTTTATAAAAAATAGGTCCTCTCAAAAAATTTCAAATCTTTTTAAAATTAAATCACAAGTTTGACAAAAGTAACTGTGTTGACATAATAGACTTCAGTAAGGCATCTGACGTACGATATTCTGAGTAAAAATGTAGCATTATATAAAATCAATGTAGCACATGGTAAATGGATTAAAAACTGGCTAACGGACCCATCACAAAACACAATTACAAATGGGGGATCATTATCCAATGGGGGCATTACAGTGGGGCCTCTTAGGGAGAGGCCAGTACTCTAAATTGTCCAAAGTAACAAAATTAAAAGTCAGAGTGTTATATAAAACTGTATGGGAAAAGGTACAAAAAGGAGACAGAAAAACTGAATTAGTCAAAACAAGAGTCTACTGATACCACCCAAGGATGGTGTTAAGATCAGGACTGGTAAACAAGAGGAGAATGGAATTGGAAGCTAACGAAGCAAAACTGAAGTGTCAGAAATTAGGTCTAATTGCTGGACCAAATAATGAGGGGATGAACTATTTCCCCCATCATTCCCTTTTGCAGTCCTTAAAAATAAGACTTCATGGATCAAAATTTTTGGAGTCTGGGTGGACCGAAAGGAGCAATCTTCATCACCATGGCTCCCACCACTATCTCTTGGAACTCCAGGAGCCACTCTGACACTATTGGACTTTCATCCTTCTGATCCTGAGAGATGTCCTGCCCACACTGGGCCAGAGAGAAACCCACATGATATCACCCTCTTCACTGGCCCCAGCTAAATCACCTGAAATGTGAGATTTGGGTTCCTGCTGTGATTCCTATCGCATGTGTCCTTTTCCTTCCCACACCTTATTTCTTCTCTTTCCTCTCTTTTTGCTTTCTGTTAATAAAAACTTAGCTGATCTGGCCAAGACTGCATCTTTTGCAACATTGCTGTGAGCCAGTAATCAGAGAGGCAATGAAAGCAATATCTTAAACAGCCCGATTCTGATATGAGTTTTCTAGGCCTTGGAGTGGCTGATAAGACAATGTGCTGTGCCTGTGTTTCTTCAGCTGAAAGGTTGCAAGTGCAAAAATCAGCGCCAGAGACAGAAGCTGCATTTTGTGTCTTTGCAGTCCTTTTCTCTCCTTTTGTGTGTGTTCATCTTGTTGTGTCTTTCCCCCAAAAGGACATTTTTACTGTCTTTAATGTCCTCTAAAAGACTGTCAGACTGGGGTTTTTTTCCTTATAAAAACTCTGTACATCTAAAGGTAAAGGGAACAAGGACCATTCTTCAGATAAAAGCCTTACTTATTACTTTACATTTCAAATGCTTTAACTGCTTTTCCTTTTTTTTTGTAATTTTAATAAAAGATTAATAAGATGTTTAGTGGTGTGTTTGCCATTGTAAGCAGGCTGAGGTCTCTGTACTCAAAAACTGGAACCATGTTTAAATGTTTAGAGTTGTACAGTGAAAGGATGAAGTAGATCCCTGTGACTCTCTGAATTCATTTAATTCCATCAAAATTAACACAACAAATCCCACAGGGATCAGATCTTGATCCAATGCTATTCAGTATCAATGATCTGCAAGAAAATATAAAATCACTGCTGAAAGTTTTCAGGTGACACAAAAATTGGCAGAGTTGTTAACAATCATAAAGACAGGTCAGTTCTACAGAGCAGTGTAAAACAAATAATAAGCTGGGCATATTTGAACATCATGTGTTTTAATATAGCTAAATGCAAGGCCATACATAGAATCATAGGACTGGAAGGGACCTCGGGAGGTCATCTAGTCCAGTCCCCTGCACTCATGACAGGACTAAGTATTATCTAGACCAATGGTTCTCAAACTTTTTTTTTCGTGGATCACTTGAAAATTGCTGAGGGTCTCAGCGGATCACTTAATGATCTTTCCAAATGTTTGTACCATTAGCTAACTATTATAAAGCGCTTTGGATAAAACTGCTATCTAAAAAAACCCCTTAATAATAAACGTTTTTTTGTGCTACAAATAAAAGCACACAACTCGTATTTTCATATCAGTAGTCTTACCTTTCTAATGCGACAGATGTGCCCTCTCTCCCACACCGCATCAGCACCCGAGCTGGGACTGGAAAAGAGGGGGAAGGTCTCTCCCCGGCAGCCACAGCCCTGGAGCTGGGGAAAGTCGCCTCTTTCTCTGGCTGCCGCAGCCCTGCACGTCCCGAATTCCCCCACCCCCTCTTCTCACCCCACTGCCCCCTCCCACCTACCCCCTATTCCCCCCAAGTCCAGCACCTCACCTTACGTGTGCGTCTTCTCCAGGGTCCAGGCACCTAATTAGTGGAGCCAAGCCTGCATGGCTCCACTAATTAGGTGGGTGGCCCTTCATTCTCTCATGTGTGGCCACCCAGGCGCGCACCTTAGAGGGAACTATCCGCGGACCACCTGAATGGAGCTCTTGGACCACTGGTGGTCCACAGACCACAGTTTGAGAACCTCTGATCTAGACCATTCCTGACAGGTGTTTGTCTAACCTGTTCTTTAAAATGTCCAACGATGGAGATTCCACAACCTCCCTAGGCAATTTATTCCAGTGCTTAACCACCTTGACAGTTAGGAAGTTTTTCCTAATGTCCAACCTAAACCTCCCTTGCTGCAATTTAAGCCCATTGCTTCTTGTACTATCCTCAGAGGTTAAGAAGAACAATTTTTCTCCCTCCTCCTTGTAACAACCTTTTATGTACTTGAAAACTGTTATCGTGTCCCCTCTTAGTCTTCTCTTTTCCAAACTAAACAAGCCCATTTTTTTCAGTCTTCCCTCATAGGTTATGTTTTCTAGACCTTTAATCTTTTTTGTTGCTCTTCTCTGGACTTTCTCCAGTTTGTCCACATCATTCCTGAAATGTGGCGCCCAGAACTGGACACAATACTCTAGCTGAGGCCTAATCAGCGTGGAGTACAGTGAAAGAATTACTTCTCGTGTCTTGCTTACAACACTCCTGCTAATACATCCCAGAATTATGTTTGGTTTTTATGCAACAGTGTTACACTGTTGACTCATATTTAGCTTATGGTCTACTATGACCCCCAGATCCCTTTCTGTAGTACTCCTTCCTAGGCAGTCATTTCCCATTTTGTATGTGTGCAACTGATTGTTCCTCCCTAAATGGAGTATTTTGCATTTGTCTTTATTGAATTTCATCCTAATTACTTCAGACCATCTAGGAATCAAGAATATAGGTCACATTTATAGGATGGGGGATTGTGTGGGCCAAATTAGGGTCAACATTTAACAAAGAAGATTGTGTTTGAAACCACAAGAGTGTAATCACATGAACAGTGTATCATAGCATTAGTACAGAGGTCCCCAAACTATGGGGCAACCCCCTAAGGAGGCACGGAGGGGGGGGGGGGTCCACCTGGAGCCCGGGCCAGCTCCCACCGAGCCAGCTCCCACCGGGCCACCCAGTTCCACTCCTGGCCCCGACGCCAGCTGCTGGCCCTGCAACCGGGACCCTGGCTGCCAGCTGTGCACCTGGGGCCCCGGCTGCTGGCCCCACGCCGCAAGGTAAAAAGCTTGGGAACTGCTGCATTAGTAATATGCCTGGAATAATACTGTGTCTGCCTACAGAGATGTTTCAAAAATTATCCAACAATGTATGAAAATCTATATTCTAGTACTATATTTAATTGGTGATCATACTCATCAAGGTGAATAACCTAAACATTTAAAACGTTTTAAAGAAAAAAAACTTGTAATTAGCCTCCTGACTCTTGACAAGGATTCCCATTCTCCCCCAGTCTGATCTGGAAGGAAAAAATTAAGCCACAGGTCATCCTAGGAGTGGACCATGCGTGACCCATAATTACTAGAAGCAGGAAGAGAGGGAGGAAGAGAGCAAGCCTAAGGGCTTGTCTATACTTACGCGCTGGTTCGGCGGCTGGAAATCGAACTTCTGGGTTCGATTTATCGCGTCTTGTCTGGACGCGATAAATCGAACCCAGAAGTGCTCCCCGTCGACTCCGGTAATCCTGCTTGGCGTGAGGAGTACGCGGAGTCGACGGGGGAGCCTGTCTGCCGCGTCTGGACCGCGGTAAGTTCGAACTAAGGTACATTGACTTCAGCTACGTTATTCACGTAGCTGAACTTGCGTACCTTAGTTCGAATTGGGGGGTTAGTGTAGACCAGGGCTTAGTTCAGTACTATGCTGACACCACTCAGCGTTAAGATCCAACAAAATCACATTACAAAGTGGCATGAAAAACACTGCAAAGAGAGTCACCGTGGGAGGACACTGGTTTGTAATGTCTACACAGTTACTAACTAAATATTTTGTATAACATCTAAATACTTTCAAAAAGAATGTAAGAAATAAAAAATTCAGGACCCCAATTCCTAGTGTCATTACATACACTTAACTGGCAAGAAGACTATCCATGATGTCATGGGGAATTTTGCACATATAGGGTTGTAGGATCAGTCCCAATTAAATTTCACCTTGATTTTCTGTATCTAATCGTTTTGAAGGAGTTGATATTTTTTAGTACGATAATCTGCACTAAATAGATTACACTGAAATATTTTTTCTTAAACTACACAAAAGGAAAGGTTTCTGTTGTATTCTTGGAGCCTTAAAAACAACCAAATTGCTTTCCAAGTAGACTTAATAAAACAGGTAAAGTCCTGTGCTTCCCAGTTATCAAAAGTGGTTTTTTCAATGGCACTATTTTTATCCATTACATAGAAAAACTCAGTGGATTATAATCACCTCAATAGCATCGTCGTACATTTTCCTTGCCTCCGTGTCCATTTTGTCTGACATCAACCAGGCCTTCAATAAGTATTCATAAAAACTGTCTCCCAGCCCGCCCACGGATGTGTGATCTATAACAGAGAAAAAGAGAATAAAATGTAGGGGGTTTTAATATAGTACCACCTTGGATTTATCCAGGACAAAATTCTACATTTTGTTTAAGCCCCTACCAGTTTCAAACCGTCATTATTTTAATCCAGTTCAGCAGCTATTTCCCCTCAAACCTTTTATTTCATTTTCTTGGAATCTGTCCCACAGCAGGCATCACAATTTTCCTACTGTGCATGTTCAGTATTCCTCATTCTGTGTCATTTACAGTGTAAAGCTGACCCTTCCATGTCACAGATTTAATGTAAGGAATGTTTTGGCTCCATTACACAGAACTTAATCTTTTCATTGTTTGTTGTTGTTGTTGTTTTAAATAAATAAGAACGTATACTCTCAGATTCAATAGCAGCGATATAATTGTAACATGTAGCTATATAAATTGTTCAACCCATAGGGAATCTGTTCTTTTCAAGGACATTTTTATTATTCATTATGAAATAATAACTTACAGAACCTGCAAAATGTGCCAAGGTAAATACTCATATTTATGTTGTTTCACAGTTAAATTGGTGACTACCTTCCTTTGCAGTATACAGTGCAAGCCTTGTTCTGTTACCCCAGGTATAGTTCAACTGGAGTTGGGGAACTGAACAAGGCATGCACTGTTCACTACATTGTTAGCTGTGCTTTCTTGAATATCTATTAGAATCCAACACCAATGAACGCTGGGTCTCCTTAAGTAAATACACAGTGATCCTTACTGTGATGATTTTCATTTCAAGGGCTGCTTATCCTTAGAAGTCACATTCATCACATTCAAATGCATGTTCACATGTACCCACAGACAGCACGGTAAGGACATCAGAGAATATCTGTGAGAATTTGGAGAATCTACTTACATAATGCATGCTGTTTTATATTGGGGACTCTCCATGTGTACCTGTGTCAGACTACGAGTTTTACTTTCAATGTGGGGTTTGTTTTCCTTCTCTGCTGTCTTTTACCTTCATATTAAGCTAAAACCCACAAGAGGTGACAGAAGCTCTTGCCAAGGAAATTAAAATAAATAATAAGAGGTTTTATTAGGCTATGTCGACACTAGCACTTTTGTAGGAAAAGCTTTTGTTGGTCAGGGGTGTGCAAAAAACACCCCTCTGACTGACATAAGTTACACTGACAGAAGCGCCAGTGTGGATGGTGCTATGTTGGTGGGAGATGCTCTCGCCCGACATAGCTACTGCCACTCATTAGGGGTGGTTTAATTATGTCGGCATAGAGCAGCTACACGGGCGAACTTACAGGGGTGCAGCTGCAGCAGTACAGCAGTGCTGCTGTAAGATGTGTAGTGTAGACGTAGCCTTAGTTACATAAATAAAAAGGGAATAAGGAAGGATGAGGTTGGGCCGCTACACAGTGTGGATAGGAAGGAGATTAAAGATAATCTAGGTATGGCCCCAAAACTAAATGAATAATTTGCCTCAGTTTTCAGTAAGAATGATAATATAGAGCATGTGCATGAAGACAGTATGGCTGATGGAAATGAGTATCTATAGCTGGAAATTACCACATGATGTTGAAGAAAAACGTAAAGAGCTTAATGTGCTCTGTAGCAGGGTGGTCCCCTGCTCCTGCCCTGAAGGGCTTAAAACAGCCAGAGAGGAGGGCTGGGGCAAAGGAAAAGCTACAAGGCTGATTGGGGAAGCAGCCGCAGCTGGGCCATGCCCCAATCAGGCCTCAGCTGGCCTGTATAAAAAGGCTGGGAGCCAGAAGCTCAACAGTCTCTCTCTGCCTTCAGAGTGAGAAGGGCCTGGCTGCAGCAAGCTAGACACAGGGTACCTGAGTGGAGCAGGGCTGGGGACAGGCTGAGGAGCTGAGGCGCTCCAGCCTGGATAGCCCCAGGCTGCGGCCTAGTAGGAGGCCAAGGGGTACTGGGGGTTGCAGAGGGCAGCCCATGGGTAGGCCAAAGCAGCAGGTCCAAACCCAACCTTACCTGTGATGAGTGGCCTATACTGCAGTCTGCCCCAGGGAGCAGGGGCTAGTTGGTGACTGGCAGTGGCCTTATTCTGAGGTGAGGTAGGGATAGTGGGTGGGGGTTCCCCAGGGAGGGGAGACCCTAGTACTGAGGGGTGTACTGCCAGGGGCACAAGGGCACCGGGGTCCAGGAGGGACACGGGGGCCAGAGGACAGGCAGATCACCGGCCTGCAGGGGGCTCTCCAGGACGCTGGAAAAGCTAATTCCCAGAAGAGACCAGCAAGAGGCGCCACAGTGGTGAGTCCGCCCCTCTACATGCTCAAACTGGGGGGACTGGGTAATTTTCATCACAGAATACTGAAAGAATTGGCACATGAGATTGCTAGTCCAGAAACAAGGATTTTTAATAAAACTATTTGGGGGGTAGTACCATATGACTAGAGAATGGCTAATGTTGTACTTATATTTAAGAAAAGGAAAAAAAGTGATCCAGGCCGTTACAGACCTGTTAGTCAGACCATAACAGGGTTCAAAAAAGAACTAGATAAATTCATAGAGGATAGGTTCATCAATGGCTATTAGCCAGGATGAGCAGGAATGGTGACCCTAGCCTCTGTTTGCCAGAAGCTGGGAATGAGCGACAGGGGATGGATCACTTGATGATTACCTGGTCTGTTCATTCCCTCTGGGGCACCTGGCACTGGCCACTGTTGGAAGACAGGATACTGGGCTAGATGGACCTTTGGTCTGACCCAGTAGGGCCATTCTTATGTTCTTATGTTCTCAGTAGCATGCAAGGTTTTAGAGCAAATTGTGAAGAAAAGAACAATTAAATTCACAGAGGTAAATGGTAAAGGGGATGGAACGCAACATGGATTTAGCAAAGTCAGATCATGCCAGACTAACCAGATTTCCTTCTTTGAGAAAATAACTGATTTTTTAGATAAGGGAAGTCAGTACATCCAATATATTTGGACTACCATAAAGTGTTTGATGTCACCTGTGGGTCCGGGGACAGAACAGGCCCACTGTTCCTCCAGCATGTTGTAAGAGGCGACTAAAAGGGGGCTGCCTGGAGAGGAATGGGCTCCACCAGGTTAGAAATTTGCCCAAGACACACCATATGATGAGCAAGTCAACAATGTCCATACCGGATTGATCGCAGCCCGGGTTAATAATGACCGCGCCATCCATATCCCACCAGGGCAGACATGACAAGTATACTACTGGTGTAACCCCAAAAAAGAGGGTCTGTGGAAGATATAACATCACCATAGCACATGGAATGTAAGGACATTGAGACAAATAGGGAAATTGAAAGAACTCATGTACGAAATGGAACAATACACCTGGCACCTCCTAGGAATCTCTGAGGTCACACAGAAGAACTTTGGAGAGGTACTAACTGAAGAAGGCCATGTACTCTATTACAGTGGAGAGGACAAACATGTAAATGGCATAGGATTTTGTGTGTGTAAAGATATCAAGAATTCAGTATTAGGATGCCGCCCAAAGTCCAGCAGGCTTATTTCCATCCGTCTAAAGGCAGTACCGTTTAATATCACAGTGGTACAAGTCTACGTCCCTACAACAGACTATGACGATGAGCAAATTGAAGATTTTTACAATCAGATCCAAGACATCATCGAAAAGGAAGATATCAAGAAAGATATCTTGATTGTACAAGGAGATTGGAATGCTAAAGTGGGTACTGACACACAGGCAGATTGGCGAGATTATTGTGGCCCTTTCTGTAATGCGGTAACCAATGAGAGAGGATTGAGCCTTTTGGAGTTTGCCAGCTATAACAATCTGGTTCTTTTAAACACATTAGGAGCACATAAAGCATCCAGACGATAAACATGGCACACACCTAATGGTCTACATCACAGCCAGATCGACTACATCATGGTGCAAAATCGATTTCATTCTGGGATTAACAGAGCTAAAACAAGGAGCTTCCCCAGTGCTGATATTGGAAGTGATCATGACCTTGTGATGCTAAATTTTTGACTGTGGCTAAGGAAAATTGTCAGGCCAAAGCTCACCAGAACCAAGTTTGACTTAGAAAGACTCAGAGACCGAAACATTGCAGAGTAATTCCAAGCAATGGTCGGTGGAAAATTTGCACCGCTGCTTGCTCTAGAGGAAGACATAGAAACAATGACCAACAATTTCAACGCTGTAATGAATGAGGCAGCAATGGACATCCTTGGGAAACATCGTAAGAAGACAAAACAGTGGGTCACAAATGAAATACTACAACTGTGTGACATTAGAAAATAACTTAAGAGATACAAGAATAGCACAGAGAGCTGATAAATACAGAGCGATTGGCAGAAAGATCAAGAAAGGAATGAAGGTGGCCAAGGAGATATGGATTGAAAAACAATGCTCTAAAATTGAAGAGTGTCTCGATAATAAAAATAGCAAATGAGCCTTCCAGGTTGTAAAAGATCTGACGAAGGAAAGATGGACCAAAGCTAACGCAATTCAAGACAAAGAGGGGAACAGTCTTATAGAAGAAAGGGACATCATCAATAGGTGGACAAACTACTGCTCTGATCTATACAACCACCAGACAAATGAAGATCCTAGTGTCTTAGATAGCCCAGATTCAACAGAGGAGGATAACTTTCCAATACTATGTGAAGAAGTGGAGACAGTTGTGAAATCACTCAAGAATGGAAAGGCTACAGGTATTGACAACATCCCAGCTGAATTGATGAAATTGGGAGGAGAAAAAGTAATAGATGTACTCACCAAGATCTGCAACAAGACCTGGCAGACTGGTGAGTGGCCCTCCATGTGGACTCAGTCACTAATAATCACTCTGCCAAAGAAAGGCAACCTGCAATTGTGTCAAAATTATCAGACCATAAGCTTAATTAGCCATCCCAGAAAAGTGATGTTGAAAGTCATATTGAACAGATTGAAGCCACAAGCAGTATTTACAACACCAGTAGGACATCTCCCACATCTTTGTTGGCTTCAAGAAGGCGTTTGACAGATTATGGCACAAAGCTCTCTGGGAAACCATGAAGAAGTATAATGTTGGTCGTAAGCTTATTCTTACCATTAAACATCTGTATGCCAAGGCCAGCAGTGCAGTTTTCATCAATGGCACAACAGGAGAGTGGTTTCGCACCACTGTTGGAATCCGGCAAGGCTGCCTTCTTTCGCCCACATTATTCAACATCTACTTGGAGCGCATAATGACTGATGCCCTAGAAGATCACATATGCACAGTCAGCATTGGGGGGAGAACAAACTCAAATCTTCAGTTCGCTGATGACATTGGTGGCCTGGCAGGCAGCGAAGATGAACTTGCCAACCTTGTGAAACGACTGGATGAAACCTCTGCAAAATATGGCATGGAAATCAGTGCAGAGAAAACCAAGCTGATGACAAACAAACATGATGGGATCAGCTCACATATCACTGTCAGTGGACACGAGCTGAAGACAGTGAAACAGTTCAAGTATTTGGAGGCAATCATCACTGATGAAGGATCCAAGGCAGAAATTCGGGCAAGAACTGTGCAAACAACAGCAGCAGTGGCAAAGCTAAAGCCAATTTGGAAGGATAAGAACATCTCCCTGGAATTCAAACTGAAACTGCTGCACGCATTGGTCATCTCCATTTTTCTGTATGCGTGCGAGACATGGACCCTTACGGCAGAACTTGAATGGAAAATACAGGTAGTAGAGATGAGATACTTCCGTAAAATCTCCTACTTTGACCACATCACTAATGAAGAGGTCCGCAACTTCATCAGCCAATGCGCTCGGTCAAACGAAGACCTCCTGACGACTGTGAAGAAGCACAAGCAGAAGTGGTACGGCATGTAACAAGATCATCTGGTCTATCCAAGATCATCCTCCAAGGGACAGAACAGGGGAAGAGAAGAAGAGGTAGACAGAAGAAGAGATGGATTGACAACATAAAAGAGTGGACAGGAATGGACTTCGCGGAGACTCAAGCACTGACACACAATCATCAGGGGTTGACAATTGGTTGACTGCTCATCAGTGATGGTGCCCCAATGACCAATGCGGTTATGGGAGTGATGATGATGATGATGAAAGTGTTTGATATGACACCACATAGGAAATTATTAGTTAAATTATAGAAGATGTGGATCAGTACAGGCATTGTAAGGTGGATAAGGAATTGGCTAACGGGGTGAAGACAACAGGTTGTGCTGAAAGATGAACTATCAGACTGGAGGGAGGTTACTAGTGAAGTTCCTCAAGGATGGGTCTTGGGACCCATCTTATTCAATATTTTTATTAATGACCTGGGCCCAAAAAGTAGCAGTGTGCTAACGAAATGTCCTATGATATCAAGTTGGGAGGCATCACCAATACAGAGGAAGATCAGAACATTACACAGGAAGATCTGGATGACTTTGAAGACTAGAGTGACAGAAATGGGATGAAATTCAATAGCAAAAATACAAAATCATGTATTATGGTCTAATAATAAGAATTTCTGCTACAAGCTGGGAGACTCATCAATTGCAGGCGACACAGGAGGAGAGAGACCTGGGTGTGTGGGTTGATCAAAGGATGACTATACGCCACCAATGTCCTGTGACAGTGAAAAAGGCAAATACAATCCTAAAATGTTAGGCAAGGCATTTATTCCATTAGAGGTAGAGACATATTAATGCCATTTACAAGGCATTTACATCTGGAATACTGTGCACAATTCTGATCACTCATGTTCAAGAAAAAGTAAACTGGAACGCGTGCAAAGAAAAGCTACTAGGATGATCAGGGGAATGGAAGGCTTGAGAGGAGACTGGAAGAGCTTGGCTTGTTCAGTCTAGCAAAAAGAAGGCTGAGGGGGATATGATTGTGCTGTATAAACACATTGGGGGGTAAATACCAGGAAGGGTGAAGGGCTATCTAAGCTAAAGGATGATGTTGTAACAAGAACAAATGGATGTAAACTGGCCATGAACAAATTCAGGCTGGAAATTAGATTTCTAACCATTAGAGGGATGTGGCTCTGGAACAGACACCTGATAAGAGTTGTGGGTGCAAACAACTTAGTTTTAAGAGAGAAGGGGACACATTTATAAGTGCCATTGTATGATGGGGTTGCTTGTGATGGTGGGGGGAAGGCTCAACAGGCCTGTGGCTTACTTCTGGTTTATGTCTTATGTTACTAAAGCTCATGCTTCAGGGTTTCAGCTGGCCACCACAGAGGTCAGGAAGGAATCCTTCCCACCCTCTGCAACGTATTCGGGGAGGTTTTTTATCCCCTTCCTTTGAAGCATTAGGGATGGCCACAACTGGAAATGGGATAATGGGCAGCATTGGCCAGGGCTCTGAGGTGGCACCAAGCATTCACTTTCTCAGGTGCTTGGTTGGCTGGTTCTTGGTCCCATGCTCAGGATCTAACTGATCACCATATGTGGGGCTGGGAAGAAATTTCCTCCCAAGTCATATTGGTGGTAATGTTGGGGACTTTTCACCTTCTCTGTAGTGTGTGGGTGCAAGTCACTTGCCAGGATTATCTGGGTATACCTCACTTAATACTCTACCATTGTGGGGGCCTCAAGCATTGGTGCACCTCAGTCCTTCCTATTCCCTGCCTGTGGCACATAATAGTCCAGTCTCCTGAGGGTCTCCTTTACTTTCATCTCATTTCCTTTGTTGGGCTTAATGTGCAGGTAGTGTTTGTCTCCTGTGATATACAGGAGGGCAGATTAGATGACCTCGTGATCCCTTCTGGTCTAAAACTCTGTGACTCTGTGACAGGGCTAACAAAGGAGAGTCATTCATTCAAATGGACAACTCTTGGATAAAGTGATGGTTATTATGGTGGCAGTGTGTATGGACCTGTAACAGTGTGAATTACACAAGTGCAAAGAGCAACAAAAGCAAGTGCCCTACGAAGCCAAAAGCACAGAGAAAAGTCTCAATGGTCTTTTGGGGAAAGAAATATTAAAAAGACAGACCGGGGAAATGAATTATGAACAGCTGAAGAAAAATTGGCTGGTTGGGCTATGCAAAGAAAAGCAGCTCAACTGTTGCTGAGGATCAAACAGAGCATAGCTAATATTTGCTGTATTCTCAGGACCAGAAGAGGAACGATGGTCCACCACCATCAACATAAATCTTTTTCACCTCTGGGTTGGAGTAGGTAAGGGCACTATGATATCCACCATAAACAACCCTGAAAAATTAATGAATGGATAGTGTGTGTACATATAATAAGGTCTGGCGTCACACACTGAATGAGGAAGATAATAAAATATTAAAAAATGAGGCAGGGGGCCTGTGCAAAAATAGCATCTGATCATGTAATTAAAGACTGTATCATCATGCATATGCACAAGGGGGCTGACTTTTTCTCTTTTATGTGCTTGATCTTGCTACATTAATGTTTTTTTAACCTTGTTTTCATAAGTAAACGCCTACTTTATTTTAAAAAGAGCACACTGAAAAAAACCAAAATAAAAAATCCATCATCATATGGAAGCATTTTGACCCAAGATATATCATTAGCAGAGATGGAACCATTAGATCCACAGCACAGCCCTCTACCTCTTGAACTAGCAGAGTAACTGTATTGACAAATCACTGAAGGTGGATGAGACATTCTGTTAGTCTCAAAGGTGCCATAGGACCCTCTGTTGCATTTTGTCAGTGTGTTTCATAACTATTTGCTAGACAACAGAGGAACACTTGGATTCAGGAATCCTGGATTCTAGACAGACTCTAGAGGTAAGTGTAGTCTAAAAGTTACAGACAGTGTAACCCACACAACTTCTGGACGTGGTGTTCTGTCCCATCTAGTGGCACTGAAACCACTTAAAGAGAGAGATAAAATGAGTTTGCTCTACAGCCTTAGCTAACAGCTTTTAGCTCCTGCTGTAGAGACTCATGCACTAAGCTCCAGAGGTCCCTGGTTTAATCCTGCTCGCCGCTGACCGGGGTCTGTCGGCGTTACAGTAGCACACACATTTGGCATGTTCATTATGAAAGGCAGGATGAGTAAATGGATGAAAGATTTGGTCTGCTGTATGGAAACATAGGTTCTGTTCCCAAGTTCTGAAATTAAAAGTAATCTTGTTAGTCCATCTATAAAATGAGAGCGAATGATACGTGCATGCTTCCTAACATACTTAGTAACAATAGCTATGAAATGTATATAATTATGGCTTTCAGCTCAGCACATCTTCTTCTAAATCAAAGCATATCTACCAGATATGTGCATCTATGACATTTCTCATCAGTAAGAAATCTCTCTTGCACCTTGTACAGATCCATTATTCCCAAAGGACCAATACACCTCAGGATCACCACTCCTCACAGCACTTAGATTTCTTTATAGTGAAAACAAGTAAAAGTTTATATAACGAAGAACAGCGATCCAAGAACAAGCAAGCAAAGTACTGGAAACATATGGTTACGTATAAAATAAAAACATAAAACATCTTCTAGACCCTAAACTTAACTACCAAGACATTGTCATGTCATATAGAGCAAAAGCTCATATTCTTCCAGTGTATTACAGCCAAGCTTGGCTGTGATCTTCCATTCATGAGACAAGTCAAGTTGTGCTCTTGCCTCTTCAGTGGCTGTGACCAGTGGGTGACTGGGAACCAGAGGCAGTCAGGCTCAGTGAGTCCAGAAACTCTTTGGGAGGGGGGGAGTGGAAGGGACAGGAAAGTCGGAGGCACGCTCTCCTGTTCTGATCTTGCTTCCCATTACCATCTTCTACCCCTTTCCCCTAGCTAGTCTCCCCAACCCCTGCTCCCTCCAGGTTAGAGTTAGACACTAGGGTCAGGACACCTAGCAGTTCTGCTCCTTTCCCTGCTTCCATGGCCCCTTTTAGTGGGTCCCTGAAAGTGTGTGTGGTGGGGGGCAGGTAAAAGGACTCTCCAGGGTACTGGGGGGCACATAACTTTACTCCTTCCTCCCCATCCCAGTATTCTCTAGGCAGTACTGAAGAATCCCTATTTTATGGACTAATGGGGGATTGGGGATTTCATACAATAAAAAATTCTTAAAATTGAACATCTTAAAATTACAGTGCATAAATGTATTCATTGTTCAATGACAGTGTACATAATTAGGGCCCTACCAAATTCACAGTCTGTTTTGGTCAATTTCATGGTCACAGCATTTTAAAAATTGTAAATGTCATGATTTCAGCTATTTAAATCTGAAATTCATAGTGTTGTAATTGTAGGGCTCCTGACCCAGAAAGGAGTTTTGTGTGTGTGTGTGTTGGGGGAGGTTATGGTACTGCTATCCTTACTTTTGTGCTGCTGCTGGTGGCAGCGCTGCCGTCAAAGCTGGACAGCTGGAGAGCAGCGGCTGCTGGCAGGGAGCCCAGCTCTTATGGCAGAGCCACCGCCAACAGCAGCACAGATGTAAGGATGGTATGGTATGGTATTGCCACCCTTACTTCTAGGCTGCTGCCTGTAGAGCTGGGCCCTCAGTCATCAGCTGCTGCTCTCTGGCCACCCAGCTCTGAAGACAGCGCAGAAGTAAGGGTGGCAATACCGTGACTTCCCTAAAATAACCTTGCAATCCCCTACAACTCCTTTTTGGGTCAGGTCCCCCAATTTGAGAAACGCTGGTCTCCCCCATGAAATCTATGTAGTAGAGGGTAAAAGTACAGAAAAGGCCAGACTCATGGTCCGTGATGCATTTTTCATGGCCATGAATTTGGTAGGGCCCAACCCGCAGTTTGAAAACCACTGATGTATAGGGCCCTACCAAATGTAAGGCACTGGGTCGTGGTGGCTCTGGTCAGCACTGCCAACCGGGCCGTTAAAAGTCCCATCAGCAATGCTGCCAGGATAAGGCAGGCTAGTCCCTACCTGTTCTGACACCGCGCTGCGCCCCGGAAGCGGCCAGCTGCAGGTTCGTCTCCGCACTCCCATTGGCCGGTTCCTGTGGGTGAGAGCTGCACAGAGCCGCTTGCGCACCTCCATCTAGGAGTCAGACCTACTGCTGGCCGCTTCTGGGGCGCAGAGCGGTCCGCGGTGCCAGGACAGGCAGGAAGCCTGCCTTATCATCCCCATTGCACTGCTGAGTGGGAGCCACCCAAGGTAAGCCTGCACCCCAATCCCATGTCCCAAACCCCTGCCCCAGCCCTGAGCCCCCCCAAACTTGGAGTCCCTTCCTGCACCCCAAACCCCTCATCCCCAGCTCCACGCAAGAGCCCTCACCCCCTCCTGCACCTCTACCCCCTGCCCCAGCCCAGAGCCCCTCATTCCCGGCCCCACCCCACAGCCCTCCCCTGCACCCCAACCCTCTTCCCCAGTCCTGAACCCCTCCCACACCCCAAACCCCTCATCCCCAGCTCCATTGGGTCATGGGCATCAACAATTTTCTTCAACTGTGTTGCCAGAAAAAAAGTTTGAAAATCACTGCTATACATAATGAATGGTAACAAATGTATACACTGAGCCTGATTTTGCTTTGTTTGAGAGAACTGCATCTCTTTGCTGCCAGATCTCTGAGTCTTTTCAAACCTGTATAGCCTCTTGAACATGGCTGAGGATTTAACTCACATTAAGCAGCAGAAAGATAATTTTGCTAGCAGAAAAATGGTTTATATAACTTGTCATTCACAGGATCAATGTTAATAAAACTGAGGTTTTACTGAATTGCTAAACCCAAGCATCCAAAAATCATAAGTCAGGCCTCAAAAAATGAGATTCTTTAAAAAAAAAAAAGTTTTTCATTCATTTTATTTGCCTTTTAGTTCTGGGCCCTTAGGGTGCACTTTGGTCACATTTTCAAGCTTTCCTCCACAACCATGAGAGCTAGAAACTACTTTTTTAAAATGTATAATCACATAGACACGTGAATCCAGGAGCTGGGGCTTTAAGAAAAATACCAGATACCATGAACCTTGTGATGAAATTACATGAGTTGGCAGCACTGTTTAGGTCTTGTCTTTGTTGGAGTGAAAAACACAGATCTCTGATCTTTGACAAATACCTGGTTTCTCAAAAACTGAGTTCTTCAGCGATCCCTTAGACAAATGAGGGATTGTTGACAAAGGTACTGCTTCTCTGTCAAAGCTGTCCCACTGTCATAAGGGCTGGTCCTCTCAGGGATCAGGCACCCAGAATCCCTGTGACAGGCTCTGCTCCAGACAATGAGCCAACTTAGATCCATGAGTGCCTCTCTGTTTGCTCCCTACTGTATCTGGGGAGCACTCAGAGGGGCAGAGCTGTCATCTGCAGGGTTTTCTGGAGGGCAGCTCTGACCTCCACTCTGCCTGTAGCTGCCCCTGACCATGTATTACAGGGAGAAGCGAACTTAGTGAAGCTTGGAGCTGAGCTGTTGAGATCCCTGCAGTTCTCAGCTGTTCTACTCTGCTCAAGATATCACCCGCTTTTAAAGGGGAAGAGCTGAGAGCTGCAGGGCTATGAGGCGCCTCCCTTTCTCACTGCTACACCTTCCCAGGCTGGAGCAGGAGGAAAAAGATGGCAGGAGCAGCAAAGCTACCAGCTCTGTTCTTGTTGCCCTTCTAAGAAGTATTATTATGAGGAGGCATATCTCATGGATGTGGGGAGAGGGATTTATGGGTGAGGAGAATGGACAGTGTGGCAAATATGGTAGGGGAGATTCCAATAATCATTTTATGATCCACAGGAGTTTCAGCATTCCTGAATATAAACATAGCTGCCATGGTGCCTCTGGAAAATTGTAGTTTTGAGTCATTCATGCTCCATTCTTTCATGTAGGTCCTGCTCCCCCGCCAGACTACATGTTCGATGGTGCACTGCTGTCTCTCCCTGTGGTTGAGTCACAACTCAGATGGATGCAGATTGTCAGCCCAACCCAAAACATGTTGTTCATATTTTCCTCGGCAGAAAATCCTGCCAAAATCTATCTTTTCCCAATTTTGATGAAAACTGATTTTCTGATAGGTAAGTATTTTGTTAGAAAATTTGTGACCAGCCCTTATCGGAGTAGTCCTGTACATCATTCCATAGAACCAAAAAGAAAGTCTGAAAACTTTTGATTTCTTGGGGTTGTAATGGTTTATAAGATGGATCTTGATGCTGTACACTAATTGAAGCCAGAATTGTATTTACTACTATAAGATCCTTTAATGCACTGCTCTGGTATGGGGGATCTATTCTCAGGCAAGGTATGTTACACACAGTGCCACCTAGTGGCTGAACAGTATAATACAGTTTATCATTCCATTACAGAGGTGGTGGTTGCTTTTTTAATTTCAGAAGTGAGAAGGGGGTAGAGGGGGTTGAAGGAAAGCGAGATAGAAAGGGGTAGAAGATGGTAATGGGAAGCAAGATCAGAACAGGAGAGCATGCCTTGTGAAGTATCATTTGAAAACTAATTATGCTCCCAATACTTCTGTTAGTCTTAAAGGTGCCACAGGACCCTCTGTTGCTTTTTATTTGAAAACTAATAACTCTGGTCAATAATATCATGGGGAAATGTGTATAGCAACATTATATGTAAAGTTATGAGAATAAGATGAAATTATGACTGAAACATGTTTACCAGACAAGTCTGGTACCAGACAACCTGTTTCTCAAGGACAAGCAACAAGGTGACACCTCTAGCCAGGTGTCTGGAAAGTTGATTGTCAATCACCTGTCAAGTCGCCATTCTTCGTCAATGAAGGGGGACAGGAACAGATTGATCTGCATTTTAACAAACAACAACATGGAACTTCTTAAACCAGGAGACTCCATGTCTCTGTCCTCACAGTGGGAAGCAACTTTATCTACAGGTAACCTTCAGGAAAAAGCATTTCAGTGACTGGACTATAAAAGTGAGGGGGCAAAACCATCCCAAGGTATTCCATCTCTCTTTCTCTCCCTAACTCTCTCTTTTTCACCTAAGAAGACAAAGGAATCAGCCCTTTGACTTTGTGAGAGATCTGACCTGAAAATTCAGACAGCAATGTTGCTGCGACCATGTGGTAAGGATTTTACCTTGAATCAAGTCTAGCTTGTTAAGTTTTAGGCACTAGAAAGTGTTTAATCTTTGTAACCATTTCGACTTTAATGACTTATACTCACTTAAATTTTCTCTTTGTAATTAAATAAACTTTTTTTATTTTTTAATCAAAACTAATCCAGTGTTGTGTTTAAATGGAGCTATTTGGTAACTCAACTTAAAGCATCAGGCTGTTGCATATTGACCTTTACAGGGGCAATTGCCCTTTAATATCTGAACTGCCAGGAGAGGGCTGGACAGGAAAAATACACATTTTGGGAAAAATGCAGGAGCATGCTGGGGTCACCTGGTAAGTAGTAACAAAGGCTGCTGGAAGTCAGTGTGTTGCTGACAGACTGCTGGGGTCAGAGTTGCTGGACGAGGCCTGTAGCTATACACAGACATGCATGCTGTCTGGCTGGCTGTGAGTGGCCCAGCTTAGGAGCTACAATAGCAAAGCACAAAAGGTTGCAGGGCAGGTGGTAACACAACCTCTCACTGGTCTGGATTGCCCCCTGGAATGTGACAGTGATCTCTCTTCTTGGCATTCCCTCTGTCAACTCAAATGGGTTCATTAGTGAAAGAGTCACCCCAAAGAGAAGTGATTGTGCATACGAGGTACATTCAACTTTACATGATAATTTAGCGTATTTATTTTATGGTATTTTCATTTAAAATCAGTTAATGAGGAATACATCAAGCCTGGTCTAATTAGTCTCCTCCAGAAGCTAATTATCTATGTCAGTAAACAATCCCGATGATTTCTCATTTACACAAGACACTGTCTCTGGTGCCAGGGTTGCAATCAGGAATGAGAAATGACATTACTTTGAAAAGACTTCAGACCTGGCATCCAGTCAAAGTATATGAGACTCAGAGCTTCCATGCAATCAAGATGACATATGAATAATAAAAGACTGCCCTTTTAAAAAGAGCTGCAGTGGAAACTCAGCTTTGCAATCAATCATTCCCTCTTCAACTTTCTGAATGTGTGGTCAAGACTGGTTCTCCAGACACCTCCATCAGGAAACCTAACAACACAGGTGGAAGCACTGGAACTGTAGTATGATAAGAATGTTAATAATGGAAATGGATGAAAGCAAATTACTAGTCAGTTGTCATTTACAGAAAAAGCCGAACATTTCATTTTCCAGATATGTGGCAGTTAAGCAAAGACAGAAAAAAATGGTAATATACTAGTTAATTCAGTTAAGATCGTCCTGTGGTGGTAATAAGATTAAAAGGATGGTGCAGTGTAAGTAACTCCAGTGTTCCTTAGAAAATATATGGTGGAATCAAATAATTGAAGGATCTTATTTTCCCAGTGCCTGGAGGCAATAGGAGTTTGAATGAGAGTGAGTAGGTTAAGGCTGAATTGAGACAAGATGGAAGAGATGCTCTTAGGGAAGGGAAGCATTTGCAAAGGGCAGAGGGATGATGTGGTGCCTGCTCATTAATGAGGTTGTAAGACTACCATTTGCCAAGGACAAGAAAGTTTGCAATCTGGGATCCCACAGTTCCCGGAGTCCTAGATGGCACCAGTGGCTAGAAACCTTTTTCTTATGAGCTTGATTGCAGAGACAATTGTGCCCATATCTGCCCACTGAGGACATTGTCACTGGTGGCCTTTGTCACCTCCTGATGAGATGATATGCCCGTGGGATGGGATGTACCAGGCGTTTGCTATACTCTGCTGGAGGCCCCGCTGCCTTGGTACGCCCCACCCAAAGAAGGTGTCTTTTAGGAGGAAAAGGTTTAGTCCTCCAGGAGTGACCTAGAAAAGCCATCCCAAATCAGCTGTGCGTGGAGTACTGATCATCCAGCAGCTAGAACGGCTAGGAACTGGCAGAAGCCAATCAGGGCCCAGCAGGCAAGATAAAAAAAGGGTGGCTGCTTTTTTCCAGATCTAGTTCTGCGTGAAGCTGGGACAGGGTAGGAAAGCTCTAGAACACAAGAATGGCTATACTGGGTTCCACCAATCGTCCATCTAGCCCAGTATCCTGTCTTCCAACAGTGGCCAGTGCCAGATGCTTCAGAGGGAATGAACAGAACAGGGCAATTATCGAGTGATCCATCCCCTGTTGTCCAGTCCCATCTTCTGGCAATCAGAGGTTTAGGGACACTTGTAGCAGGGGGTTGCATCCCTGACCATGGACCTGTGAACTTATCTAATTCTTTTTTTAACCCAATTGTAGGCCTTGCTGGAGTCCTAGGCACAATTAGCTGTGTGATCCAAAGGCTGTGAACCAGAGTAGGCCTTGGGAGAATAGCACCGCACTAGGTGTCAGCTAACCAAGTAAGCACATTCCTGACCGGAGAGGATGGTACAAGCACACCCAGAGTTCTCAAGTAACTACCTAAACAAATTCCCAAGAGATTGTACAGGAAAACGCCAACCCCTCGTAAGATAAGGATGGGATGACAGGATAATGGATAAGAATGTTTTGTTTGAACTAGCAGGTACAAGTTATAAGGATAGTAACTAAGAACATTTGGAGTGTTCTATGTAACTTGTTTGTATTAATGTATAAAAGGAGAAGTCATAGGAGGGGCATCTTTGTATCAGCCAAGGGGACAGAATCCTGTTATCCTGACAGTGTTTACCTTGTCACAGGCAATAATGTGTTTGTGTCCCTGTGACCCCTTTGACAGGGTACTAGTACTGCGCGTTACTGTCAATAAACCTGGCCAAGCACCTTCACCACCGAACCGAGCCTGTAGTCTTTCTTTATGAACAACATCCAGGTCTGATGAATTACCACGCTGCACTCTCTGCTAGTGCAACTAACACTAGAGCTCTATGAATAGCAGCAGTAGGAGCATTAACAACTCTGCACCATCAGCAACACTGCATAGCACTAACAACACTGGTGACCCTGATGTGATATTTTTGGTCTTCACAACACCCTCTGGCAATGAGTTCCACAGGTTAACTGTGCATTGTGTGAGGAAGCAATGCCTTATGTTTGTTTTAAAGCTACTGTCTATTACTTTTATTGGGTAACCCCTGGGTCTTGTGTTGTGTGAAGGGGTAAATAACATTTCCCTATTCACTTTCTCCACATGATTCATGGTTTTATAGACCTCTATCATAGCCCCCTTAGTCTTCTCTTTTCTAAGATGAACAGTCCCAGTCCTTTTTTAATATCTCCTCATATGGAAACTGTTCCATACCCCTAGACATTTTTGTTGCCCTTCTCTAAAACTTTTCCAATTCTAATATATTTATTTGTTTGTTTGTTTGAGATAGGGTGACCAGAACTGCCAAGTGTGGGTTTATCATAGATTTATATAAAGGCATTATGGTATTTTCTATCTTTTTATCTATCCCTTTCCTAATGGTTCCTAACATTAGCAGCTTTTTTCAGTGCCACTGCGCACTGAACAGATATTTTCAGAGAACAATCCACAATGACTCCAAGATCTCTTTCCTGAATGGAAAAAGATAATTTAGAATCCATCATTTCTCCCCTCTCTCTTAACTCAAGAAGCCTGGTCTGGTCTGGACCTAACTATGACTGAATATTTTTGTTTGAGCTGAAAGACCATGTTTTTTACTTTGCTGAATGTAAGGCGCAGATGGACTATCCTGAGCTGAATATTGATTTGACTTCTGTAAGATTAGGCAAGCTCACTTCTTGAGATACTCCACTGGCTCAGGTGAACGGATAATAATTATGTGCACTTCAGAGCCCTCATTATTGGATGAGACCTCAGACCTTACCTTAGGAGGAAAGCAAATATCACTGACTCCCCATTTTACAGATAGAGTAATAAGAAGTTGCATAAAGTTACTTCCAGCAGACTAGGGGATAAAACCCAGGGGTGATCTCTTGACTCTACTGAAGTCAAATAGGGGCTTTTTCATTGCCTTCATTAGCAAGAGGATTTCACCCAAGGTTTCTAATATGGATGAGATTTGGGTCTGCAATTAGGCACTGTGCCTTTCAGAATAAACTTGCCAAACCTATGTGCTTGGCTATGCTGTTTGTAACCACTGGATGATACTCCTCTCCAGAACCATGCACAGAATCCAGGATTTCTGAGTCCTAACATTCCTCTGCTATCTAGCAAACAGTTGTAGAAAAGACAGGCAAAGTGTTTTTCTTGCCCCCTTTAGTGGCTAGTCTGCAGAGAGACAATGTGGACTAGGACTCAAGAAACCTGGGTTCTTTTCTTAGCTTGATCACTGACTTGCTATGTGACCTTTGGCTGTGTGCCTCTGTGTCCCACTCCCATTCTTTGTCTACCTCATCTTAATAGGTTGTGAACTCTTCATAGAAGGGACTTTCTCTTCCTGTGTATTTGTACTCTGCCTACCATGATAAAGTTCCGATCTTGGTTGGGGCCTCCAGGAACTATCAAAATATAAATAATAATAGAGGATAACAACTATAATGGCTATTAGTTACTACTTTAGCTCAAGTAGTAAAAGGTTCATCGGGGGAAGGAGACCAAAGCCCTGAGGGAAGTGGGATACCGGGAGGGAGCACGAGCAGGAGAGCGCAAGACGGAAGGACTCCTGCCTCATACTGAGAAAGCAGGACGATCAGCAAGTTATCTTAAGTGCCTATACACAAATGCAAGAAGCCTGGGAAACAAGCAGGGAGAACTGGAAGTCCTGGCACAGTCAAGGAATTATGATGTGATTGGAATAACAGAGACTTGGTGGGATAACTCACATGACTGGAGTACTGTCATGGATGGATATAAACTGTTCAGGAAGGACAGGCAGGGCAGAAAAGGTGGGGGAGTTGCACTGTATGTAAGAGAGCAGTATGACTGCTCAGAGCTCCAGTATGAAACTGCAGAAAAACCTGAGAGTCTCTGGATTAAGTTTAGAAATGTGAGCAACAAGGGTAATGTCATGGTGGGAGTCCGCTATAGACCGCTAGACCAGGGGGATGAGGTGGACGAGGCTTTCTTCCGGCAACTAACAGAAGTTACTAGATCACAGGCCCTGGTTCTCATGGGGGACTTCAAGCACCCTGATATCTGCTGGGAGAGCAATACAGCAGTGCACAGACAATCCAGGATGTTTTTGGAAAGTGTAGGGGACAATTTCCTGGTGCAAGTGATGGAGGAACCAATTAGGGGCAGAGCTCTTCTTGACCTGCAGCTCGCAAACAGGGAAGAATTAGTAGGGGATGTGGATGGGAACCTGGGAAGCAGTGACCATGAGATGGTCGAGTTCAGGATCCTGACACAAGGAAGAAAGGAGAGCAGCAGAATACGGACCCTGGATGTGGAGGCAACCCAGGGACAGAGGATGTGGAAAAAGCTAATGTACTCAATGCTTTTTTAGCCTCTGTCTTCACGAACAAGGTCATCTCCCAGACTGCTGCGCTGGGCAGAACAGCATGGGGAGGAGTTGTGGAAGCAGAGAAAGAACTGTCATGCATTGCATCCCCTTCCTGTCAGTTCTTTCTCTGCTTCCAGAGAGGTGACCAGCCGCCTGTGGAGAAAGAAATGGTTCAGGGCTATTTAGAAAAGCTGGACGAGCACAAGTCCATGGGGCCACATGCGCTGCATCCGAGGGTGCTAAAGGAGTTGGCGGATGTGATTGCAGAGCCATTGGCCATTATCTTTGAAAACTCATGGCGATTGGGGGAGGTCCCAGATGACTGGAAAAAGGCTAATGTAGTGCCCATCTTTAGAAAAGGGAAGGAGGAGGATCCGGGGAACTACAGGCCTGTCAGCCTCACATCAGTCCCTGAAAAAATCGCGGAGCAGGTCCTCAAGGAATCAATTCTGAAGCACTTAGAGGAGAGGAAAGTGATCAGGAACAGTCAGCATGGATTCACCAAGGGCAAGTCATGCCTGACTAACCTAATTGCCTTCTATGATGAGATAACTGATTCTGTGGATGAGGGGAAAGCAGTGGACGTGTCATTCCTTGACTTTAGCAAAGCTTTTGATACGGTTTCCCACAGAATTCTTGCAGCAAGTTAAAGAAGTATGGGCTGGATGAATGGACTATAAGGTGGATAAAAAGCTGGCTAGATCATCGGGCTCAACAGGTAGTGATAAATGGCTCCATGTCTAGTGGGCAGCTGGTATCAAGCAGAGTACCCCAAGGGTCGATCCTGGGGCCGGTTTTGTTCAATATCTTCATTAATGATCTGGAGGATGGCGTGGACTGCACCCTCAGCAAGTTTGCAGATGACACTAAACTGGGAGGAGTGGTAGATACGCTGGAGGGTAGGGATAGGATACAGAGGGACCTAGATGAATTAGAGGATTGGGCCAAAAGAAATCTGATGAGGTTCAACAAGGACAAGTGCAGAGTCCTGCACTTAGGAAGGAGGAATCCCATGCACTGCTACAGACTAGGGACCAAATGGCTAGGCAGCACTTCTGCAGAAAAGGACCTAGGGGTTACAGTGTACAAGAAGCTGGATATGAGTCAACAGTGTGCCCTTGTTGCCAAGAAGGCTAATGGCATTTTGGGTTGTATAAGTAGGGGCACTGCCAGCAGATTGGGGGACATGATCATTCCCCTCTGTTTGACATTGGTGAGGCCTCATCTGGAATACTGTGTCCAGTTTTCGGTCCCACACTACAAGAAGGATGGCAAGAGTCCAGCGGAGGGCAACAAAAATGATTATGGGGCTGTGTCACGGAGTATTGCGGGACTCAGGGCCCTGCACCCCCGGCTTCCTGCGATTCACCATGACTCTCAGCCAGCCAGTAAAGCAGAAGGTTTATTTGGATGACAGGAATACAGTCCAAGACAGGTCTTGCAGGCACAGACAGCAGGACCCCCTCAGTTAAGTCCAGCTTGGGGTCCCAGGACATCCCAGCCCACCCCCCTTTGGGGGGGGTCAGAGCCATCTCTGCCTCCCAGCCATCTCTCCAGCCCGCTTCCAGCACACTCCCTTCAGCGACCCCTCCCACCGCCTTTGTTCAGTTTCCCGGGCTAAGGAGTCACCTGGCCTCCAACCCCTTCCTGGGTTCTCATGTTACAAGCTCAGGTATGTTCCCTCGGGCAGACTCAGACTCCCATCCCCCAACGCAGACTATCCCAGCCACACTCGCCTGTCAGCATTCACACACCCCAGTAAGAACAGACCCAGTTCGTCACATCTCTCCCCCCTTCGAGACCGAACTGAGCAGGGTCACTTTAGCCAGCGACCCGGGGAAGTTCGAACCTACCCCCGTTCCCATGGATGCCCCCGCATCCCTTCCATTCCTTGGTGAAAATTACACCAGGCCCCTCCAGTTTCACGCCCCTCCCTTAGGTCGGGGTGCTTGATGGCACTCGCAGTTCGCATGTGGGAAGGTTTATGCGGCCTGTGCCCTTTTCCCACCCCAATACCCCTGGGGTTCCAACTGGGCTGTGGTCTTCTCCCAGCGCTCCAGTCTGGAGGTCTGTGCTTTGGGCTCTCTTGGTTTAGAGCCGCCCTTTTAACCTTGGCCACCCTCCGGAAAGGATCCTTTATGCTGGGCAAGGGTCCTAAAGCTGTTTTCCCCTTGTCCCAGGCCTTCCTCCCCCTCTGACAGGGGTCACAGGATCCGCAGTACTGTCAGACAGTAACAAAGACCCCAGGCCAGTAAAAGCTCCATAGCAGCCTCTGCTGGGTACGCCAGGTTCCCTGGTGCCCTGAGAGAGGAATGTCATGGGCCCGGCACAGCAGCTGGCGGCGATACTTCTGGGGTACCACCAGCTGCCTCCTGATCCCCCCTGACTCCATTTTCCCTGGGGGAGCCCATTCTCGGTACAGGAACCCCTTCTCCCACAGGAACCTTTTCCGGCCACCTCGTCCCATGGTCTGTACCGCATTGAGGTCGGCCAGGTCCTTTATCTTCCGCAAGGAGGGATCTCTCTGTAACTCGGCCTGGAACTCAGCAGCTGGGACAGGGATGGCCACCTGCTCTTTCTCGCCGGCTGGGTCCGAAGCTGCAGCCTCCCTGAGCCGTGTCCCTGGGCGTTCCCTCCCCACCAGGTTAGGGTCCTGCGCCTCAGGCAAGGCACCCCCCCCGAGGCCAGGGCGCAGTGCCCCTCGCCGGCTCTGACTGCGGGTCACAACTAAGGCGGTCTGGGGGCTGCTTGGCCAGTCCTCTAGGTCCCCCCCCCCTCAACACCTCAGTGGGCAAATGGTGGTGCACTCCCACGTCCTTGGGGCCCTCCTTGGCCCCCCATTTCAGGTGTACCCTCGCTACGGGAACCTTGAATGGGGTCCCGCCCACCCCGGTCAGGGTCAGGAAGGTGTTGGGCACCACCCGATCTGGGGCCACCACCTCGGGCCGGGCCAGTGTCACCTCTGCGCCCGTGTCCCAGTATCCATAAACTTTCTTCCCATCCACCTCCAGGGGAACAAGGCACTCGCTCCGCAGGGACAGCCCCGCGCCAACCCTGTAAACGGAGAACTTTGAATCCAGAGCATCTGGCCCCCCAGAGAAGCTGGCCTGGGGCCCTTCTCTTTCTTGAGCAGTTGATAAGCTGCCAGCCCCTCTTGCGTGAGAAGCCTGCCCCTCGTCCGTCTGGGCCTCTACCAAGTTAACCCGGTGCGGGTTCGGTCTGCTCAGTCTGTCCTTGAGCTTGGGGCACTGGGCCCGAACGTGGCCTCTTCGGCCGCAGTAATAGCAGCTCATGTCCCGTGGGTCCCCTCGAGCCGGTCGGTTGTCCCTGACGCTGGGCATTCCCCGTGGGAGGGGATTCCCCATATTCCCCCTTTGGGAGGTCCCAGGGTGACTCTCTCTCTGCATCGCGGCGGGCCTGTTCCTTTGGGGCTCCTCCCTGCCACCCCCTGACCGGCTCTTTACAAACTCATCAGCCAGCTGCCCTGCGTGTCGCGGGTTCTCTGGCTTTCTGTCCACCAACCACAGCCTCAGGTCGGATGGGCACCGCTCATACAGTTGCTCCAGTACCAGCAGTTTAATCAGGTCCTCCTTCGTCTGGGCCCCACCAGCCCACTTGCTGGCGTATCTTTCCATGCGGACGGCTAGTTGCAGATATGAGATCTCAGGGGTTTTATCCTGACTCCGGAACCTTTCCCGGTACATCTCAGGAGTCAGCCCAAACTCTCGTAGCAGGGCCTTTTTGAATAGTTCGTAGTCCCCTTTCTCTGCCTCTCCCAGTTGGCGGTACAATGCCACGGATTTGGGGTCCAGTAAGGGGGTAAGGACCCGGAGTCTGTCCGCGGGATCAACCCGGTGCAGCTCGCAGGCCGTCTCAAAGGCCTCCAGGAAGTCATCCATGTCCTCCCCCTCCTTGTGTGGGGCCAGGATGCACTTATCAAAGCTCCGGGCAGTCCTGGGTCCCCCATCACTCACCGCAGCCAGGGGTTCACTGCCCTTCAATCTCGCCAGTTCCAGTTCACGCTGATGCTGTCTCTCATTCTCCTGTCTCTGTCTCTCATTCTCCTCCCGTTCATGCTGACGCTGTCTCTCTTCATGCTGTCTCTGTTGTTCACGATCCTCCAGCTCTCTCAGTTTTAGCTCTTTCTCCCATTCCAGCCAATTCCGCTCCACAGATGCCGAACGTCGCCGGGAGGATCCTCTGCTGGCCGGCGAGCTTCGCCGGGGGGATCCCCTGCTGGCCGGGAGGGTCACGGCGCCTTCGGTATTTGCTGGGCTCCTCCCCACCCTTCCCCTAGGCATAGGAAGGAGGGGTCTCGGGAAGCCCTCAGCAGCTGGCTGACCACTCCCAGCTGGGACAGACACTGGTGCCTGCGCTGCATTTGCGAGGCTGCTTCCCTGAGACACAGGGATCAGTTCATTCGCGCGATCTTCCTCCTCCAGCCGGGCAATGAGCTGTGCTTTGGTGAGCCTCCCAATGCACAGCCCCCTCTGCTTGCACAGCTCCACCAGGTCGCTCTTAAGCCGCTTGGCATACATCTTCCTGCTGGCCACTCACCGGCCTGTGTGCTCACAGCTCCCCACAGTTCCCAGGGGGACCCCTAGTGTGCCAGCCCTTCTCGAGGTCACCGCCTCTCTGCCAGGGTCGAGCTGCAGACTCCTCCGCCCCTGGGACCACTCGCTGCGATCCCCCCGGGGGACCCTGTTACTGCAAAAGTCCTTCTCGCTGGTCACACACTCCCAGGGGTAATAACCGTCTCTCTCTCACTCTTCAGCACGCCTGGTCCCCGTCAATCCCCCTTCGTTTTACTGCTCCCCAGTCACTTACTGCAGGAAGCGCCGTCCACGGGGTGCAGTAGATCCCGCCGCTGCCACCAGTTGTCACGGAGTATTGGGGGACTCAGGGCCCTGCACCCCCGGCTTCCTGCGATTCACCATGACTCTCAGCCAGCCAGTAAAGCAGAAGGTTTATTTGGATGACAGGAATACAGTCCAAGACAGGTCTTGCAGGCACAGACAGCAGGACCCCCTCAGTTAAGTCCAGCTTGGGGTCCCAGGGCATCCCAGCCCACCCCCCTTTGGGGGGGGTCAGAACCATCTCTGCCTCCCAGCCATCTCTCCAGCCCGCTTCCAGCACACTCCCTTCAGCGACCCCTCCCACCGCCTTTGTTCAGTTTCCCGGGCTAAGGAGTCACCTGGCCTCCAACCCCTTCCTGGGTTCTCATGTTACAAGCTCAGGTATGTTCCCTCGGGCAGACTCAGACTCCCATCCCCCAACGCAGACTATCCCAGCCACACTCGCCTGTCAGCATTCACACACCCCAGTAAGAACAGACCCAGTTCGTCACAGGCTGGAGCACATGATTTATGAGGAGAGGCTGAGGGAACTGGGATTATTTAGTCTGCAGAAGAGAAGAATGAGGGGGGATTTGATAGCTGCTTTCAACTACCTGAAAAGGGGTTCCAAAGAGGATGGATCTAGACTGTTCTCAGTGGTACCAGATGACAGAACAAGGAGTAATGATCTCAAGTTGCAGTGGGGGACGTTTAGGTTGGATATTAGGAAAAACTTCTTCACTAGGAGGGTGGTGAAGAACTGGAATGGTTGCCTAGGGAGGTGGTGGAATCTCGTTCCTTAGAGGTTTTTACGGTCAGGCTTGACAAAGCCCTGGCCGGAATGATTTAGTTGGGGATTGGTCCTGCTTTGAGCAGGGGGTTGGACTAGATGACCTCCTGAGGTCCCTTCCAACCCTGATATTCTATGATTCTATGACTGTGCTATGAACTTAAACATTCCAACCCAGTTACTGACCTATTCAGGGAATCAACGTGGTTGGTTTCACATGATGGAACTTCTGATTATTCAGTTTAGTTTCTGAAAAAGCTAGGAAATTACCTATACAAATTTTATATTAACAAAGTCAAGAAGTTAAAAGTTAGGAAATACTAGAATTAAAGTTGCTCATTCCACCTTAATTTGGAATCTTGTGCTTATAAATTATGATAGTCTTTAATTCCATTCCCAGACAAAAGATACATTACGAGTGGAAATGTACAGTTAAGGTTCCAAAAAAGCTTAACTCTTCCATGTAACCATGCAATTATATTTAATGCACAACAGCCTGTGTGGTCCCAGATTAGATTAAACTGAGTTTAAAGACACATGAAGTCTTTCCCCCTCATGGTGTTACTACGGAGCAGGTTTAAGGTGGTTTGAGTGCCTGTGAATTTGCATACCTTAACATGTTTGGATTTAACTGTTAGCATAACTGTGGCCTCAGTTCCATGGAGAACAATTGGAGATGGCAGACATTCTAAATGAGGGCAGTTCTTTCAAGAAATCCTTGAACAACATTGTTTTATGTTTCAGTCTCTGATGAAGAAGAAATTTCCATTTGTGAAAAGTAATAGAAAAAAATTGACCACTAATTCCAAAAAATAGTATTCAAATGTCACATATCCTCGAGATTTCAGTTATTTTAGCTATAGTGATGGAGTTTCATGCTTACGTTGACCTACAAGGATTCAGCGAACACTATAGATGAACATGTATATGCCAAGTCAGATCACTGTGAGAACTGCAAACACAGTTACATGTGTGGGACAGACAAGATTGTCCATGACCATTGCAAGCTGTTATATCCTTTCCTTATATTGTTCATGTTTTTTCACAAGGAGTTAATACACCTTGTTTCAAACAGTGAACGGTGACATGACAAATCTGCTGCCACCTTGCTCATTTCTGGGCTATTCCTTCCTTCCCAGTTGCTGGGGTAAATGTAACATGCTTTCAAGTTTGACTTCATTGTGTCTTTATATCTTTTGTACTGGCCGCTATGAGAACAGGTGCCTCACTTTGGCTGACCATAAAATATGGCCTTGGATATTCTCAGGGCAGCCATATGAAAGAGATGCCCAGACCAATGCAGCTCAGCTTGTACAGTAACTCCTCGCTTAACGTTGTAGTTATGTTCCTGAAAAATGCGACTTTAAGTGAAACGATGTTAAGCGAATCCAATTTCCCCATAAGAATTAATGTAAATGGGGGGGTTAGGTTCCAGGGACATTTTTTTCACCAGACAAAAAACTATATATTATATAGATATACACACAGTATACGTTTTAAACAAACAATTTAATACTGTTCACAGCTATGATGGCTGTGAAGCTTGGTTGAGGTGGTGAAGTTAGAGGGTGGAAGAGGGAGGGATATTTCCCAGGGAATGCCTTGCTGCTAAATGATGAACCAGCACTCGGCTGAGCCCTCAAGGGTTAACACATTGTTGTTAATGTAGCCTCTCATCAAGGCAGCACGAGCAGGAGAGAGGGGAGACAGCATAGCAGACAGAGACAGACACACACCTTGTGTGTGGGAGAGAGAGAGAGAGATGCACACTGCCCCTTTAAGTAAGCTGACCCACTCTTAAGTGCATTGTCTTTTTAAGTGGATCAGGAAGTTGAGACAGCAGCTGCTGCCCCAAGCTCTCTTTGTCTCTCTCCGTCCGTGTCCCCTCCCTGCTCTATATGGAGAAGGGGTAAGTGGGGTGCAGGAGCAGGGGGGAGGGGGACACCCTGACATTAGCTCCCCCCCCCCCAATTCCCCTGTACAGCAAGCAGGAGTCTCTGGGAACAGCTCCAAGGCAGGAGCAGCACATGGCAGTGGTAGGAGGGACAGCTGAACTGCCGATTGATAGCCTGCTGGGCGGCTGCAGCACAGGGAACTTAGGGAAGCGGGGAGCTGATAGGGGGAGCTGATAGGGGGGCTGCCGGTCCACTCTGGTTCCAAGCCCCCACCAGCTAGCTGCAATGGGCTGCTCTTCCTGCAAGCAGTGGACAAAGCAGGCGGCTGTTAAAGACCTTAGAAGGGAGCATTGCACAACTGTAAATGAGCGTGTTCCCTAATTGATCAGCAATGTAACAACGAAACAATGTTAACCGGGACGACTTTAAGTGAGGAGTTACTGTATGAGCATGCTTTGAATGCCTGACATCCGAAAGCAATTAAGGATTTTTGATATTGGGAATCTTTTCCCACCATTTGACTGCAAATAGACTGAGGACAGTGCATGTGGAATTAATTGAGTTTCCCAATGTGGTGGCAATAAGTTGAGCAGAAGCACTGCAAGCACGACTGCCCAATAGGCGTTTAGCTTAGTGCTCTTTTGAACACCCTTATTGTTAACAAAGTTAAAATTGCAAAGTCAGCCGCCTGCTTTGTCCACTGCTTGCAGGAAATGCCTGAATTAAAGTTACATGTGCAGTCTTGATTTAGTCTTTTATGCACATGCATTATGGCAGCCTTTAATTACATGATCACACACTTTTTTTTTCCAGAGGACCCCTGTCTCAATCAGTGCATAGGATGGACGGTCTCACTTAATATGCAACTATTTAATATTTTGTTTTATTCTCACTGTTCAAGGTGTAGCTCTTGGCTTTATTTACTGCACACTACTCAAATCCTGCTCTAAATAGAGTACAGGTATTAACTCTCTGATGGGCTTTTCTATGATGCTTTTCACTATAGCATTTGAATGCTTCACAAACATTAATTTATGTTCATAACACAGGCCATAGAACTTCCCAAAATAATTCTTAATCTTTAGAAGAACATCCAATCTTGATTTTAAAATGGTCAGGGGTAGAAAATCAGATCAATTTGGGTGCCCAGAAAATGAGGAAAACACAATTTCTGGCCAACTGTGAAAAGTCTGATTTAAGTGACTTGTTCAGCATCACATAGCTACTCTATGGCAGAGGCAGAGATACAATCCAATTCTTCAGGGAAGCATTTAACTGCCTTAATCTGGGACCATCCTTTCTCTTCCTGCAGAGTTCCCTGTCTCATTCTTTACACACCTTCCAACCTCTGCAACAAATAATGTAGGGATTTTGCAGCCCACAGCTTCATTCACTACACAATCCTGATTAATTCCTAGAGCACTGTCCATCTTGTGCACTGAATGAGACAGGGGTCCTGCAGAAAAAATCGTATGTGATCATGTAATTAAAGACTATACCATAATGTATACATACAACGAGGTTAAATTAATATTGCAGATAACATCACACATCTCACTCTCACATGACTCAAACTCTCTCACACACAAGCAGGTGCGCTTGCGTGTTCGTGGGCAGACGGCGGCTGTATTTTCAACAGGTTTGATCTGTTATCACTTAAACTGCAGAAGTGGCAACACTACAGCATCTTTAGCGGGACACAGAAACTTTTAACTTTAGATATCCCAGTGTATTGTGATAATAATGCAAATGTTTAGACCTACATAAAAAACCCTATCAGATTAAATTATTTTTCTGGCAACTGGCAAATCCATAAAAATAATTGGCCAGGCCGGTCAAATACTGGCCAGGTGGTAACCCTTTCATCAGTCAGCCCTGAACTGAGCCGTCTCTCTTATCCTCTCTCCAGGCCTGGCATTGGCTGCAGGTATAACAGGGTGGGGCTAGGTGAGCTCAAATGCTCTCCTTAACCCTTTCTGTGCTGGTAGGTGGTTCCCCTGTTTCACCACATACTTATTTAATATCTTATTACAAACTCCTTATTTCTGTTCATATACATTGAGTGCTGAATTCAAAGCTGCAGCAAAGTCTCTACTTTTATATTTACACCCTTTTACATTTCTTGAGATCACAAGTACCCATGCAATGATTTCTAACTTCTGGCGACACTGAGACTTTCATCTTGCACTTCAAAGACAAAAATCAGAGCTAGAAAAGACTTAGTAAGTCAGCCCAGTCCAACCTCAGCCTGTGCAGAATTGTTCCCACCAGTATACTGTCTGCAGCATTGTTATCTGTCTTTTGTGATGAGACTTGAATAGTTTACATACATACAGAGCATGAATAGCTGGAAGTCAATAAAATGATTCAGAGAAGCTAGATGAACAGATATACTTGCACTTTTCTGTGTACTTGTAAATTGCACCACATGTACAGACAGGAAGGGGCTATACATATGCTCATGCAGTTTTAACCTAAACTTGTGAGGATTTGTGTGCCTATGATGGGTACCTCGTAGGGTGACCAGACAGCAAGTGTGAAAAATCGGGACAGGAGGTTGGGGGTAATAGGAGCCTATATAAAAAAAAGACCCAAAAATCAGGACTGTCCCTATAAAATCGGGACATCTGGTCACCCTAGTACCTCGAAAACTGTACACAAAGCTATTTGAAAATTTGGATCCCTGCATAGTATAGTAGGAAATTAGTCTGATAACGACACCTTACTTTTTACACAACATTTTATCCCAAGGTGTTTTTCAGATGTAAACAGGGATCACTTAACCCACCACTGAAATAAGAGTCACTTCTGGGTGGGAGCAGGACAACATTACTACATCACTATTAAGTGAACTATTTAATTTCATTTCATTTTTAAGCAGTAAGAGAAGATTACACATTATGAAGCCACCTGAAACAACAAGGGGATTTTATGTAGAAAAAATGTAAATACTCAATTTTGACATATACCTCTTTCTTGTGGAAAGAGCATTATGGAATCTTTAAAGGCCAGATTGGGTTTTACATGTCATCTAAAATATATTAGTGTCTTGGGAAATGAAGTTAATAATTATAAATAGTTGCACAGCTTCCAAGTTCGCAAATGATATATATGAAGCAACATTGACAGAGTGAGAGAGATGGCAAGTTTGCAGTGGCATTTTAATAGGTTCAGGAAATGGGCAAATAAGCTGAACAGGTTTTTAAAATAAAAAAATGTAGCAGACATATCTAGTTAAAAAGTGAAATACTCATTAAAAAGATAAGAAACCAAGGGGCTTTTGAGGTAGTGCTGACCACTGAAGAACACCAAAGTAAATCAATAAGGTGCTAGGTTGCATAAGTAAGAGGAAATGTTTGAATATAGAAAGAAATATTTGTATCTGTATATAAACACTTCATTTCTTTAAAAGTTACAAGGCATGGGTTAAGGAATACATTTTCATTTCCTAATCAAAGACATATTTCTTTTTAACACAGTTGCCCTTGATGGCCACAATTTAGACCTTCAAGAGTCATAAATGGTTTTCATGACACAGGCTAGACACTAGTGATGTATAATGGCATATTGGTACTTCTACAACCTAGATCACATGATAAATTTCACTGTGAAAAGAAAAACAAGAGTTAAGACCTGGTGTAACACATTTCAAATTGGAGATAATCAATCACTTCCTGCCAATACTATGGTTCATCTAGACCAGCATATCAGGGACCTTGAGAAAAACTGTTTTATATGGTCACAGCTGAAACACTGGACTCCTCTCAGTTTCCATAGAGCTGTATGTAGCACTTTTAGAAGCTCAATAAAAAACAAATTCCAGATCCTATCTTTAGTAAGTTCTTCATACACAGACTCTTTCAAGCTCACACTTCACATAAGTGCAGGAAACATTATGCACGCTTAATAATCCAATGTTAAAATCTTTAAAACAGAATAAGCAAACACTTCATTTCTTTAGCCTTCTTAACACATATAAACAGAACTGACAGCTCAGAGCCTGACGTTACTTGCAGTACTGCAATAATAGATTTCAAGTTATCTTGTTTAACACGCAAATAATACTGTTCAGAAATACATCTGGTAGTGTTATAAAAGTAATCTGCACTACAACATTCTGCAAAGCATACCTCTAACTGCATTTCTTTACAGTGTTTGAAGCAGAAAGTTTTAACATGTTAAACATCCTCCGGCTTCCAAAAAATAGTTATCTATCCAACTCTATGTCTACACTACAAACTTTGGTCAATGTAAGTTACATCATTGTAAAGCTGCCACACTTGGGGCACGTCTTCACTACCCGCCGGATCAGCGGGTAGCAATCGATCTATTGGGGATCGACTTATCGCGTCTAGTGGCTTGGTGGCCGCAGGAAATAACTCATGTTTGAGACCCCTGAACTAAATCATCCCAGCCAGGGCTTTGTCAAGCCAGACCTTAAAAACCTCTAAGGATGGAGATTCCACCACCACCCTTGGTAACCCATTCCAGAGCTTCACCACCCTCCTAGTGAAACAGATTTTCCTAATATCCAATCTAGACCTCCCGCACTGCAACTTGAGACCATTGTTTCTTTTTCTGTCATCTGCCACCACTGAGAACAGCCTAGCTCCATCCTCTTTGGAACCCCCCCTTCAGTTAGTTGAAGGCTGCTATCCACTCCCCCCTCATTCTTCTCTTCTGCAGATTAAATAAGCCCAGTTCCCTCAGCCGTTCCTCATAAGTCATGTGCCCCAGTCCCCTAATCATTTTCATTGCCCACCGCTGGACTCTCTCCAATTTGTTCATATCCTTTCTGTAGTGGGGGGCCCAAAACTGGACGCAATACTCAAGATGTGGCCTCAACAGTGCCGAACAGAGGGGAAGAATCACTTCCCTCGATCTGCTGGCAATGCTCCTACTAATACAGCCCAATATGCCGTTGGCCTTCCTGGCAAATAGGACACACTGCTGACTCATATCCAGCTTCTCTTCCACTGTAATCCCCAGGTCCTTTTCTGCAGAACTGCCGCTTAGCCATTCGGTCCCCAGCCTGTAGCAGTGGATGGGATTCTTCCGTCCTAAGTTCAGGACTCTGCACTTGTCCTTGTTGAACCTCATCAGATTTCTTTTGGCCCAATCCTCCAATTTGTCTAGGTCACCCTGGACCCTATCCCTCCTCTCCAGTGTATCTACCTTTCCCTCCAGCTTAGTGTCATCCACGAACTTGCTGAGGATGCAATCCATCCCATCATCCAGATCGTTAATGAAGATGTTGAACAAAACTGGCCCCAGGACTGACACCTGGGGCACTCTGCTTGATACCAGCTGCCAACTAGACATCGAGCCATTGATCACTACCCATTGAGCCTGATGATCTAGCCAGCTTTCTATCCACCTTATACTCCATTCATCCAATCCATACTTCTTTAACTTGCTGTCAAGAATACTGTGGGAGCCCGTATCAAAAGCTTTGCTAAAGTCAAGATATATCACGTCCAGCGCTTTCCGCATGTCCACAGAGCCAGTTATCTCATCATAGAAGGCAATCAGGTTGGTCAGGCATGACTTGCCCTTGATGAATACATGTTGACTGTTCCTGATCACCTTCGTCTCCTCCAAGTGCTTCAAAATGGATTCCTCGTGGACCTGCTCCATGATTTTTTCAGGGACAGAGGTGAGGGACTGAGGTCTGTAGTTCTCCGGATTCTCCTTCCCTTTTTTAAAGATGGTGGGGCAGAAATGAGTTGTACTGGGGTGACTAGAAGCATGGGATCAAGTTCCCATTATGCAACTTTCTCCATCCCATAGTGCCTTCTATAACCCATAATTTTCGCACCTTTTTTAGAAATCCCATAAACTTGTAAGACACTTCATCTCTGACAAAAGCGTGGAGCCTGCAGAGCTCTGCACCACTGTCATGGGTGTTGCAACGATACTCCAATATTTGCAGAGCTGTGGGAAGAACCGCAGCAGTCGGGGGACATGATGATTTTGTGGAGGACAGATTGCGGAGGGACATAGTAAAAACCAATACAAATGTGTTGGTGGTGTTCACGGAGCAGCAGATGGTGAAGTGTCGCTTCTGTAATAGAGGTTTGGGATGATGAGCAGTGGCTATAAAACTTTTGGATGCAAAAGACCACATTCCTGGATCTGTGTGCCAAGCTTGATCCAGCCCTCCAGCTCAGTGACACCAGAATGAGAGCTGCATTAACAGTGGAGAAGCGAGTGGTGATTGCACTGTGGAAGCTTGCAATGCTGGATTCTCATCTGTCAGTGGGAAATCATTTTAGTGCTGGGAAATCCACAATGGGCGATGTTGATATGCAAGTTTGAAGGGTCATTAATCATCTACTGCTATGCAGGACTATGATCTCAGTAATGTGCAGGACATAGTGGATTGATGTGCAACAATAGGGTTCCTGAATTGTGGTGGAGTGATAGATGGCAGCATATCCCTATTTTGGCATTAGACCACCTTGCCACAGAGTACATCAACAGAAAGGGCTACTTTTCTATGGTTATGCAAGAGATGGTGGATCCCTTGGGATGCTTCACCGACTTCAAAGTTAGCTGGTCAGGAAAAGTGCATAACACTCACATCTTTAAGAACACAGCTACTGTTCAGAAAACTGCCAGCAGGGATATTCATTCCTGAATGGCAAATTGCCATTGGCAGTGTTGAAATGCCAATAGTGATTCTGGGGGACCCAGCCTACCCTTCACTCTCCTGGCTCATGAAGCCGTATACCGGCCACTTCAACAGCACCAATGAAAGATTCATCAACTGGCTCAGCAGGCACAGAATGACAGTTGAATGTGCTTTTGGTAGTCTGAAGGGATGCTGGCAGTGTTTACTCATATGGCTAGATCTCATTGAGAAAAATATCCCAATGGCTATACCTGCATGCTGTGTCCTGCATAACATCTGTGAGGCAAAGGGGGGGGAAACTGCTGACAGGATGGAGGGCAGAGGAATAGCATCTATTTGCTGAGTATGAACAGCCAGACACAAGGGCTATTACAAAAGCTCAGCGCGGAGCTAGGTGGTTGAGAGAGACCTTGAAATAGCACTTCATCAGTCAGCCACAGTAATGTGGTGTGGTGGGCTGTGCTCTACTTGACCCTGAAGTTTTGTGGTCTATTAGGAATTGTGTGGGGCTTGGTGTACATCTATGAATATAACACTGTTAATGCACCTATTAATTTTGAAGTGCTGGCTGTACATGTATAATCAGTATACTGTGTTTGTCACTGATCCTATGAGTTCTGTCACCTTGTACAATAACAAGTAGTGGGTGTTTTCAGTAGCACTAGGTATCCTGCTGCATATGTTGTGAAGTAATAAAGACAAATTATTTCCCCCAAAATTGATTTTTTTGCATACCAAAATGGGTGCAAAAATCCTCTGTGCAATTAAAAAACAAATACAATAAAAACTTCTGAAATAAATGAACAGAACTTAACAAGCAGAAAAAAACACTCACGTCCATTTCAGTCCATTTTGGCTACATATACACCAACCGTGGCTCTCACAGGACAGTGTATGTGAAGCTGCGATTGTTTTTACTGTTCTCTGGAAAGGAGTGGTAGGGATACGAATGTGGCCTTGATGCCACGTTGAATATTGGAGGGGTGTAGCGTAGTGCTAAAATGGAGTTTTCCATTGACTGGGAGGTGAGCCCAGGCTTGTTGAACCAGAGTCTGCAGTCTCTGTGTTTGCTGCTGGAGAGCCCATTTATGTTCCCAGGGCCGCCCAGAGGATTCAGGAGGCCTGGGGCAAAGCGGGGGAGCAGACCTAAAAAAAGGCGCCACCCTCTGTGGCGTTTGTACTCACTGGGCGGCGCTCCGAATCTGTGGTGGCGGCAACAGGTCCTTCACTCGCTCCGCGTCTTCGGCAGCACTGAAGGCCCCACCCCCACCGAAATGCCGCCGAAGACCCAGAGCGACTGAAGGGCCCCCTGCTGCTGAAGTGCCGCCAAAGACCCAGATTGCCGCCGGGTGAGTAAAAATTAAAAAGGGATTCTCGGCCAGGGCTCGCGGGGCCCCTGCGGGGCCCGGGGCAAATTGCCCCACTTGCCCCCCCTTCCCCTCTGGGCGGCCCTGTCTATTCCAGATTGGAACACATCGGCAGCATGTAGCTGGCATGGTTGGCGGGGCAGTTGCATGCAACAAGAGAGAATTGCTAGATGTGCTCACCAAGCTAGGCAAAACAGGAAAAGGTACTTCAAACATATGTAAGTATTTTAAAGGAGAGAGGGGTGGCTTCTGGTCTCCGTGATCCCTGGATAGTGGAGGTCACAATTGTGACCAGAGTGGTCAGTGTCGGGATAGCTGTGGAAGACTTTCAGGGTCGACACAGGTCATGCAATATCTATACTCGCACTGAATCAACTACACTATGTTGACCGGGCTCATCACCATTCAGGGAGCTGGTGTTACTGCGCTGTCGTAATGGGGCACTTCTGTCATTGAGAGACGAACCTGAGTGTAGACACATGCATAAATAGGTTGATGCAAGGTGACTTACATTGACCTAACTTTGTAGTATAGACCAGGCCTAAGTGTAGCCCTTTCTTTGAAGGCAGCTATATATACAGTTAACTATTGGCAACAGTATGTAAACGGTAGTACATGTAAAGATATGCATTAATAATGGACCTTGAGCATGCTGTATTAGCACAAATGCCATCAACTACCTGAAAAGCATAAGTGCACAGAATGTCACTGAATTAAGTGTAACTGATTTTATAAGATGTAATTCAAAGGGGAAGGGGAGGAAGAGAGAGAGGGCTTACATGAGATATTAAACAAACACTTTTTGCAAAGCAGCTTTTACATTTTTTTCTTAAAATGAATTTAGCACTGATGAAAGCTGCCATAAAAACAGGCTTTGGTATTGAATCTTGCAAGAGGCAAAAGCAGTGAAAGCTTTTCACACTCATGCTGTGACCGGCCAACATGCTTCAGCAGAAACCTGAAAGGACTCACTTACAAGAATGAAAGGGAAGGTCACCGTTGTGACAACTGAACCTATACATTTACCTACATTGTGAACTTACCTGTAAAACATACATAAGAGGTCATAACATGTTAAAATTACCTCTAACAACAAATACTGATGGGAAAAGATATGAAAGCAGAGAGAATAACTAAATCAGTCTAAACAAAAAGGCCTAGTTGATATGATTCAAGGGCTATGATAAAATTATGCTTGTTAAAAACAGGAGATGTGGAGCCAGAAGTTAATAAGCCAAAGTTGATATATCAGATATTAGGTCTAATTGGTGGACTAAATAATGCGGGGATGGGCTATTCCACCCATCACTCCCTTTGGGGTCCTTAAAAGAAGACATTTGGGGAGGAAAGTGCGAAAGAACAACAACAATACAAAAAGAACAGACAAAAAGAACTGACAAAACCTACTGAAGCGAGCTTCACTATCATGGCTGCCTAGCTCACTGTTCCCTGAGATCCCAAACCTTCATTATCCTGATCTTGAGAAATGTCCTGACCAGACAGGGCCAAAGAGAGGGACCCAGATGACACTGCCATTCAGCTCCAGCTGAATCCCAAACATCACCTGGGATGAAAAGGACTTTAACAGCAGCAGACAGCAACAGCTCCACCTTAACTAATTTCGGCTCTTTTTCTAAAAAGGACAGTTATTACCATCTTTAACACCATCTAAAATACTGTCAAACAGGGGGTTCCTTCCTTCTAAAACTGTCTCCAACTACAGGGAAAGGGAACAAAAAATATTAAAATGAAAGCCATATTAAATACTTTACATTTTAGATGCTCTGTTTGTCCTTCTTTTCCATTTCTTTAATAAAAAAGTAATGCTGTGTTTGCTATGGTACTAATCAGGGCTGTCCCTAGGAGGGTGTGGGGCCCGGAATGTTAGAAACTTGGCGCCAATTTGTCAGGGGGTGCTTCCCCCCGGCTCTGACCAGGCCCCGCCCCACTCTACCTCTTCCCCCAAGGCCCCACCCCCGCCCTACTTCTTCCCCCCACCTCTTCCTGTTCTCGTGTCTTCCCCGCCCAGTTCCACCCTCTCCCCCGAGCGCCCTCGCTTCTTCCCTCTCTCCTGCTCTGAACAGATTGTACTCTAGTACAAAGCATGGTGGTGAGTTTGTGATGTGGGACCTGGAACTAGAACCTAGTCACACAGGGACCATTAGACAGGAACATGTTTTAATCCCTGCTGAGGGAGGCAGGATTCTAGCCGTTACCTATTGGTGAATGACTCTGTGGCTCATTCGCAATGCCCTGAGCATCCAGTCCCCATAAATACTAGTGTTACATCTTTGAGGGTGATGCTTGATTTCAGGAAAAATAATTACTTTTATATATACAGTAGTTGCTGTCCTTCGAGATGCATTGGCATGTTCATGGGTATATGCGTCAATGCACTGAAGTCAGAGACTTTGGCAGCAGTACACTAAGCAGCAGTACACTAAGCAGCTCATACACCCCTACTCTCCTAATGCTCTCGGACATGAGAATAATGGGGCATGTCTGCTGCTTCTCTCTCCATTCCTTTACACCTGAAGTAGCACGGAACGTGGGAGGGTCATGGGATGAAAATGTGCACAACACATTTTGAAGCATAACAGTTACTGTACAGCTAAGTAACAGTTTTTCCTTCTTCGAGTGATTTGTGCACGTATGTGTTACACTGCAGGTGACGCATCAGCAGTTCCCTTACAGGAGGAGGGATTCTGGATCATCTCAACAGAGACTGTAACACCAACTTGCCAGAGTTGGCATCGTCCTGAGAGACTTGTGTGATGGTGTAATGAATGGGAAAAGTATACACAGACGACCACATCTCTGCCTTGCAGATATCAGCTATTGGAACATTGCTCAGAAAGGCTGATGAAGTGGACTGAGCCCTGGGGAAGTGAGCCATAATTCTCAGTGGATGAGAGACTTTAGCAAGAATGTAGCAGAGCTTAATGCAGTCAGAATCCAATGTGAGATTTGCTGACAGTGATTGCCCTTTAACTCTCTCAGTGCAGGCTACATAAAGCCTGGGAGAAGTCCTGAAGGATCTAGAGTGGTCTAGGTCGAACTCCAAATCTCTATGAATGTCCAAGGTATGAAGTTTTCCTTCAGCATTAGAAGAATGGGGCTTTCGGGAAAACACTGGCAAATGAATTAGTTTGGTTCAAATGGAAAGCTGACACTACTTTAGGCATAAACTTAGGGTGTGGCCTAAGGTAAGACTTGTCTTTATGGAAGACTATGGAAGGAGGATCAATCAAGAGAGTGTGAAGTTCTGAAATCCTCCTTGTGGAAGCAATTGCCACCAGAAATGTTGTTTTCATAGACAACAAAGGTAGTGAGGTTGTAGCCGTAGGGTTAAAGGGGGGTCCTATGAGTTTGGAGAGAACTAGACTGAGATCCCATACAGTTACATGATCAAACACAGGAGGGTAAACATTGAGTAGCCCTTTCAAAAACCAGAGAGTGAGAGAAAATGGAAAACTCATCTACTAGCAGATGTAGCGCAGACATGAGAGCCAGGTGGACTCTCAAAGAACAAATTGAAAGGCCTGAGGATTTCAGGTGCAACAGATAATCCAACACTTCTGTGGATTAATGTTGCTTTGTCTCTTTTCAGTTTCCTGAATATCCTCAGAATGAAAGGAATTGGAGGGAAGGCATACAGAAGATGACTAGACCACAGGAGAGGAAGGCATCTGTGATGGAGTCTAAGCTGTGGCCCACTCTGGAGCAAAATCTTGTTCACTGGTTGTTCAGGTTGGTCACTAATAAGTCTATTACTGGGTATCCCCAGTGGTGGAAAATTTGAAGGAGAATGTCTTTCCTGATTGACCACTCATGTTGGTCTAAGAAAATCCTTCTGAGGCAATCTGAAAGTGTGTTTCTCACTTCTGGAAGGCTATCAGAAAGACATTGTGATATATGTATAGATTCCAGAGAAGGATAGTTTTTTGGAATAGCTGAGACAATCTTGCACCTCGCTGCTTGTTTAGATAAAACATGGCAGGGGTATTGTCCATAAGAACTTGTTTCACCTGGTTCTTGAGGTGAACATACACATTGCACAGGCTCAAAGAACAGCTCAGAGCTCCAGCACATTTATGTGGAGCAAAACATCCTCAGATGACTAAGGGCTTGTGCCTAGAGTTGACTGAGATGGGCCCTCCCCAGCCTTTGGAAGATGCATCTGTCACCAGACTCATAGTCGGGTCTGGTGACAGAAAGGAAGCTTCTTTACACTCATTTCAGGTATCTAACCACCAATCCAGAAACTGAAGCACTCGCACAAGAAGGCAAATCTGCATGTCCACAGGGTTCCTGGAAGGGACGATACACTGAATTGAGATAGGCCTGAAAACAGTGAAGGTGAAGTCTGGCATGCAAAGTTAAATTTGTGCACAAGGCCATGTGGCCCAATAGCTGCAGGCAGGTATGCACCAATGTCATTGGGTTGGATTTGAAGCTTTCTGAAAGAAAGGCTACAGATTGAAACCTTTCCTTTGGAAGGTAAGCCATGGTGGTCATGGTATCGAGGTCCACTCCTATGAAGATTATGCACTGTATTGGTTGTAATTGTGATTTGTCCAAATTTAATTTCAGGCCCAGATGGAAAACAGCAGTCTGGTTATTAGGATGCCGTTTTGGACCTGGTCGATTGATGTTCCATAAACTACCCAATCATCCAGGTAAGGAAATATTTGAATGCCCAGCTGGTGGTGGGCTGCTGCCACTGCCATGCATTTGGCAAAGACCCTTGGAACTGGCAGCCTGAAGGAAGCATGTTATACTGGTAAGGGTTGTTGCCTGCTATGAATTGAAGGTACTGCCTGTGGCAGGGATGAATTGCCACATGGAAATATGTGTCCTGTAAACTGAGAGCAGCATATGAATCTCTGGGGAAGGGATAATGGAAGGAAGGGCGACCATCCTGAATTTGATTTTCTGGATGAAATAGTTCCAATATCCTTAGATCTAGAATAGGACGAAGACCACCAAATTTCTGTGGGACCAGGAAGTACTGGGAATAGAAATCTTTCCCTTTATGTTGGTAAGGAACTTCTTGTATTTCTCCCAATTCCAGAAGAGACGGTACTACTTGAAGTAATACAGTCTTGAGAGTCCCTGTAAAGAGACAGGGAAGGTGGGCTGGGAAAAAGGAGGGAGGTAAATTGGGTAACATATCCCCTCCCCTACTGTGCTGAGCACCTGCTGGTAAGAAGGGCCTCCCGTCAACAAAGACAGGTGGCGACCTCAAGGAGGTCTTGATATTCTCTTGGGAGCATACTATAACATCTGTTGGACAGAGGGTCTGAAGTAAGATTGTGGCTTAAACCATTTCCTTTTTGTAAACTCCTAGCAAACGACACATTGCATGGGAGTCCTTCAGTGTCTGCATGGCATTGTCTGTTTTGGTAGAGAACGGTTTAGGCTCCTTATAGGGTAAATCTTCTATTGTGTTCTGCAGCTCCTTTGGAACACCAGAAGCATGCAGCCAGGAAGAACACCTTGCGGAAATTGCAATGCATATAGAATTTGAGGCCATATCAGTAGTATACTTGAAGGGATATTTGAGCCGTAAGGCATCTCTCAGAAACCAAAGCCAAAACCTGATCCTCATATTCTTCTAGCAACTTGTCAGCAAATTTAGAAATTGCAGAAAAAAATAAAATTACATTTTGACAAGAGAGCCTGATAATTAGCAGCTCTCATTTGAAGAGAGGTGGTGGAATAAATATTTTGGCTGTATAAATTTTTATAATGGAGATATCCCATCTCCTAGAACTGGAAGGGACCTTGAAAGGTGAGTCAGATAGGTTCTGGAGATGGGGTGAGCCTCTCAGGACTGTAATCATAAGTTAACTTCTAGAAACAGGATATTCATCTGACTCATGATGCAATACAAAACCTTAGCTTCAAACTCATATTTCCCCTAAGAAGATTTCATAACTCCTCCAATAAACTGAAATCTAGGTATTCCATGTATCCATTCTAAGGTAGTTGAGGTTTGGAGTTACAGTTTTCCATTGCTGTGCAAGTCAGATGAATGTGGGGAATACACTGCATGCGACTTGGAAGTGGAAAGTACATCTCCAGGACGGGCTGAAGTGTCTCACTTACAGTGGAATAAATTGACATGTAGTGGAAATGTATGAGGAAGACCCCCCTTAACGTGGCATTTTCTTGCTTTTAAAATTGGTTCTTTGTGAGCGTGTAGAGAGGGTGAGAGGGGAAGTAGCATGCCCTGTAGCAACCATAAGTAGCTTAATAATAGCTTGATGGCAGTGAGCTACCCAGGTGAATTACATATTATATAAAGTAATATTTCCTTTTATCCTAAGAACCTAAGTCTTGGACCATGTTGTGAGCTTTATTCACAAGTCCGTCCTTCCTCAGAACTCGTAAGACATTGTGCTTTGAGTCCCCATCCCACTTCCTCAGCAGTGAAGATAAAAATGATCCACTGCCCATCATATTTATTCTCTCTCAATAGCATTATTTCCATTCCCTGGGGACTGTTAATTTTGAAAAGCGATAAAAAAACAGAATCCCGCGTATGTGCCAAATGATGCAACTTTTTGGCAAAACAGCACCAGCAGAAGCAGAAGCAGAAGGCTTCAAAATGTAAACAAGAATGAAAAGTCTTATTTTGAAACAAAACTGTAATTTTTTCCTTTGAGTAATATTTTCCCCACTCTTTGCTTTTGCCATACGGTTAAAAAACAACTAATCTTTGCTGAAACAAACTAGCTAACTAATCATGCTCCTTTTTTCAAAAGTTACTATCTTTTACTTCTTAGATTAATACTGTAGATTCCAAGGTCAGAAAGGACCATTAGGTGATAATCTAGTCTGACTTTCAAAATGTACTGGAGACACTTACAGTGGAATTTAATCTTAATTATCACTTTAGATGAATCCCTTCATATTCTGTCTTAGTGACAAATGCATTTGGGTTCTTCTCATGTTGGACACAAAAATAGAAGCAAATTCTCCATGTACAAGCTCTGGGGAAATTCTGCTAGGCATTTAGTACTAAACCTTGGCCCTATTGAAATCTGCCACTGACTTCAAATGGGACCAGAATTCATTCTTTAATGACAAGAGAGGTTGGTCAGATTTTTTGTTGTTGTTTTTTTAAATGAAAGATACTGGATTGACAAGCCTTGGAGCAAAAGAACTCTCTTTGTCCACAGAACAAATACAATACCATAGCAGTAGTAATGGCTTCAACTCTGTCCTGGAAGAATCAATTCAAGGAATCATGTATGTCTCTAGGACTTAGTCAATGCTTGGGCTCTCTTCTTTCATTGCCATCAAGGGGTTCAACTTTAGTGTTATTTGTGAGGATGTTTTTTATGATGCATACATCTGTAAATTAGAAACTAGACTGATACCAATTCACTTCACATAGGCCACTGAACAGAAACCAGATGGCTAAAAATTTTAGTCACTACCAACCTGCAAGCTAAAGGTGAAAGGTCCTATAGTCCACTACCAATCCCATACAGTCAGAACCATCCTTAGGGTACGGTGAATCGGGGCAACCGCTCCTGGCCCCATTCTTTGGGGGGGCCCCACAGGCCTGTGCAATTGGTCCCAGAAGTGACGGGTTGGTCCTGGAAGTGATGGATTCGTCACTTCCACCCTGGGCCCCGCACTCCGTAGGGATGGCCCTGCATACAGTTGAGTTATAATTACCTCTAATTAGTACTCCCACAAACTGTGACATCTATTTGCCAGCTGGCTTACAGAAATGTGAAACAGTTCTTCCCACTTTTGAGGAGGTCAAAGAAAATCAAAGAAACAATTTCCAACCTGATAACTATTACTGAAGACGTTGCTGATCAATGTAAGTGAGGCAGAGACACGAAGTAATATGGGAAGTGCCTTTGGGGAAAAGTACTGTAAGACTTGATCAAGACAGCCAAATGACCACTATGAGAGGTAATAAATAAAAGATAATTCCATTAAATATCTTCAAGTCTTGGAAACCCTTTTGCACTCCAAATACAAATGATGCTGTGTATTCTCTATACTCCTCAATTTTAGAGTCTCTCTCTCTTTCATTCAAAGTAATTTTTCCTATTCATTATTCTGAGTGTATAAGATAAACTTTAATTACTAAAAAAATATAATAAAAATACTCACGCTGACCCCAGCGCCCAGTCCTTGGGTTCAAATAATTTGGATAAAGCCCATTAGGCCGGTCCATTTTTTGAAGTAACTTCCGAATGTGCATGACCTAAATTAAAGCAAAAGTCAGGATCACCAAAAATAATTTTCATCTATCTTCAACATTTGTTTAAATCTGGATTTTCTTCTTCAACAGCAATTTTTCATAATTTAATTAAACAGGCTTCTTGCGGGCTTTTTCTAGATGGGCACTTCCTTTTAATGGCTACTCATGTAGACATATGTCATGAGCATCATTTCTAAATATCTGTACAAAAAATAAAAAAGATCTTGTCTTCATAATTTTCTGCTTTGGAGAGCTATGTATTTTGGTAATATAAATGCAAAGAATGAAATAATTGGTCTGTTACCAAAAAACATTATTGTAATCGATCAGGCTCTCTCATTCCTAATCAGATTCACAGTACACAACTCTGAGTCTTCTTATAAAAGTCGACTGTCAGCACAAAACTAACCTTGTTGTAGTAGACAGGGTCCCCAGTCAGGTAGCTGAGGTGGACAAATTCCATGTGCAGAGTACCAAATTCAGCCAGGATGCTGCTGCCTGCAGAGGCCCAGCCCCAGTTTCGACCAACACCACTGAGGTGCAACAAATGTAAAGTGAAGCATGAGAGGGGGAAGGAAAGAACAAACAGCTGGTCAGTGAAATGATACCATCAATATTCAGACACTGTGTGTAGTAATCACATCACATTAGATTGCCTATTAGAAGAGCTACATACAGTAAGTTGATATTAGCCTATATCTAGGATGACAAGTGATTTATTTTAAAAATAGGCTTCACAACTTGATATTTCAAAAAAACCTTCATAGTTAAGCAGCTCTCTATATGCCCAACCAGTCCTTCCCATGTCTACGCTGCTATTTTTAGGAGTGTAGTGTCCTGGGTGCTGTGAAAGGCTCCAATAGTGGCAAAAAGCTCTGGAAGGAGGGAGATGGTGACAGGGAAAGGTTCCAGCAGCGGATAAGGCTCTGGCAGGGGGAAGGTAGCAGGTAAAGGCTGCCGCAGTGGGGAGGCAGTGGGGAAAGTCAGCAATCCCTATTGCTTCCCTACTACCAGAGACTTTCACTGCTGCATGCAGCTACACACCAGAAGTGTGTATGCAGCCTGCTTTTCACTGCAGCATGTAGCTACATGTAGCCTACATGCTGTTGCAAGTGTAGACAAGACCAAAGCGCATCTTAAAAGCTTCCCACAAAATCAAATCAGGCACATATGGTTTTTTCTCTCTCTGGATCTCACCTATAAAACAATAAGATCCCTCAACTATCACTGATTTAATATGATTTGAGAGCACTCAGCGTTTTGGAGGATTGGGCCTTTTAATTTGTAAAGTTAAACAATAATCCTTCCTGCAAATTATTTTTCATTCAAAAACCACCACTGAAATTGGATTTGAGCTGGATGTCACTAGTGAGCCTAAAGCCAATTAGGAATTTGCTATTGTCACATTTCATTTTTAAAAGAAACAACATATTCAAAAAGGAGAAGAAATATGAGAGAAAAATCAGCAGGAATGAAGGAGCAGGATTTGTATCCCATAACTACAGACAAGGAAGCAATTATTTTATCTCAATAAACACTGTCTACATAGACGACATGGCCTGTGCCTCAATGTTTTGGCACAGCTAATCATAACAAGGGAAAATGAAGTGTTTCATGCCCTATTTGCTTCTTAATACTTTTCAAATCAACAAAATTGGAATCAAATTCAACATAATACAAAGGCTGCCAATTTTCACTAACCTATCTAACCCCATAAATTACAGTGTCACAATGAAATAGAAACATTGCTAGATACCATTTAATGTTGTTTAAATAGACACATAACTTGGATGCATAATTTCTATATCTATTCTCTCACATGGTTTTAAAGCAATACACAAAAGTAGTAAGTAGTATTTGTTTTGGTTACAGCTATATTATTGATACCAGTTTTCCTGAGCTCCAAAAACTCCAGATTAGTTCTGCACATGTAGACTGGTTAAAAGGATGAGGAACCAGAGTATGAAACACAAGTAAATGACAATGCCATGGCTTCACCATGAGGCAACAGAACAAGTCACCCCTAGGAATTTAACACTGGCTTTTAAGCCAATGAGCAGATTCACCAGCCAGGGTAGTCAAAATAAAGCCCAAATTCTCAAGATTCATTCCAAGTCCCTTTCTTCAGGGCTGGTTTTATTAATAAACAGAATCTACAAGTCTCAAAACCACACAAAACATTGAGTATCAGAACCCTGTTCTGCTTTCCACAAGCTAGGAAAGGAGTGGATATGCCCCTCCCTTTAGGTAGCCATTCCTGGCTATCCCGTAGACCAGTGGTTCTCAACCAGGGGTACACGTATCCTTGGAGGTACACAGAGGTCTTCCAGGGAGTACATCAACTCATCTAGATATTTGCCTAGTTTTACAACAGACTACATAAAAAGCACCAGGGAAGTCAGTACAAACAAAAATGTCATACAGACAGTGACTTGTTTGTACTGTTCTATATACTATACACTGAAATGTAAGTACAATATTAATATTCCAATTGATTTATTTTATAATTCTATGGTAAAAATGAGAAAGTCAGCAATTTATCAGTAACAGTGCGCCGTGTCACTTTGTATTTTGATGTCCGATTTTGTAAGCAAGTAGTTTTTAAGTGAGTTGAAACTTGAGGGTACGCAAGACAAATCAGACTCCTGAAAGGGGTACAGTAGTCTGGAAAGGTTAAGAGCCACTGCCCTAGGCCTCCTGCTTGGTCCCTACAGAGGGTCTTCCTTCAGGGGTTTTTGTTCAACAGTGGACCCTTTACTATCATGTGCCCTGTCTGGAAACTACAAAACCTGGCAATCCCCATTCTTAAAGGGCCCAAGGGCAACAGCAGGCACACTCTCGTGCATGTATGTGCCCCATGGCCCAGTGCCACCCTGAAGATACTGTCCTGTTAGGGTTATCATCTGGCTGGCATTTCACCAGCCTGGCCAGATTTTTTATGAATTTGCCAGTTGCCAAAAAATAATGTAATCTGCCGGGCTTTTCTTATGTGGGTCTAAAGATTTGCATTATTATCACAATACACTGGGATATCTAATGTTAAAAGTTTCTGTGTCCAGCTAAAGGTGTTGAAGTGTTCCCACTTCCACAGTTTAAGTGATAACAGATCAAAACTACTGAAAAGACAGCAGCTGTCTGCCCAACAACATGCAAGTACACCCGCATGTGTGTGAGAGAGGGTTTGAGAGTGAGGAGACTGGCAATGTTTTCAATCTTAACATCTTATCTATATGTGTTATGACTCTAGATAGTATAAGGGCTTGTCTACACAGTGGAGGTGTATGCACTGCAAAGCCATTTTTTGTGACGAAACTCCTCAGTTGCAGTGCTGAAGTAAAAACACCTCGACGAGAGTCATAAGGCTTTTTACGCAAAAGTTTTAGCACCATAGTGCCAGTGTAGACACCATGCTTGATTTTTGTGCCATCATTGGTCTCCGGAAGGTGTCGCACAATGCCCATCCTGACCACTCTGGTCAGCAGTTTCAACTCTGCTGCCCTGACGCCAGGTAAACAACCTTCCAGGGTCCCTCCCCCTTTAAAGCCCCAGGAATTTTGAAATTCTCCTGTTTGCTTGGCGTGCAGAGCCCACATCTCATCCTCCCCAGTGGCCATGGCGGCTCCACGCACCAAATGATCTCCTGCTTGGAGCAGTGCGGAGCTACCAGATCTAATGAGTGTTTGGGGAGAGTGTTACCCGATTTGCCCATTACTTTGGGATATGCTCATTTATTAGGATTACTCTTCGGGATGGGGGGGTGTTCAGTAATTCTATCAATGTACTGCTTGTGTCACTTGTGTTTTCATATGGAGCTCTACTTTTCCCTTCTGCAAATCCCCTCCCAATGGAGCTATCCTGCAGGACCTAGGTTCCCCAGGGCTGGGTTCCTCCAGCCCCAGAAGCAGATGAACACACACGCACACACACACACACACACACATATTAACACAGCAAGTCTGAGTGGACCGGGTCAATCAGCACTCTCAAGCTGACCCCTTATATGTCCCTGGACTCAGTGGGCTGGGTGAAGCAGGATTTCCAAGCTGCCACCCTTATATGCCGCAGGTACCGACTGGAAAAGAGTAAGCCTGAGCAGGCTGGGTTGAACAGCACTTCCAGGCTGCCACCCTTTTATGCCCCTTGACTCAGCGGACTGGGTCGAGCAACACTTCCAAGCTGCCACCCTCGTATGTCCCAGGTTCAGCACATCCCTATCCCCACTTTCACATTACAATTGTTCTGGTAGTAACCCACTTGATGAGCAAACCCCACAATATTTTTGGACGCTACAGGGATCTTTAGATTAGGTAAGAGGAGCGTTGCTGCAGAGTAAATGGAGAAGCCAAAAACACAAAAGAGTAAAGTTCAGAGAGAGAGGGAGGGAAGCAACCAGCTTACCATAAAAGTTATTTATTGAATAATAGTGACAACCACACAAGGAGAGCCTAAACAAACAAAACAGTTCCATTATTAAAGATTATAAAAGTCAGATATAGAAAACTATACCTGATCAAAGAAATCAGGGTTAAAAAGTTATACCTGAGGTAGAAAAGAAAAGAGAGAGGGGGGGGGAGACAGAGAGAGAGAGCTGGGGTCTTACAGATCCATGAACCTTGAACTGGTTAGGGTTTCCAGGTGATGGTCGTAGCTCAGGGTCCTGAGTGCTGGAGACAGGCAGAGCCCCCAGCACGATCAGACAGGGAGAAGATTAGGTCCCAGTGGAACTGATGCAGAGTTTGGGTCCAGACATCAGAACACTTACTTGAGCATGGGTAGGGGTTTTTGTAGGGAAACAACAATGGTTCAAGGGAGAACACTAGATTTGTTTATGGGTAAACTGATGACTTTTCTTTAGGCTAGACAATAGGAACTGATCATTCCTCGCTATGAGTGGTGTTCCTTCAAGGGAGCTCATAATGCAATTGGGCAGCCTCAGTATTTTGGATATCAATCAAGGATGCATTACTAAAATTGGTCTGATAACTGCTGACCTGGGTGTGTGCAGGCATAGGTTCATTAATATCTGGAACAGAGATCCCCCATGATGCAGTGCTTCCCTGCTTTTCTGGTCCCGGAGTTCAGTGCAGTTCTTGCCTTGGAATCTGTTCTCCATTCTGTATGCTAATAGAGATGCCTCTCTGTCCCACTTTTGAAGCATATGAGGCTAGGGGAGTTGCCTTAATCCTGTCACCCTTGTCAGGAGGGGTTTAGGTTTGTCTCCCACCGCCTTTTTATTGCTTTCCGTAAGTCTTTCCTCTGATTGGTTTTGGTTCAAGCAGAGGCTGGGGGGAGGGGGGTGGTGTCCTTCATGAGTCAGACAGGCTGGATACTGCACCCTGGTTCCCCAAGAACACAGAGCTGACTGGTATCAAGAGGAGGCTGTCCAGTCCCAGCTGCGCTCCAGATGTCGGAATTCCAGGACCTATGGCCAGCTTGTGCAAAAAGGGCTGTGACCGGGACACGCTGCAGTGCAGGGCAAAGGTGAAGGAGCTGAGGCACACGTACCAGAAGGCAAGGAAGCCAAACCGTGCTGCGCCCCAGACCTGCCATTTTTATAGGGAGTTACACGCTACCCTCAGCGGCTATCCCACCTTCACCACCAAGAGGCCCGTGGATACTTCAGCAGGTCAGGAGCCAGTGGAGGAAGTCATGGATGAGGAGGTGGAGGCAGAAGAAGATGTGGAGCCTACGTCAGGGTTGCCCGGTGCTGCGTCCAGTCAGGAGCTGTTCTCAGCTCTGGAGGTGTCTAGCCAATCTTGGCACTCACTCTCTGGTGTGCCAGAAGCAAGAGAGGAGACCCCTGGTAAGCGGTTTTGCTTTGTGAAGTTCTGAAGCAGGTTGAGGGCAGAGAAATGTACAAGGCTGACTGTGTTTCTGTGTGCTGAGCATTTCCCCACACAGCTAGGCAGTACGGCAGAACAGGGAGTTTATGCACTCCGAGATTTCACGGGAATCCTCCAGAGAGATTTCTAGGAAACTTTCCTGGAGGTACTTGAAAATCTTCTGCTGGAGGTTCCTTGGCAGAGCATCTTTTGTTCCTTCCCCCATTGAGAGACACTTTCCCATGCCACTCTGCAATTACTTGGGCAGGGACCAAAGCTGCACACAGGCGAGCAACATAGGGACCAGGGTGGAAGCCATAAGCGTGTAGCAGATGCACCCTTGCATCCTTGCTTCCCCTCAAGAGTAAGATATCTTCCATAATGAGCCCTGCCTGTGGAAAACGGTGGGAAAGTTTAGACTGTTGCCCCCCATCAGTGCCCCGTGACCCTTTCAGATTTTATTTCTGCAATGAACAATGCCCCTAACCCTGGGTGCACTCACAAGGCTTGGGGTGTTCGCCAGCATGTGTGCTTGACTAGGGTCACCTAGAAGTGATAGGTATGTTACCAGCGGTGTATTTTAATGCAATGTTTCAATGCTCTGTGTGTTAACAATAATGCTACTGTTTATTGTTACTTGTGCCTCTCCAGGTATGACCTTGAAAGGCCCCCGCTCCCCACACAACCAGCAGAGCATCTGCGCCGGATAAGAAAATGCCTGAGTCAGAGCAAGGAAGATATGTTCCGGGAGGTGCTGCAGTAGTCAGAGACAGAAAAGACTGAATGCAAGCAGTAAGGGAAAGTGACAAGCAGGAAAGAAAAGAAAATTATGCGTACAATAGGGACACCAAAGAGAGGATGATAAAAGTTTTGGAGCGACAAACCAACATGCTGCAGTCCCTCGTAACACTCCAGACTGAGCAGATGCATGCCCACCCTCTCCTTCAGCACAGTCAGCACTCTTTCCCATGCCCTCCCCAAACTCCACCCGCGCATTCCTTTCCAATTTCTGGGACTTGGCGCTTTCCCCTGCACTCCACCCCCACAGACAGCTTTTCAAACGACAGCTGGACTTATGCTCAGCTCTGAAAGTCAGCCCCCCCAGTACCTTCTCCCCAAACAAGAATGTGTGTGTCAGTGTGTGTGCATGTGGTGTTGTGGTTTATTTGGCAATAAAAGCAAAATTCTTTGAATGATCAGCACTCTTTATTTGTTTCCATGCAAGTTATGACAGCAGATGGCACCTGCAAATCAACAGGCACTTTTATCAGTTCCTTACATTGAATCCTAGGCCTTAACAATAACAACTGCTTCCTAGCCTACCAAATGTAATTAACCATTGCAGTCCCAAGCATAGCAATGAACATTACTGGTTTTCATCTTCAAAATGTTGCCTCAAGGCATCCCTGATTCTTATTGCCCCATGTTGCACCACCATAGCCCTGGTATCTCGCTGTTCAAAATCAGCAGCCAGGTGTTGTGACTAGGCAGTCCACCTGAGTAAACTTTTCATCCTTCCCTTCACAAATGTTATGCAGCATGCAACACGTGGTTATGACCATGGAGATATTTTCCTCATTGAGGTCTAATCTGCCATATAGGCATCGCCAGCACGGGTTTAATCGGCCAAACTCACATTCCGCAGTCATCCTGCACCTACTCAGCCATGGCATTAAGAGGTATGCCAGGTCTCCCAGGATCACTATGGGCATTTCGACATCCCCTATGGTGATCTTCTGATCTGGAAAGCCTGTACAGGAAGCTGCAAGCTTCCTGTACAGGCTAGTGTTCTTAAAGATACATGTGTCACACACTTTTCCGGACCACCCCGTGTTGATGTCAGTGAAAGGCCCATGGTGATCCACAAGAGCCTGCAAAACCATGAAGAAGTACCCCTTCCAAATGATGTACTCCGTCGCAAGGTGGTCCAGTAGCAGAATTGGAATATGTGTGCCATCTATCGCCCTTCTGCAGTTAGGGATACCCATGTCTGCAAAGACATCCACAATGTCACGCACATTGTCAAGAGTCCTGGTCTTTCACAGCAGGATGCTGTGACGAGTTTGGTCACAGAAACTCCCTCAAGACTGTCACTAGATGTGCTGGGATACCACTGAGAGCAAACCCCCCTGCCAGAGAGGGCTTCCCTCCACTCCCGTCTTGCTGAATTAGACACTCCAGTCAGCTACAGCACAGACCAAGAAGTTGGGCCACGCCCCCCTGCAGTGCACAGAAACTAAGATTCACTTAGCCCAGGGGCTTCTCAGTTAACAGAGACTTTCCCAGCACCCAGTATTCAGTCTTTTTGGGAGCCTAAATCCCAAATAAATCCGTTTTATTCTGTACAAAGCTTATACAGGGTAAACTTATAAATTGTCCACCCTCGATAACACTGATAGCGAGATATGCACAGCTGTTTGCTCCCCCAGGTATAAATTACTTACTCTGGGTTAATTAATAAACACAAGTGATTTTATTAAGTATAAAAAGTAGGATTTAAGTGGTTTCAAGTAATAACAGATAGAACAAAGGAAGTTGCCAAGCAAAATAAAACAAAACACGCAAGTCTAAGCCTAATACCATAGGAAACCGAACATAGGAACAAGGGAACATCTCACCCTCAGAGATGTTCCAATAAGCTTCTTTCACAGACTGGACTCCTTCCTAGTCTGGGACCAATCCTTTTCAGACCCATGTTGTATTTTTTGGCCTGGGTCCAACAATCACTCACACCCCATAGTTACTGTCCTTTGTTCCAATTTCTTTCAGGCATCTCTTTGGAGTGGAGAAGCCATCTCTTGAGCCAGCTGAAGATGAAATGGAGAGGCTTCCAGGGCCTTTTATATTCTCTCTCTTGGGGCTGAAACCCCTTTGTTCTCCTGTGCAAAATCACAGCAACAAGATGGAGTTTGTAGCCACCTGGGCAAGTCACATGTCCATGAATGATCCAGCTTTTTGCAGGCTGACGCCATTGTTTACATGTTAGTTTGAATGTTCCCAGGAGAGCTCAGATGTGGATTGGCATCTCCCAAAGTCTGTTGTCAGTTAAGTTTTTCTTGATTGGGCACTTACTCAGAATAGTCCTTTCTCAAGAAGCTGACCAAATGCTTCACTGATGCTACTTAGAATCAAACACATTGAGATACAAGTACATAGACAATATTCATAACTTCAAAAACAAAAATGATACACACATCTAGACAGCATAATCATAACCAGCAAATTACAACCTTTCCATAGACACCTTATTGACCTCCTTTGTACAAGATTTGGTGCAACTGTAGGACCTTGGTTGCAACAATGATCTATATTGTCACAATTTATGTCAATAATGTCACAGATGGGATTAATGGCCTTGCACACTTGCGTTAACACAGCCCAAATGGTCGACTTCCCACTCCAAACTGATTCACCACTGACTGGTAGTAGTCTGGAGTTGCCAGCTTCCACATTGCGATCACCATGCGCTTCTCCACTGAGAGGGCAGCTCTTATTTGGGTGTCCTTGTGCCGCAGGACTGGGGTGAGTTCGGCACTCAGTTCTAGGAAGATGGCTTTCCGCATTCAAAAGTTCTGCAGCCATTGCTCATCATCCCAGACCCGCTTAATGATGCGATCCCACCATTCTGTCCTAGTTTCCCGAGTCCAAAAGTGACGTTCCACTGTGTTCAGCTCCTCCGTGAATGCTAAAAGCAATCTAATGTTACTGCTTTCTGTGTTGGACACCATGTTAGGCAACTGTGACTGCCGTTGCCTTCGTAACTTCAAGAATAACTCCACTGCCGTTTGTGATGTTCTAGTAATAGCTAGCAGAGCAGTGGAGATCAGTGTAAGATCCATTCCTGCAGATAGATGTGGCAGGGCAAGCAGAAAACAAGGGACGTTGAAAAATGCCACAAACTGAAGACGGAATGCTGGGACAGAAAGCAGTGCATCACAGGGCATTGAGCCCGGACCCATGATGCACTGCGATCCCCTTCACCTTCCCACAAGACCTAGCGGCAGAAGGGGGAGAGCTGCACTGTGGGATAGCTATCCACACTGCACTGCTCTCATTGTCGATGCAAATGCCCCAAGTGTAAACGCACTATGCCACCAGTGGGTTCTGCAGGGATTGGTCCTAGGCCTGGTGCATTGCATGTTGGCTGGCTGAATACTAATGAGAGAGACTGCTCCCTAATGATTCTCCACTGAGAACTATTTTTAAGATCTGTCAGTTAGCCAGTTCTTAATCAATTGAGGGTGCTTTAGTGATAGTGTATAGTGCTAATTTTTAGTCAGAATGTCATGCAAGTCTAACAGTTAGAAAAGTCTAAGTGTATTACATTTATGGAAATAATTATATTCCTATCCTTTTATTCTTTATTAATTGAATCCCCTACCAGCTTTTCCATTATTCTGCCTGGGATTGATGTAGGCCAACTGTCCTATAGGTACCTGGATCATCCAGCTTGCCCTTTTTGATTATTGGCACAACATTAGCACTGTTCCAGTCTTCCACAATTTCCCTGGTATTCCAAGACTTATTAAAAATTAGTATCAATGGAGGAGAGATCTGCTCAGTCAGTTTTTTTAGGGCTCTTGGATGCAAGTTATCCAGGCCTGCAAATTTAAAAATGTTTATCCCTAGTAGATATTAACATCCTCTCCAGTTATTAATGGACTGGAAAGTACTTCATCATCTTCAAGGCATACAAACACACTATCCTGCTTATTTCCAAATACACAAAAAAATATTTATTGAACACTCCTGCCATTTCCATCTAGTAATGGGCCTATACCATTGCTAGGATTTCTTGTTTTCCTAAAATACTTTAAAAACTTCTTATTGCTCTTAGCCCTGCCAGGCATGGATTTTCTGCTGACGTCTTTAACTTCCCTTATCAATTTGCTATACTTCATAACTTCTAGTTTATATTGATAGCTATACATGTCCCCTTTTTTCCATTTGTTAAATATTGCTTTTTCATATCTTATTTCTGCCTTCACTTCATCACTGAACCAGGATGGGCTTTTTGATCCAAAATAGAGATACCCATGTTGGGTGCAATACCTTATGAGTTAGAAAATTATCCTCTATAATTCTCTGCAAGGTGAATCTTGAGAAAGTTAAATACTAGGACTGTCAAGCAATTAAAAAAATTAATCACAATTAATCACACTGTTAAACAATAATAGAATACCATTTATTTAAATATTTTTGGATGTTTTCTACATTTTCAAATATATTGATTTCAATTACAACATGGAATACAAAGTGTACAGTGCTCACTTTTTATTTATTTTCTATTACAAATATTTGCACTGTAAAAAACAAAAGGAATAGTATTTTTTAATTCACCTAATATAAGTACTGTAGTGTCGGAGAATAACAGAGTTCTCACTTTTTGTTTGGGTACATCATAAAAGTTGAACTTACAAACGTAGAATTATGTATAATAAATAACTGCATTCAAAAATAAAACAATGTAAAACTTTAGAGCCTACAAGTCCACTCAGTCCTATTTCTTGTTCAACCAATCGCTCAGACAAACAAGTTTGTTTGCATTTGCAGGAGATAATGCTGCCTGCTTCTTGATCACAATGTCACCTGAAAGTGAGAACAGGCGTTCACATGGCACTGTTGCAGCCGGTGTCACAAGATATTTATGTGCCAGATGCGCTAAAGATTCATATGTCTCTTCATGCTTCATCCACCATTCCAGAGGACATGCATCCAGGCTGATGACAGGTTCTACTTAATAACAATCCAAAGCAGTGCGGACCGATGCATGTTCGTTTTCATAATCGGAGTCAGATGCCTCCAGCACAAGGTTGATTTTCTTTTTTGGTGGTTTGGGTTCTATAGTTTCTGCACTGGAGTATTGCTCTTTTAAGACTTCTGAAAGCATGCTCTACACCTCGTCCCTCTCAGATTTTGGAAGGCACGTTGGATTCTTAACCCTTGGGTCGAGTGCTGTAGCTATCTTTAGGAATCTCACATTGGTACCTTCTTTGCGTTTTGTGAAATCTGCACTGAAAGTGTTCTTAAAATGAACAACATGTGCTGGGTCATCATTCGAGACTGCTATAACATGAAATATAGGGTAAATGAGGGTAAAACAGAGCAGGAGACATACAATTCTCCCCCAAGGAGTTCAGTCACAAATTTAATTAATGCGTTATTTTTTTAACAAGTGTCATCAGCATGGAAGCATGTCCTCTGGAATGATGGCCGAAGCATGGATGGTGGAACCTTCTGGTAGCAGTGCCTGTTAGAGCACTCACATGCCCCTTCTACGCCTCCCCTCAGCGTTCAAGCACATACTGAGGGTGCGGTTATAAAAGGGGGCAAGATGCCAACTGCTGCCTCAGTTCCTTCCACTGCTAATGCAGAGTCTAGAGGACTCCGTAGAAGAAGGGAAGGTGGGCAGGGAATATGCAGAATCCATCTTGAAGAACTCCAGTTACATGTAAGTAACTTTAATTTCTTCTTTGAGTGTCCTCTGCATATTCCCAATCTTGGTATAGTTTGGCAAGCAGTATTCCAAGAGTGGACGAAGAGAGACAGAGTCCTAATTAAACAAGAAATAACGTATCGCTCTGCCAAACTGTACATCAGATCTGGCTGCCAAATCTAACACACTGTGTTTAGTGAAAGTGTGACTTGAACCCCAAGTGGCAACTTTACATATTTCAATATGAGGAACATGCCTAGTGCAAGCTACAGATGCAGCACCTGCCTTGTAGAGTGAGCTCTAAGACCTGCAGGAGGGAAGAGGGAAGAAATCTTATAACTCTCCTCTATACACTTTCTAACCACCTAGACAAGGACTGGGCAGAAATTGCTTGACTCTTACTATATCCAGAACACCTTGAGAAGAGGTTCAATGGAGGAGACATAACTTAATACCAAGTTTAAGTCCCATGAAGGAAATGGATTATTTGTTGGCAGATACAAGTTTAATAAACCCTTTTAACTGAGTTGTGTGAAAAATAGATTTACTATCAATTGGTATATGAAACACTGGACAAAACTATAGTTTTCAAGTGAAACAAATATTGTAAAATACACTGAACTAAAATACACCAAAACAGAGTCAAAATTCTTATCAGAACTTATACAGCCCCATGGACTCACTGCTCAGTCAATCTGCAATCTGGTTGTGATTTCCCACTGCATGAAAAGGAATCAAATAAATGTTAAGTATCAGAGGGGTAGCCGTGTTAGTCTGGATCTATGAAAAGCAACGAAGAGTCCTGTGGCACCTTACAGACTAACAGATGTACTGGAGCATAAGCTTTCGTGGGTGAATACATGCGTCTGACGAAGTGGGTATTCACCCACGAAAGCTTATGCTCCAATACATCTGTTAGTCTATAAGGTGCCACAGGACTCCTTTGTTGCTTTTTACAGATAAATGTTGTGTAGGGTATGCCAGTCCCACAGTTTTATTGCTTCCTGACAAAGCTGAGATGAATAAGGTCTTTCCTATATACTTAATACATTGCTGACATATTGTCCTTGGCAACTTGAATTCTGCACGTGTGGGAGGAACAACATAAGGGGCATATATAAATCTCCTAGGTCTAACACATTTATGTGTAAATGGCATTTTTTGACATTCCAAAGACCTTGAATGAAAAAAATGTTGAGCTGGTACCCATCTGGAAACTTCAGATGTAACTATCACAACATGAGGAGGAGAGTTGAATAAAATTTCTTTGAGAACCTGGGGGCTCATCAGTTGGAAGCGACAAAGAAGGAGAGAGACCCTGGGTGTGTGGGTCGATCATTGGATGACTAGGAGCCACCAACATGACCTGACTGTGAAAAAAGCAAATGCAATCCTTAGGCAAGGCATTTCCAGTAGATGTATTATTGGCATTGGTAAGACCTCAATTGGAATACTGTGTTCAATTCTGGTCACTCGTGTTCAATAAAGATTAATTTAAACTGGAAAAGGTGCAGAGAAGAGCTATTAGGTTGATAAGAGGAATGGCAGGCCTATCTTATGAGAGGAGACTGGAAGAGCTTGGCTTGTTTAGTCTAGCAAAAAGAAGGCTCAGAGGAGATATGATTGCTCTCTAGAAATACATTAGGATGATAAATACTAGGGAAGATGAAGAGCAATTTAAGTTCAAGAAGAATGTTGGCACAAGAACAAATGGATATGAACTAGCCCTAAACAAATTCAGGTTGGAAATTAGAAGGAGGTTTCTAACCCCCAGGGGGATGACACTCTGGAACAGCCTCCCAATAGGAGTTATGGGGGCAAATAATTTAATTAGTAGATTGGAAATTAGCAGAACAAAATCCAGATCAGTATACTTGGTGCTTTAATAGGACCAATTTCACAAAGCTGAAAACAATTATGAGTATAATCAGCTGGGAGGAAGAATTTAATCAGAAAAGTATGAATGATAATTAGGAATAATTTAAGAACACCTTACTAGATGTCCAAAAAGCCACAATCCCACAACTGAGAAAGAAGGTTGTGCTGGTTAAAAAATCAACTTGGTTTAGAGGTGAAGTGAAGGCAGCTGTAAAAAATATAGATATATAACAAATGGAAGAAACAGGAAAAGGGAGAGGGATAGCTCAGTGGTTTGAGCATTGGCTTGCTAAACCCAGAGTTGTGAGATCTTTTAGATTTCTATAAGGTGTTTCACTTGGTACCCCTGACATTTTGATTAAAACACTAGAACAATATAAAATTAATATGGTACACATTAAATGGATTAAAAATTGGCTAATTGATAGGTCTCAAAATATAATTGTAAATGGGGAATCATCCTTGAGCGGGTGTGTTTCCAGTGGGGTCCTACAGGGATTGGTTCTTGTCCCTACACTATTTAAAATTTTTATCAATGACCTGAAAGAAAACATAAAATCATCACTAATAAAGTTTGCAGATGACCCCAATATTGGGGGAGTGGTAAATAATGAAGTGGACATGTCGCTGGTTCTGGATCACTGGGTAAAATGGGCAAAAGCAAACAATATGCATTTTAATACAGTTAAATGTAAATGTATACATCTAGAAACAAAGAATGTAGGCCATACTTACAGGATGGGGGACTCTATCCTGGGAAGCGGTGACCGTTAACATTGATTTTAAATAAGACCTGGAGCACTGGGGAAGTTCCAGAAGGCTGGAAGAAATTTTTCAGTCTCAGCGTTTGGCATGCTGAAGTGATCTTGGTGGTCTTGAGAAATCATCTCTTAGTTTCCATGATGGCTTGGGCATCTTCTGATACTCTAGTCAACTTGTCCAGAATCCCATATCAGGGTTTGGAGGTGGCATCCTTGGCAAAAATCCAGTCCATTTTCTCATAGTAGGTGCAGGTAGTGGGAACATTATCAGAGGTCTTACTTTTGTCCCTAGCATTTTTATAATTCTGCTGGAGTTCCTTTGATTTGGCATGGCTCTGAGCCTTCTCCTGCATTTGCTGTTAATATGGGCCTGAACACGCTCTTTTCCCCAGTGGCCAATGAAGTCCAGGACCTCTAGACAGAACCATATGAAGACATTGCACATGACTCCTATAATGGATATGAGAGTCCAAGAGTGTGAACTTGTCACAAGCTGGAATTTCAAAGGGGCATCCCTAGATGTGTGCCATCATTTAAACATGGAGGTGAAATCCAGCCAAGATGAACCTGGAGTAGCAGAGGGCTATACAAGTAAACAGATAGGCTAGTGCAGGTGTGAAGCAAAATAGTGTGGGATAGCAGAGGGAGGACTGCCTGAAATAGCAGTTAATTCAAAATAGGGATGCCTCCATGCAAACCTTGTAACATTCTGAAATAAGGCCACATCTACACTACAAAGTTATTTCAAGCAAGTTATGTTGGCCTAAAGCCTCTGCCGTTAGTACATTGCTTATATGTGTGCATACTTGGCTCCTTGTGTCGGTGGTGCACGTACTCACCAGGAGTGCTAGTACCAATGCATAGTGCAGTGCACCATGGGTACGTATCTCAGTGTGAATCCAGTCATTTGGGAACTTTTTGAAAACGCATGATGGTGCCAAAATGAGTTGTGCTGGGATGATTGGGAGCCTGGGGTCAACTTCCCAACATGCAACAGTCTCCATCCCACAATGTCATCTGTATTCCATAATTTTCATGCCTTTTTTCAAAATCCCACAAACCTGCATAGCCCTCCTCGCTATCTGCCATCTCTGACAGAAGCATGGAGCCTTCCCAGCTCTGTATTATTGTCATGAGCATTGCAAGCACAGAGCGTACAATCCTGCAGTATTTGCAGAGCCACAAAAGAACCGAATCAGTAGGGAACATGACGATTTCATGGAGGACACATTGCTATGGGACATAGCGAGAACCAATTCAAAGTTGTGTTGGTGTTCACAGAGCAGCTGTAGATGGTGGAGAGCCACTTCTAGGCCCGAGAAACTAACACTGATTGGTGGCATCGCATTGTAACGATGGCTTAGGATGATGAGTAGTGTCTGCAGAACTTTCAGATGCACAAGGCAACATTCCTGGATCTGTGTTCCGAGCTTGCCCCAACCCTCCAGTGCAGGGACACCAGAATGAGGGCTGCACTAACAGCAGAGAAACAAGTGGCGATCGCATTGGAGAAATGTGCAACGCCAGATTGCTACCAGTCAGTCAGAAATCTATTTGGAGTTGGGAAATCCACTGAGGGGCCACTGACATGCAACTATGCAGAGCCATTAATCACCTCCTGCTACACAGGACTGTGACTCTCAGCCATTTGCAGGATATAGTGGATGGATTTTCAGCAATGGGGTTCCTGAACTGTGGTGGAGTGATAGACAGCATGGATATGCCTATTTAGGCACCAGACCACCTTGTCACAGAGTACAGAAAGGGTTACTTTTTTATGGTAATGCAAGCATTGGTGGATCACTGAAGATGCTTCACCCACATAAGCCTGGGCTGGTCATGGAAGGGAACACAGGATTTTTCAGAAAGCTGCAAGCAGGGACTTTCTTTCCCAACCGGCGGATTACCACTGGGAATGTTGAAATGCCAACAATGATCTGTGACCCAGCCTACCCGTTGTTCCCCTAGTTTATGAAGCTGCACATCTTGACAACATCAAGGAACGATTCAAATACCAGCTTAGCAGGTACAGAATGACAGTTGAATGTGCTTTTGGTAGATTGAAGGGACTCTGGCATTGTTTACTCACAAGATTGGACTTCAGTGAGAAAAATATCCCAATGGTCATAGCTGCCTGCTGTGTCCTGTATAATATCTGTGAAGCAAAGGGGGAAACCTTTCTGCCTGGGTAGAGTTGGAATGGCTGTCTGCTGAGTTTGAACAGGCAGACACAAGGGCTATTAGAAGAGCTCAAAGCTCAGGGCGGGTTTTGAAAGACCATTTTTACAGTAAGCTATGTAATGTATTTTGTTGTACTGTGCTCTGCACAGCCCTTCTCTTTTGTGGTCTAATAGGAATCGTGCAGTGATTGCTGTATATACAGAAATATAACGCTGTCAATACATCTATTAATTTTGTTTATGGCTTATTCTATGAGTTGTATCACATTGTCAGTAACAAGAAATTGGTTGCTTTCATACCTGTTAAGCACTTGGTAGTAGATGTTGCAAACAAATAAAAAAGAGTTATGTTTTAAATAATAGACATTCATTTTGTACAAGAATTCAGTAAAAAAAAGAAACTGAAATTTTAAAATAAATATATTTAAAATAAACTTACTGAAACTTAAAGGAACAGAACAGAACTTATGAAGGGGAAAAAACATTCATGCCTATTTCAGCTACATCTACACCAACCATCACTTTCACAGGTAAGTGTATGTGAAGCTGTGACTGTCTTTAGTATCCTGTGGGGTGGAGTGGTAGGGATAGTGAGGCAGCCCTGGATGCCATGTGGAATGTTGAAGGGGACAGGGGATATAGAGAGGTCCCAATATTAGTTCTCAACGGGCTGCAGAGGGAGGCGAGCACGGGATTCTTGAACCTGCAGGTCCACCAGAGTCTGGAGTATCTGAGTTTGCTGCCTGAGAAGCCTGATTATGTCCTGGTGCATCTCCCGCTCCTTTTCCTGCGCCTTCCTCCTCTCCACTCTTTCCTTCTCCAGGCTGTCCCCAGTGTTCATCCTGCAGTCCCTGTGCTCAAAGTCCAGTGCAGCACTGACTTGAAGAAGCTCAGTGAACATGTCATCCTAAGTCCTCTTCTTTCTCCTCCTTATCTGGGTCAGGCATTCTGCGGATGTGGAGGGGAAGTCCCTCAAAGCTGCAGCAGCTGCAGATAAACACATAAAGTTACCGCTTTCAGTATAGTCACTATGGAAACTGAACTTTAAGATGCAGAACTTGCTCCCCTAAAGTTTCAAGAACTACAAGTTCATTTTCACTTCTGGCTGGGATTGCTTGTGCACGGTGCCAGTCACAGCACCAGCCACTGTGAGTATGGCCCATTAGAGATTAGGGAAATGAGGAGAGAATTGCTTGGTTGCATAAAACTACTAACATAGGGCACTGACACTGGATACTGGCACCTTTTTCCACAGGCAGTGGTGATTTTAGCTGATATCTCACTCCTGATGGTAACAAAGATACAGAGAACACAGCTGCTGTTGGCATCCCAAAGCCACTTGTGTCCGTATACTGCTAGGCTGTGTATTGCAATGGTGCCTGCCAATGTTATCACTGAGTGCCGTGGGAAATTGTCCTACCACAGAGGAAGAAATAAGGCTGCCATCCCTAGAACCCTGCAACAGAGTACTGGAGAGCACCTCTGTGAAAATTTCATCAAGATCTCTCAGGAGGATTCAAGGGGCACCCCTGTGTACATAAACAAACTGCTTTGCATGCTCCCTCTCCCCGCACCTAACTCTAGAGGGACTGAAAAGCAGATAGCAACTCTACTTCTCTTGGTTCTTCTAGCACGAGTAAATTAATGAAAAGTCAAAAGCTGTGTCCTGCTATTTTGAGGGGGCCATCCCTGGAATGGAAAATTTATATACATGCTTACCTGAGGTTCATTCCCCTGCATTGGGCTTGCCCATGCTCTATTGACAGGACTGGCTGGACTGCAGTGGAGTCAAAAACAGGTCCTAGCTTGCTGTGCAGCTGGATCCAGTTGCCTGTCTCCCATCCTCCTCCTCTTCCTTGTTCACCCCCTCCTCCTTTTTGTTCACAGCAGAGACCTGTGATTTGGGCTCCTTGGAGATATAGATGGTTTAGCTCATTGTAAAAGTGGCAGGTCTGCGGCTTGACACCGAATTGATTGTTGGCCTCCTGGTATGCCTTCTGAAGCTCCTTGGCTTTCACGCAGCACTGTTGCTGGTCCATTATGCCCCTTCTCCTGCATACCCTGAGCACAGCCTCTTCTCCCCACAGGCCCAGGAATTCCAATATATCTTGTCTCCTCCAGGTCGGAGCACATCTGGAGTGTGTAGCTGGTATGGTCAGCTAGGCAGTTGCACACAACAGCGGAGAGCTGTTAGGTGTGCTCTTCTCGCTAGGCAATCAGGAAAAGGAATTTCAAAAATCCACAGGGCTTTAAAAGGGAGGAGTGTCTTCCAGTCTACGTGACCCCTGGGCAGTGGAATTCACAATGGTGACCAGAGCAGTTAGTGTGGGACAACTACTGGAGGACTGTTAGGGTTGACAAAGGTAACAGAGTGTCTACATGCGTGCTGTGCCAACCTCTGTACATAAACCTTGGCTCAACACCACTCCGGGAGGTGGTGTTATTATGTCGGAATAACAGGCCACTTACTCAGTCGGAAATAAATTTAAGTGTAGACACATGCACAACTGGGTCGATGCAAGACTCCTTACATCAACATAATTTATAGTATAGACCAAGCCTAAGAGTTATGTTGCTTCCCAGTTAAAGTGGGATAAGATGCCAGCTAAATAAAAAAAGAACTTTTGTGTGTCAATGTAAGGGAGTTTATGATGAAAAACTGAAGTTTATCTATATGGAAAAAACTTTTCTGTGTAGACAAGCCCTTAGCATTTATAAGTTCATGAATTAGTTTATTAACTGAAATTAATTAAAATGGGTTCTTCAATAAATTTATTATCAGTTGTCTAACTTCTTTTTAATATCTGGAATAATTCATAGATGATCAAAATGGCCAGAAGTGACCATTTTGATCATCTAGTCTGACCTCCTGCATAGCACAGCGATAGAATGTCACTCAGTGACATCAAGCCCATTACTTTTGGTTGAGCTAACAATAATGGAAAAATGCAAACGCTTCAAACTCCAAAATACAGTTAAAACTAACTGAAATTTTATGCTTGGCTATATTTGAAGGTGGTGTTTTTTCTTTTTCTTTTTTGGTTGATCACTTTTGCCATTATTTTAATAAATGACAGTTTCTCATTCTACTTCAGAAAATTTGACAGTGAACTGCCCCCTTTCAGAATGGCTGCTATCTCCTACTGTTTTCAATGAGATTGAGGCCACATGCTGTGCTTAGCCAAAATAGCCACTCTCTCTATTCACTGGCTTCTCATAGTAGGGTTACCATATGTCCGTTTTTTTTTTGGTAATCAAACCCCCGTCCGGGGGGAATTGCCAAAAAGCCGAACATGTCCGGGAAAAATACCGCCGGCCGGGCACTTCCCCTCCCGCAGCTGCTGTGCTCCCTACCTTTACTCTTCTGCTCTGTTTAAAGCTGAGCTGCCCGAGCACTACCGGATTCGGGCAGCCTCCATGCTTCTGGACGCTGAGCCGCCGGCCAGGCACTTCCCCTCCCGGGCTCCAGCTGCGCTGGGGAAGCGCTGGCTGGGGGCGCAGGGTCTGGGGGCTGCCCAGCAAACCGTGAAGCCGGTAGCGCTCAGGCAGCCCTTTTTGCGTGGCTGGGAGGGAGGAGGGGGAATGCGGGGCGCTCAGGGGAGGGGGCGGAGTTAGGGCGGGGACTTTGGGGAAGGGGCGGGGAAGGGGCAGAGTTGGGAAAGGGGCGGGGCCAGGGCCCCGTGGAGTGTCCTCTTTTTTTATTTTTTAAATATGGTAACCCTACTCATAGTCCTTTTCTCCATTTCCTGATAGCATAGGGAGACACCATCTTTTGGGAGGACAGCTTCGTTTCACTCCCACAGGAAGCAATGGGAGCCAGTACCTGTTTTGTAAGAAGGCATCTTAATGAAAGGTAGCCTGTGGCCTCAGGCCCATTAAAGACAATGGGAAATGGTGGCCATTTTGAAATGTGACTCGTCATATGTTTCTGTTGAGATTTTATTCTTCAGCCTCTGATGACAGATACATTTCAGTTATGAAAATGCCAGCAAAAATAACTATTAATCTTAAATATTTATTTTAAAACTATCACCCACTGCACCAGATCTACTCAACAGAGAGGACAAGAGGAAATAGAAAACTTGCAGTGTGTATGAACAGTGGTCAGAAATAGGACTTGTGTGTGCAGGGGAGTATAGAGAACAGTAGGGAAGAAGAAAATGGGATATATCTCCTGTTGACTTGCACTGCTCTTGCAATGCAAAGCAGCTGTAAACCTAGTTTAACTGGCCAGTATGCCCTGGCTGCTTTGTGTTGCTCCAGAACAGCCTAAAGCAGCCAGAGTGTACCGGTGTTACATATTTTTAATGATTTCCAGTTCATACGACATACCTACAAATCATTAGATGAATCTCAGAGAATCATTACTTTTGACTTTCTTGTTCACGTTGAAATTTTTAATAATTTAAAAAAATAATCATAAACACCCATATGAAAATTCACAGACAAAAATGATGTGAACTTGGAGTTAAGGTTCACAATGCTTGACAGTAATTTAGGGTAAAATATATTACAGAGATGTTGTGATTATCCCAACCCCAAACATTACAGAGTTGAAGCGGGAGCTGTGGGGCTGAAACCACGAGCCTCAGTGCCCCACCCCCTCCTGGGGCAGAAGCTGGAAGCTGGGCCTCTGCTCTGGGGCTGAAGCCCCAAGCCCCAGTGCCCTCCACCCCTGGCTGAAGCCAGAATTGGTGGGGCTGAAGCCCCAACTCAAGCAGAAGCCCTGAGCACATGGGCAGAGTTGAGGGGGCACAAGGGTGTTGCCGCCCAAAACTACAGTGCCTTACCCAGAGTGGGGCAGTCCCAGGGGCAGCTCCACTCCCTCACCTCCTCCTCTCCCCCAGTCCTCCTAAGGCTCTGCTCTCTGGCCAGGACGTAGACAGAGGGGAAGCTGGAGCCAGGCAGTGCAGGGAAGCTGCTCCTCTGGCTGGTGGTGCCACAGAGCGGGCAGCCATAACATTCCTGTGTCTGCTGCTAGTGCCCAGGGATGCAGCTGCTCCTCAGCTCCCAGCCACCTCTGACTGCTCACGCAGCCTGTAAGATCTGCCCGGGCGGGGGACCTGGCTCTGGGGCCAGGAGAGCCCTTGGGGAGCAGCCACCCCAGGGGGAGCCCTCCCAGCACACAGCCTCTAGCTACCCCTCTCCCTGCACCCTGAGCTACCCCCCTGCCTGCACACAGCCCCTAGCTACCCCCTTCCCTGCACCCTGCGTTACACCCCTCACTGCACACAGTCCCGAGCTATCCCTTGTCTGCACCCTGAGCGGTTTTCAAACTTTTTGAGCTGAGCCCCCCATTTGAGTTATATGTTTTGGTTGCATCCTTCCACAATCCAGACAGGGTGGGTGGCCTGCTGAGATGAGTCAGAAAGTGGAGGTGGTGCTTCCTCCCTGGACCCTGCTGTGCGGAGTTGGCTCAAGCCCCGCCAGCCCTTGCCACCCCAAAATACAAGTCAACCTACACCTATGCCTGCATAAGGGTCCCACCCCTGGCCCGGAGCCCCGAATCTCCCTCTCCCACCCCTGCTGGGCCCTGGAGTTTTTATAGCATGTTGAAGGGGCCCTCAGAAAGAAAAAGGTTAAGAACCCCGGCTATAGGGCATCCAAACAACCTTAACTTCATCCTGAAGAAATAAAGGAGGAAAACAAAAGAGAAAGAACAAAATCTAATATGTCTTTAAAAATCAGTTTGATTTAATCTGAAACCACAAATATTAAAATGTTTTAATCAGATGCTCATTCTGTGGTGTCATTATGGGGTAGAGTTACGGTTATTTGGGTGCACTAATTGTTCATATCCATACCTTAACATATTTGGATTTCAATTTAGTTTAATCTTAATTTTGAATTTTCTGGATTTATAGTGCTTTGTTTTGGGATAATTACAAACATCTCTGTAATATACTTTACCGTAAATTACTTATATGTACTCTCAAACTTAGCTCCCTCTTAATGTAGTCATCTTAGAATTTAGATTTTTTTTGAGGCTACATTAAACTGGAATAATGACTGTGAAACCCAGGGTGCTACACAATCAATAAATAAAGTACATACAAACGTTAATTTAAAATGTAATTTAAAAATATAAACGTGAGATGACTAAGCCAGAGAAGGACATTATATATTATATGTAACCATCAGTCAAGACTCTTCTTCCAGTTACACCAATGTAAATCAGGAATAACTCCACTAAATCAGTAGATTTACATCAGCGTGAAACTGGTATGACTGGGTGGATAATCAGTCCTTTCATCTTTACAAGTATTTTGAACCTCTGCTGAGAAAGGTGTGGCCAACACACAGCCCACACAATACATGAAGCTCATGGAGTTTAACTATGTTGCCTGGACCAGGTGTGGTCTACAGAGACTGCAGGCCCCATTATAAAATGCTCATGTGCCCCTTTTGACTAGAGGTTCTGGGCCAATATATAGCATTGCATAATGGCCATGGAGCTACAGTGGGTCGAACCTTCATATGCAAAATGAGAGCAGTCACAATCTGCTACAGTTAATGTTAATGCACATGAGGCAGAGTCCTCAGGCTCCTAGTATATTTACTCTCAAGTGTAGTGAACATCACTTCGTCTGCATCTTCCACACTTCCTCTACCTAGAAAGGACAGAGATGTGCCATTACAATTTTTGGTTTAAAACCATAACAAAAGAAAATCTGTTACCTTTTCAGATTCACCATTGCCCAGGGAATGCCTGTGGGTGTGTTAAATGCCGGAAGGAGCTTTCCTGCCAGCTGCACTGCTTTGAGCTTGAACACCTGTGACAGTAGACAGAAGGATGAATTTCTAACAAACCTGGTTTTCTTTAGTTTACCATAAATTAAAGAGAGATTGTTACTTTAAAACATATATATCCCCCAATCCCATTAGGAAAACTTTAGATTATCAAAAACAATTTTTTTTCTGTTCTCTTTTCACGTTTATGATTTAATTTTTACTAGTTCACTTTCCACATTTCACTAAGATTTGAACATGAAGTTTCAATTTTGAGCTTTCATGCTCAACAGTGCTGCTCCTTGGATACACACTGAAGAATATGAAAAAAATCCAATTACTATTATTTGCTGTTGTAACCATGTTGGTCCCAGGATATTAGACACACAAGGTGGGAGAGGTAATAGCTTTTATTGAACCAACTTCTGTTGGTGAAAGGCACAGTATTTCAAGCTTACACAGAGCTCCTCTTCAGGTCTGGGAAAGGTACTCAGAGTGTCACAGAGACCATTAACTCCCCACTTCACCTTGAATAGTCTCTTGCGACCTGTTAACTCTTCATGCTTAACAATCTGTTCTACTTTGTATTTGGCTGTAACACTCTGAGTACTTTTCCCAGACCCGAAGAAGAGTTCTGTGTAAACTCAAAAGCTTGTCTCTCTCACCAGCAGAAGTTAGTCCAATACAAGATCACGTCATCCACCTTATTTCTCAATTAATATTAGGTATTTGAAAATATCTTCCAAAACTATCTTTAAAAAAATCTCAGCTTAAGATTTCTCCCTAAGTCTGATTTTGCAGAAGGATTAATTCTGCTCAGTCTCTAGTCTAGGTCCCTCTGTCTCATAAGAATGATTCCAAACCATTTTCTATACGGCTGGAGCTAACAAAGCCCACCTAAGAACAGTCAACAGTAATTAATCTGCATCTTTATGCAGTATTCTAGCACCTGAATTTAGGATGGTTCACCTATGCAGGGTTCTGGAACCTGTCACATTATCACAGTATCTGTGGAAACCACACCAGAGTCTATGCTTGTTCTATTTTGTATTATTAAATGAAAAAAACGTAGTTAACCCAGAGTTAAGGTCCTAAAATTGATTCCTGTGGAATTCTGCTGGAAACACCCCCATCTGATGATGATTCCCCATTGATTACTACTTTTTGAGATACGTCAGCCAGTTCTGAATTCATTTAATATGTGCTTTATTGATGCTGTAGAGTGCTAATTATTATTTTAAACAGAATGTTTTTGGCACGGAGTCAAATGCTTTACAAAAGTCTAAGTGTATTCAATGACAAAAATCTACATTAACACAGAGTCAAGGTTGCTTGGTGGCATGTTGTCCCCTTGCAGAATGTTGAGTTGAGCAAAATTTAAACTTTTGAAAATCAGGAAACACTCAGTTAACATTGCATGGGCAACCTTAACTCTGCCCTCTTTCAGAAGTGTCCCAAAATGCCCCATTAACACACATACCTTTACTCTGCCAACCCCACAGTTGATGAAATGTACCAGCTCTTCACCTCTTTTTAAAATCCATTCCCTCTCACCTACAAGATTCCATCTAACTCTATTAAAGGGTGGGGGAGGGCTGCTCATGCTACTTTCTCTCTATGCTCTTTGAACAATGCCTCAATATGCACATAGCACATACTCACCCTGGCCCGTGGCATTATAAGATTCAGGAGGTTCCAGATCCCAGTGTAACTCACACACTTAGCCAACTCCCCAGAAAGAATATCACGTGTACAATTTAAAAACCACTTCACAGCCTTTTACAACTTCCTTACACTTATTCACAGGATATTATCTCAACCTACATTTTGCTTAACCATGATTAAAGCACTAGAATTCTCTCATATTCCTGCTCACTGCTGACAATATCCTTTGTAATAAAAGCCTTATGCCCTGATACTGACAAAACCTACACATATTTGCATATTTGTAATGAAGTGTGAATTTCCTGTAATATTTGCTTGAATCCTAGGTGTGCCTCGTTTTCCCCTATACTTTGCATTGCTACTCAGTAGGGAAAAAATAATTAAGTTTGCTCTCATGGCTGACTAAGGCCTTGTCTACTCTACAAACAGTGAATGCGTACACTGCAATGTGACTTTTGGCAGCAAAAACGCCCTGTTTTGGCAAAAAAATACAATCACCCCGACGAGAGACATAAGTCTTTTTCCTCTAAATTTTTGTTGACAAAGTGCTGGTGTAGGCACCACGCTTGATTTTATCGCTTTAATTGGCCTCCAGAAGGTGTCCCACAATGCCCATCGTGACCGCTCTGGTCAGCAGTTTGAACGCCACTGCCCTGCAGCCAAGTAAATGACCATCTGCCCCTCCCCCTTAGAAGGCCCCTTAGAATTTTTGAAATTCCATTTGGCATGGAGAGGTCTCATCGCATCTTCCCAGGTGACCATGGCAGGTTATTGCAGCAAACGCTCTCCCGCTTGAACTACTGCGGAGCTCCTGGATCTGCTCATATAACTTTTTTTTTTCCTCTTACTTAATTGGCCTCTCAGAGTTGGTAAGACAACTCCCACCTGTTCATGCTCTCTGTATGTGTGTATATATATCTCCTCAATATATGTTCCACTCTATATGCATCCGAAGAAGTGGGCTGTAGTCCACGAAAGCTTATGCTCTAATAAATTTGTTAGTCTCTAAGGTGCCACAAGTACTCCTAATCATGCTTCTGTGCATTGTTCCTTGTGCTTTGGAAGATGTGACCTTCAGGTGATCCATACACACCAGCTGAGCGTCTCCCCCAGATAAGAAAGTGCCCAAGACAGAGCAAAGAAGACCTGTTCTGGGAGGTATTGCACTCTTCCAATGCAGAGAAAAGGGAACAAAAGGATTGGAGGGAAGCCGAAAGGCAGGACAGAAAAGAAAATCAGGTGTTTGTTAAGGACACTACTGAATGGATGATTAAAGTAATGGAGGTGCAAAGGCAGATGCTGAACTCCTTAATAGTGCTGCAGACTGAGCAGATCCATGCCTGCCCTCTCCTGCACAGGGCCGGCGCCAGCGTTTTTGCGGCCTCAAGCGGCAAAAAAAAAAAAAAAAAAAAAACAAGCCGCGATCGGCGGCAGCTTTACCGCTGCCTCTTCTTCGGCGGCAATTTGGTGGCAGGTCCTTCCCTCTGAGAGGGACTGAGGGACCCGCCACCGAATTGCCGCCAAAGACCCGGACGTGCTGCCCCCTCCGTTGGCCACCCCAAGCACCTGCTTGCTGCGCTGGTGCCTGGAGCCGGCCCTGCTCCTGCAGCACATTCAGAACTCTTTTCCGTGCCTCCCCCACCCCCCAACTCCACCCGCGCAGTCCTTTCCACTTTCCGGGACTTCTCGGTTTCCCCTTGGCTCCACCCCATTCAGACAACTTTCATAATGATAGCTGGACCTACACACAGCTCTGGTGTCCTTGTGCCGCAGTGCTGGGGTGAGCTCCACATACAGTTCCAGGAAGGTGGCTTTCTGCATCCAAAAGTTCTGTAGCCACTGCTTGTCATCCCACACCTGCATGACAACATGACCCGACCATTCAGTGCTTGTTTCCCAACCCCAAAAATGACGTTCCACTATGTTCAGCTGTTCTGCGAATGCCAAAAGCAATCTAAATTTGCTCCTATCCATATCACACAGCATGTCAGGCAACTGGGAGTCTTCTTCAATTAGGAATTTTGCAATTAACTGCACTGCCATCCACGATGTCTTCATGACAGTTAACAGAGCATAGGAGAGTAATGCGGGATCCATCCCTTCTCATAAAGATGCCAGGGTACACAGCAAAGAAGGGCCATTGAAAAATGCCATGAAAGAAAACCGGAAGCCCATCAAGTGCTGGGACAGAAACCAATACATCACAGGACATTGAGCCAGGTCCCAAGATGTGCCGTGATCTGCTCCACCTTCCCACAACACCTAGCGACAGATGGTATCGAGCTGGACTGTGGTACCCACAGTGCAATGGTCACACTGTCGATGATAGTGCCCCAACTGTGGACGCGCTCTGCCAACTTTTATTATGCCGATTTCTGAGTGTCGACATCAATTTTGTCAACAAAACTTGGTAGTATAGACAAGGCCTAAGAAACATAGGTCTGTGTGTCATATCTCTGCCTGGGTAGAATCAGTAAGGAAATGACTGAAATCAACCCAAATCAACAAGGGGTCCAAGAGAAACAATTTGAGAAACAGGGATTGATACTCTCAGTAGGGAAGCTGAGCAGAGACCCCCACTCAAGAACAAAGGGCTAAGAGGTGTGAGATGGGAGAATAAGTGAGGGCTCTGGAAAAAGACTGTGGGCTCTCTCACCTGGGAACTGACTAAGGCCTGGTCTACACTATGAGTTTAATTCGAATTTATCAGCGTTAAATCGAATTAGCCCTGCACTCGTCCACACAACAAAGCCATCTGTTTCAAAATAAAGGGCTCTTAAAAAAGAATTTCTGTACTCCTCCCTGACGAGGGGAGTAGCGCCGAAATCAATATTGTCATTTTGAATTAGGGTTAGTGTGGCCGCAATTCGACGGTATTGACTTCCGGGAGTGACCGCTCTGGACAGCAATCAGAACTCGGATGCACTGGCCAGGTAGACAGGAAAAGCCCCGCGAACTTTTGAATTTTATTTCCTGTTTGCCCAACATGGAGAGCACAGGTAACCATGCAGTCTGATAATCGAAAAAGAGCACCAGCATGTACCGTATGGGAGGTACTGGATCTGATCGCTATATGGGGAGAGGATTCAGTGCTAGCCGAACTACGTTCGAAAAGACGAAATGCCAAAACTTTTGAAAAAATCTCCAAGGGCATGATGGAGAGAGGCCACAATAGCGACTCAGATCAGTGCCGCGTGAAAGTTAAGGAACTCAGACAAGCCTATCAAAAAACAAAGGAGGCAAACGGTCGCTCCAGGTCAGAGCCACAGACATGCCGCTTCTACGCTGAGCTGCATGCAATTCTAGGGGGGGTTGCACCACTACCCCACCTCTGACCATGGATTCCAAGGCGGGGGTAAACTCAGCCACACCTGAGGATTCTGCAGATGGGGAATAGGAGGAGGAGGAGGATGACGACGAGCTTGCAGAGAGCACACAACACTCCGTTCTCCCCGACAGCCAGGATCTTTTTCTCAGCCTGACTGACAAGCCTCCCAAGGCAGTAACCAAAACCATGACCCCATGGAAGGGACCTCAGGTGAGTTTACCTTTTAAAATATAAAACATGGTTTAAAAGCAAGCGTTTTTTAATGATTAATTTGCCCTGAGGACTTGGGATGCATTCACGGGCAATACAGCTACTGGAAAAGTCTGTTAACGTGTCTGGGGATGGAGCAGAAATCCTCCAGGGACATCTCCATGAAGCTCTCCTGGAGGTACTCCAAAAGCCTTTCCACAAGGTTTCTGGGCAGTGCAGCCTTATTCCGTCCTCCATGGTAGGACACTTGACCACGCCGTGCTAGTAGCAAGTAATCTGGTATCATTGCATGACAAAGCCTGGCAGCATATGGTCCCGGTGTTTGCTGGCATTCAAGAAACATCCGTTCTTTATCTCGCTGTGTAATCCTCAGGAGAGTGATATTGCTCATGGTAACCTGGATGAAATACGGGAATTTAATTAAGGGGACAGAGGTGGCCCTTCCTACTGGGCTGTTTGCCTGTGGCTGAAAAGAAATCCTTCCCTGTAGTAAGCCAAGCGCTGAGGGGAGGGGGGATTGGCGCTGAGCTTTTCACGTGTGGCTAGCAAGCATCTTCCCTGATACCAGCCACGCGGTGGGGGGAGGGATAAAGCGATCATCCCAGAGAATTGGATGGAGGGGGGGGGGTTAGTTTGTTTTCTGCTGCTGCAGGTTAACAGGAAAACCGCAGCACTCAACGGGCTTTGCTTGGTATGTGGGAAAGGAGGACGCAGAAGCCGAAAGACAATGGCTTACCATGGCCGCATGCAAGCCGAATTCTGTTGCCCGGACCTGCATCTGTGATCTCTAACAGCAAAGCCACAGGCACTCAATATTAAAATGCAAAATGCGACCTTGCACAGAAATCACATGTGCTATGTAATGTGAATAGTGTTGTTCACCGTGAAAGAGTATAAGCATTGTTCTGTAAAATGGATCTTTTTAACTACTTCTCTCCCTTTTTTCCCTCCCTCCCTCCAGCAGCTGCAAATTATTCAAGCCTCCCTCCTCCATCCCGAAGGCTATCTCAGATAAGGTGTTGGAAAAAGAGGATGCGAGACGAGATGTTCACAGAAATCATGGAATCCACCCGCAATGAAAGAGCTCATCTGAATGAGTGGAAGGATACGGTATCAAAGTACAGGATAGATGCCAGTGAACGTGAGGACAGGAGGGACCAACATGAGGAACCAACGTGAAGACAGAAGGGACCAACGTGAGCAGAGGAGAGACGCTCGACATGAGAGGTGGCGGCAGGAAGATCAGAGGAGGCAGGATGCAACGCTGGGGCTGCTGCGTGAGCAAACAGACATGCTCCGGTGTCTGGTGGAGCTTCAGGAACGGCAGCAGGGTCTGCCCCTGTATAACCACCCTCCCCCCTCACCATGTTCCATAGCCTCCTCACCCAGACGTGTAAGAACGCGGGGGGGGGGGAGGCTCCATGCACCCTCCCATTCCACCCCAGTGGACAGCCCAAGCAAAAGGCTGTCATTATTTTAACCTTTTTTTAGTGGGCTTTTCCTTCCCTCCGATCCTCCTCCCAAACCCCACCCGGGCTACCTTGTCAGTTCTCTCCCTCTTTTTATAATCAATTAATAAAGAATACATGATTTTTAAACGATAGTGACTTTATTTCCTTTGAAAGCAAGCTGTGATCGAAGGGGGAGGGTGGGTTGCTTACAGAGAATGAATCAATAAAGGGGGTGGGTTCATCAAGGAGAAACAAACAGAACTTTCACACGGTAGCCTGGCCAGTCATGAAACTGGTTTTCAAAAGCTTCTCTGATGCGCAGCGCTTCCTGGTGTACTCTTCTAATCGCCCTGGTGTCTGGCTGCACGTAATCAGCTGCCAGGCGATTTGCCTCAGCCTCCCACCCCTCCATAAATGTCTCCCCCTCACTTTCACAGAGATTGTGGAGCACACAGCAAGCAGCAATAACAATGGGGATATTGGTTTGGCTCAGGTCTGAGCAAGTCAGTAACGTGCGCCAGCGACCTTTTAAACGTCCAAATGCACATTCTACCACCATTCTGCACTTGCTCAGCCTGTAGTTGAACAGCTCCTGACTACTGTCCAGGCTGCCTGTGTATGGCTTCATGAACCATGGCATTAAGGGGTAGGCTGGGTCTCCAAGGATACCTATAGGCATTTCAACATCCCCAACGGTTATTTTCTGGTCCGGGAAGTAAGTCCCTTGCTGCAGCCGTTTAAACAGAGTAGTGTTCCTGAAGACGCGAGAGTCATGAACACTTCCCGGCCAGCCTACGTTGATGTTGGTGAAATGTCCCTTGTGCTCCACCAGTGCTTGCATCACCATTGAAAAGTACCCCTTGCAGTTTATGTACTGGGTACCCTGGTGCTCCAGTGCCAAGATAGGGATATGGGTTCCATCTATCGCCCCACCACAGTTAGGGAATCCCATTGCAGCAAAGCCATCCACTATGACCTGCACATTTCCCAGAGTCAATACCTTTCGTAGCAGCAGCTCAGTGATTGCTTTGGCTACTTGCATCACAGCAGCCCCCCACACTAGATTTGTCCACTCCAAATTGATTCCTGACTGACCAGTAGCTGTCTGGCGTTGCAAGCTTCCACAGGGCTATCGCCACTCGCTTCTCAACTGTAAGGGCTGCTCTCATCTTGGTATTCTGGCGTTTCAGGGCAGGGGAAAGCAAGTCACAAAGTTCCATGAAAGTGCCCTTACACATGCAAAAGTTTCGCAGCCACTGGGAATCGTCCCACACCTGCAACACTATGCAGTCCCACCAGTCTGTGCTTGTTTCCCGGGCCCAGAATCGACGTTCCACGGATAGAACTTGCCCCATCAACAACATGATTTCCAAAGCGCCGGGGCCCGCGGTTTGAGAGAATTCTGTGTCCATGTCCATGTCCTCATCACTCTCGTTGCCGCGCTGCCGTCGCCGCCTCCTCCTTGGCTCGTTTTTCTGGTCCTGGTTCAGCATAAACTGCACGATAATGTGCGAGGTGTTTACAATGTTCATGACTGCTGTCTTGAGCTGAGTGGGCTCCATGCTTGCCGTGGTATGGCGTCTGCAGTGTTCACCTAGGAAAAAAGGTGCGAAATGGTTGTCTGCCGTTGCTTTCATGGAGGGAGGGGTGAGGCTGTACCCAGAACTACCTGCGACAATGTTTTTTGCCCCATCAGGCCCTGGGATCTCAACCCAAAATTCCAGTGGGCAGGGGAGACTGCGGGAACTATGGGATAGCTATGGGATAACTACCCACAGTGCAACGCTCCGGAAATCGACGCTAGCCCCGGTAAATGGACGCACACCACCGAATTAATGTGCTTAGTGTGGCCGCATACATTCAACTGTATACAATCTGTTTCCAAAATTCGAATTCTGTAATATTCGGATTAATCCCATAGTGTAGACATACCCTAAGGAAGGAAGTCAGAGAGAGAGACAGAACCTGAAAATGGAGTTCACTACAGCTTCACTGATGAATTATGGCTTGACCAGAATGGACTATGCTTTAACCTTCATTTCTCTATGCTAACCTAAGGACTTCCAGTGCTGTGGTCCAGTTGACTAATATATCCCAATCTGTTTTGAACATGCTGTTTGGGGTGTCACTGCAAATACTGGGTCAGGTGCATTAGTCCCTGAAGAGTACACAAGTCTCTAATGCTGATGACGCTCATTAAAAAAAATACATGTTAATTAAATCTGTGACTGCTCTCCTTGGGAGAGAATTGTATCTCTCCTGCACTGCAGTTTTATCCTCATTCTGCCATATATTTCGTGTTATGGCAGTCTCGGATGATGACACAGCATATGTTGTTCAATTTAAGAACACTTTCACTGCAGATCTGACAAAAGACAAAGAAGGTACCAATTTGAGATTTCTAAAGATGGCTACAGCACTCAACCTAAGGTTTAAGAATTTAAAGTGCCTTCCAAAATCTGAGAGGGAGTAGGTATGGAACATGCTGCAAGAGAGTCTTGAAAGAGCAACACCTTGATGCAGAAACGGCTTTTTATGTGACTCAGATGATGAAAATGAATGTGCGTCATTCCGCACTGCTTTGGATTGTTATCGAACAGAACCTATCATCAGCATCTAAACGCCCTCTGGAATGGTGGTCGAAGCATGAAGGGGAATACGAATGTTTAGCATATCTGGCATGTAAATATCTTGCAACGCCAGCAACAACACTGCCATGTGAATACCTGTTCTCACATTCAAGTGACATTGTAAATAAGAAGTGGGCAGCATTATCTCCATAAATGTAAACCATCTTGTTTTTCTTGGTGACTGGCTGAACAAGAAGTAGGACTGAGTGGAGTTGTAGGCTCTAAAGTTTTACATTGTTTTATTTTTGAATGCAGTGATGCAAAAAAAAGTCTACATTTGTAAGCTGCACTTTCACAATAAAAAGAGATTGCATTACAGTACTTGTATGAGGTGAATTGAAAAATACTATTTATTTTGTTTATCTTTTTTACAGTGCAAATATTTGTAATAAAAAATAACAAAGTCAGCACTGTACACTTTGTATTCTGTGTTGTAACTTAAATCAATATATTTGAAAATGTAGAAAGCAACCAAAATATTTAAATAAATGGCATTCTATTATTATTTAACAGTGCGATTAAAACAAGGATTAATTATGACTTTTTTTAATCTCGTGATTAATCACGATTAATTTTTTAAATAATTTGACAGCCCTAATGTAAATGCATTCTCATTGTTTTCCAAAATACTGGAAGTAACTGCAGGTGGAAAAACCATATTCCTTTGTTTAGGGTGGGGTAGCTCCTGTTTGTCTGGCAAACATATTTTAAGAATTACAATTTCACTATATGTCCATAACTTTGCATCAGTTACTTGCACCTATATTACACAATGATACTAATAATCAGTCAGTTATGAGCTTTCCATTGACATATTACATGACATCTTTCAGAGACAGATTATGACAATACCGAGTTGGGGTACACTGGTCTGGGCAGGACAGCTGAAACTCACTGCTAGATATCAGGGCACCCTTTGCCCTCAGGCTGTGCCTCATATCCTCTCTCAACCTTTTTTTTGCTAGACTGAACAAGCCAAGCTCTTTCAGTCTCCTCACATAAGATAGGCTGTCCATTCCTCTGATCATCCTAGTAGCTCTTCTCTGTACTTGTCCCAGTTTGACTTCCTCTTTCTTGAACATGGGTGACCAGACTTGTGAAACCTCCAGATGAGGTCTTACCAGTGCCTTATACAATGCATTAATGCTTCTCTATCTCTAGTGGAAATGCCTTGCCTAATATGTTCTAGGATGGAGATTGCCTTTTTCAGAGCTACATCACATCTGTAATTGCTCAGAATCTATATGTTGACAACCCTGGCCAGTGCACACTTCTTTTCCCACAGAGGTCAAGGTATCTGTGTTGTTAGTTCCAAACTGTCTCTCTGGAAACACCACATTAATCTGCACAGAGATCAGGAAGTAGCCACTTGCTCCTCCCTCTCCACTGACTCACCCTCCTGGGGCTAGTAAAACAGATTTTTTCAAACAACCAATCCAAGGCCTGCCTACCAAACATCCTAATTTCCCGCCCCCCTGTAGCTCCCTGTTCCCCCTCCCTACTCCTCACAAAGTTCTCTGCCTCCAGCTCCTGCCAGTCCCCATAATAAAACAAAAAAATTGGGTAGATTGGCTACTGACTATTCTGCTGTATTCACAGTAAACCTCCCCATAAAATAAAAACATGTTATACTATAACAAACACAACTCATAGCAAGCAACATAAGTTATTACATCTTTACTGCACAGCTGTATAAAGATTTGGACTAGAAATGTCAGTGGTGGCTGTTCACCAGGAACCCTGGTGTAAGCACATTGTCTTGAACTACATAGGTAAGGCCCTATCAAATTCACAGCCATGAAAAATGCGTCACAGACCGTAAAATCTGGTCTTTTGTGTACTTTTACCCTCTACTATTCAGATTTCATGGGGGAGACCAATGTTTCTCAAATTGGGGGTCCTGACCCAAAAAAGGAGTTACAGGGGGGTTGCAAGGTTATTTAGGGGGTTTGCAGTATTGCCGCTATTACTTCTGCACTGCCTTCAGAGCTGGGCGGCTGGAGAGCAGTGGCTGTTGACCAGGTACCCAGCTCTAAAGGCAGTGCCGCACCAGCAGCAGGGCCCTATACATAGGCAAGCACAAAGTGGCTGCATAGAAATCCTCTCACTTTTTTTTCTTGATTGGCATATATGCACTATAATCCTTTCAGTCTGCAAATCTATGCAAGCTAAAAAGTGAATATGTTCTTAAATTTCATATGCAATTTGTGTCCTCCAAAGGTGGGTGAAATATATATTATATATATTTTCCAGACCTGAAGAAGATCTCTGTGTAAGCTCAAAAGCTTGTCTCTCTCACCAACAGAAGCTGATCCAATAATTACCTTCCCTATCTTGTCTCTCTAATATCTTGGTACCAAAACAGCTACAACAATACTAAATGAGACATTTTGACATGCATCAAAAAGACTCCACTAGAATCTTTTTTCAAAATGCCTATTTTTGGACCACAGCCCAAATGACCCAATATTTTCTGCACTCCAACAAGGCATAGCAAATTTCAAGAAAATCCACACAAGCATGTGGACTATAGAGGACTCCGAAGCATTGTTCTTTAAACAGGAAGGACAGAAGCACAATGAAGGGAAAGGACTCCTGTATACATCCATTTGCAGCATAGGGGGGCCTGAAGGATGTGAAATGGCCCATTCATTGTAATGAGATGTTCTCAACTGAATGAGAATACCCCATGGAGGTGACTACTACCTGCAAAAATAGCTCTGAGATGTGTGAATGGCTCAATTCATCTCAGTGCATGTTCCCATCCCCCTCCCGCATGCTTTTGATGCTGTGGTATGCACAAAGTATGCCTCTTCTCAGCTCCCCACCCAGAACTCAGCTCACAGGGAAAGGGTCCAATGCTTGTAGCTGGACACATGCCCCTCAGAACCTGGCACACAGTGGGGCCAGTGAAAGGGCTCAGACACCCTCAGAGAAGCAAGGCCTCTTCATATGAGGGGGGACTCAGCCCCCTTGGAGGGGCAGGAGCCCCCCATATGTTGGCACAGACATGGGAAGGGAAAATGTGGGACTGACAGGTGCTCCTGCCCCTAGTCTACCCCAGTCCTCGTGCCACTCAAACCCACGTCCTACTTCCCAATGTCCCATCCCCTCCACTCAGGAATACCCATGATGCGAACCAACTGTAACAGAACTACACCATCACCCTTGCAGCTCTTGTTGTAGGGGGTATGACCAAGGAAACAGAAGACATTGCCAAAGTGCCACTGTGTTCCAGCTACCTTCAGATGCTGAAATAGTCCTTTGGGGCCAGGGACAGCCATGTTTAAGTTAAAGCAGCTGCGAATATGCTCCAAATTACGACAGGCAAACTGGTCACCAGTTTTCTAAAAGATATGTTTTTAGTTCAAAAAGGAACTATTTCAGGGAAATTCTATGGTCTGTGTTCTATAGGATGATCACAATGGCCCTCTCTGTCCTTGGAATCTATGAGGTCAGAAGGGATCACTGTGATCGTGCAGGAGGTGAGACTAGATGATCACAGTGACCCCTGTTTGAACTATAGCATATCTTTTAGAAAACATCTAATCTGAATTTTAAAATTGCCAGTGATTGAGAATCTACCATAACCCTGGGTAAATTGCTCCCATGCTTAATTACCCTCGCTGCCTTTATTAGCATTCTGAATTTGTCTAGCTTTAATATCCAGACACTGGATCTTGTTATACCTTTGTGTACTATACAAAAGAGCCCATTATCAAATATTTGTTCCCCATCTGGGTACTTAGGACTGTGATCAAGTCACCCCTTAACCTGCTCTTGGTTAAACTTAAATGATTGCACTCATGGACTCTATCACTATAAGGCATGTTTTCCAATCCTGTAAATAAAGCATACATTTTTTAACAGCGCGGTAAGTAACCATTGGAACACTTTACCAAAGACTGTGGTGCATTCTCTCTCCATCACTGGCAATTTTTCAATCAAGATTGGATGTTTTTCTAAAAGATCTGCTCTAGGAATTATTTGGGGGAAATTCTATGGCGTGTGGCACACAGGAAATCCGACAAGATGATCTCAGAGGTCCCTTCTCAGGCTGGAATATATGAATCATTCTCAAGGCTCTGCTCTGAATCCTCTCCAATTTATCAATATTCTTCTTGAATTGTGGATGCCTGAACTGGACACAGTATTCCTGTAGGGGCTGCACCAGTATCAAGTATAAAGGTAATATAATTTCCCTACTCCTACTCAATATTCCCATTTATGAAAAGTCCAGTACATATGAAATGGCTAAGGATTGGCATTACAATCTGTACTGTTTTGTGTGCATGTGTGTCTGGGGTCTGACATTTATGAAAAAAATGTGAAATTGCCAGTAGGGAGTTGTCACATCAGAGAGTAACAGAGCTCTCATGACCACTTAAGAACACAGAGCTCATTTCTTGGCAATATAGTGAAATCTAATCTTTATATGATGGGATATCCACAATGTAATTCTCTCCTCTGTATTTCAACTTTTTGGTAAACGATTAGTGCAGATAAGCCCCTTCTAAGGGAAAGCCAAGCCTGCTGTCTGCAAACAGTTCATGAAACATGCTGTTTCACTGACTGAAGGGCTGTACTTTACATATTCAAGTCAGTTGTAGGACAAAAAGGTTCATTCCATTTCACTGGCATGCATCACCATAAGTTTCTTTAAGAAACCTGAACAAAAGACACACTGCATATCAATCTTCTGGAAAAGGATTGTTTTGATTATCTGTGAATAGCCTATCAGGTATTCCACATCCCTATTCCTCTATTTTCAATGACAGCTTTCAGGGTGAATTTATCCACCTGAATTTTATTATCAACTCACCCAGAAAGAGATGCCACTTTGATGATGGTTATCAAAATAAGAAAAGACAATCACATAAAAGAACTGTTTTATATCTGAGGCCAGCAAAGGTAAACACAATAAATAATTGGGCTTTTTATGTTGTGTAGATTTAATATAAATAGCCTAGTTCAGAGAAAATAAAATGATAAATCATCCCTTTTATGATGTTAATAAATAAAGTAGATGAGAATACTTTGTTAGGATGGCATATAGCCCTCATCCTCCTACATGCATGCAAATACCACTAAAATAAAATTTGCTTTGTTCTTTTTACATAATACTATTTTTTAAACATAGCAATATGCTATGGTGTAAATTTCATACAATTTCAGGCTTGTATCATATGTAAAGAATGACCGTCTATCCATTACTAGGGTTCTGTTATTTTAGGGCATTTTTTTAGTGTTTTACTTGTTTGCTGCTGCTGGGGTTTCTTTATTTGGTTTTATCAATCAAATTTGGAGTTTTTATGATCCACAAAGTTCCACCTTGTAAGAAAAAACAAGAATTCTGGGTTGAGGGGGTGAGTTTAAGCAGTTCTTTATCTCTCCGGACAATCCATTCTTTGTGCCAAACAAGCTAGAGCTGATTTATGAGTTTAGAAATTCCACATGAAGCTTTTTACTAAGTAGCCAGTAATTCTGGAAATGTATATTCTGAGAGAATATCTATCTGTAATTTGACAATATCCTTAAAACATAGTTAAAATCAAAGGGGATTACAAAACAGTATTCAACAAAACTCTCAAAGTTCTAAAGGAAATACCTGACAAACAATTTTCTAGCAGTTCAGAGCAGTGTATGCTAAACAATCGAGGAAGGAATTTGTTTGTCAAAATGCAGAGGGAGGGGATTAAAGTTTCAAGTATTCCATTTCTAGCCAAAAGCTTTTGAGGTTGAAACTCAGAATCCAGGTTCAATCAGACAGAAAGAGTCCTTGTAATGATAAAAGGAAGTGATTAATTCTCACCTGACCTGAGAGATGAAAATAATGGAAGACAGGCTTCCCAAGAGAGAGAGCTGATGACACCATGAAACAATGGATTTGAACAACTTTCTATTATTTGTCCTCGTTATGGAGCAGCCAGTAGACTTTTCATAGTTAATTAAGGCTGTAGCCCAGTTCCTATTATAAGCCCTCTATTTTTCACTCCCCTCTAAAATCTGCAAATAAAGACTTATGGGGTTGAAAATCAGGAAGGTGCTTCTAGAGCAAATGTAAAAGTTTTCTATCACGTTTCATGCAAATTGAATGAGGGGTTCCTGAACTATGGATCTCCCATAACTGATTGGCATTCTGTTTGCAAGTTCTTATACCTTTATGTGCTCACTTTTAACTTAAAAAGTACATGGAGTACAGGCAAACACACATCAGTGAACTCCACTGGATCAGCATTATGCCCTTCATTGGTTTTGGGAGCACCCAAGTACAGAAAATAAGAGATTTGATGTTCTTTTCTGGAACATTAGCTCCAATTAACCATCTTCAGATTGCTGCGATATAAGGAGGGTTATCACTGCCTACTAATGATCCACACAAAGTTCACCAGACAGAGAAACTGCAATCAAGAGTAGAGCTGATACTGCATCCCTTGAGAGTGCTTTAGAGAGAGCCCCTCATCCACAGTAAACATGGGCAAAATGGAACCACCACCATTGCTTTCAATATCAAAATATCCTTTGGTCTATGTGAAGGAGCACCAGACTCGGAGCAACGAGACCATGGGGGCAGATTCATTTGACTTCAATGGGCCTCCACAGATTTACACTCGCGGAGGATCTAGCCCCATTAGCCCATTATTACTTATAATTCTATGGAGTTTACAAGCTGCCTTCTTGAGGAAGACTTACCCCTACTTTAGGGAGAAGCGAAGAGTCTCCCATCTCGCAAATGAACAACAGAAGGCGGACCATGCCACACGTGTGTAGCTGGAATAAAACTGACATCTCTAACATGGCAGGTGAAAATCTCATCCATATAGCCACATTGTCTCTCAAGAATAATAGACAAAATCTATTTGCTTTGTTATGCTGTCTGCAAATATGATTATTCTTGCATAACCCATCATCACAAAGCACTCTGAGGCCAACAGCTATAGGTAAAGGAAAAGTATCATTAAAAAATAAATATCACCTAGGAGTCCTAATTCCTCTGCTCACTAGATACTACTCCCTTCCAAAAACTAGTAGTAAAACACAAGAATCCTGATAGCCAGCATTCTTCGGCTGCCTAACAAATAGTTGAAACTAAAGTTCTGTGTACTCCAGCAGGAAGAGCTCTGCAGGAAGAGAAAGAATGGTTTTACAGTTAAGTCATTGATTGGAATCCAGGAGACATAGATTCTGTACTTGGCTATACTATAGACTTCCTATTTGATGCTGGGCAATTCAATTAAAACAGAATTTTCAGAGGTTACCACTAACTGTGTGTTCTTTATTTTCTGGGTACCCAAACTTCATACACTAAGGGTTTGATTTTCAGAAACGCTAAGCACTCAGCAGCAGCAACTGAAAGCTGAAAAATCAGACTCTAGGTGTGTCAAGTTAGGCCTCCAACTATTGAGGCACCCTAATTAATGGACACTTTTGAATATTTTGTCCATAAACCTGTCCATAACTCAGTTCTCCATGTGTAAAATGGAGATAATATCTCCGTTTCTCACAGGGATGTTGTGGAGATAATTTCATTAATGTTTATGAGGAGCTCAGATACCATGTTAATGAACACCACAGAAAAGTCCAAGAATAAACGGTTTGGGTTGTGTGCAGTAAATAAGGCATGAAGCCACACATTGAATTAATAAAAAAGAAACACTAAATCAAGTAAGCATTTGAGCACTGGCACCTGAGGTACCATGCATTGCCCACCCTATGCAATGAATGAAATAGGGGACTTTGTGGAACTAATAATATGCGTCAAGTATCTGAAGGGTAGCCGTGTTAGTCTGTATCCACAAAAACAATATGGAGCCCAGTGGCACCTTAAAGACTAACAGATTTATTTGGGCATAAGCTTTCGTGAATAAAAAACCCACTTCTTCAGATGTTTTTTACCCACAAAAGCTTATGCCCAAATAAATCTGTTAGTCTTTAAGGTGCCACCGGACTCCTCGTTGTTTTAATAATATGTGATCATGTAAGTAAAGGCTACCTCATAGTGCATATGCAGAAAATGACAGAATTAACACTGCATGGACTATATAATTGAATGGTCATTATTCATGACAAAAATGATACCACAAGCTTAAAATATAACAAAATTTAAACACAAAAACTGTTAAATGTACAGTTAAGTGTCCTTAGCTACTCATGCTAAACATGAGACTTTAATTCCCCAAATTCAAATCTTGGAAAAACAGGAAATGCAGAGTTAAGGTTCTCCCAAGTAATCCATTAAAAGAAAATTAGAGTTACAATAACCCCCCTACACAGCATCATAAATACTAGAACAACAGGAAATGTAGAGTAAAGGTGACATGGCACACAGTTCAACCACAAAATTTAACTCTGTTTTTGTATGGATAGAAAGAGAAACTAAGAACATTACAGCACCTTACCTATGTCTAACAAAAATCTGCAACTTTCTCTGTGCCCACCACTACTCCAAATCAGGACTCCCATTCATACATTCCAACAGGATCCTCAACATGGTCCATATAACAGTACTGACAGTGAGCAATTTCTACTGGTTGACAGAAATCACAGTGGTCACACTAAGCTTTCCCTCATTACTTACTGGTTGCACAATCACAATTAAAGAGTCTAACAATGAATTACAGCACATCCTTAAATTACTTTTCTACAGTTCACGCATGTGACCAAAGGAAAATATTCCCCACTCTCAAAAGAATGATGCAACAAGCTGCTAGCTTCCAAATCGGAGGTGGAGACGAGTGGTTGCGATGTGGGGCAGTATCACCTTAACTCTGCAATTACCAGTTTTGGTACATTTGTGGAGGGGGAGGGGTTGTACACAGCCCTCAGAAGGAAAGCAATGGACAGGTGCTGGCCTTTAGACAAATTGCCTTGCTGAGGGTATTACACAGTGTAAGGGAGTGGGATATGGGTCCCCACCTAGAGAGAGGTGACAGCTGGCGATCTGAGACCTGATGTGGCACTCCTGGAGGGGGCCCCGGAGCAGGGTGTTACACACGCTATTACCCCAAAACTGTGACAAATGGTCCCCAGTCATTCTGTCAGTTAACCCAGTGGGATATATACAACCTGCTGATTTTACTTGGCAAAAAGGGTGAGATCACAAAGACAAATCAGTGAGTCTATACGAATTTTAAAGGCTAAGCTATTGATGGGGCAGAGGTCCTTGTGCAAGGCCAAATTAATTGAGCATCTCATGAAGGGGGACACCTAGATCTCACTGAAATAACTACTACTGTATTATGTCTAGAGTAATACATGCACTCCCTGTCTGCGCAGGAAGGCTATTGTCACTGCCACACATTTTGTGAACACTCACAACACTGATGCTAGCCCAAAAGACAATATACACAATGAATAGTACAGTTCTCTTATTACAAATCTGTTCAAGTTTATGCCAGTCTTGTGCAGTCAGGAGGCTCCTGAGCAGCCCCTCATTTGGGTAAAATCTGGGTGTCTGACCTAGTTCTGCAGAGAAACAATTAAAAGGAACCCATGTAACACCACTTTTTGGAACTTAAGGTTCTGCTAACCACCTCTCTTCTGCTCCTTCAATTTCCTGGTCACCCACCTACTTTTTATATGTCCCCCACTTTCCCATGCCTGAGTCTCTCAAAATACTCTCTTGCCCTGCTTTCTTTCTCCCAATATGTCTCCTCCCTCTCATGCTCTCTATACACTCTCCCTCTTAGGTTTTATCACATGCAAAACAGGAGGAGCCAGAAGCAAACATTCTGGAAACAATGACAGATGGCAGCAATCTTTACTAAAGTTAAATGTGTACAAGTAGGGTGACCAGACAGCAAATGTGAAAAATCAGGACGGGGGGGTAATAGGAGCCTATATAAGAAAAAGATCCAAAAATCGGGACTGTCCCTATAAAATCAGGACATTTGGTCACGCTATTTACAAGGCAGTTGCTCCTGAAATTATGAAGTATTTTAAACAAAATCTGAAATCACAAGATTGGTGATAAAACCACAAGAACTAGCCACTCTGCCTCTACAACTACATGAGAAGAAGGCAGGGGCAGGGCTTCTTAGGCTGCTTGGGGAGAGGAAGGAGCTTGCTGTGTGATAGCAAAAGCCAGAACTTGTCTCCATGGGCAGATGGTAAGACTTGCAATATAACAGGCACAGCCGGACTTGTCTCCAGGGCGAGGTTACAGAGCTCGCAATGTAACAGACAGGGTGGGGTTTGTATCCATGGGGAAGGGGACAGGCTTGTCATATAACAGGATGGAGACTCTCCCAGACTGGGAGGAGGAGGGGTTTGCTATGTAACAGACAGAGGGCGGGGCTCATCTCCATGGGGCCACAGTTTATTATGTAACAGGTGGAGGAGTGGATGTCTCACCACAAGGAGAAAAGCTTTCTATGTGACAGGGAGTGTGGTGAGAGAAGGCAACCTGCAGAACCCAGAAAAGAAGATGACACTGCTGCTGTCCTGCCTCCTACTGCTTCTTAGTCCACATGTGCTTGCTCAGCACCTTGGAGTCATCAGAGTCATTCCAGAGAAGGGAGGGGATTACTGCTTCCTCTTCCCTTCTCACTGGGTGCAATCACTGCAGGATAAGAGTGGAAAAACCAAATGGCTTCAGCCACATCAGGACCTAACTTACTCAACCTTGTGTTGTCTTCCTTCCTCCTTTGGCGAGGAGGATTGTGATGGTGGGGGACTCAGCACTAGAATCGCCTCAGTGAGGAAGGGTAACTGCAACTTCTTTGAGAACGGCAGACTCCAGAGAATAAATGGAACACAAGTGCTATTAATCCTTGGTGGAGATGCCCCAATATCCCTCACAGGAGGCAGTGGATTGGGCCACAACTGGGGTCACTGTGAGGAGAGCATTACTCCTGTAAATCTGCTCAGTGACATGGACATAATCTATTTATTCTTCAAACACTTGGGCAGGCTCTTGAGATACAATACTGGGATCATGTTCATCCTTGCTGTAGGCACAGTCACCACTGGAGGCTACTGGGCAGGAAACATAGAGAAGAAAAGGCAGCAATACACGAAGTGCAGATGCAAAAATGAAGAAGATTTTGATGATGTAACAATTGACCCTGATGTCCTCTTTATCTGTGCAAGTGTAGTAATGTCCTCTTTCATGCTGCTTGCTCTCTACTGCTTCTACGATAACTTGGTGAATATAATGATAGGATTTTTTAGCTTATATGCATCCATTGGGCTTTACAGTTGTTTGTCTCCCTCTGTGAACAAACTCCCATTTGGAGAATACAAACTCCATTTACCATATTTTCACAATGGTCCACAAGTTAGGACATTGTTCCTGGCAGGATTTTCTGTCTCCATCACTATCACATGGATGATCTTCAGAAATGAGGATCAGTGGGCCTGGGTCCTGCAAGACTTTTTAGGAATCTCTATCTGCCTTTATGTTCTAAAAACAATCCGCATGCCTACCTTGAAGAACTGCAGTTTGTTTCTAGCCGCTCTTTTGGTCTATGATGTGTTTTTCGTATTTATCACTCCTTTTCTAACCAAGTCTGGGGAGAGCATAATGGAAGTGGCAGCTCTCGGACCATCTGACTCTGTCAGTCGTGAAAAGATCCCTTTTTTGTTGAAGGTTCCAACATTATCCTCTGCATCAACCTTTAATGACAGCCCCTTTACTATCCTTGGCCTTGGTGACATTGTAATTCCTGGTTTCCTGATAGCCTACTGCCACAGATTTGATGTTCAGGTGCACTCCTCCAGAGTCTATTTTGTAGCTTCTACCATAGCTTATAGCTCTGGCCTCCTGGTGACCTTTGTAGTGTCAGCATTAATGCAAATGGGTCAGCCAGCTCTCCTCTACTTGGTGCCCTTTACGCTTACCACTAGCCTGGTTGTTGCTCTTCTGCGCAAAGAACTCACAATCTTTTGGACAGGCAGTGGTTTTACAGAGGACTTATCTTGTCCTTCCTCAGAGATCAGCTATCCAGATACCCCAAGAGATTCAAATACACAAGTGTGTCAACAAGAAAGGGAAGAAAAACGGATCAATTTCACATTCAATGAAGAACAGCTAGATAACTCCATTGTAGTGACAGAAGAATTGACGGATTTCAACATATACGTTGAACAGAACTCAGACTCCATGCTATGTAAAGAAGAACCAATCAATCAACATGATGGTGAGCATAAGGGAAAGATTCTCAAAGCAGAGAAGAATGAGTCAGACTCTATGATAGAGGAAAAAGCTCCACAAACATACCCAGAAAACCTCAACATGTAATTATGATGCTGGTTTTGCAATCACTGAAGAGTCTGCCTCGAAAATGGATCAAAAATGCAAGAACATTCAATCTCAGTGTAGTAATAAACCTATAACATGTAAATCATCTTTGTAAAATGCAGTGCTTTACGTGTTCTGATATGTGCATGTGACAATTTTGACTAGACATCTGTACCATTTTGTTGTTCTTATGCTAGAAAGGTACAAATATTTTTTTCAAGTCATTTTATTAATGTTATTTTAAAAAGAAAAGGATAACCACTTTTACATAACTAATTCTAGGTAATAATGATGTCAACATAAATGAACACACTGAAATAAAGCACTCGTACAATATAATTGATGTATAACAATTAAAACAGGAGTCAATTAATGAAATGATAAAAATACAACTATAAAGTAAAAACAAAAGGAAACTAGGCTACCCAGGATAATACAAAAGAACTTAGGATACAGTGTGAAAGATTTTCTTCAAGGTCTAGAAGTTTTCATACTGCCATGAACGACCCAGTCCTTTGTTTTCCATGTAAGAGTTCACTATTCAAATCCCAGACTCATCTCTCCCCATCCAAATATTATCCCAATATAAAATATTTGAAGATCCATTTTAGTAAACAGGAAGTCCAAACTTTCAGGGAAGGTTCAGCTGAATATTTTATTTATATTTAGGCATTTCAATTATGACTATCACCACATAACTGTGCCTTACAAACATTAATGAAAATATGCTCTACCTGAGGTTATGGGCTTCATGAATAATCAATGGATGAAGTTCTGTATCGTGTATTATGCAGGTCAGACTAAATGGTCATAATGGCCCTAAAATCTATGAATAATCCATATTAATTCCATTTTATAGGTGGGGAAAATGGAGGCCTTGAATAATTTTCCCAAGATCATACAGGGAATCTACTGCATAGCTGGGAAGAGAATACAGCTGTTCATACTCCCAGTTTCTGTGCTTTAACCATAAAATCACCCATCCTCCCAGCACAAAGGGGATAGAGCAGAAAAGTGAATTTGGCCCGATGCACTGAAAAAACCCTCTCTCCTCAAGCTACAGATACTGCAGAACTCTGCATGTATCTTCCCCAAGAAAGCCTGGGAGATATCCAGATGTGATAGATACCGCTACCTGAAAGATAATAGGTCATTGTTCACCAAACAAGTACTTAATAAAAGTTTTGTGACTAAACAAAGGATTATACAAGTCTGCACAATTTTAAGCCAAGGAACTAGCTGCTAAAACAAGACACTGTAAATCAAGTATGTTATTTTATTATTTTCCCATAGTACAACATTTGCATTTGTAACACCTAGGAGTAAATGTAGAACAACTCTGATTGGAAGAAGGGATGGTAACAGATATAATCGTTGTATAAAGTCTTTTAATTTCCACGGTACTCCATGATCAGGTTCCTCCACCACAAAAACAAGCACAGTTGATGCTAATTTTTCCTCCTGTGAGCAATTATCAGCATAGTCTCTAAAAACTGAAATACACCATGGAGACTACCATCCCATGTCTACACTCAGAAAACCAAGCTTGTATGAAAGTGTGTTAGCTAACATCTTTTAAGTAACATACTGTGTTAAACAACTTAGCACTCAGTGTAGACAGGAACAAGCTATGTTTAGAAATGTGGGTTGACACATACGCTGGGTTAAACACAACCGGCTAACACCTCTTTAAATACAACAATTGTCCTTGTCCAAACTAAGAGAAAAATCTTGTCAGTTAAAGCGTGTTAGAAAACATGTTAGTTAATACATTTTCTAACATGGCACATTTTCCTACTGTAGACTAGGACTTAGAGGTAGTTAAACTGCCATAACCAATACTTTGTTTCATGATTAAACAAACACCTCTATTCTCCACGGGTGTCAGTGCAGCATCTTTCACCAGCACTAAATTTATTGTTTTAAAAACAAAGAAAAAGAATGAGATTCAGCATATAATCCCCCAAACAGTCAGCAGACAGCAATAATTTTCAGCCACTGCTGACAGAGGCAAGTTTTATACCTGTGAGTTATAAAAAGCTGAATCAATACTGAGAATACTGTCCCATATATCCAACCTATATTTCAAGATACCATGCAGGCTATATAAAGGTGATGTGATGGCCTTCCAATCCAACACTGTATATAGTAGACGTTTTTCCCAGCAATCCCCATGCAGGAGGGGACAGAGAGAAGTCTAAATGTAGCCCAGATATAGAACAGGCATAATTCACAATGACTTCCGTGGGAACTGTACTTGTGAGATGAGTTTGATCCAGTGTGCCTCAATCTTAGCTTATTGTTGTAGCAGGGTTATGGCTCCCTACACAAAAGATACCTGAGAAAACTGTCAAGGGTTTCTGCATTCAGGTACCTGTGTCCATTGGGGAACAAGTGGCAGCTGAGAAAAATTCTCTTTTGAGAGAGGTGGAACATCTTGAAACAAGGTATTTGTAAGCACTAGAGTCTAATGATTAGATAACTAGGGTTGAGGTGACTACTTGTGTAAGAAGGTTCAACTCTGTTGACAATGAAGTTGAAAAAAACCTTGATAAAAAGAGCAAACTGGAGAAGGCACAGGCTGCTTCAAAGTCCTGGTAAAGGGTCCTCAGTTAGCCTAGAGATACTGTAAAGTAATCAGCTTTAGATGAAGATTCCATGATCCCTGTAGAGTTGGGTAACACAGCCCATCCTACTTATTATATTAGCTCAAAAAAATACTGTGAAGCCAACAACTTCAACCCTTCCAACTGTGCAGCTTTCATTTGATAGACTACTAATTTCCACACTTCCTTATAGTTTCCTTACCTCCTGTCCTGAAAGGTAATATGCTGCTAGAAGACCACCAATGAAGCGAATATTGACTTCAAAAACGGACACCTCTGAATTCTGGGAAGAGAGGAAAACGTAAATGTTTAAAAAGCTTCTCTATACAACAATCAAGGTGTCAGAAGAAACTGTTATCATTAGGGTAGGCATAGATACAAATCCAAATGCACACAAGGACTTGTAGTTTGCCAATATTTGGATTCACAAGGACAACCCACTGGCAAATCTTCATGACAACAACCACCACAGCCTGTTTGCAACTCCCTCCTCTTATTCCTTCAAAAGTGCCAGCATCCACAACTACAGGCCACCCACACTGTCCTATGTGCCTCCTTCCACTCTTTTACCTTGAGCCTCCATAATTAATTTTCAGTATCTGTAGGATAATGATAACTACGAATAGGTACTTGACAGCCCCCTAAAAATGGAATTGTCCCATCTCACTTTAGGGTTCCAAATACAATGTATAATTTTTAGACCTAAATTATGGGAGAAAATCCTTGCCATTCATCCACTCACCCTTTTTTCTGTGAGAGAGCTGCACAGAAACATATGACAAACTGGGAATTCTGGGACAATGTTAGCTGATTACAAAAATCTTATCACTTCAGTATTAATGAAATTCTCATAATGTACCACAATGTTAAAATATATACCTAATGCATATTACATTTAAGCTTAAAAAAATCCACAATGAAAATATATTTGCCCCAGAAGTTAAGACTTTTCTTAAGGTAATTAAGCCAAAGGTCTGGAATGTAGGCCATGCTCATTCTTGCTGTCCTAAATCATGAAATATCTCATTCTCCCTGCCTCCTATTGTTATTTTATGGGAACCTGCACAGAAGTAGGCAAAGGAGAACCCACACCTCACTGAACTCCCCCAGGCAAGAAAAACACTGAAGAAAAAAAAAAACCTGACATGGTAAAAGGTGTCAAAAGACAGCCAGATAAGCTCAGGATTGGAGGGTAGAAGGAAAATGGCCACATCTGTAGATTTATGTAGCATACAAAGACATTTGTGACATCGTCACAAAACTGGACACAGTACTCCAGATGAGACCTCACCAATGTCAAATAGAGAGGAATGATCACGTCCCTCGATCTGCTGGCAATGCCCCTACTTATACAGCCCAAAATGCCATTAGCCTTCTTGACAACAAGGCATACTGTTGCCTCATATCCAGCTTCTCGTCCATTGTAACCCCCTAGATACTTTTCTGCAGAACTGCTGCTTAGCCAGTCAGTCCCCAGCCTGTTCCCTCAGCCTCTCCTCATAAGTCATGTGCTCCAGCCCCATAATCATTTTTGTTGCCCTCCGCTGGACTCTTGCCATCCTTCTTGTAGTGTGGGACCCAAAACTGGACACAGTATTCCAGATGAGGCCTCACCAATGTCAAACAGAGGGGAATGATCATGTCCTCCAATCTGCTGGCAGTGCCCCTACTTATACAGCTCAAAATGCCATTAGCCTTCTTGGCAACAAGGGCACACTGTTGACTCATATCCAGCTTCTTGTACACTGTAACCCCTACGTCCTTTTCTGCAGAAGTGCTGCCTAGCCATTTGGTCCCTAGTCTGTAGCAGTGCATGGGATTCCTCCTTCCTAAGTGCAGGACTCTGCACTTGTCCTTGTTGAACCTCATCAGATTTCTTTTGGCCCAATCCTCTAATTTGTCTAGGTCCCTCTTTATTCTATCCCTACCCTCCAGCGTATCTACCACTCCTCCCAGTTTAGTGTCATCTGCAAACTTGCTGAGAGTGCAGTCCACGCCATCCTCCAGATCATTAATGAAGATATTAAACAAAACCAGCCCCAGGACTAACCCTTGGGGCATTCCGCTTGATATCGGCTGCCAACTAGACATGGAGCCATTGATCACTACCTGTTGAGGCTGATGATCTAGCCACCTTTCTATCCACCTTATAGTCCATTCATCCAACCCATACTTCTTTAACTTGCTGGCAAGAATACTGTGGGAGACCGTATCAAAAGTTTTGCTAAAGTCAAGGAATGATCACGTCCCTCGATCTGCTGGCAATGCCCCTACTTATACAGCCCAAAATGCCGTTAGCCTTCTTGACAACAAGGCACACTGTCGACTCATATCCAGCTTCTCGTCCACTGTAACCCCTCGGTCCTTTTCTGCAGAATTGCTGCCTAGCCATTCGGTTCCTAGTCTGTGTGTGTGCAGCTATTCGGGGCCTGCTGCTACATATCTGCTGTTGGACTGTTTATCATGTTCTTCGGTTCAGACTGTTAATGACCTAACCAGTTCATGGTTATTACATGTTTTGTTTGACAATCTACCTGTGTCATCAGCAAGTTTGCAGATGACACTAAGCTAGGGGGAGAGGTAGATAAACTGTAGGGTAGGGATAGGGTCCAGCATGACCAAGACAAATTGGAGGATTGGGCCAAAAGAAATCTGATGAGGTTCAACAAGGACAAGTGCAGAGTCCTGCACTTAGGAAGGAGGAATCCCACGCACTGCTACAGGCTGGGGACCGACTGGCTAAACAGCAGTTCTGCAGAAAAGGACCTGGGGATTACAGTGGACGAGAAGCTGAATATGAGTCAGCAGTGTGCTCTCGTTGCCAAGAAGGCCAACGGCATATTGGACTGTATTAGTAGGAGCATTGCTAGCAGATCGAGGGAAGTGATTATTCCCCTCTATTCGGCACTGGTGAGGCCACACCTGGAGTATTGCGTCCAGTTTTGGTACCTCCCCCCCCCCACTACAGAAGGGATGTGGACAAATTGGAGAGAGTCCAGCGGAGGGCAACAAAAATGATTAGGGGGCTGGGGGATATGACTTACGAGGAGAGGCTGAGGAAACTGGGGTTATTTAGTCTGCAAAAGAGAAGAGTGAGGGGGGATTTGATAGCAGCCTTCAACTACCTGAGGGGTGTTTCCGAAGAGGATGGAGCTAGGCTGTTCTCAGTTGTGGTAGATGTCAGAACAAGGAGCAATGGTCTCAAGTTGCAGTGGGGAGGTCTAGGTTGGATATTAGGAAACACTATTTCACTAGGAGGGTGGTGAAGCACTGAAATGGGTTACCCAGGGAGGTGGTGGAATCTCCATCCTTAGAGGTTTTTAAGGCCTGGCTTGACAAAGCCTTGGCTGGGATGATTTAGTTGGTCCTGCTTTGAGCAGGGGATTGGACTACATGACCTCCTGAGGTCTCTTCCAACCCTAATATTCTACGATTCTATGTGTGTCTTGCTTTGGTGGTTTGTTTGTTTTCTGAAGTGCTATTCTGGGGTGCATCAGGGCGTAACATTATAGTGATGAATGCTTCTATTCTGCAACCCATGCTGCCTGGCGCACATCCTTCAGCTGTTGACTAGTGATACTTTATTTGGACTTTTTGAAACTATGTGCAGATTCTGCAACTCTTCGATGCTGCTAGGTTACATTTGGTGCAGAACTGCTTAGGCCATGATGGCATTGATATTTATAATGGACTCCTGGAACCCAAGTCTTCCTTTGATGCAACTGTGCAGTGCCTCAACGAGTATTTTGGCACCAAAGATTCTGTTTTGTAAAGGAGGGAAATGTTTTTTAAGCTTGCCAGCAACCCAACAAAATCATATTAGAGTTTGCATGTCATCTGCGGAGGATAGCCCAGGAATGTGAATTTGGGGACATTATAATAATCATGCTCCGGAATATTTATGTGACTGGCATAGCTAATGACCACATGGGTGACCGGTTCCTGGCTGAAGATTCTAGATTGCTAACTTTTGTTGCCACGGTTGCTTAGAGTGAGGCATTTGAGAAGGCTTGGGCTGAGAGAGGTGCTACATCTCAAACTGCTGCTACTTTTGTGTCTATGCTTAAACTGTCAGTTTCTCCTCCTTACATCACCCAATCGTACAACTACTTACAGTTGCTCCATGGCCCCAGCAGTGAAAGTTGACAGTTTCTGTTTCTTGAGTGGTAGCGCGGCAGAGCAGGGGTGAAACCCCTTGAATGCCCTGCTAAAATGCTGACTAAGCCCAGCTTTCGGGCAGAGAGGCCAGGGGCAGAGGCTCAAAGCAGCCAGCAGGGAGCCCAGCTGCGGGCCCTAACAAGGGCTGGCTCACTGCAATAGGCTGAGCTACGCAGCGACAGCTGGGCTGAAGGCTGGGAGGGCTATAAAAGCCCTGAACAAAATTCAGTGAGGAGGCTAGCCTGGGATGGGACAGGATGCTACAGCTCTGTCTCCTCACCACAGGAAGGGAACCTCAAGGGCCAAGAGACCCTGGAACGGGTTAGAAAGGGGATAACTGTTGGGGGATAAAGGGGACTGCATGGTGGCACTGTAAAATAAAGTACAAGGGTGAAACATCAGAAGAAGGCCTGAGAACTCTTATTTTACCAGCCTGGGCACAGGGCAAAAAGGCAGAAACCTGTGCGGACGCTGTGACAGGTAGTATGTGACAGGTAGTATGGGTCACTTGGCCAATTTCCCTGCCTGGCCAGTTAGAACTGCTATGTGCTGGGCTTGTGGGAAGGAAGGACACTTTAATTTAGCATGCTGGACACACTGGTTCATGAAGACAGGAGTCCTGAAGTGCATACGGTGAACGTGGAGCTGCACAAGACCACCTTTACCAGGGTCCCTGATGTTTCCTTTAGCATAAACTTCTCATGTGGCAAAGCCCTGGAGTTCGTATCCCATACAGTAGAAATTAACCTTACACTAGTGAAGTGCATGATTGATATGGGTGCTAGGTTAACATTCTCTCCTCTGGGTTAGTTCACAATCTGGACATTTGACTGACTACAGACAGTGGTTATAAAAGCTTGGAATTGTTATGCCTTACAGACAGTGGGTAAAGCTGTATGCTCTGTGATCTACAAAGCTATAATAAAGTTGACTGCAAGTTTTATATTGTTAAAGGTACAGCTGCAAATGCTGTTCCATTATTGTCCTACAATCTGTGCTGACAGCTTGGTATTATGCAATTTATACAGGACATCTTAGGTGAGCTTATGTGGACTGGAATAGAAGGGGATACCCAAAGTATTGTCCAGAGACAGCAGGATTTATTTAACAGTGATGGCTTTCTGTCCACAAGAAGTGCATACTCTCTGCAGTTGGATTTGAACACCAAGTCCTTCGCATGACCTGCATGTCATGTACCTCCAGAGCAAAATCTGAGCAGAACTGCACATGAAAGATAATTATATCATTCAGGAGGTGGAAGGGCCTATGGATTGGAGCTCACCCCAGTGAATATACACATGAAGAACAGTGATATTTAACTGTGCACAGATTATAGGGCACTTAATAAATGTGAGCAGTTTCAATTACAAACCTTCAAAGAGATGACTTGCCCAATAAGTGGATCCTGGATTTTTTCTGTGTTGGACTACTGATCTGGTTATTGGCAAACATCTTTGGCTGAAATTTTGCAGCTGTCATTGACTTTCAGCCGCCATTTGGGAGGTTCTGCTATCAACAACTCCCTTTTTCCTTAGTCTCTGCTCCTGAAATATTTCAGAGTGGTCTCTCAGCTTCTGGATAACATCCAGGGTGCATGTTGCTATTTGGATGTCAGTCTTGTCTTTGCTAAGACTAGGGCCAACCCTGGGGGGTGCGGGGCCAGGGACGACCCCCCCGCCCTCCCCCGGCCCAGGCCCCGTCCCCACTCCACCCCTTCTCCCAAGCCCCTGCCCCGCCTCTTCCCGCCCCTGCCCGCCCCCTCCCCACCCCCATTCCACCCCTTCCCCAAGCCCCCTCCCTGCCTCTTTCTGGCTTCTGCCCCCTCCGCCAGGAGCTGGTGGGGCAGAGCAGAGTGGAGCGGGGCGGGCTGGGGCCAGGTCGCTCACTGCTGCCAGCGCCAGGCCCCCCGCTAATCCCTCAGGCTGCCCTGGACCCCATGTCCTGAAGCACGGGACCCCCCAAAGCGTGGGGCCTGGTGCGATTGCCCTGGTCCATCCTATGGACAGGACGGCTCTGGCTAAGACTCTTCCTGAGCAGTGTTATTCTGAATCAGGTGCTAACCTGACTCCAACAGGATGGTATAAAGTTGAATGTGGCCAAGTGCCATTTTGCAAAAGCTGCTGTAGTTTGTAGGGCATTCTCTGTGGGCTGATGATGTGAAACAAATGCCTGAAGGTTTCAGAGTAGCAGCCGTGTTAGTCTGTATCCGCAAAAAGAAGAACAGGAGGACTTGTGGCACCTTAGAGACTAACAAATTTATTAGAGCATAAGCTTTCGTGGACTATAGCCCACTTCTTCGGATGCATATAGAATGGAACATATATTGAGGAGATATATATACACACATACAGAGAGCATAAACAGGTGGGAGTTGTCTTACCACCTCTGAGAGGCCAATTAATTAAGAGAAAAAAACTTTTGAAGTGATAATCAAGCTAGCCCAGCACAGACAGACAGTTAGATAACAAGTGTGAGAATACTTACAAGGGGAGATAGATTTCAATGTTTGTAATGGCCCAACCATTCCCAGTCCTTATTTAAACCGGAGTTGATTGTGTCTAGTTTGCATATCAATTCTAGCTCAGCAGTTTCTCGTTGGAGTCTGTTTTTGAAGTTTTTCTGTTGTAATATAGCCACCCGCAGGTCTGTCACTGAATGACCAGACAGGTTAAAGTGTTCTCCCACTGGTTTTTGAGTATTTTGATTCCTGATGTCAGATTTGTGTCCATTAATTCTTTTGCGTAGAATTACGCAAAAGAATTAATGGACACAAATCTGACATCAGGAATCAAAATACTCAAAAACCAGTGGGAGAACACTTTAACCTGTCTGGTCATTCAGTGACAGACCTGCGGGTGGCTATATTACAACAGAAAAACTTCAAAAACAGACTCCAACGAGAAACTGCTGAGCTAGAATTGATATGCAAACTAGACACAATCAACTCCGGTTTAAATAAGGACTGGGAATGGTTGGGCCATTACAAACATTGAAATCTATCTCCCCTTGTAAGTATTCTCACACTTGTTATCTAACTGTCTGTCTGTGCTGGGCTAGCTTGATTATCACTTCAAAAGTTTTTTTCTCTTAATTAATTGGCCTCTCAGAGGTGGTAAGACAACTCCCACCTGTTTATGCTCTCTGTATGTGTGTATATATATCTCCTCAATATATGTTCCATTCTATATGCATCCGAAGAAGTGGGCTATAGTCCACGAAAGCTTATGCTCTAATAAATTTGTTAGTCTCTAAGGTGCCACAAGTCCTCCTGTTCTTCTAAATGCCTGAAGGACTACAAACTGTTGCTTCACTACCATTATCCACTGATTGTAGCAGTTTATGTTCATTCCTTGGCCTAGTTCAATATATAGGATGCCGTGTTCCACCCCATTTTAGTACCTTTGCCACACCGCTGTGGGATTTAACTATGGGCCAGAGCCAGTTGGTTCAGACTAAAGAAACAAAGCCCTTTGTTGGATCCAATCCCATGCTTATTTTCATATATGGAAGCCGGCAGTAATTCAAACTGATATAATGCAATTGGGGTCTGGATGCAGTTCTGCTCCAGGAGAGATGGCTGGTTCCATTTGTGTCCTGTACTCTGACACTGATGGAAAGAAAATATTCCCAGATTGAGCTAGAGTTCTTGGGAATAGTTTTTGCTATTGTACACTTCAAGGTCTACTTAGTGGGAAAATATTTCACCTTAGAAACTGATCATTTGCCCATTTACTTGCTGAGAGCGAAGCTGCAGTAGTGGATTATTCAATTGCACCAATATGACTTTGATTTGGTACATAGCAAAGGAATATGTAATTTTTATTTGCTGATACTTTTGAGAAATTCTGCTGGGTTAGCACCCTGGCATGCAAAAAAGGCAGAGTACACCATATGCTTTTTACTGAAAGATATGCCAATTGACTTAGGGGAGACTTAAAGATGCTGAACGGTGCAAGGTGATATGAGCTGTACAAGCAGATTGGATGGACCCAGTCTTTAAGAAAACTTTTTAGCTACATTCTATAAAATTCGTTCAGCACTCACAGGAAACACGTGTGCTACTCAACGTATCTTATGCAGAGGAGCCTAGTTGATCGTTCCAGGATCGTTGTGACAAAAAGTCCTAGATGTGGCTCATGAAGGACATTTGGGATTTACAAAGATGAAAAAACTTCTGCGTAGTCATGGTTGGTGGTCAAGCTTATGCACGGACATTGAACATCATTTGAAGGCATGCTCTGCCCGCAAAGTGCATATGTCTGTTCCTCCAGATCCTTTGAAACTGGTAGTCATAGACAGATCATAGCAGAGAATTGCAGTGGCTACTACTGGCCCCTTGATTTCACTGAATGATTACATCCCATTGACTGTTTCAGACTATTACTCATGTTATCCCTTTGCATTCATAACTTCACAAGGCATCTCAGAGGAGCTCATTTCTTGCCTAATTACTTTATTTGCTATGCTTGGCTTACCAGAGAGTCTCGTTTCAGATAACAGGATGTCCTACATACTGTCATGGGGTAGACACACCCCATCACAGGGTGTCAGGTCACGTAGGGTTAGATGGAAGGGTGGAGGTGATTCTGCAGCCAGTCAGGTCCTGAGGCTGAAAGCATAGTTAACCTTTTGGGGGCTGGTGTAGGGTAGGCATACCCCATCACACACCCTACCTCTCAAGACAGGACCCGGCGGGGGTCCATCCCCATTGCCCCCTTCTTCCCCCCAGCCGGGGAGAAAAAGTCTGCATTAGTGTGGGCCCTACCTGGACAGTGTAACAAGCTGAACTCGTAGAGTTGGAGGCTGAGGTATCATCTCATAATCCATGAGTTCAAATCCTTCATGATGTTGATCCATTGTAGGAGTGCATGGTCTATAATAAGATGAAAGGGGCTCCCCAATATGTAATACTATTGCCCGTTTTACTGTTAGGGCATCCTTTTAGATGGTGGAGTACTTGACTTCTCGGGGAAATAGCTTCCGGCTTAGGTACAGCACCAGGTATTTCCCCCCCATCTTGTTCCTGTCCGTAAGAATGGCCATACTGGGTTAGACTAAAGGTCCATCTAGCCCAGTATCCTGTCTTCTGACAGTGGCCAATGCGAGGTTCTTCAGAGGGAATGAACAGAACAGGCAATCATCAAGTGATCCATTCCCTGTGGCCCATTCCAAGCTTCTGGCAAACTGAGGCTATGGACACCATTCCTGTCCATCCTGGCTAATAGCCATTAATGGAGCTATCCTCCATGAATTTATCTAGTTCTTTTTTGAACCCTGTTATAGACTTGGCCTTCATAACATCCTATGGCAAGGAGTTCCACAAGTTGACTGTGCGTTGTGTGAAAAACAACGGCTCCCAGCCTCACTTCTGAGCCGTCTGTTTGTAAAATAAAGGGTTTTGAGAAGTCTGGGAGGAACAGGATGGGTTCATGGGTGAGTTGATCTTTCAAGGTCCGGAAAGCTCTTGCACAATCTGCCAACCACCGGACATTCCATGGCCGGGAGTTCTTTGTGAGGTAGAAGAAGGGGGCGGCTATCGTGGCAAAGTCTGGCATGAACCCTCTGTAGTTTCCAGCCAAACCCAGGAACTTCCTTACCTTTCTTTTCGTTGTAGGGGTGGGGTAGTCCTTCAGGGACTGTACCTTGTCCACCAGGGGGTGGAGTTGTCCCGCCCCCACTGTGTATCCCAAGTAGGTCACTTCTTTCCACCCAAGGGGACACTTGTTGGGGTTAGCTGTGAGTCCTGCTTCCTTCAGGGCCTGTAGGACCGCGGTGAGATGTAGGTGTTCCTCCCGACTTGTGCTGTAGACCACAATATCGTCAATATAAGCTGCCGCATACTGCCAGTGTGGCTGCAACAGTTGGTCCATCAATCACTGGAATGTAGCCACAGCCCCATGTAACCCAAAGGGCATGGTGATGAAATCATATAGACCGAGTAGTGTAGGGAAGGCTGTCTTCTCCAAGGAAGTCAGGGTCAGGGGTATTTGCCAGTACCCATTGGTCAAATCTAGTGTTGACAGAAACTTAGCACTACCCAGCTGTTCCAGCAGTTCATCCACCCATGGCATGGGTAGGCATCAAAGCGGGAAATGGCATTGATCCCCCTAAAATCTATACAGAGCCTCATAGTCCCATCAGGCTTTGGGACCAGGAGTATGGGGCTTCTCCATTCACTCTGGGATTCTTCCACTACTCCCAAGGCTAGCATCACCTCGAGTTCTTTTTGGACCACTTCCCACATTTTCTGGGGAAGTGGGCGATATTGGTTGCGGACTTTTTGTCTAGGAATGGTGTCTATGTGGTGGCTGGTAATACTTGTCCATCCTGGACAAGAAGATAAAACAGAGGTGGCCAGTACTGAGACAGCCTCTGGGTAGCAGGTCACGTAATCAACTATCACTAGAATACACTGACACACCCTGTGAGCCGTAGTCCCGTAGCTGGGGTTTGTAGCAACTCCCTGCAGGGAGCTCACAGCCTCCGTCCTTCCCCGTCAGCAGCCACTCCAGACTGAGATGGGCTGCTACCTTTTATATGCTGCCTCCAGGCGAGCATGCCCAGCAGGGTCAGAGGGACGGGGCTTCCTCAGCCTGCAAAGCATAGTTAACCCTTTTGGTGCTGGTGTGGTACCCAGTCATGTGTACCAAAAGAGTTTGAAGGCTTTCTGATGAGAATTGGTACATTTCATTATAAATCTGCTGTGTATGCCAAGGAAATGGGATAGTGGAAAGATTGCATGAGACTCTGAAGTAACATGTAGCTTACATATTAGAGAAACACTGAGATACACCCTTGCATTAAGTCCTGCTTTACATGATAGTCAGAGTATGCCTCATGAAAGTACTGGAGTAAACCCGTTCTATCAGCTCTTCAGCCAACCTAGTAGGATCAAATTGTTTATAATGACAGAAGAGGATCATCCCACTCCTTCGCTGACCTTGAAAACAACGGATGTGATTAGGAAATACATGAGTTTCAACAAGCATATCCATAAGAGACTCTAGGCATTCTATCCTGGACAGGCAGTGTATGTTAGATGGGGATCTGGAAGCATTTTGAATGCTTGTGGCATGATCTTCCGGGCTACAAGCTAAGGAGCATGCCAAATGCATTTGCCACAGGGAGAATGCACTGTTCACCAGCAAGATATACTGCTTACTGAAAGAGGACCAGACAGGGAAGAGGATGCTCTTTCTGTGTATGATGGTGTCATGTGGCCAGCTGGGGAAGTTGTAGCACAGCAAGAGCACCCACATAGTGATCTGAATCAGAGGTACAGCCTACAGCCCCAAGGTCATTTGATGCCTCCCACTAGGCATTGCTGAACTTTTGGGGAGAAGGGAAGGAAAGTGTGTGTGTGTGTGTGTGTGTGTACACCATTGGATGTGTGCTGCTATTCAGGACCCATTGATACATATCTGCTGTTCAGACTGTTATGTTTTGTTCAAACATAACTAGTTCATGGTTATTACATGTGTGTCTTGTTCTGTCATTGTTGTTTTGTGTTTTTGGATTGTTATTCTGGGATGCATCAGATTATATACCTTAAAAACTTGTAATAAACAATTAGACTGAAATATTGTAAGTAGTTCATGCACCACAATTTTAAAAGTAAAACCCCTTCTCCTTCCACAACTGAATACTCTGGTGCTGTTGTAACATGCTTATAATTTGATCTGTATTGGGGATAACTTTGTACTTACTTCTTCTGCAGAGGTTTTAATATCTCTCATGGAACATTTAAGTATTATCCATCTTTTGACAATCACTAACTTTTCAACACATTAAATAGAAAGACATCCTTGGTTAGGGAGTCAGAGATATTCACTTTTCAAAACAAAAAAAAATAAAAAGGAAGTCCTTTGAAGTTTAGCCATAAACCTGAAATTCAGGTCTTTCTAATAAATGTTTTTTGTATCCTCAAACATAGTTCCAGCTTAACAACTTTTCCCTCCCTTGGGAACACTACAGTATGTTTTCTCAAAACACCTTTAAAAGAACCAGTGAAATGCAAGGAGATGTTCTACTCACCACACTAAAATCAAGGTTTTTGTCAATCCAGTCTTGTCCTTCTCTGAATTCATCATGAAGCCCCATGATATAGAGAGTATCCAAAGCATCTACTATGGTAGCACCCATTTGCGAATTTCCTACAAGCAAAAAATAAGATTTCTATTAGAAGTGATTATTTTACTGGGAAAAAATGTCACAGACAAAAATAAACAGTCAAAGTAGTCTTAGATCTTGACAAGGCGATAGTACCAGAAAGAAATCTCACAGTCAGACAGAAATTAGGAGCAACCTGAAGGCCCTGACGCTTAGGTGCATTGCTGAAGGCCACACATTTGGGTTTTGGGGGAAAAGAGAGAGTGAAACTTGAAAAGACCATTCTTATCTGATTTCCTTATCAGAAGATGAACAACCACATTCTCAGGCAGCTACAAGGACTGTAAGGACATTCAACTTCGAATACCTATTAGGGGATTCTTGGACAGGACTGGGGAAAGAGTTTTACCTAAGAGATCTACTGTAATTTCAAGTATCTGCAGTAATCCTTTGCACACACTTAGCAGAGGAATTACACTGAATTTTGCAAACACTGACGTTAACTAATTGCATGTCTTACTTATTGAAGGTAACTGTCAATTACCATCACTGTGTCATATTCCAGACAAAAAAGTACATTAAGATGCAGTTAAGGTTCCAGATATGTATCAGTACTCTGTAGTGATGCTATGCAATAACTATACAATTATGATTAAAGCATTTTTGTGTTTCTTGTCCCAGATTAGATTAAGGTGATTTTTTAAAGACACATTCAATCTTTTTCTACCCTCTCCTTTCTGGAATCACTTCAGGGGAGAGACAAGGTTTGGGTGTCTGTGATTGTGTGTATAAGCCCCACAGAGGGGAATCAAGGGTTAACATGCAATTCTGGGCCCAAAAGGTACTGCTGGGCATGCTAACAATGGAAGCAGAGCTCCAAAGGGAGCCGCTCAGTTCAGTCACAGCTATTAGGGCATGGGATCAGTCCTACACTAGTAGCTTCTGCACAGAGGCTGCAGAAGATCCACAGCACCTGACCAGAGCCCATGTCTGAGCCACTGAAGGCCCCCGTGCAGACTGGGAACAGCGGACCATGACTGATGGAGAAGAGCTTCCAGATCACAGTTAGGGAGAACCCCCTTTTTTGAGTCCATAAGCAGACCCTGCTCGGACTTAAGATGGTAGAGGACAGGGCAGGAAGCAACCCATGAAGCAGGCTTTGTGGTGCCCATTCCCAGGCTGCCTATCTGACTGCCAATCACAGGGCCCTGGGTTGGAACTTGCTGCAGCAAGGAGGGCCTGGTGTAAGCAGGACCAGCTCCAGGGTTTTGGCCGCCCCAAGCAGCCAAAAAAAAAAAAAAAAAAAAAAGCCGCGATCGTGATCTGCAGCGGCAATTCGGCGGAAGGTCCTTCGCTTGGAGCGGGAGTGAGGGACCATCCGCCGAATTGCCGCCGAATAGCTGGACCTGCCGCCCCTTTCCAGAGTGGCCACCCCAAGCACCTGCTTGCCAAGCTGGTGCCTGGAGCCGGCCCTGGGTGTAAGTCTGTATCCCATGCTCACCCTTTTTTCAAGGCTAAGATACATTTTGTACAAACTATGCCTTGTAAGGTATCATTTGAAAACCCATGATTTACTGATCAATTCTGTCCTTGTAAAATATGTGTGGCAACATTGTATGTAAAGTTAAAAGATTTTACTGTATAACATTACTGAGACATATTCCAAGTTTAGAAAAGCAGGCACAAACTGGTTCTTCGAAGACAAAAGGCAAACTGACACTTCAGACAGGTGTCAACAAAATCAAATAGACTATCACCTGGTTAAACAGCCATTCTTTGGCAGGAAAAAGGGTGTGAGCGAGAAATTTACATCTTGACAAAGAAGCAGCTGGAAGTTCCCATTTCCCCAGATTTTGTCTCCTGAACCCCAGCTGGAGATGATTCTCAAAGAAGAGAAAAATGAGGAGCAGAGGCCCCAAATCATCTCTCATGGCATCTCTACTCGTGGCATCAACAACACCTGAAGGACAAGAAAATGACCACTGAACTGGGGGAGAGATCTTAGCTGAAAGTACTGCAGCCAATAAGATTGCTAAAGCATGTTGGGAGATAAAATTTTGCTTTGAATTCACTTAGCTTATTAAGTTAGGTTTTAGTTGTGTTTTACCTTTTTTTTTTTTGTAACCAATTCTGATTTTTATGCCTCATTACTTGGAATCACTTAAAATCTATCTTTCTGTAGTTAATAAACTTGTTTTATCTAAACCAGTGTGTTTGGGACACTTCATTTGCGATAACAGGATTTGTACATATCATTTTCTATTAATAAATGACAGACTTAATATGAGCTTATCCAGGAGAGGGCTGGGCAGTACAAGATGCACATTTCTGGGGGTAAGTCTGGGACTGGGAGTTTGCTGGTGTTGCCCTGCAATGTAATTCACGAATGGCTGGCTATAGCACTCATACAGTATACCGGGGAGTGATTTACATGCTGGAGGCTGTGTGTGAGCGACCGGGAGTGGTTGCTCTCACAATGAAGCAGTGTCAGAGGCAGCCCAGGTTAGTGAACTGAGTAAATACAGGTGTCCATCAGTTCAGATTGTACTCTGGGGAATGTCACACCCGGGTTCCCCTACCACCAGCCACAGACCCTCACCCCTGGGAGACACAGCTGGACTCGGACATGAACCCCCCGACAATGTCTTAATTGCACATTTCTCAACTTCATATTTCTGGATTTCTTTCAAGCACAGCCATAACTCTGAATTTCCTGGGTTTGTGGTACTTGATTTTGGGATAATCACAATATCCCTGTAATTTTTTTCTACCCTAAATTACTGATACATAATTATAAACTTAACTCCATTATTTTTTGTAGTGGAATAAAAATTAGATACAACAATCTTTAATAGCTTAATTACAACCCTACACCTCTGACTGCTAGAAACTGGCCCTGGATGACAGGGGGTGGTCCTGTTCTGTTCACTGCCTCTGAAGCATCTGGCACTGGCTACTGACAGAACACAGGATACTGGGCTAGATGGACTATTGGTCTGATCCACTATGGCCATGCTTGTGGTCTTATGTAAACTAATTTCTTCAAATATAACTTATGCACAAGATTTAAATGAATTTTAATTATATGTAGAAAGTTTGAAATGTTACTTCTTTGTTAAAACAATTCAAGACAAAAAAGGCTGAAACAGTTGCTAAATATTTTAAAGGAACAGTTTTTAAATTAATTTAAATTGAAATTAATTAATGGATTTACTTGTAATTCTCAGAAAATTCACTCAGTATTCAAAGAATAAGTACTGTAAGTTCAGAAAGGATGTACTGTATTTTTCATACAAAATAGAGGTTGAATCCCTGCCAGAAGTGCAAAGTAGAATTCAGCCTTAACTATGATGTCACAACGAATGCCTCACTAATACTGTGATAGCTATTACAACCACATGCATTATATTTGGGGACGATTGGATTAACTTTATGAATGCTATATGTCACATTGTAGGCTAGGGATTGTGTTCTACTCCACAGGGTGCATTACCACAGCCCCTCCAGGATTTAAAAACAGTGATGGGTAATTACTGCTGTCCCTGGGACTCAAGAGAAGTACTTACCCCTGGGGTAAAATGCATATTTGGTTGTTGACCAAATAATTCAAGACTAGCACAATACATATATACTAGGGAGCAAAATTCAGGGTTATACAGGCAACCTTTACTCTGACATTTCCTAATGTATACGTTATTGACTATGAAACCTAAATAACGTTGTCCAAAAGTAGATTTGTATATTGTACTTGCAACTATACTGCAGTTTTCCTTTCAATGCAACTTCGAAAGTTTACTTAAGTTTACTTTTATTAATTTATCTTTTCTCCTTCTTCCGCATAAGTAGGCTTCGGTTTCACCTTAATCTAGGCACTTCCTCCCAATTTTAGATGTTTGCAAACTAATCCCATGTTGTAAATCAATACCTCTTCCTTGAGGAGCACTGTGGGTTAAATATTTTTAAAAGGTTGAGGACAAAAATCAGTATTTTGGAGCAATATCTCTGTTCTGTTGTGCTTCCAGAGAGAGCAAAGTAAGTGGAAAACACAAGTCCCCTGCCAGGGATTCTCTTGACTAGGGGAGACCCCAACCGGTGTAGCACTCCTACACTTCCCCCTCAGTAGTGTCTGACACACAGGAATGTTGGGGCTGGAGTTGAACATATAAGGGTCATGGAGGTGGGAGGTCATGAAGGGGCCCCCCAAATTATTCTAAAGTACACAAGTGCTCAGACAGAGAATCAGGAAGCAGTAACTGGTTGTCTCAGCTTCTCTTCTCCTCTCCTGGATTGTTCTGCCTGGCCGTAGGGAAAGGGGAGCAGACCATCCTTTATTAGGTGCTCCCCTGGGCTCAGGCAGTCTCAGCTGAGCACCTATTCTGTTCTCCTTGGGTCTCCCACAGCCTAATAGGGAAACAGGTAATGGTGCAAGCAGAATTACTCTCCTCCCTTTCTTGTGATTCACCTCATGGCCAACAGGGAAGCAACAGCAGCTGCTCAGAGCACTCCAGGCTCACACTGCAACTGTTTCAGGGGCTTGCAGGGTAGGGTTGCAAACTTTCTGATTGGATAAAACCAAACACCTTTACCCGCCCCCTGCCCCATCCATTCTCAGAGGCCCCTTCTCTGAGGCCCTGCCCCCACTCACTCCATTCCATGCACCCTCCCTTACTCGCTCTCCCCCACTCTAGCTCCCTCGCTCATTTTCACCTGGTTGGGGCAGAGGTTTGGGGTGCAGGAGGGGGTGAGGGCTCCGGCTGGGGGTGCAGAATCTGGGGTGGGGCCATGGATGAGGGGGCACTGGGCTGAGACAGGGAGTTGGGGTGTGGGAGGGGATATAGACTCTGGGCTGGGGTGCAGGTTCCAGGGTGGGGCAAGAAATAAGGGGTTCAGGGTGCGGAAGGAGGCTCTGGACTGGGGCAGGGAGTTGGGGTGCAGGAGGGGGTGAGGGCTCAAGTTGGGGGTGTGGGCTCTGGCGTGGGGCTGGGATGAGGGGTTTGGGATGCAGGAAGGGACTCTGGGCTGGGGCCGAGGGATTTGGAGTGTGGGAGGGGGCTCGGGGCAATGGATTGGGGTGCAGGAGGGGGTTCAGGGTGCAGGCTCTAGGTGGTGCTGACTTCAGGCAGCTCCCAGGATGTGGTGACATGTCCCTCTGGCTCCTAGAAAGAGGAGGGCAGCCAGAGGGCTCTATGTGCTGTCCCACCACCTGCAGGCACCGCCCCATAACTCCCATTGGTCATGGTTCCCACCCAATGGGAGCTGCGGAGCTGACACTTGGGGTGGAGGCAGCACACGGAGCCCCCATAGCCACCCCTCCGCCTAGGAGCAGGACATGCCAGCTGCTTCCCAGGAGCTGCAGGGAGCCTGCCAGCCCCGCCGCACCGCCAACTGGACTTTTAACGGCCCAGTCAGCAGTGCTGACTGGAGCCATCAGGGTCCCTTTTCAACGGGGTGTTCTGGTCGAAAACTGGACCCCTGGCAACCCTATTGCAGGGAAACCAGAGGGATATATCTAGGGAGGCAGTTGTACCTCCTCTATAGGAAGAGGGCTAATTCAAACAAAGTGATTGAAACAATAAATTAACTCAAAAACACAGCACTATAACTGTGGAGCCACTAAGGACTCTTTCAAAATTAGGCCTAATTATTAGGTCTTTAAAGTACCAATGTTTGAACAGGATTATTTAATAAAACCTAATCTGCATAGTCTGAGAAAGTATAGGCTGGCTTTTCCAGAGATCCAAGCATAAAGTCTCTCTCTGACCCCTCTGAAAGAATAAACTTCAAACTCCTCTATTTACGGGAACAGGACCCCTAAAATGAAATAGGCACAGGATTAAAGCCCCAATTAAAAAATTCACAACATGAAAATTGAAACAATTTTCCACCTCAATTTCTTTTTCCATCTCTAACAAGGCTTTGGCAATAAAACTGCCAATATTGAAAACACTTTTCTTATAAAATCTCTTAATGGTTCACAATGAACAAGATAATGTTTAAGAAAATGGATTGAAGAATGAATTTTAATTCCAATCTGCAAATAAGTGGCTCAAAATAAGTCAATGAAAATATGCAGTGTATATAAAACTGCCACATATGATTTCAGCAGAGCTATAAAATGCAACAAGTAAACACTTAAACCACAATGAGAAAATTAATTGCCTTCAACATTTTAGACCAATTTAAAAAAGCAGATCAAAAAAACAAAGGCTACTTACCTTACAGAAACTGGAGTTCTTTGAGATGTGTAGTCCCTATGTGTATTCTGCTCAAGGTATGCATGCACTCCACTCACCTGACCGCATAAGATTTTTCAGTAGCAGTGTTTGTTGGTCTGTGCCTGCACCTCCTCATGCTCCAATCCAAGGGCAGACTGACTGCCTTTCGAGTTCCTTTTCTACCACCAACCATCTTAGGAAAGGATCCAAATCAGAGGGGAAGGAGGACACATAATAGAATACACATAGGTATCACACATCTCGAATAACTCATTACTAAAAAACTTACTTTCTTCTTGAGTGACAGTCCCAATGTATATTCCACTCAAGGTGACTCTCAAGCAGTACCCAGTGAGGAGAAGGGTACAAGAAATTGTGCTGCACCACATACTGCAGAACTGCTGTGCCAAAGGATACATCTGCAGAAGAAACTTGTACCATCTTGTAATGTCTGGTAAAGGTATGTGCTGACACCCATGTTGCTGCTCTACAGATCTTCAGAAGGGGAACATCTTGAAGAGAAGCCATTGAATTACACACCTTGAGAGGGAGATGTCTAGTTCAAGCTCAAAGCACAGCAGGATGCAATCTGAAACTCATTTAGAAAGTCTCTATTAGGGGACTGCTTCTCCTTTCACCGGTTCGGCAACAGAAACAAAGAAACCCAGGGATTTCCTGAAGGGTTTTGTCCTTTGCAACTAGAAAGATGGACATTCAGAGAATAGAGTCCTTGTCTTCTCTGGAGTAGTGAGGTTTTGGGTAGAAAATCGGTAGGCGTATGACCTGATTCAAGTGGAGTTAAGAGGGAACCTTTGGAATAAATTTGGGGTGTAACCTCAAAGAAATCTTATCCTTATGGAAGGCAGTGTAGGGAAGGTCTGTGATAAGGGTCCCACGCTCACCTACACTTCTGATGGAGGTGACTGCAGTCAGGATAGACACCTTCAAAAACAGATGAAGAACACAGTAGGAGGTTAACAGTTTCAATGGAGGATTCATGAGCACTGACAATACTAGATGGAGGTCCCGAGTTGACATTAGTTCCAGTCCTGGAGATAAGGTTCTGGAAAGGCCTTTCAGAAACATCACAGTTATATGGTGGGTGAAGACCAAACAGTTTTCCACTGGAAGATGAAAGGCATTAATCACAGCCAAATGCACACACAGTGAGCTGACAGACATAATGTCTTTAGACAAAGATGGTAGTCTGAAATGGTAGGAATTTTTTAGCCCTCTGGAGGTATCTGACAATGTTGGCACCAGATAAAAAATCTTTTCCATTTTGCAGCACAACATTTTCTCACAGCACTTCTCCTACTGTTATTGAGGATGGATTGTACTGGCTCTGAACAAGACCTCTCTCTGGGCTCATCATCCATCCAAATACCAAGCTATTAAATGGAAGGATGCTGGTTTGGAATGGGTGGTCTTGCCATTGTCCTGAGTTGGAGGGATTGGAAATGGCTGGATGCATATGCAGAGACATGAAGCCACCTAAAGGATGCTGGTGGACAAAAACTGCCTTGGCCACCAGGGCACTACTAGCATTACTGATACTTTGGCCTGCTTGATTTTCCTCAGGACTTGAGGTAAGAGCGGAATGGTTGGGAAAGCATTATTAGTGGCTCTGATCACTGTACTAAGAATGCATCCCTTTTGAAATTGTGTCCTCAAGCTGTTTCAGAGCAGTAGGCCAGGCATTTGAAAGAGGCTGAGTAGGGAAAAGGACCACCAACTGTACTTCCTAATATGACGATCCGCGTGAGCAGCCAGTTGTCGAGGCAGAGAAATACTGGGGTGCCCTGGTGATGCTGTCATACCACCTGTGAGAGTATCTTGTTAATTAAGTCTAGACTTCAAAAGGCGTTATAATTTTATTTTATATTTAACTGTTTTCAAAACCTACTTGATATCACTTAAATCTCTGTACTTTGTTAAATGAACTTATGTTTGATTTCACTATAAACATACCTAAGTGCTCTGAGTTAAGCGGAGCAGTGATCTGAGATGGTACAAGTAAGCTGGGGTGAACTGATTTTTGGAAGCAGCGAATCCCTGAATACTGTGAGTGTTCAGTGGACCTGGGACTGGACTCTCCAGGGAGACATTCACAGGGCTTGAGGATGGGAGTGCGCCAACCACTAATTTGTAGGGTGACAGCAGAATCTGCAAGGCCGCAAAAGGAATGCTTGTGTTGCCCATGGCCGACAGAACTGGGGAGCCGACCCACAGCAGGCAGAGACAAGGCTTCCTCACACTAAGGGCAGGTGGTAGCAAGATGCCTCATAGCTCTGGGTATTCACAGGAAGTGTCAAACACCACCAAGGATACCACCTTTGTGAAAACCCTTGTGGCGTCAAGAGACTGAATGGAAGCACTCTGTACTGATAATGTTCTAGGTCCACCATAAAGTGCAGGAACCTCCTGTGCACTGGATGAATGTCTATGTGGAAACAGGCATCCTTCAAATAAAGAGCTACAAAATAGTCATCTTTGTTTAGGGTAATCATTCCAAATCTCGAACGGTGTACAAAATTAGTCAGTTGTCTGAGATCAAAACGTGGTGTCCAGCATCACTTCTTTCTGGGAATCAGGAAATATTTTGAATAAAAGCCTTTCCTCCTGTACTGATGAGGGATCAGTTCCAACTGAACAGGGAGTCTATCTTCAGCCTGAGAGTCCTCTCATGAGAAGGGTCCCGGAAGAGGAACAGGGAAGAGTTTTGTGGTAGGGGCGGACAAAAATTCCATGGTATAGCTGGTGGTGACAATTTCCAGGATCCATCCATCCAAGGTGATATGATGCCACCCTGGGGAGAAATAGGAGATAGGGTCACCGAATGGAATGTGGGTGCCAGGTGACAAGGGGACTGGTTGAAAGGCTCTCTCAAAAGGATTTCTTGGCTGTGGAGAGAAAGACAAAGGGACATTCTGTCTGCTGCACTTCTTGGGAAGCTCATAGGCCTTTAGTGATCAAAGGGCTGAGGAGCAGGATGTTGCTTATATGGAGGTGGTTTGGAGTATTTTCTCTCAGCTGCTGGAGTGAATATACCTAGGGAGTGGAGGGTTGCATGAGAGTCCTCTCATGGAGGGATTCATCCATTCTGTGACTGAACAGGTTGTTGCCTTCAAAGGGGAAGTTCTCCACAGTAACTTGAACTGTCTCACAAATCCAGAGGATTGGAGCCCTGAAGCTTGTCTCATGACAACCGAAGTCGCCATGGAAGCTGTGTCTGCTGTATCAACTGAAGCTTGGAGAGAGGATTTAGTTATCAGTTTACTTTTGAGAGGGGTATGGGTTCTTCCCAATGAGGTGACCTCTGTATGATTTCCTGCTGTGATTCTCTGAACTCAGGAGGTCTCAAATACGGTTTCCAGGGATCCCAATAGAGCCAGTGTGAGGGACTGTATGGGTAAGGTCCCCATAAGGAAGGGTAACTGTGGTCCTGATCCAAGTAGTCTGGCCTGTAGGAACGAGAAGGAGCCCAGGAACCTTTGGAATCTCTGTTGGGGCTAATCTTCTGTCTCTTGACAATGCCAATGGTGTTGATTTAGGTTGGACAGTGAGTGTTGGCGCCGCTGAATCCATTTACTTGCTGTGCAATGGTACTGTCGGTATGCTCGGTGACTGCTCCCTTACTGGGGCTGGTCCTACCTCTGCAGTCGTAGGCAGTTTCGGAGCACTCTTGGCTCTCAGTATCCACAGGTCAAACCCCTGCTCCCTGTGAGCTCCTGACCACTCCCATACCGTGGAACAGAGTCTCACCAGATTTGGACGATATAAGGGAAGCAGTCCTCTTCTTAGATGAGGACTTGGGGGAGGATTTCCCTCACTTTTTATGAGAGTGCTTGCTCTTACCTTCCTTCTGTGTGCTCTGCCTGCAAAAATCCTTAGATCTACTCTCTGATGATCCAGAGCCCAGGAGGACTGTGCTCAGATGAGCACTTCTCAGCATCTCCAGACAATGTACAAGGGGCTCTGTCGACCCAGGGCTGGACTGGGGTCTCATAAATTGTTCCGTCAGGAATCTTCTAAGCTGGAACTTGAGACTCCCCTGCAGAACCACCATCCTTGCCTAAACCATTCCTTACAAGAAACACGAGGGTTAGCGGTGATGGTGGTACTGCCCACCTTATAACTTTTAGCCTAGTGATAAGAGCACTCATCTAGGATGTAGGAGATCTTGGTTCAATTCCTCATCTACCTGTTGGAGAAAAAATATTTGAATAGGGATCTCTCGCCGCTCAGGGAGTGTGCACTAACCAGTGGGATATGGAGTAATATTCTCAATCTCTCCAAATGAAGCTGTTTCACTGTGTATAAATAAGTAAAGAGTCATTGGATCAGAGAAATGGGACCTGGGGTCTCCCACTTCCCAGGTGAATGCTCTAACCACTAGGCTAACAGGTACAAAGGAGGCACCACCACCTCTTCCATTGGCTGGATATTGAATGGGACCTGATCTGGTATGTATGTTCTGAACACACCTACCAGAGTTTGTTCCACATGCAAGACAAGCGGGCAAGCACATCTCTCCCAGGCTCACGGATCACACTGGGGCATAGATGTGAGATAAGCATCCGGATACCTAGAATGAGGCAGCAAGCCCAGCAACACAAACTTAGGTGCCTAGGGAATATTTACAGTGAAAATTTAGGTGCCAAATGAGTTTAGGCATCTACTAAATTACACAGTAGCTCAGTGGATTTTTTGTGAATTACAGTGGCAACTATATCTGGGATTTCTCCATCTAAATCCCTTTGTGCATCTGGGCTGAGGTGACTATCCCAAGGTCACAGTCAGTCAGTGACAGCCTAAAATAGAACTCAGGTCTCTACCCCAATCCATTGAGCATGCTGCTTTCCCTTCAGTTTACCTAACCTGATTTCTGATCACGAGCACAAAGTTCAACTGAAACTTGTATTTAAAATATTAATGTATTTTACGAATGTGAATTCAGAGGTTTCAGAAAAGATGAGACTAGTTAGAATACCGGGATCAATACAGGGATAACTGAGTGAAATTTAATGACCTGTGATATATAGGAGGTCAGACTAGATGATCTAATGATCCCCATGAAATATACTGAAATCAATAACAACTGCAGGTGCTCAGCACTTCTGATAAATAAACCACTTATTTAGATGCTTAAATATGGTCTTAGGAGTCTAACTTTTGGCACATTTTTAAACAAATCTTAGCCAGAAGATACAGCAGATGGCAAAGGTATCCTTCATGTTGTTGTTATGGTCTACTATCAGGAACATATTAATGGTGACCAGTTCCAGCCTCAAGTACTGTCTGGACCAGCGAAGAACCGTTCCTTGAAGAAGCTTCCTGACCTCATGAGTAAAAAACAGTTACTCACTTCTTGTAACTGTTGTTCTTCGAGATGTGTTGTTTGTGTTCATTCCAATCAGGTGTGCGCGCGCATGTGCACAATGGTCGGAAGATTTTTCCCTTAGCAGCATCCATTGGGCTAGCCTGGCCTGGGTGCCCCCTGGAGTCGTGCCTTCATGGCGCTCAATATAGAGCCCAGCCGACCCACCACCCCTTCAGTTCCTTCTTGCCGGCTACTTCGACAGAGGGGTAGGAGGGTGCGTATTGGAATGGACATGAACAACACATCTCGAAGAAAAACAACCGTTTTTTCTTCTTTGAGTGCTTGTTCATGTCCATTCCAATCAGGTGACTCCCAAGCCAAGTTCAGGAGGTGGGGTTGGAGCTGTCCACTGAGTGGAGTATTGCTCTTCCGAAGGCCGCATCGTCTCTGGCCTGCTGGGTAATCGCACAATGCATGGCAAAAGTGTGTACGGAGGACCATGTTGCCACTCTGCAGATTTCCTGGGTGGGAACCTGAGCCAGGAACGCTGTAAATGAAGCCTGTGCCCCGGTAGAGTGTGCAGTGATCGGAGGTACAGGAACACCTGCCAGGTCGTAGCATTCACAGATACAGGACACGATCTATGACAAGATGCGTTGGGATGAAACTGGCTGGCCTTTCATCCTGTCCGCCACTGCTAAGAACAACTGGACCGACTTTCTGAAAAGTTTCATTCTCTCGATGTAAAAGGCCAGCGCCCTGAAGATATCTAGAGAGTGGAGTCTCTGCTCCCTGCCACTGGAATGAGGTTTAGGGTAGAAAACTGGGAGAAAGATGTCCTGGTTGATGTGAAACTGCGATACAACCTTCGGGAGGAAAGCAGGGTGAGGCCAGAGCTAAACCCTGTCTTTATAGAACATGGTGTAGGAAGGGTATGATGTCAAGGCCCTGAGCTCGGACACCCTCCTGACCAAGGTTATTGCTACCAGGAACGTGACCTTGTAAGAGAGGTAGAGCAGGGAGCATGTTGCTAAAGGCTCAAAAGGGGGCCCCATGAGCCTAGAAAGGACCGAGTTGAGATCCCAGGCAGGAACCGGTTGACGGACGTGAGGGTATAACCTGTCGAGCCCCTTTAGGAATCGGCCGACCATGGGGTTAGTGTGACGTTATTGACATAAACTGTGACCGTATAGATCATGGTTGCAACCAAGGTCACAAAGTAGTACCAAATCTTGTACAAAGGAGTTTAAGTAAGGTGTCTAAGACAAGGTTATGATCTGCTGGTTATGATTATGCTATCCGTATGCATGTATCAATTTTGTAGTTGAAATTATGAATATTGGCTATGTACTTGTATCTCAATGTGTTTAATTCTAAGTAGCATTAGTGAAGCATTTGGTCAGCTTCTTGAAAAAGGAATTTGCAGATTACATGCCCAATCAAGAAACACTTAACTGACAATGTATCTTGGGAGACGCCAATCCATATGAGAAGTCTTCCTGGGAACGTTCAAGGTAGCATGTGAGCAATGGCTGCTCTCCCTGTAAAAGAACTGAGTCATGCGTAGACATGTGACTTGCCCATGTGATGCCAAACTCCATCTTGCTGCTGTGATTTTCCACGATAAGAACAAAGGGGTGACCTTCCACATGGCAGAGGTTATAAAAGGCCCTGGAAACCCCTCCATTTTGTCTTCAGTCCTGCTTCTTACCTTTGGAGGAACCTTGCTACACTGAAGCTCTGAACAAAGGATCGAATGACCCATCCAAACTGTGGATGTACTCCAGAGACTTGATTTGAACCTGCAGTTTATTCCATCACTGCTACAAGCCTGAACCAAGAACTTTGCCATTACTGTATGTAATTGATTCCATTTAATCAATTTTAGCTATCATCTATATTTCTTTCTTTTTATAAATAAATCTTTAGATTTTAGATTCTAAAGGATTGGCAACAGTGTGATTTGTGGGTAAGATCTGACTTGTATATTGACATGGGTCTGGGGCTTGGTCCTTTGGGATTGGAAGAACCTTTTTTCTTTTACTGGGGTATTGGTTTTCATAACCATTCATACTCATAACGAGTGGCACTGGTGGTGATACTGGGAAACTGAGTGTCTAAGGGAATTGCTTGTATAACTTATGGTTAGCCATTGGGGTGAGACCGAAGTCCTCTCTGTTTGACTGGTTTGGTGTGCCTTAATAGTAAAGGAAACCCAGCCGTGGGCTGTAACTTCCCTGCTCCAAGCAATTTGTCCTGAATTGATACTCTCAGTTTTGTCCCGCCAGCGGCAGCATCATTACAATTATCAAATACGGAGCGGCCCTGCACGCCCGGGTAGAAGGCTAAGATGGTGGCTAAGTGCACCCTCCTGCTTCAGATGGAGGAGGTAGTCCAGAATGTGCGGCACTGAAGACAGCGTTGTGGGTGAATGGCGCTGTGCCCACCAGATTGAAAATCTCTTCCACTTGGCAAGGTACATGGCTCCCGTAGAGGGTGTCCTATTGCCAAGGAAGACCTGTCTAACCTGATCTGAACAGGAAAGCTCCAACAGATTTTTCCATGGAGCTTCCATGCCATAAGATGGAGCGACTGAAGGTTCAGGTGTTGGAGACTTCCTTGATCTTGTGTGAGAAGATCTGGGGAGAGCAGCAAGGTAATCGGGGCTCCCACAGACATGTCTAGGAGGGATGTGTACCTGTGCTGACGGGGCCAGGCCGGTGCTATCAGTATGACCCGAGCTCGATCTCTGTGGATCTTGAGCAGCACCTTGTGAACAAGCGGTATTGGTGGAAAGGCGTACAGGAGAGAACCTCCCCAATGGAGGAGGAACACATCTGCGATGGAGCCCAGGCTGTGATTCTGGAAGGAGTAGAACTGCTGGCACTTCTTGTTGCGTCGCGTGGCAATGAGGTCTACCAGGGGAAACCCACATCTCTGGAAGATTGAAATTGCGACGTCGGGCAAAGGGACCACTCATGGCTGTAGCAGGACCTGCTGAAATGGTCCGCCAGCTCGTTCTGAACCCTGGGGAGGTATGACGCCTGCAGGTGAATTTAATGTTCTACAAAGAAGTCCCACAGCATGAGGACTTCTTGGCATAGGGGAAAGGAGTGTGCACACCCCCATTTGTTGATATAGAACATTGCTGTCGTATTGTCCATCATGACTGATACACATTGCCCAGTTAAGTAGGCGCACCGCTCTCAGCTCCCTGACGTTGATGTGGAGATGCATATCTGCTTGCGACCAGAGGCCTTCAGTTCTGTGGTCTTCCAAATGAGCTCCCCAGCCCAAGTCTGATGCGTCTGTCATCAATGACAGAGACAGCTGTGGGGCAGCAAAGGGGATCCCTGAGAACACCTGCTGAGCGTTGATCCACCACTGGAGGGAGTCGAGGACCGGGTGAGGCAGGGTCACGATCCTGTCCAAGCGGTCCCATGCTGAGTGATACACTGACGCAAGCCGCGACTGGAGAGGTCGAAGCCTGAGTCTGGCGTGCTGCACCACATAGGTACAGGCCGCCATGTGCCCGAGAAGTTTCAGGCAGTTTCTAGCTGTAGTGGTGGGGAACTGCATGACGCCTCGGATTATGTCGTTGAGGGCCTGAAACCTTGCCTGTGGCCGGTATGCCTTGGCTTAGGTCGAGTCCAGTACTGCCCCTATGAACTCTATCCTCTGGACAGGAGACAGAGTCAATTTTGCTTCGGTTAGGAATAGACCCACCTCTCGAAGGTGGCTCTGATAAATGTGACCTGAGATTCCACTTGGGTCCTGGAGCGGCCTTTGATCAGCCAGTCGTTGAGGTACGGGAACACCGGTACCTGGTTCCTCTGCAAGAACGCAGTGGTGACTGCCATGCACTTGGTGAATACTTGAGGTGCTGCTGACAGGCCAAATGGGAGGACAGTAAATTGGCAGTGGGTACCATTGACAACAAATCTGAGATACTTCCTGTGGGGCTGAGTGATTGCAATGTGAAAGTACGCGTCCTTCAAGTCGAGAGTGGCATACCAATCTGCTGGATCTAGTGAGGGGATGATGGAGACCAAGGAGACCATGCAGAACTTGAGTTTCTTTACGAACTTGTTGAGTTCTCGCAGGTCCAGGATAGGCCTGAGGCCACCTTTGGCTTTCGATATTAGGAAATACCGGGTATAGAAGCCTGTACTCCAGAGGAACCTCCTCCACTGCCCATAGCAATAGGAGCAATTGCACCTCCTGGTTGAGTAGATGCTTATGAGATGGGTCCCTGAAGAGGGATGGGGAAGGGGGGTGGAAGGGTGGGAGGATACAGAATTGGATGGAGTATCCCCTCTCTACCGTGCGGAGCATCCAGCAGTCTGAAATGATATGGGACCATGCATGGTAGAAAGGGGATAGTCGGGAGGAAGAGGTAAGGCAGAGTAGATCCAGTCTCTGATTTGGTGCGCCGTCCTCGACCGCACCTTCTAAGGGCTGGTTTACGGCCAGAGGGCGGCTTGGGCTGGCCAGAGCCTTGGCCTGAGGATTGGTGTTGCCTCCTCCTGCCATTCCTGTTCTTCCTCCAAGAACCATCCTGTCGATTCTGCCTATGGAATCTCTGAGGAGGCTGCAGGCAGAAGTGTCTCAGAAGTGTGGCGGGAGCGTGCAGGCCCAATGACTTGAGGGTGGCTCGTGAGTCTTTCAGGCTGTGCAGCCTCTTGTCTGTCTTTTCAGAAAAAAGAGTCTCACCCTCAAATGGGAGGTCCTGAATAGTTTGCTGGACCTCGTAAGGGAGCCCCGAGACTTGTATCCAGGAGCCGCTCCTCATGGCTACCCCAGTCACCATAACTCTAGTGGCAGCATCTGCAGCATCCAATGCAGCCTGGAGGGAAGCGCGGGAGACTAGCTTCCCCTCCTCCACCAAAGCCAAGAACTCGGTTCAGGAGTCCAAATGGAGGAGCTCCATAAATTTGGCCATCACCGCACTGGTGTTGTACAAGTATCTGCTGACGATGGCCTGTTGGTTCGAGATACGGAGCTGCAGACCCCCTGCAGGATAGACCTTTCTCCCAACAAGGTCTAGATGCTTAGCCTCCCTGTTTTTTGGGGGAGGGCCCTTGGAAGTCCTGTATCTCACACTGGTTAGCAGCGTCCACAACAAGAGAGTCAGGGGGTGGGTAGGGATATAAATGTTCGAACCCTCTGGAGGGCACGAAATAATGCCTCTCATTCCACTTGGCAGTGGGCGGCAAGGAAGCTGGGGTCTGCCTCAGAGTCTTGGTGGTGTTAATAAATGGTTTTAACAAGTGGAAGGGCAATACGGGAAGGTCCTGACGGTGCGAGGATGTCCACCATGGGATCAGCCTCCTCGACTACCTCCTCAACTTTAATGCCCAGATCCTGAGCGGCCCTGCGCAGCAATTGCTGCAGCACCCTGTTGTCCTCAAGCATTGTACCCACCAATGCTTCATCCGGTGACAAAGAGGAGGAAGCGTTTATGAGCGGATGCTCCCTGCCATCCGCCCCCTGGGAGGTCCCAAGTCTCTCAGTGCAGTGTTGGTGCTAGTGCTGCGCCAGATCGTGCAGGAGCTGCAGATGCTGGAACAAGTGTTAGCGCCGCCATGAGTACAATAGGAGGAACCATCAATGGAGCCAGTGCCAATCCGCTCGCAGGTGCCGATGAAGGTGAAGGGCCCGTCGCCAACATCGGCGCCGGGGCCATCAGTGCCTGCGTCATAGTTGACAACAGTGCCGGCGTGGAAGACGGGTGCGAGGATGCTGCCAAGGGCAGTGCTGAGGTCGGTGCTGGAATAGATGACAGTGCCGCTGTCAGATGCATTGGCATATGGGCAGGCGCCGAGGCCAGATGCATAGCCGATGGCGGGACAAAGGTGGCTGAGGCCACATAAGATGTCGCGGAGCTGTGACCTTGGGTTCCTCCCTGTCCTTGGTGAAAGGCCCAGGGGGTCCAGAAGGGCCACTGAGGTGGGTTCTGCCACTGCGGAGGCCACACCTGGGGCTCCCTCCTGTCTCTCCCGGACCTCGATCTGCAGCTCCTGCTTCTCCTGGAGTGATAGGAGTCGGACTCTGACTCCGAAGTCTCCGAGACTGAAGACCAAGCCTGGAGCCAAGCCTTGTTGCCTTGAGCGTCGAGAGCTCGGGGAGCGGGTAAGCTCTCTGTCCAAGTGAGCTGGCGCCGACGGATATGGAGAGGGGGAGCGCCTCGACATCATAGCCAGCTTCCCTATTGACTGCACCGGGGTGGCGGGGTGGGTCTGCCAGCTCTGGAGGTTCTTCCCTCCTTGGGAGCGAGAACGGTGCCATAAGATGCCTGAGGTCCCGAGCAGCTTGGTAAGCTTCCGGCGTCCAAGGAAGCTGTAGCTGCTGTGTAGGGACCGGCGACCGAGGGGGAGCTGGACTCAATTGCCTCACTTGGGCAGGAGTCAACATGGCCCCAGCAGGCGATCCGGAGCTGTGGCCCACCTGAGGTCTCACGTCTCTGGATTTAGCTGGAGGAGAGCAGCTGTCCGGCTTCTTTTTCTTCTGAGGCTCCAGCGAGTGAGATTGGTGCCTGCTTTCAGCCAGGGCTCGTGCGGTGCCATGTCAGTGCCAAGCGTCTCGGGATGAGTCCTTTCTTGGCGCCGAGCTTGACAATGGTGCTGGGGCACTCCACGTCAAGGATGAAGCATTAGGAGCCGGATCCCCTGAGCCCAGGTCGGAGTGAGGGTGTAGGGCTGCCTCCATGAGGATCACCTTAAGCCGCTATTCCCTTTAAGAGTTCTAGGGTGGAACTTGTGGCAGATCTTACAGCGATCCTTTTGGTGGCTCTCCCCTAGGCAACGTAAACACGACGAGTGTGGATCACTCTTAAGCATGTGCTTCACGTAGGCCACACAATTTTTAAACCCTGGGGACCGCGGCATACCAAGGCTCCAAGGAGGCGGGATGGGGGGGAACCCCAACAACTCTACTAAGAACTCAAATATTAAGAAGACACTAAGGTAACTATATACAATGACTACAGAACGTGCTTGCTAAGCAAGGACTAAGGGAAGTTCCAGCCAATCGTCACTGGCGGTAAGAAGGAACTGAAGGGGTGGCATGTTGGCAGGACTCTATATTGAGTGTCATGAAGGCACAACTCCAGGAGGCGCCCAGACCGGCCCAACGGATGCTGCTAAGGGAAAATCTTCTGGCCATTGTGCTCGTGCGCGTGCACACACCTGATTGGAATGGACATGAACAAGCACTCGAAGAAGAACTTACTTTCCTACCAATGTCCAAAAATTCTGAAGCCAAGAAGTCCAGTTTTCTATGAACCAGAAGTTAAACTGAGGATAGTAGAACTTTCTACAGTCACTAATCTGGACCTCACTTGATTATTTGCAAAGTGGGATGCATTCCAGAGGCAAAAAAAAATCACTGAATACTGCTTCAGCTACAGAGATAGAAGACATACCCTCAAAATGATCTGGAAACCCAGGACACACCATACCTACACCATTTCAGAAGAAAGGTACATTCCACCATAGTTAGCCTTTAACTCAGCACTACAAGAGGTGCCAGACCAAATAACCCAAGTATGCATACTGCCAATCAAACCTGCTACCCCCACTGATTGCTCAGTTCACTCAGAAAAATTGCCACTTTTATACCTGCTATCAAGAAGTTAAATTATTAAGCAATGGAATAGCTCTGGGAAGACTGAGCACATCCAAAACTAGCCTCTCCTATCAGGCATGGATGGGTCTTGGAGGATGGACTAATCACACCAGTTATGTGTGAAATACCATCTGCTCCCTAATCAATCCTTCAGCTAATCAAATGCTTGAGTGCGAAGACCAGATTCTCACCACCCTGTAAATGTTTGACCAGCAGAATGTGAGATATCATAGACCTTGCACACAGGCCTGTGGGTCCCCAGGCACTTCTCACAGCACAGCTGCCACCCAGCAGCTCACCTGAACCAGTGGAAAAGGGGACCAGCAAAAGGTCTAGATCGCAAAGGGCCCTGCCCACAAAGCTCCTGATTGGGGGAGATGTCCAGGCATACAATTGGCTGGGACGCTCTACTTAAACCAGAAAGAGGCACAGCAAGCTGTCTAAGCAACTAGGTGAATCATTGGTTGGCTGCTACTATGGACACTGCCTATTTGCCTGACTCCTGAACCCTGTCTCCCAGTCTGTTCCTGTCCTTATCCCAGACCACTATCTGTTCCAGGTTCCAGTTTTCCTGCCTTGTTCCAAGTCCCTGCTCCTACGCCATACTCTAACGCTGACTCAGGCTTAGACCCCTGGCTTGACTCCTGACTCTGGTTCTGGTTCTGACCTTTGGCTTGGCACCTGGCTCTGGCTTTGACCCTTGGCTTGACTCTTGACTCTCACCCCAGCTGTAGTCGCAGGCTACTGACTAACCCTTAGGTCTGACCAGCCATGCCCCAGTCCCTACACAGCCTGCCTTGCAGAGAGATGTGCAGGTGCGGCACAGACAAGGAACAGTGTGATAACATTGTGATGCTGCCAAACAGGCTGCCAGCTCAAACAGGGCAGCAGGCTAATTCACTCACATGATAATAGAAACCAAAGAAATGTTAAAAGGTCATAGTGTGTTCAAGCCAATTCACTTGTTAGACTAGAACAAAAGGGGATGTTATCACATTACATGTACATGGCATATGCCTGATAATTACATTTGCCCTAAATGCTTGAAAACTAGTGAAATGCTAATATTATTGTCTTTGTTCATCTGAAATGTGTTGATTTACATTATACTTATTTAGTCCTAGATCAAAAGGTGTATTAGCATTAGGTTGAGAATTTATTTAACATGTAAAACTGCAAGAAAACTAACAAAGGCATGTTTCTGACTATCTCAGTGGTTCTCAAACTTTTGTACTGGTGACCTGTTTCACATAGCAAGCCTCTGAGTGTGACCCCCCTCATAAATTTAAAAAAACACTTTTTTTGTGTATTTAACACCATTATAAATGCTGGAGGCAAAGCAGGGTTTGGGATAGAGGCTGACAGCTCGTGACCCCCCCTGTAACAACCTCGCAACACCCTGAGGGGTCCCTACCCCCAGTTTGAGAAACCCTAGACTATCTCTTTATTCCTGTAAACTAATGAAAGATTGTCTGGGAGGATGAAATTAAATGCATTAATGGGATGGAAGCCTCAGAACTGTAAATGAAGAAACATGTTAACTTCAAACACTGGTCTTTGCATTCAATAATGGAAAATCCACAAGCTTTGTCTGCCTTCAGTCAACAAAGCAAGAGTCCATGCTGTGTTGAAAACACTTGATTGACTGTTTTCAGCTATAAGAAGGAAGCCTGGGAGTGATTCTGCATTTCTGGAGTGATGAATTCTGATGGGGAATTCTGATGAGCAAATGTACAGAGGTCCCTAAACTCATCTTGGGTAACTTTGAGACTTATGGAAACTAGCAGACTTTACATCTCTGCTATCAATTAGACTTACAAACTCTGACTCACCTGTTATATATTTTACCTGCTTTAACCTCTCAATAACTCATTTCTTCTTCTTAGCTAATAAATCTTTAGTTTAATTTAGTAAAGAAATTGGCTGTCCCTGTTGTTTTTGGTGTGAGATCCAGAACATGCATTGACATAGGGTGGCCGACCCTTTGGGTTTAGAAGAACTTAATGTGAGGTGATTTTTGGTTTTAATAGCCTTTTATTACAAAGTCCCATTTGTGTGAGTGGCAAGATGCAACAGAGAGCCTAAGGGGACTATCTGTGGCTCCATGGTAAGGCTAATATAGTAATCCAGGCGTGCATGCTTGTTATTGGTTTGGTAAAATCTAATTGCAGAACACGTCACCAGTTTGAGATGTCTGTCCTGTTTTCTACCAGTCTGCCCTAACTTTGGCACTCTCAGTTGCCAGCCACATATAAGACAGCATGACAAACGTGTCTAGCAGTTGTGGCCTAGACAGAGACAGCACTGATGATGACTTTGATGAATAAATATTTTTGGTCATGTCAAGTCTAACTTCCCTAGGATTACCAAAGATCAGTGTCCTTTTTTTAAAATGGTAAGCAAAGCATCCCTGTATTAAAGTATAATTTTTTAAAAGTTCATGTTTAAACAAGCATCTATCTACATAATTTGTCATGTTTGGTATCGTGTTTCTGGGAGAAAGGGCTTTCAAATACAGTCAGCTCAAGCCATTTCAAACACTGTATTATCAAAATTTTCACCAGAGGACCTGGAGCTGGAAGCCTGGGGGTGGGGTGGGGAAGTGAGTTCCCCCTGCCCCACTGCAGAGAGTGACACCCTTTTCATTTTGATTCTGTAGATTTTTACAAATCAAATAACACCTCCCTTACCTTTCTATCACTAACTTATCCCCAGAATGAAATTTTACTACATTATGTTCTCGGACTAAAAAGCACAGACTGTATTCAACATGGCTGCTCTGCAGATTGCTATTTAAGGAGTATGTCTCGAGAATGCCACTGAAGCTGCCTTTGACAGAGGAAAATGTGCTGTAGTTCCCCCAGGAAAAGAGAGAACTTTCAATTCATAAGCCTCTTTAATATATGTGTTGTATGCAGTGCAGTTGTAGCCGTGTTGGTCCCAGGATATTAGAGTCAAGGTGAGTAAGGTAATAGCCTTTACTGGACCAGCTTCTGTTAGGGAAAGACAAACTTTTGAGATTACATAGAATGTTTCTTCAGGTCTGAGCTCTGTAAGCTCGTAAGCTTGTCTCGCTCACCAACAGAAGTTGGTCCAATAAAAACTATTACCTCACCCACCTTGTCTCTTTAATACACAGTACTGTATACAAACACTTTGCAGATGGGTTAGACTAACAGCTCTACCCTTTTTCCTAACTTCATAAACGATAAACAAGTTAGGATACAGGACTAAGAATTTTAGACAATCTAAATAAAAGGCTAACTCATTCTAACATCCAGTGTATGTAATCTAGTCTCACCAACCTGAGTATGAAGTTTTGTTTTGTTTTGGGGGGTTCTTTTGGGGGGGTGGGGGCAAGGGGGGCAGTAAACTTATAGACTGATTTATATGAAAATGAGAAACCATTTTAGGTAAGAACCTTGGGTATGTACAGAGTAATACTTTATCTTTATGAGCACAGGAAATGGCAGGTCAGCCATTAATACTTGTAAACAGATTTATAGGTTTAGCTGAAGTGATGGCTATTAAAAGAGTGTGTTAATGGATAAACAGAACAACATACAACTCCCCATAGGTTCAAACGGATGTTTCATTAACTGTGCAAGCACTATCTTCAAATCCCAAGACTGTAAAAGATTTCTGACTGCAGGGTATAGATTAAACCCTTTTAAAAACCTCTTAATTTCATTATGAGTAAAAACCAATTTACTATCCACAGGCACATGGTGTGCTAATATCACAGAAATATGAACCTTTATGAATGACAAAGAGAGACCCACTCTTTTAAGATATAATGAATACTCTAATGCATAAGTAATATAGATCCATCTCATTCATGGAAACACACAATAAAATATTTTCCATTTATAACTAATGTTTTTGAGTTGACACTTTCTTTGGATTTATCAGTACATTTTGCACCTTTAAAGAACAAGACTGCTCAAGCAATCCCAGAGTCCTATCTCCTATGCTGTGAGGTGAAGAGACTGAAGGTCTTGGTGATATATCATCCCTTGTTGTTGCGATAACAAGTCCGGCATTAACAGTAGGAGTTCATATAACCCTTTGGACAAATGGATTAAAGCCAATTACTACTGCTGCCTGACCCAAGCCAGCACTATCAAAACCACTCTGGCTTGCCTTGTTTTATTTTATCACTTTCTGAATGAGGGAAAATGAAGGGGATGCATTTATGAGACCATGACCTCAATTTCTTAGAAATGCATCTGATAGAGTCCTTGTCCCTGCCTGTTCTCAAGCAAAATCTGACACTTTCTGTTGCTGCTGGTTACAAAAAGATCTATTACTGACTTTCCCCAGAAACTGAAGAACTGTGCTACTAGTTCCTTCTTCAGAGACATTTGTGCATCTGAGAGGTTTACCTGATCAGTTGACTGCCGGATGGTTTGGTTTCCCCTAATACACAAATTGCTATTGGGTGAACAGCATATTTTATACACCATTCCCAGAGATGCACCTCTGCAAAATAACAGGGAATGTGCTATCCCTTGTTTGTTCAGATAATACAAGACTGTCATTGTCTGTTACCACCTGAACCACTCTGTGTCTGATCTGAGGCAGAAATGATTTTGGAGCCCGTTTGATTGCTCTCAGGTCTAACGGTGCAAGGAAGTTTCGCGCCCTAGGCAAAACTTCCACCTTGCGCCCCCTCCCCGCCAGCCCTGCGGCAGCTCCCTGCCCCCCCTTCCGCCCTGAGGCACCCCTCTCACCCCCGCGGCAGCTTCGCCCCCCTGCCCTGAAGCTCCCCCCCGGGGAGCCGTGCAGCAGCTCCCCACCCCAGCTCACCTTTGCTCCGCCTCTTCCCCAAGCACGCCCCCCCGCTCTAATTCTCCTCCCCTCCCAGGCTTGCAGTGCCAAACTGCTGATTGGTGCTGCAAGCCTGGGAGGCAGGAGAAGTGGAGCGGCGACCACGCACTCGGGGAGGGGGTGGAGGAACGCTGTAAAAAAAATTGGGGGCACTGCTTTTTGTTGCCCCCAAATCTTGGCGCCCTAGGCAACCATCTAGTTTGCCTAAATGGTAGCACCGGCCCTGATAAAGTGTACGGGGTTCATTGACATGGTTAATGTCACAAGACCCACCACTGATCAAAAAGAATATCATCTGCTCTGGAGAGTACAGAAGCAGAAGTATGGATGAATTTACTTTTATAAACCTTTTTTCTGGATGAAAGACCTTGGCTACAGTTAAGTCAAATATGATCCCTATGAAAGGGAATTTTCTGTGCTGGACTTAGAGGAGTGATTTTTCCCCATTTATGCATAACTCCCAACTGACAAAAATCTATTTCTTTTACATCTACCACGCTCTTTTCCCTCAATGATACTACTGTGAACCAATCATCTAGGTAAGCATATACAAATATCTGATTTCCTTAAATATGCTGCTACTACAGAGAGACATTTGTAAACATTCTCAGTGCCACGGTCAGACCAAAAGGAAGGACCCTGTACTGTAAATAAACTTCTCCTACCATAAAACGTAGGTATTTTTGATAATATAGCCTTACAGAAATATGGAAATACATGTCTTTTAAATCCAGAGCTGCAAACCAATGCTGAAGTGAAAGAGAAGGTATTACAGAATCTAGAGACAACATGTGGTAACTGAACCTTTTTTATAAATAAGTTTAATTTTCTGAGAACCAACATGGAGGAAGGCCTCCATCTTTTTTTGGAATTAGGAAATAATATGAATAAAAAAACCCTCCTCCGTATTTGCGAGGCACCTCTTATATTGCCCCGACGCTAAAAGAGAGAAAATCTCTCTCAGCAGGTTGTGTGAACCAGATCCTTGACCTAGAAGGGGAGGGAGCGGTTGGGAGGAGGAAGGGACTTGAACTGTATTGAATCACTGCATGAAATAATCTCTAGAATCCACCTGTCCTAGCCATCTGTAATAGATTGCCATTGATGACAAAAATGGGACAGGTGGCCCCAAATGGAAGAGCAGAAGTATCTCGCAGGAAAGGTTTGTAACTCACTGTCCTTATGTCAAATCTGCAGTCTTGAATGAAGTGCAGAAGCCAAAATCACAGACTACCCCTTATTACAAGGTTTAAATTATCTCTTCTTTCACTGCTGCTGTTATTGAAAGTGATGCTGAGGCTGATAATTCCTTCTCTAGTAGGAGTACAGAGCCAACAGTACTGTCTCTGGTATCTAAATAGTGGAACAGATGATCATCTTTTAGTTGTCTGAAAAACACCCGAAGATCTATCCATGGATCTCTCATGCTTCATTTTCTCCAAAACTTCAACCATCTTCATAATAAATAGGTCATCTCCCTTAAAGGGAAGATCTTCAATTCTAATTCTTCTCTCAAGGAGAAGACCCACCAATCTTAGCCAAGCATGATGCCTGAATGTCCGCATGGTGCCAAATTGGTGAAGTTCTATTACCATACAAAGGAAATTCTTGAAAGTCTAGAGGAGAGGGCCAATGAGACGATCTGAACTAAGGCAGGGATTGCCTATTTGGCTAGAACCCCACACTTGGATATAGCTGAAAATATTTTTGGGCATAAAAATCCTGAATGAATTACTAGAGATCGCTTGTCAAATCTTTTCTCCGGTTCCGATCGTGGATCAGGTCCCATTCTCAGTTCTGAGAGAACTGGTGATACCAACAGTCTAGGCTAAATAAAAGAGTTCAGAAAACCTTTTTTAAGGGATCCTGACAGAATCTTAAGTGGCAGAGGTATTGGAGCAATCCAAATTTCTTCAACCCCCCTTCTCTTTCCTGAAGGGCTATCTATTAGATTCAGCGCCAATAAAAAATCCTATTCTTGTTCTACTGTCACAGAAGGATTTATTACAAACTCTGATGGAGACAGAGACAGTCGATGAATTTGTGCCTTGTCGCCTATCCGTTCATAGAATCATAGATTTTCTAAATAGTCCTGAACCACTTATTTCTCTACAGAGGGCTGGTCACCTCCTCCCCATGCTGTGCTGCCCAGTGCAGTAGTCTGGGAGCTGACCTTGTTCATGAAGACAGAGGCAAAAAAAACATTGAGTACATTAGCTTTTTCCACACCCTCTGTCACTAGGTTGCCTCCCCCATTCAGTAAGGGGCTCACACTTTCCTTGACCTTCTTCTTGTTGCTAACATACCTGAAGAAACCCTTCTTGTTACCCTTCACATCCCTTGCTAGCTGCAACTCCAAGTGTGATTTGGCCTTCCTTCTTTCACTTCTGCATGCCTGAGCAATGTTGCAGTCTCTGGATTTCTGCTAGCCTTATCCTTCTTCTTAACCTCTAGGAGAGGTTCTTAACTCTTTCCAGCTCATCCAGATCCAAAAAAGATATCAGATCCAAAGAACACTTTCTGGTTCTATCACAAGAGTCTTTGCACAAGCCTGGTTCCTTAAAGACCACCAGATTAGATGGGTCTTTCTCTCATGGACTGGCTCTTGAAGAAAAAGCTGACCCCAATGCGGACTGAGCATTTATGCTCACCATAACGATCACATCCCTATCTCATGGATTGGCTCTGGAGACAGAGGCCAACACCACAGTAGGTTAAATAATTCTGCTCTTTGGATTTTTCCACTGTCTTCTGGATCCCGTGGTCTTCAGCACCGAAAAAGGGGACTTAACTTTTTCACTCCACTCACTCAGAGTCAATGCCAGTCTCTGAGGTTTATCCAGGATCTGGGATCACTGACAAAGCTTCCTGGAGTAAAGCTGCCTGAAGCCTATTCTATCTCTCCTGCTCCTCCTACTCTCACTTCATAAACACTGAGCAAATCAAGCATTTTGATGGCGAGTGTCCCTCGCCCAAGAATACCAAGCATCTAGCATGTACATTGGATGCTGAAAACACAGATGGGCATGACACACATATCTTAATGCCCAGGTAATTGGTCTTTGGCTCTGCCATCTTGGCAGCAAAGAACTTAAATTCTTCAAAAATTAACACCAACAATACTCAGGGCTTGTCTACACATATTATGCTGCAGCGACGCAGCCGCGTCACTGTAGCGCTTTGTGAAGATGCTACCTACTACGCCGATGCGAAAGTTTCTCCCATTGGCTTAGGTACGCCACTTCCCCAAGAGACAGTAGCTATGTTAATGGGAGAAGCCCTCCTGTCGACACAGCACTGTCTACACAGGGAGTTAGGAGGGTATAACTACATCAAAAATCTACCCCAGGCAACAGATTTATACCAACATAGGTCTGCAGTGAGACCAAGCCTAACTAACTAAACTAACTATTTACAACCCAAACAAACTGGGCTTTGAAAGATATGGATACGAGACAATCCTGGAGCAGTTTCTAATCCATTCAGCTGGTGGTGATTAGAAAGAACTGAGGGGCTGGAGTATTATGCCACTTTTATACTCTCAGTGTTCACTCAGGAGAGGGGTAAGGGATACATGTGAGTGCTTCAATGGGCACTGCTAGCTACAGTTCTACAATTCACTCTGCACTGGTCGGAGTCTCCCATGAGTGGGAATATGAAAAGGACACTCAAAGAAGAAATCTTAGGTCACTCATGCTCAGTAGCTACTTGTTAAAGGTTGGCTGCTAAATTCTGATGATTCCATCTGCATGGGCATGCTCCAGCCCCACAAAGCTTATAGTGCGACTGGACTGTGCATGGGCCATCCCCACAGAGCAACCAAGCGTGGTCCATCCCAGAGCTGCAGGACATTCCTGTAATTCAGTGGTTTTCAACCTGTGGTTCGTGGAAGCCTGGGGATCCAGTCTAAGGAGTCTGCAAAAGGTTGTCATTACTGTAAAATAGTGGTTTTCAACCTGTGGTCTTCAGACCCCTGGGAGTCCGCAGACTATTCTTAAGATTTCCAGAGAGGTTCGCATCTCCATTCAAAATGTTTTAGGGGTCCATACAAAAAAAGTTGAAAACCACTGCTATAATTGCTGCTGGGGTCTGCTGTGGCACCAGAACTGAGAGCTGTGAGACTGTGTCACCTGTTCTCATTTCTCTCCCACCTGGCAACAGTGAGAAGATGGAGGAAGCAGGCTGACTTAGTATTCACAAGGTTGAGGAAAGTGGGGAGATGTGGGGAAAGGGGGATACAGGAAGCCACAAGGGAGGTAGCTGGAAGGGTGCGGAAGCAGAGAGCGACAAGATCTGTGGGTGGGGTTTCGATAGGAGCAGAGAGAGGGATCTGGGGATATATAGGCACAAATGTGGGATGAGGATAGGAGAAGGGAACAGGAGGTGGGGATAGGAGGAGATGGGGACAGAGACAGGCTTGAGAGTACAGGAACAAAAGAACCTATTACCACTATAGGACACTCCCCTACAGAACCTGGAATTGAACCCAGGAGTCCTGACTCTCTTTGTTTTTCTGCTGTCGGCAAACAGGAAGGTGTGGGATATGGATTTAGTAAATGGGATGAAAGAGTGATCTTTGGAAGATATGGAAGGAGAGGGAGAGAGTAGAAGGTAGAGATAATGTGAGCTGTGGCGTGGGAAGAGTGAATTGAGGGAAGGCACAAGGAGATGAAGAGGAAAAAGAAAATGTATAGATGGGGGAGGTGAGAGCCATGAGAAATGAATAATCAGGATAAGAAATCAGTTATGCACAACAAGCATTTAAATGAGATCTTCAGTGACTCAGTTCTGGAGTGGATAAATCCAGCAGAGAAAAGCTGTGGAGGAAGGAGTCAATCTGTAAATAACCATTCAGTAACATGCAGAGTCAAATAGGAGCAATCAGTCAAGCCGGCACAGGCAGGGGAGGCATCAGGCAGCCAGAGAGCAGAGTCTTACCAGGATCTGAGTGATGTCAGCAGCATAGTCAGAAAAGATGTGTACCTTCTGAATTCTAGTCTATATACGTTTTTTTACACCATGCTCATCGTTGCTCATCTGAAGAGCAACAATGTCCCAGAACTGTTCTATTAATCGCTGTTCTTCCAGACAGGAAAACATATAGGTAGCTATCCATATTACAGCATATATTAAGCCCTGCTCCTTTACCAGCTAGAAATGAGGAATTGTATCATAAAACAGGCACCTTTCTCAACTTCTATAAATTGCTCCATCTGTGAATTATCACAGTCTTGGAGTCCTTCCTAATACGTGTGGCATTCTGCTTTACAGATTGGTGAATTAAACCAACTTCAATGGCTCTGCCTGTCTACTTTACATTTTACTAAAAAGTCCAGAGTTGATAGGGCAAGCACAATTTCATTTCGTCTTTTGTATCCTCAATTTTTAACGAGTATGCCATGCAAATAACTGTCCAGGACTTTAAAATCAGGAAAAGTAAATACTAAACTTAGTGCCACAGTTTCCAAATAGGGAATTGAACTAATATTTCTATCCAGAAAAAACCCCCGCGGGGCAAATAAGAAAAGGACAGGGGATAACAGGGAGAGAGAAAATTCTTCCCGAGGAAAAATAAAGTGGACACCTGGTGCCTTCTTCAAACCCTGACCATGTAGAGCCACAGTACTTAAATGGGTATCAAGAAACACAACAATTAAAATCAGAGCATATTGTTTTCAATATTTGCAGCTCATTCAACCAGTCTGCATGCTTTTTCACACATTATTATTCTGCTATGGGAAGTTGTAAGAGCTCTCTCTCTCTCTGTAACACAAAGACATATGTCACCTGTATGATGTAGGCACACAGACTGTTAGTAAAGCTGGTGAGGTTCATCACACTGCAAGATGCAGGAATTTTAATGATCAAGTTCCAGTACTGTATAGACTGGAAAGACGCTGACAAAAGGCAGGGAACTACATGTTCAAAACTACACGTAAAGGTATGAAAGGCACACCACAGTGTTCAAGACCAATGGTCACTAGGTTAGCTATGCATTTCCCAATTTTACTGACATCATTGAAACTACATACAGGTGTGTGAATACACACACATACGTAGTTTCACCCAAAGCATGGAGATACCTGTTACCTGCTTACAAAAATGAGTATATGTACACTTCATTATTGTTCCACATTCGTGGTCATAAAGTAGTATCAGAAAAGCACAGAATAAATATTGCCATTGTCTCTTGGAAGGTAAATAGTTTAATATTAAATAATGTTAAGATGAAGAGAGGAGAAGGAAAAGTGACCAGAAAGAAGTAGAAGGAGGAACTGAGACACAGAAATAAAAAGGGGAGGGAAGGTTTTTTTGTTGGTGGTGGTTTGGTTGTTTGTTTTTTAAATAATTAAATAGCGTAACCCTAAACGCATATAAATTAAGCCTTTAATTCCCTTGAGTGGTTATAAGTTCTTGAGCTTTGTCAACATATCCCTACAGGGAAACTACAGCATTAGATACACTAGGTAATATGGTCTTTTTACCAGATGTTGTCCAAGAGAAACATATTTTATATAAAATGGAATTAAAGAAATGTATTACCAAAAGTGTAGGGCGCATAAACTGCTGTTAATATACAAGTACTCGCAAGATCAAAGTTTTCTTGACTGCTCCTTCAATCGTATGGTCCCAGCAGTCCCAGAAGGTGCAGTTTGTTTCTAAGGACAGGTCATAAGGCCTCAAGTGGGAGGCCACTGCAAAATCCATCTTGGGGTGCTTCAGTCAAAAGTCATTAAAGGCCAAATCTAAACTTATTTTTGTAGAGGTTTCTGGGGAGAGGAACAAGGACAAGTGCAGAGTCCTGCTCTTAGGACAGAAGAATCCCATGCACTGCAACAGGCTGGGGACCAACTGGCTAAGTAGCAGTTCTGCAGAAAAGGACCTGCAAAGTACAGTGGACAAGAAACTGGATATGAGTCAACTGAGTGCCCTTGTTGCCAACAAGGCTAATGGCATATTGGGCTGCATTAGTAGGAGCATTATCAGCAGATTGAGGGAAGTGATTATTCCCCTCTATTCGGCATTGGTGAAGACACATCTGGAGTATTGCATCCAGTTTTGGGCCCCCCACTACAGAAAGGATGTGGACAAATTGGAGAGAGTCTAGCGGAGGGCAACAAAAATGATTAAAGACCTGGGGCACATGACTTACGAGGAGAGGCTGAGGGAACTGGGTTATTTAGTCTGCAAGAGAGAGACTGAGGGGGGATCTGATAGCAGCCTTCAACTACCTGAAGGGGGTTCCAAAGAAGATGGAACTCGGCTGTTCTCAGTGGTGGCAGATGACAGAACAAGGAGTAATGGCCTCAAGTTGCAGTGGGGGAGGTCTAGGTTGGATATTAGGAAAATCTATTTCACCAGAAGGGTGGTGAAGCACTGGAATGGGTTACCTAGGGAGGTGGTGGAATCTCCATCCTTAGAGGTTTTTAAGGCCCGGCTTGACAAAGCCCTGGCTGGGATGGGGTTGGTCCTGCTTTGAGCAGGGGATTGGACTAGATGACCTCCTGAGGACTCTTCCAACCCTAATCTTCTATGAATCTATTAACAGCCCCACTGCGATTACAACAGACAATCTTCACTTTCTGAATAGCAGAACTGAGGCCAAAGAGGGCCAAACTGCCCATCTTACAAAAAACAGGAAGGCCTGCCTCATACTCAGGGGCTTTCAAATGAGTGTAACTCCCCTTCAGGGACTGAGCCATAGGAAACACTAAATAGCTTCACTTTTCAGAGGGTATCTGTGACCCTAAGACCACTCCAGTGCCAGTTGGAACACTGTTGTCATGATATATACCCAAAAGGTGTCAAGTAATATTATATTGGGAAACTACTAACTTACTGATCAGTAATATTTTTGTGTGATGTATGGATGGTAAACCCACCAAGGACTTTATATATAGGTGCTGGAAATATACTCTTCAAATCTATTTGGCAAGCAGTGCCTACATCATGGCTGCTCCAGACAAAGGAATTTGGTTCTGCCTGCTTGAATGTGTCTCCGATGTAAATTAAGCAAGTTGCGCCCAAAGACAAAGAAAAACACATTTACATGCAAGGTAAAAAAAGCCATCAGGGGAACAAGAGGGGAAAGATGACCACTTAACAATCTCAACGGGGGATGGAGACTGCACCCTGGAAGCAGGGCTAATGAACTTAGGGAAGATATAAGCAGATAAGAAAGCTACTTTGGCACCTACACCATAGGAGACAAAGGAACCAAGCACTTTGAGATCTGTGAGGGGTCCTTCCAGAGCATCTAGTCAGCCATGCTGGAAGAGAGACTTGGTAAGAAACTCTTCTTTGAACAAGAGATGCTAGTTTGTGAAACCAGGTTTTAGTCTTACGCTACGTCCTCAGTACAGGGGGGAGGGGGGTCAAGTTAAGATACGCAAATTCAGCTACGCGAATAGCGTAGCTGAATTCGACGTATCGGAGCCAACTTACCCCGCTGTGAGGACGGCGGCAAATCGATCTCCACGGCTCCCCCGTTGACAGCGCTTACTCCTACCTCCACTGGTGGAGTACAAGCGTTGATTTGGGGATTGATTGTCGCATCCCGATGAGACGCGATAATTCGATCCCCGAGAGATCGATTTCTACCCGCCGATTCAGGCGGGTAGTGTAGACCTGCCCTTCGAAGCATATTTTACCTTTGTTTGCTTGTAATCCTTGTATCTTAATTCTATAGAGTTGGTATCACTTAAAACTATGAGTTTCTGTTCAATACATCTGTTTTACTTTTACTATAAACCAATTCAGAGTTTTGATTAAAATAGAGTGTTTGTTAACCCAATTTAACAAAATAAGCTGCTGGGTACTGTCTCTTTAAGGGAGCAAGGAATCTAGGAGAATGTACAGTGATACAGGCTATGTTTGCAGATTGAATATGTCTATGAACTCAGAACCTGAAGTTCATTGATTGTTACTTGCTTGGCAAGGCTTGAGCTGGCAGATCCCCGAAGAGTTTGTTGACCAGGCAGATGAGCTGGTGTGTCAGGAAGTGTCACACAGCTTAGCAGCCGCAGCAGCAAAAGCTCTCCCTTACTAAGGCTGAGAGCGGTAACATGGTGACTCTCAGTTCTGGGAACCCCAGCAGGTTTGCATAATCATAACAAGATTTACACACAGCTTGCTATTTTAACTAAGGTTTACATTTTACACCCTGGTGTAGTTTTTAGTGATTCCCAAGTGAAAAGGCTAGGAACAGTCAAAGACAGGTTACAGTTTCATTATTTTCCGTTTATTTCAGGGAGGAAATAGAACAAAGGCAAGTATAGTGTAAAGATAAGTGAACAACAGAAAAGGCAGGAGGAGCAAAAAAACAGATGCTAAGCTCACCAAGAGGCAGTTAGAAGAGCAATATGCACAGCAAGGTCTATCAGCAGCTGATCAGAAGAAATCGGAGCTAGTGCCAATGCTGCACTCTCATGTCATGAGACAGGATAGGGCACCTGCTCAAAACTGGGGGCCAGAAAGGTCCCCTTTTCTACTACAGGGTATGCTGAAGCCAAGTAGTCAGTTTCCCAGACAATTCTGCAGAAGATACTAGGGCAGGAGAGACAAACAGAGCAGAGCTCGAGCAACAGAAGCTTGTCGCGCAGAACAAATGCAGATGCTCGAACAGAAGAAGTGGATCAGGTCACATCCAGGGGACCCAGGAGGAAGGACATACTTGTGTGCCTGATCAGGGGCTGGCAGACAACCAGATATAGGTATAATGGACCGCATCATTCTGCCTGTAGCCTGAGTCGTGGACATTACATACAAGCTGTTTTGGAATTCAGACTGTGGAAATGTGGGAAGTGTTTTTTCTTGATTAATTGTTCTCTCTAAAGATGTAATAGGTTTGAGTCCAAGAGCTCAGGTACAAGCCCACCACGTTTCAACTCAGCAGCCGAAGGGGCAAACCCTCACTGGGGAAATGAGTCAGTGTGGATTGTGTCTGTCGTGCAGCAGAAATGTGCTGTGGCCCAGGATCTGCTAGGAGTGGTGGGATCCTGACACAGGTAGGAAATACATTACTGAGAGCAAAGATTGCTGAGGAAAGCTGTGTCCCAGAACTCCACTAAGAGCAGGGAAACCAAGGTACAGCTGGAAGATGCTGAGGCCTAAAAACTGCTGGGGGCAATGAATCTCTGCTACAGCTAGGAAACAGCTGTGGGCCAACACTCCACTGGGCGCAGGGAAAAATTATTGACTGCAGAGAGACACTGGTGCAGCTAAGAGTAGCTGTGGGCCAGAACTCTACTGGGAGCAGGGCAGACTCTGGGTGGCAAGAGATCTGGTTTCACACCTTCGGGGGTGACAGAACCGTTTACTGGCATGGTTGACCCAGATGGATGTGAAGCAACCGCCGGGGTGTGTGTGACACAGAGGCTCATTGATGGTTCACCACTCTGTCAGCAACTCTTGTCAGGCCTGACATACTCACTACACCTCATACTCTAATGTCATATTTATTTAAAACATGACACGTAATATATCATTTGAAATCTAACAACACACTGGTCATTAATAGTAGTGTGAAATGTTTGTAACAATGTTGTAGGTGAAATTATGGATATTCTCTGATATTATGTCTTGGAGACTGTAAAAAGACAAAGCAAAACAAAGTTGAATTGTCAAGAGTGTTTTGATACAGTAAAGAGAACCTTGTCTGAAAAGCCTGCTCTGGCTAATCCAGATTTTGACAAAAAGGTTCGCATTCTGTACAGATGCATCTGACATTGGTTTAGATGCTGTTCTAATGCAGTCAGAGGAAAGAAATAAGAAACACCTTATCACTTTCTTAGGCAAGAAACTGATACCCACTGAACAAAATTAATTTGTCATAGAAAAAGAATGTTATGCCTTAGGGTCGGCAATCAGGCAAAGAAAAGCACATTTACATGCAAAGTAAAAAAAAAAAGCCACCAGGGGAGCAAGTGGGGAAAGATGGCCACTTAATCTTGATGATGGATAGAGATTTCACCTCAAGGAAGCCTTCCTGCCCCTGGAAGCAGACTCAATGGACTTAGGGAAGATATAAACAGAGAGAAAATCCCATTTTGTCATCCTACCCCTCAGGAGATGAAGGAACCAAGCACTTTGAGATCTGTGAAGGGTCCTGGCCAGAGCGTCTGGTCAGCCATGCAGGAAGAGACTAAGGCCAGGTCTACACTAACCCCCTAATTCGAACTAAGGTACGCAGCTTCAGCTACGTGAATAACGTAGCTGAAGTTCGAAGTACCTTAGTTCGAACTTACCTCGGTCCACACGCAGCAGGCAGGCTCCCCCATCGACTCCGCAGTACTCCTCTCGTTTAGCTGGAGTACCGCAGTCGACGGCGAGCACTTCCGGGTTCGACTTATCGCGTCCAGACAAGACCCGATAAGTCGAACCCAGAAGTTCGATCGCTGACGCCGAACTACCGGGTAAGTGTAGACCTACCTTTAGTAAGGAACTCTTCTTTGAGCAAGAGATGCTAGTCTGTTAAACCAGGTTTTAGTTGTAGAAACATATTTTTACTTTTGTTTGCTTGTACCCTTGCTAACTTTATTCCTTACAGATGGTGTCACTTAAAACTATACCTTTTTGTATACTAAATCTGTTTTACTTTCACTATAAACCAATTCAGTATTTTGATTAAAATAGAGTGTTTGTTAATCCCAGTTACGATAATAAATTGTTGGGTACTATCTCTTTAAGGGAGCAGTGAACATAATAACTTTTGTGAGTGTACAGTGATAGGCATTCTTCATTCAAGATAGGCATCTCTGAGAAACTTGGGAGCTAGAGTTCCCTGATTGTTACCTGCTCTGGAAGGTTTGGGCTGGAAGAGCCCTGAAGCCTTTGCTGGCAATGTAGACAAACGGGGGCGTCAGAGAGCTGTCACATAACTTAGGAGAAGCAAAGGGGGCAACAATGTGACTCACAGTTCTGGGAACTCCAGCAAGTTGCCACAGTATCTTCCTAGGATTTTGTGAGAAGGAAGGAGAAATGGGAAGTGTATCAGGAGTTTTCCTGGTAGAAGATTTTAATTTGTAATTGCCTATGCAAGCTGTACTAACCTTTGAAATATTTTAGAAATTAACTGTTTAATTAATTACACTTATGTGCACGTATTTAGTGTTAGAGATGACAATAAACAGCTTCATATTATGAATATGCAAAAGCTATGAGAGAAAGAAGTGGCCTAACAAGTAGTGAAGACAAAGTCCACTAACAAGTCCTTGCTTTTGCACTGAAAATGAATGTTACAGCTCTTACCAGCCATGTCATCAACAATATGACAAACCCATTTGACTCTGAATCACATCTAGAGGTGCCTATCAACATATCTACTAAACTGCATGTAAAAGCAGATGTACAAGAGTCTCTACAGAAAATAGCAGATGTTGGCAAAGAACAAATGGAGAAATTTATGAGAGGTGCATTTGATTCTGATGGGACATGTAGTACCTGGCATCAAAACATTTGCTGACACGGCCAAGTAGACCAAATATAAGTCTGGCAAGGGAGGGACAATCACAGCAGCTACCAGTCCAGAAATTGTTTTCCGCGGAGCCCTGTACTTAGCAAGATGCAGAGATGACGTTTCAATAACAACTGTTCTTACGCACAGATCCTATTGGGTGATTATGACCCTCATGCTGATGTAACAATGAGAACAGACAAAGCTGAATTAGGACATCAGCTGGAAGCTCAAGCTGAAAGAATCAATGAGCTAAGAGCATGCAACAAAGAAACCAGCATACATCAGAGATGCCATGTGTGTCACACAAGTGATGGTTGGAGACAAATTCCACACATTCAGTTAATTGGCTGCTGAGTAATTGAGACAGGTCCTAAAAGATTTGACAAAGCTAATTCTGTAACTGAAGTATTTGTCAGATAGGACAACGGTAACTCCATGAAAACTACAGAAACACAGCGCTGGACAAGATCTAAGGTTGGATGCAAGAAATACAAGGTGATTGGTGTCTCCATAGAAAAAGTTTCTAAACTTAGCACCCAAAAAGCAATCATTTGTAAAATTCCTCTGTGAATATATGGTTCAAAATGTACCTGACAGTGTAGCACACCTAACACAAATACTCCTTGTTCCTGAAGGCTTTTCCAATGGTGAAGAAGCAAAGTCCATCATCAGTAGAGGTGTTGAAGAAACCCAAGACTTGTTCAGTACTCAAGAGGAAGTGGACATAAAAAACAGTTACTAACCTTTCCGTAACTGTTGTTATTTGAGATGTGTCCATTCCACTATAGGTGTTTGTGCACTCCAGTGCACAGATGTCAGAGAGATTTTCCCTTAGCGATACCTGTCAGGGCAGCACAAGTTCCTTCAGCTGCCTCGCACACCATGTGCAGGCATAATAGGCCGACCCAACCCTAACCCCGCTCAGTTCCTTCCTACCACAAAGACTCCAATAGAGAGGCGAAGGAGGGTGGGTCATGCAATGGACAAGCGCAACACATCTCAAAGAACAACAGTTACAGAAAGGTTAGTACCATTTTTTCTTCTTTGAGTGATTGTATATGTCCATTCCACAAGCAGTCCCAACTGGAAGTGGGTTCGGAGTCTATTTGATCAGAGACCAGAAGACCACTTGCACAAATTTAGCATCATCTCTACATTGCTGAGAGATAGCACAGTGAGAGGCAAAGGTGTGACACGATGAGCGGGCTGCTATTCTGCAGATGTCTAATATGGACGACTTGTGTTGATTGATAAATAACTTGCTCAAGTGATCTGCCAGTGTATTCTGAAGCTCCAGGAGGTAGGCTGCTTTGAGAAATACAGATTTGTTGATGCAGAAGTCCCAGAGTAATATTGCTTCCTGACAGAGTAGTGAAGACTGGGCTCGCTCCCGCTTGTTTACATGAAACATGGCAGTCGTATTGTTGGTCAGCACCAATACTCCCCTTCTCCTGATGCCAGGAAGGAATGCCATTCAAGCTAATCGGATAGCCTGCAGCTCCCTGATCTTTACATGCAGACTGAGATCTTGGGTGACCAGCGACCTTGCATCTGCAGGGGTTCTAGGTGAGTACCTCAAACCAGGTCCGAGGCATCCATGACTAAGGCAAGAGATTGTTGAGGACAGGTGAAAAAAACTCTCTTGCAGACACTGGGTCTGTCCACCAATCTAGGAAGGATAACATGTAACTTGGTACACACGCTAACATGTCTAACTAACATGGCACCTTTTTGGAGAATACACCTCTGCCAAGCACCCCTGAAGGAGTCTGAGATGCATTCTGGTGTATTGGACCACATAAGTGCACGATGCCATGCACCCCAGCAGTTTCTCACCATGGCAAGAGGATAAGCCTTTAAGTCCAGCATTTGCATGAAACCTTGCTTGAAGTAGTAAGGCCCTAGCCACTGTCAACTGCAGGACCATTCCAATTGTATTTTCTGCACCAGAGACAGGACTGATTTGTCTGAGTCGATCAGCAGTCAGAGTGCATCTAAAGTGGATCAGATTTTGCCTATGCTGAACACCCATGTGACCTGAATCCATCTCTTATCAGACAAAAGAAAAGGCATCTGAAGAAGTGGGCTGTAGTCCATGAAAGCTTATGCTCTAATAAATTTGTTAGTCTCTAAGGTGCCACAAGTACTCCTGTTCTTTTTGCGGATACAGACTAACACGGCTGCTACTCTGAAATCTTATCAGACAGACGTCCAGGTAAGGGAATCCCTGGACCTTTGTCCTCCGGAGTAAAACCACTACCACAGCCATGCACTTTGTAAAAACACATGGAGCAGACATCAGACCAAAGCAGAGCACTGTGAACTGGTAATGGAACCGTTGACAGTGAATCTCAGAAATTTTCTGTGGCTATGATGAATTGCCAAATGAAAGCAGGCATACTTTAAATGAGAGCAGCATGCCAGTCCCCCCAGCTCCAGGGAAGGAATAATGGAAGTAGAGTGACCATCCAGAATTTCCATTTTGGGGGGAACTTGTTTAACTGTCTTAGATCTAAAATAGGCCTGAGACCCTGTTTTGCTTTCAGTATCAGGAAGTATCAGGAGTAAAACCCTTTCCCCTGAACAAAGGATGGATCTCCTGTATAACTCCCACAAGGAGTACCAACTGTATTTCTTGCAGTAACACTTTCTCATGAGAGGGGTCCCTGAAGACAAACAAGGAAGGAGGATGCAGGGGAGCTAAGGGGGTGGTAGAAATAAATTGGAGTGTATATCCCACTTCCACTATGGTTAGAACCCACCGATCTATTGTGATGTGGGCCCAAAGCACAATGGAAGGGGGACAGGGTGGTCTCAAAAAATTGGAAAAGAAACAAATGGAACTCTTAGAACTGATAGTCTGCTCTCTACCTATTCATCAAAATGAGCTCTTGGAAGATGCAGCCTGTCTTGATGAAAAGGCGACTGCCAAAGCAGGGGATGTGGGTGGGTGTCTTTTGTAACCTCTCCTCCCGCTCTTTGACTGGTCTTGGGCTCAAGGGGCAAACCTCTCAAAACACTGGGACTGGTGACGGATGGAATGCTTTCCACTTCCCTGCTGGGATGTAAATGCCCAAGGATTTCCGGGCTGCTCTAGAGTATTTGAGACTATGCCGAGTCTCAGCCATCTTTTCTGAGAAGAGTGGTTGCCCTTTAAAAGGTAGTTCCTGGCTTGTCTGTTGTACCACTGGAGGCCAGAAGTGCATAACCAGGACAAGTACCTCATCGTGATAGCAGAGGTTATGCATCAGAGGTCTTGCCAAATTAAGAAAGAGCGATGGACAAGCTGCAATTTCTGCAGCAAGGAAGATAGTACAAGTGTGGTATGATCAGAGCAAGAAAGAGGAGACCAACAAACAACTGAATTGCTTGCACCTCAATCTAGCCATCAAAAAGGACAAGTCACTGGTCAAACTCCCACCATGTGAGGACAATTCTGAAGCATGTCAAAAGAACATCTTGGCCAACAAAGATTTCAATGTCTTTGCATATAAGTAAACCAGCCATTGGATCACCATTACGACATGGATGGGGAAATGTGGATGATTAACTACTTCCTGTATTCTTCAAGGGCCCACTAGCATCTGAGCTTCCTCAAGACCTTATTTGTGCCTGTATCAGTAGGGTTGGCTGCACAATCAACTGTGTCTCTAGTCCGAACTCTCTTTCTTGCACGGAACTGTGTATATGACAAGGAAATGAAGATTATGATAACCCACAAATTCTCAACAGAGATCAAAATAAGGAACAAGTTAAGGAACAAAAAATATCACCAGTGCTATTACACATCAAAGATACCTATAAAACTTTATTATTAGATTTTGTTTTACCATTTAGATTGTTGTTTTGAGGCTTGCAGGTCACAAAGAAATCCAAATTTGTGTCTTGAAATAATATATAGAGTCATTAAACAGAAACCAATGTAAATATTTCAAACATTTAACATGTTCATGGTGTCATTGTCTATTCCCATTTCTATGGGAATGGCACCACTTAACAACTCCACATCATACCTCACCTGGAAGTAGACATAATAAGCTTTCAACTGATGTATGATGTGCATGTGTGTAGACAGGATACATTTAATCAACCAAATTGGTGATGTCTGTCACTCTTCTACTAACATGATCCAATGGCTAAAAATAAGGTTTAAATTTTAACAATGAGAGTGATTAACCACTGGAACAATTTATCAAGGATCGTGGTGGATTCTCTAACCATTTCCAAATCAAGACTGAATGTTTGTCTAAAAAAATCTGCTTTAGTAATTATTCTGGGGAAGTTCTATGGCCTGTGTCATAGAGGAATTCAGACTAGATGATCACAACAGTCCATTCTGGCCTTGGAATCTATGAATCTATTAATGTAAGATGGGACAATGGAGTGCTTATAAAGTGGAACAGATGAAGTAGGAACTATGCATGTTGAACTTTACTTACTGTGCTGCAATGCTTATTACAATCTGAGGAAATGCAAAGATTTCAATCATTCTTCGACTGTAACTACAGTAGTTTCCCCTTATGAAAGCTGTATTACAGCAGTTAAAATGAAAAAGAAAAAGTTGCATCCCATATCCTAGCCCTCCTGCACTCAACTGGAGTCACTGAAAACAGAGTTATGCTCTAATCAAAGAGCATCTCTACCGCTGTGAGGCAAAGCCTGGTTTTCCTGTATATTTCTAAAACATGACATTATTTTTCCCGTAGGGCAGCAGAAGGGATAGGTGTTACACTCAAATTAGGACATCAAAAATTATGTTACTGGAGAAAAATAGCATGTAGTTAATTTAAAATATTAATCCTGTGGAAATCACTGGTGATCAAAAATCTCTCTCAATGGATTTCTCCCATTATGTATTTCACAGAAGAAAATGTTGCACATGCAGATATTTTACACTTGTTGCCTTCAGTAAAGTTTAATGGCAAATCTCATTGTTTTAAGAAGAAAAAAATCTTGGAAATACAGGAGCTCTAGGTTCACTTATATGACACGGGTTTGTAATTTGCACCATGGAGTTCTTTTGTGCTTTTCTTTATCAGTAAGCATTTATAGAATTATTGCTCTCTTTTATTTGCCACAAAGAAACTTGAATGATGGATGGGCTGATTTTATATGCATAGCTCAGCTAAAATACCACTGCTCATCATATGCAGCATTTCATAAAAGGAATACAGAAAGAGACAAATAATATTATTTACATAAACAGCTGCCTCAACCACTCCTTCCCTTCCCTTCCTTACCCTATGCATGCACACACAGAGATTGTGTCTTCACTGACAAAAAAGGGTGTGTGGGGAGGGGGAGGGGTAAAGTAACTAAACACACCAGTTATCTCACGGTAAAATCCAAGACAAAACATTTGTAGTTTTTACCACAAGGTAGGCTGGTGAGGTCAGCAATATAGCCCCATTCATGGCTGACCTCACCTAGTTTATCTCATGGTAAAATTACAGTTCCTCACCTCCACTATTTTAACAGCGGGAACACAAACTGTGTTAGTTACTGCTGAGTAAAAAAACAACTTTTTTTTAAATCAGTGAAGACAAAGCCACACTCAACAGTATGTCAGTGATCCTTCCTTCTATCTTCCAAGCTACCTACTTTTATTGTTTGGCCTCTCTTCAACAGTGCTTTCTGCATATTTTATAGTTCAAACTTGACATATCAACTTTTGCTGTGTAGTTGAGGATAGTAAAAACCAGGAAAAAGTTTTGCAATGAAGGTAGAAATGGAGGAATATTATAACCGAGAAGTATTGCATAGTTGTTCAGCTGAGTGATGCTGCACCAGCTTACATGGTTCTGTCTGATCTGTTAAGAGAACTAAAATGATTTTATTTCTAATATCAGCACAATGATAGGTGAATAGAATAATCCAGATGACTATGGTACATTTTTCTCCAATAATTTTACACTTGTACATATAGTTAATTTCCTTTATTATATACATATAATGCACCAACTCTGGCTTTCCAGGGCTCACACTGGAAAAAGAAACAGCATTACTCATCCAAGCTCCACCCACAACAAAAATCTATATGAAACAGACATAAAAATGAGAGATCTTTCTACTGGGCTCAGCTTATCCTCAGAGTGATCTGACACCCTCAGGGCTTTGAAGGTATGTTTGCTCCCCACTCCCACCCCTGCTTTGTGGGGCTCAGCCTGCTGTTGCTTCCGCTCTCTCTGACTGCTCTCAGGCAGATAAGCAGAATGAAATGTTAGCTCTGTGTTGCCTAGCAACAAACACTGATATGTGGCAGCAGCCGGAGCCAGTTCCCACATTTTAAGGCAGCAGCAAGCAGTTGGCTCAAGGTAGCTGCCTGGTCTGTCTCTCTCACACACACACACAGATGAGTAGCAGCTAGGCAGTGAAACAGGTCCAGAAACAAAAACAAAATGATGGTTTGCCAAGCTCACCAAGCCAACCCAATTTGAGACCTGGCCTCCTCCATTTGATATCTTACTTGTTAGTCCAATATATCTGCAACCGCTACAAAAAGAGCATCATACATTAGGAAAGATCTTTATCACGTTTTTTAAATCTACAAGAAACTGATATCTATCAGACCAGATTTTCTTAACACAACATATCCCTTGCCAAATACTGTGCACAAGCAAAGCTTGGAACTGCACAGCAAAATGGTTATGCACTGTTATGTTTTTAAATGTCATAACATTCTGTATCATTAAAATACATCACTTCTGCAGACAAATTAATTTTCCTTTATTAAAACACTGTGTAACTGATACATTACGACACTCAAATGTAACAGCACACTCTCTGACCTTCATTCTGTGTACAGAACTGAAAAATCAGAAGACAAAGTGATGAGGTTTTAGAATTGTCAAGGCTCTTTAATTTCAGGAAATGCCAAACAATATAGGTGTGCATATCAATTATTTTATTCACAATGCTTCCTGTTGTGCAGAAGACTGTAGTCTAAGCTGTCCAAGGTAATAAAGTCACACTCAACACAGCCTGTTACATAAAATAGTCTATAAAAACAAAAGTTGGAGACAAATAAACTAGTACAAACTAGATTATTTAAATTAAAAGAACTGGGATATGGCTTCAAAACTCCAGCTAAAGTCATGTGCTACCATAACAATGAGCTGAAAGTTACTAGAAATGTTTATAATAAAAATCACTGAAATGTGGCCGGATTGGTTAATTTTAATGGGGTGAGGCTGCCAACTCTTCTTGGACACTGTTTATGTGGGGGTCAACTAAATGGGAGGAGGGGGATGAGTGGACTGTTGGGAGCAAGTTTTAGCAATTCATGGCTGCCACCCTCAGTCTCCTGCGACCACAGAATCCATCAAGACACTGCTGGGCCTTCATTGTTCTGATCCTGAAAGATGTCCGGAAGCAGAGTGGGCCAAAGAGGGGGAACCAGATGACATCACCACCTCCCCTGACTTTGGCTAAATCCTAAACACTACTTGGGATGTGAACCTTAGGGTTGGTCTACACTAGCAACTTACATCAGTATAACTACGGCAAACAGGGGTGTGGAAGATCCACCCCACTGAGCAACACAAGTCTACCAACCTAACTCCAGTGTAGACAGCACTATGTTGATAAGAGGGCTTCTCCCATCAACACAGCTACCACCTCTTGTGGAGGTGGATTACCTATGCTGACTGGAGAAGCCCTCCTGTCTAAAGCGCTACAGCAGTGCAGCTGCATCGACACAGCTGCACCACTGTTCCCTTTTAAGTGCAGACAAGCTCTTAGATTCCCATTGTGACACCTTCTCCCTCATATGTCATTTTCCTTCCCAACCTTAGTTTTCTTACCTATCTCTCATCTTTCTGACTTAGCAGCCAAAGTTACTCCATCTTTTCAACAGTGCTGTTACCCTGTTGACCAGAGAGACAGCTAAAAAGAACATATAACTACCCAACACTGATAAAAGTTTGCCAATTCTTAGAGAGGCTGATAAGACCAAGTGCTGGATCTGTGTTTCTCCAGCAGTGAGGCTGCAAGTGAAAAATCAAAACCAGAGAAACTAAGTTTTCTATCTTTGCTGTTCCTTTCTCTGCCCTTTGTATGTGTTTGTCTTGTTTTGTCTTAAAGGAAAAACAATTAACTCTAACAATAGCAATAATAACAGCTACGGACCTTTTTAACCTTTTTAAACCTTTTTTCTTTTCTCCCAAAAAGGACAATTAATACTACCTTTAATATCAACTAAAAACTGTCACACAAGAGTTTCTCCCTATACAGGCCTCTAGACAGCTAAAAGGAAAGGGAATAAAGGATATTGTTAAAATGGAAACTTAACTTAATACTTTACATATTAGTGGTGGTTGTTACAATGGAAGTAATCAGTGATAAGATGACATGAAACCTAATTGTTAAACACTGCAATAGTGAAAGAGGGTTTTAGTAACATTTATCCCTTGTTGGGCCCAAGACATGCTCTTATCAACACATCTGTCAAACCATTTTTTGATGAAGCTCAATAATTTTATGGCTAAAGAATTTTCACAGATTTTCAACACTATATCAACCAACAAATAGGAAATAGCAGCAAGTCAGTATCTTCACAGCTCTACCAATTTGGACTGGATTTTTTTTTAGTCACCACTATAAAAAAGCCACAAGCCTAGATCATAAAAAAGCCTTATTTATTATTTAATATACTATATGCATATATCTCTTAAAAGGTCCAAGAAGTACCAACCCTTTGCTCCTTTTTTAAACTCTGCTTTATCCATAAAAGCACTATTGCACAATTGCGTTCCCTCAGATATTAAACTGATAAGAACAGATTAATTTTTTTCTAAAAGTTAATGTTTAAAATTAAATATACACATGTTAAGAGGGAAGGTTCTGTACATCTGGGGTCAGGCTTGAGTTATGAGGGATTACAGGTATCGCTTACAAGGATCACGAGATACATACATATCACATAACCAGCATAGACCCAGATTGGGGTGCAGGAGTTTTTAAAGCGTCAGTGGATAAGTGGGCTCGGGTACGCCACCCATGTAATGTATTAAGAGTCCAAGTCAGTATCAGTGTAGCAAATAAGTACATGGGTGGGGTGTATCCCTTGATTTGTTAGGGAAGGAAGTGGGTTATTTCCCTGGTCGGCGATCTCGATTACTCAAAGTGGTATTGACAGTGTCCCGTGATGTGTTCCGTATAGATGTCTCTGGACCACCTGATGGTGTTGGATACCATGAGCTGTCTCATGAACCAGGCATAGTGTTGACTGACTCTGCAGGCTCTCAGTACTGGCTCGTTGTGGGGGTCCCACAAGCCCAGGGCTCCCACGATCAGGGCGTGTACCTGGACCTCATAGCCCTGGGCTCTCAGGGTGTCGGCCAGCAGGGTGTACATCAACTCCTTCCGTGCTCGGGCCTCATGGAAGGCCGGTGACCTGTTTTCAAATGGCACCATGACGTCTACCATGAGGACCTTCTTCTTTTCTGCATCCATCACGACGATGTCGGGTCGCAGTCAGCTGTCTGTCCTGGGGATGGCAGAGTCGACAGTGGTCTTCCCCAGGGACGGCGGGATGGCTTTCAGCAGCCGGTTCTGGATGGCATTGTGGCAGTGCCGCCAGGGTCCACAGTGCTGTTTGCATCCACGCAGGACGTGGGGCACGGTCTCATTGGCGTAGCTGCACTTCCTGCAGCGCTTGTCCCGGTTGCCGTGGCAGATGGCTCTGTTGAGGGGAATGCAGTTGAGCTGGGCCCAGTGGATGAAATGCCAGTCCGCGAACCTGGTGAAGCTGCCCCTGGGGAGGAAGTGGTTGCTGGCGTTCCACTTGCTGGACACCTCGAACACCTTGCCCTGGTCCGGTTTCTGCTTGAGGTTCTCGGCATAGTGGCAGCGGATGGCGTCTTTCAGGGTCCTTTCCAGCATCGTTCTGGCAGTCGGGGTGATGACGGTATGGTCCGGGGTCTTTATGCACGGCATCAGTATTCCCAGCTCCTGGCCCTCCTCGCACCACTTCCAGCAGCACCGGTCCTCTTTTCTAGGCATCTTGAGGCATTGCAGGCGCGGGACCAGAGAGAGGACAGGTCTCCCCCCCTCTCCCAAATTCAGCCTCCAGGGAGCCGCTGAGGTAAGTGGCAACTTCCTGCTTGGAGGGGGCCCTGGTGATGCGTTTCCTGACCACATCCCGTACGGCTTCCTGCTCGATGCTCCTCACCATCGGGTCTGGGCACATCAGGAGGCGGAAGGCGTGGGTCATCATGCCATGTCGCACAGGTCGCCCATCCGAGGTACGTTGGCGCCACGCTGGCTGTAGGAAATGTAGATGATGTCAGTGCTGGCCCTCTGGGGAAGGTAGAGCCATTTCCTCACCAGCTGCCTGATGGTGCTGTCGGCCTTGTTCAGGGGCACCTTGGCTAAGGCTGATCCCCTGAGGGCAAAGGAGATGTGGGAGATCAGGAAGGTTGATCTTTTGCGGGGGACGAGCAGGGAGGAGTCAATTTGGGCTGCATCTCGCAGGATCTCCGCGATGGTGTCTTCAGGGGTCTGTCAGATACAGACTCCTGTGGGTGTGCCCAGGTGTTGGTATACCTCTCCCTCCCTCTCCACTTCCCTGGATCAGGAACCGTGACGCCTGGACCAGAGCCCTGGCACTGCCATCAACGTGGAGGGAGGCTCACTTTTTGGGGTTGAAGCGGAGGCTCATCCACTCGGCGGCTCAGCAGGTGACATCGAGCATTTCCTGGAGGCTTTCCGAGCTGTCGGCGACCAGGGCCAGATCATCGGTGTAGGTCAGAATGCTGATTTTCTTGCCGTGCAAGTCGAAGCCGGTCGGGCCACTGGAGATGGCTCGGATGAGCGGTTCCATGGCCAGGTTGAAGATGATGGGGCTGAGGGGGCAGCCTTGTTTCACGCCGCAGCGGATGGGGATGGCATCCGTCTTTCCGTCTGTGGCGCGGATGGTGGTGGTGCAGTCATTGTAGAAGTCCGGAGGATCTGGATGAAGGTTTCTGGCATTTGTTGAAGATGGCAGCAAGCACCAAGCAGCTGGGGTCTCGCTTCTTCAGCAGGTGGTAGCGGATGCCATCTTTTCCAGGGGCAATGTTTTTGGTCCTCATCAGACTTGCCAGTACCTCCTGCTGGGAAAAATCTCGCTTCAGGTCCTCCGTGAGGTTGATCCGGGGTAGCGGGAAAAGGCACTCTGGGCGTCGCATGTCGGTTAGGGTTAGGGCCCTTGAAGTAGGAGTAGAGCCTCTCGGGCTGGATGGCACAGTAGGAAGAGATCCCATCGAGGATCTCCCTCATGGCTTTCGGGCGATTCGTCCTGTATAGTTTCTGAATATGGGATGCGGCTGCCAGACCGTAGCGGCGGCCAGCATCCTCTCTCCTGCCTTCTCTGGCGGTGTCGTTACGGCTCGGCGTGGGGAATCTGTGAGTGGTCCATGCAGCCTCCTGGGGTTCCCTCCTTCCGGCTGTGATTTCCGCAGACAGTTCTGCGGTCAGTCTGTCCATCAGGGTTTCAAAGTTCTCAAAATTGTCAGCCTTTGCCAGCTCCTCCGTCCAGGCGGATTGCCACGGCATGGCAACCCTCGCTCGCGGCCGTCGCTCCTCCTGCTGCGTTGTCTCCACAGGTTCAGGTGCTGCATGGATGGTCAGCGGCCTTGTTGTCCCTCGGACTGGGGAGCGGTGTTCAGGTGGATCTTGCGGGGAGGGTGTCCTGGTGTGGTGCGGGGAGCAGCTCTCAGTGTCTCCGAGGCTGCTCTGGATCTTCCGGGAGGGAGTGGGTTCTGGAAGCACTGGTGCTGGGCTTTGGGGGGGGCATGGTTGTGTCTGGAAGCGCTGGGGATGGTTCTGGTTCTCCTGCAGGCGGTATCCGGCTGGGGGGGTCCTCGGTGGGGCATGGGATTTTTGGCGGTCGGAGTCTTGCTGGGCAACCTTGGAGGAGGTGTTGGGTCGGGAGTGGGGTCCGGCCGTGGGATCTGGGGGCTGTGGGAGGCTCCTCCTTCGGCTGGATCTTGCCCGACGGCCCGGGGGGCAGTGCTAGTTGCTCCTATGGCAGGGTGGCATGAGGTTACCTGTGGGGGAGCGTTGCCCCGTCTTGTATCCATGTTGTGCCGGATGGTTTCTATGAGGTCACTGAGGCATCTGGTGAAGTTGCTGACTTGCGACATGGTGGTGATCCCCCTCACGGCAGAGTCCAGCGTGGGGATTCTGGAGACGGGGCTGGTTCTTTTGGTGGCATCGTCTTGTTGGTTAGTCCTCAAGGCAGGGTCACACTCCCTTGGTTGGCGGTTGGTCCCCCCTTATATGCTGTGGCTTTGGGGAGGCTGGCTGGGGTGCTGAATCTGGAGCGTCGGGGGGGTCAGGGTTGGAACCTGCAGGGTGTCAGTGGGATTGACCTTTGCGGTCATGAGGGGTCCCTTGCATGTGGTTTGATGGTACTTACATTTCTTTTGAGTCTCGAAGGGTAGATCGCAGTGGCTACACCGGAAGGTGATCCGTTTGTTGTGGGCCTTCCGAACGTGTTTGCTGAGGGCCCCAAGGGTCTGGGCTCCATGGAAGGGGAAGCAGAAGGGGCAGAGGAGGAGGCCTGTAGGGATAGGGTACTGGAGGTAGATGCAATCGTCTTCCCCTGCCTCACCTTCTGTGGGGCAGACCTCTGTTGTGCCTGCAGACTCGCCGGGTGATTCCTCTCAGTCTGGCAGAGAAGCTTGAGGAGGTGAAGTTGCTCCTGGGGAGGTGCTAGATTCACTGGCCACGATATCTCTTTGCTTGGAAGGACAGCGTGTGACATCGAGATCCTGGGCTGCAGAGTGCGTTCCCCTTGGAGCGGCCTTCCTCTGGGCAGCAGGGTGGTAAGTAGTTTCGGGGTCCCAGGTTGATGAGGTGGTTCCTTCGGGAGCATCCCTCTCTGGAGCAGCGGGGCAGCAATCAGTATCCTGGTTCTGGGTCATCACGGGGGGCTCCTCTGGTAGCAGCCTTCTCAGGAGCAGCAGGGCAGCGCTCAGCATCCTGGTCCTGGGCAGTGGGAGAGGTTCTCCGGGGGTCCTCCTCCTGAAGAGCTGGTGAGATGTTGTTGCTACTGGATGTGAGGTCCCTGTGACAGGGTCGGTAGCTCACCGCTGTAGCGCCTCCTCCTGGCCGCTTCAGGGAATTAGTTTTGCGCCAGTAGAGCGCCCTCTTTGGGTGGCGTTCCGCCTGTCGTCTCGCCTCTGTGGGGTGCATGGACTTGCGTTGCTCCCAACGTCGGCGTCCTCTTCCGGAGCACTGCCCTCCGACAGTGTCCCTTTGTCCAATCACACCCCCTTCCGGGGGGGGGATTAAACAACAGCCCCACACCCTCGAGTCCGATCCTCAGAGTCCAGGACCCGGTGTGGTTCTGACCGGCCGCTCCCTGCGGCCCCTGGCTGTGCGTGGGACAGCACAGCAAACAAAGGGGGAAAAGGGGGGGGGGGGGGGACTCAGGCCCGCCCACTACTCTGAGTCCCGGTCCAGAGGCCCTCGGGTGACAGTCTCACTGTCTTCCTTCTCCTTCCTCCTCTGACTATCCCCCTGGACTGCTTCCCCAACAGCCCTTCGCTACGCTAGGCCTCCTCCTCCCAGGCCTGCTGCCTAGCAGGCTATGGAGTAGGGCCTTCTCCCTCTCTCTCAGGCAGGCCTGCACTGCGCTGTCCGTGGTGCTGGCCTCCCAGCTCTGGAGACAGACCTTCCCCTCTGAAGGCCTGGGACAGACTGACTGCTCCTGCTCTGGGCAGCCTTTTATATGGCTAAGCCGGGCCCTGATTGGCTGGCTCCAATCTGTCTTCTTATTGGCTCCCAGTAAGCCCTCTCCTGATTGGCCGCGCGTCTACGCAGGCGCCTAGGCCTGCCGCAGCCCAGTCTCTCTGGGTGTGGGGTAATCGCCCCACCACAGTCCCGAAGAGCCGTCCTTGTGGTGCTAGGTCTCCCTGCAGAGGTATCCCCAGGGGTTTTCTTCAGCCAGGTGCTGATTTTTTCATCCTTGCTGGTGGTCTGTGTCTTCTGTGAGGAACCAAGGGTGGTCTTCGAGATGGGCTTCCGTTGAGCTTTCTGAGAAGTAGAGGATGCAGGAGCAGCAGCAGCTGCCGAGAGCACAGCTGGGGGTGTCTCAGAAGCAAAGAGAGGGTTTTCTTCCAAAGTAGCAGCAGTGGAGTATATCTTCAAAGCAGCATCGATTTTCTCAAAAATGTCAACAGGAAAATCCATCTTCAGAGCAGGTGTTGCAGATGTCCGTCAAAAGAAATTAAACTGATAAGAACAGATACTATACGTGATCTTAGTCAAACACTGACTACTTAGCTCACACTTTTAGCAGACTCTGCTTTATGATTTAAAATTACTGGAAGTCATACACCTTTTCAAAATAAATATTAGCCACAGTTTCAGGGAGAACACAGTATCCCTGCTTGGATTTATACAAATCCATTCTGTAAATTGGTGCAGTCCACACTGCCTCTCCCTACTCAAATGAAAATGTATAGACAATGCCTTGGGAAGTGAAGGGGGAGGGGCAAGAGGGAGTGCACACGTTAGAGGAACAGCTAGTTTGCCATCTAGATTTATCAGCTTCATTTGAGTGTAATTTGTAACCTGGTTTCTGGCAGATTCAGACATCCAGAGGAAGGACCTGCCTTTAACATGCAAACCAGTGATGCCATTTCTTTGGCTCACTCCACAGGTCACCAATGGATTTAAAGTGAATTACAACACAGGGCACAATGCTATGCGAAGGGATGATCTGGTTTTTAATTACACACAGATTTTTACCCTTCCTAATTTTTCATGAGATAGTAGCCACAAAGAGACGGGAAAATCTTCCATTTGTACAGCTGGTTCTGCTTAATTAATTAGATCACTTAATGAAAGCATCTTAAATTAGTTTCCCTGACAAGGGGATGGCGCTAATTCAGGGAGAACAGGGGTTTAAAAAGCCAGCTTCTACTGTGACGGGTTGGATCACAGAAACCCCCTTGGGAGCTGCCACCAGATGTGCAAAGACTACCCCTGCTCCTGTTTTCTTGTGCTGGGCTACAACCACTCTGCCAGCTCAGGACTCCAGCACCCTGTCTTGCTGAGCCAGACACTCCCGTCTGGCTCCAGACACAGACCCAGGGTCTGAATCACTTGTCCCAAAGCTGCAAGTTTACCTGAAAACAGCTCACAGTAGTGCGCTTGTCTTTAGCACTCAGATGCCCAACTCCCAATGGGGTCTAAACCCAGATAAATCCGTTTTACCCTGCATAAAGCTTATGCAGGGCAAACTCATAAATTGTTCGCCCTCTATAACACTGATAGAGAGATATGCACAGTTGTTTGCTCCCCCAGGTATTAATGCATACTCTGAGTAAATTACTAAATAAAAAGTGATTTTATTAAATACAGACAGTAGGATTTAAGTGGTTCAAAGTAGTAACAGACAGAACAAAGTAAGTCACCAAGCAAAATAAAATAAAATGCGCAAATCTATGCCTAATCAAACTAAATACAGATAATCTCACCCTCAGAGATGTTTCAGTAAGTTTTTCTCAGACTGGACACCTTCCAGGCCTGGGCACAATTCTTTCCCCTGGTACAGCTCTTGTTGCAGCTCAGGTAGTAGCTAGGGGATTCTTCATGATGGCTTCTCCCCTTCTCTGTTCTCTTCCCCCCCCTTTATATATCTTTTGCATAAGGCGGGAACTCTTTGTCTCTCTGGGTTTCCACCCCCCCTCACTGGAAAAGCACCAGGTTAAAGATGGATTCCAGTTCAGGTGACATGATCACATGTCACTGCAAGACTTCATTACTCACTTGCCAGCACACACATATACAGGAAGACTCACAGGTAAATACAGCCATCTGCAGACAATGGGAGTCATCAAGATTCCAAAGCATCATTAATGGTCCACACTTTACACAATTACAATAGGCCCTCAGAGTTACATTTTATATGTCTAGTTTTAGATACAAAAGTGGTACATTTATACAAATCAGATGATCACACTCAGTAGATTATAAGCTTTGTAATGATACCTTACAAGAGACCTTTTGCGTGAGGCATATCCCAGTTACTTACATTCACTTATTACCGTATTTTCTCTAAAACTATCTCAGTTACATTATATTGACTTATTATCAAGTTTTTATAAAACCATATAGACTGCACAACGTCACAGCGCTAATTCAGGGAGAACAGGGGTTTAAAAAGCCAGCTTCTAAGCAACCAGAGGAGCAAGAGAACAAGAGCAGCAAACAGGGGAGTTTTGCCAGGGAGTTTAGAGAGGTAGCGTGAGAGCCAGATACACTTAATAAACATTCTCTAAACTTGAGCTGTTCCACATATTCATAAATGATCTAGAAAAGGGGGTAACCAGTAATGGTGGCAAAGTATGCAGATGATACAAAACTACTCAAGATAGTTAAGTCTAAATCTGACTGTGAAGAGTTACAAATTAATGGAGATGTCCTATCTCCTAGAACTGGAAGGGACCTTGAAAGGTCATCGAGTCCAGCCCCCTACCTTCACTAGCAAGACCAAGTACTGATTTTGCCCTAGATCCCTAAGTGGCCCCCTCAAGGATTGAACTCACAACCCTGAGTTTAGCAGGCCAATGCTCAAACCACAAATGGATCTCACACAACTGGGTGACTGGGCAACAAAATGGCAGATGAAATTCAATGTTGATAAATGCAAAGTAACGCACATTGGAAAACATAATCCCAACTATACATACAAAAAAGGTGATCAGGAACATACAAAAAGGTGGCATCTAAATTAGCTATTACCAGTCAAGGAAAAGACCTTGGAGTCCCTCTGGATAGTTCTCTGAAAACATCCACTCAATGTGCAGCAGCAGTCAAAAAAGCTAACAGAATATTAGGAATCAATAGGAAAGGGATAGATAATAAGACAGTACATTTTATAATCCCACTATATAAATCCCTGGTATGCCCACACCTTGAATACTGTTTACAGTTCTGCTCATCCCATCTGAAAAAAGATATATTAAAACTGGAAAAAGGTACAGAGAAGGGCTACAAAAATGATTAGGGTTATTGAACAGCTTCTATTGGAGGAGAGATTGAAAAGACTGGGATTGTTCATCTTGGAAAAGAGACAATTAAGGAGGATATAACAGGTCTATAAAATCATGAATGTTGTGGAGAAAGTGAATAGGGGAGTGTTATTTACCCCTTCACATGACACAAGAACCAGGGGTTACCCAATGAAATTAACAGACAGCAGGTTTAAAACAAACATAATGAAGTACTTCTTCACACAATGCATAGTCAACCTGTGGAACTCATTGCCAAGGGGACATTGTGAAGGCCAAAAGTATAACTGGGTTCAAAAAAAGAATTAGATAAATTCATGGAGGATAGGTAAATCAATGGCTATTAACCAAGATTGTCAGGGACTAAACCCCATGCTCTGGGTATCCATAAGCATTTGACTGCCAGGAGCTGGGATTGGATGACAGGGGATGGGTCACTCAGTAAATTGCCCTGTTCTGTTCATTCCCTCTGAAGCCTCTAGCACCAGCGACTGCCAGAACACAGGCTACTGGGCTCGATGGACCATTGGTCTAATCCAGTATGGCCATTCTTATGTTTTTATGTATTTTCTCTACCTGAATAGACTCATACACTGTAATCAAACCAACTCTTCATCTTATTTTTGATAAGCTAAACAGAGTGAGCTCTTTTAGTGTTGTGACACTGACAGGCCAGTTCAGGTCAGAGCAATAGATCAATTCACTTGTGTGTGACTATCAAAGAAATGTTAAGTGTACTAATTCACTCGAATGTTAATTTAGCTCAGAGGAAATGTAAATGATATTGTCTTCACTTATCTATAGGCATTACATTATGTATATTCCTGAACTTAATTAGCCCTAGATCAAAAGTGTGTGTTAGCACTAAGATGATAATTTACTTGATATGTAAACTGCCTGAAAACGAATAAAATGTTACTTGTATTGTTTTTTCTTATCTATTCCTATTATAATATAATGGCAGGCAATTGCATTATGCATATCACTGTAACTAAATTACTTGTGAATGCAAAGGAAGCAGAATACTAACTTCAAAGCAAGGATCATTGTCTTCAACAATGGAAATTCACAGATTCAGTCTGCAATTGCTACTCAACAAAACCCACGTGGGTGAGGACATTGTTCAGGTTGTCTTCTGTGAGCAGGATCTATAAATAGTGGTTTAAGGGAATGATCTTGCATCTCTGAACTGTTTGGACACTCATATGGGAATACTCCAGGTACACTCCTTTCCTTGAATTCCTTCACTGCTTTCTCTCTCCTGCATCAAAATCAAACTCCTCATTCTTACCTTCAAGCCTTTTTAAAACTTCATACCTGTTTAAACCCATATTCTTGTGCTCTGAGCTCTACTCTTTTTTCATTCAACTCCTAAGTTTAGAGTTGCTCCTAAATTCCTGCATTTTCCTCCTTCAGACTCACTTACTGCATAAATTGATCTTCTTACAAATAGTTTTTCTATGTGTATTGCATTTAAATTTTGAGAGTTTAACTTCAAGCATGCGGAGAAGGCATGCTGTATTTCTACACATTTCACAATGAGTAACACATATGGCACTTCATAAATATCATTACCACATTATTATGACTGGTATGCACATCAAAATAATACTGTTCATAAGCCCAGCTCAGCACTATAACTGTAGTAATAAAATACGTTTTAAAAGCACTTGTCACAAAAAAATCCCATTAAATAGTTTCTACATGGATAAGAATGGTCATTAAAATGATGCATTAATAGCTTTCTCTGATTCACAGTATTTTACAATATTTACAGTACAGTGTACTATACTAAGAAAGTCCATATGGAATTTCTAAAAAAGCGTTATGAGAAGGAAGGAGAGGACAGAAGCACTAAAGTAACAGAAAGTATAACTTACCAAATATGTTGGTGGAATGTCCTTTCCTGGCAATGGGTTTGAGTTCATTATGCCCCCATCCATATTGCCTGTAATTTTCCCAGGCATGTTTCATCATCTGAGGAAGGGAAATATTAGATTCAGTTAATATGGATTACTCAGACGATGCAGTTTTATAATCTAGTTCCTTATCTGAATATTTCTATGCCTCAAGCTCACCACAACATATTAATGATTATTCTGACTCTATTTCTATCAATTACAATTGGCAGACTCAGACGAACAGTCTTTGATCCAAAAACATCTCAAGAGTATCTAAAATACTCCAGTAAAGAGGAGTGATGCATTGTACATGCTACAGCAGTGTCAAAGGACATAAAACTGTGATTTTTTAACCAGGAGTTATTGAGAGCACAAATAGTAACTTAAGTCAATTTAATTTCAGTGGGAGCTATTAGGTGCTCAGCCTTTCTGAAATTCAGGCTGCTGATTTCGGCGCCTATATTTGGACTCAGGAGCCTAAGCACAACATTCATTTTTAAAAATCTTGGCCTAAATCTAACTTGCCTAAGCAATAATACGACAAGAATCTACAAATATCGGAAGGGTGTATACTTCTAGGAGAGCAAGGAGGAATTATTTAGGGCTTGCCAACAGAGCAAGTTACTATGTGGCAAAGCAGGGACACCTTGCCTACAGCACACCAGTTTGCCACGCAAAATGAGGGGAGGTTGCCACAAGTTCCAAAAGCTGGCTTCCCAGTAGGAAAACACTTGAGAAACACTGCTAGAAAATATTCTGTAGGGGACCACCCTGCATTGACCCATGGGAAGTGGATTAGATGATCTAATACTGTTGGACTTATCCATCTTTAGCTCCATGATACATATATTAAAAAACAGATGAATAATACACCAAAGGTGAAGAGAGAAGAGCTCCAGAAGGCCTGCCATTTCATTACAGTTCACAAATTTGTGTTAGACATTCTGGTAATTATTTGTAGAGCACTAATAGACCACAATGCTGCACAGTAGGTGAACTGTGTCAAACAAACAGCAGACCCATTTCCTAATAATAAAAATAATACTTAGCATTTATTTATACAGCACTTTACACATTCCAACTGACATAAATACACAACAGCCAATTAATAATCATAACATTTATATAAAGTAAGTTGGTAAGTAACACTATCCCTTTTTAAAGACAAGGAAACACAAAGAGTGAGTCAATGTGTAAATTTTTCTAACAACCCCTTTTAAAAGCATCAAGAAGCAACATACAAATGAACTCAGTTTTCTACACTCATGCATAAAATTGGTTTTATCTACTTAAGGTGGAACACACATCCTTTTTATTGTGTCCCTCTCTCTCTGTGGGTTTGTAATTCCTTCTTTAAATATTACTTGCTCTACCATTTAACAAAGAGTGAGCTTTGTTTTCACATGGGTTGGGAATTTCTAAAGTGTCTAAGTAACTCAGGAATTATTTAACAGACATTTTCAAAAATCTCACCCATAATATATAGCAATAAACACTCTTATTAATTATTTATATTGTGGTAGCACATAGGGGCTCCAGTCATGGATTGGGGCCCTCTGTATTGAGCATCAAGTATGTCTGTTTCCTTTACTTTCCTGGGAGGGTGGGTAGTGGAGTAACCAGAGGAACACACATCTCAAAGAACCACAGTTACTGCACAAGGTGAGTAACTCTTTCTTCCTCTTCAAGTAGCACCCCTGTAGATCAGGGGTGGGCAAACTTTTTGTACGGCGGGCCATGAATGTTCACAAAATTGGGGTTGGGGTACAGGAGGGGGTGAGGGTTCTGGCTGGAGGTGCAGGCTCTGGGTTGGGGCTGGGAATGAGGGATTTGGGGTGTAAGAGGATGCTCCAGGCTGGGACCGAGGGGTCCTCCTGAACCAGCCCTGAAAGCAGCGGAGGTGTAATCTTGTGTGCTCAGTCATGAATATGCAAGCTGTTATATGACTGTCATAAATATAAAGGGAAGGGTAACAACCTTTATGTATGCAGTAAAATCAAATCCCTCCTGGCCAGAGGTACAGAATCGCTTACCTGTAAGGGGTTAATCAGTTCAATTAATCAAGTTGGCACCTGACCAGAAGGACCAATGAGGAAAGAAGATACTTTCAAATCAGGGAGGGGGAGAGGGGGAAGCTTTTGTTTGTGCTCTTTGTTTTTGTTCCCTCTCGGGACAAAGAAGAGACCAAGGAGGTAACCCAGCTCCTACTGAAATTATACATCTAAAATTACAAAAATTGTAAGTAATAGCAAGGAAATGTGTTAGATTATCTTTTGTTTTAGCTTGTGAATTTTCACTATGCTAAGAGGGAGGTTTATTCCTGTTTTGTAACTTTGAAGTTGAGCCTAGAGGGGAATCCTCTATGTTTTAAATCTTTTTATTACACTGTAAAATTACCTTCCATCCTGATTTTACAGAGGTGCTTGGGGGGATATTTTGGGGGAGGGAGGATAGGATTCCAAGTGGCCCCTCCCTGAATGTCTGTTTAAATCACTGGGTGGTGGCAGCAATACCATCCAAGGACAAGGAAAGGAATTTGTGCCTGGGGGAAGTTTTTAACCTAAGCTGGTGGAATATAAGCTTAGGGGATCTTTCATGTGGGTTCCCACATCTGTACTCCAGAGTTCAGAGTGAGGAGGGAACCCTGACAATGACCCAGGAGCTACAAACAGTTCCTTATTTCCTTGAATTGTCTTGACCAGATTTGACAGAGTAACGAATCTCTCTGTGGGAAGGAAGGCCCTGGCTGCCAACAAATCCAAATATGCCCCTATGACCTGTACTCTCTGTACAGGGGCTAATTTGGACTTATTTATGTTTAGCTAGAGACCCAACTTAAAATACTACAGTTACCAACAGACTGAAACTATGGGTCAGAACTGAGACTATGTAATTTATTTCAAATCCTAGTCAACATCTAACATTCTAATTGCTACATATTGCAATGATTAATGTCTGTCTAGTTTGAAATGTAGATCTGATCATATATTTAAAATAGCTCTAGTCCCATCCTACACTGTTGCTTGCTCACGGTGATGATGTCCATGAAAACATTTTGTTCCTCGTCCTCCTTCAAGACAGTAGAGAGGAGCTTAATGAACTCCTTTCAGCTGCAAGATCTGGAGTACCCTTTGCAGCATATAGGTGAAATTACTTGTTTTGTTTTGACTAAGATCAGTGTAGAAACTCCATACTCTGTTATTGAAGTGCTAATAGAACTATGAGAACACCTTTTCCACCAAGAAATGTGTTGCTCATATCTATTCCAGTTAGGTGTGTGCGCACGTCGTGTGCATGACTGTGGGAAAACTTTTCCCTAGCAGCTACCCGTCAGGCCGGCTGTGGAGCCCCTTGGAGTGGCGCCGGGTATGGCGCTCTGTATATGACCCAGCCGGCCTGACCCCCATTCAGTTCCTTCTTGCCGGCTACTCCAACAGAGGGGAAGGTGGGAAGAATGGACTAGATATGAGCAACACATCTCGAAGAACAACAGTTATAAAAAGAGTGAGTAACCATTTTCTCTTCTTCGAGTGCTTGCTCATATCAATTCCAGTTAGCTGACTTCCAAGCCTTACCTCAGAGGTGGGGTCAGAGTCAAGGTATTGCTAACCAAAGTACCGTTCTGCCAAAGACCACATCCTACCTAGATTGGTGTAGTGTGACATTGAAAGTATGCACTGAAGACCACGTTGCAGCTCTGCAGATCTCCTGGAGAGGTACATGGGCCAGCAAGGCTGTCGACAAGGCCTGTGCCTTCGTGGAGTGAGCAGTGATAGCAGGCAGAGGAACCTTCATCAAGTCATAACAAGCGCAGATACACGCCGTAATCCAGGAGAAGATCCGCTGGGAAGAGACTGGCAAACCTTTCATCCACTCCACTATTGCAATGAACAACTGGGTTGTCTTGCGGAATGGCTTCGTACGATCGATATAAAAAGCAAGTGCCCTCCTGACATCCAGCAAATGCAGCTGTTGTTCGCTAGGGCTGTTGTGTGGTTTTGGATAGAAGACTGGCAGGAAGATGTCCTGGCTAACATGGAAATGGGACACCACCTTGGGAAGGAAAGTCAGATGAGGTCTAAATTGCACCTTGTCTTTATGAAAGATAGTGTACGGAGGCTCAGAGGTGAGGGCCCGCAGTTCAGAAACGCGTCGTGCTGATGTGAAGGCAATCTTCCAAGAGATGTAAAGGAGTGAACAAGGGCTCGAAGGGAGGGCCCATGAGGCGGGAGAGGACTAGGTTGAGATCCCAGGCCGGAATAGGGGGCTTCATCGGGGGATGTATCTTTTCCAGACCTTTCAGGAAACAAAACCACAATGGGGTGCATGAACACCGAACGCTTGGAATCGCCCAGGTAAAACGCCGAAATAGCCGCGAGATGGACTTTGAGAGAACCAAATGCCAGAGGCTGGTCTTTCAGGTACAGAAGATAGCCCAAGACACCAGGGATGGGAGCCTGGAGTGGAAGTACCTGCCTTTGGGCGCACCAGCTAGAGAACCTCTACCACTTCGCCCTGTATGTGGCTCATGTAGATGGCTTGCGGCTCTCCAGAAGCACCTGTCTCACCGGGTCGGAACAGGCGAGCTCTGCCTGGTTCAGCCACAGATTCTCCAGGCCATGAGGTGGAGAGACTGAAGGTCTGGGTGAAGGACTTGACCGTGGTTCTGTGAAATGAGGTCAGGGTGACAGGTAGCCATATCGGTGACTGGACCGATAAGTCCACGAGGGTGGAGTAGCAGCACTGGCAAGGTCAAGCTGCGGCCACCAGTATGATGTCTGCCTTGTCCCTGCGGACTTTGAGAAGCACTTTGTGAATGAGCGGGAAGGTGTATAGCAGCTGACCTGACCATGGAATCATGAACGCATCTGCGATCAAGCCTGGACTGTGGCTACTGAAGGAGCCAAAGGTTGGGCACTTCCTGTTGTCCAATGTGGCAATCAGGTCGATTCGGGGAGACCCCCAGCTGCGGAAGATGGAGTGGATGATGTCCGGGTGAATCGACCACTCATGCATGAGGAAATGTCTGCTAAAGCTGTCCGCCAGCACGTTCTGAACGCCCGGTACGTATGAGACCTGGAGAAGGATGGAGTGGGCTAGATAAAATTCCCACAGTAGAAGGACTTAATGACAGAGAGGAAACAATCGGGCTCCGCCTTGCCTGTTTATATAAAACATGGCCATGTTATTGTCCATCAATACCGCTATGTTGCGGCCCTGAAAGCGGGACAGAAAAGCTTGGCAGGCGAGGCAGATCACCCTGAGTTCGTTGATTTTGATATGTAGAGCCAGTTCCTCTACCTGCCATAAGCCCTGTGTTGTCAGGCTTCCGAGATGCGCTCCCCAGCCCAACACGGACACGTCTGTTACCAAAGTCAAAGTGGGTTGGGGAGGGTGGAAAGGAACCCAGGCGCCTACCATGCGGGGTTCCAGCACCACCATAGGGAATCGAGGGTGTGTCTTGGAATGGTCCGCACCATGTCCAGGCTGTCGTGGCCCGGGCTATACACAGACGCAAGCCATGCTTGCAAAGGTCTGAGTCGTAACCTGGCATGTTGAACCACGTAAGTGCAGAATGCCATATGGCCTAGCAGTCTGAGACACTGCCTCACCGTGGTGCTGGGGAAGCTGCCAAGGGTGCTGATTATCTGCGAAAGGGCCAGGTGACGCATCTCTGGCAGGAACACTCTCACTTGATTTGCATCCAGAACTGCTCCGATGAACTCTATTCTTTGAGTTGGTGTGAGTACAGATTTGCTGACGTTGAGAATGATACCTAAACATTCAAATGTGTCTCTGACCATCTGCACCTGCGATTCCACCTGCTGACGGGAGCGGCCCCAAAGGAGCCAGTCATCCAGGTAAGGGTAGACATGCACGTGGTGGCAGCGGAGAAAAGCTGCTACAACCGCCATGCATTTGGTGAAGACGTGAGGAGCTGTGCACAGCCCGAATGGAAGGGCTGTGAACTGATAATGCACCTTGTTCAGCACAAAGCGGAGGAACCATCTGTGAGCCAGGGTGATAGATATGTGAAAATAAGCATCCTTCATATCGAGGGTGGCGTATCAGTCTCCCGGGTCTAGGGAAGGGATGATTGTGCTCAGGGAGACCATGCGGAATTTCAAGTTGACTATGAACTTGTTGAGCTCCCACAGATCCAGGATGGGCCTGAGGCCCCCTTTCGCTCTGGGGACGTAGAGGAGTGCCGCGATCGAGGACCATGTCGAAGCGGGGACCGGTGCTGTGAGCAGGATTGGGAGCGGTGTCACGAGCGGGAATGGTGTTGTGTTGGGGAGCAGTGCTGCGAGGTAGAGCAGTGCTGCGAAGTAGAGCGGTGCCGGGATGGGGCACAGTGCCACAATGCAGAGCAGTACCGCTGCATAGAGCGGTGCCAGGAGAGTGCAGGCTGAGGCAGTGCCGAAATGTGAAAATAAGCGTCCTTCATATCGAGGGCAGCATACCAGTCTCCTGGGTCTAGGGAACGGATGATTGTGCTCAGGGAGACCATTGTAGGGATGCATAGCTCCCGAATCGTCAGCCCACAGGCGCAGCAAACTGCTCCCATGGCTACGAGGCAGGAGTGACCTTCAATCCAGCGTTTGTGTTTGGGAAACTTATTTGGCTGATTTGATTGTACCCTCGCAGCTGGTGTTCACGCGCTCAAGAGATGGGTTCGTTATCTTATGTGCATGTATACTGCCTGGCTTTTCTATGCGCAAGATTTGTACCAATGAGAAGCGTTGTAAGCAGGGAAGTGTAAAGAATAAAAGCCCCAGGAAAAGTTCCTGGAGGTAGAGGGGCTTTTCGGCTACCACAGACCTGGTGTTCTGTTTCCTTTCCTGCGTTGTCACCACAGCTGGTGACCCTGACGTGACGACCCCATACTCACCGGCTGGATATGCCGAGCGCGCCCGCGGCTGTTTGCCGCCCCTTATTCGTGAGTATGGGGGTCGAACTTTCCAGTGCCCAGAAGGAGCACACAAGAGAGTTCAAGATTACACGGCAGCGATCATGCATCGTTGTCCCGGTCGCTCATATTGAGGACCCCCTAAGGGAAATAGACCGCCAGTGCCCCTGGTATCCGGACTGCAGGTCGGTATGGCTTCATGACTGGAAAACAGGTTGGAAACTTTGAGGGCATAGAGGAAGGAAAGGAGTAAGTAATTATAGGCATGGGGATTTCAAATCCCCAGGATGATAACTGGAACGGTAAAATGTGTATGAGACAGAGTTTTTGTACCAAGGTGCAAAGCTCTCCTTTATTCTGCAGAATAAAGCAACTCCTCCTTATCCCTATCTGGCTGTCATTGGCTCTCAGCCAGGTGGACCCGATATTTCGGTAATAGTTTCTGGTGACTCCGCCGGGACTCTCCTGGCTCGGACATTGGACTCTGGACGGCTGCGGAACACCCACCAGTCCCACGTAATAAGAGACCATGCATGGTAGAAGCGGGATAGACGGTTCAGGAAAGGAGGATGAATGGCCGGGTTGTGGACTGGTAATCTGTCCTCATGCGCTCCTTCAAAAGGGGCGCTTAGGGCCCAGAAGGGGTTTGGGATGCCCCTGGCCCTGCCCAGAGGGAGGGCACGACGACTTGCAACGACTATATCTGTTTCTCCTACGGGAGAAGTCCTGTCTGAGCCTACGGGGGAAAAACTGCTGCTGGGTGGTCTGTGGTTTAAAGGGCTTCCTTTGGGTCGCCGGAGTGTGCATACAGAAGGACTTAATTGTGTTCCGGGAGTCCTTTAGGCTATGCAGTGTGGAATTTGTTTGGTCAGCAAATAGGCTCTGGCAATCAAAGGGAAGGTCCTGTATTGTTTGCTGAACCTCTGGGGGAAGACCAGAGGATTGGAGCCAGGCATTGCAATCCCGGATGCCAGAGTACGCGCCGCCAAGTCCGCAGCATCCAGGAAGTCTTGGAGGGAAGTCCGAGGAACAGCTCTGCCCTCCTCAGCAATGGCCCCCAACTCCGCTTGTGACTCAGAGGGGAGAAGCTCTTTAAATTTTAAGCTTGAGGACCACGAGTTATAGCTGTATCTGCTCAGGATCGCAAGTTGATTAGCGATCCTGAGAGAGAGACCCTCCATGGAATAAACTTTCCTTCCAAACAAATCAAGCCATTTAGCGTCTCCTGATTTGGGTGCAGGGGCCTGCCTCTCTTTTTCATTCACCGCCTCCACCACAAGAGCGCATGGGGGAGGGTAGGTGAAGAGATACTCATATCCCTTAGTGGGAACAAAGTATTTGCACTCAGCCCCTTTGGCCATAGGGGGAATGGAGGCAGGTGTTTGCCAAATAGTCCTGGTGTTGGACTGAACAGTCTTTATAACTGGTAAGGCCACCCTAGAGGGCCCCTCTGGTGCCAGAATGTCCACCACAGGGCCTCATCTTTGACCACTTCCTACACCTGGAGATTCATATTCAGGGCCACCCGTCACAGGAGTTCCTGTAGGGCCCTGTAGTCCATAGGTGGTGGCCCAGATGTGGAAGTGGCCGCCACCGCCTTGTCAGGGGATGATAAGGAAGAAGCCACTGGCAGGACCGGTTCTGTGGCAGCCTCTTGATCCTCAGGGAAAGAGTCCTCATGTGCACCAGCTGCAGCCTCCACAGGCGGATGTGGGATTGGGTCCAGGTTTTGTGGTGGGTCCTGGGGTGGGCGACTGAGGGTTGCCTCGGGGAGGCGAGATCCTGAATGGGAAAACGGAGGGACGCCAGGAGGGGTACCCTGGGCCTTATGGTATACCCAAGGGGTCCAGAATTGCCACTGGGACTGCCACTGGGATGCCAAAGTGTCCTGCATTAGGCTCCCCGGCCCTGATCTGGGTGCCTCACATGCCCCCGATGCCCTGCTTGATCTGAGGGAGGATGATCTCGAGCGGGATGGCCAAGGGTGAGTGGTGCGGGACTGCATCAGGGAGGCATCCTCCTCCGACGGATGGGATGGATGCCGTGAAGGGTAGCAGGGTCTCAACGTCGATGGGTACTGCAGTGCAGGGTGATGCCGCTGCGGGGAGCGATGGTGGGATGTGGAGCAGTTCTGCGAAGTAAAGTGGTGCCACGAAATGGAGCCTCACCGAGGCGGGGAGCAGTGCCAGGATGAAGAGCGTTGCCGTGATGTAGAGTAGTGCCGCAATCGAGGACAGTGTCGAAGCAGGGACCGGTACCGTGAGCGGGAACAGTGCTGTGTTGGGGAGCGGTGCTGCAAGGTAGAGGTAGAGGCAGAGCAGTGCCGGGATGGGGCGCAGTACTGCGATGTAGAGCAGTACCACTGCATAGAGCGGTGCCAGTCCTTCGAGCGATGCCCGGAGGGTGCAGGCTGAGGCCGGTGCTGAGAGCGGTGCCGTGAAGTCACAGAGCGGGACCTGGACCTCGAGCGGTACCATGACCTATCCACCGACAAACACCTCAAGCAGGAGCAGCGCCAAGGGTTGGGGCTGCGAGACCAGTGGCACAAGTCGGACCGGCGCCGCGAGTCGGACCGGCGCAGGGATAGGTGCGATGCCAGGACTCAGAGCGGCACCGGGACTCCAAACGGCGCAGAGATCCTGGTTGGGGGGCAGACGGTCCAAATAATGGCCAGCTTGCCTCTGGACGGTGCCATGCCTCGAGGGAGGGGAGGCCTCAAAGATGGAGACTTGGGCACCGTCATCTCAATGAGCCCCCTTCAAAGGTGTCCAGAGTGGAAGGCATCATGACCTCCCCCACATGCAGCCACGGTGAGTCCAGGAGCGTGGGGCTTCCTGGGGAGACAGAGGCCCGTGACGATTGTGCCTGAATCGAGGGTCTGTCGGCGATAGGCCCGTTCCCTGCACCGTCCCCTTCCAAGGGTGCAGAGTCTGTGGCAGGTCACTGGGGGGGACTTCCCCTTGGCCTATTTCTTACGAGCAACCGGTGAGTGAGAGTGGTGCCAGGGAGAATGCTTCTGCGGCCCGGGGGACCGGTGGCCCCTGTGTTGGTGTGCCGAGTCCTTTCTCGGTACCGCAGACGGCACCGCAGGAGGAGCGCTCTGTACTGAGGCGCTCAGGGCCGGGTCCTGCTGTGGGCGGAGGGCTGACTCCATAAGGAGTTGCTTTAGGTGAATGTCCCTCTCTTTCCTGGTGTGAGGCTTGAAAGCCTTGCAGATCTTGCACTTGTCCAACTGATGGGCTTCTTCCAGACACTGGAGGCAGGAGTCATGGAGGTCGCCCGTGGGCATAGGCTTAGCGCAGGAACTACAGGGTTTGAAGCCCTGGAACGGCATGCCCCGAGGCCCTGCAGGGTGTGTGTTGGAGGGGAAGCCCCCCCAGGCGCTAAAGACTACAATTAACAATTAAGTGAGAACTATTAACTAACAATGGGTATCTATATACAAAGATTAGCAGAAGAGCTAGGGATAAATGGGACACTTGCAAGCAAGAGACCACTGTTCCAACAACCATCACTGGCGGTAAGAAGGAACTGAAGAGGAGTCGGGCCGTCGGGGTCGTATATAGGGCGCCATATCAGTGCAACTCCAGGGGGCTTCACAGCCAGCCCAACGGCTAGTTGCTAGGGTTAAAGTTAAATAGTAAAAGTCTTAAAAATATCTTTGAAAATAGACATACCTTTAAATATACAGAAAATCTTTTGAAGATTAGATTAGCAAACTCCAGATTGTCCTAATACAATTTATATTAAAGCAAGGACAAAACTAAATAGAACTACGTGAAAGTCAAAATTTGCCAAAATAAATAAAATAAAAAAAGAGAAACGCTGGCATAACAGGACATAGGAGAACAAACAGAATACAACAAAATGCCTTTAGACAATCACAACAGCAACAATATTTTATTTTAACTTATTTGAGAGATTGGTCAGACCAACAATTTTGAAATCTTAAGTGCTCATGAACAAGTGATCAGAAAAGTGTTTCTCACACTAAATGGGACCATGAAGTGCTAGAATATTCTTTACTGTTCAAAAACATTGAACTTCATCTATTTGGTTGTTTCCCTTATGTTACTGCCTCTAATTTAATTCAATAACTGAAGACCTGAATCTAAAGCCCAGTGAAGACAATGCAAGTCTCTAAATTTATTTCAATGGTTTTTGGAGCAAGTCCCAATATTGTAGCTCGTCTAAAATTACCTGCACAGAACACATCACTAATGTGAAATGAAAAGTCTACATAATTCAAAACATTCCTCCTCCTCTAAAGTGGTATGCAACCATTCACCATCCATTGTTCAAAAGTTTCTGTACTACTTTAACATCCCATTTGTATCATACAGTAATTACATAACTTCTTCCCAAAGGTGGATTTATAGAGTATATTACTGCTCATCCCCAAAAGCAGGCAAAGGTTTTAAAAAACAGATACGTCTTTCCAAAGAGTTTAAAGTCTCCCTCTGAACATGAAATAGGGACTAAGTAAAGCCATTATACAGTATGCAAGAGAGACAGTGGTATGAACAATGCTCAGGAGTCATGTTTCCTGAAGAGGTAAGTTTTGTTCAATCAATATCTTCCATTTATGGATATGAAGGATTTCTAAAAAAGGGGAGAGTCTGAAGAGACATAACAAAGAAGAATAAAATGAAATTGTTGTCCTACTTTCCTATGTGAAAGTGTCTTAGTGATAGATACAAGAAGGGGAAGAACAAAAAATCAAGGCAGTTTCTAAAAATCAAACGAGACCACAATCTCCATTTTAAGTATAATGAGCAAACAGAGTGGTACAAAAACACTGGTTACGACTTCTGGGCTGGAATTTATCTATGGTGAGCAGCAAGGGAACAATTAGGAAATATATATAACTCATAGCACAGCAACAGTCAAAGTGCAGCTCGTGACTGCTCACATCTTTAATATGAAGGTACAACATATGCCAATTCTACTCTTAGGATACAATGCTCTATCTTAAACCAAGAAGCCAGGCTCTGGGCTATACCTGAGCCGTTGAAAACACTGTCCTGGGAGTATCCCTTTTAGCATACCAGACCCCCAAGGGGTCAGACTTTTCCACAAGTGTAGGCCAACATAGCCACAGTGCCTCTGAGACTGTCCCTTCGGCTCCAGCACCACCTGTTTCTCAACGTTAGCTCTGAAAGGCAAGTCTGCCTGAGCTAGACTTTTGACTTTCTACTCCCTTCAGACACCGATACATATCAGTAAGCACTTGCAGCAACATCAGGCAGCTTGTTCAACCCAGCTTCAGTTTTAATAGTCAACTGGAATAGAGCATCAGGAAGTACTTAGGTTATCAAAGAGTTGTTACTGGCAGAAGCAGGGCTCTACCAAGCTCTCCTTCAGCAGAATCCATCTTGACTCACTCTCTCTGTCCCTTTGACTCTGAGTCCCAAATGACAGCTGTGTATCTGAGAGCCTTGACACATTCAATCCATTGTTCTTCAGCTAGTCTTTTTTGCTCTGCTTTCTGGCAGAGAGGTGGGTGGAAGTAACTTGCTTTAAAAGTTAATCTTTAGTCATTGAGGTTTCTGTTGTCTCTGTAGAGTCTTCCATTAATGGTTGATTCCAGCCACCTCCTTTTGGCACACTCATACCACACCAGACAGCTGTGACCCAAACACCTCAGCTCCCTTTCTCTGTTCCAGGAGAAGCATTTTAATCGTTCTGCATCCAGGGGGTAACACCACCAACTCAAATGGGTCAACTGAGACCCATACTGTTAATAAAATATTACAGAAAATTCCCACTTTTATCACAAGCCTGATTCTGATAAAGTTTTGCAAGGCCTCAGGATTGATAATAAAATCATGCTCTGTGCATATAATATTCCTAGCAAACAAGCTGCAAGTAAGAAACAGAAGCTTTCTCTTATTATCTTTGCTATTCTTTTCTCTCTACCTGTATGTCAATCATTTGTTGTTGTTTTTTTAAGGAAACAAAATGATACAAACTACTGCCACTCAAAATCTGCTACCAAAACAATAACTAACCTTTTTTCCTCTGACAAGGACATTTTAAAATCACCTTTACTACCACCTAAAATACGGAGAGATGAGGACATTTCTTTTAAAAGACTGTATACCGCTAAAAGAGACAAGGGAAATAGTACAAGTTTCACCAAATGCTTTAACTTTTTTTTTAATTCATGAGACAAGGGTGAGGTAATATCTTTTATTGGACCAATTTCTGTTGGAGACACAAAAGCTTTCAAGCTTACGCAGAGCTTGAAGAAGAGACCTGTGTAAGCTCGAAAGCTTGTCTCTCTCACCAACAGAAGTTGGTCCAATAAAACATATTACCTAACCCACCCTGTCTCTCTAATATCCTGGAACCAACACAGTTACAACAGTGCATACAACATTTTTTATTCAAGTTTAATAAAAGGTTAACTATTGACTGTTGTTTACAAGTCTGTGCAAACCCAGACCATGCTTAACTCAGATCGTTCTCTGAAAACATCCACTCAATGTGCAGCGGCAGTCAAAAAAGCGAATAGAATGTTGGGAATCACTAGAAAACAGATATATAATAAGACAGAAAATATCATATTGCCTCTATATAAATCCATGTTGCGCCCACATCTTGAATACTGTGTGTAGATGTGGTCGCCCCATCTCAAAAAAGATATATTGGGGAAATGGAAAAAGTACAGAGAAGGCCAACAAAGATTATTAGGGGTAAGGAACAGCTTCCACATGAAGAGGGATTAATAAGACTGGGACTTTTCATCTTAGAAAAGAGACAACTAGAGAGGGATATGATAGAGGTCTATAAAATCATGACTGGTATGGAGAAAGTAGATAAGGAAGTGTTATTTACTCCTTCTCATAACACAAGAACTAGGCGTCAACAAATGAAATTAAGAGGCAGCAGGTTTAAAACAAACATAGGCAGCGAGTTATATGGGACCAAGATGCCCATGCTCCACCAATATTCAGGAATGTGGGCAAAGCTCCACCAATGTTGGGGCTTATATTTTCAGAGCTGTCCCGTCCATAGGGCAGACCAGGGCAACCGGTGGGGCGGGGAGTAGCGGGACGGGCTGGGGCCGGGTCGCTTGCTGCTGCTGGTGCCAGGCCCCCTGCTAGCCCTCCAGGCCGCCCTGGTCCCTGCGTCCCTCTGAAGCACGGGGCCCCCCAAAGCACGGGGCCCAGGGCGGTTGCCCCCACTCCATCCTATGGATGGGACGGCTCTGCTTGGACGCATTATGGGCACCACCAAAAATTATACAATCCTGGCACCCGTGAATTCACAGTCAACTTGTGGAACTCTTTGCCAGAAGATGTTGTGAAGGTCAGGACTATAACAGGATTCAAAAAAGAACTAGATAAGTTCATGGAGGATAGGTCCATCAATGGTTATTAGCCAGGATGGGTAGGGATGCAAAACCATGCTCTGAAGTGTCCCTAGCCTCTATTGCCAGAAGCTGGGAATGGGCAACGGAGAATGCATCACTCGCTGATTACCTGTTCTGTTTATTCCTTCTGAAGCAACAGGCATTGGCCACTATTGAAAGACAGGATACTGGCTAATATGGACATTCTTATGGTTTTATGTAATGTTGTAACAATAAACAAGCATTTTAAAAACACCTTAACTCCTGCAGCTTGAAACAGGGACGGGAGAGCCTTCCCAAAAGTAAGGGGGACCCCAGCCTCTGCAACCCTTGCCCGTGCCCCTCCTCTTCCCCCCGAAGCCCTGCCCTCCCTTCCCCCTGAGGTCCTGCCCTGCCCCTTTCCCGCCAGGCCCCTCCTCTTCCCCCCAAGGCCGCCTCTTCCCCCAAGGTGTAGGGACATGGGGGGAAGAGGAGGGGAAGGCGGCGGAATCCGCCATGGTGAAAAGTGGGAGGGCCATGGCCCCCTGGGACCCTCCTGTTTTGGCACCACTGACTTGAGATACAAATTTACCAACAGAGCAGATATCCCTTGTCTTAATGAAAACACCTTAAAATTTGTTAGTCTGCTGCAAGTAAGCCACCTTGTATGTCAATAACGGCATTAACATTTACACTAATAACTTTGAGATGCAATATAATCAGAAATGAAGTCTATTACACCCTCTGGCATAAAGAATTTGCTTAATGAACATTATGCATATATTCTAAGGGGTTGCTATGGGAGACACAGAAGAGAGTTTAGCAAAAGGTGTGCAAATAAGCCTAACACTTTGTGGCATTTCTGCTATCTTAAAAAATACACCATTGCTCTCCAATAATGGGCTCAACTGGTAAATTTACACTGTACCTTAGTTCTCGATTGCATTAAACTATACAAATCTATCCATCTCTATCTGTTTTAGGGTTTTATGTTGCCAGCCCTTGCCTTAGTAGCGAAGTATCCTCCACATAAAATATACACCAATAGCAAAGTCCCTAGAGGACTTCATAGAATCTCTGGCTCTTCTCTATTTTGGGGGCGAAAATTTTACTTTGGGTTGTTGTTGTTTTCTTTGTAGGTTGATTTGTGGGAGGAGGGTGGTTGGAACTTCCCCAGAAAGCCTGTTTTCCAAAGATGGTGTGTAAAGTACATAACCATTTTGTTTTGTATAAATCACATGCAGTGAGTTTTACACATTGTAAATGCTTAATAGAGCCTCAGACCAGAAGGGATCCTTGTGATCACCTAATCTTTATAACACAAAGCCATAGGACTTCTCTGAATTAATTTCTGTTTGAACTAGAGCATGCCTTTTAGAACAATATCCAGTCTTGATTGAAAAATTGCCATGATGGACAATCCACTACATCATTAAATAAGTTGTTTTAATGGTTAATTATTGTTAAAAATCTGTGTCTTATTTCCAGTATTAACTAGCTTCAATGTCCGGCCACTGGATCTTTTTATAACTTTCCCTGCTAGACTGAAGAACCCATTTTATTCACCACGTAGGTACTTATAAACTGTGATCAAGTCTCCCCTTAACTTTCAGTTGTATTGTTCAGAAATTTCATCAGCTTCTGTGTGTTAAAATTTGAGCCACTGACATTGATGGGTTTAGTAATATGTTACAAGTGCTAGAGCATATGCTCAATCTCCAGACAACCTAAGAGGGCTTGAGCTTTCTATAATTACAATTACTGACAACCTGAACAAGTCATTTCATTTAAAAAATGCTCTCAGATAGACAGACTCACTATCCTCTTCAGATGCAGGTTCTCTCAGTTACCAATCAAAGCAAACTGTCTAGCAGCTTATTTACCATACTGTGGAAAAACAAGTCTTTTTTTCCTTTTTCTGTACGAACAGAAATCCCAATGATCACTCAAGGTCAAAAGTTTCCCATAGTTGTGGATGACAGATTGCCAAGTATAAAGTTAGTATTTTGTTCGCTAAGTGACGTCATTTATCTACTATGAAAGTTACCTTTTAAACTGTCAGGTGTATATTAGCTTACATAGTCTCCCTTAGTGAGCTCATTCCTAGTGAGAGTAGGGGCCCAAATATTGCCCAGAGCCAACCCTAATTTCCATGTACTACACAAGATTCATAGATTCATAGATTATAGGACTGGAAGGGACCTCGAGAGGTCATCGAGTCCAGTCCCCTGCCCGCATGGCAGGACCAAATACTGTCTAGACCATCCCTGATAGACATTTATCTAACCTACTCTTAAATATCTATAAGATGCTAATCATACTTTTAACTTTCACACTTGAAAATTATATATACCTATAAAAATTAAAGTTTATCACATACAATGCTGTATCTTGATTTAAAAAAAAAAAAAACAATCTGCTTTGTATACTGGACACCTAATCTCTGCTGACTTCATCTCTACAGTAAACTGGCCTCACTGAACTCCAGGAGGCTACATGTAGCTTGTGGCCATGTTTAGCATGTTGGCTATCCCATACTTGTTTCCGGAGAATTAAGAATCTTTTGAAAAGACAGTTACCTTTTCATAACTGGTGTTCTTTGAGATATGTTGCTTATGTCTATTCCACAGTAGGTGTGTGTGCTCGCCACATGCACTGGCGCCAGAAGTTTTTCCCCTAGCAGTACCCATAGGGGAGCACCCCTAGCGACCGCTGGAGTGGCGCCTCTATGGCGCAGTATAAGGGGCACTGCGCGCTCCCCCCACCCTCAGTTCCTTCTTTCCAGACAACTCCGACAGAGGGAAAGGAGGGCAGGATGTGGAATAGACATGAGCAACACATCTCGAAGAACACCAGTTACGGAAAATGTAACCGTCTTTTCTTCTGCAAGTGATTGCTCTTGTGTAATCCACAATAGGTGATTCCAAGCTATATCTGTTGGAGGTGGGTAGGAGTTCACAGACTCTCGGGACGGAGTACAGCCCTGCCAAACCCGACGTCTTCCCTGGTCTGGGAGACGATCACATAATGCGAGGTGAACATGTAAACTGAAGACCATGTGGCAGCCCTGCAAAAGTCCTGAATGGGGACATTGGCTAAAAAGGCAGAAGACGAGGCCTGTGCCCTAGTCGAGTGTGCCCTTACAATCGACGGCGGAGGGATTCCCGCCAGGTCATAACAGGAATGGATACATGAGGTGATCCAGTTGGAGAGCCGCTGAGTGGAGATCGTCCGACCCCTCATGAGTTCGGCCAAGATGATGACTCCACGATGTCTGAGGTAGGCCGCCACCACAGACATGCACTTTGTGAATACTCTGGGGGCAGTGGACAGGCCAAATGGGAGGACCGTAAATTGGTAGTGCTCCTGCCCAACTGTGAAACGGAGGAAGCCCCTGTGTCCCTCGAATATATGGATGTGGAAGTACGCGTCCTGCAGGTCGAGGGCGGCATACCAGTCCCCAGGATCCAGGGAGGGGATGATGGAGGCCAGAGAGACCATATGAAACTTGAGCTTTATCATGTACTGGTTCAGGCCTCACAGGTCCAGGATGGGCCTGAGCCCCCTTTGGCCTTCGAGATAAGGAAATAGCAGGAGTAGTACCCCTTGCGTTTGAACTCCGCTGGCACCTCTTCCACTGTGGTCCCTTGAGGCCGAGCGGTGCCTGGAACCCCTGTCAGTCGGAACCCAGCCAAACAACCTGATGGGGGTCGACGGTGACCGGTGTGGACTATGCACAGGACGGTCACTGAGCGGCGAACGGCGTCGGGAACATTCCCTCAACCACGAATGGTACCAACCAGGCAGTGACTGCGAGGATCGAAGCGGTGGCTTGCCTCTGGACCAGGGAGCCAATGGTGGCAGTGCCCCTGGTACCAGGGGAGACATAACATCCCGGGCCGCTTGCAGGGCCTCCAGCGTGGAGGGCATCCGGACATCCGGGAAAGCCTGCATCGAATGGGCCGGGCTACTCCGCTCAACCTGAGTCAGAGGCCTGGAGGCCGACGGGGACCAAGAATTGCCCAAAGTCAGTCTAGTCTGTCCCCGGTCTTGTTCTGCTGCCTCGGCAGAGAAGACCTCTTCTTAGCCTTCTTGGCATGCCCCGTGGATGGGGAGCAGTGCCGACTGGTGGAAGGCAGCAAAGGGTCGCCACTTACCAACACCGTGGTACCCGAGCCATTCTGATGGAGTCGGGGTCAACGCCGACTCCATCAGAATGGCTCAGAGTCGAATGTCCCTTTCCTTCTTGGTCTGAGGCTTGAAAGATCTGCAAATCTAGTAGCGATCGCTGAGACGGGTTTCCCCCAGACAGTGTAAACAGTCCGCATACAGGTCACTCACTGGCATCGGCTGCCTACAAGTGTCGCACGACTTAAAACCCGGGGCACGGGGCATGCCCCGACCCAGGCGCACTAAACTAAAGTGACACTAATCTAAATTACTTTAACTACAGGTACTACTAACTATGAATGAACAAGAGTTCAAGAGGAGAGCTGCAGACAAGCTGGAAGAGAGCAGTTCCGATGCACCTTCGCTGGCGGCAAGAAGGAACTGAGGGTGGAGGAAGCGCACAGCGCCCCTTATACTGCTCCATAGAGGTGCCACTCCAGGGGTCGCTAGGGGCGCTCCCCTATGGGTACTGCTAGGGGAAAAACTTCCGGCACCAGTGCACGTGGTGAGCACACACACCTATTGTGGAATAGACATGAGCAATCACTCAAAGAAGAAAGTGTGCAAATATAAAATGATTCCTTCTCCGGTGCTGTCTCTATACATATATGTCTATATTCTTTTTTACATTTAAAAACTGAGAAAAAGGAAAATTACTGAACTGTGAGCTCAACACCTCATTTTAAATGAGGACAAAGACCAAAGAAGCAAGTTACAGAATATATACAGAGTAGCATAAAATACTAACAAAACACTAGTAATAATATATAGGGTTTTTTCTTTATAAAAGCCAGTGTCCTAAAATTTAAAACAAAGATGAGCAACATTTCAGTACCTACATGGGGAACAGAATTTTGATAATACAGGTCACTTCAGTCTAGCACACAAAGTTCTAGCAAGAGCCAATGGATGGAAGACAAATTCTGACTAGAAGTAAATTGCACATGTTAACAGTGAAAATAATTAACCATTGGAACAATTTACCAGGGGTTATGGGAGATTCTCTGTCACTAGAAATTTTTAAATCAATATTATGCTAAAAGATATGCTCTAGTTCAAACAAATTAATTCAGGGAATTCATATGGCCTGTATTACATAGGAGAGCAGATTAGATTATTACAATGGTCACTTCCGGCTTTATAATCTATGAATCTATGACTGGGAGGAAAAAATTTAAACAGAAAAATGTAAGCAACAACTGGGAATTGTTTAAGATTATCTTACTAGACTCCGAAACCCCACAATTCCACTATTACAAATTGATGCTGATTTGATTTTAAAAATCACCATGGTTAAGAAAATGAAACCAGCAATGAAACATATGTATAAAAAATGGGGGAAAGGGAAAGTTGATAGCAATGACTGTGAATAAGAGGCTATGAAATATAGACAACTAATAAGAAAAACTAAAGATATCAGTGAAATATCTATAGCAGCTAGAGTTAACAATAAAAAGGAAGTATTAAAATATATCAGGGACAAAAGAAATCCCAGTACAGTAACTCCCCACTTAACGTCCTCTCGCTTAACATCATTTCGATCTTACGTCCCTGCTCAATTACAGAACATGCTCCATTTAAAGTTGTGCAATGCTTCGCTATAACGTCGTTTGGCTGCCCGCTTTGTCCACAGCTGGCAGCCCCCCCCATCAGCTCCCCTACACCCCCAACCCCCAGCACCTCTCACTTGCCGGCAGACCCTGCAGATCAGTGCCTTTCCCCTCCTCCCCCTGCCTCCTGCCACAGCAATCAGCTAGCTTGCGGCGTTCAGAAGGGAGGGGGGTGTTGCAGTCTATATGATTTTATAAAAATTTGATAATGAGTGAATATAATGTAACTGGAATATGCTTCATGCAAAAGGTCTCTTGTAAGGTGTCATAACTATAAAGGGAAGGGTAACAGCTGTCCTGTGTACAGTACTATAAAATCCCTCCTGGCCAGAGACTCCAAAATCCTTTTCCCTGTAAAGGGTTAAGAAGCTCAGGTAACCTGGCTGGCATCTGACCTAAAGGACCAATAAGGGGACAAGATACTTTCAAATCTTGGGCGGGGGGAGGCTTTTGTTTGTGTTCTTTGTTTGGGAGTGTGTTCGTTCTCGGGACTGAGAGGGACCAGACATCAATCCAGGTTCTCCACATCTTTCTAAACAAGTCTCTCCTATTTCAAACTTGTAAGTAAATAGCCAGGCAAGGCGTATTAGTTTTCCTTTGTTTTCTCAACTTGTAAATGTACCTTTTACTAGAGTGTTTATCTTTGTTTGCTGTACTTTGAACCTGAGACTAGAGGGGAGTCCTCTGAGCTCTTTAAGTTTGATTACCCTGTAAGGTTAATTTCCATACTGATCTTACAGAGCTGATTTTTACCTTTTTCTTTAATTAAAAGCTTTCTTTTTAGAACCTGATTAATTTTTCCTTGTTTTAAGATCCAAGGGGTTTGGATCTTGATTCACCAGGAGTTGGTGAAGGGAAGGAGGGGGAAAGGTTAATTTCTCCTTGTTTTAGATCCAAGGGGATTGGATCTGTGTTCACCAGGAGTTGGTGAAAGGAAGGAGGGGGGATGGTTAATTTCTCCTTGTTTTAGATCCCAAGGGGATTAGATCTGTGTTCACCAGGAGTTGGTGGGAGGAAGGAGGGGGGATGGTTAATTTCTCCTTGTTTTAAGATCCAAGGGGTTTGGATCTTGATTCACCAGGAGTTGGTGAAGGGAAGGAGGGGGAAAGGTTAATTTCTCCTTGTTTTAGATCCAAGGGGATTGGATCTGTGTTCACCAGGAGTTGGTGAAAGGAAGGAGGGGGGATGGTTAATTTCTCCTTGTTTTAGATCCCAAGGGGATTAGATCTGTGTTCACCAGGAGTTGGTGGGAGGAAGGAGGGGGGATGGTTAATTTCTCCTTGTTTTAAGATCCAAGGGGTTTGGATCTGTACTCACCAGGGAATTGGTGAGAGGTTTCCCAGGGCTTCCCAGGGAGGGAAAAATTGGGAAATGGTGGCAGCGGAACCAGAGCTAAGCTGGTAGTTAAGCTTAGAAGTTTTCATGCAGGCCCCTACATTTGTACCCTAAAGTTCAAAGTGGGGATCCAGCCTTGACATAAGGTATCATTACAAAGCTTATAATCTACTGAGTGTGATCATCCTATTTGTATAAATGTACCACTCTTGTATCTGAAACTAGAAATATGAAATATAACTCTGAGGGGCTATTGTAATTATGCAAAGTGTGGGCCATTAATGGTGGTTTGGAATCTTAATGGCTCCCATCAACCAGGACTTGCAGAGTAGGGGAAGATGTCGCTGCTGCTGCACAACGTGCTTCTCCTAGTCTACAGCACCTTCAGCCTCCATGCCTGCCTCATTGTCTCCAGTGCCAGTGGGCTGTGCCTGTGTGGGGTAAGGCGGGGACACCTCCCAACTATAGTACTGTACTGTACTGTATGGCAAAAAAAAAAATCCCTGGAACCTAACCCCCTCATTTACATTCATTCTTATGGGGAAATTGGATTCGCTTAAACATTGTTTTACTTAAAGTCGCTTTTTCAGGAACATAACTACAATGTTAAGTGAGGAGCTACTGTAATCTGCTAATGGATTCAGATGGTAAAATTTTCAATAATGAAGCAGAAAAGGCAGATGTGTTTCATAAACATTTCAATTCTGTATTTGGAAAGAAGCTGGATATGTATTCATACTTTTCAGTGATAATTAAACACCTTCTATTCCAACAATATTTAGACAGGATGTTAAACAGTATCTCCTAAATGAAAACATTTTAAAATCTGTAAAGCCACGTAACTTTCCCCTAAATTTTAAAGGAGTTGGCCAAGTATCTCTCTGAAACATAAAGTTGAGTTTTAACATAATTTAGAACACTGGGGAAGTTCCAGAGAAATGGAAAAAAGCTAATGTTGTAGCAGTATTTTAAAAGGGTAAATGGGATGACTTGGGAAAGCACAGGCCGATTAGTTTGACATTGATCATGAGCAAAATCATGGAATGGCTGTTATGGTACTCAGTCAATAAAGGATAGTAACATAATTAATGCCAGTCAACATGGTTTTATTAAAAAGAGATGTAAAACAAACTTTATACCCTTTTTACATGAGTTTCCAAGTTCGATTAACAAACCTAATTGTCCTGACATAATATACTTAGACTTCTGCAATGCATTTGAATTAGTACCACATGACATTCTGATTAAAAAACTGGTGCTATACGAAATCAATGAAGTACATATTAAATGGATTAAAGTCGGGTTAACTAACATCTCAAAGTAATTGTAAATAAAAATCATCCTCCAATGGAGGTATTCATAAGCAAGGTCCCACTCTGATCTCTTATTGGCCCAATGCTATTCAATATTTATAGATTTAATAGATTTTAAAACCCGAAAGCACCATTAAATCATCTCATATAACCTCCTGTATTTCACAGGCCTTTCAGTTTCACCCAATTATCCCTGTGTTCAGCCCAGTAACTTATGTTTGACTGAAGCATAATTTCCAGAAAGGCATTCAGTCTTGATGTCTTAGAGTATATTTACACAGCTGGCCTGGGTCAGCTCACTCAGGCTCGCTGGGCTCGGGCGATGGGGCTGTAAAATTGCAGAGTAGATGTGCGGGCTTGGGTTGGAGATTAAGATCTGGGACTCCATGAGGGGAGAGGATCCAAGAACCTGGGCTCCAGCTTGAGACCAAACATCTACCCTGCAATTATACAGCCCCACAGCTTGATTTGAAGACATTAAGAGATGGAGAATCCACCAATTTCCTTGGTAGTATGTTCCTGTTGTTAATCACCATCACTGTTAAAAATTTGAGCCTTATTTCTAATTTGAATTTGCCTGGCTTCAGCCTCCAGCCATTAGTTATTGTCATGCCTTTCTCCACTAGATTAAAGAGCCCTTTAGTTGCCAATATTTTCTCCCCATGAAGATACTTATACTCTGTAATCAAATCACCTCTCACTCTTCTTTTTGACAAACTAAACAGATAGATCTCCTTAAGTCTCATAGGATCATAGACTTTAAGGTCCGAAGGGATAGTCGTGCTCATCTACTCTGACCTCCCACACATTGCAGGCCACCGAACCTCACCCACGCCTGAAATAGAACCTTAATCTTTGGGTGAGTTACTGAAGTCCTCAAATCATGGTTTAAAGACTTCATGTTACACAGAATTCACCATTTTCACTCATTTAAACCTGCAAGTGACCTGTGCCCATGCTGCAGAGAAAAGCAAAACCGCCCCAAGGTCTCTGCCCATCTGACCGGGGGGAAATTCCTTCTCAACCCCAAATATGGCGATCAGTTAGACCCTGAGCATGTGGACAAGATCCACCATGCAGATACCTGGGAAAGAATTCTCTGTACTAACTCAGAGCCCTCCCCATAGAGTGTCCTGTCTCCAGCAGTTGGGGATTTTTACTACTGCCAGTCACCAATGGGCCACATGCCATTGTAGGCAATCTCATCATACCAACCCCTCCATAAATGTATCAAGTTCAGTCTTGAAGCCAGTTAGGTTTTTTGCCCCCACTGCTCCCCTTGGAAGGCTGTTCCAGAACTTCACACCTCTGATGGTTAGAAACCTTTGTCTAATTTCACAAGTGTCTTGCATCAAGGTTTTTTCTCTAGCTCACAACTAATTTTTGCGGTTCTTCTCTGCACCATCTCCAACTTTTCAATATCCTCTGTGATGTTCATCATTGATGCGAGCAAGGATGAAAAAGTCACAAGTGACATTCTTATCCATCCTGCTGGCAGAGGATAAGGGCCCAAGCAGAGACAGACTCATCCTCAAGTCAAATGCATGACTGCACAGACAGTGTTGACAGGAGGGCTTTGGCTTCCTTGACTATGGGATGCTGTTCCATGAAGGACTCCTGGGCAGAAATGGGGTCCACCTAAAGAAGGGGAAGAGCATATTGGGACACCGACTCGCCAACACAGCAAGACGGACTTTTAACTAGTTTCAAAGGGGGTGGATGACAAAAGCCCACAGATAACTATGCAAAGATGACCTTGACAGATTCCCAGAATTTGGAGAGCTGGGGGGAATGGAAAATTTCAATAGGGTCATATAAGCAACAAGAGGAAAACAGTGGATGAATGTGCTCAACTTCTTAGATGTGCATACACAAATGCGAGGTACTACGGAGAATAAACAGGAAGTACTGGAAGTCTTAGTACACAAGCTAAATTATGACTTAACTGATATCACAGAAACTTCATGGGATAAATCTCATGACTGGATTATTGGTATAGAAAGTACACCTTCCTCAGGAAGAAAGTCTCTAGGTGAAGATAAAAGGGATGGGGGGAAACAGGGGCAATGTCATTGTAGAGGTCTACCAGAGACCACCAAATCAGGAGGTGGTGGGTCAGACATTTCTAGAACAAATAACAGAAATATCTAAAACACAAGACCAGGTAGTAATGGGAGACTAACTACCCAGACATCTACTGGAATAATAATACAGCAAAACATAAAAATGTCCAGTAAGTTCTTGAAATTTGTTGGAACAACTTTTTGTTTCAGAAGGTGGAAGACATAATTAGGGGAAACGTCCATTTTACACTTGATTCTGACTAAGAGGAAGGAATTGGTTGTGAATCTCAAGGTGGAAGGCAACTTGGATGAAAGTGAATCATGAAATGATCGACTTCTTGAGTCTATGGAAGGGAAGGAGTGAGAGCAGCAGAATAAGGACAATGGACTTCAAAAAAGCGGACTAACAAACCCAGAGAACTGGTAGGTGAGGTCCCATGAGAAGAAAATCTAAGGCAAAAAGGAGTGCAGAAAAGTTGGCTGTTTCTCACAGAGACAATATTAAAGGCACAACAGCAAACTATCCCAGTGCAAAGGAAAAACAGAAAGAATAGTAAAAGGCCAATATGGCTGCATCAGGACCTCTTTAATGACCTGAAAATCAAACAGAATCCTACAGAAAGTGGAAACATGGACAGATTGCTAAGGATGAATTCCAAAGAATAGCACAAGCATGTAGGGACAAAATCAGAAAGGCTAATGCACAAAATGAATTACACCTAGCAAGGTACATAAAAGGCAATTAGAAGAGGTTCTATAAATACATTAGGATCAAGAGAAAGATGGTACTCAGGCAAGGAATCAATATTCTATAGTGAAAGAGACTTGTCTGTTGGACCTCATTTGCTGGAGACTGTGTAGTGAAGGAGGTAGGGGACTGCAGGAAGAGAAAGGTTTAACCATGAGATCAAAGGGTTGAAGTCTTCCTGGAGAACTAGATTATTTCCCTGCTTCTGTCACAAGGATCCTACATGATGCTGGGCAAGTCACTTACAATTAGTGGCCACCTAGAAAAAGGTTGGTGTGTTTTCCTCATTTTCTGTGACCTCACTTTGAGACACCTGGGATCTGAAGTGCTGAGCACTCAGAGCTGCAAGTTAAGTGAATGGGAACTATGCTTTGAATGTATAAAGTGCTATAAAAATACTAAGTAAAAAAAAAATCAAGTCCTAGAAGTCCCAAATTGGGTACCCAAAATTAGGGAAGATTTAAAAAAATGGACCTTATTCTATTAAGATTATTATTGTAGTGTTTATGGAACCCAGCTGAGATTGGGACCCCACAGAGTTAACCACGGTATAAACACAGAGTAGTAGATAGTCCCCGTGCCAGAAGCTTACAATCTAAATAGAGGAGACACAAAGGGTAAGAGGAAAGGAAACATACAAGTAGAGAGAAGTAAGTGGTGGTTTGCAAATGTCAAGTTGGTGTCATGATTTGTGTGTGTGTGTGTGTGTGTGTGTGTGTGTGTTTTGTTTGCTTTTATTCTTTTTGAAGGGTTTTACTGGGAGGGGGTTATCTAAAGAGAGACAAGCAAAGCAAAGGTTGAAATTAAAGGAAAAGGGAAAGAAAAAGGGAGAAGGGAGAGGAAGAAGGGGAGGAGGAGGGCAGGGGGAGTGAGGCTGATGCAAAAAGACTGAGGCAGGGGTTCAATGTGATAGGAAACAGCCAATCAGCAGAGGGAAGAGAATGTCCAGAGTAAAAACTGTAGAAAAGTATATCTGTGCCTCAGTTCCCCATCTGTAAAGTAGGGATAATACCACATCTTACCTCACAGGGGTTTTGCAAAGATGAATTCATTAATATTTGTAAAACATTCAGAATCTACAGTGATGTGTCACAGAAAAGCCCAAGAATAAATTGATAATTCTGTATTCAGTGCAGGGTTTGGATAGTGTGGAGTAAATAAGACATGGGGCCATGAAATTAATGATGAGGATAAAAAGAAACATTGAATAGCTATCAGAGTGGTAGCCGTGTTAGTCTGGATCTGTAAAAAGCAAAAAAGAGTCCTGTAGCACCTTACAGACTAACAGACGTATTTGGAGCATAAGCTTTCGTGGGTAAATACGCATGCGTCTGACGAAGTGGGTATTCACCCACGAAAGCTTATGCTCCAATACGTCTGTTAGTCTATTAGGTGCCACAGGACTCTTTGTTGCTTTTTATTGAATAGCTACTCATTCACTGTGCATCACCTGTAGTCTGCACAGAAGGAGGTAGGTGCTCTATGGGAAAAATGTATGTGATCATGTAATTAAAGACTTTATAACAGTGCATATGCACAAGGGGGTTGAATTAAGGTTGCATCCAACTATTGTCTATATTCTTATACTTAGGCTGTAGGCTCTTTGGGGCAGGGACAGTCTCTGTTACATGTTTTTACAGGGCTAGCAGAATGGGGCTCTGGCATCTAGGTGCTACCACAATACAAATAATATAACTTAAAAATCAATAAATCCAACATACTTGTTGCTGATTTCTAAGACTTAGAAAAATTAGTGCTCTGTCACACTTCAGAATTTGTTCTCATTATCTTTTGTTCATCTAGAACAAACAATGGGGTGCAGAAAGCTCAAAATAATCTAACTTGGGTCTCAGCAGAGAACTATGCATTGAACAAATACTGGGTTCTAGTTTTTAAACAAACAAATTTAATGTGGGAGCGTTGGGAAGTTTCCTGAAGTTTTTGAATGCCCAAGGAAGGTCTAGAACTTGTTGCAAGCAAAACCTAGTTTATGCTTTGTGTTTTAATACATTAAACACTTCCCTTGCACTGACTTCAAATTAATTGTCAATGTGGGAGAGGAGGGAAGATGGTAATGTTGGTATGTGCATATGAGTGTGGTACATTAGTTTCAGATTTAAGAGTTTAGAGGTATTAACTCTTTGAATTACTGCTTTGCAGTGGTCTGTAGCTTTATAGTTGAGTATTCCCCTAAATTTACAGGGATTTTCCCTCCTGTTCACTTTCCCCAAAAAATATTCACCAACAGCAGAGGCGCACGGAACACTTCTTCAGCTCAGAAGCTTGGGAAGAAGAGGATGAAAAGCAGTGTAGGTAGCACTACATAATTCTCCCTAAACCCTCGTTTCTCAATCTCTGTTGAGAAACTGTTATTGCAGACTTTCTTACGGAAGGCCATGTAATAATTACCATAGTCTACCCAATGCCTGGAGTGAACTCAAGTGTATTTTTTTAATACAGACAACAGTACAGTGGAAGAATTGCCGGAACAAACAAGAGTTCAAAGTGGAAACCTTTTTAAAATGAGAAACAGTCATGTAAGTTCAACAAACTAAAACGAATTATTAATAACCTAAATCTATTCTCCTGTGAGCCCAAACTGATGTCTTATAGTAGGCTAAATTCCGAGTATTTGGAAACAATAGTAAATATATTTTCTTTGATTGAACAAACTTTGTGATGCCAACCTCAAGCATAAGAAACAAATTAGTCAGGCTGCCCAAAATCAAGAGGGTTTTTTTTGAGAGAGAGGTTAAGTTACCTTATAGTAAGTGATGTTCTTTGAGATTTATTGTCCATATGCATTCTAATCATAGTATTGCAGACCCCTTAGCAATAGAGATCGGAAGTTTTTTTCTTGCTAGCAGTCCCCAGTTGGTCCTTATATGTTCAAGGAATAACCCACGCCCAAGTGCATTAAGGGGCAAGGCAAACCAAGTGCCTCTCAGTTCCTTATAATCATACTTAATTTTTTAAATGTGATTTTATAAAATGTTCATAACAGCAATGGCTGAAAATCTAAATAAAACAATTCCTATCACAGCCTGCAACAACCATCATCCCACACTGCCTGTTACCTCTTTAATTTTGTCCCTCTTCTCTCGGATGTCCTTATCTGTTGGGTCTTCACTGTTTATCCCTATGAGGTTTGGTACTGGTACAGGTGGCAGAGGCTTGCTCTCTTTCTTCTTCATTTCTTGGGCTACTTTGTTCTTTTCTGTCTGAATCTCTGCTCGAATCTCATCTCGAGATTTCTTCAGCTTCTCTTTTGCCTCCTCTAGAGCTTTTTCATGATCTGCTCGGATCTTATTTCTCAGGCGTTCCTCTTCTTCTCTAAAGAAACAAATGGTAGTCAGAGCCTGGCTTCATAAAGGACACAACAATTGTGACATTAAAGAGAAGAAGCCATATTCTGCATTGGTTTACAGTAAGCAATTATGTTGACTTAGAGTTACACAGAAGTATGTCAGTTTAGAATTTAGTCCCAGTTCTCAAACCGATTCCACACAGTTTCACTTTAGTGCCTTATTTGTTCACGAACCATGAGAGCACTCATCTTTCTGAGGCAGTGACTGGTTATTGCAAAGCAGGTCTCAGTATTTTTCCTTGCCCTTTCATTCAACAGATAAGAAAGAAAAGGCCCCATGTTCTGAATTTCATCTACAGGGCTGACACATGGTTTCATAAATGCATCTCTCCCCCTATATAGAACACACAAAATTATGCTTAGCAATGACCTAATTAAAAAAATACCAAGAGGGCTCTTCCCTACCTTTTGCTCAATAAAGGGTTGCATCAACAACCTGTTTTATGTGTAACACAGCAAATTGCAGTCACTAGGGTTACCATATTTCAGCAAGCAAAAAAGGACAGGAGGAGCCCCGCCCTAGCCCCGCCCCGTCCTGTCCTAGCCCCGCCCCTGCCCCTCCCACTTTCCGCCCCCCTTAGAGCCCCCAACCCTCTCCCCGCTCCTTGTCCCCTGACTGCCCCCTCCTGGGACCCCTGCTCCTAACTGCCCCCCAGAACACCACCCCCTACCTAAGCCTCCCTGTTCCTTATCCCCTAACTGCCCCCTCCTAAGATCCCCCCCCCACCCTAACTGCCCCCCAGGACCCTACCTCCTACCTGTACCCTGACTGCCCAAAACCTTATCCACACACACCCCAGAAAGCCCTCCCCCGAACTCCCGGATCCCCCCCGTCTCTTGACTGCCCCATCCAAAACCTCCCTGCCCCTTCTCCGACCCCCTGGCCCCCTTGTTGTTGGCCTTCGCCTAACGTCTCTGTGAGCCGTTCGTCCCGGAAGGCTGGCTGGCAGGGGAGGAAGAGCGAGGGAGGAGCTCCAGACTGCTGGTGCGAACTGCAGGAGGCGATCTGCAAATGCAGGGAGGGAGGGAGGGAGTGATCTCTGCTGCAGGGGAGGCGGAGGACGTGCTCTCTCTGGCTGTCGGAGCCCCATGTAAGTGACACCATCCGGCCGGCTGCCCTGTTAGCCGCGCACGCTCTGCATGGGGGCGGGGGGGAAGTCCGGATATTTACAAATTCCCCCCGGACACTATTTTTAGCTCAAAAAGCCGGACATGTCCGGGGGAATCTGGACGAATGGTAACCCTAGCAGTCACCCAAGTCATTCAGGAGACATGACCTGCAAAAACTACAGGTCCCAGCACAGCAAGTCCCATCCTGGTGGATCATGGCATGCTGAGAACTGCAGTCTCTGAAAGCAGCAAAGCTGAATTTGGACCGCTCATTTTGGGCCTTCCAGAATTAGTTTTCATCCAACTATAAAGTGATTTAAAATTTTAAAGTTTTAAAAAGCTGTGCCCTCTGGTATTAAAGTCTGCTATCACTGTCCAACAAATCAGCTGCTTAGCGATATTATAAAGATCTACACCAGTGTTCCCCAAGATATGGAGGGCATCCTCCTGGGGGGAGGAGGGAGAGGAAGGACTAGCTGGGAGTGGGGGGGCACAGAAAGTATATACATTAACATGAGTAAGCCTTTAACAACACATTCCAGGGCAGCAGGGGTTGGTACGATTGGTTTTATTTTCCTGGACTGGAGCTCAGCTTCCAAAAGTTTGGGAAATACCACCTTAAATTATAAAGCAAATTATATAAAATACAAAAGCCGTGTTAAAATAACCTTCACTAGCATGGAGCAGAAACTTTCCCAAAGCACTGCAGTGAGCTCATACTGAACGTCTATCATAAAAAGGGGTTGAGGCCCCTTTGAAAACTTGGGTATAAAACTAGGGAAGTTTGCCTCTCCGCAACACAATTTTTCCAATTACCAAAATGCACTTAAGTCAATCAGAGTTCGAGGAGTGGTAGGAATGCAACACGGAGATTTCAGAGTGTAAAATGTTGCTACAACCTTCCAAACTCACTACTCTCGAGTTGTTTTCCCCACATGTGTTAAAGATCAAACTGCTGACATCTCCCCCTGTGCTGTGCAAATGGCGCTCAGAATAAAAGAGCAGCCCGATTGTGCGGGAAACGAGGGCTGGAAGCTGGAAACAATAATTGCTTGTCTCCGTTGCACATTCTCTGCAATCAAAATCCAAAAAGCAGGAGAGAGTTTGGGTGCAGAAGGGGTGAAAGGTTGGGCTCTGGGAGGGAGTTTGGGTGGGGGAAGGGGTCTGGGGTGCAGGCTCTGGGCTGGGACAAGGGGTGGGGGTGCAGGAAGAGGGGGTGGGGGTGCACACTCTGGGAGGGAGTTTGGGGGCTGGGAGAGTGTGGGGAGGGGGTGCAGGCTCTGAGAGGGAGTTTGGGGGCAGGAGGGGGTGTGTGTGAAGGGGGGTACAGGCTCTGGGAGGGAGTTCAGGAGCTGAGTGGTGTGGGGTGGAGGTATAGGCTCTGGGAAGGGGTCAGGGGGTGCAGCACTTACCTGGGGCTCCAAGGCGGGGCAGGGGGCCTCCGTGTGCTGCTGCCCCCAGGCACCGGCCCCACAGCTTCCCATTGGCTGTAGGGGCGCTCAGGGCGGGGGCAGCACACGAAGGCACAGCCCCGCACCGCCTTGGGGCCGGCAGACACATGGAGCGAGCAGGCAGATGCCGCTCAGCTCCGCTGAGCTGCCAGGGCCCAGGGCCATTGTAAATCTCCTGGAAGGGGGGAGCGCCCGGGGCGGCAGGCAGGGCCAAGGGAGAGACCTGGCCCAAAAACTGCTGGAGGCCTGCGGGCCACATTGGGAAGGTTCACAGGCTGCAGATAGCCCGCGGGCCGGGAGTTTGAGACCCCTGATCTAGGGTGAGAAATACTATTTGTAATCAATTTCTTTAGTGAAACTAGCTTAATTTGTGTGTTTGATTTCATTTGATTAGTAATATGCTTTGTTCTGTTTGCTACCTCTTTTACCACTTAAAATCTGCCTTTTATAGTTAACAAAATTTGTTTTGTTTATTATTAAACCCAGTTAGGTAATTTCTAATTGGTGGGAGGGGGGTAAGAAGTGTGCACACCTTTCTCCACATTGAGGGAGGGGGCAAAATTCATAATATATCTTTGTGTCTGCAGTCCAAGGGAGGTGGACATCTGAGTGCTGGAGCAAGTCCCTTAAACTGAGTCTTCCTAGAGCTGATCTGCAGCTGGATTTGGCCCTGCCAGTGTGTGTGTAAGAGGAGGTTTTAAGAGCCTGGCTCTGCAAGACAGGTTAAAGGGGGCCCATGCTGGCAGAACAGGTAGACTCAGTGATATCTCAGCACCATCAGGTGGCTTCCCAAGGGGTCCAACCTGTCACAGTACCTTATACCCAAAAATATTTAAAAAATTCTCTGATCATCTCTCTGAACTATTAATATGGATTTTTAGCAAATGTTGGAACACTGGTAAAGAGCATAGGAAAAAAAATAATGTTGTACCAATATTTTAAAAGAGTAAATGGAATGACCCAGGAAACTACAGACCAGTTAATCTGACATTGGTCACAGGCAAAATCATGGAAAGGTTGATATGAGAGGCAATTAGTAAACAATTAAAAGATGGTAGCATAATTATTGCTCATCAACATAGTTTTATGGTCTTGTCTAACAATGTTTTTTGATGAAATTACAGGTTTTTTTGATTAAGGTAACTGAATCCTGCAAACAGTTAAAAGTAACAGTCTGCATGCAGCTAACAGGCAAGTGACAGCTACAGTATTTGCTCTTGGTAAAAATCAATCATTATGCTGTGACAGTGAGAAACTAAAAGCAACACAGAATATGCAATTATGGAAAGAAAGAATGCAGAGTCCTATGCCCAGACAGAGAGTGGAATCAAACTATAGAGAATTTAAGGAAATGTAAAGGCACTGGCACTACTGCCTTTCTTGCCCCATCTGTACCTTTGGGAAGAAGATAATAGCTAGCCTGATTTGTATTCCCACCCCTCCACACACACCTCTCCCTCGTAAAACCCTTTTGGTACAATGTGGCCAGTGATAATGTTAATGATTATACATCTCTCAAATTGTTTGTTAAAAGTTTGTGCTAGTGTTAAGTCATAGAAGGCTAAACATGGCGCTGGATGCCACTCACCACCCAAATCCATGAAAATATGTTTGTTAAGTTTGTTTGTGCTAGAAACAGAATTCTCCCGCTGATCTAGCGCTGGACTACACCGTGGGTTAGGTTGATATAGTGGAGTCTCTCAGGGGTGTGGATTTTTCATACCCCTCAGAGACGTAGCTATACGAAAGTAAATTCCTAGTATAGATCAGGCCTAAGTTAAAAAGCTGGAACAGTAAAACTCTTGTGCTAATTAACCAATATATTGCTGCACATAAAAGAAAAAGTAGAAAAAAAGGCAAACAAAATTCTTCAAATCCTTAGATAAAGAAAAGTATTGGTATAAAATGTTTTCTTTTTAACCTAGTTAATAGTTGTTGTTTTGCTGCAATAATTCAAAAAAAACAGGATTCTGGATGAACTTTAACTGTTATTAACTGCAGTTATTAACTCAGTTTTTTTCCCTCTGAGGCATCCACTCTATTCAGCTTATATGTTGTTTTTTTCTCTCAATAACCAACCGCTATAACCTTTTATATATTTCTCGCTCAGCTGGGTATGTTGAATTGTTCATTGTTATTAGTGTTTTGGAACACTAGTTCTACTTGTCTATCCTTATTGCTTTTATCCATATTGCTTATGTATATTCCATGTCACATAACCTTTTTTATTTTTTGTTTTAACTTTTATTTGGGTTTTACTTGTGGTGCAACAAAAAATAATTTTGCTAATAACTATAATTATTTGTGATATGACACTTTTGATTAAGGTAAAAAAGGCCTTTAGTAAGTTTATTTTCAGGATGTAATAAGTTTGTCAGTTATAAAGTTATTTTGGTTTATATTTTGTAGGTACCTTTGTTTGTAAATGCTCAAAATATGAGGGGACCCCACTCAGGGTAATATAATCTCCCCAAGAGAAAATGTATGAATGCTCAGCCCTCAAACAAAATATAATCTCAGTTTATATACTTCTGGCTAATTTACCAACTAAGGGGCATCAAAAATCTGAAAATCCACATTAATCAGTTAAATTGTTTAAAGGGAAAACATAATATTATTAATATTTTGCAAAATGTTTTTGTTACTGGAATATTTTCTAAAATGCTTGTTAAATTATGAACTTAAACTGTACTGAGACAGTGCAATTTCCAGGAATGACAGATTTTCTCAGAAGTTTATACCTGAATAGACAGAAATAGCTGCTCCTTTATATGCTTTACTTACAGGTAGCAGCTGAAAATGAAATGCAAAATTGACTACAGCGGTCACTAATTGAAACAGGCATTAGCCTCAGCTCCTATGTTGATTCAATCTGATTATTCGCAACCATTGCAACAGAGATAACACTGGCAGCTGCTTTGGGTCAACACAGGAATTCAAAAGCAGACCAATTGCTTATGCATCTCAGGTATTAGCTTCTGTAAAACAAATATTCTTGGTGTGAGAAATATATGTTGGCTACCTTTTGGGCTGTTATGCATTTTGCTTACATTGTGGGACTGTCATCTTTGATTATCAATACGCTGTACACTCCAGTATCATTCTTGTTATTGCGCAAGTATTAAGGAAAACACTAAAAAGAATCAGTTAATAATCAGTATAATTATGAAGTTTATATTTAAATTAAAGTATATATTAAAATGTATAGTTATATATGAAACAATGGGTACATATATATTCATAAATATTCAAAAAGCTTTAAAAAATACTCCAATGGAGAAATGCCTGGCCTCGTTGCCAATTAATATTTGCTGAATCAGTACAGGAATGAAACACAACTAGTCACAGAGATTGATATCCTCTGGAATCTAGCTGTGTAGCTATGTCACCTCTTGATTATAGTTACTATACAGAAGACTTGCAAGTACAGCATATTTTTCACTTTTCCTGCCAATAATTGAAAAAGAAAACGCATTTATGAAACAATAGTACAGGCTCATTCGGTAGGGGTCCTCAAAAACTCTTTTCAAGTACTGTGTCCAGGTACCTCAGACACTGGTAAAACACTCACATGAATGATGGCAAGGACCCATTCTGGCCTGCTGCTCAGAATTGCAAGCCAGACTGATCTGCCAGTGTGATACCCTAGGGTCCACATAACCCAGCTCTGGTATAAATCACAGTAATGAGCCAAAAACCAATGGAAGGCCTCATCTTGACTTCCCAGTATGGCTGAGTACCTGGAATGTACATCAAACACATGCCATGTATGTGGGAAGTGGAGAATACTGTGTAAAAAAAAAAAAAAGTATGGAGATATATCTATTGCATAGAACTAGAAGGGACCCTGAAAGGTTATTGAGTCCAGCCCCCTGCCTTCACTAACAGGACCAAGTAATGATTTTGCCCCAGATCCCTAAGTGGCCCCCTCAAGGATTGAACTCACAACCCCCTGGGTTTAGCAGACCAATACTCAAACCACTGAGCTCTCCCTCCCCCATGTTACATAACAGTTACAACAGAATTAGAGAGGGAAAGTATTCCCAATTAACCAGTTCAATTGGTGTTTTATTCCTAAATTCAAAACTATAAATAGATTAATCAAAATCAAACCCACACTCAAATTTGTGGAGTCAGGAGTAATAAGTCACCCATGCTTTGGTCTAAGGCTATGTAATTACTCCCTAACTTTACAACACCTGTTGCTAAATTAAATATACATTTAAAGTCTGTTAAAACAAAATACTTAATTCACATGCAAGAAAAAGATCAATACATGTTAAAACCAGTTAGCTAGTGAAATCAAATAAATACAATTAGGAAACATCCAGCTGTGGCATTGTTGTGGATACAAACATTGATAACTGTAGTAATGCTTATAATGTGTTGTAAGATAAAGTGTATGTTAAAGGATTGGCAAAAGAAACAGGAAAGGAAATAAGCACTGGAGGATACCACTTTACTCCATCATGTAAAGTAATCAACACCCTTGAAAACAGTACATTTCCAAAGGTGTCAAAAGGGGGGAACTGCACCTGGAGTACCATAAAAACAACTAAATATCAAGCCTCTAAAATCAAGACACACACACACACCCTCAAAATGCAACACAGGAAAATTTCTAATGACTTTTTTTGTAATGATTTACAATCAAAACTGGACTTTGAATGAAAAACCCATGTTTAAAGAAAAAAAGAATTGCTGACATTAATCAGTATGCTCTCCAAACCATCCCAACAAATAAAGGTGAAAGCACATACTAACATACAACAATGAAGTATAAAAAATGAAGGACTCCTAAATAGTAAGATTATAAGCTTTGTTAGCTATATTTTAATGATTTCTAATTATGGATAGTGAATGAGTTTAAGTGAGGTCACACTTAGCATGTTTTTGACTATTCTTCTTTGATATTAATTGCTGATTTGTTTAAAATGATATTGCTGGCAAGATAGGTAATGTGTTATGTTGGAAGACATAACTAAGAGGTACACAAATAGGCAATGATAATTAAAAAACCCGTTTTCTGGGATAACCCAGGCCTGACTGACACAAAACAACATGAAAGAGACAAGATAGAGGAGGTAATATCTTTTATTGGACCAACTCTGATCGGTGGAAGATACAAGCTTTCAAGCTACACAGTGCTCTTCCTCAGGTCTTTCATATCCTGGGTCCAACATGGCTACAACAACACTGCAAACAAAATAACATGACATAGAAACTGTAAAACCATCAGTAAAAAATACAGAAGTTAGGTAACTAATGCTTGCTCATGCGTAATGTATGGTTATATAAAAAATAAAGAACTGATGTGCTAAAAGCCAATTGCAAAAAGGTGAAGTAATCTGGAATGTGGAAATGTATAAAAAACTCAAGTGAACAATGCCCAAATAGGAGAAACACCGGATCAGAAGCTGAAGGAACAAGACTAGAGGACCAGACCAAGGGAACAGAAGAGGCGATGATCATCATGAAGTATAGAAGGACTTCCTAGTGCCCTGGAAAGTGGTAACTTGAGTCCCTACCATTTCCATCTTGTTTGTTGTTTGTCATCTGGCAGAAATGTATGTTCAGACACTATACATAACAATAAATCTGTCTGAAATTGTATTAAAAAAAGGCAAACATTGCGTGGACTTATCAGTTTCCCACTTCACCCCCAACATCTAGGTGACATTCTGATAACAATAGGGTTACCATATCTATTAAATAAAAAAAGAGGACCCTCCACGGGCCCTGGCCCCGCTCATTTCCCCACCCCGGCCCCGCCCCAACTCCGCCCCTTCCCCACCCTAACTCCGCCCCCTACTCCCTCCCACTCCCAGCCACGGGTTAAGGGCTGCCCGAGCGCTACCGGCTTCACTGTTTGCCGGGCAGCCCCCAGACCCTGCGCCCCCGGCCGGCGCTTGCCCAGCGCAGCTGGAGCCCGGGAGGGGAAGCGCCCAGCCGGGGGCGCAGGGTCTGGAGGCTGCCCGGCAAACCGTGAAGCCGGTAGCGCTTGGGCTTCGGGCAGCCCCCTTGCCTCCGGACCCTGCGCCCCCAGCCGGGCACTTCCCCTCCGGGGCTCCGGTGGCGCAGGGTCCGGAGGCATGGGGGCTGCCCGAAGCCGGTAGCGCTCGGGCAGCCCAGCTCTGTTTAAGAGCCGGGCTGCCTGAGCGCTACCGGCTTCGGGCAGCCCCCATGCCCGGCTCTTAAACAGAGCCGAAGAGTCAGGGGAGGAGCAGAGCCGCCGCAGCTGGAGGCTCTGCTCCTCCCCTAACTCTTCGGCTCTGTTTAAGAGCCGAGCTGCCCAGCGCTACCGGCTTCGGGCAGCCCCCGTGCCTCCGGACCCTGCGCCGCCGGAGCCCGGGAGGGGAAGTGCCCGGCCAGGGGCGCAGGGTCCGGAGGCATGGGGGCTGCCTGAAGCCCGTAGCGCTCGGGCAGCTCGGCTCTTAAACAGAGCCGAAGAGTCCGGGGAGGAGCAGAGCCGCCATTTTCCCGGACATGTTCGGCTTTTTGGCAATTCCCCCGGACGGGGGTTTGAGTGCCGAAAAGCCGGACATGTCCGGGAAAAAAAGGACGTATGGTAACCCTAGATAACAACTTAGCACTATACAAAAACCAACTGAGCCCATATTTAGTGGATTAAAAACTACTTAACTGACAGATCTGAAAACATAATTGTAAATGGGGGAATCATTAGCTTATGGATTTTTTTCTAGTGGGGTCCTGCAGAGATCTGTTTAATCAATTCAATGTGGCCCAATGATCTGGAAGAAAATATCAAATCATTGCTTCCAAAAGTTTGCAGATAACGCAAAACTTGGTAGAGTGGTAAACAATGCAGGAGACAGGTAATATATACACAGTAATCTAGATCTTTGCAGGCAGATCTATAAAAACAACATGCATTTTAATACAACCAATGCCAGTTCATATGTCTAGGAACAAAGAATGCAGGCCATTACAACAGAATGGGGGACTATATCCTAGAAAGCCACATCTCTGAAAGAGATACAGAGATCATGGTGGACAAGCCACTCAACATGCATTCCCAATGCAATGCTATAGCCAGCAGTTCTCAAACTGTGGATTGCAACCCCGTTTTAATGGGGTTGCCAGGGCTGGCATTATTAGACTTGCTGAAGCCCAAACCCCACCGTCTGGAGCTGATGCTGAAGCCTGAGCCCCACTGCCCAGGTCCAAAGCCAAAGACCAAGAGCTTTAGCCCTGGGTGGCAGGGCTCAGGTTATAGGCCCTCCGCCTGGGACTGAATCCCTTGGGCTTTGCTTCCCCCCACCCCCAGCCTGGGCAGCAGGGCTTGGGCAGGCTAAGGCTTCAGTCCCCACCTCCTGGGGTCATGTAGTAATTTTTGATGGCAGAAGGGGGTTGCAGTACAATGAAGTTTGAGAACCCCTGCTATAACAAAAGGAGCTAACATGATTCTTGGAAGGATAACAAGGGGAATATCAAGGAAAAGTAAAGGGGTGGTATTACCTCTGCATAGGGCGTTAGTGAGACCATTACTGATATACCATGTCCAGTTCTGGTGTCCTAACTTCTAAAAAGATTCATTGCCTAGAAGGTGAAGCTAGATAAATCGGATGGGAAATATAGGTATACTTTTTTTTTTTTATCAGTGAGGATAATTAACCATTGGGATAATTTACCAAAGTTCATGGTGGATTCTCCATCACCAGCAACTTTAAAATCAAGATTGGATGTTTTTCTAAAAGACCTAGGAATTATTTTGGAGAAATTCTATGGTCTGCATTATACAGCAGGTCAGACTAAATGATAACAGTTCCTTCTAGGCTTGGAATCTATGAAAGTTCATACTAGAACTAAGGTGTAAGTTTTTAACAAAGTGTAATTGACATTTGAAACAACCTTTCAAGGCATTTGGTGGATTTTCTATCCCTTCGAGTCTTTACATTTTTTATCACTTTTATAAAATTGTAGTTTTTAATGACGGGCATTGAAGTGCCTTCATCTGTCAGATTATTATTTTTGTTCTCACTATGCTTGTGTGATTTGTAAACAGTAAAAGTGACTTCTTTGCAAACTTGATAAGAGAGTAAATTCTTTCTTCTCAGAGACCTTGTATGTAAATTTTATAGAATTTTTAGATCCCATAGAGTAGAAATTATGTATACTGAAATTATATTACAATATAATAGATCCCAACCACATTAGCTAAAATATGCTTGGATCTCTGAAAATGAGATAAAATGATATTAGCTTTAGAACTGGTCAAAATGTTTAATGAAATTATTTTTTGGCCAAAATATGCTTAATGAAAAAATTTTATGTAAAAAATTATTTTTGAAGTTCTTTATTAAGAATGTTTCATCAATTTTATTTCAATTTTGTCTCACCATGAACTTTTTTTTTTACTAGTCTTTATTTCTCACATGTCATGTGCTATAATTGTTATTCTTTATTGGACAAGTGCCATAAATACTGGGAGAATGTGCAATTTGGTCACACGAATCTGCATCTCACAGAGCAGGAGTTCTCAATCTTTTTCTTTCCGAGGCCCTTCCAACATGGATGTCTTCCTAAAAAATAAGCTTTAGCTCAGTCAGAAGTTAAGGCCTTGATGTAAGAATTAGTGGGTGACATTCTATGATCTGTGTTATGCATGAGGTTATACTAGAAATTAGATGATCAAAATGGTCTCTCAAAAATCTATGAAAGCACCAGAAGTAGTCAGTCACTCAGTCTTTAATGCAGACTTTTGGTATGGTGTTGAAATGAACCAGTACTGCTCAGTATACAGTGAAGAGTAGTAAGGGTCAGTGAGGGGGATGACAATCCAAAAAACATCCTTTTCCCCCAACAAGATATGGAGAGGGTAGAGGGAAGACCCGGCATCCCCAAAGTGAAACCTTGTTAGCAGACATCAATGTAGCTTGGCTTAGCTCCCTCAAGGAGAAACAATTCATCCTCTATGACAGCGGTACTCAACTGGGGGTCCACAGCCCCATGGGAGACCATGAATAGGTTTCTGGGAGTCCACCAAGCATTAGACTTGCTGGGGCCCAGTCCTGAAACCGCAGAGCCCCACCATACCACGGGGCTGAAGCATGAGCAACTGAGCTTCGCAGGGTTCCCTGTGGCATGGGATCCCAAACAATTGCCCTGCTTGCTACCCCCTAGGTAGGGCTGGCCCTGGCTTTTATATGCAGAAAAACTTATTGTGGCACAGGTGGGCTATGGAGTTTTTATAGCATGTAGAGAGCGGGCACCTCAGAAAAATGCCCATCATTAAAAAGTACAATTTTATAAAACTGACAAAAAATGAAAGTAAAATGTAAGCCGACTTGCATAAAGTTTTCTTTACATACTCATAGACTCATAGACTCATAGACTTTAAGGTCAGAAGGGACCATTATGATCATCTGGTCTGACCCCCTGCACGCTGCAGGCCATAAAACCGTCCCCGCCCCTTCCCTGGACTCTGCTGCTGAAGTCCCCAATCCTGTTATTAGTGACCTCAATCGGCAGAGACCCTCCTGCTAGAGATCCCTGCCCCATGCTGCGGAGGAAGGCGAAAAACCTCCAGCGGCTCAGCCAATCTGCCCTGGAGGAAAATTCCTTCCCGACCCCAAATATGGCGATCAGTAAGACCCCGAGCATATAGGCAAGAGTCTCCATTCTGACCCCTTTTAGCCATTATGCTATTTACCTACCATTGCTTGGTTTTCCTTGACAGCTATGTTTTACCATTAAACCATTCCCTCCATAAACTTATCTAACTTAATCTTAAAGCCAGACAAATCCCTCGCCCCCACCGTTTCCCTCGGAAGGCCGTTCCAATATTTCACCCCTCTAACGGTCAGAAACCTTCGTCTAATTTCAAGCCTGAACTTCCCCACGGCCAGTTTATATCCATTCGTTCTCGTGTCCACGTTAGTACTTAGCTGGAATAATTCATCTCCCTCCCTTGTATTAATCCCTCTAATATATTTAAAGATAGCAATCATATCCCCCCTCAGCCTTCGCTTTGTCAGACTAAACAACCCAAGCTCCTCTAGTCTCCTTTCATACGACAGGTTTTCCATTCCTCTGATCATCCTAGTGGCCCTTCTCTGCACCCGTTCCAGTTTAAGTTCATCTTTTTTAAACATGGGAGACCAAAACTGCACACAGTACTCCAAATGAGGTCTCACCAGCGCCTTGTACAACGGAAGCAGGACCTCCTTATCCCTACTAGATATACCTCGCCTAATGCATCCCAAGACAGCATTGGCTTTTTTCATCGCCACGTCACACTGTCGACTCATAGTCATCCTGCGGTCCACAAGGACCCCTAGGTCCTTCTCCTCTTCCGTTACTTCTAACCAATGCGTCCCCATCTTGTAACTAAAATTGTTATTGGTCATCCCCAAATGCATCACCTTACACTTTTCACTATTAAATTTCATCCTGTTTCTGACACTCCAATTCACAAGCTCATTCAAGTCTCCCTGCAGGATATCCCTATCCTCTTCCGAATTTACAACGCCTCCCACCTTCGTATCATCCGCAAACTTTACCAGCCTACTCCTGCAATCGGTTCCGAGGTCAGTTATAAATAGATTAAATAAAATGGGTCCCAAAACCGAACCTTGGGGAACTCCACTGGTAACCTCCCTCCAACCTGACAGTTCACCCTTCAATACGACCCGCTGCATTCTCCCCATTAACCAATTCCTAATCCATCTCTGGATTTTAATATCGATCCCCATGTTTTTCAGTTTAACCAATAGTTCCTCATGGGGTACAGTATCAAACGCTTTACTGAAATCCAGGTATATTAGGTCCACCGCATTTCCCTTATCTAATAAATCCGTTACTTTCTCAAAGAAGGAGATCAGATTCGTTTGGCACGATCTGCCCTTCGTAAAACCATGTTGTAAATTATCGCAATTGCCACTACCCTCCAGGTCCTCAACTAGTTTCTCCTTCAAAATTTTCTCTAACACCTTGCACACTACAGATGTTAAACTAACAGGCCTGTAGTTACCCGGATCACTTTTTTTCCCTTTTTTGAAAATAGGAACCACATTAGCTATTCTCCAGTCTAACGGGACCACCCCCGAGTTTACAGATTCATTAAATATTATCGCTAACGGGCCTGCTATTTCCCGCGCCAATTCCTTCAATATTCTCGGATGAAGATCGTCCGGTCCTCCCGACTTAGCCCCATTAAGGCGTTCAAGTTTTGTTTCTACCTCGGTTACGGTAATACCCCATCCCGAACGCCCCTCTGTAATGGTGCTAGTATCCCTAATCCCTTCATTGGCCTCATTAAACACCGACGCAAAATATTCATTGAGATATTGCGCCATGCCTAGATTGTCTTTAATCTCCTCTCCGGCAATAGTCTTCAGCGGTCCCACTTCTTCTTTCTTTGCTTTCTTCCTGTTTATGTGGCTGTAAAACCTCTTACTATTGCTTTTAATTCCCCTCGCTAGGTCCAACGCTACACGGCCTTTGGCCTTTCTCACTCTATCTCTACATTCTCTGACTTCACTTTGGTACATTTCCTTACTGATCCCTCCCCTCTTCCACTCTTTGTACGCTTTCTGTTTTTTCCTAATCGCCCCTTTGAGTCGGTCGCTCATCCAGCTCGGTCTAAATCTCTTGCTTGGTAATCTTTTTCCCTTTTTGGGAATACAGGCCTCCGACAGCTCATGCATCTTTAACTTAAAGTAATCCCAGGCCTCTTCTGCCTTTAAATCCATTAATACGTTTGCCCAATCCACTTCCCTTACCAGTCCCCTTAATTTGTTAAAATTGGCCTTTTTAAAATTATAAACCCTAGTCTTTGACTTAATTCTGTTACTCCTTCCCTGTATTTTAAACCGAATTAGCTCATGATCACTGGAGCCCAAATTGTCCCCTACTACCACTTCCTCAACGAGGTCCTCACTACTTACCAGAATCAAATCTAAAATGGCCTCCCCCCTCGTCGGTTCAGCTACCACTTGATGGAGGAATTGATCCGCAAGCACATCTAGGAACATCTGAGCCCTATTATTGCTACTAGCGTTTGTTCCCCAATATATATCCGGGAAGTTAAAGTCCCCCATAATTACACAGTTTCTATTACTAATTACTTCTCTAAGCACATTAAATAGTTCCTTATCCATATCCTGGGTCGATCCCGGCGGTCTATAGCACACTCCAAGCACTATCCCCGGAGAGGCTCTAGAAGTCCTATTACCCATTGTGAGTATTGCCCAGACGGACTCTGTGTTGTCTAATCCATCCACTATTATTTCTTTACAGTTTATTTCACTATTGACATACAATGCCACCCCCCCACCTTTACCTCTGTTCCGATCTTTCCTAAACAGCGCATAGCCCTCCATACCTGTGTTCCAGTCGTGACTGTCATTCCACCATGTTTCCGTTATTCCTACGATATCTGGTTTCAGCTCTTGGACCAGGAGCTCCAATTCCTCCATTTTATTACCTAGGCTTCTGGCATTGGTGTATAGACACCCTAATGTATCTCGTTTAGCCCGTCTCCCATTAGTAGCACTATATGTTGTGGGCCTCATACATTTGAAAAGAAACAGCACTCTACTTAAAATATAGTCAAAACCCAAAGAATTAAAAGTAGCTCCAGGTGCTATAAAGGTCTCTAAGTCCCCTCCTAATAGTTGTAGCTTTACAATCACATTTTCCTTTGTTTTTCCTCCACTGTTGTTGTGTGAAAGGCTCATTGTGATTGATTTGGAACTGCTCTGTAATAATTTATAAATACTGCATGTTGATGTGGTTATTGGGATATTTACAATATGAATATATTGGTTTAGAGTAAAAGTAGGCTATCAGGAAAGCAAATGGAAAGGAAAAAGAATGGGTCAAGATAAGAAACACACACACCCTTTAGAAACACTTGAAGGCTACTAAAGGACAATGACAGCACTGTTAACTGAAGATTTGCCTCCTCTCCAGTCAATCTGCAAAACTAGTTTCAAATAGGACAGGAAGCAGCCAGTGAACATAGGCAATAAGAAGAACTGTAGAAGATTTAAAAAGGAAGACATTCTCCAGGGCTTGGCTACACTTGCGAGTTAGAGTGCATTAAAGCCGCCCCGGGCACCCTAGCTCACTCCCCGTCCACACTGGCAAGGAACGTAAAGCGCTCCAACTCCTCAGCTAGAGCACTCCTGGTACTCCACCTCGGCGAGTGGAATAATGTTTGCTGTACCTTGGCTACAACGCCCGGGCATCAGTGTGAACAAGGTATTGCATTACTGTGGTCTGATCAGCCTCCGGAAACATCCCATAATCCCCTTAAGTCAAGTGGCCACTCTTGTCATTGTTTTTGAATCGCTGCAGGAATGCAGATATGCCCTTTCAAAGCTCCGTTTCTGACAGCTGGCATGCTTATCTGCTCCAAGACAAAGCAACCATTACTGTGGAATGCTGCGTGAGAGAGAGAGATGCAGGGGGGGAGGGAGGGGGAAAAGGGGTCTGCTGCTGTCTGAACTTACAAGACATCATGCTGACATGCTCTCAGCCCCCCAAAAACCCACTCTCTCTCCCCCCACATACACACAACACACTCCCTGTCACACTCCACCCCACCCCACCCCATTTGAAAAGGACGTTGCAGTCACTTGCATGCTGGGATAGCTGCCCATAATGCACTGCTCCCAATACCTCTGCAAGTGCCGCAAATGCGGCCATGCCAGTGCGCTTGAAGGTGTCAGTGTGGACAGACAGCAGCACTTTCCCTACTGCGCTCTCTGAAGGCTGGTTTAACTCAAAGTGCTCTACATCTGCAAGCATAGTCATGTCCAAAGAGAGGGTGGGTGGTTGTTCAGAGAAACCTGAAAGAGACCTAAGACACTCTGCTGGGGTGTCTGAAGGAGGTCAGGTCTGCTTAGGTTACCATCAGGGATGATAACCCGTTAGGTAAGAGACATGCGTGCAGCCTATTTGTTGTTTTAAAATCCTTTTTTTCCCCCTTATGCTTTCTTCCTACTGCTAAAATTAACAGTATTTACTGGTCACAGACTCCTGACAGGAAGAACCACAGGTACCGGAACTCAGTGGGACCCACTGGGTAAGAACAGTTGATAAACATGGTACTGCAACACATGTGTTTAAGATTGGCAGAACTGCAAAAATCCAACCTGGAACAATTAAAGACAGGAGGCCGAACTCTCGAGGGAGTGCACTCAGGGAAACAAAGGGAACAAAGGTACCGTTAGCACTGTAATCATGACATCCACAGGAACCCAACTGGGAAACTAAGTAGGAAGGAGAAACAGTGAAATTGACTAGACACAAGAAGACTTAGGTGTTGCAGTGCAATGCCCAAATTTTAGGTATCAGAGGAGTAGCCATGTTAGTCTGGATCTGTAAAAAGCGACAAAGAGTCCTGAGGCACCTTCTAGACCAGGCCTGCACAACATGCGGCGGGGGGGGTGGCTTCCGGGTTCACCCCCTGCCCGGGGGGCCTGACCTCACAGCCCGGCGCGCCGCGCTCTGACTGTCCTGACGGGCAGAAGCGCGGCTGCCGGGTTCGCCCCTGCCCGGGGAGGGGCAACCTCACAGCCCCGCGCTTCTGACCGTCCGGGCGGTCGGAGCGCAGTGCGTGCGGAGCTGTGAGGTCGGCCCCCCCCTGGGCAGGGGGCGAACCCAGCAGCCGTGCTTCTGACCGGGTTCGGCCCCTGCCGGGGTAGGGGGAGCAACCTCACAGCCCCGAACGGTCAGAAGCGCAGCACACGCGTCTCCGTCTCCCGCTCCTCCTGCCTGGCGTACAGTGTCACTTCCGGGGCTGCTGAAGCGGGTAGTACTGGGCACGAGGCAGAGCCGGTAAGCGTGAGCGAGAGGAGAGGCACCGGGCCTGGGCTCGAGCCGCAGCTGGCGGGGGATGGAGTGGGGGGGTGCTTGGCTCAGAGGGGCTGGGCTCAGGGGGGTGTCCAGCTCAGAGGTGCTGGGGTCAGAGCAGGGGGTCAGAGCTGTGGGGGGATGGGGTCGGGGGTACTTGGCTCAGAGGGGCTGGGCTCAGAACTGGGGGTCAGGGATGGGGGTCAGTGGGGTGTCCGTCTCAGAGGGGCTGGGGCTGGAGCTGGGGGTCAGGGCTGGGGGGGGGGATCGGGTCAGGGGGGTGTCCGGCTCAGTGGGGTGGGGCTCGGAGCTAGCGGTCAGGGCTGTGGGGGGATGTGGTCGGGAGTGTCCGGCTCAGAGGGGCTGGGCTCGGAGCTGGGGGTCAGGGCTGCGGGGCGATGGGGTTAGAGGGTGCTCAGCTCAGAGGAGCTGGACTCAGAGCTGGGGGTCAGGGGTGTGGGGGGGATGGGGTCAGAGGGATGTCTGGTTCAGAGAAGCTGGGCTTGGAGCTAAGGGTCAGGGCCGGGGGGAATGGAGTCAGTGGGGTGTCCGGCTCAGAGGGGCTGGGCTCAGAGCTAGGGGTCAGGGCTGCAGGGGGATGGGGTCAGGGGGGTGTCCGGCTCAGAGGGGTTGGGCTCAGAACTAGGTGTCGGGGATGTGGTCGGGAGTGTCCGGCTCAGAGGAGCTGGACTCAGAGCTGGGGGTCAGGGCTGTGGGAGGGATGGGGTCAGGGGTGTGTCTGGCTCAGAAGGACTGGGCTCGGAGCTGGGGATTAGGACTGCGGGGGGATGGGGTCGGGGGGTGTCCGGCTCAGAGGGGCTGGGGTCAGAGGGGTGTCCGGCTCAGAGGGGCTGGGCTCAGAGCTGAGGGGGGGATGCCCGGCTCAGAGCGCCTTACCATGCTGCTTACCTCCACCTCTCCCCTCTCCCGGATGCCGCGTCCAGGAGTGGTCCTGGACAGCGCTGCAGTGGCCTGGCTCCAGCAGGGCGTGAGCTCCCGCCGCTCGGCTGCAGCTCGCAGCTCCGCCCCCGTACCACACAACTCTGAGCGGGAGGAGCTCAGGCCTCGCCGGAGTGATGCCGCAGGAGCTAGGGTGACCAGACGTTCCGATTTTATCGGGACTGTCCCGATATTTGCTTGTTTGTCCCACGTCCCGACAGATGTTGATGGTGAGGCTTTATACGGGGGGGGGGGGGAGTGAGGAGGCGAGCGGCGAGTTGATGGCTAGAGGGAGGCATCCATTTTCAGTATTTTAGTTTTTGGTACTGCTGTGTGCAGTAATATAGTGATCCCTGGGGGTTTGAAGAGGGGTGTAATGGTGGGGCCGAGCAGGGAGGGTGTGGGTCCTATTTTATTGCTGTTATCTGGTTATCCTATGTGCGCCGTTTCTTTCCCCCTCTACAGGCTTCCACACACTGTCAGTGCCTTGCTAGTGTGCCATGCACCATGAGATATCACTTCTCTTTGTGTGTGACTGTGAGTGTTTCCCTTATGTGTGAATTTATTCAACAAAATCTTGAGCTTCATAATGGCTACCATAAGTGAAAAGAAAAAGAGAAAAATAGCACAGAGTTTTCAACAATGAATGGACAAATAAATACTTATGTACTCTTTCCAAAGACAAAATACTGTGCCTCGTGTGTCACGAAACGTTAGCCGTTCCGAAAGAATACAACCTTCGGTGGCACTTTGAAACTAAACATCCCAATCTCGCCAAATTGAATCCAAATGAAAAAATAATTAAAGCACCCAGTTTAGTGAAAAACCTTAGTGGAGAACAGCAAATTTTCAAGCAAGTGAGCACTGAGAACAATACAGTTACTAAAGTAAGCTTTCAAATTTCTAAGGAAATTGCTGCTGCTGGGAAATGCTTCACAGAAGGCGAGTTTTTAAAAAAAATGTATGTTGAGTGCTGTATCTGAGTTATGTCCAGAAAAGAGGGGAATATTTGAGAATGTCAGTCTATCATGCATGACTGTACAGAAAAGAATGGCTGACATTTCTACCAATCTAAGTGATCAGTTAAAGCAGAGAGTCAGTGAATTCTGCTTTTAATCCCTAGCTATGGATGAAAGCACCGATTTAAAAGACACCACCCAACTTCTTATTTTTATTAGAGGTATTGATAAAAACTTTGAAATTACTGAAGAACTTGTTGGCATGTGCTCCATGATGGGTCTCACAACCGGAAAAGAAATCTCCAGTGAACTGATAAAGTGCATGAATGATAAATTGGGATTAGATATCACAAACTTGGTGGCCATTTGTACTGATGGTGCTCCAGCTATGTGAGGAAAAAATGTTGGAGCAGTTACTCTTCTTGAAGAATTTATCGGGAGACAAATAACCAAACATCACTGCATTATACCTCAGCAGATTTTGTGTAGCAAAGTCTTAAAATTTGAGCATGTAATGTCAGTGGTAGTTTCCATTGTAAACTACATCCGTTTTAGAGGACTAAAACATAGGACATTTCGAGCCTTTCTTGAAAGGGAAGACGCCGAGTGCAGCAACTTAATCTACCATACAGAAGTGAGGTGGTTGAGTTGAGGAAGAGTGCTCCAGCGTTTCGTTGCTTTGAAAGAGGAGGTAGCAAAATTCCTAGAAAATGGGCCAATAAAATTCCTAGAGCTTGAAAATGAGTCCTGGAATCAAGATCTCTTTTTCTTTTGTGATATCACAGCACACCTGAATGATCTCAACATTCAACTTCAGGGAAAAAATCAACTTATATTTCAAATGTGTGCAGCAGTGAAAGCTTTCAAAATGAAATTGAAACTTTTCAGAAGTCAGCTGTCAAAAGGTGAAATGTGTCACTTTCCCCCTTGTGCACAGCGTATCCCTCAGCACAAACATGCCGAGTTAGGAGAAAAATACACAAAGCACATCAATCTTTTGATTGAAGAATTTGACAGAAGACTTACTTTGTCTAAAAATGATGACATCCAGTTGAAGCTGATTGAAGATCCCTTTTCTGTGGATCCAGAGGAAGTGCCACAAGATTTGCAGTTGGAGGTTATTGAACTTCAATGTTCGGCAGTTTACCGAAATAAGCACAGAGAAAACAGCCTGTGGGAATTCTACAAAAGTCTGGACGATGAAAAATACAAGAATCTTATCAAAGTTGCACTGAAAACGTTCAGCATTTTTGGAAGCACTTACATATGTGAACAAACATTTTCCATCATGAACATGAATAAAAACAAGCAACCTTCTTCTCTTACTGACGACCATTTGGAAGACATTATGAAAATATCCACTTCAAATATGACCCCCGAATACGACAAGCTTGTTGCCGAAAAGAGATGTAATATCTCTGATTAAATTTGCAAGGTAATTATGAAAGTACAAATGTTTTCTTTCAACGGAACAGGTGTTTTTCATTTTTCCATGATTCATAAAAAAAATTAAAATAATTTAAAAAATTGTTTGCTTTAATTGAAAAATTCTTAATAATGTATCACACCCCCCCCCAAAAAAAACCCCTTCCTTTTCGGCCCACAGCTGTTTCGGTGGGGCGGGGCGGTGCTGGGGAAGGAGGGTTTGTTTCCGCGGTGCAGGTGGCACTGGGGTGGGGGATGTGTTTTGGGGGGTGTAGCAGGGTGGTTACCCGGCTCCTGCCCTGAAGGGCTTAAAACAGCCCTGGAGGAGGGCTGTGGCAGGGGGAAAAGCTGAGCTGATGGGGGAAGCTGCTGCAGCTGGGCCATGCCCCAATCAGGCCCCAGCTGGCCTGTATAAAAAGGCTGTGAGCCAGAGGCCCAGAGGAAGTCTCTCTCTGCTTGTAGAGAGAGAAGGGTCTGGCTGCTAGGGAACTGAGCAGTGTATTGGGAGTGGAGCAGGGCTGGGGGAAGGCTAGAGGAACTGGGGAGCTCCAGCCTGGAAAACCCCCAAGCTGCGGACCTAGCTAAGGGCCTAAGACCAGTACCGGGGCTGGAGAGGGGTAGCCCAGCTATAGAGGGAGGCAGCAGGTCCAAACCCAACCTTGCCTGTGATGAGTGGCTGATATACTGCAGTCTGCCCCAGGGTGCAGGGGCTAGTTGGTGACTGGCAGTAGCTTTATACTGAGGTGAGGTGGGGATTAGAGAATTGGGGGTTCCCCAGAGAGGGGAGACCTAGAGCCAGAGTGCGGCACCCCAGATCAAAGGGCACCGGGGTCCAGGAAGGACTAGATGACCTCTTGATGGACTAGATGACCTCTTGATTGGACTAGATGACCTCTTGAGGTCCCTTCCAACTCTGATATTCTATGATTCACAACCAGCGGCAGTGGGACACCGGCCTGCAGAGGACGCTGGGGGGGGGGGGGGGGGGTGGTTCGGCAGGGCTGGCGGTGCTGGGGGTGGGGGGAGTGTTTCAGCATGGCCAGGGGGTTTCGGCCCTCAGCAGCACGATCCAGCACATAACATTTGCGAACATGTGCACCCACTTCCAAGTAGTAGCCTTGCGTATTTCCCTAATAAGAAATCTTTAAGTGAAGCTAATGATGCTTCCACCACTTGAAGAATAAGGCCATTCAATAGGCAGCTCAGGAATTTCAGCTAACTCATAATATTGCACAGTGCATTGTTTAACCCATCTGGAAACAGTATGAGTGGACACATTAGGATGTGAGATTCTTAGCATAAGAAACGATCTAAGTGACTTCCTAAAACTTGCAGGTGTATTTAAGTAGTCTGGAAGAGCCAGCCTACCATCTCAAAGTATGTACAAAGACTCTGTTTTACTAGCATGAGGTCTTGGAAAGAAAACCAGTAAATCAATTGTCTGATGTGAAACAAACTATTTTTGGTAAAAACCTGGGATCAGGTCTGAGGACCACTTTATCTTTCCAAAAATTAGTAAGTGGTGGGTCATCAGGGTGTACAATTCACTCACACTTCTGACTGACATAATAGCAGTGATGTATGGCAGTTTAATAGATAAATAAAATAACACTCCATCATGGAATTTAAAGGGTGACCTCATACTCATAAATAATACCAAATTAAGATCCCAAATTGGGACAGGATCACTAAAAGAAGGATATATATTAGATAACCCATTCATAAACCTTTTGACAGAGTCATGTACAAATAGTGATCTACCATTGACCAAAACATGGTAAACTGAAACAGCAGCCAGGTGAACTCTTAAAGAAGAATTAGACAACCCTTCAATATTTAATGTCCTTAAAGTCTGAAGAATAAGAGGTATGGAAGCTCACACCAGAGAGTCAGATTTTCCCTTCATCCAAACAACAAATGTATTCCATTTTAACTGATAACACTCTCTTGTAGATAGTTTTCTAGAAACGGAGCAGCATATTCTACACCAAAGAAGAACATGACTGCTCAAGACTAGTCCAAGTCCAATGGCCCTTCGCGGTCAGATGAAGAGACTGTGGATCTGGATCTGCCTTGTTGCGGTTACAAAATATCCGGAGACAGCAGAAGGCACCATGTGTCTGACAGGTGAAGGCGAACTGAATGGCTCTTAATGTCAATACAATGACATGCAAGTTCTTTATTTGGAAAGCCCAGTGGCTCAATTGTAAATTGAGCCAAACAATCTCACTATCCAATGTTGGATGCATCCGATGTTAGCATCACCGATGGCAAAGGGAGATTTAATAGAACATTTTGGCAAACATTTGATCTGTTCATCCACTGCCTCAGACAACCCAGAAGCTCATGAGGCATGGTGAAAAACACAGAAAAACATGTGCTGTACTGCCCAAATTCTGAGATGAACAAAAGGAGTAACAAAAGTGGTAGCTGCCATCAACCCCAGGAGACCCAGGAAGAAGACCACCTTATTGATGATTTCACAAATCTGAACCTATTTGTTCTATTTTTAGAAACACGTTTTCTGTAGGGAAAGCTCTTCCTGCTACTGAGACCAGTATGGATCCGATAAACCTCTGTGTTGGGCAGAGATTTGATTTCCTGAGAAGTAACCCACATCTGAGAAGAGGGGGACTGTAACCTCGAAGTGAAGTAACAGGACTCCCACACAGCCACATTCAACAGCCAATTGTCCAAAGTCATGTAAACAAAACTAGCCTGTTTTCTTAGGTGCACCACTACCACCAAAAGGTACTTTGGGGGGGAGGGAGGACTTTTGGTATTGACAATACTCCAAACAGGAGCAATTTGTATTGGAAATGGTGCCCCACCAAAATGAACTGCAGGTATTTTTGACGACTATGCTAGACAGCAATATGAAAATACACTTTCTTTAAAATCGAGAGTGGGGAACCTTCCTGTAAGCAAGTTAACATCCAAAACAGGACTTTTCAAGTGTACCTGTTCTAATTTCTTAAATCTAAAATCAGATAAAAACTCCCATCTTTTTTATCAGAATGAAACAACGTTATGAAAAATGCTCTTCAGAAGGCAATGAGTGTGTAAGCTGACGTGGACATGTCTGAACTACCTCGATCAACATGTTAGGAAACTTATTTTTGCATCATTCTTATGGGCTATCTACCATGTTTTACTATACTACGAAATCATAATTTAGATTATTCTCATAAAGTTATGTTTTGGGTGGATTGATTACTTATGAATTTCAGAATGTTTGTGTTCAAAATATAATTGGTATGTTAGTTTGTTGTGGGAGTATTTATCAATTTACATTTTTACTGTTATTGCAGGACTTCTGAAATGACTTTTTTATTGCTCAATATAATTAAACATCCTAGGTGAAGATTTCCTGTTTAAAAGTAAAGATTTATTAGGCACTTATGAATTTGAACATTTAAAAACATTTTTCTCAAGCTGTTGGGTATGTTGCTAGAGATACGTGTTTAAATAGATTTAGACCATCCTTATGACTAATTATTTTCCCTATAAAATTGGGTTTAGAATAAATCATATCATTTAAACAGTGGTACAAACAGCTGCAGTAGGAGTACAAGCTTATATTTTTAAAGCAGTGCACTGAGTAATAGTGAGTGAAAGTGAGGACTAGTATACACTACCGCTTAAGTCAATGTAACCTACGCTGCTCAGAGGTGTGAAGAAGACACCCCCCCCCCCCCGAGCGACATAAATTACATCGACCTAAGCACGGTCCACACTGGTGCTGTGTCAGCAGGAGTCACTCTCCCGCCAACATAGCTTCTGCCTCTTGTGAAGGTGGTATAATTATGCCGGCAGGGAAGCGCTCTTCTGTCAGCATAGCACATCTTCAACTAATGCAGCTGCGCTGATGTAGCACTTGCGTGTAGACTTGCTCTGAGATTTTTACCATTTTGTTTCAGGGTCCAGCTTAGACAGAAGGGGTTATGAATGTTCATCATATGCAATGTCTACAACTTCATTGTGATCTGTTGGTACCACCATCAGTGTTGCAATTACACGTCAAACAACAAATTACCTATATAAAAACAAAAACAAAAAAGACTTTCTTCATCAGCCAATAAAAGCATGGATGAGTTTCTAATCAGACAAGCAAATTCCAGCAAGACTCCATAGATGCAAAGATTGCTTGGTTCATTTATGCAACACATTCTCCCTTTCATCTTGTCCAGAACAAACAGTTCGTTGACATTGTTCAGTCATTACAACCCAGGCTACACTATACCCGGCAGAGCAAACATTGCTGGAGACAATGTATAAGAGGGAAATGTAATAGCGTACAAAAAAAATTGATGGGAAATTTGTTAACCTGACTCTTGCTGGGTGGAGAAATGTACACAATGATCCAGTAATAAGTGCTTAAGTGACAACAAAAGATGGGGTTGTTGATCTTACAGATGTATCACTTACAGAAGTGATACATCAGGAAATGCCATACAGCAGGATACTTAACCCTCCTAATGTTTTGGGGCTTGACCCCAATATGAAAAATAATGTAAATAATTTTCATGCTAAATCTGTTCCTCTTCATACATTAAGTATTCTCAAATTAGGATGAGGTCATTGTTTTTACCATCCTACCTGTTGTCATTTTTGTGTAACAAAGAAAAGTTACTAAAAGAGTAATGGGGTCAGTTAGACCCCTCAACGTTAGTAAATAGGGACAATGAAGTTACTGCACTTCCAAGATATTTGGGGGTCTTTTGGACTCCAAACATGTACAAAACTTTAAATAAAACATGATAGGCAAACCATTCACTCTTCTTTAAATAGTCTCAAACAATAAGGGCAACCTCTTAGGTTTGGTTTTGTCTACATACCTGTTGTGATTTTAGTGTACTGAAAAAAGTCACTAAACTGGTATTGGGGTCAATTAGACCTCAAATTAATTATGCAGGTATTCCAACATCAGATTGTTTTTATTTTGAAACAGCAATTATGACATGACTGTATGAATCTTTCACATTGATTTTGTCACAGTTTCCGTGTTTTTTGTTACACAAAAATGCACCAAAAGGGTCTTGGGGATCTGTGAGAAACCCAGGTAACATTTGCCTCATGTATCATCACAATTGTTCAGCAAATTGAGTTTCTTTGAAGATAACATTGTCAAATTAATTTTCTGGGACGCCTACACTTGCTAGGAAGCGTTTCTGGGGAAGCCACAATTGTCAGACATTTTCTGGCAAGCCCTCACTTGACAGATTCTGTTGTTGGGGCAAGATTCACTGCTGCTGGGGGAGAGTTGCTGTTGCATTGCACATACACAATGCATGTCTGAATGCATGTATTGTTTAGATTTTGTTAAATTGTAAGTGGCATAATAAATCTTTGAGTAACTGATGGATGTTTCTCAGGGAGCTAGATACAGAAATGGTGAAACCACTGGTGCAGAAAAGAAACACTGCAGCTTTGCCTCAGACTTCTAGAGAAGCAGTGTCTAGTCAGTGTGCTGGAGACTGATCCAGAACCTAAGAAACAGGGAAGATGTTACATTTATGCCAGAAAACGAGACAGAAAAACACATCCAAAATATGCAAAGTGTAAAAACTTTGTATGTTCAGAACCTGTCACCTATTTGCTCCATTTGTTCATATTGGTAGGACATTTACTGCCACTTTGCTGTGTTTGTGCCTTTTATATTATTGCTATTTTTGTTGTCTAAACATGGGGTCATTTAGACGCCAACACCTACATAGTGTGTAGCTTCTGAATCTAGGAAAGTGTTAACATGTTCATAGTTTTATAGTTCACTGGTTACAATAAAGTCAATTTTAAATGCATCCTATGTGGGGGTGAGGATTCCAGTTTTCACATTAGGGGCCTCCAAGATTCCATTACAGAAATAATCAGGTGATTTTTGGTTCAATATGAGGGTTAAAAGAAGTAGTAGTAAAAAGCTGTAACAAACTTTAAACAAAAATTCAAGAGTTGTGTGTAGCTTTGCCAAACACAATGCTGCAAATGTAGCAAAGATGAGAAGAGACATTGAAGAAAATAAGAAAGGGAACCAGAAAATTTTAACGTATGGGTAGGGCCCTACCAAATTCATGGTCATGAAAAATGCGTCACAGACCGTGAAATCTAGTCTCCTCCCATAAAATCTGGTCTTGTGTGTGCTTTTACCCTATACTATACAGATTTAATGGGGGAGACCAGTGTTTCTCAAATTGGGGGTCCTGATCCAAAAGGGAGTTGCAGGGGGATCGCAAGGTTATTTCAGTGGGGTCATGGTATTGCCACCCTTACTGCCTTCAGAGCTGCGTGGCCAGAGAGCAGTGGCTGTTGGCCAGATGCCCACCTCTGAAGGCAGCGCCCCACCAGTAGAAGCTCAGAAGTACCATACCGTGCCACCCTTACTTCTGTGCTGCTGCCTTTAGAGCTCAGCATCTGGAGAGTGGCAGGTGCTGACTGAAGACCCATACCATACCATGCCATCCTTACTTTTGCGCTGCTGCTGGCGGCAGCTCTGCCTTCAGAGCTGGGATCCCGGCCAGCAGTCACTCTCTCCAGCTCTGAAGGCAGTGCTGCCACCTGCAGCATCACAGAAGTAAGAGTAACAGTACCGCAAACACTCCCCCCCCCGCCCCCCCGCAATAACCTTGCGACCTCCCCACAACTCCTTTTTGGGTCAGGACTCCTACAATTACAACAGCGTGAAATTTCAGATTTAAATAGCTGAAATCATGAAATTTATTATTTTTAAAATCCTATGACCATGAAATTGACCGTGAATTTGGTAGAGCCCTACATATGAGTGCAGAGCTCATTTGATGCATCTTTTAGCCAAAGACTTATGTACAACTCCAGGAATAAAGGAAAATGATGCTGAATTTGCAAGATACAACCACATTGCTTCAGCTTCACTGCAGAGAGCAGCAGGATCCAAACTAATTCTTCCGCATAATGTACGATGGAATTCAGTGGTTGACTATTTTGAGCTATTTATTAAGAACTGACCTATTCTGATGACAATTTGTGAAGACATTCATGACAAAATAGATGGAACGATCACTGCCGAAGTAGTTAACATCAGACTAAAGAGAAATGTAGGAGACATGCTGAATACACTGAAACCTATTTCCACAGCCTTGGACAAACAGCAGAAAGATTGCTGCTGTATTGCTGATGAAATTTGGGGACAATTTCAAGAAACATTGAAGAAAGAAATACACAGCAACAAAGTTAAATTGCAGGCAGTTAAGAAGCAGGTGGATTAAGCATTTACTCCACCTCATTTTCTTGCCAATATTCTCAACAAAAATACCACAGTGGATGCCTAAGTGCTGAAGAAGATGCTGCTATGACATAGGAATCTAATAATCACCCATCAATCTTGACAGCCATAATAAATTTCAGAGCTGGAGGTGAACCATTCAAGGAGTATTTAGTTGATGTTTTAAAGAAAGTCACACCAGTGGAGGTCACTAGCTAAGCGCCTGGAACCAGAGCTTGTTGAAGTGCTAAATCAGCTTTTGACAGCAGTAGCCTCTTCTGCAGGCACAGCGAGAGTACTTTCTTCATTTTGACTAATTCATTCAAAGTTGAGAAATTGACTGGGAACTGAAAAAGTAGGAAAACGTGTCTCTCTCTTCCAGTCTATGAAGGAGGGAGGGATCTATTAATCTGAAAAGTTTGAAGGACAGCCTAAGTAGTTTAGGGCTGGTTTTCCCTACAAAGTTAGGTCATCTTAACTACACCACTCAGGGCTATGAAAAATTTTACATCCTAGGTAATGTAACTAAGCAGGCCTGAGCCTCATTGTAGGGAGGTGGATTTACCACAGCAACAGAAGAACCCCCTCTATCGCTGTACTGAGTATCTATGCTACAGCGCTACATCAACACAGCTGCAGCAGTGTCGCTGTAGCATTTCTAGTGCAAATATACCCTTAGGAGATTGTCTTATTTTGAAGGGACATAGGCAAGAAGGCACTTAAGTTCCAATCACTTTCACTTAGGCATATCTGAAAATTTTCCCAGGCTGAAATAATAGTTTAATTCACTAACTATAGTTAATCCCCCTATTTAATAAATCAATTAGCTGTAAATGTGAAACATGTTTTGAAACAGAAGTATATGTATCCAAAACATTTAAGGTTGTTTTAATAAAAAGATTAGATGCTGTTTTATGCATTTGATTAAACTGCAATTACCATCATAATGAAGCTTGACACTAATATTGAGCAAAAAAAAAAAAAAAAAATCTAGTAATTCAGCTATATAGTATTCACCATTTTCTAACATACTAAATATGTACAACGGCAATAGTGTACCCTCCTAGGTAGCAAAAAGATGTACCAAACTTAGTGTAACGGCTCTACTTAGCTATAAATCAACATGTTTTTATGGTTGTATCAACCAATAAGAATGTACTTTTTTTTAGAAAATAACCTTTCCATTTGTTCTCAGGTTGATTAAAATCAATTATTTAAATTGAGGCTTTCCACTTGGAGATTTAAATCGCCTTGATTTAAATCAATACGTCCTGCCACAAAGTCATGGAACTGCAGAGCATCCTCACAAGGGGAGGAGGTGTAAGACACACTCATATGCTCATCAAGTGACAAGTCCAGATCAAGGACTGTGTCTAGTGTCTCCTGTTCAAAAAGAGGATCCATTTCCTCCTCCCTTTTTTCTCAGAGTGGTGTCCGGTACCACTGTCTGCACTAACAGATCCAGAGGAACCAGTTGAGACGAATGATAAGCCACTGAATCCTTACTAGAGGAAACTTCACCTCTCCATCCATAAGGAGGATCAATCAAAAAACTGTTCTGGTGGAAACCAATAGGATCATGAAGACCATGGCTACCAGTCTCTCCAGTAGCTGGGATTGGATATGTACCCATGCAAAGAGGAGTGAAAGGGTAGGATGGCATAAAAATGGGACAAAGCAGGTCTCCTGATTCTTCCTCTATCCTCTTCTAAGGATGGACCAGACCTCTTATCTGGCATGGATCTCAATGCAGAGATCAACAGAGCCAGAGAATGGAGAGAAACAAAGGGTGAGAAAGATCTGCCCAGACATCCTATAAGAGTCTTGCAAGGAGGCACAGAAATGTCTGGAGACAAGCTAACAATCTTCTCTACTTTCTTCTTCTATAACCTCTGCTCTTTTTCCTCAGTAGGTCCTGTTGGCAAGGCGTGAAAGTAGGGCAGGGGTGTGGTTGCTGAGGATGGAACTGCTGACAAAACCAGTACTAAAACTCAACACATCCCTCACCACAGCATAATCTTCCGGAGTTCACAGCCCTGGGATAGCCACTTGCTAGTGGGACAACACAAACAGCCCTATTGTGCTTGATGGTGCTACTTCTGGGGCTGATCTCAATGGGGCCTGTGCTGGCACCAGAGTTGACAGTCCCACCTGAGTAGATGACTGTCTCACAGAGTGCCCCAGCTTGAAGTACACTCTATTTCCTTTGTCCACATGCTTACTGGACTGCCAAGGATCTCTCTCTCCTGGATGCTGAGTACTTCAAGAAAAACTTGCAGTGTGTCTTCCTCAGTACCAGGGAAGGAGACTGGTGCAAGGATTCAGCCAACACAGGAGGAGTGCTCCAGATTGCAGCCGATGTTCTCGGCAGCCATTCTAAGCAGGAAGGCTCTGAGGGAGGGCACAGTACTGACTCCATCAGTAAAAATTTAAATCTGGATGCCCTATCACTTGTAGACCTTGGTTTAAAGTTCTAAAACTTTGACACTGATCCTGGATGTGTGACTCCCTGAAATACTTTAGGCAACTGGAATGCAGATCACTTACTGGCATTGGCTTTTTGCAGGAATGTCAGGGTTTGAAGCCCAGTGATGAAAGTATGCCCTGGTACCAGAATGCAACAAGGGGAATCAAAGTACATAACACTCTACAAAGCAAACTTAGTACTGAAAATTACTTAACACTAAATCTATGGCTAACCAAGTACCCAACCAGGTACAAAATAGACAAATTGGGAAAACTTGCAAAGGCAAGACAAGACATTCCAACAACTGTCACAGGAGACTAGAAGGAACTGAGGGGCCTCAGGGATGGCTCTGCCCTTTATACCATCAGGCAGCAGCGCAAGTCAGCAGAGGGCACATGTACCACCCTGATAGGTACCGCTGAGGGAAAAATCTCCAATAACTGCACTGGTGCGCGCATGCACACGCGCGCGCACACACACAAGGTGGAATGGACATGTGCAATCACACGAAGGAGTTTTGCATTTAAAACTAAAAAAGGAAAGTAGTATCTGTAGTTTGTGAATTGAGCTGTTTCTGATCACCAAAACAACAAGGAGTCTGGTGGCACCTTAAAGACTAACAGATTTATTTGGGCATAAACTTTCGTGAGTAAAAGAAGAAGTGAGGTTTTTACTCACGAAAGCTTATGCCCAAATAAATCTGTTAGTCTTTAAGGTGCCACCAGACTCCTTGTTGTTTTTGTAGATACAGACTAACACGGCTACCCCCTGATACATGATCTGATCACCAAGTCCTTCAAGATTTTAGAACTAGTAAATTTCATACTCACACACCTAGTTTTTTATTTACAGATTGGAAGACGAAAACAAGCTTTCTGCTTTTTCAACATCCAATTGATTTCTTAACTTTGAATGAAATAGATATTTAACTGAACTGGTTGAACAAACAGATGACAAAAATATTCTCCCTGCCCCATGAAAAGTTATTATTGCCAAAAGCTGGTTGAGCACTTCAACAGACTCTGGCTGCAGATGCTTAGCCAATGACAAACTATGAACTCGTGAAACTTTCTTTAAAACTTGGCAAATGTACTGCTTAGTATTATTTTTGCATTTAATTATTTTTACAATTATAATAAAGTTAGGCCCTAACATAGGTTGACAATTTCAAATTTAAAGTATTTAACCACTGATTTTACCCATGACTGATTTCCTTCAAATAGCTTCTGGTGCATAATACTAATTCTTCTTCCATGTGTAGCACTTATGTGCAATTCTCAAAGCACTTCCAAAAAGGATAATACATTTACTTGGTGGTACTTTATGGATTTTAAAAATTGTATTAGTTATTAATAGGGCCCTACCAAATTCACGGTCCATTTTGGTCAATTTCATGGTCATGGGATTTTAAAAATCGTAAATTTCATTATTTCAGCTATTTAAATCTCCTGCTGTTGTAATTGTAGGAGTCCTGACCCAAAAAGGAATTGTGGGGCGGGGTCACAAGGTTATTGTAGGGGAGCTGCAGTACTGCTACCCTTACTTCTGCGCTGCTGCAGGCAACAGCACTGCCTTCAGAGCTGGGCAGCTGGAGAGAGGCGGCTGCTGGCCAGGAGCCCAGCTCTGAAAGCAGCAGTGCAAAAAGTAAGGGTGGCAATACTGTGATGCCCCCTAAAATAACCTTGCGACCCCCCTGCAACTCCTTTTTGATTCAGGACCCTCAATTTGAGAAACGCTGGTCTCCCCCGTGAAATCTGTATAGTGTAGGACAAAAGCACACAAAAGACCAGATTTCATGGGGGGAGACCAGATTTCATGGTCCGTGATGTGTTTTTCATGACTGTAAATTTGGTAGGGCCCTAGCTATTATTAAGATTGAAGTATTTAAAATAAAAACAATAGGGCAAAAATAAGGGAACAGAAAATAGCAGGTAGGGGAAAGAATAAACATGAGCAAGAGGGTGGGGAGAAAGAAGAACAGAGACAGGCTGAAGGAATTAGAAATAGAGGTGGGGTGTAAAAAAGGAGAGAAAGGGGAAGATGAAGAAGAGAATGACAGAGGGAAGTGTTGGTGGGAAAGAAGGGCTGAAGATCGGTAAGAAGGTCAGAATAAACATCCAACCAATCAAGAGGAAGTCTAGTCCATTTTGAAGAGAGATTCTTCTGATTCCTGTATCAGAGGGGTAGCCATGTTAGTCCGTATCCACAAAAACAACGAGGAGTCTGGTGGCACCTTAAAGACTAACAGATTTATTTGGACATAAGCTTTCATGGGTAAAAAAACACTTCTTTAGATGTGGTTCTTCATCTGAAGAACTGGTTTTTTACCCACGAAAACTTATGCCCAAATAAATCTGTTAGTCTTTAAGGTGCCTTTCTGATTCCAGGGAGCCTCCAGGGTCCACTGTACTTTTCAAAATTGCAAAGGCCAATTACAATTCCAGTCACTAAACTATGAGTCTCTCTTGAAAGCTCTGGTAACAAACACTGCTTTGTCAAAAGTAACGAAAAAAATCTATATCGCTACATACATTTGTAATATGGCAAGATGTTCAAAATTCAGTCAATGGCCAACCTCAACTTAAATAAAGGGTGCAGTCCAAAGCTATCAGACAGTCTTGCATGTTATGCTCCCTTCTGATCTAAAAAGCTTTCCATTTTGCTGGAGATGGAACACTACATAATTGGCTCTCTAGCCTCCATAAGCAGCACTGTTATGTTGGGGCTCAGTCGTTCATGATGCTGATTACGTGTGAACACATGCTTAAGAGCTTTATTGGATCAAGGGCAAAGATAATAACCTCACCAAAGTCAATGGGACTGCTCATGTACTTAATCACATGCTTATGTTCTTTCCTGGACTGGTGACAGAGTGTCCATCACCATGAAGGATCATGCTTTTAAAGATGAGTGTGGATTCAAGTCTACTCCTCCTCTTCAAAAACTGCTAAAACACAAAACCCATGCAAAGAGGAAAGAAGTGAAAAAGTGGCCAGTGAACCAGAATTTCAGGGTCTCTCTCCCTCTCTCAAAGGACTATGCTTGCTAACAAAAATTTCTTTGGCGCAATAAGGGTGTGGTGTATTTGAGAAAGAATTTATTGTGAAGTCTGGAATGCTGCCACATTTTCCACGATGCCACATAAAGTTGATCTTACATAAACTTTTTTTTAAAGATTTTGTCATGCTATACAAAGCCATTTATATTGCTTTAATCTGTGGAAAATGAATATTATGTACACTATCCATTTTTCACAATGAAGCAGAACCCTGCTTTGAAGAGCTACCCTTTTCTCTAAAAAATTACAATTCTATTCAACTACAAAGTAGGTTCCTAAAAAAAAATTCCATAAAAAGGTAAACATTATTTAATTTGCTCAAATATTTGAAACTTGGAAAATACCAGATTTACAGTTGCCCATGCAACCTTAATTCTGCCCCCCTTAGGCATCTATCCTGTGCACTTAATGAAGTAGGGGTCCTGTGGCAAAAATAGTATGTGATCATGTAATTAAAGATTGTACCATAATGCATACACTCAAGAGGGTAAAATTAAGGTTGCATAGGCAACCAGAAAGCTACATTTTCTAACTTTCAAGTGCTTGATTTTGCAACCTAAATAATGTTCTTTTAACACTGGAATTTTTTAGACTAATTTCCTAGTAAGTATGGGTTATATTTTTATAAAGAAAGTTAAAACAAATTCTATTATGAGCAACGGTAACAACCCCTCCATTATGCATCCTCTTTAGAGTATGAACCCTGAATCTTCAGCATTGCAAAACAGACTGCTGCTACCTTGAGCTAGGACTAACTAAATCAGCTGACAGCAGGGGAGGCTATTACACCAGATGGAGGAATTAAACATTTGATCCACATCCTAGGCATGGAAGATGATCTGACGGGTGGAACCCAGCCCAGCTCTCTCCCTTTCCCCTTCCATTCCAGAAATTATTAGGGTAGCTTCTGTCCCATATGGTGCCTCTAGAAGGGAAGAGATGAACTGCTAGGGCCATGTACTGGGTCCTGAAGGATAGTTGGGAGTGAGCTTAACTCATCCCCCATCCTTCCCAGGAACTGGAAGAGCTCATGTGGCAGGCCTGGAGCATGGTAGGGAAGAGACAGGTCACAAAGGCCAGGAAGACTGGGGAGGAGCTTGGCCCAGCTCCCTCCTCTTTCTCCACCTGACACATATGGTGTCCTTAGGAGTGAGCATGAGACACTGGGGCCAACAGATGTACTAGAAGTTTCCAGGTGTGCCCAGTAGTGTGTGCTGCTGCTGCAGTGGTGGAGGCATCATCCAGCCTTAAAATGTTCATGTGTAGTTATTCTGGCATGCTACCAAAATCTTCCTGAACACCTTGTTCAAGAAAAAGGAAGTGGCAATTAACAGATTATACTCCAGCAAAAGCTGAATGGAATTTCATGGGACAAAGAAAAGCCATTTCTATATCTGAAGTCATTCCGCCTGTGAATATCAAAGGCCTGCTGTAGATAATGGAGATGTGATTGCTTCTCAGAGACAAGGTCTCAAGAATCTTTTATAATAGAAAATGTTAGGCAAACTAATGGCACTTCTACACTTTAAACTTGTTACAGGTTTTGCATATCCATATTAAATGAGCAGTGCTCACCCCCATGCATTGTTATCCCAAGATTAAGGTAGTTTTGCCTTGTATCATTGCTACTACAGTGACCTGGACTAGGCTATGCTAAAGGTGAGGAGCGGCAGAGGCAAACCAAGACCAAAAGGTTCATTTTAAGTTTTTAGAACCTTATAAGGGATACCCCAAAAAACATAGCCAAACAAACATAACAGAATATTACCAAGTACTTACTAATTATAATAATAAACTATAAATTACCAACACATTAACCTTTGTGAGCTTGTATATGCCACTCTTCCTTACTTTGTGAAGGTAACACCAGATGTATCGTTATTAACAAGAACCAAAGAAACCACTATGTCACTTCAGAGACTCAACTTTTCCTCTACGTGGCTATAAGACAGACTCCACTCTTGCTCTTCTATCTTTTGCTTCTCTTCAGCTCGTAGTGCTCCTTAGATTCAGTATGCCTGTGGCAGTACCTCTTCACCAAGTTTATCCGCAAGGGGGATTTCAGTGGTCCTCACTTGACCATTAGGCATCTGTGACGGGGTCGGCGTACCCCGCACTAGCCCAGAATTAGGCCCCAGGGGTTGAGAGCGGAAGTCCTGCCTCCCTGGCAAGACTGGGCATGCTCCAAGTGCTCTACTAGTATAAAGGGAGGGAGACTGGCTCATTCTGGGCTGGAGGCCGCAGGGGAAGGACCTGCCGAGGAAGTGCCTGCGGAGGGCCAGTCACAGCCTCTGACCACGCCAGAAATCGCAGCTCTCCAGAGCCCGCCTGCACCCCGGCAACTGGAGGAGACCCTGGAGACAACTGGACCTGTCGAACACAGGGGAATTGACGTCTCATGGGAAACCCCATCACAGACTCAGGTAGGAAGTGACCCAGGGAGGGTGTCTGAGTGGTACCTCCCACCCAGGGAAACTCAGCGTGTTTCGGCAGGACCCCCCTGCTGAATCAGTGGCAAGCAGCTATGCCACTGTTAGGGCCCTGGGTCAGGGCCCAGTGGAGTTGGGTGGGCCTGGGCCCCCCCTATGGGGGTAGCCACACCCCAATGCTATAGACTCTGGCCACTAGGCCATGCTACCCTGCGCCAAAGGGTCGCTTTATGGATTCCAGCTGTTAGGCCACGCTGCCCTGCAACAAAGGGAGCACTATAGACTCTGGCCGCTAGGCCACGCTGCCCTGCACCCAAGGGTGGCGCTGTAGACTTTGGCCACTAGGCCATGCTGCCCTACACTGCACGGTGGCGCTATAGACTGACTGATAGTCCACGCTACCCTGACCCCACAAGCGTGGACTATCACAGCATCTTTGAATGCTATTCATTCAATAGATGTTCAGTTATTCTCTTGGTTCATCTACCTTTTTTCAGGGCTTGTCTATACTTACCGCGCTGGTTCGGCGGCAGGCAATCGAACTTCTGGGTTCGATTTATCGCGTCTAGTCTGGACGCGATAAATCGAACTCAGAAGTGCTCCCCGTCGACTCCGGTAATCCTGCTCGCCGAGAGGAGTACGCGGAGTTGACGGGGGAGCCTGCCTGCCGGGTCTGGACGGCGGTAAGTTCGAACTAAGGTACGTCAACTTCAGCTACGTTATTCACGTAGCTGAAGTTGCGTACCTTAGTTCGATTTGGGGGTTTAGTGTAGACCAAGCCTCAGGATCTATTTTTATCTAACACAGACGTTCAATCAATTCCTTTTTCACCAATTCTATTTGTATCTGAATTTAAATCAGAATTACTGTATACATATTAGTGTATGTGCAGTACAACAAAGCTTTGTTTATGCAGATGTAGGGATTTCAGTATACTTTGTTGTGATTTGAATTCATATAGGTATGGATTTTATTCCAGCACCTGTGGAAGTACAGAGGAAATGGATATTTTCATGAGTTGTTCCAGACACAAAGTCTGGAACTACAAAGAGATACACAACATATTTTTATAAAGAATACACCAACTGCCTCTCCTTCTGACGTTATCTGAGCTCCTCCCCCAGCTTCAGCTACCCTGCCACTGGCTATTCCCTTCCCAGGCCAGCATTCTATGCTGCTGCATCATAGCTGCAGGCCTCCTAATAGCACCTGAGTAACTCAAAACTACAGCAGGTACTAGTTCTGGAGCCAGGGTTACTACACTACCATACAGCAAAATGTTTGAAATCAGTACTCACACATTCTGATCAAACATTTCATAGTGCATTGCTCCACCATCGTGCTATTTGCATTCTGGGATTTTTCATGCTGTGTATTGAGGGATACTTACCAGAAGGCAATAGAATTCTAGGGCTTGGGATCAAATTAACTAATTCCCATTATTGCTCCTTTCATCCCATCATCCATCTGGATTCAGTAATCTAACAGCATTTTCAAAGCACAGTCAGGCAGCATGGGGGAAGCACTGGTGAGTGTTGCAATCCTCCCAGTGATGAATATAAACAAGTTGCTAAAAGAATATCTAAATTAAGGACCAGGTTGATAACAGCTCTCAAAGAGGCAGCAGTTGAAATAAAGCAGACAATTTTGATCTTTTCCTGGGGCAGCGTCTCTCAGTGGAGAGCTGATTTTCAGCCTGGTCAAGAAGCACTGACTTGTGGGACCAGATAAACACTGGCATGACCAGCAGTGGTGGCAGATCATCAGGATACTGAAAGCCACTTTTCTAAAAATACATGCAAAGCTTGTGCTGGAGCTGCAGCAGCAAAACATTTATATGAGAACTGCTCTCTGTGTGGATAAGTGTGTTGCCACCACCATCTTGCAGTCTGCCCCCTCCAACTACTGCCAGTTGGTAACTATCCAATTTGGTGGCAGATCATCAACTATTGGGCAACTGATGGAGTTATGCACTGCAATTAAGAAGGTGCTTTGCCTCCTTCCTCAGTCTTAAGAGTGGGTAATGTATAGGAACTTATTAATGGGTTTCCATGGATGGGGTTCCCAAATTGCACTGGGGCCACTAATGGAACCCACATGCCTTTTCCTTGCGCCTCCTCCCTCCAACCCCCCACCTCAGGATTCACGGTACTGCAAGGCCTGGACAGTTAACCCATATTAAAACAGGGTGGTCTGTAAAGGTCTATGGTGCCAAGATCTGAAGAAAACAGTGTAGAGTTTCTAAAATGAGAAATGGAACATTTGCTCCCCTTGTGTCTATTGGCCTGCTAAACCCAGGGTTGTGAGTTCAATCCTGGAGGGGGCCATTTAGGGATCTGGGCAAAAATCTGTCTGGGAATTGGTCCTGCTTTGAGCAGGGGCTTGGACTAGATGATCTCCTGAAGTCCCTTCCAACCCTGATATTCTACGATCAATGGCACTGCCATTCCTCCAGCCATTCTAGAAAACCCTGCTTATCCTCTGCTTCGCTATGAAGCCTGGGTATTGAGCAACTATACTCTGAGCAGCTGTAGAATGACCATGGAATGTTCATTTGGGAAACCGAAAAATAGATGGAGGAGTCTAACTTTAGGCTGGAGGCTCATAAGAGATATCTGCCTCTTATGATAGCTACTTGCTGTGTTCTGAACAAATGTTATGAAAGTAAAGGGGAGAGAGCCTTGCAGATGGGTGGAAATTTGCTTAATATTTTAAACAGCCAGAGAAGGTGCCTCTATCACATGCTGCAACTACACAAGGTCACAGAGTCAGGGATGCATTACATGCTCCTATTTCGGGACTAGTAGGCCACTTGTGATCAATGTCTGTGCATTGGAATGAGGCATAAATCAGGATTACTGTATACATATTAGTGATTATGTAGTGCAACAAAGCTTTGTTTATGCCAGATGTGGGGGGTTCCAGTATACACTCTGGTAATTTTAATTCATGTACGTATGGATGTATTTTAGTATAACTCCTGTGAACATGGAGTGGAAATGGGTATTTTTATGAGTTGTTCCAGACAAAGTCATGACTATAAAGACATAATAAAAATATATTGTAAGAATACACAAATATAAACAGTTTGAATAATAAAAATAGCCTTCACCATAAAATGTGTGCAATTAGAGAACAACAAACCTTAAAAGGATTGCATGCAATCAAGTTTCTGACCCCAGGTCACAAATTATGTACCTAGCATACCAAAAACTGTTTTCTACCCCGTGGGATGGTGGTAGAACAGCATCTCCCTTGTGGGTCAAAGAGTTAAGGGGATCACCCACTATTTTCTTTGCTGTGCTGTGGCACAGAATGCCTACAAAAGAATCTGTTTCACTGTTGTAGCAGTGAATAGTGTGCCCCAGAAAGCAGACACTTCAGAGGTAGAGGGCTACTGGGGGGGAAATGTATAAGTTGTGACATGATCCTTGACCATAAAATTACCATATTGTCCAGGAGGGCTGTTTGCCTCTCCATCAGCTCCAGCAGCTGTACTCGGGAGGACCTGTCCTTTTCTCTCTCCTCTTTGTCATACTTCAGGAACCCTTCACTCTACTCCATCTTTTTATCCCTGTCTTGGGATGTACCCAAAAGTTCTTTGAATGTGTCATCCCTTGAACTCCTCCACTTCCGCCTATATAGACTGGACAGCCATTGACCTGATGTTCCAGCCTTGTCCTTGTTCAGCTGCTATAGGGAAATTAAAAAGAAAAAGGACGACTAATTATTGTCAAAACTGAAGTCTCCATGACTATGATAAAATGCTTCTTCCTCAATTTTGGAATTCCATTCCCATAGTCTTTTCCTAGTCTTGGATAAGATTGGAGATAGGAAGACATTTTCACAATCTTTCCTGCTGGAGCTGGACCTCCGGGCCTGTGCTATGAGTGAAGTGGGCGGGGGGTTGTTGTTATGCCAACAGGCAGAAAGGGGTAATTAATACAAAGTGGGCTGTTAGTATCAAGGGTCGGAACTATTAAATACAGAGCTGTAGAAGACAGAATACTAATTATTGTACTTCTGTAGGTGGAATGGGGGTTGATTGGTGGAATGGCCTGTAGATGTAGGCTATTAATACCTAGCTCTTACATCGCACTTTTCACCAGCAAATCAATGTAACCGTATGTGCACTTCTACAGGCTGTCCTTTGGAGGACACTACCCTGATGCATATCCCCAAAAGGCAGAGAAGGAGTCTGTTCAGAAAGGCAATAGGCAAACTGGGAAGATATGCCATGCTGCTGTTTGTCAGGGTGGCATCCCCAAAGCTGGTGAAGAGTGAAAGGGAAACACAAGCTATATGGGCCTTGCAGAGAGCTGCCTTGCCATGTAATCTTTGGGCCCAGTTAGAGCACTACTTTTGGCTTCAGTTCTTTTTTAACATGTGCAAATCTACATAAGTGCACTGCAAAATTAATATAATTCTTTAGTAGCTCAAAAGGGATTGATATCCTTAAAGTACCTGACAATAACTTCCTTTTGGAAAATATCTTTTCCAATATAACTCACAACATTTCACATTGACTTTTAGCTAAGGGCATTATTGAACCCATCAACCAGATAAATCCTCCTTGCTATCTTTTCTATATATCTTCTCTTACAATAAAAGGACCTTTACCTAAAATGACCTCATCCTAGAGCCATGTGGTGGGTGCCATCTTGGCGGGGACCACATATGAAAGAGTATGGATGGATGTTATTATAGCACACTGGAGGGAGGATGTGGAGCAGAACACACCAAGCTTCAGTAGTAGTTGTGTGTTTGCACTTAGATGGGGGGGGGAGTTGCAGACTTTGTACTCTCTCCAGTGTGAATGCCATTCTGAACAGTCTTTGCAAAGGGCAGAGGGGAAGTGTTAAAGCCTAGGAGGCAGAGATAGCCTACATTAAAGCCAGGAGGTGAAGAGAAGGTGGATCAACACGGCAGTACCCTGCCTGAACCCAGAACTAAGTTTTTCAAATCTCGCATACAATTGTATTATAATGCATCATGCAATACTTACTGGAAGTGGTCCCCTCCCCACTTTGAGTCTCTGCCTGTGATCCAATTGGTTCCTCTGGCTATGAGTCAGCCAGCTCCTAGGTCTCTGACATTATGTATCATGGTTCACCACGTGGATCAGATCAGAGATTTTATTTATCACTGTCGTCCTCTTGGTCGTGGTCAACTCAGTGGGGATGTAACTGTTGGTGTTCACAAAATCCAGTGGTTCAAGTGGTGGGATCTCTTGCAAATACACGGTCCTGCTCATTTTGAAGCTGCAAGCAATCCCAGAAGTCCTACTGTCCTTCACACTTTTGTAACCCAGCTGGATCTCCTTTCCCTGACTGGTTTGGGTTCTGCTTGTATCACCTTTATTTGTTCAGAAAGCCACTTGTATATTTGTGCATTATGTTAGCTAGAATTCAGATGGGCCTGTGCATGCTCCTCTCCCACACAGGATAACGAAGTTCAGGACCTCAGCATGAGTTCACCCAGAAGCACAAGAAATCACTGCTCAATAATCAGACTGTGGCCTAGTCTTCACTTACCGGCTGGTCCGGCGGCACGCCATCGATGTTCTGTGATCGATTTATCGTGTCTGGTTAAGACGCGATAAATCGATCCCGGAAGTGCTCACAGTCGGCGCCGGTACTCCAGCTCGCCGAGAGGAGTACGCGGCGTCGACGGGGGGAGACTTCCTGCCGCGTCTGGACCGCGGTAAGTCCGGACTAAGGTACTTCGAATTCAGCTACGTTATTAACGTAGCTGAATTTGCGTACCTTAGTCCGAAGTCCGGACTAAGTGGGGACCAGGCCTGTCACTCAACTAACTGCTGGAATCACAAAAGCAGAACCTGGCTGTGTACCAGCATTTAAATGGGACAGTGACCCTGGAGCAGCAGAAGGCATACACATAAAAAGACAGGATGGCCCAGATAGCCAGTAAAAGAGTATGGGACACCAGTAGAAGGACTTAACAGATGTGCATCAGTTGTTTTGTCATGGGGATCTAGCCACATCTACTTTGCTGCAGGTAAACTCATCCTGCATCCCTACAAGCCTGATTTCAAAATGAATTTCATGACATGCATTAAAAAGCCAGGTGATGCACAACAAATAAATCTGTGGATGTAAGTAACTAACATGAAATAACTCAAGTTGACTTGCAATAAATGTCAAATATGAACAAGCCTTAAACAAAAGGTGTGCTACCAGATCCCTATATTATAAGCCACATTATGGAAAGGTCACCTGTCTCTGTTGCGTTCACAGCCGAGGCTATAATAGGCTGTGCAGGTCGACACCGCTCCAGTATCCCTTTTAACACTGAGCAGTCTAGTTCGCAGCACAGAGCATGGAGGATGGATATTGGAATCCAAACAGGGACCACTAGAGTTGCTAACTATCTAATCACAGAAACCCAAACACCCTTGCCCCACCCCTGCCCAGAGGACCCACCCCTTCTCCGAGACCCTGCCCCGCTCACTCCATTCCCTCTCCCTCCATTGCTCGCTCTCCCCCACCCTCACTCAATTTCACTGGGCTGGGGTGCAGGCTCCAGGCTGAGCCTGGGGCAGCGGGTTGGGGAGCAGCAGGGAGTGAGGGGGCAAGCTCTGGGAGAGAGTTTGAGTGCTGGAGGGGACTTAGGGCTGGGGCAGGAGGTTTGGGTGTAGGAGGGGGTGGGGGTTCCAGGAGGAGGCTCAGGGCTGGGGGAGGGGGTTGCCGTGAGGGGTTCAGGCTCCGGCTGGGCGGCGTTTACCTCCCTGCCTGCCCTGGCCCCACGCTGCTCCCAGAAGCAGCCGACATATCCCTGCGGCTCCTGGGGGAGCACCCATGGGACTCCACGCACTGTTTCTGCCTGCAGGCCCCAACCCTGCAGCTCCCATTAGCCGCAGTTGCAGGGATGTGCTGGCCGCTTCTGGGAGCCATGCACGGCCAGGGAGCCTGCCTTAGCCCCACTGGACTTTTAGAGGCCTACAATCACCCAGTTTGGCTTCAGAAGCCTCCAGGAGATAGAGCCCAATTCCGGGAGACTCCCAGCAAAACCAGTAGGGACCAGACATCTCAAAAAAACCTCCAGTTACAGGTAAGTAAACTCCTCCTCTTCAAGTGATAGTCTCCAAGAAAATGGATTTGCAAGCACTGACCAGCTAAGAGGTGGGTGCGAGGAACTGCAGTCTGTAGTACAGCACAGCCTACGACTGCATATGCAGCCACCTTGGGTGCGAGGAACTGCAGTCTGTAGTACAGCACAGCCTATGACTGTATATGCAGCCACCACTGGGGCAATGAAGTCACGAAGGTGTGAACGGAGCACCATGTTGCTGAGCAACAGATGTCCTGCCACAGTACGGCCACGAGGTAGGCCGATGTGGCCATGATCACTCACGCAGAGTGCGCTGTGACTCCAGCAGCGGGAGGTACATTGCATCGGTAACATTCATGGATTCACCGGAGACCCACTTGGAGATTCCTTGCAAGGGACAAGACCTCTTCTCACATCGATCAACAATGGCGATATAGAGTCTCAGTGATACCCAAAAGGCAGAGGTGCATTGGAGGAAGAAAGCCAATGTACATTGGATGTCAAGGGAATATAGTGCGCTGTCCACGTGTGAGGCATGGGGTTTGGAACAAAAGGCCAGGAGGTGAATTGTACTGATTTAGGTGGAATTCCAACACCTTCAGGACAAATTTTGGATGCAGCCACAAGGAAACTTTCTCCTTGTGGAAGACTGTGTAAGGAGAGTCATCCATCAGGACTGTCAGATCGCTGACCCCATGTGCCAAGGTAATGGCTATCAAGAAGATTATTTTCATGGAGAGGTGAGAGAGAGAGTGCGAGCGCATGGGGCAAGGGGTTCAAAGGGCGTTTTTGTGAGGGCGGAGAGAACATGGTTACGGTCACACACAGACGTGGATCTGAGTATAGGCGGAATCATATTAAGCAGATCTTTGAGTAAGCATATGGTGGTGGTGTACGTGCAGAAGCGCCATCCACTGGGGGGTGAGGGCGGGGGGAATAAATCACTGAATGCTGCCAAGTAGACCTGTATGGAGCTGAAGGTGAGGCCTGATATTTTGAGTTTGAGGAGGTAATAGAGGACGATAGGTATGGAGATCACCTCAGTGAGTTTTGATAGTGGTGTGCCCACAAGGTGAAGTGCTTCCACTTCACCCGGTTACAGGCCCTGGTGGACAGCCTCTTGCTTTATGTAAGGATATGATGGACCGGGATGGAACCTGCATTGTCTATCCTTGAGCCCCATCCAAAAACTAAGCTGTGAGATGGAGAGGGCCCAGATTGGGATGTCAGAGCTGGCCTTGATCTTGTGTGAGAAAATCCGGGCAAGTGTGAAGGTGGAGTCGTGTGTAAACAGAGAATCAGAGGTCTGTGAACCAATACTGACGGGGCCAGAATATGGTTACCAGTATCACCGTAGCTTGGTCCCATTGGATCTTGCATAGGACCTGCAGGAGGAAGGAAATTGGGGGAAAGGCATACCGTAGGTCACCTGTCCAGGGGAGAAAGGTGTCGCCTTGTCAGTCCTCCCCCATGGAGGCAGTTTGTGGTTCACACTAGTCACAAAAAGGTCCCAGCGGGGGGTGCCCCACTTGTGGAAGAAGTATTGGAGCATGGTATCATGCAGCTCCCACTCATGGTTCACATAGAAAGACCTGCTGAGCATGTCCACAAGGGACTTTTGGGAGTCTGGGTGGTACATGGCCTGCACAGTGACTTGGTATTTCATGCACCAGTTCAATAGGTGGATGGACTTGGCACAAAGGGAGGGAGAGACTTGGCATCGCCTTGTTTGTTGATACAAAACCACCACTGTGATGTTGTCAGAGAGCAGTTGAATGTGATGGAACCGTATGAGAGGGAGGAATGCCCAGCATACAAGACTGACTGCTTTCAACTCCAGGATGTTGATGTGCATCCTGGCTTCTTGTGGTATCCAAATGCCCTGGGCTGTGTGGCAGTCCAAGTGGCCCCCCAACCCGCGAAGGAGGCATCTGTAGTGATTGTTGTTTGTGGGGTAGAAGGTGACATACAACCCTACTTATCCTTCACTAATTACAATCCAACCACTATCAGCAAGATATCCCAGTGTTTGGATGAAATCAGATGAACAGCTGACTGAAGCTGAACCCAGACACACAGGGATTATGCTAGTGGGCAAAAAAGCATTTAGAAGAGTTTACAGCCACAATGCAGGCTCCTTTGGCTGAAGGTACACACCCTCAAATGGTCAGTCTGTTGTTTAGGAGTGCTCCTGCTTTTCACTGATGTCAAGTTCTCACATGGTAGAAAACATTCATGGATGCTGCTATCTCCAGTTGGCTAAGAGATTGTGCCCTATCCTGGAAGAAGATGACCTGACCTCAGTTTACACACACCTGTCACTTCTGATTTGGACTACAGCAATGCAATATACCTGGACGTAAAGCCTTCATCACTTAGGATACTCCAACTAATACACAGCACTGCAGCACGTTTCCTCAGCAACACTGGTTACCATAAACATCAAATATCTTCCCTCCACTCCCTACACAAACTTCCCAAAGAATATCAAATCAAGTTCAAAGTTCTTATCTTCAAGGCACTCAGTGACCTGGGCCCAAGCAAGATCTCCTAAAGCTACAAAATGAAACCCTTGGATGACAATTCCTCTGGCACAATGAATTTTCTACCACCAAGGTAAAGCTCATCTGCAGGTGCCAGACTTTAGAACGAGCTCCCACAGGAGCTAAGGACCATTACAAAGTTCACTAACTTGCATTCCATTTTCAATGCACACTTCAACCATGTCTTATCTAATAGAAACACAAGGAACTACAATAAAAAATAAAAAAAAAACTCCACTGCTCACAATTCTCCCTCTACAGAGGTTAAGTTAAAGAACAAGCAACGTATGACAGATGTTAGTCAGACTGTTTAGCGCACTGCAGGACACATCAGAAACTGTACCAAACAGAACAGAGTTTTCAGACATGGGTCACCTATGCACGGTAGCAGCAACCAGCACCACTACAAACCCATCCCTGGCTACCTGTACACATTGGTTTAAAGTTAGTAACTAACAACAGTCATCTAAACATATCTAAAACCCATTTCTGACCCTTAAGTAAACAAAGTCAAAGTGTCTATTTACTCCTGAAGTTTCATTTTTAAAAATCAAACATTAAAAACCATTCATTTCTAAAAATGAGAGCGGTAACAATTGTGTCACTCCAAACAAAGTTTCACAGTTATTACAAAGCACCGGCATCTTCTGAACGTTAAGACACAACATTTACACCTGAAATGCAGAAATACTTTTTTCAAGTGAAGATTTTCAGAACATTCAACCCCATTTCAAAATCATATAATTAATAAACTTCTAAAACTAATATAAAACCAGCCAGCTAGTTACAAAAAGCCAATTATGTAGAGCTGACTGTTCTACTTTTATTTTTGTATTTCTGGTTAAAAAAAAAAAAAAAAAGCTTTGATCTATTTTCTTTCTAATATCTTGTAAAGAGACCAGTGATGAGTAATTCCAGCTATACGACTACAGTGCTGCATAAAAAAAAATAACTGCATTATTAAATATCTGAATATATACAGCAATTGTAATATGGCTCCTATAGGCTCTGAAATGAAAGCCACCCTTTAGTACGAGCTGAACTGACAGTTAATTGGTATACAGAACACCACCACCAGTCAACTTTACATAGATCTACAATCAATTTTTTAAAATTGCAATGCTCTGTATTTTGCAAAAGGGATCCTGTAATGGTTTATGAAGACTAATCATTGTTGATCTTTCTTTGCCAGTAATCATTAATAACTGGCAAACTACCACTTCTCTTTAAAATGCCAAATTTAAAAGAATATATTTGAGAAACGCGATAGCATTAAGAAAGATGCAGACTAAAAGAATGTGGACCATAACTTCATTTGGACCATTCATGAACTGTTAAAAAGGTCAGACTAGATGATCATAATGGTCCCTTCTGACCTTAAAGTCTAGGAGTCTAATCCTTAAAAATCAGAATCCACTCTTTAGTAGTCTACACTACTGCCTAAAGAACCTTCCAGTAGATTAACATACTGATTGATAATGTATTCACAGAAAGAAGAACAGGAGTACTTGTGGCACCTTAGAGACTAACAAATTTATTAGAGCATAAGCTTTCGTGGACTATAGCCCACTCCACGAAAGCTTATGCTCTAATAAATTTGTTAGTCTCTAAGGTGCCACAAGTACTCCTGTTCTTCTTTTTGCGGATACAGACTAACACGGCTGCTACTCTGAAACCTGTATTCACAGATAAAACTTCATCACAATTCAAACAATTGAAAGCAAAAAACAGCATCACCATAAAGCTGAAATAGTAAGTACACCACTAGGGTAAGCATTCCCAAGGAAAGAGCTCTGATATTGTTTATTTAAACTTTTGCCACCAAAAGTCACTAAGTGCTTCCATTAATGGACCAGACTCCTGCATAAAGCAGTTACTAATACTATAGAATGCTATATACCAGGGTCCAGACTAAGGCTACATCTACACTACAGGGGGGGGTCGATTTAAGATACGCAAATTCAGCTACGTGAATAGCGTAGCTGAATTCGACGTATCGCAGCCCCCCGCTGTGAGGACGGTGGCAAAATCGACCTCTGCGGTTTCCCGTCGACGGCGCTTACTCCCACCTCCGCTGATTGAGTAAGAGCGTCGATTCGGGGATCGACTGTCGCGTTCCAACGGGACGCGATAAATCGATCCCCGAGAGGTAGATTTCTACCCGCCGATTCAGGCGGGTAGCGTAGGCCTAGCCTAAGGCAATTAGGGGGCTCCAGGCTCACAACAAAGCATGTCTAATGACTCCATGTCCAAAGCCCCATCCCTGTGCCAGAGCCACTCCTGGAGTGGCAATAGCCTCCCTCCCCTCCCCAAGAGACTCGAGCAGTGATATGAGGCCCATTGCCCTAAGGTATGTCTACACTGCACACTTCTGCAGGCAGCGTGTAGGGTATATACATGCATAGCTTTCCTAGTACAGGCATAAATAGAAGCATAGACCATGAGGCACAGCTTTGGCAAGTAAAGACCCAAATACATCCACTGCATGGCGCTCTATTCGCCCAAACTGTGCCTCCCCATCTATATAGTGCCCCACTGCCTCCTCGCTGCTGGAGGCATTCACTGACATGTGTAGCTATATATCTATCACAGTGTGGACGCAGCCTGCTTTTTGCTATGGCATGTATCTACAAGTATACTACATGCTGCTGCCAGTGTTGTGTAGTGTAGACATAGCCCAAGAGTGCAGCAGGTACGCTTCCCCTTTAGGAACAGTAGGAGTGACAGCAAAGCCTCTTTTGTCCCCCCTATGCTCCCCAGTGAAGCAGGAGTGGCAGCCAGGTGTGCCTCCACTACCTATCCCAGCAGCCAGAATGTGTCTACTTGGATGGGTGGGCTGAAATTGCTGCACTCTTCATTCCAGCAGAGGTGTCTGTGTGGCAGAAGGGGGGAGGGAGTGTGGGTGTTAGCAGGGTCCTCCAAAGCAGTGTCTTGCTGTTAACAGCCATTAAGATTCAGGGGGAAATGTATACCTGTCGGAGCTGTTGTTTCATGCTGACTTCAGACTCAGGAACTCATCCCTCCATCAGTCATGCTCAGATCACATTTTAAAGTTTTCCTTCACATTTTTTTTTAAATGAAAGCTGAGATTCTGCCCTTGTCACATGGCCCCAGAAACTGAGTCCCTAGGCATGGGTCTATAGTGTCTATGCCTTAATCCAGCCCTATGCATAACCATCAGTCTGGAGGGAAACAAAGCTATAATTAATTATTCCAGTTTGTGGCTGCTGTGTGATCACAGCATATACGACACTAGGTCTAGGCAATAGGAGACAAAGACACACTGTTAGTGTGTTACACACTCATGCTGGCCACTGAAGCTGTCATAGGATTTACCACTTGAATACCCCTTTCTGGGAGTGAGTAGGGGAACCTCATCATTGCTCCTGGAACCTTCCTTCATATATAGGTGTTGTTATAGAGTCTGAAAAGGTGTTGAGACTTTCCAGCTACAGCTATCATGGGAGTAGTTCAGCCCTCCTCCAGCAATAGTCCAAACAAAAAAGGGCAAAGTACAACTGTCCTGCAACCCCAAAGTAGTTCAGGTGCACCCTGCTTGCCTTGTGAGGCAAACAGGCCACTAGTCTCTGAGTTGAGGCTAGGTGTCTCTAACCGTTTGTCACTCTGATAGACCCAGGCTGAGCATCTGGGATCTAAGAAAGGAAAACAATTTAAAGAAAGTTCCTGTATCCACAGGACCCAGGTGGTAGAGGACCTTCAGCAGCCTTATTCCCTGTTCTGTGGATTCATGGAGCTCTGGCTCTGTTTCCCTCTGAGTACCACCCCAAAATGGACTTGGTTCCTCTTTAAGGAGTCACCCTTCTCTAGGTACAGCAGTCTTCACAGATGGACCAGGCTGGTGCTGATTATGCTGCGAGGAGCACATTCACCTCTTCCTGACTAGAGTGGGTCAGGGTCCCCACCACAGAAGCTCATCACAAATTTCAGAGGTCCATAGCAGTTCAAGTCTCCATACAGACCACCATTTTTCAAATACTTCACTGGAGCATTATCTACAGGGATTGAACCTCGGACTTCAGGATCTAAAAGCATCAGCCTTTATTGTTTGAGCTAAAGTACCAGATTCACTGTGTTTCAAGCAGTGGGTGCTGTGCTCTCTATTTCTGGTATCCATTTCCTGCACTGAATTGGAACCTGAATGAGCCCTCTCAGTTATCTCCAGACAACATCTGACTTAAGGATCCCTCTGCTTCATTCACTAATGGGTGGATCCCTTAAAAAAAAAAATCTGATTCTCTCAACTCACTAGTTGAGGGAGTAGAGAACAAATAATGGCACCTTGACCTCTGGCAACATATGTGAGAGGGTGAAATGCAAACAGAAATTATTGGATAAGCCTTGCATGAATCCTTGTTCATTAAAAGCATGGTAGTCCTGATCGCATGGACACAAACAAAGCTTAAATAATAACTGCATTTTTCTCTGGCACTAGTTTTCCTTTTTGGCCATGTTCATCTTTTGTTAACATCCTTTTGAGATGAGACTTTGTACCTAAAAGGATTCATCCTCACCCCATACCTATGATTGACTACCCAACACCATATGTCTGTGTTTATCATGAATCCAAGATCCTCCAGAATCCATATCACTGTTTGTTTCAACTCTTTGTGCACAGAACACTGATGAGCAAAATTTTCCAGGAAAAAATAGGAGTGACTTTCCCTCTTCATTAAGGCAAATATTAATACTACCATAATGCTGGAAGACACCCTCGGAACACATATATGAAGTTTTGGGAATCTATCTATGCACAACTTATTAATTCTGGTTGACTTTATTAAATTGCTCTCTCACTGAATGCCTTAGTGTACATGAAATCCGGGATCTCTACCAGTGCTCTGTCACACATCTCCCAGATAAGGGTATGGGTAGTTAAACCTTGATCATCCCCCATTCAAATGAGAGCACCTTAGTACAATGGTTTAGTTGAAGCTACAAAAACCAGTTTTCTCCAAATTCTCTGCAGGGGGCTGGAGTTCAGAGCAGGGACTTAAAGTTCAGTGGTACAGTGGCCTTTTAAGTCGGGGATATGCTTTTGCCATACCCATGAAAGTTTGCCCAAATTTCACCAAGTTATTAGCTTTTGAAAAAATAAAATCACAGTTTGCACATGTTCAGTAGAGACTTCCTAGATTTCGGCAGCTAAATTCCCCAACAATTTCATCCTTGTGAAGCAGGATTGTCCCTGCAATTGCAGCTCTGGACTACAGAGCAGAGAACCTGTCTCTCCTGTTCTCTCAAAGGTCCTCCCCATTGGGCCTAGACAGTGTGGGAGGAGGAAGCTAACCAATTTGAATGCAGAGGGAAGACAACCTGGACTGGAGGGTGAAATAGATTGGGACAATATGCCTAAGGGTGGAGGAATAAAACTGGGAGTGGAGGCTGGCAAAGGGGAGAGAGAAACTGAACTGGCAACCTGCGGAGCAAGGGAAAGGCGGTGAGAGGGGAGTGAAGACAGATCTGCTGAGGAGCTGAGGTGCAGGGGGAAAACTAGAACTGGCTCAGCAGAGACTGGGACAAGGAGTTAGAGGTGCATGAGGTGAAATGACACGAAGATTGGACAATGAGCTGGGCGGGAGGAGGAAGTACGTGAGTGGGAAATGGTGCCAATGGGGACAGAGAGTGGACAGGAAAAGGAGAGAGAAGAAACTGACGGCCAAGACGGGAACAGAGACAAAGGGAGGAAGAATTCCCCTTTTTTGCCTGTTGAGAGAATCAGCAGATTTTTGGCTTAATGTTTTCTAAATTAATCTGCAATTGCACTCCATGAAGGCAAGTATGGGAACATCCAAGAGGCTGATAGGAATACCAAAAAGTGACACAATGACACTAAACTTCAGTAAGGGAGATTTCAATAAAATGAGGTTGCTAGTCAAAGAGGCCCTAACGTTAAAAGTAAAATCCTTTTATGTGGCATGGATGCTATTAACAATAGTCTCAGAAGACAGTAGAACTGACTAAAAAGACAAGGAGCAAACCAATATAGCTGAATGGCAAGCAAAGTTCAAGAGGCTACTCAAGCCAAAACAGAAATCCTTCAAAATTTGGAAAGCTGACCCTGAAGCCAAGAAAATAAGGAGGATGACTTACAGCAGGTCATAAGTAGGAAGAAGAGTATCTAATCTGAATATCTAATGTAAAATGCAGGTTAGGCGGAAGATATTAGTTGTATTTTAAAGGGTGAGAAAGGAATGATTTGTCATCCTCTATTGCTCTTAACTTCCAATTCTGATAAAATAAGCCCAGCAGCTAAAAGCTCAAACACTGTATTTTTGACAAATCACATTTTAAAATACCTGAATCCATCAGCATCAGTAACAATAATTTAGACTGGTTTCAGAGTAGCAGCCGTGTTAGTCTGTATCCGCAAAAAGAAGAACAGGAGTACTTGTGGCACCTTAGAGACTAACAAATTTATTAGAGCATAAGCTTTCGTGGACTGGGCTGTAGTCCATGAAAGCTTATGCTCTAATAAATTTGTTAGTCTCTAAGGTGCCACAAGTACTCCTGTTCTTTTTAATAATTTAGACTGATTTGTGTCAATGACTGTTTTAAAAATTTACTTTTTAGGGCCTATTTTGGTCAATATAATTAAAACAAATTTAATTTTTTCAAATGTATCCACCCTGGACACTAATTTGAACCTGATACCTGTGGCTATGTGCTTATTTAAAAATGCCTGTCTCTATCAAATTAATTAGAAATTCTAATCAGATACTATTAGAATCCTGGGGCAGGGGGATAAACTGCTATGGACTTATCAGATTTCTTTCATAGGCATGACTAAAATTCACTTGAATGTTTAATTTTTTAAGAAACAAACAAACATTCTCTCTCCACTATCATTCCCCACCCTGACCAGCTGTCATGCTGAAGAATACCACTACAGCTCCTGATTATAACAGCATTGTCTATATGTAAACAGTTGTTATATTCAATAATGTCTCTTCAAAAACTGCCAAAAGTCCAAAGTACACCTCTACCCCAATATAACACGACCGGATATAACACGAATTCGGATATAACGCGGTAAAGCTGCGCTCCAGGGGGGCGGGGCTGCACACTCCGGTGGATCAAAGCAAGTTCGATATAATGCGGTTTCACCTATAACGCGGTAAGATTTTTTGGCTCCCGAGGACAGCGATATATCGAGCTAGAGGTGTACTTCATTAATCCCTCCAAAATGTTAGTTCAAAATTTAATAACCACTATAATATGATGAAATAATCAATAATTTGGACACTTTCCTTTAAGCAGAAACTGACAACAGCAGAATAGATGCCTTTATGAAAATAAGACCTTGCAATTATAATCACAGGGTAAGAGGAAAAGATGTACCCACATCAACCGTGATTAGAAAATTTACACTGCAATAGTTAAGGCTATTAGGATTTCCTTGATAAACCTGCTTAATGAGGGACTTAAAACCTCCAAGTTATTTTAAAAAAGGGAAGAAATTTTAAAATCTGCTTCATTTTTGTTTATAAATCACTTTCATTTTCAGGTTTCAGAGTGGTAGCCGTGTTAGTCTGTATCAGCAAAAACGAGGAGTACTTGTGGCACCTTAGAGACTAACAAATTTATTTGGGCATAACCTTTCGTGGGCTAAAACCCACTTCATCAGATGCGTGGAGTATATACACACACATATATATATACACACACACACACACACACACACACACACACACACACAGTACATGAAAAGATGGGAGTTGCTGATGTGGTTAGGTCCTATGATGGTGTCCCTTGAATAGATATGTGGACAGAATTGGCAATGGGGTTTGTTGCAGGGACAGGTTCCTGGATTAGTGTTTTTGTTGTGTGGTATGTAGTTGCTGGTGAGCGTTTGCTTCAGGTTGGAGGGCTGTCTGTAAGTGAGGACTGACATGTCTCCCAAGGTCTGTGAAAGTGAGAGATCGTCCTTCAGGATAGGCTGAAGATCCTTGATGATGCGCTGGAGAGGTTTTAGTTGGGGGCTGAAGGTGACGGCTAGTGGTGTTCTGTTACTTTCTTTGTTGGGTCTGTCCTGGAGTAGATGACTTCTGGGTACTCTTCTGGCTCTGTCAATCTGTTTCTTCACTTCACCAGGTGGGTACTGTAGTTTTAAGAATGCTTGACAGAGATCCTGTAGGCGTTTGTCTTTGTCTGAGGGATTGGAGCAAATGCAGTTGTATCTTAGAGCTTGGCTGTAGACAATGGATCATGTGATGTGGTCTAGATGAAAGCTGGAGGCATGTATGCAAGTATGCGGTCAGTAGGTTTCCGGTATAGGGTGGTGTTTATGTGACCATCGCTTATTTGCACGGTAGTGTCCAGGAAGTGGATTTCTTGTGTGGACTGGTCCAGGCTGAGGTTGATGGTGGGGTAGAAACTGTTGAAATCCTGGTGCAATTCCTCAAGGGCCTCTTTCCCATGGGTCCAGATGATGAAGATGTCATCAATGTAGCCCAAGTAGAGTAGGATGGTTAGGGGACGAGAACTGAGGAAGCATTGTTCTAAGTCAGCCATAAAAATGTTGGCATGCTGTGGGGCCATGAGGGTACCTATAGCAGTGCCGCTGACTTGAAGTTATACATTGTCCCCAGATGTGAAATAGTTGTGGGTGAGGACAAAGTCACAAAGTTCAGCCATCACAGGACCTAACCACATCAGCCACACCATCAGGGGCTTGTTCACCTGCACATCTACCAACGTGATATGTGCCAGCAATGCCCCTCTGGCATGTACATTGGCCAAACCGGACAGTCTCGACGCAAAAGAATAAATGCACACAAATCAGATGTCAAGAATTATACCATTCAAAAAACAGTCGGAGAACACTTCAACCTCCCTGGACACTCAACAACAGACTTAAAAGTGGCAATTCTTCAATAAAAAAACTTCAAAAACAGACTCCAACGAGAAACTGCAGAACTGGAATTAATCTGCAAACTGGACACCATCAAATTAGGCCTGAATAAAGACAGAGTGGATGGGTCACTACAAAAACTAATTCCCCATGCTAATTTCCCCCCTACTGTTACTCATACCTTCTTGTCAACTGTTTGAAATGGGCCACCCTGATTACCACTACAAGTGATTTTTTCCTCCTGTTGATAATAGCCCACTTTAATTGAATTGTCTCATTAGCACTGACCCCACACTTGGTAAGCCATCTCCCATCTTTTCATGTACTGTGTGTATATATATATACACACACTCAAGAAACCCACAAATCACCACAGATCCAGCAAACACCCCAAAGGCACCAAGAAGTCTATTATCCACTGCCAGGTATAGTCAGATACACAGAATTTGCTCTGAACCAGGGTGGACTGATTTAAATCAGCAAGTAGAAAATATTGATTTAAATCTATTTCAATCAACTTTTCCATTTGTATGTCAGTCATTTTCTGAAAAAGGTGCATTCTCGTTGGTTGATATAACCATTAAAACATGTTGATTTACAACTAAATAGAGCCTTTATGCTAAATTTGGTATGTAATTTTTCAACTTTGGAGGGTACACTAACTATATACACATTTAAACAATTATATATCTTAATATTTTCAGATTCTTATACATTTTAATACATCAGAAAATGGCAAATGATGTATTATTTACTAGATAATTATCTTTTTGCTCATGATTTCTGTCAAGCTGCATTAGGATAGTAATGATTTAATTAAACACAAAACAGCATTTAAATTTACTTATTAAACAACTTTAAAATGCTTTGGATACAAACTATTCTTATCAAAATATTTTTCACATTTGCAACTAAATTATTTATTAAACAGAGGAGTTAACTGTAGTCAGTGAATTAAACTGATCATTTAGGTCAGCCTGGAAAAATTCTCAAATATGCCTAAATGAAAGTGACTGGAGCTTAAGTTCCTGACAGACATGCCAAACCCACAGATTTTTGGCTTATTGTGAAAGTTGGGGTGCTTACTTATCACGTGAAGGTTGGCAACTGTGGTTCCTAATCACCTAAGTCTCTAGAAAATGAGACAGACAGTCTCGTAAGTTATTTAGGCTGTCCTTCAAACTTTTCAAACCAGAAAATTTCAAGACACCTCCCCCCCTTCATTTTTATTCATTAACTGAAATAGAAGAAAAAGCTGGAAAACTTATCTAATTCCCAAGCGATTTCTCAACTCTGCATAAATTAGTCCAAACGAAGAAAATAGACCATCTGTGCCTGCAGAAGAGGCTACTGCTGTCAAAAGCTGATTTAGCACTTCAACAAATTCTGGTTCTAGGTGCTTAGCTAGTGACCTCCATCAGTTCATTGGTATGATTTTCTATAAAACAATATCAACAAACATGTATTGGTTGAATGCTTCATGCCCAGCCCCAAAATTATGACTGGCATGATTGATACGTTATTATTAGATCCCCATGTCATAGCAGCATCTTCTTCATCAGTGTGACATCAACCCTAGTACTCTGGACTGAGAATACTGGCAAGAAAATGAGGTGAGGTAAGTGATTGATCCCTCCGCTTCTTTACTGCCTGCAATTTAACTTTGTTGCTGGATAGCAATGTCTCAAAGTTATTTCCAAATTTCAGAAGCATTAACAATATAGCGGAAATCTTTCTGCAGTTTGTCCAAAGCTATGGAAGTAAACTGACTATACTGAAAACAATCTTCTACATTTCTCATTAGTCCAATGTTGACTACTTTGGATACCATCTATCTATATTGTCATGATTTTCTTCACAAATTCTCATCAGAATGGGCTAGTTCTTAATAAATAGCTCAAAACAATCAACCACTCCAACAGACTTCTTGGAGGAGAATTAATCCTGCTCTCTTCAGTCAACCTGAGCAATGTGGTGTTACAGAAGTAATTTGCAAATTCAACAACATTTTCCTTTACTACTAAACTTATATTTAATTCTTTGGCTAAAAGATGCAAGAAATGAGCTCTGCTCCTATGTGTTATAAGTTTCAGGTTCCCTTCATTATCTTCCTCTAGATTTCTTCTCATCTTTGCTACATTTACAGCATCGTCTGTGAAAAAGCAGACACAGATTTTTGTTAACAGTTTGCTATAGCTTTTACTGCTATTTTTTAAGTATTCTGCTGTATGTACATTTCCTGATGTATTAATTATTTCTGTAAGAACAACAGCCCCAACTCTTTTTTCCAGACAAGAAGAAAGGAAGAATGTGTTGCGTAAATGGACAAAGCAATCTTTGCATTTATAGAGTCTTACTGGAATTTGCTGGTCCTGATTACGAACTAATCTGTGGTTTTACAAGATAATGAAAAAATTTTTATGTTTTGTTTTGTTTTTGATATAGTTGCGACACTGCTGCTGGTACCAGCAGATGACCCTGACATTGTAAATCATGGATATTCATAACCCCTTATAGCTAAGATGGACCCTGACACACAAGGGTGAAAAAAGTCACTCTCAGTGAGTATTACTCAGTGCACTGCTTTAAAAATGAGATTGTAAAGATTCCTCCTATTGCAGCTGTTAGTACCACTGTTTAAACTATATAATTTATTCTAAACACAGTTTTATAAGGAAATTAATTAAGTCATAAGGATGATCTATATCTATTTAAATGCTCATCTCTAGCAACATACCAAATAGCTTGGGGGGGGGACTTTAAATGGTAAAATTCATAAAAGCCTAATAAAACTTTACTTATATATAGGAAATTCACCTAGGATGTTTAATTATATTGAGCAATTAAAAAAATCTCAAAAGTCCAGCAACAGTAAAAATTTAATAAATACTTTTTTGAACATAAACATTTTGAAATTCATAAGTAATTAATCCACCCAAAATACATATTTAGGAGAATAATCTAAATGATCATTTACTAGCATAGTAAAACATGGCAGGCAGTCCATAAGAATGGTGCAAAAATAAGTTTACCAACCTCTTGATCCAGATTGTTCAGACATGTCCACATATCAACGTTAGTCATTGCCTTCTGAAGAGCATTTTTCGGGCTGTTTCACGCTGATAACATCTTAGGCTGTTTCAGGCTGATAACAGAGCCTTGCATCTCTCTGTTCCACTGTTTTCATTTGACACATTTCTTTTTTACCCAGAGATACAGGAACTTCCTGAAAATATTCCCAAATAGGATCTTTTACAACCTGCAGCCATGGCAGGTTTTTTTCCTCCAGTCCTCACATGTTGAAATCAACTGCTGCACTCTGAAGATTATTGTCCCTTCTTCCCACAGTATCCTTCTTTGACAGCAGTGTTGCTCCTTTCTGGTTGCATGGTCTGCTCCTTTCCCCTTGTTACATAACTCCCCCAGTCCCACCCTACGCCCACCCCTCTCTCTCCACTCCCAGAAAAACAAAACAACTAACAATAATCCAAGACTTCTACTCCTGTAACCCACATGCTTTTTACACTGCCGTATCTCATTTCTTTAGAGAGGGAGGCAGTTGAGAAATTAATGGATTTCTGTTTGTTTGTATCTCTGTCTGTGAACACACACAAGAAGGCAGAGAAAAGTAATTTACTTAAAGTCTCCAGAACTATCCAAAAGCAAGAGCTGGTAGTCACTGGGCAGCTACGTTCCCTGTAAGCTGCATGGCTGCGCAGCAGGCTCTCAAGGGCTGCGCAGGTGGAGGGGAAGAGGAGCCCCTCCCCCAGCCCAACCTGGCCCAGGTATGCCAGAGCTGCCACAGCTGGGGACAAGTGCCTCTCACCCATTCCCAAGCTGCTGCAGTGAGAGAGCTGGGGGGGAGGGGGAGAGACTCCTCTCTCTCCCCCCATCCCAGCCCCATGGCAGCCTGCACGCCAAACTCCCTCATCCCCAGCCCCACCCCATATCCTGCATACCGAGCCAGAGCCCTCACCTCCCCCCGGCACCCCAACCCTCTGCCCCAGCCCTGACCCCCCTCCTACACTCCGAACCCCTCAGCCCCACCCCCACCACATGAATTTTGTTATGTCCACCCATATGAAGATGATGTGTCACACATCATCTCCATATAGATGCACATAACAAAACTCATTCCACACACGGATGTAAAAAATTAGAGGGAACACTGTTGGGCAAGTCAGTGTTTTTCCATGAGCTGGAGAGTAGATTTCCATGGTGGGTGGAGTTAAATATCCATAATTTGAGAAATGAGCCAATAAGAGATCAGATAGGGAGAAACTATAAAATAGGAATAAGACCACCCAGTGGGCTCAGTGGATGGTCTTGATAAGATACATGATGGTGTCTCCTGAAGTCAGAGGCCAGGCCAGAATGCCTGCGATGACTTTGCAAAGCTCTTGCACCCACTAGCACCGCCCCCGGGTCCCCCCTAGGATCAAGCCCTTAATACAATACACAATTTGTTGTGCCACATTTATAAAGCTTGACCTCAAAAGTTAGAATTCGGATCAAGTGGGGGGGAGGGACAGGAAGAGATCTTTATGCAGAAAAGCAGCATGTAACTCAAAGTTTTTGATAGAGACTCATGGTTTCAGCATATTTATTTTTTATTTAAATGTGTTAAGACAGTAGTAGTTTAAGCCTAAATATATTTTGTATTAAACTCAGATTTCGTTTTAAACAGGATTTTTCTTTAAAAGTTATTTAAATTATCAACTTTTTTTGAAAAAAAATAAAAATTGGATTTTTTATTCATCCACTCTCCTGCAAGAGAGTCTGGGATACACACCTAAACATACTTAAAATGCGTTCACTATACAAGGATTGCACCAGAGAAGTAGATCACATATGGGAATACGAATACCCTGGGAAAAAAACTGTCAATACAGAAAAAATCCACTGACCACATACCCCTAGCTGTCACCTCTCATGCCACACTAGAACCTATACGACATATCAAACAGTTACAACACATACTTGACAAGGACCTCATCCTGAAAAAAAATCCTTCCCGAACCCCTGCTTCTGACCCAGACAAGCCCCTCAACCTCACCAAGCTTATCATCAGAAGCAAGCTCCCCACAGACCAGAACACACCAGCTCAAAGTGGCACCAGATCATGCCAGAACAGATGAAAAACCTGCAAACATATCAATAACCCCACAACTCACCTTTCAAGTTCCACCAGTCTTACACATGCCTATCGCTACACGTGCTGTACTTCATCCAGTGCATCATATGCCCCAACAACAACTATGTGGGTGAAATCAGACAGTCGCTATGCTCTCGAATGAAAAAATGATGACAAAAACGCCATCACCCACGGTGATCACTCTTTACAAAGCAATCGCTATCTCTGACCCCTCAGTCCTAGTCCTCAAAGGAAATCTGCACAACATATTCAGAAGACTAGTCTGGGAATTTAAATTCATAACTCTGCTAGACACCAAACTCAGAGATACTGGTTTTATAGCTCACTACAACAATTTGTAACACACCCTACAGCCTGCTAACCTGTAATTTCCCCCACTTCATTAAGTGGTATCCTACAACACATGTGAACCCCTAACGCTAAACAATCTGACATACCTTGTATTTAGCTTGGACACTCTGGTTACCTTCCCCAGACCTGAGAAAGAGCTCTGTGAAGCTTGAAAGCTTGTCTCTTCCATTAAAAGAAGTTAGTCCAATAAAAGATATTACTACACCTACTTATCTCGCTCATTGAAAGTGACAGTTATGGATAAATATGCAGTGTTGTTGTAGCCGTGTCAGTCCCATGATATTAGAGAGCTCTGTGTAAACTCAAAAGCCTGTCTCTCACCAACAAAAGTTGGTCCAATGAAAGACACTATCTGACCCACCTTGTCTCTGTAATTATGGGTAAAGTTACTTTTCCTAGCCAACAGAACAGAAACATGATTATAACTGATGTTTAACAAACTAAAGTTTGAAAGTCCGAAAGGTCCAATGCAACCCTGCTAGACCTGGATAGAAACTAATTTAATCTCATACCATAGTCTCCCAGGCTGTTAGTGTCATACATTATGTCACTTCAACGACTACTACAAACAGCTGGTTTAGAAATGACAGTTTTCAATTGAATCTCATTTTCGATATACTCAGCAGTTTAAACGTAGAAATTCCTTTCACCATATGATTTTTTTTAAGAATGCTGTGTTTCATTTTGTTCATGTCACAAGGAAAGATGAAGTTTCCCTTATTTGCACATGTGTATTTTGCCTGCTTGTTCTTCTGTTATATTGAATACAAAGATTAATTTTTAATATTAAGAAATTATGCCAATGAGTAAGAGAGTTAATCCAAGAAATCTGTGGGTTTAGTCCTGCAAACACTTACTTAACCAGGATGCCCCCACGGACTTCAGTGAAGCCATGCACAAGGGTTTACAGCAGCACTAGTGCCTATAATCAGTATATCTTAGGGCAGGGGTAATCAATAGGCAGACAGTGGGCCAAATCCAGACTGCCAGATGTTTTTGAATGGACCCCAAAATCTTTTTATTTACTACTTATTATCATCATGTTATTTTTTTATTATTGTTATTATTATTATTATTTTCTCTAGAGTCTGGACCTTGACCAAGAAATTTGGACCTTTACAAAAAATAATTCACTATCAGTCTTAACATTTTATACTGCCAGCCATCACTGTAGTACCTGAGCATCTTCAACATAAAACCAGTAAACGAGATGATTTTACCTCTGGACAGGCTATTGTAAAACCAATACTGGTATACCGCAGCCAGCTCTGGGTATTTTAAAAAGAATTTTGAAAAACTGGTGGGGTACAGAGAAGAGCCACAAAAACTATGCAAGGGCTGCCTTACAGTGAGAGACCTAAAGAACTCACTCTTTTTTTGAAAGGTGAGTTTATTAAGTGCTTTCTCAGGGAAATAATACCAGCTGCTAAAGGGTTGACATAGCAGGGAAAGGCACAACAAGAATCAATGGCTGGAAGCTGAAGCCAAAAAAATTCAAATTAGAAGAAAAAAGGTACACATTGAATGGTGAGACTGATGAACAACTGCAACTACCAAAGGAACTGGTGGATTCTCCATCTTTTGATGTCTTCAAAACAAGACTGGATATCTTTCTGGAAGATATACTTCAGTCAAACAAGTTATTGGGCTCAGTAAAGGGGTAAGTGGCCTGTGTTATACTGGAGTTCAGACTGGGTGATCTAATGGTCCCTTCTAGCCTTTAAAATAAAAAAATCTATGAATAGCAAAATTACAGTAAATATAGGAACCTAATTGCCCTCTCAAAAATTCCGAAGAGTTTTTATCCCCTCCTTTTCTTAAAAGGCATACTCAATCTCTTAAGAGTGAAATCACAAACCTTGGCTGTGCATTTTCACATTCACACAAACATTATCAGCCTAAGAAATCAAAAATGAACCAAGGGTTCCTGTTTCTCAGATACATGCAATATCTCTTTTATAAAATCATGCAAGCAAGCAAGGTGAAAACCATTCTGACCAATTTCTGAACATAAACAATTACATTCAAAATTTATGAATCTGAACAGAACTGTAAACATAAAGGGCATTTCTAATCATGTGTCTATTTTATCCTGATTTCCCTTTGTCTTTCTAGGTGTCACTACCTTTAGTCATTTGGGTGTATTTAGTTTAAGTTAATTTGCTCACTTCACAGTTATACCGATTCAAGTAACAGAACTCAGTACACACAATCCATCTATTGATTTAAGTAAAAAAAATTAGTCAAATTTTAAAAGCTGAACACCAAAAAGACCATTGTGTTCCCTGGTGACCCTGCCTTCCCATTTTTATCATGGCTAATTAAATCATTTTCTGACTATACAAACATGGAGAGGCAGATTCTGAGACACTAATGAACAGATTGTGTTATCACCCTACCCATTTCTTAGTTTTAGACAAGAGGTAAAAGGACAAAACAAAGATTAGAGACGCAAGATGGATAAGCTATTATATTTTACTAGACCACCTAAAAACAAAGATTGGAAGTTTCTGATAACATTTTTATTTGTTTATACAGTGCCTAGAACAATGGAGCCTGTAGGTGCTAATGTAATACAAATAACTATACAGTGAGCAAGAAGATGGAGAAGTGTCTTTTCAGGAATAATAAAAGATGCAGATGACTGTTAACCCATAACTGTTCAGAGACTAATGAAGCAGTTATAGTATCAGCTTGACATATTTTGCATGACATATGACAAGGATGCTGACTTCTGTGAACAGGAAGTGAACTAGGGACTACATAGCTGAAAGCATGGCTCTACAGCTTCAGCTAGAAAGCCAGGCTGTACTGCTAAGGACTGTAACAGACTCACATCTTTTGGGGATCAGGCCCAGAGGAGAGTTGTGTAACACACTATAATCCCACACCTCCCAGGCACTAACACTATCACACATTAGTGAGCTTTCAAAATCACTTCCCTATAGTACACATTGCTGCACCATGTAGATGAGCCCTTACAATACTTGCAATTTTAATGCCACACTGGTGCTGGGTTTGTCCTTTTGTAATACATTTGTTTTTAATAATTATCCCGCTCTCAATCTGTAATATGAATGTGTTTCTGAAAGACTGCACTGTTGACATAGCGATAGGCCAGCTGCTGCTTTGAAGTGGCTTTGAGATGTTGTGCTGGTGTGATTATACTCTTATTTGCATACATTTATATATTTCCTGCCGTAGTAGTGACTTAGTCATTTTGAAAGACAAGGTGGGTAAAAATATCTTTTATTAGACTAACCTCTGCTGGTGAAAGACAAGCTTTCAAACTGCAAAGAGTTTGGTGAGGGAGCATTTAGAGGAATCATTTGATGAATTTAATAAGAATATGATTGATGTTCAAATTAGAGAGGCCTTCAAGACATTTAATTAACACAAGAGGTCACAAGACAACTACAATATCAAAACAAGTTAACTCATTTATATTATTAGGTGGCAATAGACATATCAATGAAAGAGTTAATAAAATGCCTCATTTTGTGGAAAGGAAAATTGAAATCAATCTTGTAAAGGAGTGAAGCGACTTTGTAATGGCTCTGAAGGACTTGGTAAGGAGCAGCCCAATAGATAGCTACTTGCAAACTGTGGTATTGGGGATCAGCTTGTTGCTGAGTTTACACAACTGTCACTCTTTCCCGAGTCCTCAGGCATGCATTAAAGATTTCCATTTGGAATAGTCTAGCCGTCATTCACGTGCATGTGTCTCATTCCCGAAGTCCCGTATGATTTCTGAATTTGTCCTGTCTCTTAAAAGGCGAGCTTCCCCACACACACACTTTTCAAACTGTACATGTGTTCAGGGTTTCTATTCATGTCTCTGTACATGTCCAGTAGCAGTCTTTTCTGCTTCCCCTTTTCCTAGACCAGAGATTTAGGTGCCTTTCCAACATTGTGAATCCAGTTAACTTGACCCTATGAATACTTTGGGACACCCATCCTGCCTGAGTAGCACTGAAACGAAGAACAAGAAATTAAAAAGTGTTAATAACCATAGCAACAGCCCATCCATTTCCTGAAATACCAAAGAATGAGACTAAAAGTACAATCACAGTTCTGTTTCAGATTCTAAATGTATTCTTGTAAGACACTTCTCCTGGACCATAGACAAATAATTCACAAAAACACGGATAAAATTACAAGTGAGCAGGGGATGCTATTTTAACTGATTTACGGAATAAAGATAGGGGGCCCAGGAGATTGCAGCTCTAAATAAACTAACAGGACCTTCAAGAATGTCTTTGTTTATGGTCCCATCCAGGAAAAGAAAAGCAATCTCAGAAAGCATGAAGACCAATGAGGATCATTTGCACCTCTGATATCAAAGGACTGCCTCTGAATGGAAAGGCTGTGCAAGGTTCCATCTGGGTGGAAAGAAATGTGCACTGTCCCAGAAATTGATTGCAAGGTTGGAGGACTTGCTGAGTGAGTTATTCAGATACTGGAGGGGAAAGATTAACAAGAATCTCCATTACATAGGTAGAGAACTGCATTACATATCCAAGATCAGTATGAATGCACACCAGCATTCTTACAAAATATTCTTCCCTCAGCCACCAAGCCTCCAACATCAATCTGTCATTACATTTTATAAGCTACATACCAGACAGAGGACCTTTCATCCTGTTTCCTCCTTCACCCAAATCAGCTTGGACACTGAAGATCCAGGGTTCTTAAAAGGAGATCCTGAAAATTCTCATTGTGTCCAGTGTCTCATAGCCCAGCTCTTCGACCTGTTTCTCTGCCCGTTAACAGAGCCCGTCCTCTCCTTTTCTACATGGCACTTTGGTGCTATCCTGAAGCACCTCCAGCAGGGTACAGGTGATACCTGAGGATTCTCTCCAACTCACCACAGAAGGGGCAAGTTTCTAACACAAACTGAGGCAATAACAGCTGATGAGGGATATTCTGTCCCTTCAGCAACCCAGTCATACTTAAAGTATCACTTATGACTGAGTTTTGTGATCCCTGTCCATGCTGGTATGTCAAATCAAATGTAATCCAAAAATAGGCTGTAAAGCTTGTGCATCACTAGAAGCATTTGTGTGCTTAAAGCGAAAGTTTAAGCACACAAGGGTTAGCATGCCAAGTTTCTCTAGTGTGGACAGTGCCTGTGTAGACTGACTGAAGTCTACTTTGAACATAATTGACAAGTTACCTCTATCTACAGGTACTCCACAAATAAAGCCAAAGTTGGCACAACCATAATAATTTCCTTTGTGATATCACTACTGAACTGATTATATGTCTTCAGATAGATATCTTCTATGTTGAAGGGGTGGGGAAATCACATGCACAGGGAACTGGAACTACAACTTGGTCAGCTAGCTCCAAAAGCTATGCCAAAAATCTATTTTTAGCAATAGCAAGTTTCTTTTCCTTTCTATAGGCCAGCCACTAGAAGGCATCATGCAATTCAAAAATGTGTGACACAGCTTTTAATTTGGCTTGTCTACTTTAGAAATGCAAATCATGTTTGTCCTAGAAGATCATGGTGACTGGGAAACAATAGAATCACGAGACACAAAACAGCACAAGGTAAGCATAACTGGGTTAATGGGTCTGACAAAAAAGGGAGCCAAGCCTGTGGCTAGGTAGTTGAGAGATGGGGTGTGGAGAGATGGGGTGTGTTCACCTTGACAAGGGTGTTGAGCATTGTGATAAGGTGAACCCTGTGGGATGGAAGCCAATTGGATTGGGGATGAGAGGACAGCCCTGCCTGAGGGGAGTTCAGGTGATCTCCTGGCGGTCTCTCTCTGCCTGGGGTTTGCCTATTTTGCCCAGAAAGGGGTTAGCTGAACTACTCTAGAAGAGAGCAACTGGTCTTGGAAACACCGAGAAAACCCCCTACCGTGTTGGGCCTTTTTCCACTGAGAACACCTATTGCTGCTGCAAAGGTTAGTCCCCCGAGCGAATTAGCACCCTAAACACCTCACTACACTCAAACAGCTTCAGACCTGCAATGACTCAAAATATATGGGCACCTCCACGTTACAGAGCCCATTAGCATGGAATAAACTGGACTCATGAATCCAGGGAAATCCACCTGGAGCGGTGTTACTTGTGTATTGTATATTACTGATATACCCACTCCAAATCCATCTTCCCCTTCCCTTTATAGGCTTCCTCTGTACTTCCCTTATAAATAAAATGTACACTGATTCAGCCATTACAGTGGTGTTAGAAGAGTATATCTACAAGGTATCAGGCAAGTCAGATGGGAAAGTACATAAACAGGAATAGTTGAAACCACAAAGATGGTATGGTAGTGTTCCTGACACCGTTAGCAGCTAATAACCCAGACCGTTGAAGCCAAAGCAGAGGGACACTGGCTCCTGTTCATGATTAGTTGCCATCAGGGGTTTGGCAACCTGTAAAATCTTCTTACATATGTAATTATGAGGCTTAGTCAATGTCTAGAACTGTTTTGTGTAGCATTTAACAGTAGGGGCTAATTAACATGTTCAATAAATTAATTCTTTGTTAAATATTCAGCACCTGTGCCCTTTCAAGTAAGGCATCAGAAATCATAATAAATGTACTTCAAGATGTCTAACAGATCCTCCATGAATAGCAGAGAATAATCAGGCTTAACACTGCTGATATTTCTAACATAAGGCACAAACCAGGGTGGGAAATACCCCAATATTCAGATTGCCTTTATATACCACACAGTAACAAAAAAGGACAATCCCATTTTTTCAAAAGCTGGCACAAATCACCATTATAGAACTCTTATCGTAGGCAGAAGAGGGAACCTATTTCACACCACTCCCAAAGAAACACTGTAAGCTTAAGAGTTTTTTGGGTTTTTTTTTTTTAATTCTGTTACTGTTACTAATTTTTTTAGGATTATTATAAAATAATTCTAATGATAAGTGTACTCAAAAACTCATCTGAAAATTTCAAAATAAAAAAAATTTCAGATTTGTAAAGCTAGTTTTTCTACAAAATCCATGTCTGGGACCTAACTTGAGCTAACCCAACTTTATACTGCATAAAGACCTGATGCTGCAGAGAGCCCAAGCCCACCTAGACCAGTCAGCACTAATATTTCAGTTCTAGTGATTAATTATGGTGTCCCTCCACTAGTGACCATCAATAGAAAAATCCCAATCGCTGCCACCTCAGTTTGTTCTCATAGCTGCAGGTTCTCTCTCACGTTACTTCTCTTGCTCTGCTGAGATAGTTAGGAAGCTAAAACAGGGAGAAAAGGCAACCACCTGGCTTACTAACACCTGCCCAAAACAGCAGCACAAATTAGGGCCAGGGGTTGAGAGCCTGAAGGAGACAGAATCATGGTGGACAAGGGCCCAGGAGCTAAGGGACCCCAAACAGCCTCACATGTAGCAGCTTGGGGAAGACAGGTATGGGGAGAGGCACAAAGAACTCAGAAGCAGAAAGACATTCAGGAAATATACAGAGAATAAATACTATGGATATTTCATGTTCATGAGAGCAAGGCTATATGAGGTGACTCTCCACTTGTGGGCCCACCCAAAAGTCACTATGCTCCTTACATTACAGTATCCCTTTCAGCCATGATTAAGCAACCGTGACTTTTACACTTGTCAGAAGAAAATTATGCCATCTAGGTAGAGCTACATTTTCCTGGAAACGGCAAAAGGAAAACCACATTAAACAGTAGGCCAACCGCAGTCCTCTTTACTAGGTTTTCTTTGGACCAAATCCTATTCCCACTTATAGTCACTCAAATGACAGCAAGATCAGGCATTGTTTTCTTACGTGAAACAAACAAAACCATGTGTATACATTATACCTGTGCCTGTGCTCATCGTGTCCTTGCCCGTGGATCAAGTAGCCTCCAAGGTTTTTGCCCCCCTTGCTGGTATCCACGTGAGGAATTAACACATCCTCTAAACCCAGATCAAAGCGTTTGTGTTTGGAAGAATCCGGGAGGAAGAAGAATGCCCCAAAACAGAGGGTGATGAAGGCACTAAGAATGAGGAGGAGGATAAATTTTTCGGACAGTCTCAAGGTAGCCCTGTGGTGGGGGAAGGAGGAGGTCCCAAGGTTCAGGGGGGGGATTCTACGCCCAGACAGGGGCAGCAGAGCGGGGGTGGTCATTGTCCCTCTAACAGCGGACCGGAGAGTTTATATCATCTCATATCCGCCAGCCAGGACCGGGGCAGCCGGAGAGCGGCAAACCGCAGCTGTTCAGCGCTCACCGAGCCGTGCGCCGATCCAACCGCCGGCGCGTCCACCCTTGGCTTCCCCACACCAGCTCAGCAGGCGCCGTCCCCTTGCTCCTCGCCCCGGGCCGCTCGGTCACGGCACAGCCACCCCCGGCCCGGCCCGGCCCGGCCCTGCAGCGACCGGCTCAGCGGCGAGAGGCCGGGCTGCGCCGGCGCCCCCCGCACCCACTGGGCCACATGCCGGGCTCGCGGGGCCGGGCAGGCGGATTCCGGGCGCTGCTCCGGGGCCGCTCCGCGGCGGTAACTACTGGGCGCCGGAAACCCCGCGGCGGCAGGAGGGTCGCTGGCGGGCGGCGGCGGTTGCCCAGCGTGCGCGAGGCCGAGCCAGGTGACGGCTCATTCCGCTCCCCCCGCCCAGGCCCCCGAGCAGAGCCAAGCACGGCAACGGCAGCAGCAGACAACGCTGATTCCGCTCCTCCTGCCCCCGCTGCTACGCATGCGCTACACTAGCCCCCCACAGAGGACGCACACATTCCGCGCATGCGCGTTGGGGGATCCGATGTACTGAGCTGCCTCCCCGGGCGGAGCAGTGGTGGGGTAGTGATGCGCGCGGGGGGCGCTGCGATAGGGTGTGGTCTGCCCTGAGCAGGGCTGGCTCCAGGCACCAGCTTCTCAAGCAGGTTCTTGGGGCGGCCGCTCCGGAGAGGGGCGGCAGGTCCAGGTATTCGGCGGCAGTTCGGCGGACGGTCCCTCACTCCACCTGGGAGTGAAGGACCTCCCACCGAATTGCCGCCGCAGATCGCGATCGCGGCTTTTTTTAGATCGCGATCAGGGCTTTTTGTTGTTGTTGTTGTTTTTGTTTTGGCTGCTTGGGGCGGCCAAAACCCTGGACCTGGCCCTGGCCCTGAGACTGGGACGGCGAGTGGCGTCCTGATAAGGGAGGTTATGTTACAGGTAGCATACGTCAGTATCTTCCAGTGTTGGAAACACCAACCCAGGAATCAACCCTGTAGCAAACCTCGTTGTCTACTCTGTCCCCATATCTACTCTGGCGACACCATCAGAGGACCCAACCATATCAGCCACACCATCAAGGGCTCATTCACCTGCACATCCACTAATGTTATATGTGCCATCATGTGTCAGCAATGCCCCTCTGCCATGTACATTGGCCAAACTGGACAGTCCCTCCGCAAAAGAATAAATGGACACAAATCGGACATCAGGAATGGTAACATACATAAATCAGTAAGTGAACACTTCAGTCTCCCTGGTCATTCTATTACAGATTTAAAAGTCACTATCATTGAACAAAAAAACTTCAGAAACAGACTTCAAAAAGAAACAGCAGAACTAAAATTCATTTGCAAATTTAATACCATTAATCTGGGCTTGAATTGGGACTGAGAGTGGCTGGCTCATTACAGAAGCAGCTTTTCCTCTCCTGGAATTGACACCTTCTCATCTATTATTGGGAGTGGTCTACATCCACCCTGATTGAATTGGCCCTGTCAACACTGGTTCTCCACTTGCGAAGTAACTCCCTGCTCTCCATGTATCAGTATATAATGCCTGCATCTGTAACTTTCACTCTATGCATCCGAAGAAGTGAGGTTTTTACCCACGAAAGCTTATGCCCAAATAAATCTGTTAGTCTTTAAGGTGCCACCAGACTCCTTGTTGTTTTTGTAGAAACAGACTAACATGGCTACCCCCTGATACTTTCCAGTATTGTTGTAAATTGATCCAGTATAAGTAAAACATGCGCACGCACCACCTGTTATCCCACCCTGGAACCAGTTTAAGATGTGATTGTGACAAACTGGGACTGTTCTTGCTGTGGTTTGTGAATGCTGACAGGGAAGTGTGGCTAGGATAGTCTGCATTGGGGGATGGGAAACTGACTGACGGAGAATACCTGAGCATGTAACATAAGAACCCAGGAAGGAGTTAGAGGCCAGGTGACACCTTTGCCCAGGAAACTGAACAAAGGCTGTGGGAGGGGTCGCTGAAGAAGAGTTTCAGGAGCTGCCTGAAGAGATGGCTGGGAGGCAGACAGGGCTCTGACCTCCCAAGGGGCTGGGGCGCCCTGAGACCCCAGGATGGACCCAACTGAGGGGGGTCCTGTTGTCTGTGCCTGCACGACCTGTCTTGGACTGTATTTCTGTCGTCTAAATAAATCTTCTGCTTTACTGACTGGCTGAGAGTTATGGTAAATCGCAGGAAACCGGGGGTGCAGGGCCCTGAGTCCCCCACACTCCGTGACAACTGGTGGCAGCGGTGGGATCTACTGCACCCCGTGGACGGCGCTTCCTGCAATAAGTGACTGGGGAGCAGTAAAACAAAGGGGGATTGACGGGGACCAGGCACTAAAGAGTCAGAGAGAGACGGTTATCACCCCTGGGAGCGTGTGACCAGCGAGAAGAACTTTTGCAGTAACAGGGTCCCCCGGGGGATTGCAGCGAGTGGTCTCAGGGGCGGAGGAGTCTGCAGCTCGACCCTGGCAGAGAGGTGGTGACCTCGAGAAGGGCTGGCACACTAGGGGTCTCCCTGGAAACTGTGGGGAGCGGTGAGCACACAGGCCGGCGAGTGGCCAGCAGAAGGATGTATGCTAAACGCCTCAAGAGCGACCTGGTGGAGCTGTGCAGGCAGAGGGGGCTTTGCATTGGGAGGTCCACCAAAGAACAGCTAATTGCCCAGCTGGAGGAGAGGGATCGCTTGGATGAACCGAGCCCTGTCGCTGAGAGAAGCCGCCCGGCGAATGCAGCGTGGGCCCCGGGGCCTGACATGGCTGGGAGGGGTCAGACTGCTGCCAAGGACATCCCGAGACCCTGCCTACCTATACCTAGGGGAGGGGTTGGGGGAAGCCCAGCGAATACCGAAGGCACCCTGACCCCGGCAGCCAGCAGGGGATCGTCCCGGTGAAGCTCCCCGTCCCGGGAGCGGATGCGACTGGAATGTGACAGGGAGCTGAAACTAAAAAAGCTCAAGTTAAGGCAGCAAGAACTGAAGCAGGAGTGGGAAAAGAAGGAGAAACAACGTCAGCATGAGCGGAAAGAACGGGAAAAACAGCATCAGCATGAGGAGAACCAACGTCAGCATGAGCTGGAACTGGCCAGACTGAGAAGCAGTGGGGCCCCGGCTGCGGTGAGCGAGGGGGAACCCAAGACTGCAAAGAGCTTTGATAAGTGCTTTCTGGCCCAACGTAAGGAGGGGGAGGACATGCCTCAATACCTGCGAGCTGCTCCAGGTTGACCCTGCAGAGAGGCTCCAGTTTCTCATCCCCTCACTGAACCCCACAGCCAGAAAGGTGTACAACCAACTGAAAGGGACAGAGACAGGGGACTACAAACTGTTCAAAAAGGCCCTGCTCCGTGAGTTTGGGCTGACCCCTAAGATGTACCGGCAAAGGTTCCAAAATCAGCATAAAACCCGTGAGGTCACATACCTACAACTAGCCAGCCGGGCGCAGGGATATGCCCACAAGTGAACGGCTGGGGCCCAAACTATAGAGGATCTGCTTGACCTAGTCGTACTGAAGCACGTGTATGAGCAATGCCCACCCGACCTGAGGCGATGGTTGATGGCCCAAAAGCCAGAGAACCTGCAGCACGCAGGCCAGTTAGCCGACAAGTTTGTAAACAGTCGGGCAGGGGATAACCGAGAGGAGTCCCAAAGGAACAGGCCCGCCACAACGCATCATGGAACCTCCCAGCGAGGAAATAGGAAACCCCCCCACCAAAGGGAAACATCCGGTGTCAGGGCCATTCGACCCACTCGAGGGGACCCACGGGACATGGACTGCTATCACTGTGGCCAGAAAGGCCATGTACGGGCCCAGTGCCCCAGGCTCAGGAACAGACTGAGCAGACCGAACCCACAGAGGGTTAACTGGGTAAAAACCCAGCCGGGCAAGAGGCAGCATTCCCAGGAAAGGGGAGCTGGCAGAGTACCACCTGCTAAGGAGGGAGGAGAGCTCCAAGCCAGCTCCTCTGGGGGGCTGGATGCTCCAGACTCAGGGTTTTTGGTTTATACGGTGGGCGCGGGGCTGTCGCTCCAGAGAGAGTACCTTGTTCCCCTGGAGGTGAATAGGAGGAAGGTCAATGAATACTGGAATACGGGCACAGAGGTGACGCTGGCCTAGCCCGAGGTGGTGGCCCCAGATTGGGTGGTGCCCAACACCTACCTGACCCTGACGGGGGTGGGTGGGACCCCATTCAAGGTACCTGTGGTGAGGGTACACCTAAAGTGGGAGGCCAAGGAGGGCCCCAAGGATGTGGGGGTACACCCGTATTTGCCCACTGAGGTGTTGATGGCGGAGGACCTGGAGGACTGGCCAAGCAACCCCCAGGGTGCCCTGGTCATGACCTGTAGCCAGAGCCGGCAAGGGGCACTGCGCCCTGACCTTGGGGAGGGTGCCTTGCCTGAGGCGCAGAACCCTAACCTGGTGGGGAGGAAACGCCCAGGGACACGGCTCAGGGAGGTTGCGGCTTCAGACCCAGCCAGCGAGAAAGAGCAGGTGGCCATCCCTGTCCCAGATGCTAAGTTCCAGGCCGAGTTGCAAAAAAATCCCTCCTTGCGGAAAATAAGGGACCTGGCCGACCTCAGTGCGGTACAGACCATGGGGAGAGGGTGCCGGAAAAGGTTCCTGTGGGAAAAAGGGTTCCTGTACCAAAAATGGGCTCCCCCAGAAAAAATGGAGTCAGGGGGGATCAGGAGGCAGCTGGTGGTGCCCCAGAAGTATCGCCACCAGCTGCTGTACTGGGCCCATGATATTCCCCTCTCAGGGCACCAAAAAACCTGGCGTACCCAGCAAAGGCTGCTACGAAGCTTTTACTGGCCTGGGGTCTTTGTTACTGTCCGACAGTACTGCCGATCCTGTGACCCCTGTCAGAGGGGGAGGAAGGCCCGGAACAAGGGGAAAACGGCTTTAGGACCCATGCCCAGCATAGAGAAGCCTTTCCAGAGGGTGGCCAAGGTTCAAAGGGGGGCTCTAAACCAAAAGAGCCCGAATCACCAACCTCCAGACTAAAACGCTGGGAGAAAACCCCAGCCCAGTTGAAACCCCAGGGGTACTGGGGTGGAAAAAGGGCACAGGCCACATAAACCTTCCCACATGCAAACTGCGAGTGCCATCAAGCAACCCCAACCTAAGGGGGGGCGTAAAACTGGAGGGGCCTGGTGTAATTCTCACCAAGAAATGAAAGGAATGCTGGGGCATCCACGTGAAGGGGGGTAGATTCAAACTTCCCCGGGTCACTGGCTAAAGCGACCCTGCTCAGTTCGGTCTCGAAGGGGGGAAAGATGTGACAAACTGGGACTGTTCTTGCTGTGGTCTGTGAATGCTGACAGGGAAGTGTGGCTAGGATAGTCTGCCTTGTGGGATGGGAAACTGACCGATGGAGAATACCTGAGCATGTAACATAAGAACCCAGGAAGGGGTTAGAGGCCAGGTGACACCTTTGCCCAGGGAAACTGAACAAAGGCTGTGGGAGGGGTCGCTGAAGAAGAGTTTCAGGAGCTACCTGAAGAGATGGCTGGGAGGCAGACAGGGCTCTGACCTCCCAAGGGGCTGGGGCGCCCTGAGACCCCAGGATGGACCCAACTGAGGGGGGTCCTGTTGTCTGTGCCTGCAAGACCTGTCTTGGACTGTATTCCTGTCATCTAAATAAACTTTCTGCTTTACTGACTGGCTGAGAGTTATGGTAAATCGCAGGAAGCCTGGGGGCAGGGCCCTGAGTCCCCCACACGCTGTAACAATGATCAAACAGTTACAGCCCATGCGGACCACAGCCTCAAAAAAAAAAAAAAAATCTTTCCCAAACCCTCCCCCAACCTTGCCAAGATTATAATCAGAAGCAAGCTCCCCCTTAGGGTTACCTCCTGACCCATATTTGAGCTGCTTGGATGGGTTTTTTTTATGGATTTACCAGTTGCCAGAAAAATAATTTAATCTGCCTGGGTTCTTTTACATGCATCTAAAGATTTGCATTATCATCACAATAATGTAATGTTAAAAGTAGGGCTGTCAATTAACCCCAGTTAACTCAAGTGATTAACTCAAAACCAATTAACTCAAAAAAATTAATTGTGATGATGCACAGTTTTCATTGCACTGTTAAACAATAATAGAATACCAATTGAAATGTATTATAAATATGTGGGATGCTTTTCCACATTTTCAAATATATTGGTTTCAATTACAACAACAAAAAACAAAGTGTACAGTGCTCACTTTAGATTATTATTTTTATTACAAATATTTGCATTGTAAAAAGATAAACAAAAGAAATAGTATTTTTCTATTCCCCTTATACAAGTATTGTAGTATAATTTCTTTATCGTGAAAGTGCAACTTAGAAATGTAAATTTTTTTTACATACTTGTACTCAAAAACAAAGCAATGTAAAACTTTAGAGCCTACAAATCCACTCAGTCCTACTTATTCAGCCAAGTGTTTCCTTAGCCACCCTGAAGACCCAGACCCCAGGAAGAGCAGATTAAGGGGGCAGTAGGCAGATTATTCTAGGGGTTCCCCAAAACCTATTTTTGGGGTAACAATTTGGTGAGCCAGCCAGGAGTTCTTAAGGAAAGAGGATGATTGACAGAAGGCAGTGAAGAACACAGATATAACCTTCTGCTAAAGTGATTGACACATGCAGTATTTGTGTATATTTATGGGAGATAATGCTGCCCACTTCTTATTTAAAATGTCACCTGAAAGTGAGAACTGGCATTCACATAGCACTTTTGTAGCCGGGGTTGCAAGGTATTTATGTACCAGATATGTTAAACATTCATATGTCCCTTCATGCTTCAGCCACCATTCCAGAGGACATGCTTCCATGCTGTAATTGAAATCAATATATTTGAAAATGTAGAAAACATCCAAAATATTTAAATAAATGGTATTCTATTATTATTTAACAGTGCAATTAAAACTGCAGTTAATGGCGATTATTTTTTTAATCGTTTGACAGCCCTAGTTAAAAGTTTCTGTGTCCAACTAAAGATACAGCAGAATTCTCACTTCCGCGGTTTAAGTAAGAAAATGATGTTATCAATCTTCCCTATATGTGTGCTCTCTCTAGATACTATAAGAGCTTGTTGAAGGAAAAGGGGGTTGTGGAGTTGCCTTAGGGTTCGGGTTGTGGTGGGCTTGCCTTGTGGCAGTGGTGGGTGCTGGTTTTTTTGCATTTCAAAAGTGGTAACCCTACTCCCCACAGACCAGGAAACCAATTCAGTGGCACCAGACAGTTCCAGAACAACAGATACAAAACCTGCAGACATATCTTCCTCTTCTATGATGATCAGTACCCCCCACAATTCATCTTTTCAAGAGCTATGGGTCCTACACATGCCTATCACCACATGTGATAGGCATCCAGTGCATCATATGCCTCCACAACAGCGTGGTTGAAATATGCTCTTGAATGAACTCACACAGAAAAATGATAAAAGACAAAAACACTATCGTCTACGGGTGAACACTTTTCACAAAGCAATCAATCCATATCTGACCTCTCAGTCCTCATCCCCTAAGGCAGTGCTCTACTGCAGCCTGTACCCTTTGGTTCTCAAAATATGTTCTCGCACCTCTACAATTAGCTTAAAAACTTGAAAATACATTTTTGTTTGTATATTATATTGTTTATATATTACAGTAATCGATAAAAAATGTATGTTAATAAATACATAGGTTTGATTAAACAAAGTAGTTGTACTTATGTGCCTGTGCTTAATTTGTGTTTTCGATGATTTACCTTCTAAAAAAATCTGGCATGTCTCGCACCCCCAGAAAGGGCATCTCGCACCTCCCAGGGGCCTAAGGAACCCTGCACAACACCTTCAAAAGACTAGCCCGAGAACTTAAATTCATAACTGCTGGACATTAAAAAACATGGATTTAGCAGAAACACTGGTTTTATGGGTCATTACAACAATTTGTAACACACCCTGCCACTAGGGTGACCAGATGTCCCGATTTTATAGGAACAGTCCTGATATTTGGGGATTATATAGGCATCTATTACCACCAACCCCTTGTCTTGATTTTTCACACTTTCTATCTGGTCACCCTACCTGCCGCTTACTACCCTCCTTTGCCCTATGACTGCAGAGAAGTTAATTGCCCACTTCATTTGAAATGTTCTGCAACATGTGTGAACCTCTCATGCTAAACAATCTATCCCACCTTGTATTTAGCTTAAACACTCTTGTTACATATGGAAGAGTTCTGGGAAGTCAAAAGCTTGTCTCTTCCATGAACAAAAGTTGATCCAGTAAAATACATTACCTTGCTCATCTTGTCTCTCTCATATCCTGGGACCAGCAAAGCTGCACCACCACTGCAACTCACATACACACACAGAGATCTAACACAGAGACAGGAACACAACCAGAATTTTCCTTAAGATGGGGCCCAAATTTCTTCTTTCCTGCCCTGCATCCAGACCCACACATTCCCCCCACATTGCCTCTGCATCCAGATCCACTCTCATCTCCCTGCATGCAGCTCTACACGCACTCCCCTCTTGCTGACCCACACCCAGACCCATGCTTTTCTCCTCACATTGCCCTGCATTCAACTCTGACTTCTCCCCCTTGCACCCAGCCCACAGTCTCCCCACCCAGCTGTGAGCTTTTCCTCAGAGAGGTGGTCCGGCCCCCCGGCTCAGCTCCAGCCCGGCCCCGGCTGAGCGGCTCCGGGCCAGACCCAAGCCCCACGACCCCGGCTGGAGCTCCGGCCGGAGCGCAGCCAGATTCCTGGGGACGGGGCTTGCGGCAAGCCACACCCCCAGGAATTGGGCCCCGCTCTTGCTAAAGCCGGCCCTGCCTCCAGGGAGAAGTGGAGCAGGGGACACCAGAAACCTCCAGTCCTCAGGAGGGTGGGAAGATTGGATCCAGGCTTTATTGCTTCTTGGGAAAATGGAGAGGCAGAAGGAGAATTGGGTCTGGGACTCCCAGGTAAGGTGGTGCTCTTCAGCCTGCTCCCCTCTCCCTACATCATCCAGCCTGGGAACGGGGAGAGGGGACCCCACTACATCCCTCCAGTCCAGAGAGAGACAGATGAAGAACCCCAGGAACTGTAGGAGGAGCAGAGGTGAGCCTGGATGGAGGTGCAGAACAGATGTGGGTGAAGATTTGATGTGGGGCAGAACAGATTGGGGGCTGTAGGCAGAGGATGGGGGCTGGGGGCAGAATTTATTGATAGGCAGGGGGATAGGCAGATGTGGGGGTGTCAGCATGAACCAGATTTACAGACACTTATACCCTGCTGGTCTATCTGCAGAAATTAAACCTGCCTAGACTGCCTTTATAGGATGGTAGTACTTTGGGTAACAGACATGCACACAGGTGGTTTGTTCTAAAATTCTCTTTTCTCTAATCCTTTCTTCACCTGCTAAAACAAAAACATTGTGTGGTTAAGATGGTTATTGGTCAATTTCACTGGTCACAGGTTCTCAAAGGAGCACCCTCTGCTAGCCGGTGTGTCACCTGCCGCTGGCCCCATGTCCCTCCCAGACCCTGGTGCCCTTTACCTCAGGGTTCTGCCCCAGCTGTACCCCCACACTCTGGGTCTCCCCTCCCAGGGGAACCCTACGGTTACCATATCTCATAAATAAAAAAAGAGGACCCTCCACAGGCCCTGGCCCCGCCCTGCCCATTTCCCCACCACTAGCCCCGCCACAACTCCGCCCCTTCCCCACCCTAACTCCGCCCCCTCCTCCCTTCCACTCCCAGCCAGGGGGAAAGGGCTGCCCCAGTGCTACCGGCTTCAGGGTTTGCCAGGCAGCCCCCAGCCCCTGCGCCCCCAGCCAGCGCTTCCCCAGCGCAGCTGAAGCCTGGGAGGGGAAGCGCCCAGCCGGGGGCACAGGGTCTGGAGGCTGCCCGGCAAACCGTGAAGCCGGTAGCGCTCGGGCTTTGGGCAGCCCCTATGCCTCCGGACCTTGCGCCCCCAGCTGGGCACTTCCCCTCCCGGGCTCCGGCGGTGCAGGGTCCGGAGGTACGGGGGCTGCCCGAAGCCGGTAGCGCTCGGGCAGCCCGGCTCTTAAACAGAGCCGATGAGGAGCAGAGCCTCCAGCCGCGGGGGCTCTGCGTAACTTACACTGTGTCAGTTACACAGAGCGGAAGAGGAGCAGAGCCAGGGCTGCTGGAGCACTACCGGCTTCGGGCAGCCCCGTGCCTCCAGACCCTGCGCCGCCGGAGCCCGGGAGGGGAGGTGCCCGGCTGGGGGCGCAGGGTCTGGAGGCACGGGGGCTGCCCGAAGCCGGTAGCGCTCGGGCAGCCCGGCTCTTAAACAGAGCCGAAGAGTCAGGGAGGAGCAGAGCCGCCATTTTCCCGGACATGTTCAGCTTTTTGACAATTCCCCCCGGACGGGGGTTTGACTGCCGAAAAGCCGGACATGTCCGGGAAAAAGAGGACGTATGGTAACCCTACCCAACCCTCTAAACCCACCTTTCCTCAGTGGCTACTGCCAGTCATCATCTAGCCCCCCCCGCTCACTGGGGCAGATTGCAGTCTGTAATGGCTACTCATCATTGGCAAGGGGTTAGAACCTGCTGCCTTTGCCTATTCCCAGCCTGTATCTCTGCAGCCCCAGTACCTTCATAGGCCTTCACCAAGGCCTGCAGCCTGGGGGCTTACCGGGCTGGAGTTCCCCAGCTCCCTTGCCCTATTCCTCAGCCCTGATCCATCTCAGGTACCTTGCCCCAGGCAGCTAGCCCTTCCCACTCCAGGTCTAGAGTGAGATGCTCCTGGCCCTCCAGTCCTCTTATCAGGGCCAGCTGTGTCCTGAGTGGCATGGCCCCAGCTGTGGCTGCTACTCAGTCAGCTTCCCCCAGCTGTTTTTACTCCTTTTCCCAGCTGCAGCCCTCTCCAGGACTGCTTTTAACCCCTGTTCTGCAGGAGTGGGGCAGCTGCCCCACTACAGGGTGTCACTGAGTCCCCAGGCGATGCTCTGGAACTGCTCCCCACAAAGCCAGTTAGGACTTTGGGGAGACTCCTCTCCCTTGGAGCAGACTGTCTTTAGGGCAAGAAGCTCACCCGGCTTTACCTCCTGAGAGCATTCAGCATATGCCCCTCCGTGCACTTCCCACAGCGAGTCCACCCAGGCTGGGTCCTGGGAAAGCCAAAGGGTTCTGCACCCCCCACTTTGCAGTTAGACATGACTCTCAGCCAGCCAGTAAAACAGAGGTTTAATTAGATGACAGGAACATGGTCTAAAACAGAGCTTGTAGGTTCAGCAAACGGGACCCCTCAGCCGGGTCCATTCTGGGGCCCAGTGAGGCAGCCCCCCGTCTGCCCTCACTCCTAGGCCCCAGCCAGCTCCAAACTCCAACCCCTGTCCAGCCCCTCCTTCTTTGGGCTTTGTCTCTTTCCGAAGCCAGGAGATCACCTGATCCCTTTGTCTCCAACACCTTCAGTTGGCACCTTTGCAGAGGAGGGGCCCAGGCCATCAGTTGCTAGGAGACAGAGTGTCAGGCATTTATGTGCACTGGCCCTTTGCTCTGCAGCAACCATACACCCTTATCCCACCACCTAGATACTTAAGAACTGCATAGGGGAAAATGAGGAAAACATTAAGAACAGTCCCACTTCGTCACATCTCTCCCCCCTTTGAGACCGAACTGAGCGGGGTCACTGCAGCCAGTGACCTGGGGAAGTTCGAACCCACCAACATTCTCATGGACGCTCCAACACCCCTCCCATTTCTTGGTGAGAGTTACACCAGGCCCTTCCGGTTTTATGCCCTCCCTTAGTTCGAGTGCGTTTGATGGCACTCGCAGGCCGCATGTGGGAAGGTTTATGCAGCCCGTGCCCTTTTGCCACCCCAATACCCCTGGGGTTCAAACTGGGACTGGGTCTTCTCCCAGCACTTTGGTTTGGAGGGCTGCGATTCGGGCTCTCTTGGTAAAGAGCCCCCATCTTGACCTTGGCCAGCTTTGGGCTTGGGCAGCCGCTCCCCACCTTGTGGCCCAGATACAACACCTTTGTTGTCCCCACCTTACACTTTCCAGCTTTTACCGTCAGTTCCACTACCTTGAGGCAGCCCCCCACCCTCTTTACCTGGGACACATGTTCCTCCCAGGTCTGGCTAAAGACACACACGTCATTGATGTACACCAGGGCCAAGTCCTTCATCCCCCTCAGCTTGTCTAGAATCTCCCCAGGCCTAGGCACGGGGTAGGTATCGGACACGGTGATGGCTTTAAGCTTCCAATAGTCCCCGCAGAACCAGATTATCCTGTCTTTCTTGGGGACCAGCCCCACGGGTGAGGCCCATGGGCTGTTAAACGGCTGGATCACATTTAAAGCCAGCATGTCCTTGACCTTTCTTTTCAGGTTTTGGGCTCCTTTCCCAGTGACTTTGAACGGGGAACACCTGATGGGGAGATTTTCTTCCCTGAGGTGGGAGCCATCCACCCCGGGGTCTTCCCCCTTCTCCTCCCAATCCTTCCTTTTCAGGTCCAGGGGTTCCCTCACTTTCCTCCCATACAGCAGCTCGAAAGGGAAGAACCTTGTGGATTTCTGGGGCACTACCAGCTGCCTCCCGATTTCCCACAGTTTTACTTCCCCTTGGGAAGCCCATTCCTGGTACAGGAATCCCTTCTCCCACATGACTCTGTCCCTGCAGCCTTCCCCAAGGGGGTTTGCAGCGCTGTGGCCAGCAAGTTTCCTCAGCTTCTCCAAGGAGGGATTCCTCTGCAGCTCGGTCTGGAATTCAGCTGCTGGAGAAGGGAGTGAGACCTGCTCCCTCTCGCTGGCTGGGCCTGGGGTTACAGCCCCCCTGAGCCCTGTCCCTGGTAGCTTCCTCCCTGCCGTGTAATTATTTCCCAGCAGCACGTCTGGACCAGGCAAACCTGGTTGGCAGCCGACCTGCCCTGTCTGGGTGTCCCCCCACTCAGCTGGAGTTTCAGCTCCCACCATGCTCAGCGTGGCCCTTGCTGTCCCAGTGGGGCCAGGCAGCGAGCTCCCTGCTCTGGTCACAGCATCAGAGCCAGCATGAGCCCCCTCTATGGTGTGCAGGGGGGCGGGGAGCATGTCTCCATCCCACTCAGCCCCAGGGGTCTGGTTACTAGTAGGCAGGTATTTTGAGCCCAGCAGCCCCTCCCTCCTGCCAGCCAGGTCATTTGCATTTTTACTGACCATTTCCATCTTAGCCAATTGGTTTCCTGGATCCTGTCCCAAAGAAACACAGTCACCCCCACAACAGGATCTTACAGCTGATATCCTCTTGGGTCTGCACAGGGATCCAGGCCATAGGCAGGGTGAGGGGCTTTATCCCTGGGACCTTCACCCAGGTCACACAGCCCCTCAGCATTTGCGGCTGCACCACCTGGGGTCCGACAACAGTTCTTTTTGTCCCAGGGTCTTGCCACCCCAGGCATGTCTCCCCATTGACCATTACCTTCCACTCCCCCTGGGGGTCCGAGGGGCCTGAGCCCAGGAAACTCCATGCAGACATATAGGCCGGGGACAGGAGTGGGAGCCTGTTTACCACCCCACCCATCTGGCTGACAGCATCTATGACCTTGGGACCCAGCAAGGGAGCTAGATACCAGGGCTTTTCCGCAGGGTCCCCCTGCTTCAAATCACCAGCCTGCGTGAAGGCCGTGTGGTGGGCATCCACATCTCCTCTCTCCTTAACCAAGGGCAGCAATTTAGTGTTGAGGCTCCCTGCGGAACTGGCAGCCTGGGGTCTATTTCCACTCACCCCTGGGGAGCCCCTTATGCCTCTTCGCTCCACCATCACCAGTCCATGCTGCTGTTGCTTTTTCTGCAGCTTTTCCTCGGGCTCTTGCTTTTTCTCACAGTCCTCTCACTCTCTCAGACTCAGCTCCAGTCCCATCTGTCTCCGATCCCCTGATGGGGAACCCGATCATAAAGGCCCCCGTCTGGTTGGGGATCAGACTCTTGGGGATGCCTGGCTACTGCTTTAGCTGCTCCCAGATCCTCTTGGAGCCCCATCTGGGTCAGGAATCTGCTCCTTAGAGCGGTCCTCATCCTCCAGCTGCACGTTAACTGGGCCTTGGTGAACTTTCCAATGTGTAATCCTTTCTTTTTGCACAGGATTACAATGTCCTTTTTGAGGAGATGGTGATAGGCCATCACTCCGCTGTTCCCAAGTTGCTTTGGACTCAGAGGCCTGTGTGCTCTTAGCTCCCCCATGGTTTCCAGGAAGAACCCATAGTGTGCCAGCCCTTCTCGTGGTCACCACCTCTTTGCCGGGGTCGAGCTGCAGACTCCTCTGCCCCTGGGACCGCTCGCTGCAATCCCCAGGGGAACCCTGTTACAGCAAAAGTCCTTCTCTCTTCCAGGATCAAGCGGCAAGCTCCTCCGCCCCTGAGACTGCTCGCTGCAGTCCTCAGGGAGACCCCGTTACTCCAACAGTCCTTCTCGCTGGTCACACACTCCTAGGGGTTAGTCGCCCCCTAAAACCATCCCCCCTCTGTTTTACTGCTTCCCAGTCACTTACTGCAAGAAGCGCCATTTACGGGGTGCCGTACATCCCACCGCTGCCACCAGTTGTCACGGAGTCCCTGGGCGATGCTCTGGAACTGCTCCCCACAAAGCCAGTCAGAACTTTGGGGAGCCTCCTCTCCCGCGGAGCAGACCGTCTTCAGGGCAAGAAGCTCACATGGCTTTACCTCCTGGGAGCATTCAGCATATGCCCCTTCGTGCGCTTCTCACAGCGAGTCCACCCAGGCGGGGTCCTGGGGAAGCCAAAGGATTCTGCACCCCCCACTTTGCAGTTAGACGTGACTCTCAGCCAGCCAGTAAAACAGGTTTATTAGATGACAGGAACATGGTCTAAAACAGAGCGTGTAGGTTCAGCAAACGGGACTCCTCAGCCGGGTCCATTCTGGGGCCCAGTGAGGCAGCCCCCTGTTTGCCCTCACTCCTAGGCCCCAGCCAGCTCCAAACTCCAACCCCCGTCCAGCCCCTCCTTCTTTGGGCTTTGTCTCTTTCCAAAGCCAGGAGGTCACCTGATCCCTTTGTCTCCAACACCTTCAGTTGGCACCTTTGCAGAGGAGGGGCCCAGGCCATCAGTTGCTAGGAGACAGAGTGTCGGGCATTTATGTGCACTGGCCCTTTGCTCTGCAGCAACCATACACCCTTATCCCACCAACTAGATACTTAAGAACTACATAGGGGAAAATGGGGAAAACATTAAGAACAGTACCACTTCGTCACACAGGGCCTCACAGGTGGTAGGAAGCAGAGACTGCCCAGAGCCAGAGGTGCACTTGGGTCTGGCCAGGGGGTGGAGAGGAGCTCTCGGCCGGCCGGTGGGCAGACTGAGAGGCGCAAGTGGTAGGCAGGAGGGCCAGTGGGCTGGCAGGGTCTCGGAGCACAGAGCAAGCGGAGCAGGCTGGGGCCCCTTCGGAGCATGGGCCTGGCTCCGTGGTGCCACTGGTGCCATTGTAAACCTGGTACTGTTGAGTGGAGAGGAAGATGGGTGAGTCATTGAATGGTAGTTGAATTTATGTTTCTTACTGAGATTACCAAGATACGAGGTGTAGTGGGAGAAGAGAAAGGGACTAAGGACAGAGCTCTGTGGAACCTTCCAAACGAAGTTGGATGTAGGAATGAGGAGGATCCTCCAAAGGATATACTAAAGAACCAGAAGAGGACAGAGCCATGTAAACCAAGGGAAGAAAAGATTTCAAGAAGAGCATAGCTGACAGCGTGAAGGCAGCTGACAAGTCAAAGAGGATGAGGACGGAGTGCTGGTTTTAGATTTGTGTAGGAAGAGGTGATTAGAGAATTTGGCTTCAGTGGAGAGCAAGGGGCGGAAGCCAGATTGGAGGGGTCTAGGATGGAATTGGAGGGGAAGGACCCCAGACAGTGATTGTAGACAATGCGTTCTATGAGCTTAGAGATAAGGGAAAAGGGAGATGGGGTAGTTGCTAGAGAGGCAAGGTGAGTCAAGGATGAGTTTTTTTTAAACTAAACTAAATAAACTAAAGCATATTTGAATTTTGAGGGGAGAGTGAGAGGTTAAAGAGAAGACTACAGGAAGGGATGGGAGTGGGTGTAAAGATCAGGAGAATCACTGGAGGAAGTGGAAAGGTCAGAGGAGTTGAGCAGATGAGAAACTTTTGCATCTGTTATGGTGAGAAGGGGAAAGGAGTAATAGCAGGGGAAGAATGAAGAGAAGTAGAGAGGAGTGGAAAGTCACATCATATTGTCAGTTTTCTCTTGGAGTAAATCAGCAAGATCCTGTGAGGAAAGAAAGAGGAGGAACAGAAGGAGGGGAGGGCTTGAGGCGTGAATCAAAGGTGGGTCTAGAATTGAGAGCATGGTTAAGTTGGAGAAGTAGAGTTGTTTAGCTAGAAAGATGACCAAAGTGATGGAGGAGAAAACAAATTACTAATGGAGGAAATCAGTCTAGTCATGGTTTTTTTTTCCCCTAGAGATGCTCCATAACATGCAAGCAAAAGTGGAGAAAACAGGTATTTGGGGGTGGGGGATGAAAGCCAAGGTTGGGGGTTGACAGGGTGAACCTTTGATAGGATAGAAATACTACGGATACTGAACATATTCCAAAAACGAATCTCAAGCGGAGCAATATCAAATGTTATACTGAAAGTGCTAGTTTTGGATGTCACGGAGTATCTGCCAAATCATCTAATTTGCTGAAGAATTGGGATAGGTCTGTGATGCTCTGTACTTCAGGGGAACACCCAGGACCCCCATGTTCATCCTTGTAAAATGATTGTGTGGTATCCAATGCAAAGTTTGTCGTGTTGGGTGTCTTCAGAATGCTCATGATGCACTGAGCATTGTTGTTACAGTAATGTTATAGGTTATAATTTCATGTATGTAGTTATGAGGCTGAAAATGTATCCTCATGGCTTAAAATAAGCCCAGGCAAAAACTCTCCAAGAGCAGAAATGCAGTTCACACCTCATAGAATCCATCAGGGCATGTATGGGACAAATCCAGCCCAGCCTCACAGGAACAAAGGGCGCTGGCTTAGGCAGCAACAAAAAGGTCTGTTGGTCTCTCCAGTGAGTCACCCCCCTTCCTTTGGTCAGTATGGGACTGCGATGAAGTAATTCTCATCTGACTCTGAAGGAGGATGGGCAAAGCCCAGGGGAAAGAAAGAACCTGATAAAAGGGAGGGACAGTTGCCATGCTCTCTCTCTCTCTCTCCCACCTACATCTACAGACACCACCACACCAAGTGACTGAAGCACTGATCAAAGAGGAGAGCCTGACTGAAGAGCAACCAGCCAGCCTGTGGTGAGAAGCATCTAAGTTTGTAAGGGCACTGAAAGTGTTAAGAGCAGCTTAGAATGTGTTTTGCTTTTATTTCGTTTGACCAAATCTAACTTGTTATGCTTTGGCTTATAATCGCTTAAAATCTATCTTTATAGTTAATAAATGTGTTTGTTTATTCTACCAGAAGCACTGTGTTTGATTTGAAGCATGTCAGACTCTCCTTGGGATAACAAGCCTGGTACATATCAATTGGTTAGTTAAATTGATGAACTCATATAAGCTTGCAGCAACCAGAGGGCATAACTGGAAACTGCAAGACGGAAGTTCCTAGGGTTGCATCTGGGACCGGAGCTATTGGCTAGTGTCATTTGGTTGCACAATCCAAGGAGCAGCTTGCATGCCAGAGGCTGTGCGTGAACAGCTCAGCAGTGGGGGTTCTCACAGCAAAACAGGGTAAGGCTGGCTCCCAGAGTCAAGGATTGGAGTGACCTAGCACATCACCCATCTGGATAACAGCAGAGGGGAACGTCACAATGGCCATGCTTAAAACGCTACAGCGGTGCCAATGTAACACTTCACTGTAGGCACTGCCTATGCTGAACCTGTTGTCATAGGTAATCCACCTCCCAATGCAGCAGTATCTAGGTCAACATTCCTGTGACCTAGTGCTATTTATGTTACCCTGAAAAATAGTCTTTGGGGTGCCCCTCTAATAACCTGCCTATCACCCCCTTAATCTGCTCTTCCTGGGGTATGGGTCTCCAGTAAAGTTGCCACCTTTCTAACTGCTGGTAACTGGACCCCTGAGGCCCCACCCCCTGCTCCACCTCTTCCCTAAAGGCCCCACCCTGCACTTTCCCCCAAAGGCCCCCACCTCACCTTTCCCCCAAATATCTACAGTTTGAGCTGCTTGCATTAAGGTAGTAGCTCTTAGAGTGTCAGCCTTTGTTTTCAGGATGTCGGTTTGTGGTTTTAAGTTAGCTCCTTCTGTTTTTGAATTAGCCAATTCCTTTTGTGTAGCTACAATCTGAGCTGCTTGCATTAAAGTGGTAGTTCTCAGAGTGTTAGTTTCTGCTTTTAAACTATCCAATTCTTTCTGTGAGGCAGCCATCTGAGTAATCTGTGCCAGCATAGTGGCTCTCATCATATCTATAACCTCTTTTAGACCAGCCAGTTCCTTGTTCCTTTTTTCTTTTAGTGTCTGTATTTCTGCCCTTAGATCATTTACTAATTCTTTCTTTTTGAATTCTTGCTCTCTCATCCTTAGGCTGTCCACTTCTTTATCTAAAACCACAGCTACCATTTGAAAACCCTGTAGAGTAGCTCCTTTTTTTAGCCTTTTTATCTGGAGCACCTAAAAAGATTCTGAGTAGGGTGACCAGATGTCCTGGTTTTTTTTTTTTTTAAATATAGGCTCCTATTACCCCTCCCCCCCGTCCCGATTTTTCACATTTGCTGTCTGGTCACCCTAATTCTGAGAGAAAGGGAATTTTCCCAGGCTTAACCAACTGATCCCATTGCTCACATACCTGACAATATGCATCAGGTCCAGTAAAAGCACTAGGCTTTCAAGGACCATTCCCATATTTTAGAACAAAATCCTCTGATCCTTTTTCTGACATTTTCTCACTATTGCTTGACTCTACTTTTTCTGTTGTCATTTTTGATGTTATTATACACTTAGCCAGGTACTAAGACCTGAGTCCTAAATTCCCTGAGTAACTCATGGACTATTTTAGGAATGCAGGTTGCGACCCTGGGTCCTATCCTCTCACTTGCTTATAAGATTTGTGTTTCTGGTTGAGGCCACTCAGTCACAGCTATTCAAGCCTTATAAAGTGATCGGCCTATGCCGTGCAGTCTTGGCTATGCAAGCCTACAGTGGTCAGCTGACATGACCTTTATAGTTTGGTCACGGTCCTTACTATTCTGTAACCCTGTATCGTAAATCACAGATTATAAGGGGTCCAGTTACCTGCACTGCTACCGTAAACCACAGACTAAGGCGAGTCTGGCTACCAAATGTCACAGGTGCTACCATAAACCGTACAAGTCCAACCATCATGTACAGGGGGACCACTCGCAAACTATTTCTTGGTTGTCATGACCACTTGGAATTATATTGTGATCCCGACCACTATTTTTTGGTCGTCGTGACCACAAACAAAATTATTTATACTACTACTGCCTTCTGTCAATCATCCTCTTTCCTTAAGAACTCCTGGCTGGCTCACCAAATTGTTACCCCAAAAATAGGTTTTGGGGAACCCTTAGAATAATCTGCCTATTGCCCCCTTAATCTGCTCTTCCTGGGGTCTGGGTCTTCAGGGTGGCTAAGGAAACTCTTGAAGAACACAGATATAACCTTACACTAAAGTGATTGACACAGGCAGTATTTCTTCTAAAACAAATTATCTTTTTATTAATGTAGCTAATAATCCCTATTACATTGTAATCTAAAAATGGAAATTAGACACGAAACCCTTATTGCAAGTTAAAGAGCATCTAAACTACAATAGCATACAGTTTATGATTCTAAGTGTAAGCGGGGGAATGGTCCCGCTATTGTGGGGAACTTTCCTGGCTTCTGCACTACCCCGGTGAAGTGGGCTAGCGAAAGGATCCGAGTCCTCGCTCCCACTTCCTTTACCCAGAGGCCTCCCTGCCCTTGAGGACTCCCCTTCCACTCTCCTGTCTGGCAGAGTCCTTATAAACCCCGACAAGGCTGGGCCCAGGATTCCTGGGGGGCTCGACCCCCAACCCTGCGGTGGTCACCCAGGACAGGGGCTAGGGTGTCCCCACTCCGGGGTACTCTCTCTGCACTGGGCACCTCCCTGACCCACTGATCATTTCATACAATTTAAAGCAAATACAAGTTGTTTAATTAACAATTAATTTTAAAAAAGAATAAGGAAAAATGGGAAAGGTTAAAGGAAAACACATCACCCCGCTCTGTGGCAGGGAACATTACAAACAGTGTCTCTGGAACGTCAGGGCAGTTCAGTCTGTTCCTTGTAGGTCCCAGGCCTGCTTTTCAGGCCCTGTCTGTGCTGCAGGGACGCTGTGGGTTGGACACTTGCTCCGGTGGTGGCCACACGCTCTCAGGCTCTAGGTGGCAGGACCCTTCTTCCCAGCGTCGCCCCCGCCCGGTCGGGGTTATGATCCCCCTGCAAGTCTGGCTTGCAAGGCCTCTTGGCTGAGGCGTCTCCCTGTGCTGGGCCCACTGCCCAGGGTCCCCCTCACTCTCCCCAGCTGCTCACCGCACTCGGACTGCACACGGCTCCGGACTGCCCCAGCCCCAGCTCCGGACTGCTCCAGCCTCGGCTCCAGCTCCACACTGCCTCAGCACAGCTGCTGCTGCTGCTCTGCCTTCAGCTCCCTGGGCTGCTTCTCTGGCCTCTCTGGCTCTGGTTGCTGCAGCTCTGTCCCCAGCACAGCTCTGCTCTGCAGGCTGCTTCTGTGACTCTGCTCCCAGCTCTGACCTGCTTCCTGGCTGCTTGTCTGGCCCCTCTGGCTCTGCTTGCTACAGCTCTGTTCCCAGGGCAGCTCTGCTCTCTCTGGGCCGTGCTCTGGCTTTGGGGCTGCAGCTCTGCTTCTAGCAGCTTAGCTCGGGCCCCTGCTCTCTCCTTAGCTCGGCCCCACTCTGTCTGACTCAGGCCATTCCAGTTCACACACGGAGGATGGGACCCCCTCTGGCCTCCTGACTCTCTGATTAGCCTGCCCGCCCTGTCAATCAGGCTGACCTGGAGCATTGGCCTCTCCCCATTGCCCCTGGGGACTGTCAGTCTCAGGCTCCTGATTTGCCATCAACCCTTCCCCTTTCAGTGCTGGGAGCTAGCAACCAAAACACCCCCACTGAGTGTTAGTAAGGGGGCAACAGTCCCCTTACATAAGCAATGTGTTCTATTGCAAATGGCCACTATGCTGACAGCAGTTCTTAAATTGTACTTTAAATTTTATATAGGTAAAATAAAAATAATACACACATCTAAGGCATGCACATACTAATACTATTCTGCACTATAGTTATGCTATATGTGATAAAGTTCCTCCTCTATCTTGGTGGGTCCTGTGCTTATTGGCAGATTTTGCTTGCCACAGTAGCCCTCAGTTTGGCCACTTTCGTGGCTCAAATCTGCTGTTCACTCAGACAACCTTATCACTGGCCAGTATGGGGAAAGAGAGTAAGAACAATCCCTGCAGTTTCTGCTGATCCACCATGTGGGCCAGGGAACAGCCCAGAGACCTTCCCCTCTGGTGGAACCTCCTGTGTTGGATCAGGAGTTGGGAGGTTTGGGGGGAACCCGGGCCCACCCTCTACCCCGGGTTCCAGCCCAGGGCCCTGTGGACTGTAGCTGTCTAGAGTGCCTTCTGGAACAGCTGTACAACAGCTACAATTCCCTGGGCTCCTTCGCCATGGCCTCCTCCCAACACCTTCTTTGTCCTCACCACAGGACCTTCCTCCTGATGTCTGTTAACGCTTGTACTCCTCAGTCCTCCAGCAGCACATCCTCTCACTCCCAGCTCCTTACGCACACCTCACTAACTGGAGTGAGAGCTTTTTTAAACCAGGTGTCCTGATTAGCCTTAATTAATTCTAGTAGTTCCCAATTGGCTACAGGTGTCCTAATTACCTTGCCTGTCTTAATTAATTCTAGAAAGTTCCTGAGTGTTCTGGAATAGTCCCTGTTATCTTACCCAGGGAAAAGGGACCTGGGTAACCTGGAACTAATGTATCTACCTTCGACCACTCTCTTGTAGCCATCTGGCCTGTCCCTGTCACATATACCATAATGAAAACCTTAGCAGACTTACACTATCCATTGTTTTCGTTGTGTTGTCTGCTGTTGTTGCTGCCATCATCACGAGGTCTGGTCTGTCAGCTCCGTTTCTTTGTCTGCAGTTAGGTCTCTCAGCAGCTTGTAACTTCTTTCAGCTCTTCTCACTGGCTTATGACTTTTGCCTCTCAGCACACTGCCTTATATACTATTCCACTTGCCATCAGACATCTACTGAGCATGCTCACTTGATCTACTTAGCTAACCTTTCTCCTATTTTCATACTGAGCATGCTTACTATCAAACTTTTCCTCATTTTTGGTAACTAGTAAAAGCAGCCCTGAGCTGGCCCAAGCCAGTTCAGGCTGAGGCTGTCTGACCTTTTTGTCACCCTTCTCTTTTTGTACTGCACGTGCTCACTGCTAAGCATTATCTCATTCTACACATGCTCACTTGCATTGTTTTACCTCAGAACCATGATTACCTCATCTGACCTTATTGCTCATGCTCCAGATCTAGCTTTTTTTGTGGCCATGCCTCATTTTACTCTACATTCTCTAGGGTATGCTCAGCCCAGGAATCGGTCAGTTCTGGTCATGTGACCTATATAGTCCAATAAGTGACCTGCAGCTTTCAGTTGGTGAAGTGACTCCTGCTTATTCAAGAGGGAAGCAGGAGACACAAAAATGGAGGTTCGGACTACAAAATGGCTTTGGTATCAGCTACACTAGGGATTAGGTTATGCCTGTTGGATGGGGATTTTTCACACCACTGAGTGACATAGTTAAGCCAATTAAATTTTCTAGTATAGACCAGCCCTTGGGCTCTTGACAGCTCAAACATTTTGGTTCTGGTAGGCAAGAAGTGGAAATAGTCCCTTTCAATGCTCTTGTTTACTTCCTTGGGATTAGTGCACAGTCTGAGTCTGTCCCCTTTTCTCTCTACAGTTACTAGGGACTATACCCACTCTGACTGCGCTTCTTGTCAGGAGTGAGCTCCTTCAGATGAACCTGAGGATGAACCAGCCTAGCCTCCAGGCTGATGAATGAGTTCAGATGGGTTGCTATAGAACTGCCTGATTGGCTGAAGAGAGCATGCAGGCCTGCTTTGAAGCTCAGCAGCAGGTTGCTGGCTGCTCAATGCTTATACTTGCAGCTGTGATCACTCATGTGCCTGCCTTGTTCCCAGTCCTATTCCTGTCCTGCTTCAGCCCTGGTTGCGCCTGACTCCACCGCTCACCCCTGGCTCAGCTCCTGGCTCACAAACCTGCCTCTGACCCTTGACTCCGTTTACTGACTCCTGCTCCAACCACTAGGCCTGACTCTTACTCTCTTAGCACTGATTGCAATACTTCTGTTCTATGAATGATGCCATCTGTTGTCATATTTTGCAGCTCTTCCCCATCCCTTTTTTAAAGCTTATAGAACACTTTGGGCTGCATGTATAAAGTACTCTACAACCTCACAATCATATCTTGTGTATCATTAGGAGATACCCTTCTCCTCTGAATCTAGTTTTATGTAATGCAATTAGCTTGTTTCTATCTGGTTCAGATTTGTTTTAAGAGTCTGACTCTCTTTATAGTACAGGTGTGTAAGACCACGACTGATTGATTTCCTTAGTATACAACAACAAACTTGTTTTACTGTTTTGGCTTTTTACCTCATTGACAGGATTGACCTCACTCTCATCCAGGACTGGAATATATCTTTCACTCTAGGATTTCTATCTCATCTGTGATTTTTTTTTAAAGCTTTTTACTTTCTTTTGAATCATTCTATTTCAGTTTCTGTTATTACATTCACCTGTGTTCTTGTGTCTATTTTGTATGTCATACCAGCTGCCATATTGCTGACATTGTTTGGCCTGACTGTTTCCTTTTCATTTTTGTATAGACTTTTTACTTAATTTTAGAAATACACTCTTTAGCATAGAATATTAGGGTTGGAAGATACCTCAGGAGGTCATCTAGATCAATCCCCTGCTCAAACCTCTAAGGATGGAGATTCCACCACCTCCCTAGGTAACCCATTCCAGTGCTTCACACCCTCATAGTGAAATAGTATTTCCTAATATCCAACCTAGACCTCCCCCACTGCAACTTGAGACCATTGCTTCTTGTTCTGTCATCTGCCACCACTGAGAACAGCCTAGCTCCATCCTCTTTGGAACCCCCCTTCAGGTAGTTGAAAGCGGTTATCAAATCCCCCCTCACTTTTCTCTTCTGCAGACTAAATAAGCCCAGTTCCCTCAGCCTCTCCTCATAAGTCAGCCCCCTAATCATTTTCGTTGCCCTTTGCTGGACTCTCTCCAATTTGTCCACATCCGTTCTGTAGTGGGGGGACCAAAACTGAACATAATACTCCAGGTGTGGCCTCAACAGTGCCGAATAGAGGGGAATAATCACTTCCCTTGATCTGCTGGCAATGCTCCTAGTAATAAAGCCCTATATGCTATTGGCCTTCTTGGCAACAAGGGCACGCTGCTGACTCATATCCAGCTTCTCATCCACTGTAATCCCCAGGTCCTTTTCTGCAGAACTGCTGCTTAGCCAGTCAGTCCCCAGCCCGTAGCGGTGCATGGGATTCTTCCTTCCTAAGTGCAGGACTCTGCACTTGTCTTTGTTGAATCTCAGATTTCTTTTGGCCCAATCCTCCAATTTGTCTAGGTCACTTTGGACCCTAATCTCTACCCCCCAGCATATCTACCTCTCCCCACAGCTTAGTGTCATCTACAAACTTGCTGAGGGTGCAATTCATCCCATCATCCAGATCATTAATAAAGATGTTGAACAAAACCAGCCCCAGGACTGACCCCTGAGGCACTCCGCTTGATACTGGCTGCCAAATAGACATCGAGCCGTTTATCACTACCCGTTGAGCCTGACAATCTAGCCAGCTTTCTATCCACCTTATAGTCCATTCATCCAATCCATACTTCTTTAGCTTGCTGGCAAGAATACTGTGGGAGACCGTATCAAAAGCTTTGCTAAAGTCAAGATATATCACATCCACTGCTTTCCCCATATCCACAGAGCCAGTTATCTCATCATAGAAGGCAATCAGGTTGGTCAGGCATGATTTACCCTTGGTGAATCCATGTTGACTGTTCCTGACGTGGACATCATATGCTCTGTGCTTTTTCATGTCAGATCCATGGATCTGAGTGGTCTTTCATATACTTATTTATTTGTTGAACCCCAAATCTACTTGGTGTTTGATGAAGGTTCTTCATATTCAAAACTGACAAGATTGGTTTTTTTAATTTTAAGTCTATGAAAAACTCTTGTTGGCTCCCCTTCTTTCTGAACCCTTATTTCGAAAATTGTAGCACTTTTTCAATGAACATAATGATCCTCAAATTTTTTCATTCATCTTCTAGTATTGTCTCTAAGGGTCCTCCATTTCAGGTGTGCATGCACCCCAATGCACCTTTGATTGGAGATTTCTGGTAGCAGTGCCCATTCGGCCCATGCCTGTGCTCCATACAGCCTCGTGCTCCAGACCGAGGCTATATAGCAGGGGTGGGCAAACTTTTTGGCCCGAGGGCCACATCTAGGAATAGAAATTGTATGGCTAGCCATGAATGCTCACAAAATTGGGGTTGGGGTGCAGGAGGTGGGCTCTGGTTGGGGATGCAGGCCCCAGGGTGAGGCCAGAAATGTGAAGTTCAGGGTGCAGGAGGGGGCTCTGGGCTGGGGGAGTGGGGTGTGGTGGGAGTGAGGGCTCTGGCTGGGGGTGCGGGCTCTGGGGTGGGGCTGAGGAGTTTAAGGCGCAGGAGGGTGCTCCGGGCTAGGACCGAGGGGCTCAAAGGGTGGGAGGGGGATCAGGGCTAGGACAGGGGGTTGGGGTGAGGGAAGGGGTTCAGGCTCTGGCTTGGGGTGTGGGCTCTGGGATGGGGCTGAGGGGTTTGGGGTGCAGGAGGGTGCTCTGGGCTGGGATCAAGAGGTTCGGAGGGGGATCAGGGCTGGGGCAGAGGCACGGGGAGAGGCTCAGGGCTGCAGGCAGTGCTTATCTCAAGCAGCTCCCGGAAGCAGCAGCAGCATGTCCCTTCTCTGGCTCCTATGTGAGGCACGGCCCAGCGGCTCTGCACGCTGCCCAGTCCACAGGCACTGCCCCTGCAGCTCCCATTGGCTACGGTTCCCAGCCAATGGGAGCTGCAGGGTGGCACTTGGGGTGGGGACAATGTGCAGAGCAGAGGCCCCTGGCTGCTTGTTTGCCTAGGAGCCGGAGGGGGACCATGCAGCTGCTTCCAGGAGCCGCATGGAACGGCCCCCGATCTTGCTCCTCGGCTAGAGCAGAGCAAGCTCCAGACCCCGCTCCCCAGTGGGAGCTTGAGGGCCAGATTAAAATGGCTGGTGGGCCGCATCTGGCCTGTGGGCTGTAGTTTGCCCACCCCTGTGATATAGGGTTGCACAAGTCAACTGCCCTCAGTTCCTTCTCAACCATCTTGGCCTGAGACAGTATCAGAAGTGTCTATTTTTAGCTTCTCATTTTTAATCTGTTTGTATAGTTAAGTTAGTTTTCTAATATTAGTTGTTTAGTTAAAATACTAAACTGTATAACGACAGTTGTTCTATTAGTTTTCTGCCTTCAGGGAACTTTATCCTTCTCAGAAAGGGTATGCCTGGCTCTATGAAGTTCAAAAGTTGCCTCAGTTGCCAGGAGGCTGTCCCTGTGCACAGTGGACATTCTTTGTTTGTTGTCTTGGGGAGTTGCATGTTCCCCAAAAGTGCAAGTTTTATCTGGCACTAAAATCCAAAGCCAGGAAGAATCGGAAGATCAAATTGAGACTCTATGATGGAGAGCTCCCTCCATCCTGTTTGTCTGGCCAGGGTCAGACAATCTTCCCTGTACCCTGGTCTCCAAGCAAATTGAGCACCTCAACCTCTTCAACTCAGTGCTCTCCATAAGCATGTAGGTGGGTGTGGTGCTCCCTCAGTGTCTGAGGGAGGCCACACCCCTTTGCTGACATGCTCCTGAAACCACAGTCTAAATAAAGGGAGAAGTTAGCTGTCTCTGGCTGGTTAGCATCATGAATAATTCAGGAGCCTAGGCCCTCAGCCAGGGCAGGGCACTGAACAAAGGGTCTAAGGTGCCAGCAGGGATTTAGCACCCAGCAGGCAGTCTGGGGAGGCTCAGGCAGGGGTGAATGCCACACCAGTCTGCAATCCTGGCTCTGGTGGGCGACAGACAAACGTAGCCCTCTTGGCCTAAAGAGGAGGAGTACTGCGACCCCAGGGGTGAGGTGTCAGGGGTAGGGGGACACAGGCCCACCCAACTCCACTGCATCCCAGCCCAAGGACCTAACAGTGGCAGAGTGCTCTGCCACTGGATCAGCAGGGAATCCCACCGCAACATGTTGACCGGAGTTCGGATGCCCCTGCAGCCAGACTACAGTCGGCTATACCTGGGCTTCTTCCTCCCCTCCAGGTGTACCTGAACCCTAGGGTCATCCTCCATCTCCTTGGGGTATACTGCCAGTGTCAATCCCAGCACCTCAGTGTCAGGTATGTCTGGCAATCCTGGTCCCTGGGAGCTGTCCTTGGGGCAGCAGAAGTATTCTGTGGGTTCCAGCTCCAGCAGTGGGCTGGAAGCATCTGCCTCCCTTGGTGGTTCCTGCTCAACTGAGCTGCTGGGCCCACCTCATATACTTCCAGTTCCTGTCCTGCCCTTCCACTTCTGGTATGGCAGCTTGGGCCTTCGGGGTCCTGCCTACCAGGGGGCATCTGGCTCTCCCTGTCAGTCTCTGAGGGAGGCCATGCCCCTTTTCTAAGAGAAAGACAAGAATCTTCTCAGAAAGATCCTAGGAAAAGGAGCTCATGCTCTCCATATAAGGAATCTGCTCCAAAAAGACCAGTCTCAAGATAAGACTGTTACATTGGAGCACTCCAGTTCCCAACTCAGTACCCGGAGGATTTAAGTTCCTCAGTTACTGGCAATACTGTTAAACCCAAGGACAAAGGGTTTTGGCTCTGGCAGATCATTGGTACTATAGGGAGGACAACAATGGGGAAAAGACTACTTCCTCTAAGTCGGTACCAGTAGAGGCAACATGACTCTTGGTATTTAACATCTTGTTACTGCAGAAGACCAAGCAGACACCTAGCTCTGGCGTGCATAAAACCCTCAGTACCATCCACAGCCTCTGCTACAATCACTTCTGCCCAGGCTACTGCTTTGGTACTGATGGTTATATCAGTACCACAGGAATTTAGATACTCCAGAGATCTGACAGTGTGGAGGTGCCAGATTCCCCTTTGCTGGGTACCAAACCTCTCATTACAGAGGATCACAACAGATGTTCACCTTGTACTGACAGAATCATCACCATTCTCTAGTGGTCCCCAACATGTTATAAAGTGATAGTGACAATGATGGAGACTTTTATTTGGTCTCAACTATCCATTGAGGGTTCCCCTCCTCATTATCAGAAGAATATTTTTCAAGAGACCTTCACGGAGATGGAAGGTACAAGAAAGATCTTCCAGTTCCATCATATTGGTATGAACACTGTTGATGCCTTCTCCCATCCCATATTGGCCTCCTCAGTTGCTATAGTGGGACCTCCAGGTGGCATACCATCAGCAATTTTCTAGACTCTGTATATCCCTATCATGAGGACAAGTGAGAATAATCTTCATATTCTTCTCCCTTGAAGGTCAAAACCACAGGAGAAGATATTTGAGGAACAGGTGGCAGGAGGGGATAAGGAGGTCATCCTGCAAATTAACAGCTCATCTTCATCTCCTGATGAGGCAGTCATGCCTCCTCCACCTTTGCTAGCTGATGACTTCAAGCAGTTTCAAGACCTTATTAAAAGAGTGGCCAGCACTTTACAAATACCATTGGAAGAGATCAAGGAGTCACAGCATAAACTGCTAGATATTTACACACCATATCATCTGCTCAAGTTGTTCTACCAATTAATGAGGCTCTTCTAGATCCTACAACGACAATATGGCACATTCCAGGCGTAATCATGCCCACCTGTAAGAGGGCTGATAAAATATTATATTCCATCAAAGGACTGATTTTTGTTTTCTCATCTCTCTCCCAACTCCCTAGTTGTCAAGTCTGTAAATCAGGGGTTCTCAAACTGGGAGTTGGGACCCCTCAGGGGGTTGTGAGGTTCACGAACTGTCAGCCTCCACCCCAAACCCCGCTTTGCCTCCAGCATTTATAATGGTGTTAAATATATTAAAAAAGTGTTTAATTTATTGGGGTGGCTGCACTCAGGCTTGCTATGTGAAAGGGGTCACCAGTACAAAAGTTTGAGAACCACTGCGAAATGAAAGTGGAAGACAGCACTATGCTAAAGCAAAAGTGTATGACAAAGAACAAAAGTGTCTTGACTTATTTGGTCACAAATCATACTCATCCTTGACTCTACAATTTAGGATTGCCAACTATCAGGTGCTGATGATGAAGTATAACCATACCAACTACTAAAATTTACCTTTTTTATTGAGCGTATACCACCAGAACAGAGGGATCAGTTTCAAGCAATCATTACAGAAGGTCAGCTTCTCATCAGAACATCTTAGATGCCACTGACACTGCTACTAGTTCTGTTTCTATGGCGGTCCTCATGAGGAGGGTATCTTGTCTTCAGATGTCAGGATTTGCAAGGGTGGTATGGAATATGGTCAAGGACCTTCCCTTTGATTGGACAAAGTTGTTTGCTGAAAATACGGATGAGTCTTGCATACATTAAAAAAGGTATCTAGTGCCACTCTGCATTCTCTGGGAATTTACACTCCTGCAAATAAAAGGAGGTTTAGTAAATCCCAGACAGTGAAAAGATGCCCTCCTGTTCAATTCACCTTGCTCCAAATACCCTCTGAACCCCAACAAGAGAGATTCCAGAAAAAGACCATTCAGTTCTGTTCAAGAGGGGGATTGGATCAACAATCCCTGGGAGATGCCTTTCTCCTACATACATCTGTTATATGCTTCCCTCCCCCTCATCTCTAATAGGTAGTGGCATAGGCGGCAAGTTATATTCCCATGTGGTGCCCAGCCACCAGCAATATTCAGAGCCCAGGGGCTGAGCTCCACCTGCTGCCCCTGCTTTCCCCCACCCCCAGTGTCCCCCAGCCCCCTCTTGCTGCCCCCACGCACTTCCCCGGGCCCTGGAGCAGAGCGTCCCTGCCTCTTCTGTGCAGCTCCATGCGGTCTCCCTGCCGCCACAGGGTCCTAGTGCCCCCAATTTCAACTGCCAGGGCAGACTGACTGAGCCTGCCCTTCCACCTTGGACCCTTCCCTTTTCCAGTGGGACCTTCCAGCAGCACAGGGGGCCCCCCCGCCTGCAGTCATTGCTCCTGCCCCATGCTGGGCAAGGAGGCAGCCCCATCCCTCAACCCCCAGCAAGGCTACAGTCAGGAGCCCTAGGAGCACATGTGACAGTGGTGGGGGTGAGTTAGGGTTACCATACGTCCTCTTTTTCCCGGACATGTCCGGCTTTTTGGCAGTCAAACCCCCGTCCGGGGGGAATTGCCAAAAAGCCGAACATGTCCGGGAAAATGGCGGCTCTGCTCCTCCCCTGACTCTTCGGCTCTGTTTAAGAGCCGAGCTGCCCGAGTGCTATGGGCTTCAGGCAGCCCCCTTGCCTCCGGACCCCAGCCGCCGGCCGGGCACTTCCCTTCCCCTCCCGGGCTCCGGCGGCGCAGGGTCCAGAGGCACGGGGGCTGCCCGAAGCCGGTAGCACTCGGGCAGCTTGGCTCTTAAACAGAGCCGAAGAGTCGGGGAGGAGCGGCTGGAGGCTCTGCTCCTCTTCGGCTCTGTTTAAGAGCCGGGTTGGCCGAGCGCTACCGGCTTCGGGCAGCCCCCCGTGCCTCCGGACCCTGCGCGGCCGGAGCCCGGGAGGGGAAGTGCCCGGCTGGGGGCGCAGGGTCCGGAGGCATGGGGGCTGCCCGAAGCCCAAGCGCTACCGACTTCACGGTTTGCCGGGCAGCCTCCAGACCCTGTGCCCCCGGCTGGGCGCTTCCCCTCCCGGGCTCCAGCTGCGCTGGGGAAGCGACGGCCGGGGGCACAGGGTCTGGGGGCTGCCCGGCAAACCATGAAGCCAGTAGCGCTGGGGCAGCCCTTTCCCCGTGGCTGGGAGTGGGAGGGAGGACGGGGCGGAGTTAGGGCGGGGAAGGGGCGGGCCTAGGGGTGGGGAAATGGGCGGGGCCAGGGCCCGTGGAGGGTCCTCTTCTTTTATTTATTAGATATGGAAGGGTGAGTGTGCTGCTGAGAGGGCAGGAAAGGGGGGCTCCTCTCCCAGAGCTTGCTGCTGACAGGGAAAGGGCTGGGGGGGGGGAAGTCCTCCTCTCTGGCCCTTATCCTGGAGCAGCCTGTCTGCACCCCAAACTCATCCCCAGCCCTGCCCCACCCCAGGGTCCACGTCCCCAGCCAGAGCTTTCACCCCCCCTCTGCCCCTCAACCCTAGCCCTGAGCCTCTCCAACACCCCAAACCCCCTAGGCCCAGACAGAGTCCTCACCCCCCACACGTCTACTCTCACCCTGAGCCCCTCCCACACTCCGAGCCCCTCATCTGCAGCCACCCCCCATAGCCCTCACCCCTCCCATCCCCAAACTCCCTCCCAGAGCCTGCATCCTGCACCCCAATCCCCTGCCCAAGGCTTGCACCCCAGACCACCTCCCCCACCCAAACTCCCTCCCAGAGTGTTGGCAGGTGGGGGGCAGAGTTTTGGGGGGGGTGGAATTTGGGCAGGGGCGGGTTCTGGGCACCACCAAAATTTCTACAAACCTGCCACCCTGGGGTAGTGGTGTTAATTAAGATGTTGATCAAGGTAATGAAAGACAAGGCCAAGGTTATACTGATGGTTCTGACATGGACAAGACAAACAGGATTTCCCTACCTCATCCAGTTGGCAGTTTGCCAACTGATCACCCTCCAGACCATCCCTCATCCTCTTTCTCAGGATGCCAGTTGAGTCCTTCACCTCAACCTCAGATTTCTTTGCTTCTAACCCAGTGAACTATCAGTGAGCCAGGCGTTGAGACAATCTGTTCTGAAAATGTGAAAAAAGCAATGTTCTACAGGAGAAAGGAGTCTACCTATAATACTTAACTACAGAGATTCAGCCGATGGAGCAGTCAGAGACACCTTTTCTCTGCTTCTTCCCCGCTGTTAGGTATCCTAGATTACATACTCATTTTAAGAGGACAGGGTTTTCTTTGTGTTCTATTAGGGTCCATTTGGCAGCCCGTGATGTTAGGAGTGCAATATAATCTCATTGAAAGATGACAGGGCCAGAAAGAGTTAATTAGCTCACAGACTGACCTGACCCATGGCTGAACTTTAGAGACTGGTTAGGAAGATGTGTAAATGAATAGAGCTTAACAATGCAGGCTGCATTTCAAGAGATAGAAGGGTAGGTGTTTGCTAAGGTCTTGTGATGTAAGCAAACGAGTCTTGTCTATTGCTATAGCTTTGATTCAAAGATCAAAACAGGAATATTAACATTTAGGAAGACACTTGAGTGAAATAGTATTATTGTCTATATGTCTCTTTGAAGATTGTGGTAACCTGTAGTTGAACTGTTTAATGGATAAATTACCCTGTACTAACTGCCATGATGTGTAGGAGAAGGAAAGTTGAGCCTATTGTTTTCTCAGGTCAAAAGGCTGCTGGAAATGTATAAAAACCCTGGGATACAATCCTTCATCTCAGATCTGCTTTGGGTTTCAAGAGGGGAAAACCTTAAGCCATAAGGATTGAGATCCCCAGTCACTGACTGGAGTCACCCTGAATATGGACATTGGACTATAACCTATGGACTATTTCTAAAAGGACTTTTGGTAACTGCAAGCTCATCTCTGCAATGTATCTGACTCAAGAAATTGAACTCAAGCCTGTATGTATATTGATCTTTTAACCACTACTCTTTAATATAAGTTAGTTTAGTTAATAAGAATTGACCATAAGCGTGTATTTTGGATACGATCTAAGTTATCATTTGACCTGGGTCTGGGGCTTGGTCCTTTGGGATCAGGAGAACCTTTTCTTTTATATGATTAAATAAGGTTCAGAGTTTATTATCATATGTTTGACATGTAATAAATAATATGTGGAGATATACCTATTTCATAGAACTGGAAGGGACCCCAAAAGGTCATCGAGTCTAGCCCCCTGCCTTCACTATCAGGACCAAGTACTGATTTTGCCCAGATCCCTAAGTGCCCCCCTCAAGGATTGAGCTCACAACCCTGGATTTAGCCAGCCAATGCTCAAACCACTGAACTATCCTTGTCTGGATGGAGATCCGAGGCTGGGTACTTTAAAGGAACTGCATTGTTTGGCTTTCTGAGTAACCAGTGAGGTACTATAGAAGCTGGTTTGGGCTAGCTTGGTAAATCTAAGTATTGGAATATCCATCAGCTTTTGGGGTCTGTCTGCACCATTCTGTTTGCAGTTCACCCTAATTGAGTGACCTCAGCTGGCTCCCACAGGCAGCATTGTCACAGTGGTGTAGTCATGCTAGTATCCACAAACCAGGTCAATTAAGCTTTGGGTCAGAACCCCATGCTATCCAAATTTGAATTTTGGTAGTGAGAGTTTGGTTGGTTAAAGAGCAGTTGCAACGATGAGCAAAGAGCATATGAGGGTCTTGACAAAAAAGCCCTGGAAGATTTGTGTTCAGAAAAAGGGGATAAGCTTTAGAAAGAAAGCTACAAATCAAGAATTGAGAGATCTGTTAATGTCCAGTGATCAGGAGGAGGGAGCACAGCCCTTATCTGGTACTACAGAAACTGCAGAAGCAATTAGAATGAAAAAGGCAGCAAATAAACTGCAAATTGAGCATGAAAAGAAACTAGCTGAATTAGAAAGAGAAGCTGATGAGAGGAAGAAGAAAGCTCACCAGATGCAATAGGAGATGGCCAGACTTCAGCTCCAAGTCAAAAAAAGCAATGGAAGAACAGTTGAAATTGTATCCTCTTGAAAGTCCAGTTTCTAACAATGTTGGTATGTTGTATAACTGAGCAGATGTCTGGGTGTAACCAAATGTACTCCAACACTGCCACCTTTTATGTAAATGTTGTTACTGTGAGTTCAGTAGAAGGTGACTCCATAACTTGTGCCAATGCTATGTATGGGAGTGGTAACGAAAAATTCATAGAAAGTGTAAAAATCAATGGTAACATCTGTTTAGGGCATATTATAGCTTCTAACATCACTCTTGTTAAAGCAGATCTTGTCAAAGAGGAAAATTATTTACCAAATCAGAGTGCAAATATTGTAGTCCTCTATGAGTTTACTGTAAGTGTGCCTTTAGCCAGAATCCACCTTGACTGGAATGGTGCTAAGCATGAAGTTATATCTGGTGTAAGGAAGTTATTGCATAAGGATCTTTTGAATGGGGAATATATTAAATCTTTGTTCAGTCCAGGTAATGAGTCACGGGAAAGGAGTGATCTTAAACCCATCTACCTATTATGGGCAATAATTTGCCTGGGGAGGGTTTCTCCAAATGTGTGCCTGTGCAAAAAAGCAGTTTGTCTTTGAATAAAATTTCTGAATGTCTGTCTAATGTCTCAGAAGTGAATCTGGAATTAGATAAAGAGCAGAAAGATCTCATTGGTCAGGAAAATGTTTCTCAGGAGCAGATTAAAGTGAATGGTTGGATTAAAGCCTTAACGGAGGAAGAAAAGGGTAGATTTTTGATGGGTGATGGATTATGGGCAAGTACAGCTTGTAAAAGTGAACCTGAAAAAGGTAACGGATTTGCTGGAAGTAACTCAGTGTAGTAAGAGCAGCAGCAGTTTATATGTTGGGAGTGGCAATGTGCTTAGTAATGAAAGTCTGGATAAGCCTAGGCAGCCTTGTGAGTTTATGGCTTTGTCTAATCAGCAGTTTGGGAAGGCAAGGATAGTGGAAGATAATTGTTCCTATACCTTACCTGTTTCCTGTGTGGAGAATTGTGACAGTGAAGGAAATGTGCCTGTTAGGGGTATTGACTTGCCTATAGAGGAAGCTACCTCGGTCTCCAAGCAGTTGTCCGTGAACCAATCAGTTGTCCAAGCAGTTGTCCGTGTGTGCTGGGACAAGGGAAATGAGATCCCAAGCTGTGTGTCTGGTAAAGGAGCATGCGTCTCTGGCTCTTCTTTGTCTGTGGAAAGAGACAGAAGGTGCCTTTCAGCCTGTGATGGTTAAGAATAGTGCAATTGTCTCAGAGTTGGTTCTGGATTCAACTAAAGCTCAGGAAGGGAATGGTCCTAAGTTTGTGGCTGCTAGGGAGAATGGCACTGTGACTAGGTTGCATCCAGTTAGTGTCTTAGCAAAGTCCCAGAGACCGAACAATTCTGGTGCTTGTATTTTGCTTGTTGCTAGTGTGTTGTTGGGAAAGGGTGTAGCAACTCTGTCTAATCTGGGTGATACCCTAGCCAGGGCACAAGAAGAGCATAAAGGTGATTTAATTGTGTTACCCACTGACAGTTAGATAACTTTCCCTCAAGTCAAATGTCCAGTCCGTTTGGAACCTTAACTAAGGCTTGGTCTACACTACCCCCCTAATTCGAACTAAGGTACGCAACTTCAGCTACGTGAATAACGTAGCTGAAGTCGAAGTACCTTAGTTCAAACTTACCTTGGTCCACACTCGGCAGGCAGGCTCCCCCGTCGACTCCGCGGTACTCCTCTCGCCGAGCTGGAGTACCGCAGTCGACGGCGAGCACTTCCGGGTTCGACTTATCGCGTCCAGACTAGACGCGATAAGTCGAACCCAGAAGTTCGATTTCCAGCCGTCGAACTAGCGGGTAAGTGTAGCCAAGGCCTAAGTGCCCAATGAGACCTCCCTTTGAAGCAATGGCAATCTGTTCTTTACTTATCTATGAAAACAGCCTTCCTGGTAGCTATTAAATCTAGAAGAATTGGAAAGATAGGGGCTTTGATGCACACACCCACTTCATGGTATTTTCCAAGGACAAGATTTCACAATGACCACACCCCAAATTCTTACCTAAGGTATCGTCTGAGTTCCATATTAACCAGATCATTCAACTTCCAGTTTTCTTCTCTAAACTACATTGATTAGGGAGGATGCAATGTTAAGTGGGAATTCATTTTTTACCTGGACAGGACTAAACCATTTAAGAAATCTTCAAGCCTTTAGGTGTCCACTGCTGACACAATTTCCAATCAGACTCTTTAGGTGGATATCAGGATGTATCATCTTTTATTATTTATTTAATGATCTTCAACTGTCTCCTAGGGTACTTGCCCATTCAACAAGACCCCTTTCTACTTCAATGGCCTTTCTTAAGACTACCTTCATCTTGGACCTCTATACATACTTTTTCAAAATATTATGCAGTAATCCAAAACTCAGCTTCAGATGCTGTGTTTGGCACCAAAATACTGTCTTCAGTTTTGGACTTCTCTGATCCTTCCTCCTCCTCCTCCTCCTCCTCTAAGGGTACTGCTTGGTAGTCACATGAGGGCCCATATGTGGGTAGTCTTCCCTAATGGTCAAAGGCCAGAGTAGCATCACAGTTGTAGTCAGGATTCATGCCAAGGGTCACAGCCAGAGGCAGAAGCCATGCCAACGGTCAAACTGAAGTGGAACAAAGAACAAGGAGAGATTGCACCCTCAGCAAGTTTGCAGATGACACTAAGCTGGGGGGAGAGGTAGATACACTGGAGGGTAGGGATAGGGTCCAGAGTGACCTAGACAAATTGGATTGGGCCAAAAAAAATCTGTTGAGGTTCAACAAGGACAAGTGCAGAGTCCTGCACTTAGGATGGAAGAATCCCATGCACCACTATATGCTGGGGACTGCTACATGCTGGCTAAGCAGCAGTTCTGCAGAAAAGGATTTGGGGATTACAGTGGATGAGAAGCTGGATATGAGTTAGCAGTGTGCCCTTGTTGCCAAGAAAGCTAATGGCATATTGGGCTGTATTAGTAGGAGCATTGCCAGCAGATCGAGGGAAGTGATTATTCCCCTCTATTTGGCACTGGTGAGGCCATATCTGGAGTATTGTGTTCAGTTTTGGTCCCCCCACTACAGAAGGGATGTAGGCAAATTGGAGAGAGTCCAGTGGAGGGCAACGAAAATTATCAGGGGGCTGGGGCACATGGCTTACAAGGAGAGGCTGAGGGAAATGGGCTTGTTTAGCCTGCAGAACAGAAGAGTGAGGGGGGATTTGAAAGCAGTCTTCAGCTACCTGAAGGGGGGTTCCAAAGAGGATGGAGCTTAGCTGTTCTCAGTGGTGGTAGATGACAGAACAAGGAGCAATGGTCTCAAGTTGCAGTGGGGGAGGTCTAGGTTGGATATTCGGAAACACTATTTCACTAGGAGGGTGGTGAAGCACTGGAATGGGTTGCCTAGGGAGGTGGTGGAATCTCCATCCTTAGAGGGTTTTAAGGCCCGGCTTGACAAAGCCCTGGCTGGGATGATTTAGTTGGTGTTGGTCCTGCCTTGAGCATGGGGTTGGACTAGAAGACCTCCTAATCTTCTATGATTCTATGTAACAGGAAGAAGGAGTGAGAACCAGGCAAAGAGGCAGGAACTTGGTGCTAGGGCTCTGGTCACCAGCAGGCCTAGCAACTGATTCCTTAGAAAAGGGGTGTGGCCGGAACAGGAAGTTTTATGCCAGGAGGTGACCAAGTAACAGTGAGCTGCTGATTGGTTGATCCCACAGAGTCGGTGGATATAGCCTCTGTTTGTGGATATGATCTTTGATTTCCCTGTCCGACAGTGGCACAGAGTAGGGCTCCCACTTGGCAATCCCTTGGGCCTGGGTTTGAGATGTTGTGGCACCTGACAGCCACCTGAAGTGCAAAAAAACCTAGCACCCCCTCCCCCACAAGGCAAGCCTATTGCAACCCCAATATTGAACCACAAAGTGACTCACTCTGCAACCCACCCCCTCCAACAGTCACTAATAGTATCTAGAGAGAGAACACATATCAGTAACAGACGGGTAGCTGTGTTTGTCACTTTTTACAGATCCAGACTAAGAGTCCTGTGGCACCCTATAGACTAACAGACTTATTGGAACATAAGCTTTCATATGTGAATTCCTACTTCGTCAGCTTGTGCTCAAAAACATCTGTTAGTCTATAAGTTGCCACAGGACTCTCACTTTTTACAGATCGGTGATAACACCACACCTGACTCAGGTGACTAAAACCCTCTCTCTCACACACACACGCGGGTGTGCTTGCATGTTGGTGGACTAGGGTGACCAGATGAGAGGAAGAAAATATTGGGACACCGGGATCCGCTGGAGGAGAAACACCCCCCCCCACCCCCTGAGGGCTGCTGGCGGAGCAAAATATCAGGACAAATTGCTTCCCGACCAGAGATCGGTCAGGATGCAGAATAAACGCCTAAAGATTGGAACGGTCATGATTTTATTGGGACGTCTGGTCACCCTATGTGGGCAGACAGCTGCTGTATTTTCAAGAGTTTTGATCTGTTATCACTTAAACTGTGGAAGTGGGAGTAGCTGGACACAAACTTTTAACATGAGATATCCAGTGTATTGGGATAATGCAAATCTTTAGACCCATGTTAAAAAACCCTGTCAGATTAAATTATTTTTCTGGCAACTGACAAATCCATAAAAACCCTACCTAAACATGTTGAAGTTAGGAGTATGTCACAGCCTGGCTGGCCCTTTAAGGCAACCTGGGATCATCCTGACTCAATGCCTCTCAGCCTTACCCATGTTCTAGCCAAGTAGGGGCAATTAGTGATCCCAGTTGGGTAAAATGGAGTTAGAGTGACTGACCCCAGCTGCAGAGGACTTCTTAAACAAAGCTGACAGCAATGGAGGAAAAACTGAAGAGGGATCAAGTCTATCTGGGGAAGAGAAACCCTGGGATAAGGTTTAGCTGACAGGAAACAAGAGGAAGAGCTCTACAGGAGTAGGTTAGACCTCTGTAGGAGAAAACCTGAAGGAGGGCCAACAAGAGGTAGGTCTACACAGCCCACAGCAGTGAAACTCTCAGTCTGGATCAACAGATGTGGGCTTGTGCTAGCACTCTAAAAAGGCCTGTGTAGACAGCATGTTCAAGTTCCAACTTAGGCTGGAGCTTGGTGTTAAAATATAGATATTTGGGCCTGCCTGTAAAGGCCTCTACTTTAAGAATGTAGGTGTATTTTTATCACTTAGCTAGTTACAGGGGTATAAAAAGAATCAAAATCACAGTCCACCTGTGTATGGGCCTTCTCTCGTTAGGACAATCTGAGGTCTTGTTCTTAGGCTAAGGCCTTTGGCTAAGTAGCAAGGGCAGCCATAAGCTAGGAAGTGTAGGGTCACAGCCTCACATTCAAATCAGTCACATTGAAATAAGGTGGTATTGGGCTGTTAGGAAGATGATCCTGTCCTGATAGTGCCCATCACCACCAGATAAAGAAACCGATCTTAAGATGGTTAAAGAAAACTTAATTTGATAGCAAACTGTCTGGCAAGAAATCACTTATCAATAGCTTTGGGTGTGAAACACTCATTTCTATATTGTTTTATCTTTATGACCCCCACTTTTCTATTAATTTGGCTGGTTCTCTAATTGTTTCTGTCTGCTGTATAATTAATTTTGCTAGATGTAAGTTAATTAGAGTAGTGGGATATAATTGGTTAGAGAATTATGTTACAATATGTTAGGATTGGTTAAATTTCAGTAAAATGATTAAGGTATAGTGGAGAATATTACTATATAAATGGGTCAAACAGGAAATGGGGAAAGGGAAACTGGAATCATGTTTGTTAAGGGCCGGGGAACAGGCATAGGGAACAGGGTACAGGCAAGGCTCTGCGACATCAGAGCTGGGAATGGAACACGAGGTAAATGCTCTGCAGCGTCAGAGCTGGGAATGGAACACTGGGGAACAGAGTCTATCGACATATAGAGATAAGCCCAACTGGTGTGAACGAATTTGGAATATGCTTGCTTGGAAACTAACCTCAATAAATATTGCATTGTCTGCACTTCGGACTTCTGGTCTTCTGCTTTCTGTCTATGTGATAAGAACCAGGGAAGTGGGAGGGTTGAGGGAAAGCCCTCTAATATCTTGGTGCCATGACTCGGATGCATCATATCAGGCAGGTGAGTGGCAGCCAGGTAGTTCCCCCCTCCCCAACAGTCCACACTGCTACTTGGAGAGGGTATGGCAACCCGCAACTCTCATGATGGTAGTTGCGGGTTCTGGCAAGCCGGGGTAATGGAATTTTTAAGCATCAGAACCCATTCCAGGTGGGGTTCAACCTGGGATGAGATTAAAAAGGAAATGGGAGCAGTGTTAGGGGACCCAGAGGGATGGGGGCTGGCTGAGGAGCCCACCCTCTTTGGTAAATGGGTAGCAGAAGGAGGCCCATGCCCATGGGGACAGGATGCCTTCCAGGGAAAGGAAGCACTTAAGTCCACTTGTAAGATGTTTGAAGTAAAGGTAGTAAAGGGAAGCTGCCAGTAATATTTCAAGTTTGTTACTACTCCAGTGAAGGCTACTAGATGATTGTAAATTAGCATTGGGGTGGTTAAAGATGATTTGGCACAACAGGTTTGGCGTCAAAAGCAGAGTTAACAGACCACCTTAAGATACAGGAGCTGGGACTTGGTCCTAGGGGAGTGGAGGGGAAAAAAAAGTTTCAAAGTTAAAAATGGCTCGATTTGCAGGAGCGGGTAACAAGTCCCAATCTTCTCCCAGAGCCAGGATAAAAACCTGGGAGTAAGGGTTCTCAACTGTTTAAACTTAGGGAGCCCTGCCCTTTGCTCAGAGCTAACTATCCTTTTCTTTCCCCCCCCCCCCCCTCCTCCGTTTGCTTAATTTGCTGCGGTTAGCCTGCATTTTAAAATAACTTCACAGGGTTAATTGGTTGCTTTCCACCCCACTCCCCTCTCACATTTGTTTTTTTCTGAAGTTTTAATGGAGAGTACTTTAGATATTCATGTGAAATGTTTGTTTTTGGAAAAAGCATGACAGAAGTCTGCTGGATTCTGTTGAAATTTTTAGGGTAATGGATTCAGGGGTGACCACGGAGATAAGTTTTTTTTACTGCCTTTTTGAACAATCTGAAGGTAAAGACAGCACAGGGCAAAAGGCAGGGAGAAAAGTAAATGGTTGGGAGTTGTGGAAATGTTAAAAGGTAATGGTTGTGAAGATGTTAAAGAGTAACAGTTGTGGTGTTATAAGAAGGAAGTTTTAGGCTTGATGATAAAACCCAGTTATGTAAATGTAATTTGTGCAACTCGGTACAGTCACTTTGGGTGGAACCCTGGAAGTTAAACAAATTATACAAGGAGGTCAGGTGGCTACTACCACCACCATGGTTTTGTCCCCAGGAATCTTTATAGCTATTCTGAGGGGAAATGGGCCCTTTTCCCACAGAAATGGTTGGTAAAGAACTGCTGCAGGCAGCCAGATACTCTGATCTATATTATTTGACTATTGGATAAATTAATCCAGGGATGGGCAAACTTTTTTGCCCAAGGGCCACACCTGGGTGGGGAAATTGCATGCAGGGCCATGAATGTAGGGCTGGGGCAGGGGGTTGGGGTGTGGGAGGGAGTGCAGTGTGCAAAAAGGGGGCTCAGGGCAGGGTGTTGAGGTGCAAGAGGGGTTTGGGGTGCAGGCTCCTGCCTATCTTGGGCCTGTGCCAGTCCTGGAAGCAGCCAGCACCATGTCCCTGCGGCCCCTGGGGGAGGGGGGTGGCAGAGGGCTCTGCGCGCTGCCCTCGCCTGCGGGTACCTTCCCCAAAGCTTCCATTGGCCATGGTTCCCCGTTCCCAGCTAATGGGAGCTGCGGGGGCAGTGCCTGCAGGCAAGGACAGCTCATGTAACCCTCTGCCCCCCTCCTCTCCCAGGGGCCACAGGGACATGGTACTGGTCACTTCTGGGAGCAGCATGAAGCTGGGGCAGGCAGGGAGCCTGCCTTAGCCCCGTGGCACCATGGGGGTGGCAATCCTGTGGGCCGGATCCAAAGCCCTGATGGGCTGGATCCGGCCTGTGGGCCATAGTTTGCCCACCCCATCATAGCAGCTGGTATATTGTTAAGTATACTTGTGTTATGTTGTATATGGAAACAGTCAAGTCTACTTATGTTATAATTAGTGACCGTTCCTTAATGTAATATGCCCTCCATCCTAGTGTACTAGACAACTGGGACCCAACCTTCTTGGGCCCAGTATAATGTGAAGTCTGGAACACTAATGGAATAGGTGTAGTATGCCCATGCGAGAGAAGGTGCAGGGCATTGTACTACATACGGGGCAGTGGGACAGATGGAGCATTGACACATTCCACCTTGATGTTGGCCCTATCAGGAAATGTGTTGCCATATATCCTATGCTTTTCTAGGGATACCTGGGCAGGAGGGTCCCAAAAGAAAAAGAAAGGGGTGGAGTGTTAGAGTATAGATATTCAGACCTGCCTGTAAAGGCCTCTACTTTAAGAATTTAGGTGTATTTTTATCACTTAGCTAGTTACAGGGGCATAAAAACAGAATCAAAATCAGTCTGCCTGTGTATGGGCCTTCTCTCACTAGGACAATCTGAGGCCTTGTTCTTAGGCTAAGGCCTTTGGCTAAGCAGCAAGGGCAGCCATAAGCGAGGAAGTGTAGGGTCACAGCCTCACATTCAAATCAGTCATATTGAAATAAGGTGGTATTGAGCTGTTAGGGAGATGATCCTGTCCCGATAGTGCCCATCACCACCAGATAAAGAAACCGATCTTAAGATGGTTAAAGAAAACTTAATTTGATAGCATCCTGTCTGGCAAGAAGTCACTTACCAATGGTTAAAAGAACGAGGAGCATTTGTGGCACCTTAGAGACGATAGTTGGTATGGCAACAACCCATTTTTTCATGTTCTGTGTGTGTGTGATATATATATATATATATATAAAAAAATCTTCTTACTGTATTTTCTACTGCATGCATCCGATGAAGTGGGTTTCAGCCCAAGCCAAAAGATTATGCCCAAACAAATTTGTTAGTCTCTAAGGTGCCACAAGTACTCCTGTTCTTTTAATTAGGATAGTGGGATATAATTGATAAGAGAATTCTGTTACAATATGTTAGGATTGGTTAAATTTTAGTAAAATGATTGGTTAAGGTATAGCTGAGAATATCACTATATAAACGGGTCAAACAGGAAGTGGGGGAAGGGAAATTGGAATCATGTTTGCTATGGGGGGAGAAATGGGGAACAGGGACACAGGCAAAGCTCTGCAGCGTCAGAGCTGGGAACGGAACACTGGGGAACAGACTGTCGGCATATAGAGAGATGCCTGATGTGTGAAGGGCTTTCAAATATGCTTGCTTGGAAACTAACCCCAATAAACATTGCATTGTCTGCACTTCAGACTTCTGGTCTACTGCTTTCTGTCTATGACAAGAACCAGGGGAGAGGGTGAAGGGAAAGCCCTAAAAAACTTGGGCTCTGAATTTTCAGAGCCTGAGCTGTAACTTCAACATGCTCTCTCCATAGCTATTTTTAGAGCCCTAGCTTGAGCCCCACAAACATAAGTCTGTTGACCCAGGTGGTAAGGCTCGCTATGTAGACATACCCAAGGGATCTACAGTGGAGCTTGAGAAGGTTAGAAGGGGTGGAAGTTTGAAGATTTGTTTGGACATCTGTTTGGAATTTTTTAATGTTACCCTGGAAGGGATTTAGACTTTCACATGTCTTGGCTGGAGTACTAAGCCACTAGAACACCTAGAGGGGGAATCAGAAGAAGGCAAAGGCTGGGAAAGGGCATTGCAGAGCTGAGGGAGAGCTCAGTAGGAGTGCCAGAGACAAGGACCCCATGCAGTGCTGTGACCAGAGATGAGGAGTGCCTTCAAGGTGAGGGTGTGCTATTACAGGGTGAAATTTGTTTATTTTCCTGAAAGGGTGGGAGGCTCAATTTTCAAATGGTTTTGAGAAAAATCTTTTCTTTGTCAGGGGGATGGGAAGAAGTGTATCTAATATCTTTCCATTAGGAAAAATAGCTCTGAGCTGAAGAGAAAATCACAGTGCAGAGATATAATCACCTCTGAAGTCCTGCTGCTAGCAGGTCTACTGCAGTGAGACTTTAATTAGGATCTGGTTTAAGGCTCCTAATTCAGTTTAAGGATTCATTTAGGAGAGGTCAGGAACTGGTAGAGAAGGCAGGCAGATGGGCGACGGGTTGCTGGAGATATTAGCTGCCTATGCTATCAAAGCTTATTTAAAAGGAAACTTCCCCTTCTGCTTCCTAAGCTATTCTGTTAAATGGGGGTGGAAGAGAAATGGAGGGGGGGAAAAAAAAAAGATAGTAAAACACTTTTCTTTATTTCCTTTTGGTGTTACCCATGTAGTATTATGAGCAGACTTTGTACCTTGGGAAACTGGTGCATCGCTATATCGACATCCAAAAAGCCTGAGTGACAAGTCAGAATATGCTTTTGGACAAAATGTCTAGTCACTGTAATTGTGAAGTTGAAGCAAACCACAACTCGTTAGGGAGAGTGTTGCCTAATGGATAGAGCATTGCTGTGAGACTCAGGAGATCTGGGTTCTATTCTGGGCTTAGCCCCTGGCCTGTTCGGTGACTTTGGGAAAGTTATTTCATCGGTGTTCCTCAGTTTCCCTATCTATAAAATGAGGATAGGGATGCATAAGAATGGCCATACTCCATCAGACCAAATTGCCATCTAGTCCAGTATCCTGTCTTCTGACAGTGGCCAGTGCCAGGTGCCTTAGAGGGAATGAGCAGAACAGGTAATCATCAAGTGATCCATCCCCTATCGCCCATTCCCAGCTTCCAGCAACAAGAGACTAGGGACACCATCCCTGCCCATCCTGGCTAATAGCCATTGATGGACCTATCCTCCAGGAACTTATCTAGTTTTTTGATCCTGTTATATAGTCTTGGCCTTCACAACATCCTCTGGCAAGGAGTTCCACAGGTTGACTGTGCATTGTGTGAGGAAATACTTCCTTTTGTTTTAAACCTGCTGGCTATTAATTTCATTTAGGGACCCCTAGTTGTGTTATAAGGAGTAAATAACACTTCCTTATTTACTTTCTCCACACCAGTCATGATTTTATAGACCTCTATCATATCCCCTCTTAGTCTCTTTTCCAAGCTGATGAGTCCCAGTCTTATTCATCTCTCCTCATATGGAAGTCGTTCCATACCCCTAATCATTTTTGTTGCCCTTTTCTGAACCTTTTCCAATATATCTCTTTTGAGATGGGCAACCACATCTGCATGCAGTATTCAAGATGTGGGCCTAACATGGATTTATATAGAGGCAATATGCTATTTTCTGTCTTATTAACTATCCCTTTCTTAATGATTTCCAACATTCTGTTAGCTATTTTGACTGCTGCTGCACATTGAGTGGATATTTTCAGAGAACTATCCACAATGACTCCAAGTTCTTTCTTGAGTGGTAACAGCTAATTTAGACCCTATCATTTTATATGTATAGTTGGGATTATGTTTTCCAATATGCATTACTTTGCATTTATCAACATTGAATTTCAGCTACCATTTTGTTACCCAGTCACCTAGTTTTGAGAGAACATTTGTAGCTCTTCACAGTCTGCCTGGGACTTAACTATCTTTAGTAATTTTGTACCTGCAAATTTTGCCACCTCACTGTTTACCCCTCTTTCCAGGTAATTTATGAATGTTAAATAGGACTGGGCCCAGTACAGATCCCTGCGGGACACCACTATTTACCTCTCTCCATTCTGAAAACTGACCATTTATTCCTACCCTTTGTTTCCTATCTTTTAACCAGTTACAAATCCCTGAGAGAACCTTCCCTGTTATCCCATGACTGCTTACTTTGCTTAATAGCTTTTGGTGAGGGACCTTGTCAAAGACTTTCTGAAAATCTAAATACACCATATCCACTGGACCCCCTGATCCACATGCTTGTTGACCCCTTCAAAGAATTCTAGTAGATTGGTGAGGCATGATTTCCTTTTACAAAAACCAAGTTGACTCTTTCCCAACAAATTATGTTCATCTGTGTATCTGACAATTTTGTTCTTTACTATAGTTTCTTGCCACTCCGCCACCGTAGAATGGTTCGATGATATGCAGGGTATTAAGATCCACTCATGGTTTTTTTTTTTTTTTTTTTTAAGCCGTTAACTTCAAGCCATCCCACTGGCTAGGTGGGCAGGCATGCGTACCTCCTCAAGCTTAGCTAGTCTTCAACCTCTAAGGAGAAGGAAAAGTGCTCTTTCTGAGAAAGCAATCCCCCTCCCTGGATTGGCTAGTCTGACACCTTTGTAGCATGGTTAGATCTACCAGGGCATACGTCCCACTTCCATAGTAGTCAGACAGCCAGGGTCATCGCTGCGCCACGATGAGGCACTGAGGTAGGATTTTGCAGCGGCCTTCACTTCCTGCCTCAAAATGGTTATGAACATCAAGTGGAGTGGTGTTAAAACAGAACAATTCTCTCATCTCAGATATGCAGATGACATTGTACTAATTGCTGAAAGCACCAACCAACTGCAGAGCATGCTACGAAGACTCGACAAGAAAAGCAGTCAGGTCAGCCTGAAAATGAACTGCTGCAAAACGAAATACATGTGATCAGATGTCTTACGAAAAGCCCGAACAACAGTAACAGGAGAAGAAATCCAAGGAGTGGAACAGTACATATATTTGGGCCAAGAAGTTAATATGCGCCAAGACCTGAACAGAGAACTCTCGAAGGATTCAAGCAGGATGGTGTGCGTTTAATTCCATCAAGGACGTCCTCAAAGGAAAAATTGACAAGACCATACGTACAAATATCTGCAGTTCAACAGTGCTGCCAGCCATGCTGTATGGCGGTGAAATGTGGACACTGATGGAGAGAAGAGCAGCAGCTGTTGGTAGCTGAAAGGGCAATGGAACGAGCTATGTTGGGAATTTCCCTTTTGGATCGCATCCCAAATGAAATGATCAGAGAACGCAGCGGTGTGAAAGATATTGTCGTGGAAAGCAGATATAACAAGATGTGATGGGCATGCCACACAGCACCGCAATCATTGTTGAGTGGTACCCGCAAGAACAGAAAAGACCACCCGGTCGGCCTCAAATAAGATGGGAAGATGACATTGTTAAATGTTTCGGACAAACGTGGAGAAGAAAGGCAAGAGTGCGAAAAGAATGGCAAATGTGTTGTGACCGGTGCAGTATTAACGACAGCTGAAGACCAATTGATCCAGGTGACTATAGTTTCAACCAGTTTGCCCAGGACTGAAGTTAGGCTTACCAGCCTGTAACTTCCGGGGTCACCTCTGGAGCCCTTTTTAAAAATTGGCATCACATTAGCTATTCTCTAGTCATTTGGTACAGAAACTGATTTAAATGATAGTCTGTATTCTGTAGGCTGCAATCTTTCTTGGTAAAATGCTTTGAAATTTACTGATGTAAAGTGGTATATAAGAGCTTTATTATTTATTAACACCAGAGGGGAAGAAAGTGTCCGCCTTCAAATTCAAGGCTTCCTGGTAGTCATTTGAAGGAATTTATATAAGGTACTTAGAAGTCAGATGGTCCAAGGTCCAATCCTGTAAGGAACAGGACTCCTTCGGAGAGGTATTGAGGGCCCTCACTGATGTTAATGGAGTTAAGGGTACTGACAAGCACCTTTTACAACTGGGTCACAGGTATTACTTCTGTTATTACTTTAGGAATGTTCTTTGATAATGGTTTGCTATTCAAACAATTATTTTGCTTAGCAAACCTGTCTGTACTGTATTTCAGGGAGTAACCTGGGCCTTGTCTTGTGGCATGGTGAAAGGAAATGTTCCTGTGTCCAATACATGGTACAACTGACAAGTGAATGCTTGACCAAATATTTAACATAAGTAGTTCACTTTATTAAAAGAGATGCTCTGGCTCACTCTACATTTCTACTTATCTTTTTATTTCCCTACATTAATGTGTATCATGCAGTGGGAAATACAATTATTTGATTTATTTAATCATCTTAAAAGCTATACAATTCTGTATGCTTGGAATGTGTGAGCTGCGTCAAATGATGCATCTATATTACCAATATTGTAAGTGCAATAACAACTTCATTCTGTAGCAAACAAATCTCTGAAACGAAAGGGTATAATATGAATGGATAAGCCTGAGTGCAGACTCATCAGCTGGGGATGGAAAAATGAAAAACTACAGGTCTCTTCTCATCCCTTTCTTTAGGGCTTACTCTGATTCTGATTTTGTGTGTGTTTTGGAAATAAGCTCAAACTACTGGGTAATAGCTGCCTGAGGCCTTTGTAGCTTCAGTCAGCTGGAATAGACGACAAATGCTTTCTGGCTATTCTGAAGAGTCACCCACTAGAGCAACCCCAATCCATCCTAAGGCCTGGTCTACACTAGAGACTTGTCAGTATAGTAATGTTGCTTATGAGTGTTATTTATTTATATTTTTAATGACACTTCTATACCAGCAAGGCCACTAGTCTAGATGCACTTACACAGGCAAAAGCACTTTTTTGATGGTATAACTTATTTTATTCAACAACTAGTATAAGCTATATCTCCAAAAGCATTCTTTTGCTGGTTAAGGCTCAGGGGTGAGCAATACCTGTGTCCTCTCTGAGCACTCTTCTCAAGTGACAGGCCTACATCTGCATTTATGTGAGTGGAATCCTGTGATTCGTCCCACTTTTGATTGGACCACATTTGACAGCACAACCATATTACGTCCAATAGAGGTTGGCCCCTACTCTAGAATCCTCTTCAAGAGCTATAGTCTGCTGGTGAATGCAGCAATAGAGAACAGCTTGTTCAGAACAGTATGTTTGTTTAGCCATAGGAACATCTCAGAGAAGAGGGTACAACACCACAAGCCCATCGACATATCACTAAACCTTATCCTTTCCTTGCCTGTTTAGGTGGGTTCCACTTGTCCCAGGCAACCTTTCAGAGTCTGCATCTCTGTAGAGCTGCTCTTGCTCATTGTGTCAGGGTTCACAGCAGTTTTTTTTTATCCATTCAAAGTTCTTCTGTCTGAGCTGTGACCCCAAACGTCAATGAAAACTAATCCAGTGTTGTGTTTAACCTGAATGGCATGGGTAACTCTAAAGTAGCAAAGTGTTGTACATTGAGCTGTAACAGGGGCAATGAACCCCGAATATCTGAACTGTCCAGAATAGGGCTGGACAATGCAAAATGCACTTTTGGGGAGGCAATCCAGGGCTGGGGGTGGGGTGGGGGTCGGGTCACTGCAGGTGGTAACCAAGGCTGGTGGAAGCCAGAGTGTGATTGGAGTGTTGCTGGCAAGCTGTAGCTATACAGAGACTCAGGGTGTGACCCACATGCTGTTTGTGAGGGATCCAGGTTGGGAGTTACAGCAAAGCATTTCAGGGTACTCAAGGCTTCAGGGCAAGTGGTGACACAGCCCCTCACTATTCCGCAATATCATATGTTCCCGATAAAAATGATTGCTGCACCAAAAGTGTACACATCTAAAAATACCTGAAGATGGGACAAAAAAAGGGGATGTGGATCCCTGTCCTAATTTATATGATGAGTAAACATATAGAGCCTTTTATTACTGAAGTCCAAGCATATTCTACCAATACGCTCATCACACTGGAAAACCAGGTGCCAGCTCTTGCCAAGACTCCAGGCATTAGCTCAGAACTAACAAACTCATAGCTGACCAGTTCACCTGTATGTTAGTTCCCTCAAAATTGGTATTAGTCTTATAAGACTGTATTTAGTGATTAGACTCTATAAAATGCTTGTAAATTGTTGTGTGCATTAATCTCACTTGTAGTATCTGTATTACCTCCTATAAGAAAATCTGTTGCTTTAGAACTTTGAAAATGTTTGCTCTGAACTTGTGAATCCAGTCACAGGAATCCTCACCCCCTCTCAGCCTATTCAAATCAAACAGACTATCAAAATCAGATGGGTCATCAAGGAAATCACAATACAAAGCACTGGTTAATGGCCCTATTCCATCCTGGAAATGCTATGTGCAAGAAGGCTTGTCCTGTGGACTTGGAAGCTGAACGAAGGAAATAAAATCAAGTTATAGGAAAATTTTTCCATCTCTGTTCACTGTTTGAAGTCTGACAGGGCCTGAGACTATAAACTGAGGCAGAGATTCTCTGGGGTTACTCTTGGGTCTGCCCTGAAAGACACTTTGAATTGACCGATCACTACAACTCTGTCACTCTTAGGATTTAGATGATGACTAAACTGTCTGTCTACATTTGCTTGCTTTAGCCTGTAAATAACTCATTTTTTTCTTATATAATAAATAGTTTTACAGAATTTGCATTGTTTTTGGTGTAATATCTAAGGTACAAGTCAATCTGGGGTAAGTGACTGGTCTCTTGGGACTGGAAGCAACCTGAATATGGTAGGATTTTTTTTTTTTTTTTAAAGTGTAAGTGACCATTTATCACTAAGTCCAGTTTGTCTGGGTGGCAAGAGAGCCTGGAGAGTCTAAGGTGACTGAGTCCATGGTGAGACTGTTACAGTGTTCACATTAGATTTCACCGAGCCAGCAACAAATTATAAAATACACAACCAGTTTGGGGTGTATGCCCTGTTTTGACAGTCTGCCCTGAGGTAGATGCTCATGAGCCATTTCAGACACTGACAATTACTACATTTATCAACCAAACTTGTAACTTGAAGAGGGGGAAATTAAGTTAGTTTGAAAAGCTCTATTTTTCATAAATCCATGTAACCCTTGTGCCTTACCCCTTCGTCCCCTCTATGGATAAGAGCAGTTCAGTCCCCTCCCTTTTATGTCCAGTTCAGTCTTTGGCTTCTGTGAAAGCTGCCAACAGAGGTCACTTTTTTTACAATATGCTCATCTGTCCACAAGGAATTGGACTATGACTGACCAATTACTATCTGATGGTATCAATCTAAAAAGTTGATGACATGCCCACATTTTAAAAAGTGTAAACCAGGTGACCCAGGAAACTGTGAGCCTACTAGCCTGAGATTGATCCTAGGCAAAATCAGGCTAAGGCCGATATGGGACACAGTAGAGAATTAAAGGATTATAGCATAATTAATGCCCATTAATATGATTGTATGGAATAGCGATCTCATCATGAACTTGATATCATTTTGATGACATCACAAGTTTGATTGGTAAAGGTGACATAATAGTCTCAGACTTCCCTATAGCATTTGACTTAGTTCTGTATGACACTAAGATTAAAAAATGAACATTATATAAAATCAATGTATCTGTAGAGGAGTAGACTTACCCCTGCAGCACCTCCTGCTGGTCATCTCCAGGAATTAGCTCATTTCAGCATTGGAGCACCCCCGGCAGGCCAGTGGTCCGCCTGTCCTCCAGCCCCCATGTCCCTCCCAGACCCCAGTGCCCTTTTATCTGGGGTGCTGCCACCTGGCAGTACACCCCTCAGTACTAGGGTCTCCCCTCCCCAGGGAACCCCCACCCACTATCCCCACCTCACCTTAGTATGAGGCTACTGCCAGTAATCATCTAGCTCCATGCCTGGGGAAGATTGCAGTATTAGCCTACTCATCACTGGCAAGAAAGGTTTGGACCTGCTACCTTGGCCTACCCCTGGGCTGTCCTGAACACAGCGGGTGAGCCCCCCCCCTAGTAGGCCCCATCGCCCCTCTCCCACCTGCCCCCTTAGCCACTGCCAAACCACCTGCCACCGCTGCGACATTGGCAGCGGCGGGCGACGGGGTGACCTCCGCTGCTGCCACGTCCCTCGCTCCCCCCAATTATGGGGGAGCTGCCCCAGCGGGCAGGAAAGGCCAGGGCAAGGAAAAGGAAAAGGGAAAGAGCCCCACTAAAAAGACTGGGTCCTCCATGGCAGGGGCTGCCCCCACTGCCGCGGCCCTGCCACCAGCCGCGGCATCCCTTCCCGCTGCTCCCTCCACCAGCTCTGCAGGTGCCCCTCCCCCTGCCCCCAGGGCATATGTCCAGGTGGCGGCGGCCCCCCCGCCTGCCAGTATGCCATCTCGCCCATCCACCGCCTCCGCTTCCATCTACAGTGGCCTGGGCCCCTTCCCCACCTTGACTAGGAGGCATGGCATCCGTTGCCTCCAGGTGCCCGCCTCGCCGCACATAGAGACCTACGTGCGGGCGTTGGCGAGGGTGGTGGGGCCTACGGCCATCGTGGCGGCCTCCAAAATGTATGGCAAGGTTGTCTTTTTCCTTGCCTCGGAGGCCGCCGCCCAAGAGGCAGTGGAGAAGGGCCTGGCGGTGGGGGGCGTATTTGTCCCCCTGGAGCCGCTGGAGGACCTGGGTGTCCGTGTGGTCCTCACCTCCGTTCCTCCTTTCCTTCCCAATGTTGCCCTGCTGCCTGCCCTTTCTACCCTGGGGAAACCTATTTCCATCGTTAGCCCTCTCTCGCTGGGGTGTAAGGACCCCGCCCTCCGTCACGTCCTCTCGTTCCGCCGGCATGTGTAGCTCCAACTGCTGCCAGCGGCACATGCCGGAGAGGTGCTCGAGGGGTCTTTCTTGGTCCCCTATCGGGGGCCCATTACCGGGTGCACTATTCTACGGGGGAGGCCCGGTGCTACCTCTGCCGGGCGATAGGGCACGTCCGGAGGGACTACCCCTTGGCCCGGCACGGAGGAGCGTCCGGGACCCTCGAGCCCCGGCAGAGTGCCAGCCCCACCATTGCTGGCGCCCCTAGTTGCCCGGTACTCGGAGCCGCCCCTCCTCCTTCTCGGACCACCACTGCTCCCGCTCGGGCTCAAGGGGTACCTCCCCCACCATGCCCAGACGAGCGGGAGAGCCCCGTCTCTGCTACGTGCATTGTGGCGGGGCCTGTAAAGGAGGGTGCGGTGGGGGTATTGCCGGGCGCGGGAGAGGGCCCTCCCCAGGGGGATTCTGTCCCCCCTCCTGCTGCCCCATTGTTACCTCCTCAGGTCCTCGAGCCGTCATCTCTGCCCCCTGACCCAATCCCTGTCACCCAGCCCGCAGACAATGCCATGGAGGGCTGGACCCTAGCACAGGGAAAGCGGGGCAAGCGGAAGGCTCGAGCTCTGCTCCTGCCATCCGGTGCAGAGGCCCCCCGGAAAACCAGGAAGGGGGGCACCACTGCTGAGCCTTCCGCTTTGCCCACGGGTGCATTACATTGACCGTTGCCTGCTGGGGAAGCTGTTGCAGCACCGGAGGATGCCGTCATCCATTCTCCGTGGTCCCTCCTCGCGGAGGCCCCCGTTGCAGCCCCTCCAAACCCCTTACCACCTATACCCCCTGCGATACCCGAGGCAAGCGTCGCCTCGGGTGCTAGCGGGGATGACCCCGGGGTGGTGGGAGGTGAGCTGCCCTTTATCTATGAGGAGATCGAGGCCCTGGGTCTGACCCCGGTCACCCAGGGGGAGGACGACCCTCTGCCAGCGGGCCTCGATCTGGCCGACCTCACCCCAACCCCCCCTTCTCAGTCTCCTGTTCCCCTGACCGCTGCTCCTGCTTTAGAGGAACCCCTGGACTCCTTGACTTGCCCGGCTGTGGGTGACACCTTGCTGACGGCCGCCGAGCCTCTTCAGGCGACGGCCGGTGCCGCGCGGCCGGGACCCGGGTTACCAGGGGTATCCCTTGTTGGCGTGGGGCAACCGAGTTCCTTCCCGGGTGGGGGCCCCATTGCAGATTGTTCACCTCCTGCTGCCGTGGCTGTTCCATCTGCCATAGAGCCTGAACCTGGCATCCATGGGGACCCCCTCCCTAACCCTCAGACCCCTGGGCCCGACCGAGGGGAGCTACCTTCCAGCTGTCCAGCTCCTGGGGCCCAGGATCCCACCTCTGTCCCTCTTCCCGACCCTACTCCTGCCCCCAGCCCTACCCCTACTCCTACTCCTGACCCCGGCCCTATCCCCTCCACCTCCCACGATGCCATTGCCGCCTCTGGGGATGTCTCTTTCTCTTTCCCAGAGGGTGACCCCCAGGGAGCGGCCTTTGTGTTCCCCAGTCCCGACCCACTAGGGGCTGCTATCCTCCCTCCGCCGCTGCCCCTCATTAAGCCGGGGTCTGAGGCGGACCGTGTGGCGCCGGTTCATCGGACGCCACGTCGAGGGTCCGCCCCTTGCCTGCCCATCTCAGTGGGCCACGGGGCTGTGCCAGGGGCCCCAACGGGGGCTGATTTGCAGCCAGTGACCCCACCCCCCCATTCGCTGCAAGAAGAGCTGCAGGAGTTTTTAGAAGATGTGCGTGGCTCCCGCAATAAGGTGCCGCTCGCTCTCCAGTGATGGGGGGATTTCCACCAGATCCTCCGGGCCGCGAGGGCCCTCATGGGGGAGAGTAAAAGGACCGGGAAGCAGGGTGCTCCAGCTTACCAGTGGGTCCGCAGCTTCCGTGACTCCTTGCTCGCCTTCGGGGTGGGTCACGGTTTGCTGCGTGGCCCAATGGGGGCCCTGAGCGTCCCTGCCAGCGAGGATCCCCCCCAGCCCTCCTCATGCCACCTATCACTTTCGCAACATTGAACACCCGGGGCTGCAGGGTGGGTCTCCGCAGGTGCCAGGTACTCTCCTTCCTTTGGGAAGGGGGGTACTCTGTGGTTTTCCTGCAGGAGACCCACACGGATCCGGCCGCCGAAGACAGCTGGCGGCTGGAGTGGGGGGACAGGGTCTATTTTAGCTATCTCACAGTTCGTACGGCTGGAGTGGCTACCCTGTTCTCTCCCGACCTATGGCCCGAGGTGCTGGGGGTTGTCGAGGTTGTGCCGGGCTGCCTGCTGCACCTCCGGGTCCGCATGGAGGGGCTCGTGGTCAATCTTGTCAACGTCTATGCCCCGACATCGGGCCCGGAGCGGCTGCCTTTTTATCAGCAGGCATCCGCCTTCCTCGGCTCCTTGGATCCTCATGAGTGCCTGGTCCTGGGCGGGGACTTCAACGTTACCCTCGAGGAGTGGGACCGCTCGGGGACCGAGCAGTGCCCGGCCGCCGCGGACATCCTCCGGGAGATTGTGGAACGTCACTCCCTGGTGGACGTCTGGCGCGACCACCACCCAGACGATGTCTCCACGTTCACCTATGTCCGGGTGGAAGCCCATCGGTCGTGCCACTCCCAGTTGGACCGCATTTACTTGTCACGTCTCCATCTTTCACGGGCCCACTCCTCCGATGTGCGGCCGGCCCCCTTTTCAGATCACCATTTAGTCACCGTGACGGCCTCTCTATGGGCGGAGAGGCCGGAGCCGGCCTATTGGCACTTTAACAATAGCTTGCTGGAGGATGTGAGCTTCGTGGCGTCCTTCCGGGAGTTCTGGCTGGTCTGGCGAGGGCAGCGGTGTGCCTTTCCCTCGGCGCGGTGATGGTGGGACCTAGGAAATGTGCGCGCCCGGCTCTTCTGCCGCGACTACACCCGGGGCGCCAGCTGACGGAGGGATGCGGCGATAGAGCAGTTGGAACGGGAGGTCTTAGAGCTAGAGAGGCGTCTGGCCGCCAGCCCTGAGGATCCATCCCTTTGCGGAGCGTGCCGGGAGAAGCGGGAGGCGCTCCGGGCCCTCGACGATCATCGGGCCAGGGGTGCTTTTGTTCGATCCCGCATCCGCCTCCTTCGGGAGATGGATCGCGGCTCCCGCTTCTTCTATGCCCTGGAGAAAAGGAGGGGGCCCAAGAAGCACGTCACCTGCCTTCTAGCGGAGGACGGCACTCCCCTTACGGATCCCGTGGAGATGTGCGAGAGGGCCAGGGCCTTCTACGCACACCTTTTCTCCCCGGATCCGACCGACCCTACCGCTTGCAGAGTGCTCTGGGACGGACTCCCGACGGTCAGCACGGGTGACCGGGACCGGCTAGAGTTGCCTCTCTCTCTCTGGCCGAGTTCTCGGAAGCCCTCCGCCGCATGCCCACCAATAAATCTCCGGGCATGGACGGGCTGACCGTGGAGTTCTACCGCGTGTTCTGGGACGTCCTCGGCCCGGACCTAGTCACCGTCTGGGCCGAGGCCTTGCGGAGCGGGGTCCTCCCTCTTTCGTGCAGGCGAGCCGTACTCACCTTATTGCCGAAGAAGGGGGACCTCCGCGACTTATGGAATTGGCATCCCGTCTCGCTCCTCAGCACGGACTACAAAATTGTAGCCAAGGCCATCTCGCTGCGGCTGGGGTCCGTGCTGGAGGACGTAATCCACCCAGACCAGACCTACACCGTCCCGGGCCGTAGCCTCTTTGATAACCTCTACCTGGTCCGGGATCTTTTGGAACTTGGGTGTAGGGATGGTCTGTCTTTCGCCTTCCTGTCCCTGGATCAGGAGAAGGCGTTCGACAGGGTGGACCACGGGTATCTCCTGGGCACTCTGCAAGCGTTAGGCTTCGGACCCCAGTTTGTGGGTTTTCTCCAGGTGCTGTACGCCTCCGCAGAGTGTCTGGTCAGGCTCAACTGGACCCTGACCGAGCCAGTCAGCTTCGGGTGGGGAGTGCGGCAGGGGTGCCCCCTCTCGGGCCAGCTGTACGCTCTGGCGATCGAGCCCTTCCTCTGTCTCCTCCGCAAGAGGTTGACGGGGTTGGTGCTTCGGGAGCCGGAGCTGCGGCTGGTCCTGTCGGCATACGCCGACGATGTGCTCCTTGTGGTCCAGGACCCGGGCCACTTGGCAATCTATAAAACCAGTCCGTTCACATATCCGGGCAGAGTTCCTCTTGGCGGCATCCATTGGCTCCCTTGACACCTTTGAGGAGCAGTGGGCGCTATCCGGGGTTTTCTGCTCGGTGTCCCCGTCAGGTTCCCTTCTTTTGACCGCACTCCTGTCCCTGGTTTTTCATTAGTTGTCTCCCATAATTATTTGAGTTTCAGGCCCTGTGGGTCCTCCCCTTAGGCTGAGGGGGGACCCTTTAGCAGTGGGCGGGCGTAAGCTTCCCAGAATCCAATATGTACAGTATCCCATATTAAACGGATTAAAAACTTAACTGATTGCAAAGGACAGAGGATCGGAAACAGGCCCCACAGTCACAGGAACCTCCATCGGCCAACCTCCTCTCCCTGGTTTTATAGATGGCCTGTTTAGCCAGGGCCAAGAGGAAGTTGACCAGGAGGTCCCGTGACTTTGTGGGGCCACGGATAGGGAGTGCATAAATGAGAAGGTGGGGGGGAAAAGTGTAACCAAAAACGCAACAGAATGTCGGTGTAGGGGCTGCAACCTGGCACACTCTAGGTAAACGTGAGCCAGGGTCTCCCTCATGCCTCAGAAAGGACAGGTGTCTGGGACAGGGGTAAACCACGCCAAGTACATGCCCGTGCTCACGGCCCCATGAAGGAGCTGCCAGCTGATATCCCCGGCGGGCCTCGGGACCAGGGTGGAATAGAGGCTGGCCCACTGGGGTATAGCTTCTTGTAGCGGGGTGGACACCCGCTCCTGCCCTGAGGGGTTAAAGCCAGCCCTGCACAGGGCTGGGGCTGTGGGAAAAGCTACCTAGGCTGATTGGGGAAGTAGCCGCAGCTGGGCCATGCCCCATAAGGCCTCAGCTGGCCTGTAAAAAGAGGCTGGGATCCAAGAGCTTAAGAGTTCTTTCTCTGCGTTCAGAAAGAGAAGGGCCTGGCTGCAGGGAGCTAAGACAGGGTACCTGAGTGGAGCAGGGCTGGGGAAAGGTATAGGAGCTGTGGAGCTCCAGCCTGGAAAGCTCCCGGTTTTAGTCTAGCATTAGGCCAGGGGTCACCAACCTTTCAGAAGTGATGTGCAGAGTCTTCATTTTTTCACTCTAATTTAAGGTTTTGCGTGCCAGTAATACATTTTAAGGTTTTTAGAAGGTCTCTTTCTATAAATCTATAATATATAATTAAACTATTGTTGTATGTAAAGTAAATAAGGTTTTTAAAATGTTTAAGAAGCTTAATTTAAAATTAAATTAAAATGCAGAGCCCCCTGGACCGGTGGCCAGGACCCGGGCAGTGTGAGTGCCACTGAAAATCAGCTCATGTGCCACCTTTGGCACATGTGCCATAGGTTGCCTACCCCTGCATTAGGCTAAGGGGTACTGGGGGTTGCAGAGGGCAGCCCAGAGGTAGGCTAAGGCAGCAGGTCCAAATCCTCCTTGCCTGTGATGAGTGGCCTATACTGTAGTCTGCCCCAGGTGTGGGGCTAGATGATGACTGGCAGTAGCCTTACACTGAGGCGAGGTGGGGTTAGTGGGTGGGGGTTCCCCTGGGAAGGGAGACCCAGTGTGTGTGGGTACTGCCAGGGGGCAGCACCCAGAGCAAGGAGCACCGGGGTCCTGAGAGGGACACGAGGCCCAGTAGAAGTGACAAGGCTGATCACTGGTCTGCAGAGGATGCTCTGGACACTGGGTCGAGCTAATTCCCCAAGAGACCAGCAGGAGGCGCCGCAGGGGTGAGTCCGACCCTTTACACTTCTCCATACAAAGAACCATGAAATATTCACCCCCACAGGTAAAAGTAAACAGTGACACAATAACATGCAGCTTTTCAGTGGGGATGCTCATATCCAGGCCAGGCTAACCCAGGTGCTCAGATCCTAGTGCCATGGCCTAAGTGAGTCAATGCAATCTTTGGATCTATAAACAGGGGAATATTGAAGGAGAGTAGGGAGGTGGTATTACCTCTGTATATGGCACTGGTGGGACCATTACTGGGACCATTCTCAGGTCCCCACTTCAAAAAGGGTGTTGAAAAAGTTAAAAAAAAAATTATAAGTGATTCAAGGTCTGGAAAAGCTGCTTTAAACTGAGAGACTTAAGAATCATATGCATGGAAGCCCAAAAGGACATAGGTACCTAGAAAAATCCCTGCAATTCATAAAGCCTGAGTTGGGAGTCTAGGCTCCCAATACAATGAATGGGAAGCGATAGGCACCTTAGACTATGATTCACAAAGCCAGCAGGGAACTGCCTAAGCTAGCCAATGAGAGGGGTGTGTCCTAGGTGCCTATCTCTGTGAGAAGGGTGGGACTTAAGTCCTGACTGCAGGCAGACACCCATCTCTCCTAGGGTTCACAGCTGAAAATCATTCTCTTGGTGTTAGGAGCCTATGCTGTTTTTGCAAGAACAAAAGGGCCTACCTCACAGCTTTTTGCCCAGTGGATAGAGCACTCACCTGGATGTGGAAGACCTGAAATTCATGTCCTCCCTCTACCTGAGACAGAGGTGGAGGAGGGATCTGAACAGGACTTTACCACCTCTCCAATAAGTGCTCTAACCACTGAGCTATGGGATAATCTGGTGTGTGTGGTGGTGTGATGCTGACAGGCCAGGTGCCAGTGCATGCCAGAGCATTAGGATCATTCACTTGTGTGTGAGTATCAAAGAAATGTTAAGTGTACTAATTCACTCAAGTGTTAATTTAGTTCAAAGGAAATGTGAATATTATCTTCACTTATCTATAACTTGTTGATTGCTATCACATGACACATACCCTGTAATTAGATAACCCTAGACCAAAGTGTGTGTGAGGCTAAGATGAGAAGATGTTTGATGTGCAACTAATGAAATCTTAAGTGAAAACAAACCAAGCATCTATCCCTATTATAATGTAAGGGCAGGCAATTGCATTATGTATATCGCTGTAACTAAATTACTTGTGAATGCAAAGGAAGTAGAATGCTAACTTCAAAGCAAGGGTTGTTGTCTTCAACAATGGAAGTTCACACTCAGTCTGCAATTGCTACTCATTGTTCAAATTGTCTTCTGTGAGAAGGATCTATAAATACTGGTTTAAGGGAATGATCCTGCATCTCTGGAGGGTTTGTATTCTAACAGGATGGAGTAACTAAACAAGAAGGCAGAGATCCCCAAAATTATTCTGGGGAACCCTGAAAACTTTTGGAGACTGGCAGATTACTACATCTCTGTTATCATTTTGGACTCACAACCTTAGACTCATCTGTTGATATATTTACCCACTTTAACCTAACCCTTGTTTCTGTTTCTTAACTAAACCTTTAGTTAGTTTACTAGAGAAATTGGCTCCCAGTGTTGTCTCTGGTGTAAGACTGAGAGTATCCATTGACCTGGGGTAAGTGACTGACCATTTGGGATTGGGAGTAACCTAATGTGATGTGATATTTACAGTATGCTGGGCATTCTCTCAATCTTTCCTGTTGAAGCTGTTCCATTGTGGCTAAATTAGTCATATGTGCTAGAGAGAGAGAGGGAATAAGTATGGGAGTGACTTTATAGCCCTGCTCCAATTACTTTTTTTTAAAATTATTTATCCAGCTTCAATAGAAAAGATTCAGCGGGCCCCATATCTGAATCTTCCATAGCTTGGTGACAGGTCCCATGCTGAGGGGTGAAGATCCCTGTTCCAATCCCTTCTTCTCAAGTGGATGGGGGACTTGAACCAGGGTGCTACCTACATCCCATGTACATACCCCAATCACTAGGCTATGAGGGTTTCAGTCTCTCTCCTGGTTGCTTTGTGTGAACTTGCCTGAGGGACTCTGTCCAGCAGGCATGCTCAGAGGGCACCTACCAGCTCAGGCAAACTCTTGTCTTTCCTGGTTTGTGAATCACTCTGGGATATAGGTGGGATGTAGCACTATGCATACTCAGAGGCAGAAATGTAGCTGTGTAGGGAACTTTTACTGCAAACATTTAGGGGCTGAGTGAGTTTAGGTACCTACAGGGATCAGCAGCTGGTTTGTGAATCATAATGGAGCCTAAAACTTGGACTTGGACACACAGAAGGAGCTAGGTGCCTAAGCCTCAATCTATTATGTTATCCAAGAGAAGGTTAAGAGGTGACTTGAGCATGGTCTACAAGTGCCTACATGGGGAAGAGATTTCTGACAGTAGTTAGATCTTTAATCTAGCAGAAAAAGTCATAACAAGATCCAGTGGGTAGAAGGCACAGCTAGAAAAATTCAGACTAGAAATAAGGTGCACATTTTTAACAGTGATGGTAATTAAGCATAGAAACAATTTATCTAGATATATGGTGATTTCACTCTCATTTATATCAAGGACGTATTTCTAAAAGGTAAAGGGGAGCGATAGCTCAGTGGTTTGAGCATTGGCCTGCTAAATCCAGGATTCTGAGTTCCCTCCTTGAGGGGATCATTTAGTGATTGGGGAGCAAAAAAAAAAAAGTGAGGGACAGTACTTGGTCGTGCCTAGTGAAGGCCAGGGACTGGACTCAATGACCTTTCAAGGTCTCTTCCAGTTCTATGAGATAGAAGCTATGCTATAAAAAAAGGTATGGGCTTGATGCAGAAATGATTGGGTGAGATGCTTTGTCCTGTGCTATGCAGGAGGTCAGACTAGATGATTGTAATAGTTCCTTATGGCCTTAAAAAAAAATCTATCCCTTTATGAACTTTCAATTGCTGGTAACTTATGCCACATTTGAATTAGCCACCTGGAAACAATGTATAATGAAGCTCATTTATGATTCCCCAAACCATTCAGTCTGCTACAAGAGCATCATTGTCATCTTCTTTAAATACAGCTGCTTTGCATTTTTTATATATAATATATAATAAAAATCACCACCTTAAAACTTTCAGTAAGTAAACTGCATATCCTTCAGTTCACTCATTAAAAGTGTGTGTCTTTTGCCCCCTAGTGGTTCTTCAAAATCTCTTGCAAAAGACAGTTACGTGTGAAGTGTATTGCTTGAGGTAAACAGATTTCTGTTGCCTCTATCGAGGCAGTGACCAGATGTCCCAATTTTATAGGGACAGTCCCACTTTTTTTGGGTCTTTTTCTTGTATAGACTCCTATTACCCCCCCCCCCCCCAACCCTCTGTCTCGATTTTTCACACTTGCTGTCTGGTCACCCTACCTCTATCACACAACCAAAGGATTTATTACAGAGAATAAGAGCCCTTAGACAAGTGCTGGCTCAAAGTTCCTTGCCATCCTAGGAAGATAAAAAAAAAACTTGGCTAACCTGGAAAAAATCAATTGATTTGACTAGGCCTGTTCTTGGCTTATTTCTCTGAATAAGGACTTTCTCCTTCTGTCTGATCCTGAAGTGACTCCGCAATGCTGTGCTGGTGTTTATTTATCAGTGTGAAACAGGAATTCTCAGGCTCTTCCATGGTATGGCCTACATCTTATTATTAGAGATGGTCTCATAGGAACCTTCCTCTCATTAACAGGAACCACCCTTCCTTGCTGCCCAGTGCCCCTGGAGTGGCTAACACTTGTTTATTTAGTATCAGAGAGGTAGCCGTGTTAGTTTGGATCTGTAAAAAGCGACAAAGAGTCCTGTGGCACCTTATAGACTAAAAGACATATTGGAGCATAAGCTTTCGTGGGTGAATACTTACTTTATCGGACGCATGTCATGTTTATTTGAAGATGTAATATTGGGAAGTTATTTATCCCCTCTGATCTGTCTTTACTCATGCAGCCACTAGTTCTGCTCATCATTTCAACTTCCCCTCCCATCCCTTCTGTTCCTTGCAGTTGAAGAACCACCAGAGCAGATATTTAAATCTAGGTCTTCCACATCCTGGGTGAATGTCCTAATCACTGGGCTCAAAGTTTTAAGGTGAACACCACCACCAGCTCATCTGGTTATTTTGTGAATCTAGCCCTTTAAAAGTGCTTGGAAACAAAATGTTTCAGGTCAAATTACTTTTTTTTTTTCCCCCAACACAAAACAGACTCTTTTGATTTACTGACTTTTGGGGGGATTTTTTCCCCAATTTTTCAGAACAGCCAGGCTTTAGGTTAAGTTGATAGTCCGGGCTAATTTAAAGATAAATAGAGGGAGCCTAGTGAGCAGAAAGCTAGGATCTCCCGAGAGATTGCGACAAGAACAGTTGGTAGAGGCGTATGATTTCAGTTGCAACAGCTGCCCATTCTAAAGTTTTCCATATGACTTCAGCTAATTCATTATGGGTGCTGGAAGTGTTAAGACTTGTTTTCATGGATGGGAGTTCCTGAACAGATTGTAGGTGACAACAGAACACAGTTCACATCCAAAGAGTTCTCATTTTTTGTCAAAAGAAATTGTATCAAACGTGTCACATCACCTGATTGTTATCCTGCCACATGGATTAGAAACATTTATTCAGACATTCAGCTAATGCTGTGGCTCCACATAAAGATAGTTTACAACACAAGGCTGCAAATTTTCTACTAACCTATAGGAATGCAGACATGCTAATACAAATTAGATATCAGTGATGTTGTTTATAGGATGTAATTAGGTTCTCACCTGGACTTGTTAAAACCTGATCTCTACAGGGACATTTGTAAGAAACACTGTGTTCAAATTGCCACAAACAGTCACGCCCAACAATGTATATTTTTTTTTTCACAAGAGAAAACATTTTAGTAAAAAACTTCTGAGATAATTTGTGGAAACCTGGAGTGATTACATCCCAGGCCTTTATCAGATAACAGTGGCACCATTTACTATATAAATTCTCACAGCAAAATGACTGACCAAGTATTATTATTTTATCAACTATAGTTGCTTAATAACATAATAAAAGCACACTGATTGGTTAATCTTAGATTGGTTAATAACTAAATCACACAATAGTTTATTATCATATGCTGCAAAGAGCTGCAGGAGACACATTAAAGAGCCATGTGCGGCTTGTCAGCCTCAGTCTGAGGGCTTGTCTTCACTACAGCTGCTAGTCGATTTAAGCTACGCAATTTGAGTTATGTTAGTAGCGTAACTCAAGTTGACATAGCTTAGATCTACTTACCGTGGGGTCCACACTATGCTATATCAACGGGAAATGCTCTCCCACTGACATTGCTTACACCTCTTGTGGAGGTGGAGTACAGAAATCAATGGGAAAGCGCTCTCCCATTGATTGAGTGTGTCTTCACTAGACCCACTAAATCGATGCCACTGCATCGATTGCAGCAGCACTGATTTAGCTCCCTACCGAAGACAAACCCTGAGTATCACTGCTTTAAATAGTTTGAGAGCCCTCTAGTGGGTCTTCCCATCTACTGTAGAAGCTACCAGGATCTAACAGCTCAGCAGTGTAAATATGTAGCTAGTCCTCATATGTTTGTACATACTTAGCAAACATGGTTATTTGGAACACAAATGTATCCATGTGGTTTCCTTGAGTTCTGAATATTGTGTAAAAAGAAAAGACACAACAGAACTGGAAGAGAGGAGATGCTTTGCTTTACCACAAGGAGAGGAAGTGATCTTGGGAAGGCAGGAGGGTTTGGTGAACAATCTCAGACTGCTGCTTTAAGTTCAGAGCCAAAGAGCACGATGAATTGGAGTTCCCTTGTTTTCTCAGTTCTGAGGGACTGCTGTTGGACTACCCTCTGACAATCCTGAGTTGGTTGCTGCATTCCATCCCAGAAGCTGCTGGACTTTACTTCACACAAGTGTATAATTTATAAACTGGTTTGGGAAGAAAGCTGCTTTCTCCTCACATCATATGACTGTGGCTCAATGAAAGGGGTGAGGGTTGGTGGTAAGGACCAGGGAGATGTGAGGACCAGGGTTTATTTTATGCTTTGTTGGGTGGTGACATCCTAAAGTCAAGCTCTTGCAGAGTTTTGAAACTCTGAATGGACAAAGATGGAGCTTCCATATCAATAATATATATAACGATCTCACTGAATTATCATTCTTTCCCAAAATTAACAAAAGACACAGAATAAAGGAAATTCAAAGAAAAAATTAATTGCTTTTAAGATTTTATGTATGGAACAATAACGTAGAGAGACAGTAACTGTAATAGGATATTGTAGTTTTAAAAATAAATGTGTGAAATCTGACCAATGCAAAGTTACACTAAAAAAGCATTCAAACACTAGCAAATCTGGAAATGCAGCTCTAATGTCTTCAAACAACCTTAACTCTGTCCCATTAGCACATATCTATGTACTCCCTCCATCTAAGGAGGGTGTCTGTGACAGTATCACAACATGTCTCCTCAGTGCCATGTTAAACTCTGAATACCTCTCCCAGTCAAACAGGAAGACAGGCAAAACTGTGGAGGGAATCGGGACTGGAACAGAAGTGGGAGCTGCAGGTCACGGTAGATGTGTGCTGGCACTGCTGTTTTAGTTAACTTGCAAAACCTAGCCAGTACTATCTGAGCCATGCTTTTGTGAGCACTAGTATATTTTTGGAAACCCAACAATCCTGTATTTTAATTAATTTCCCTCTCAACCCCCATTGCAGAGAGGAGACAGGTGCAGAGTCGGTTAATTAATCTTGATAGGTAGAGTAATACAAATGTGATACAAATGTTTCCAGATCAAGTTTAAACAAAATATAGAGTCTGGGATGCTCAGTTAAGAATAGTAGGTCCTTTATTCCTGGTTATTTTGGATAAATTGACAGCTGTACAATACTTTTTTTTTAAACAAGACAGGGAGAAGTCGGTGAATGTGGAACCCAGCATAGCATGCTTGCTAGCAGGGAAGGCATTTTTTAGGAGAGATTCATTGAAGAGACCATTGTGATCATCTTTGTCTGACCTCCTGCGTAATGCAAGCCATAGAACTTCCCTGAATTAATTCCTGTTTGAACTAGTGCATGTCTCTCAGATAAACATCTAATCTTGATTTTAAAATCTCCAGTTCTGGAGAATCTACATAATCCTTGGTAAATTGTTCCAGTGGTTACTTACCCTCATTTTTAAAAATTTGCATCTTATTTCTATTCTAAGTTTGTTTAACTTCAACTTCTAGCCAATGGATTTTGTTATACCTTCATCTGCGAGACTGAAGAGCCCTCTATTATCAAATTTCTGTTCTTCGCGCAACAGGGGCATGCACAGAAATAAAAATTTGGAGGGGTATTTTCTGTGTGCCCCATGGCCGAAGGAGCTGGCTCTTGCCCCTGCCCCCCCCATGGCCCTTGGTCCAGAGGAGCTTGCTCTCCTCCAGCAGCCAGAGGAGCTAACTCTTTTCCCCCACCATAGCCCCAATACCAGAGAAGCTGTATCTCCTGCCCATCCCCCAAGGAGTTCTGTGTCCCCACTGTTTGTCCCCCCCCTTGTGCATGTCCCTGCCATGCAGTAGTTATAGACTGTAATCAAGTCACCCCTTAATTTTCGCTTTAAGCTAAATAGAGTGAGCTCCTGGAGTCTATCACTAGAAGGCAGGTTTTCCAATCCTTTAATCATTCTTGTGCTTTTCTCTGCACCATCTCCAATTTATCAACAACCTTTCTGAACTGAGGACACCAGACCTGGACACTGTATTCCAGAACTGGTTGCATCAGTGCCAAATATAAAGTGTGATAGACCCAGGCCAGTTGGGTATAGCAGAAGGCAGATATACTGGCCACTGGATTAACAGTTTTCTGTTCCCTGACTGACCAGAGCAGGGGCTGCTCCAGGCTAATGAGAACACCTGACTCCAATTAACCTGCAAAGAGTCAGGTGAGGCCATTAAGCTACTGTGACCACCTGACTCTAATTAAGGCCCCACTGATACTATAAAAAGGGCTCACTCCAGTCAGGCAGAGGAGAGCAAGTGTGGCTGAAGGGCTGGTTAATGAAGACACCCTCAAGGTATTGATAAGGGAGCCCTAAGGTAAGGGTGAAGAAGGCAGAAGCAGGAGAGCTATGGGGAAGTGGCCCAGGGAAATGTAGCAACTCTGGCAGTGAAAGGTTGGCTGCCAACAGCTGCTACCATTAGGGTCCCTGGGCCGGAAGCCAGAGTAGAGGGCGGGCCCGGGTTCCCCCCAACCCACCACTACAGGAACACCTCCTGGGAGGGGAAGTCAGGCCCCTGTCAGGACAGGAGGCTAAACTGTTCTAAAACAAGCCCTAGGGACAACAGTGACTGTGGGAGTTCTCTTACCACCCTCCTTGCTGGCTTATGATGAAAAGGGCTCAGTAGACTGTAACCCTGGCCCTAGAGAGAGAAGGGCTACGTGGAAGGTCACAGAGAGCCACTGAGGCTAGCATATACCGCCTAGAAGCGCAGGGGTATCAAGGTCAGAGCTTGCCACAAAAGGGGACAAGGTCAGAGCTCTGCCACAAAAGGTACTATAACCTTCCTACTCCTGGTCAATGTTCCTCTGCTTAGGAATCTAAGGATCTCAGCCCTTTTGGCCACAATGGGTATTCTATACTGCAATAAAAAAATCTGCAGCACTGAGTCTGAGAGCACAGGTCAGCTGATTCAGGCTTGTAGACCTCAGGATTCAGGGCTGAAAATTGCAGTGTTCTGACATTCAGGCTTGGGCTGCAGCCCAGACTCTCAGTCCCTTTCCCTTCATGGGGTCTCAGATCCTGGACGCCAGCCTGAGCCTGAACGTCTGTTCTGCAGTTTTATAGCACTGCAGCCTGAGCTCCATGAGCCCAAGTCAGCTGGCCTGGGGCAGCCAAGGCCCTGCCATGGGTCTTTTATCACGGTGTAGCTGTAGCCAATGTCACTTTGGGAGCTCATGTTGAGTTGATTATCCACCAAGTCTCTTTCAGAGTCACTACTTCCCAGGCTGGAGCTCCCCCCACCCCATCCTGTAAATATGGCCTGTATTCTTTGTTCCTGAATGTATGGCTTTGCATTTGACCATACTGAAACCCATATTTTTTGCTTGTGTGAAGTTGAACAAGTGACCCCAGATCACGCTCTATCATTATTTCTCACTCCCCCATTCTTTGTGTCAACTGCAAACTTTGTCTCAGCTGCATTATTTTATTTTCTTCATGGTGGTTAATAAAAATGTTAAATAGCACAGGGTCAAAAACCAGTCCCCATTGGACCCCAGTAGAAACACACTTGCTCAGTGATGAATTCCCAATTACAGTTACATCTTGAGACCTGTCAGTTATCCAGCTTTTAATACATTTAATGTGTACCATGTTGATTTTCTGTCATTGTAGATAGTGCAAGAATGTGATTCATGCAACATCTGAGAGAGTAAAAGCAGAGGCAGGGTGTATGTGAGCACAACTTCCACCTGAGGAGAAGTTCAAAGCGCTCATCCCACTGAGGGCAGCACAAATTCTGATTTTCAGGGGACATTTCTATGTTTGATGGGGCTAACTCACATCCTGAATGTTGGGATCATCTAAGGTGCTTGAGATCTTTGTTTTAAACATCAGGGGCTGGGCAGACTCAATCAAGGGAAGTGAATAGATCTGGGATTTTGGTTGGGAGTGGTGTGTTTCTGAGATATTTGCACTGAAAATCATGTGATAAATTAATTGTGCAAATGCCCACTGGAATGTTGGGAATCAGGCATTATTTATACATTACAAAATTAAGTCATTAATGTAATTAAATAAAGCTGGTCTTACAGGGCATTGAAAGTCTCCTGGTGTCCCAAGGATAGTTTGAAGAAATTGACATGCCAGTTCCACTGTGTTCAGGACCCTCTGCTCCTATAGAAGTGGCGAGCAAGATTTACTTCTTAAAGAAAGCGCCATGTTGCTACTCCACTATGAAGTCCAGCCCAATATTCTATTTTAAGAAGCTGGTTCTGTCTTATTAGGCAAAATGTTTTAATGTGCATTTTGTTTTGAATTGCTCAGGGATCTTTTAGAAACTCCAAATAAAATTTCTTGGATTTAAACAGAGTGGGAGAAATTTGTCACCTTTGTGTCATGTGGAAAAGGTTACCGGGTCATCTGCAGTGTCTCTGATGAAAATTCAGCTCTGCATACTGGTGTCCAAGGACCCCTACCCCTAACACTGTTCTCATGCAGCCAAACCCGCACATGAAAGTAAATAAATAGGAATTTGAACTGAAAACTGGCCTTGGAACCATCTCCTGACAGCATAGCGACAGCCAGTTTCCCAAGATACTTTGTTATGGAAAAGACAGCATGTGAATGACCTTGGAATGGGGTCTCAGCCACAAGGAAATGCTGCTGAGAGAGGAAGCCACCTTGTGTGAGGGGAACAGCACAATGGCCTATTTAGGTTGTGTTTTCTTGCTCATTCATTCTCCTTTAAGTAAAAGTCCATTTCATCTTCTCTTTGTATCAGTGAAAATGCTTTGTATTTCTATAGTACCTTTCATCCAGAAGCATTCCAAGTCCTTTATAATAATGATATATGTGCTGTTTAGGAATAGCTTCACTCTCTACTGAAATGTAGCCAACTCTGGGGTGGACAACAGCAGACATTTAATAACACATAGCAACAAAAGTTAAGGAAGAAAATGAAGAGTGTATCCAATTGAAACTTCAGGGATAATTCTTAGAGGGAACATTTAATTAATATCTGAGTTTGAAAATGCATAGGCAAAAAACATACTTGTTCCTGTTAATAACAGGATGCCTTATTGGTTTAGATAAACAAAACACATCAACATCAGAGATGAGCTTTGTTGTTCCAATTCAAGCCCAACATGCCAGAGGAGAGTCACTCCTAAAGGAGACAGCTGGTTATACTCTTGCCTGCCTGACTTTGAAGTTTCTGCCAGGGAAGTTGATGGTAAGTTCTGTTTGAGGCTATCTATTTAGTTGCTTACATCACTATAATATCTGAGCATCTTGCAAGCGAGATAGAAAAGTATCATGCCCAGTTACAGTTTGTGAACTAAGACACAGGGAAATTAAATGACTTGCCCAAAGTCCCACAGGAAGTCTTTGGAAGAGCCAGGAATGAAGCCCAGATTTCATGCATACCACCCGAATGCCTTAGCCACAAATCCATCCTTTCACAGGAGCCCAGCACCTGGAGGCTGCTCAGCGACTGAACTGAATCAATGCACCACACAATCCCTCTGGTCACATTTCTCTCTGGCCAGTAACATCCACGTTTTGTGCTGTGCTTGGCAAAGATTGTGGACGTTTTCTACGTATATAGCCTTTGAACCTGGGGAGCTTTTGGCTGCTGGGATAAAAGCCAGCATTGCTCAGGAGTGAGTTGGGTCAGGCAGCTTGGAAATAGCAGTCTGATGGATGTAGGTCTGTTCTGTTTGTGAAGGAACATAAATCCACACCATGTAGAAGTCAAGCATAGGAGTTTATTACGTACAGCGCTGACGGAGTGTTACCTTGCTTATTAGGCTCAGGGACTCTGTCAATCAATTAGTTACAATGGATTATATGGATTTACCATGGGCGGGGGAAAGTGGGTAGTCCCAAACCCCAGATAGGTCTAACAGCAAGACAAAATAGCACAGTAGCCGATAGTCAAAGGTTACATAATGTCTCCGCCCCTAGATTCAGGTTAACAAATTAACATTTAATTAGTACTTTAATGAAATGTATTAATACAAAATATATATGTTGAATTCTGATTTGGGGTCCATAGGAATGAAGTGGCTCCTCTGATTGTCCATCAGGTATATTCCTAGGGGTTGAAGCAAAGAAAAAGTGAAAGTATATGGCAATAAAGATTGTCTTTCAAGTTGCTCATTTTAAGGCAGGCATTTGTCCCTGGGAAAGGGAGGTGGGAGGAGGCCATATCTTATACTGACTGCTTGAACCTTTCATAAACTCAAGGCTAGTATGTGGGAAGAACTTCTCCCTACAAAAGAAATGAACACAAGATACAACCGAATTTGCTCCAACCCCTCAGACAGAGACAAACACCTACAAGATCTTTATCAAGCATTCGTAAAACTACAATACCCACCTGGGGAAGTGAGGAAACAGATTGACAGAGCAAGACGGGTACCCAGAAATCACCTACTGCAGGACAGGCCCAACAAGGACAATAACAGAACACCACTGGCCATCACATACAGCCCCCAGCTAAAACCTCTCCAGCGCATTATCCACGATCTACAACCTATCCTGGAAAATGATCCCTCACTCTCACAGACCTTGGGAGGCAGGCCAGTCCTCGCTTACAGACAACCCCCCAACCTGAAGCAAATACTCACCAGCAACTACACACCACACCACAGAAACACCAACCCAGGAACCTATCCCTGTAGCAAACCTCGTTGCCTACTCTGTCCCCATATCTACTCTGGCAACAGCATCAGAGGACCCAACCACATCAGCCACACCATCAGGGGCTCATTCACCTGCACATCCACTAATGTCATATATGCCATCATGTGCCAGCAATGCCCCTCTGCCATGTACATTGGCCAAACCGGACAGTCCCTCCGCAAAAGAATAAATGGACACAAATCGGACATCAGGAATGGTAACATACATAAGCCAGTAAGTGAACACTTCAATCTCCCTGGTCATTCTATTACAGATTTAAAAGTCACTATCATTGAACAAAAAAACTTCAGAAACAGACTTCAAAGAGAAACAGCAGAACTAAAATTCATTTGCAAATTCAACACCATTAATCTGGGCTTGAATAGGGACTGGGAGTGGCTGGCTCACTACAGAAGCAGCTTTTCCTCTCCTGGAATTGACACCTCCTCATCTATTATTGGGAGTGGACTACATCCACCCTGATTGAATTGGCCCTGTCAACACTGGTTCTCCACTTGTGAAGTAACTCCCTGCTCTCCATGTGTCAGTATATAATGCCTGCATCTGTAACTTTCACTCTATGCATCCGAAGAAGTGAGGTTTTTACTCACGAAAGCTTATGCCCAAATAAATCTGTTAGTCTTTAAGGTGCCACCAGACTCCTTGTTGTTTTTACAACAGAAACAGGACGACTTTGTTCTGTTTTGCAACTTTGAATAAGACACAATTATTGCTCCAACATCTGGCATTTTGCTGACTAGGCTTATTTTAGCAAAGCAAGGTTCTGCTTTCTCTTAGCTAATCACTATTTGCTAGGCCTCTGGCTTCTTGACCAAACTCTGGACTTTGGGCCTGTAAAAGAGCTGGCACAATCCATATACCAGGTTGTTATACAAAATGCACGTGGATTTTAACCCTTCAGTTTAGTACCCTGTGCTCAGGCAGGGATATTATTTTCTGCTGTCCAGAGCAAATGCCAACGCTTGAGATTATATTCTCATCCATCCAGGTTGAGGATATCAATTGATCTCTCAGTACTTGCCTCTTAATGACAATAGCAGCTTTCAAGAGGCCATGAGTATTTCCCTGTCTCATGTATACAGAAGCACTGCACATGGGTGCTCAGTTTCCATTCAATACTGAAAACGGTTTAGCAGATTGTCGATAGTAATACTTCTGTTTGGTTCCCAGCCTTCCTTGCATCTGTCTTGGAGTCACTGCTTCAGGCTTCAGCTGTTTGTCTGTAGAGGACAACAATGAGCAAACATGAGCAGTTGGACAGGTGACAAGAGGTTGGCAATAGCAGCAGAAACCATGCCTATCTTGTTTTGGGTCACATCAGGAATTCTCCAACTTTAGCTCATCATGTGTCAATAGAAAGATTGTCTCATAGACCATTTTCCATCTCACTTGTAGTCGCATAGAACAGTGGTTTTCAAACTTTTTTTCTGGTGACCCAGTTAAAGAAAATTGTTGATGCCCACGACTCAACGGAGCTGGGAAGGAGGGGCTTGGGGTGAGGGAGGGGCTGAGGCAGAGGATTGGAGTGTGGGGGTGAGGGCTGCAGGGTGGGGCCAGGAATGAGGGGTTCAGGATGTGGGAGGGGGCTCTGGGCTGGGGCAGGAGGTTGAGGTGTGGGAGGGGGTCAGGGCTCTGGGCTGGAGGTGCAGGCTCTGAGGTAGAGCTGGGGATGAGGGGTTTGAGGAGCACGAGGTTTGGTGGGGGCTCAGGGCTGGGACAGGGGGTTGTGGCACGGGGTTGTGGTGTGGACTTACCTTGGGTGGCTCCCGGTCAGCGTCGCAGTGGGGTTGTTAAGGCAGGTTTCTTGCCTGTCCTGGCACCTGGCACCCCAGAAGCGGCCAGCAGCAGGTCTGGCTTCTAGGCGCATAAGCGGCTCCAAGTGGCTCTCACCTGCAGGCACTGCCCCCCAGCTCCCATTGGCCAGGAACCAGCTAATGGGAGTGTGGAGCCAGTGCTCGGGGCGGGGGCAGTGCGTGGAGCCCTGTTGCCTCCTCATTTAGGAGCTGGACCTGCTGCTGGCTGCTTGCGGGGTGCAGCGCGGTGTTGGAACAGGTAGGGATTAACCTGCCTTAGCCGGGCAGCACTGCCTGCGGGACTTTTAACGGCCCAGTCGTCGGTGCTGACCAGAGCTGCTGCAACCCAGTGCCTTACATTCTGCGACCCAGTACTGGGCTGCCACCCACAGTTTGAAAACCACTGGCATAGAACATGTCTCCCTAGATATTCACCTCCTGCTGACAGTTGGCACCTCCAGTCCCATTGGTGGCTCCAGTCCCTGTTTCACTACCTCCTTCCCATGCCTGAAGAAGAAGAGCTCTGTGTAACCCACACACCTCCTGGATGTGGTGTTCTGTCCCATCTAGTGGCACTGAGACCACTTAAAGAAGAACAGGAGTACTTGTGGCACCTTAGAGACTAACAAATTTATTAGAGCATAAGCTTTCGTGGACTACAGCCCACTTCTTCGGATGCATATAGAATGGAACATATATTGAGGAGATATATATACACACATACAGAGAGCATAAACAGGTGGGAGTTGTCTTACCAACTCTGATAGGCCAATTAATTAAGAGGAAAAAAAACTTTTGAAGTGATAATCAAGATAGCCCAGTACAGACAGTTTGATAAGAAGTGTGAGCATACTTACAAGGGGAGATAGATTCAATGACCCACAGAATCCTCCCTACCAGCACTACCAAAAAAAGGATTCTGCGTGGACTCCTCCGGACGGTCGAAACAACAGACTAGATTTCTACATAGATTGCTTCCGTCACCGTGCAAAGGCTGAAATTGTGGAAAAGCAACATCACTTGCCACATAATCTCAGCAATGCTGAACACAACGCCATCTACAGCCTCAGAAACAACCCTGACATCATAATCAAAAAGGCTGACAAAGGAGGTGCTGTCGTCATCATGAATAAATTGGAATATGACCAAGAGGCTGCTAGACAGCTCTCTAACATCACATTCTACAGGCCATTATCCTCTGATCCCACTGAGGATTACCTAAAGAAACTACACCATCTGCTAAAAAAACTCCCTGACAAAGCACAGGAACAAATCTGTACAGACACATGCCTAGAACTCCGACCAGGGGTATTCTATTTGCTACCCAAGATCCATAAACCTGGATATCCTGGATGCCCCATCATCTCAGGCATTGGCACCCTAACATCAGGCTTGTCTGTTTATGTAGACACTCTCCTCAGACCCTACGCTACCAGCACTCCCAGCTATCTTCGAGACACCACTGACTTCCTGAGGAAACTACAATCCATCGGTGATCTTCCAGAAAACACCATCCTGGCCACTATGGACGTAGAAGCCCTCTACACCAATATTCCACACAAAGATGGACTACAAGCTATCAGGAACAGTATCCCTGATAATGTCACAGCTAACCTGGTGGCTGAACTTTGTGATTTTGTCCTCACCCACAACTATTTCACATTTGGGGACAATATATACCTTCAAGTCAGCGGCACTGCTATGGGTACCCGCATGGCCCCACAATATGCCAACATTTTTATGGCTGACTTAGAACAACGCTTCCTTAGCTCTCGTCCCCTAATGCCCCTACTCTACTTGTGCTACATTGATGACATCTTCATCATCTGGACCCATGGAAAAGAAGCCCTTGAGGAATTTCACCATGATTTCAATAATTTCCATCCCACCATCAACCTCAGCCTAGATCAATCCACACAAGCGGTCCATTTCCTGGACACTACTGTGCTAATAAGCGATGGTCACATAAATACCACTGTAATGGTCCGGTGTGGGGGTTGGGCCCTCTCAGGGGCCGTCGGGAGCCAGGCCACCTCACTACACGGCCTGGATCGGTCTCTGCAAGGGGCTACCGCCCTCCGTCAGGGCTAGGCAGCAACCCTGGTCCGGGCTCCGGTTCTCACTGCCGGAGCTGGGAATTACAAAGTCAGTCAAGCCCACGCGCTAGCTCAGGGCGGGCAACACACAAGGGTTCAGGGGGGCTCAGAACCTTCCTGAAGGCTGAGCACTCACACAGTTAGTAGCTAAGGCCAGGCCCTCAATCAGGGCGGGGCGGCACACAATAGTCCAGGGGGGCTCAGGTCCGTGCCGTAGGAGTTGAGCACTAACAGTTAGTAGGCCCAGGCCCTTAGTCATGGCGGGGCAATAAACAATAGTTCAGGGGGCTCAGATCCGGGTCGCAGGAGCTGAGCACTAACAAGCTCAGGACGCCCCGGGCAGTTAGTCAGGGCGGGGCAACAAACAATAGTTCAGGGCTCAGGACCTTGCGTCAGGAGCTGAGCACTAACAGACTCTGGACGCCCCAAGCCCTTAGTCAGGGCGGGGCAACAAACAATAGTTCAAGGGACTCAGGTCCGTGGATCAGGAGCTGAGCACTGGCAAACTCAGGACGCCCCAAGCCCTTAGTCAGGGCGGGGCAACAAACAATAGTTCAATTGCGCTGCCGGAACGCTGGCTGGAGGGGGAGGCTGCCACCCGTAAGTGGGGTGGCAGGGGGGACACAGGCCCACCCACTCCACTGTGTCCCAGCCCGGGGCCCTAAGAGCGGCAGTCAGTCTGCCGCGGTGTCGGTGGGGTCCTGACCGCAACACACCGACATTGGCTCCTCTGTTGTAGCCAGACTGGGGTCAGCTACCCCCGGGCTACTTTCCATCTCCCCCTCCATTGGTACCTGCTCATCGCTGGGCTCGGCAGCGGGGTCCCACACCATGGGTTCCTCAGCTCGCAGAGGGTCGTCTGGGTCGGGCCGCTCCTCCGGTCTCGGGTCAGGGGGGCGCTCGGGCCCCTCCTCGAGGTACCGAGCTCGGGGCAGGCTCGGCCACTCCGCTTCGGGGTACCTTGCTCGGGGCAGGCTCGGCCACTCCGCTTCGGGGTACCTTGTTCGGGGCAGGCTCGGCCACTCCGCTTCGGGGTACCTTGCTCGGGGAAGGCTCGGCCGGTCAGCGTCTGGGTACCTGACTCTGGGGAGGCTCGGTCCGTCCGCGTCGGGGTACCTGGCTCTGGGAAGGCTCGGTCTAGCCGGAGCTCGCACCGGCACGTCTGTCCTCTCCGGCCGCTGGGCTCCAACTGAGAGCTGGGGCCTGGCCTTTATACTTCCTGTCCCGCCCCTTAACTTCCGGGGGGCGGGAACAGGTGGCGGTGGCCCCGCCCACTTGGGTGCCTGTTCTGGCTCCTCCCGCCCACTTCCCGGTTCGCCAATACGACCTCACTACAACCACCCTATACCGGAAACCTACTGACCGCTACACTTACCTACATGCCTCCAGCTTCCATCCAGGACACACCACACGATCCATTGTCTACAGCCAAGCTCTAAGATATAACCGCATTTGCTCCAATCCCTCGGATAGAGACAAGCACCTACAAATCTCTATCAAGCATTCTTAAAACTACAATGCCCACCTGCTGAAGTGAAAAAACAGATTGACAGAGCCAGACGAGTACCCAGAAGTCACCTCCTACAAGACAGGCCCAACAAAGAAAATAACAGAACACCACTAGCTGTCACCTTCAGCCCCCAACTAAAACCTCTCCAGCGCATCATCAGAGATCTACAACCTATCCTGAAAGATGATCCTTTACTCTCACAGATCTTGGGAGACAGACCTGTCCTCGCTTACAGACAACCCCCCAACCTAAAGCAAATACTCACCAGCAACCACACATCACTGAACAAAACCACTAACCAAGGAACCTATCCTTGTAACAAACCCCGATGCCAACTCTGTCCACATATCTATTCAAGTGACATCATCATAGGACCTAATCACATCAGCCATACCATCAGGGGCTCGTTCACCTGCACATCTACCAATGTGATATATGCCATCATGTGCCAGCAATGCCCCTCTGCCATGTACATTGGCCAAACCGGACAGTCTCTACGCAAAAGAATTAATGGACACAAATCTGACATCAGGAATCAAAATACTCAAAAACCAGTGGGAGAACACTTTAACCTGTCTGGTCATTCAGTGACAGACCTGCGGGTGGCTATATTACAACAGAAAAACTTCAAAAACAGACTCCAACGAGAGACTGCTGAGCTGGAATTGATATGGAAACTAGACACAATCAACTCCGGTTTGAATAAGGACTGGGAATGGCTGAGCCATTACAAACATTGAATCTATCTCCCCTTGTAAGTATGCTCACACTTCTTATCAAACTGTCTGTACTGGGCGATCTTGATTATCACTTCAAAAGTTTTTTTTCCTCTTAATTAATTGGCCTCTCAGAGTTGGTAAGACAACTCCCACCTGTTTATGCTCTCTGTATGTGTGTATATATATCTCCTCAATATATGTTCCATTCTATATGCATCCGAAGAAGTGGGCTGTAGTCCACGAAAGCTTATGCTCTAATACATTTGTTAGTCTCTAAGGTGCCACAAGTACTCCTGTTCTTCTTTTTGCGGATACAGACTAACACGGCTGCTACTCTGAAACCTGAGACCACTTAGAAAGAGATAAAATGAGTCTGCTCTACAGCTTTAGCTAGCAGCCAGTTGGCTTTTAGCTCATGCAGTAGAGGCTCATGCACTGAGCTCCAGAGGTCCCAGGTTCAATCCCACCCGCCAGTGACTGGGGTCCGTCAGTGTTACATAAGCTTGAAAGCTTGTTTCCTTCACTAACAGAAGTTGGTCCAGTACAACAAGATACTACCTTGCCCACCTTGTTTGTCTCATATCCTGGGACCAACACAGCTCCATCATGACGGCAAGAAAAAAATATTAATAAATCTCAGTGTCACGTAATTTTCTGCCACTCCTTCATGGTGAAGGAATCAGTTTTGGGGGAGAGGGGGAGTGAGGGAACAGGTAGTCCTTATTCAGGCTTTACTCACAGCTCCAGGTCTATGCACTTTTGATGTCAAATGAAAAGTCACTCAAAGGAGCTTTAGCAGATCATTATATGGTCACGATTTCAGCAATGAAATAGTGATACTGGGTTGGATTTTCAAAAAAGTGGCTATGCTCCTAACTCATTTAAACATTTTTTGAAAATACCACCCATTGACATTTAAATGATCACTACACACTCAACATAACTGCATATTTTGAAATGTTTCTTTGCCATCAAAAGGGCTAGAAACTTAGGGATAAGTTATCTGTTGGCATAACTCCATTAGAGTCAATGTAGATATGCTAGCAGAGAATGCGTTTTGTTTTTTTTCTTTAATGAAATCTTAGATTCTGTGGCAACAAGATAGCAGGCTGCAGCATAAAAAACTGGCTCACTCAGCTATTGCAGTCCAGCTTGATTTGCCTCGTTACTACAGCCAGACCCTTAACTCTGTGCCCTTCAGTTTCCCCATTTGTAAAATGAGGCAATATTTAATGTCCCCCCCCCCCATGAAAAGCACTTTAATATCCTCAGATAAAAGGCAGTCTGGTAGTGCCAAGTTTATTATCACTATTATCTGAGTTGAATTTTGAACCTTTGATCCTGACGCTCTACTTCACATCCTCACCATATGCTCCAAGACCTAATAGCTGCAGCTTTCCTTTTTTTTCCCTGTGGATGCACTCATTGACTCTATAGCCCTGATGTTTTTAACTTGATGGTATCCAGGATGTCTTAGCTGACACCTTTTGCCAACAACCCACATTCCTTGCTTCCTGGGATCTGGGAGATTTGCTGCATTCCTCACTTTTCCACACCGCTGTTGAGGAAATTAACTGCTGGGGGGAAAAACCCTCCTCAGGCAAACAAACAAGAAATCCCACAACCATAAGGGATTTGCAGCATGTTGAGAGCATATAGGGGTGGAAAAACAACTCTGAAGCTGTCAGCTGAACCTGATCCAAATAACTTGATCTGTCCCTTGATCAAATATGAGCAACGGAAGCAAAATAAATAATTTGACTTTGCTTTGTGCAAAGAGACATTTATTTAAACATAGCACACACAAAGAGAGGAAAACATTGGAGGTATTGGAGCAGCAGCCCTGAGACAAGGATGAACTTCTGTTGCGATAGTACTTCATCTCTTGACAGGGCGAGGTGATAGGGAATGTGGCAAGTTTATTTGGAGCAGATATTTTTGAGCTGACATTAGTCAACATTTCCCTTATTTGATATTTTAAGTTGTAACAGCATCTAGCTAATGTTTAATTGTACTGCAGTTCCCCATCTATAGAGTGGGGATAATCACACTGCCCTACCTCACAGGGGTGTTGTGAAAATAAACACATTAAAGATTGTGAAGCGCTTTGACACCTACTGATGCAAAACGATATAAGAGCTAGGTGGTATTATTACTTAATAGGCATATTGGGTATTCAGTTAATATAAGTGTGTGGGTGACAGACATGGGCAACAGCAGCTATACCAGCATTCTGATAGCTGGATCACCAATTAAATTGCCCCAGAGTAAACCTGAGGGGCAAAGCTGTGACTAATTGATTGATTAGGAAGGGTCTGGAGAGAATTACAAGTCTAATGAACCCATTAGTCCAGAAGGTAGAAAAGGCACAGGATGGACATACTCAGGGAATAGACCTGATGTTCCCCAACCCTGTAGAGTGAGAAGGTCGCTGAGCGGTGTATGGCTAGGAAAGAAAGAGGAATTGGGTAATGACCTGTCACATGTTTGGGCTTGTCTAGGATCATAGCTGTTGTAGGGGTCTGTGGCCTGCACAATGGAGGAGACCTTCTCTTGCTGTTTCACCAGATATGACAAGATGTAGATGACTATGCAAAGTTTCCAGGAGTCACACCACTTGGAGAGGCAGGTGTTGCTTGCTTCGTAGGTGAAGCAGCAAAAGAGCCTGCATAACCTCATCTGAGAGCAAGTGAAGATGCTGCAGCAGCAGCAGTTACTATAAAGAATGGTGAGCCCCATGATGGCAATGGCAATCGGGGCTGGGCCTCGGTCAAATAGGCCCTGCAGCTGACCCTGATGTGTTCCTAGGTGCCCTCAGAGAGTGGCTATGGCTGCAGGCTGGGATGGGGAACCTGGGCCCTGTGGCTGGCACCTATTTGACTGGAGAAGCTTAAGTGGCCTATGAGACTCTAAATGATCTGGCCTGAGACTGGGGTGGTCAAGGTGGCCATCCTGGATTGGGTGGGTCTGGTCACTGAAATGCATAGACAGAAGTTCTGAGCTGTGAGATAGACTGAGGTTTTGGGCCATGTGGTGGCTGAGACCAGACACCCAAATTCTGGTGGAGATTATAGGCACTCTTTATTTTTATTTTATTTCATTATTATTTTGGGGAGGGGAGCAGTTCCTCTGGTGCCTCCCTGAGAACATAATGGTATGGATCAGGTAGTGTCAGCCAGGTACCTTAGATGCAGCAGTTAAACTGATAGCAGAGTTTGCAGACATGGACATTCCCAGGATAGAAGGTCAATCACTTAGGGGATCAAAGCAGGGGAAGAAGTCCAGGGAACCCACCATCAGGAAGGGCATAGAGGAGAAGGAGGAGCTCAGAGGAGTTCCAACAGAGACTTGTACCCTTACCAGTTACTAGTGTGGGTGGCGCACGCACACACACACACACACGCACACAGATTGCCCATATATGGAGTGTGTTTGGGCTGGGAGTTGTGGGGAAAGAAAGGAAACTCTATTACTTCTGCAACTGTTGGCTAGAAAGCATCAAGGGGGCCTGGTAGATGTGACCTCAGCTTGCTGTCTGGCCCTTCAGGAGTGGGTAAAATCCAACTGGGTGATTCCAGAAGCAAGCTTAACATTAGAGCACTACCTGACAGCAGAGCTACCGCAGAGGTCATAGGGAGGTTCATGTGGAAAAAGGTAGGGTTAGTGGATGTGTTACCCCCTCTCATTGTGTTGGGTGTCAGCTGAAGCCTCTTCCACAGGGAAAAAGCAAGCCGTCACTGTTGTGGGAAGCAGGGAAAAATAAAGTCCTAGTGGTATTGAAACCAATCTAGAGGAACATCTCCATACTTGCATCTATCATTGGGGTTTGTTGTTAGCCCCTTTAAAAAACAACTAGGAGGTGTGGGTGTAAATAACCAAGGTATTTACTAAACCATCAACAGTTCTAAACAAGGTAAACCACGTGAATAGGAACACAGGTAAACAAAGGACCCCCACAACAGGTAAGTAAAGGACCGGTAATATGCTGACTGTGACTGAGCGTGAGTTCACTCCCCTAGGATGGGACCCAGGTAAGAGAGTGGAAGATCAATGTACCACTACCATGTCTTACAGTTCTGATGACCCTCATGACAGGACAGCTCTGGACTTCATCCAGGTAGGTGGAACCCACAAGTAAGGAGTGGACTTCAGGATCAGGCAATGACTGCTCTGCCACAAAGATGACTCTGCTTGTACTCCCCCTGCAACATTGTCGGGGGGTGTTTGTCCTCAGTGGAAGAGTGGTAGCTGGTGACACACTCTCTGCATACAAGTGAGAATTACCCTCCTGCAACCAGATGAAAGAGCACGGTGCTCTGGGCAGATCATAGGTTGCATGGTTTGCTTGGTTTCCTGCCTTTTGGCAGAAAGGGCAAGAAACTACACCTGAGGAGGGGGAAGAAGGGCAACCAAGATGGATTCCCAGTTGTTGCTTAGGCATTTCAAGATGGCGCACCTATGATGTTAAGCACCAGTTTTTCCCCTACAGTGGGAGGGAGTGATACCCAAGGAGAAAGGAAATGACAAACTAGATGTAGATGCTTCTAGACAAAAGGATGAAAGGAAAGAGACATTCCCTGTGGGGGAGAGGAATGAAAACAAGGTAGAAGGTTTAGAAACTAGACAGGAGAATGCAAGCATCTATGTAAGGGGAGACCCCCAAGAGACTGAGATTGAGGGGGAGGAAAAGGAAAATAGGGACATGGGTCTGGTGGATAAAGAGAATGTAAGCTCATTAATGGGGGTTGGGTGGCCCTCAGAACCCATGCCCCACCAGTGCACCAAGGTGAAAAAGCTGTGGTGTAGTTCAGAGGGTTAGGAGAGCCTGGAGCATGGGGGGAGTTCACCAGCCCTATTCTCACACCTTTGATCACAAGATCAAAGGGGTGAGAATAGGAAAAATAGCACCTCCAAGGTGCCCACGGTGTGAGGACCTGGGCCAAAACTGAATAGCCCTGGCAGCCTCCACCCAATATATGTGATTTTTGTGGCTGGAGAATGGATGGACCTACAAGGAGGGCCTGGATGATCACCCTGGACACGTGAGGTTCTCCCTTTAAGGAAGCACCTCCAGTAAAGGAGGGAGAGCATGGGGTAAGAGTGGGAGGCTGTGTGACAGAGTGCTGGGAAACAGCAGCTGTATCAGCACTCTGATCACTGTAATACCAATGAAAATTTCTCTGGGAGTAAACCTGATTGGGGTGGGGAGGCTGTGCCTAACTGACAGATTGAGGAAGGTCTGGAGAGAGATACAAGGTTAATTAACCCATTAGCCCAGACAGAAAAGGCACAGTAAGGACATGCCCAAGGGGAGACTAGTAGGTTTTTCAGGGTCAGAGCTAGGAGCGCTCTCCCAGAGGGAAGATGCTTTCTGTCTTTCTCTTCTCCCTCCGGGCCCCCGCTTTGGCTGAGGGAGCTAAGGAGTGTATGCTACTGTAAATACAGAACTGCACAAGTTGGTAAGGGTGGTCGGGAGAGCACTGTAAATAAATTGTCCAAGGTGTTTGACCAAAGGAGGTCTTCTAGTAGTTTGTGGCTAGATAAGAGGTGTGGTAAAGTGTGTGGGTGTAACAGTGTGGTTTTGGTGGGACCCAACTGAGAGTGCCAATTCAGGACAAATCGCTTAAAACGGGGCAGTTACAGCCCAAGGGTGGGGTTTTTCCACCTCAAGGCAAACCAAACCAGTCAGACTAAGAGGACTTTGGTCTCACCCCACTGGCTAACCCCAAGTCACAAAAGCAATTCCCTTAGCCACTCCAGTTTCCCAGTATCACCACCAGTGCCACTAGTTATGGGGACAAATGGTTATGAAAACCAATACCCCAATAAAAGAAAAAAGTTCTCCTGATCCCATAGGACCAAGCTCCAGACCCAGGTCAATATACAAATCAGATCTTACTCACAAATCACGTTGTAGCCAATCCTTTAGAATCTAAAGGTTTATTCATAAAAGGAAAAAGAGAGATGAGAGCTAGAACTGGTTAAATGGAATCAATTACATACAGTAATGGCAAAGTGCTTGGTTCAGGCTTGGAGCAGTGATAGAAACTGCAGGTTCAAATCAAGTCTCTGGAGTACATCCCCAGCTGGGATGGGTCCTCGGTCCTTTGTTTAGAGCTTCAGTTTGTAGCAAAGTCCCTCCAGAGGTAAGAAGCAGGATTGAAGACCAGATGGAGGGGATGCATCAGCCTTTTATAGTCTTTTCCAGGTGTAAGAACACCTCTTTGTCCTTACTGTGGAAAATTACAGCAAAATGGAATCTGGAGTCACATGGGCCAGTCACTGCAAACTTTGCTGAGTTGCAAGGTGTATTTGCCTTCTCTCAATGGGTCAATTGTATAGCTGATGGTCTTTAATGGGCCATTAAGCAGGCTAGGCAGAGCTAACACCAACTTGTCTGGGATGTTTCCCAGAAGCATAGCATAAGTTTGAAATACAGACAGTATAGAGCCAATATTCATAACTTCAACTACAAAATTGATACACACACATAGACAGCATAATCATAACCAGAAAACCATAATCTTGTCTTAGACACCCTTTATACAAGATTTGGTGCCACTACAGGACCTTGGTTGCAACCATGTTCTATATGATCCCTGGTTATATCAATAACATCACAGTGCGGTTTTTTTGGCATTAATGTATATGGCCAAGTTACTTGTTGGACATGGCTTTGGCACATAGTAGCTAGTGCCCAAAATAAGTGGGGTGTGGAGTAGGTTGATCATATTTTCAGAGTAAAAAATGGAAACACCGGTCAAGAGCATCACAGGGAAACATTTGGAGTGGGGTTGGTGAAGAAGTGGGAAGACAAAATGGCAGCCTCACTCTTTCAGAATAAAAACACTCAGACACTCTAGAGTATAAGGCAGGGAGAGATGGGGACCAGCTACTCAGACACTGGTCCCCATCCCCACAACATGTGAGACTAAGGCTAAGAACCTATCTCTTCTTAAACTGTGCCTAGCTCAGAACCGCCCACTCAACTTTGATCCCTCTTCCACCCAACGCTGCCAGGCTTAGAACACACATACAACCCTCCGTGTTCAGAAAATGCAGCCTTGGGCTCAAACCCTTCCTCTCCCTCAATGGCACCCACTGCTGGTAGGGTCAGAAGCAGCCCAAGCACTTTGTTTTGGATCTGCAAAAGTAGACAATCCTCTGACTATTCTGGTGATGTGGGCTAGAGCTACAGCAGTCTCTTGCCTGCCTTGTACCTCCCCTCTCTACTCTACAGTCTGTGCTGCAGAGCCAGAAGTCCCCTGTGACACAGGCCCATTATAGCATTGAACCACCACGTCAGCAACTCTTATACTCAAAAGGTGGCATTGGAAAACTAATAATTTCACTAAAAAGTTATTACAATCACAACAATTGAGAGATATAGGTATGATAAACCACAAAGCACTTCAGAGATAAGTACTGCAAATGTGCTCTTAAAATGTTTTTGGTAAGCAGTGCCGAAGTCATGCCTGTTTCAGACAAAGGAATATGGTTCGGCCTGCTTGAATGGGTGTCTGATGTGAATTAGGCAAGTTGTGACTAAAGTCAAAGAAAAGCACGTGTGTGCAAGGCAAACAAAGCCATCAGAAGAACAAGTGGGGAAAGATGAATACTCCTGAATTTTGGTGGGGCCTGGAGACTATACCCCCAGGAAGCCTGCCTGCCTCTTGAAGCAGGGTCAATGAACTTTGGGAAGACAGCATGATGTCTGCACCCCAGCAGGAGTGAGAAGCATTGTCTAGGCTTCCTTTACAAAGACACGCCAAAGGTTCACTGGACTACAAAAAGACCCATAGTTGTCCATTCATGGGTAGATAAGGGACCAGAGCACTTCTACATCTGAGAAGAGTGGATTCTTCAACCAAGAGAGTCGAAGGCTCTGGGAACTGCCTTTAGGTGAGATTGTAGGCAAACACTGCAACTTGCTGAAATTCAGTTTTAGTCTTAGAAGCATAATTTTACTTCTGTTTGCTTATCCTTAATCCTATGTCCTTTTTGTTAAATAAACCTGTTTTACTTTTACTATAAACCAGTTCCAAGCTGTGAATGAACTATGAATTTGTTAAATCCCAATTAAATTAATAAGCTGCAGTATAGTGTCTCTTTAAAGGAGCAGCAATCTAAATACATTGAACCCCCCAGACTGAACCATTGAGTAAGACAGAGGTCCCCGAACTGTGGGGCATGATGTCTACGCCCCAGCAGGAGTGAGAAGCATCACAGAGGAATGTTCGGGGGGGCTGGGAGGGAGTGCCCTCCAGACCCGTTCTGGTCCCAGCTCTGCTTTGGCCCAGGTGTGGCCCTGGCTGAGGCTCCGCACCTGGCCTCAGGCCCTAGTCCCACTCCTGTCCCCAGCTGCGGCTCCAGCTGGGGCCCCCTCACCCCTGTCTGCATCTTCCCCCTCCCCTGCAGGAGCTGCAGCCCTGCTCCCAGCCCTGACTTGGGGGAGGGGGGGGGCATGACCTTGAAAAGTTTGGGACCACTGGACTAAGGGGTACCTCCAACATTCATACGCCCCCCACTACCCCTGCTGTCAGTTGGCTTGCATGTGTGTGTTCTTTCAGTGTGCTGTCCAGCTCGGCGTAGATAGCTGCTTCAGCAGACCTTGATAGTGCTACCCAGTGTGGTTAAGTGCTGACGGCTAGAATGTTGCCTCAGTAACGCTGTTTAGGCTTCTAAGTGTTTCTGTCTTTCAAACTCCAATGTTATAAGTAGATGATTCAGCAGACCTTGATATTACTCATAAAGGAAGACCACAGGCATGGTTCAGCAGTGAAGGCGCTCAGCCAGGTTTATTGTCAACAGAGCACAGTCCTAGTGCCCTGGCTCTGTGGTGACATGTACATGAACACACGTATGCCTATTACAATGGACTCAGCTCAGTCAGGGGTGGGACTTTCCACTGCCCCCTAGACTGGACAGTGAATTCTGGCAAGTACCCTGACACTTGTAGGATGAGGAAAATAACTGGACTACACAACTTACACACCACTTTATGTATTTCATCACATCCACTTGTTACCTATCCTTGTTCCTGCTATCCTGGACAAAACATCCCTATTCATTAAATTGCAAACCATCTTGTACGAGATTGAGAAGTATCTGCTGTACTAGCTGGAATATAGTTACATAAATATTTAGTGCCTAGTACACTAGCAACAACTTTGCCAAGCTCACGTACTGGACAGTGAACTTTTAAGCATTTGCTTTAATACATGGCCTGACTTTGATTTACAGGCTCTGGTTCAGGCCTTAGATCTTGTAGCAGGCCCAGTGCTCCAGGCCCTCTTTCCCTACTACACCCCCACCAGTTGTGTCACACCCACCTGGGTCACCCAAGCCAGTAAAGGTTCTATCACCACGAAAAGGGGTGAAACCAGATCTCTTGCCACCCTGGGTCTGCCCGACTCCCAGTAGAGTTCTGGCTCACAGCTTTCCTAGTTATGCCAGGGTCCCACGACTCCTAGCAGATCCTGGGTCACAGCACCTTTTTAGCTGTGCCAGCTGTATTCAACCCTAGTTCAATTTCCCTGGTGAGGATTTACCTCCTCAGCCATTGAGTCTAGCCATGGTGGGCTTGTACCTGTCACATCTTTACAGAAAATATTTCCCACATTCCCAATTCCAGAGCAGCTTGTAGTGTCCATAATGACTCAGGCTACAGGCAGAGTGATGGGGTCCATCATACCCACATCTGGTTGTCTGCTAGCCCCTGATCAGGCACACAAGTATGTCCTTCCTCCTCAGTCCCACGGGTGTGACTTAACCCTTTTCTTCTCTTCGAGCTGCCTCCATTTATTCTGCTCAGCAAGCTTCTGTTGCTACAGCTCTGATTTCTCACTCAGACATGTGGCCTCCTGCTTCATTCATCTCTCCTCTGTTGGTGACCTTTTCCACTCCAGCCTCCACAGCTTGAGACCTCTTGCCATTGCTGCTGGCTCTGCTAGATCTCCTGCATATCTTGTAGGAGAAAAAGGGACCTGCCTGGCCCGCAGTTTGGAGCAGGTGCCCCATTCTGTCTCATGGCATGAGAGTGCAGCATTGGCATTAGCTCAGATTTCTTCTCATCAGTTGCTGACAGACTTTGCTGTGCATACTGCTCTTCTAACTGCCTCTTGGTGAGCTCAGCATAGGTTTCTTTGCTCCTCCTGCCTTTCCTGCTGCTTACTTATCTTTACACTATACTTTGCTTTGTTCTATTTCCTTCCTGAAATAAGCAAACAAAGTAATAAAACTCTAACCTGTCTTTGACTGTTCCCTGCCTTTGCACTTGGGAATCACTAAAAACTACGTCACCAGAGCTTAAAATGTAAACCTCAGTTAAAATAGCAAGTTGTGCGTAAATCCTGTTGTGACTATGCCAGTGTGATACCATGGGGTTCAATCCAGGCCAGTAAGGTGTTAGTGTCTGCCCTACAAATCTGGGTGCCTTAAATGCTGTGCCACTGCAGTTTATAGTCCTGATGCCATCAGCCAGCCTACAAGCTTGCCACTCACACCCTGGCTTCCACCACCTACTTACTTTATGCAGAGGGACCCCAACACCATCAGAGTTCTGCATTTCCGCAAAACAGTTTGCCTATGTGAAATCTGCTGGGTGTCCCAGAACTGAGTCACTGTTACCCCACTCAGCCTCAGCAAATGCTATTGTGCTGAGTACGTGCTATGGCTAAGCTATGGGATAACTAAGTGACACACCAGCTTGTCTGCCTTTAGGACTCTGCCAGTCCAAACCTTGCCTTGCAGGTATCAAACAGTGAGGGTCGAGCTCCCTAGAGACATCTCCCTGCTGTATCCAGCCCCGTCCTGCAATGCTTACAGAAGTTGTTTGTTGCTCTTTTTAAAGAGACAATATGCTACAGTTCATTAATTTAATTGGGGTTTGACAAACTCTTATTCCAATCACAGCACTGAAGTGACTTATAGAAAAAGTAAAACATGCTGTTTATTTAACAAAATGATTTAAGATTAAGTGATACCAAGTACAAGGAATAAAGACAGTAGAAATAAGCTTCTAAAACTTTAATTTCAGCAAGTTACAATCTTTGCCTATGCAGGTTTCTCACTTAAACTCAGTTCCCCAAGTCTTCAACCCCCCTTGGTTGAAGGATACATTTTTATCAGATGTACAAGTGCTTTGGCCTCTTGTATCTGCCCATTAATGGATAACTACGGGGTTCTCTCCCTCCCTCCCCCCGCCTTTTCTTTTTATGGTCCAGTGAACCTTTTAAATGTCATCTTTGGAAAGTAAGTCCAGACAAAACTTTTCTCTTCTGCTGGGGTATAGACATCATGCTGTCTTCCCAAAGTTCATTGACCCTGCTTCCAGAGTCAGGAAGACTTCCAGGGGGTGCAGTCTCCATCCCCCATCAAGATTAAGTATTCATCTTTCCCCACTTGCTCTCCAGCTGTCTTTGTTTACCTTGCATCTAAATGTGATTTTTCTTTGTTTTTGGTCACACCTTCCCTAAGGGCTTGTGTCACCACAGCAAGTGAGTTTTTCTACTGCTTAGTTGTGTGACCACTCCCTGACACACCAGCTTGTCTGCCTTGCCGTCAAACTCTTTAGGATCCACCAGTTTATCAGGCTATTTTATGTTTTCTTCCAGATCATTAATTGTTCAGTAGCATAGAGCCAAGAACTGATCCCTGCAGGACCCCACTAGAAACACACTCACTGGATGACTATTCCCCATTTACAGTTACATTTTGAGACCTATCAGTTAGTCAATTTTTAATCCATCTAATGTGCCATGTTAATTTCACATTCTAGTTTTTTAATCAAATGTTGTGGTACCAAGTCCAAATGTCTTACAGAAGTCTAAGTATATTATATCAATATTATTACCTTTATCAATCACACTTGTAATATCATAAACAAGATATCAAGTTGGTTTGACAGGATCTGTGTTCCATAAACCTATATTGATTTGCATTAATTACATTACACTCCTTTAATTCTTTGTTAAGCAAGTCCTGTATCAGCTACTCCATTATCTTGCCTGGGATTGATGTCCGTCTTAACAAACCTATAATTACCTGGGTCATCCATTTACACGTTTAAAAAACAACAACAAAAAACAAAAAACCTGGCACAACATTTCTTTCAGTCTTCTGGTTCTTCCCCGTTGGTCCAAAACTTTTTGAAAATCAACTTTAATGTCCAGTGACCTCCTTATCCAGCTTTTTTAAAAACACTTGGATGGAAGTTATCTGGATCTGCTGCTTTAAAAATGTGTAATTTTATTAGCTGCTATTTAACATCCTGCGATACTAGTGGAGTGGAAAGAGTGTTATCATATGATATGACTACATCTGTTTCTTTTTTTCCAAATATAAAACAAAAATATTTATTCAACACCTCTGCCTTTCCTACATTATTATTATTGGTAATTCTGTCAGTTCCATCTAGCAATGGACCAATGCCATTGTTAGAATTCTTTTGGTTGCTAATATACATTAAGAATCCTTATTGTCCTTAACACTGCTGGGTATAGAATTTGCCTTGTGTCCCTTTGCTTCCCTTATCATTTTTCTACAAATCCTAGGTTCTGATTTATATTTACCATCAACTTCCCCTTTCTTCCATCTGTGTGTACACACAATTTTGACTCCTTATATCTTTCTATTTCAGTTTATTACATTTACTTCTGCCCCAGTGTCTATCTTGTATGTCACATAAGTGCCATTAGTGCACATTTTAATTAGCCAGTCTTTTTAGTTCTTTAGCATCCTCCATTATTGTGCACAAGAACAGGTCTTCCTCTTCATTTGATGAATAAATTATTGCACTAAATGCATACAATTTCCTGCTTTCTCTGCACATTTTAGCATAATGGTTGGGCTTATTACAGCTTCTACATATTTACCTGAATGATGGGCATTTCCTATACTCATGCTGGTTGTCATGTCGCTGGCATTGTTTCCTGATTTCCATTTTTCTGTTCCTGGCCAATCTAATTTCTTTTCCCTTGCTGATTTAGCTATGGTTCTGTCATATGCTCCGTACATTTCTCTAGGCTTTATTTGTATCTGTTTGTTCTGCTGCTTGGCATATACATAGCTCCCTTCCTAGCGTCAGATCCAACTTCCTTAGTACCCATTCACATACTGTGGTGTTGCATCCCAGGACAATCTGGTCTTTAATGAGAGTCTTTTAATTTCTGTAATCACAGGATTGACTTTTTTAGTTTTAAGTCTGTGATAAACTACTCTGTTTTCCCTTCATTCTGTATTCTCATCCTGAACATACATCTTTCAAAAGTAACATTTTTTTTCTAGTGACTCAATGATCCTCAAACATTTTCATTATTTCTGCAAAGCTTTACTCTCACTCCACCACCATCTGCATAAAATGCATTGTATACATCTAGGGCTTCTGTGCCAGTCATTGAGAGCAGAGTAATTGATTTGCTCCTGTCACTTTAATGTTCAGCTCCAATTGTTTGAAGCGTTTCCGGGCATATTCAGCATTTCCCCCGATTATCAGGGCTGATGAGGGAGTTGCTAGCAGTCATTGAAATTGTAGGAATAATAGGATTATACTTTAAGTTTATTGAAATATAGAATGGGCTCAGAAATTACTTAAGGAGTTTACTTTTTTGCTCTATGTAGATTACATGGTCTGCATTGAAGCTTTGGAAAATACACTGAACTGGTTTCTCATTTAAATTTAATTTCTCATTTAAACTTAAAAGATAAAGCAGGAAGTTACAAAATGTCAGTTTAAGTGAAATATGTGCCTAGCTAGGTGAACTTATAGTTCTCCTATCTTAATTTACAAGAGTACGTTACAATGGCCAAACTGACTCTATAATTAAAATACAACCAATAAGTTGTTAGTTCAATTTACCTGGCTCTCCCTTTACAATTAGTGATTAAATTATACTGAACAAGTTAAGGAGAACAATCCTTTCTATGGTTTTACATAAAGATTAATTGGTGAATCCTTTTCCTCTAACTTGATTAACTCAAACTCTGCTGAAAGCAGCAGCTATTATTTCATCTTGATTTTAAGGACGTACGACTCTTAAAATAATTTGGTAGCTTCCTTTTAGTTACCTCTCTCATTTTGTGTGAGTGTGAGCCCTTTGCAAGAGGCCTGCACGTGAACCCTTTTTAATGTGGGGAAACCGGTGCACAGGCGGTGACCACACGGGACTTGACAGGAGGAAAACCCTGACCCAGTGGCAAGGAGATCCAAGACAACCAGGGGCCTCCTTCCTGCTGCAGCCCTCATCCGCCTTCATAGCCGCAGAGTACTAAAAGGTCCTCTATATGTGCCTGATCCACCGTTGGGGTCTTGTCAAATTTGGACCACAGTTAGTCAGGAGCCTCACTGATGGATGAGTGGTGGTGAAGTGAGGAGCAGTGATTTATGAGAGTCTTTAGTCACAAATCTGCACGCAGATGGCAGCCGTGTGACGGTCATCTTGTGCTTGGATGGGACTGAAGTGCATTTCAGCAGCAGCAACTGTGACTGAGCAGGGCTTTTTAGGATCCCTTCCGTTCACCCCAAATAGGGAGGGGGCTAGAAAAGGTGCCCCAAACATAGGCTGTCTCACACTCTTCCGACTGGATGGCTGTATCCAGTGGGATCACTCAACTGCACGGCTGAAAGAAGAGAGATAAGACAATGAATTTCACCACCTGAAATGTCCACACTCTTGTGGACTCTCAGCGCAGTGAATGCCCAGAAAGAACTGCCATAATTGCTAGAGAACTGGCAAGACTCAGCATTGACATTGCAGCTCTTAGGGTATGTCTACACTACGGGATTAATCCGAATTTACAGAATTCAAATTTTGGAAACAGATTGTATAAAGTCGAATGTATGCGGCCACACTAAGCACATTAATTCGGTGGTGTGCGTCCATATACTGGGGCTAGCATCGATTTCCGGAACGTTGCACTGTGGGTAGTTATCCCATAGCTATCCCATAGTTCCCGCAGTCTCCCCCGCCCATTGGAATTCTGGATTGAGATCCTAGTGCCTGATGGGGCAAAAAACATTGTTGCAGGTGGTTCTGGGTACAGCCTCACCCCTCCCTCCACGAAAGCAATGGCAGACAACTGTTTCGCGCCTTTTTTCCTGGGTGAACACTGCAGACGCCATACCACGGCAAGCATGGAGCCCGCTCAGTTCAAGACAGCAGTCATGAACATTGTAAACACCTTGCGCATTCTCCTGCAGTTTATGCTGAACCAGGACCAGAAAAACGAGGCGAGGAGGAGGCGGCGACGGCAGCATGGCAACGAGCATGATGAGGACATGGACATGGACACAGAATTCTCTCAAACCGCGGGCCCCGGCACTTTGGAGATCATGTTGTTAATGGGGCAGGTTCTAGCTGTGGAACGCCGATTCTGGGCCCTGGAAACAAGCACAGACTGGTGGGACCACGTAGTGTTGCAGGTGTGGGACGATTCCCAGTGGCTGCGAAACTTTTGCATGTGTAAGGGCACTTCCATGGAACTTTGTGACTTGCTTTCCCCTGCCCTGACGTGCCAGAATACCAAGATGAGAGCAACCCTCACAGTTGAGAAGCGAGTGGCGATAGCCCTGTGGAAGCTTGCAACGCCAGACAGCTACCCGTCAGTCGGGAATCAATTTGGAGTGGGCAAATCTACTGTGGGGGCTGCTGTGATGCAAGTAGCCAAAGCAATCGCTGAGCTGCTGCTACCAAAGGTAGTGACTCTGGGAAATGTGCAGGTCATAGTGGATGGCTTTGCTGCAATGGGATTCCCTAACTGTGGTGGGGCGATAGATGGAACCCATATCCCTATCTTGGCACCGGAGCACCAGGGTACCCACTACATAAACCGCAAGGGGTACTTTTCAGTGGTGCACAAGCACTGGTGGATCACAAGGGATGTTTCACCAACATCAACATGGGCTGGCCGGGAAGGGTTCCTGACGCTTGTGTCTTCAGGGACGCTATTCTGTTTAAATGGCTGCAGCAAGGAACTTACTTCCCGGATCAGAAAATAACCACTGGGGATGTTGAAATGCCTATAGTTATCCTTGGGGACCCAGCCTACCCCTTAATGCCATGGCTCATGGAGCCATACACAGGCAGCCTGGACAGCAGTCAGGAGCTGTTCAACTACAGGCTGAGCAAGTGCAGAATGGTGGTAGAATGTGCATTTGGACGTTTAAAAGGTCGCTGGCGCACGTTACTGACCCGCTCAGACCTGAGCCAAACCAATATTCCCATTGTTATTGCTGCTTGTTGTGTGCTTCACAATCTCTGTGAAAGTAAGGGGGGGACCTTTATGGCAGGCTGGGAGGCTGAGGCAAATCGCCTAGCTGCTGATTACACGCAGCCAGACACCAGGGCGATTAGAAGAGCACACCAGGAAGCGCTGCGCATCAGAGAAGCTTTGAAAACCAGTTTCATGACTGGCCAGGCTACCGTGTGAATGTTCTGTTTGTTTCTCCTTGATGAAAACCCGCCCCCTTTATTGACTCATTCTCTGTAAGCAACCCACCCTCCCCCTTCAATCACAGCTTGCTTTCAAAGGAAATAAAGTCACTATCGTTTAAAAATCATTTATTCTTTATTAATTGATTATAAAAAGAGAGAGAGAACTGACAAGGTAGCCAGGGTGGGGTTTGGGAGGAGGATTGGAGGGAAGGAAAAGGCCACTAAAAAAAGGTTAAAATAATGACAGCCTTTTGCTTGGGCTGTCCACTGGGGTGGAATGGGAGGGTTCACGGAGCCTCCCCCCCCCCCCACGTTCTTACACGTCTGGGTGAGGAGGCTATGGAACATGGTGAGGGGGGAGGTGGTTATACAGGGGCTGGAGCGGCACTCTGTGATCCTGCTGCTGTTCGTGAAGCTCCACCAGATGCCCGAGCATGTCTGTTTGCTCACGCACCAGCCCCAGCGTTGCATCCTGCCTCCTCTGATCTTCCTGCCGCCACCTCTCATCTTGAGCGTCTCTCCTCTCCTCATGTTGGTCCCTCCTGTCCTCACGTTCACTGGCATCTTTCCTGTACTTTGATACCATGTCCTTCCACTCATTCAGATGAGCTCTTTCATTGCAGGCCGCACTCACCAGGAGTTTAACTTAACTAGGGATAGGGTCCAGAGTGACTTAGACAAATTGGAGGATTGGGCCAAAAGAAATCTGATGAGGTTCAACAAGGACCAGCGCAGAGTCCTGCACTTAGGATGGAAGAATCCCATGCACCGCTACAGGCTGGGACCGACTGGCTAAGTAGCAGTTCTGCAGAAAAGGACCTGGGGATTACAGTGGATGAGAAGCTGGATATGAGTCAGAAGAGTGCCCTTGTTGCCAAGAAGGCTAACAATATATTGGGCTGCATTAGTAGGAGCACTGCCAGCAGATTGAGGGACATGATTATTCCCCTCTATTCGGCACTGGTGAGGCCACATCTGGAGTATTGCGTCCAGTTTTGGGCCCCCCCCTACAGAAAGGATATGGACAAATTGGAGAGGGTCCAGCGGGGGGCAATGAAAATGATTAGGGGGCTGGGGCACATGACTTATGAGGAGAGGCTGAAGGAACTGGGCTTGTTTAGTCTGCAGAAGAGAAAAGTGAGGGGGGATTTGATAGCAGCCTTCAACTACCTGAAGGGGGGTTCCAAAGAGGCTGGAGCTCTGCTGTTCTCAGTGGTGGCAGATGACAGAACAAGGAGCAAAGGTCTCAAGTTGCAGTGTGGGAGGTCTAGGTTGGAAATTAGGAAACACTGCTTCACTAGGTGGGTGATAAAGCACCGGAATGGGTTACCTAGAGAGGTGGTGGAATCTCCATCCTTAGAGGTTTTTAAGGCCCCAGCTTGACAAAGCCCTGGCTAGGATGATTTAGTTGGTGTTGGTCCTGCCTTGAGCAGGGGATTGGACTAGATGACCTCCTGAGGTCTCTTCTAACCTTAATCTTCTATGATTCTATGACACAGATGTTATAAAATGATATTCAGGCATGCAGCAACTTACAAGCACTGAACTATATCTTTATGCTGATTGGACTCTGTGTGCCAGGGATTACTAGGCATAAGCAAAAGCTCCCCAGTGCTTATTGGAGAAGCTTCTATTACCTTTTGAAATGTAAGTTGTCCCACAGTGACTTGAACATGCTTACCAAAGTAATTATATTAAACTCCTTCTTCCTGTTGCACAATGCCTGTAATTTTCTGACAGTCTGGCACAAAACAAAATAATTTATGAAACTCCTGACTTACACTCACCATGGCTGTGGCTGCCACCATTCTTTATAAATCCCAAAGAGAAGTGAGATCAGTGCTTGCAACTTGTGTGGATCAAGGGGAGTGAAAACATCTCAATAGTACCTCTGTGCATTGCCTCCTTTGCAGCTAGCAATTTGGCCTTGATGGTGTCTCCATCCACATTAGCAGAGTGACTCAGACAGATAAGGAGAAAGAAGAGGAAGTGGGATGACATTGCAAGTGATCATGTAAGCCTCTGGTGCTTTGGATACTGAGCACAAGGCTTGGAAGATCACCCTCAGGGACAGAATGGACAAGGATAGAGCAGAGAGGAGAAAAGGATGGACGTGCAACAGGAGATGCTGGTGCTTTAGAAGAGGCAAACAGACATGCTGGAGACTTTTGTTGACCTTCGGGTTCAAGAGACCTGTACTCACCTCCCTCTGCCACCCACAGAGAACTGCATTCTGGGACCTCCGTACACCCCCCCCACTCACATTCCACATGGTATCAGAGGCCACTGCACTACCACTTCACCCCAGGGGAGAGTACAGACAATCACAGCTGCCCATACACTCACCTGTAGGAAATTCACTTGGTGCATGTGTTTGTGAAATTGATTGTTCTTTCTCCTTCAAAGGTTCTTTCCCTGTATTTATAAAGTTTCATTGAGTTATAAATGTCTATTTGGAATAAAAGTCTGTCTATGGGAACTTAATTAATCTTTATTTAGTTTAGCCCCAGCCAGCATATGTTGTGACATTGTTCACAGATAATAGCAATAGGTGCATTTGCAATGTTATAGTACTACATTCACAGCACTCATTACAAGGTTCAGCCCAGAGTGCAAAAACAAACACCACCACTCCCCAATGCTAGACAGAGCACCCTACAACACTTTACTATGGCTCACTATTGAAATGGTCTCGCAAAACTGGTGGTTAACACTGAAGTTAGATTAAACAACCAGTCACAAACTCTGCTTCAGATACCCCACACTGGTTATCAAGAAGCTAAAAAAATAAATCACACAGCCCCTTTTATTGCATTCCAGTTCTCTGGCTCCCAGTCAGCACCTAGGTCCAGTACAGTGAGAAGTTATTTAAAACTCTGCTCGCTATACAAAATGTTCTTCTGATCCCCAAAGGGCCAGCTACATTATCAAATCAATATTAGTTTGGAGCTTACCCAAAATACCATGCTGCCAACCAATCCTTTAGTATCTAAAACTAAAGGTTTATTACAAAAGAAAAGAACAAGAAGAGAATTGTTAAATGATCAAAGCAGTCAGTTACATACATAAGACTTTCGAGTCCATATATCTGATTCTCAGCAGTATTGTTGAGTTTGCTGGCTTGAAAGTCCCTCTGGAACACATCCAAAGCTTGGATGGGTCATTCAGTTCTTTGTTCAGAGCTTCAGTTTGTAGACAAGTTATTCCAGAGTTGAGAAGCAGGATTGAAGACAAAATAGAGAAGATGCAGCTGCCTTTTTATAATCTTTGCCATGTGGCTTGTACTTCCTTTGTCCCAAACGCAAGCTTCACAGCACATGGCATGGAAAAGCCTTAGAGTTCTCTGTCCATAGGCATGCCCTGGCACATCTTGCTGACTCATAAGATGTAGCCCCTGCCTTCTCTCAATGAGTTAATTGTAATAGATGGTTGCCTTTGACAGGCCATCAAGCAGGCTGGATAGTGCTGATGTCAATCTGTCTGTGGGTGTCACCCAGAAACACAGCACAAGTTTGAAATACAGATGTGTCACACACATTTGTAATTCATGATACTTGGCAAATCATAACTTTTCCATGGATACCTCGCATGGCATATCTTGTAAGAATCATTGAAATTTTGAAATATTGATATCAATAATATTATAAATGGTTACTCATATTTCATAGAGCGTCACAGCAGCTTTCTGAACAGGCCACTGTTCTTAAAGATGCGTGTGTCATGCCCCTTCCCTGACCATCTCACATCAGTAAAACATCACCAGTGATTCACCAGCACTTGCAATACATGGAAAAGTAGCCCTTTCTGTTGATGTACTCTGTGGCAAGATGGTTTGGTGCCAAAATAGGCATATGCGTGCCATCTATCACCCCACTGCAATTTGGGAACCCCGTTGCTTCAACACCATTCACTATATCCTGCACTTTGTCCAGAGTCACAGTCCTTCGTAGCAAGACATGATTAATGGCCTTGCACACTTGCATCACAGCAACCCACACCATAGATTTCCCAACTCCAAATTGATTCCCAACTGATCAATAGCAATCTGGCATTGCAAGCTTCCACACAGCAATCACCACTCACTTCTCCACTATCAGTGCAGCTCTCGTTTGGATGCATATAGAATGGAACATATATTGAGGAGATATATATACACACATACAGAGAGCATAAACAGGTGGGAGTTGTCTTACCACCTCTGAGAGGCCAATTAATTAAGAGAAAAAAACTTTTGAAGTGATAATCAAGCTAGCCCAGCACAGACAGACAGTTAGATAACAAGTGTGAGAATACTTATAAGGGGAGATAGATTTCAATGTTTGTAATGGCCCAACCATTCCCAGTCCTTATTCAAACCGGAGTTGATTGTGTCTAGTTTGCATATCAATTCTAGCTCAGCAGTTTCTCGTTGGAGTCTGTTTTTGAAGTTTTTCTGTTGTAATATAGCCACCCGCAGGTCTGTCACTGAATGACCAGACAGGTTAAAGTGTTCTCCCACTGGTTTTTGAGTATTTTGATTCCTGATGTCAGATTTGTGTCCATTAATTCTTTTGCGTAGAGACTGTCCGGTTTGGCCAATGTACATGGCAGAGGGGCATTGCTGGCACATGATGGCATATATCACATTGGTAGATGTGCAGGTGAACGAGCCCCTGATGGTATGGCTGATGTGATTAGGTCCTATGATGATGTCACTGGAATAGATATGTGGACAGAGTTGACATCGGGGTTTGTTACAAGGATAGGTTCCTGGGTTAGTGGTTTTGTTCAGTGATGTGTGGTTGCTGGTGAGTATTTGCTTTAGGTTGGGGGGTTGTCTGTAAGCGAGGACAGGTCTGTCTCCCAAGTTCTGTGAGAGTAAAGGATCATCTTTCAGGATAGGTTGTAGATCTCTGATGATGCGCTGGAGAGGTTTTAGTTGGGGGCTGAAGGTGACAGCTAGTGGTGTTCTGTTATTTTCTTTGTTGGGCCTGTCTTGTAGGAGGTGACTTCTGGGTACTCGTCTGGCTCTGTCAATCTGTTTTTTCACTTCAGCAGGTGGGTATTGTAGTTTTAAGAATGCTTGATAGAGATCTTGTAGGTGCTTGTCTCTATCCGAGGGATTGGAGCAAATGCGGTTATATCTTAGAGCTTGGCTGTAGACAATGGATCGTGTGGTGTGTCCTGGATGGAAGCTGGAGGCATGTAGGTAAGTGTAGCGGTCAGTAGGTTTCCGGTATAGGGTGGTATTTATGTGACCATCGCTTATTAGCACAGTAGTGTCCAGGAAATGGACCGCTTGTGTGGATTGATCTAGGCTGAGGTTGATGGTGGGATGGAAATTATTGAAATCATGGTGAAATTCCTCAAGGGCTTCTTTTCCATGGGTCCAGATGATGAAGATGTCATCAATGTAGCGCAAGTAGAGTAGGGGCGTTAGGGGACGAGAGCTAAGGAAGCGTTGTTCTAATCAACTCCGGTTTGAATAAGGACTGGGAATGGTTGGGCCATTACAAACATTGAAATCTATCTCCCCTTGTAAGTATTCTCACACTTGTTATCTAACTGTCTGTCTGTGCTGGGCTAGCTTGATTATCACTTCAAAAGTTTTTTTCTCTTAATTAATTGGCCTCTCAGAGGTGGTAAGACAACTCCCACCTGTTTATGCTCTCTGTATGTGTGTATATATATCTCCTCAATATATGTTCCATTCTATATGCATCCGAAGAAGTGGGCTATAGTCCACGAAAGCTTATGCTCTAATAAATTTGTTAGTCTCTAAGGTGCCACAAGTCCTCCTGTTCTTCTTTTTGCGGATACAGACTAACACGGCTGCTACTCTGAAAGCTCTCGTTTGGTGTCACTGCGCTGGAGGGCTGGGGTGAGCTCAGAACATGCATCCAGGAATGTGGCCTTGCGCATCCGAAAATTCTGCAGCCACTGCTCGTCATCCCATACCTGCATAACCCCACCAATCAATGTTTGTTTCTCTGGGCCAGAACCAGCAGACCACCATCTGCAGCTGCTCTGTGAATGCTATCAACAACCTTGAATTGTTTCTTTCTATGTCCCACAGCAAGCTAGCTTCCAAGGAATCATCGTGTTCCCCGCAGCTCCTCTGGCGGCTCTGCAAATAGTGCAGGATCAGGTACCCTGTGCTCACAACGCTCCTCACAATAGTGCAGAGCTGTGCAGGACCCATGCTTCTCACACAGATGGCAGATGTGCAGGTTTGTGGAGCTTTCAAAAAGAGGTGCAAAACATTCTGGGATGCAGATACAATTATGGGCTACAGACAAATGAATCAAGGGATGTTGAAACCATGTCACTCCTGCACAATTTATTTGCCACCATGAGGCACTGCAAGCCCTTCCCAAACATTCTGCACTAGATGGTGGCGAGTTGCACGATGGCATAGCTCCCCATCGTGCACTGCTCTCTGGATTGATGCAAGTGCTGGTAGTGATGATGCACACTGCTAACACAAAGAGCCTAGTGTGGATGTGCAAAAGCAATTTAATTACTGTGGTGGCTGTATGTCGACATAACTTAGGTAAACTTAATTTTGTAGTGTAGACTTGCCCTATGCATATGCAAGGAATCCCCAAGCTGCTTAGTTTGGGTTAGCCCATATATAGCAGCTTTTGGAACCTAAGACTGTAACTCATTTGGGTGTGTATGGGCGCCTCTAAGAGGCAATTTTACCCTCTTTCAAGCACAGAGGCTGAGGTAGAAAGAGTTTCTTTAATGAAACTAACCTAGCATTAATCTGAGAAAACAGCACTAGCGGTATTCATAAACATAAAAGCATGAGCAAGACACTCTCCCCAGAGTATGCTATAGGAAGTGTCCTTTGCTTCAAGTTCTTGAGTCCAACACCAAAGTTCCTATAATGTGCCTCCCCCACCACCTTAACACCACACTCACAGTGGTTGTCCCCGGTCAGTGCAGACCCAGAGTTCAGAGGTGCATATGCATGGGTTCTCCTGCCATGAGTGGGGAAGGAAAAGCCATCATGCTCTCTCTGCTGTCTGGGCTCCAGCCAGCCGCCAGCTCTCCATAGCTGCCTGCTCACCTCTCCTGCTGGCCATGCCTGCCCATCTGCCTCTCCACTGTGACCTCTGCCAGACAGTCTCTCAGTGATTTTTAGCCCTTGGCAGAAACACGGTCCTGCCACAAGTGATTTCACCTCTCAGTGATTTTGAGCTTTGATTGAGCATTTTAAAATAACAAAGAAGCTCCTAATGAAGCCCATTTAGCTCTTTTTTTAAACAGTGGGGAGGAACAGGTTAAACCAGTCCAGGGAGGACTCTTGGTGAGGATATGCAGCCTTCTATCTGGGACATCTGTCCCTGCCCCTCTTACTTTCACAGGGCTCTAGCATTCAAGACCCTGACTTAACGAAGTCCTTTCAGCTGAAGGGACCCCACTCATTTGGGACAGGTTAAGCACCGTCCCGCTTCCTTATACAATATTTTGGTAACAGCATTTCACTACCCCTGCATTCAGTACTAAAGTGATTTGTACCCAACACCTGCCAAAATTGATTACTTTGACACCGCTCTATGTGCTGAATATCTAAGCAGAGGAGGAGCAAACTGTATTTACATAAACACACCCAAACTTCCCAGCTAGCTGTCAGGGAAGCATTCATTCAGATCCTACTTACGCTCTGAACTATACAGTATAGGGTAAAAGCATGCGAAAAACCAGATTTCAAGGGAGGGAGGCCAGATTTCACAGTCCATGATGTGTTTTTCATGGCCATGAATTTGGTCAGACCCTATTCATGACTTAGTCAAGATTCACTCATTTCCACACATTCTCATGATAATAAGTTTGTTATGATATGGGGAAAATACCTAAGAATCGGGGTAGGAGCTAGGATACGTATATAATCTTTTGCCTACCTACAGAAAGCTGCTTTAAGCATTTCATAGCAATGCTACCATTTGTTAAACATTTGGCCAACCAAAGTTACTTAGGCCTGAATCAAGATACAGCCTAAGTTCCTTAAGCAATGTTACCTCTCTCATTTGTTCTTCCAGCCTGGCAGTGTGAGAAAGTTCCTGTTCATAACAGAATTTATGTAAGCTAGGAGACAACAAAACATTCTACTGCTCTGTGTAGCTGCAGCCTGCAACTGCCCTGTCCTTGTTTCTGCTCCCAGCAGGAAGTGTCACAGGAAAGCAAAGACAGCATCTACAGTGAAGTGGAAGTGTGGCATCTCAGTGCTTCCTGGAGGATGCACACTAAAGCACAGCCCTGATCAGCCTCAAGCAATTGCTTTCTTTAAACTATTGGCACTTCATGGATGATATATCAGCCATGATCACTGCTGCCTTTAATAAGTTTTGCAGTATTTCCTGCACTTTCCCTACACTTATTGCCTGGTAGAGGCTGCAGACCCTACCACTTAACACTACAGAGTTTTCAATAGTTATTATTTACTGTTTATATTATTGTAGCACCTGTGTCGCTGGCAGACCAGGTGTTAGCTCATGCCAAGGTTCCCATGCCTCAGTGGAACACTTACAAATATTTTGCTGGAATCAGTCTGGCTCACCTGTTAGTACTGGTAAAATAGGCATTAGAATTCCAAGAATGTGTTTAGTGTTTAGTCTTTATTATGGAATGCTTGTGAGTTGCTGCATGCATGAATTTCACTTGTAACATCTATATCCCATATTATAAGGTAATATTTGAGTGTTTGCATTGTAAGCCTCTCTAAGGCCTTGTCTACACTACAAAGTTTTGTCAGCAAAAGTAATGCTGCTTTCATTAAAACCACTGTTGCATGTCTACACTAGCTCTTGTGTCAGCAGAGAGCATCCACACTAACAGCTCCTGCATCAACACAGAGAGCAATGCACTGTGGGTAGCTATCCCACTGTGCAACTGGCCACAGGTTGCTTTGGGAAAGGTTTGCAATGCCTTGTGGGGCAGGTATAGTGTCACATGATGCAGGTTTCTCAATCCCATCTTCCAGGAGCATCCTAATAGATTGTCAGCCACTTTTTCAACTGAAGTGGGGGCTGGGGAGGGAGAGGAAAGTGGTGTGTCTGGGGCAGGGGAGACAGCAGGATGACTGACCTATCCTGAGGCAGGGGGAGAGGGACACCCCCCGTGTCAGCCCCCCCCAGCTCTACTCAGCACAGCAGTCTCTGCCCGCTCTGCCTATGGTTCTGTGATTCCCTCCAAGTTCTCCACAACCTCCTCAGATGCCGGGAGCAGCACCCTGAGCTCTCCCTGCTGAGGAATGTCAAAGCAGCACAGCAATCTCCCCTCTCTCCCCCTCGTCCTCCTGCTTCCCCGCAACAGCAGTCTGCCTGCCCCTGTGCTCCGAGTACAGGGCAGAACAGAAGCATTCCACATTAATGATTTGCTCTTTGTTCCCCAAAAGAAGCAGCACGCTCAGCTGTCAGATACTTCCTGGAGCTTTGAAAGGGGAGGGGCGCATGCCTTCAGGGCAGCAGAGATCCAAACAGTGAGCAGGGCGGTCATGGCAGGCATTGTGGGATACTGGGGGAAGCCAATTATGTCGACAAAACAAACAGCAGTGTTTACACTGACGCTTTGTTGCTTTAAATTTGCCACAAAAAGCTTTATGCCTCTCATTGAGGTGGTTTTATTTTGTCTGAAAAACACCAGAGTTTTGCCACCAAAAGTAGCTTTATAGTGTGTACAGCTTTTGCCGATAAAACTTTGTAGTGTAGACAAAGTCAATCATTAGACAGGAGACAGACACTACTAGTGTAAAGTGCTGATTTCCAACAAAAGGGGTTATATGCCTGACCAGGAAGGCCCATCAACACCAGACAGACTGGAGTGGAACATTAAAGAAGACAAAAGACTTTGTTTACTTTCCCCCGCCCCTCCACCCTTAAAGATGAGTGAATTTCTCCCATCAGCCGAGTTTGCAGCTTAAAGCAGAAGGGAAGAAGTGGGGGGAGGGGAAACCCTGACAAGGAAGAAATGTATCTTTATGCTGCTTGGACTCTTGGGGAGGTAGGATTACTGGGCATAAGCAAAAGACCCCCAGTGCTTATCCTGGGTTAGCCCTAAAGGACGTGTAGACCTTCCTTATTATGGAAGCTTCTATCACCTTTTGAAACTTAAGACTATAACTCCTTTGTGTTTGTATGTTTACCTGCTTTAACCCTGTAAATAATTCTTATTTCCTACCTAATAAATCTTCAGATAGTTTCTTATAGGTTTGGATACAAGCATTGCCTATGGTGTGAGATATAAAGTGCAACTGACATAGATAAGTGACTGGTCCTTTGAGACTGGGAGTAATCTGAATATTGCTGTGGTATAAAGGATCATCTATCACAAAGGTAGGCTTGCCTAAGAGCACTGTCCGTGACTGTGCATGTTAAGGCTGTTATGGTGCCTAAGGAGTTTACACTTGATAATTGGTCGGTGGAATCTAAGTATAGAACTCACAGCCAATTTGGAGTTTGTGCCCTGCTTCTTAACAGTCTGCCCTGAGGTTGGCACTCATGATCTTGAGTCACTGCAGGACAGCTTGACAACACCTACGAGCCTTAACGCCAACAATATACTCACCATGGTGCAAGCTGCTGAACTGTCCTAAAGCAAGCGGCCCTGAAGCTAGTCTGACCAACTTCATATTTTTATTAATATCTTTATGGGAACGTTTTAGGGAGTTTTCTGACCTATCTTTTTCTGTCTGGCAAGCCTTTAAATCTAACAATGTCTTCCTGTCTGCTGGCACTCAGGGTGGGGGCAGCACGTGGAGTCCCTGACCGCCCCTATGCCTCGGAGCCAGAGGGACATGCCAGCCACTTCCCAGGAGCCACGCGGCGCTGTGTAGGGAGCCTGCCATCCCCACGCCAACCGGACTTTTAACAGCCGCTCACCGGAGCCGCCGGGATCCCTTTTTGGCCGGGTGTTCTGGTCGAAAACCGGACACCTGGCAACCCTACCCACACAGTAGGAGTGGCAGCTTCCCCAAGAAGGCTCAAAAAGAAACAGGCAAATTGAAAAGCTCCCAAAATTTATTATTCATGTAAAGCCTCATGCATTTCAATCCAATATCATAATTTTTTGAGGTCTCATCCATGCTTTTAGAATGGCTGGAGTTGGCAATACTGATGAGAGTTGTGGTAGCCCATATTTGGATGAGTATGGTGAATCTCAGTTCCAGCACCACACTCACAGTAATTGGCAGAGTCAACAAAGATGCCAAGAACTTAATGACTCAGGGAGACTTAACTACCTTTTGTGATCCTACAGGAAGTCTCAGCCCTTGGCTCTGGGTTGAGGCAGGTTGGCACAGCAGCCTGTGTAGGAAGCTTTCTCGCCTCCTGCCCTGAACGTAAAAGAGGACTTAATTTAGCAGGACTGTCAAGGCAATGCCTTTCAACAGCACTAAATCCATTCAATTTTTTGTATGCAGAAGTGTATGGTTTCATGCAAATTATTTGTAAATATGCAAGTTTTCTGATTAAATAATTTGCATGAGGTCACACATGGAGCTGAACCAAACTTGATAAATATAAAGATGAATAAATATGGTGTGAGAATCAAAGAAAAAGATGAGGGAAAAATAAGATTAAAAGTAAATATGCTGCAAAACTGAAGATGACTGAGGAAAAGAGATCAGGGAGTGAAGTAGGGATCACACTGGAAAAAATAGGCAGTGGAACTCTGCTAAACTCTGCCCACAATCCAACCTCCATTCATTCATGACACTAAAGTTTACATGAATGGGGCAGTTCACAACTCTCTGAGCTATTGTTTCAGGGAAGCTGCAGGGTGAGGCAGATGTCACCGCATCTGTTACACCTGAACTATATTTAGAAGGGTGTTTTTTTTTGCAATACTAAAAACTAGAGATTTAATTTTTATTTAAATGAAAGCTCAGATTCTGAAGGACAAAATAACCATCAGCCGGGAAATCCCCCAGCTCACTGAACTGACACGAACTTGCCCAATGTGGCTCTTGGAGTGAAGGAAGACCGAGAAGAACAATAAACAAAGGAGACATAATAGTTCCATTTTTTAATTTCTGTATAGACATTTTGATGTCAAAATGTTACGGTAAAATACATACACTTTTTATTTTATAATATATGGAGACATTGCTATATAGGATGATTGTGCTTGGGAAAGCTGGTTGTGATTAATAGATGGACAGCGGGCCTTTCCCCTTTCATTCAGCAAATAGCTTGCATTTTTAAAAAAATATTCCCCAGGGGAGGATACCCCACCGATGTTCAACAACTATCTGCTCAAATGACATTGCTTTGGCTGCTTGTAACTTCCAGACCAGCCCTGCCCAACTGCGCATATCCTTTCTGAATAAGTCTGCAAAAAGTTGAAGAATGTAAGCACCAAGGAGGGAGAGGAATCATTGAGGGAGGTCCAATGGAGAGGTGTGTGGAGCGTAACAAAGAGGCATGGAAGAAATTAAGCAAAGGAAAGTTATGATGAATATCAGGAAATATTTCCAAGCAGTTGGCTCTATTCAATAGGGATATAGTCTCCCCAGGGAAGTGGAACATTTCAAAACTAGTTTGGAGGAAGTCCTGGAAAATGTACACCAGAGAGTAATGCTACATCGGCAGCAGGGGGGATGGACTGGATGTGACCTTACTGTGTCTCTTCCATTTCTATTTCCTAGTACAACAGTTACAGTTCTTTTGCAATATGGTAAATATTTAAAAAATCATAGATACAAACCAAACATATTAAATAAAAAGTTACGCCAATTCAATCATGACTTTTCACCTTTTTAAACTAAGACAACAGGGATGAAGAGGAAATGAGGTTGAGCTTTTTAATCCTCTTTGTTTAAGGCTAACTCACATAGGACACGCCTTCATAAGACTTCTTCAATAACATTTGTGGAGCTCATCCTAGAGTTGTTGTTGGATTGTCCTCAGTCCCTAGAGCTGCTGATGTTATCGAATATATATTGGGTGTGAGCTCTCACGCTCGCTCTCTGCCAGGCCTAATGCAGACTTTGCCTGCCATGTTTTAATCCTAGCTTGTAGCAGTAGATCCAGCTTGTGTAGCATAATGCCAGTGTGATTCCCCACAGGCTACCTGGGATTGTGAGGCTCCTCACCACCACCTGCCCTTAGCGTGAAACAGTTTCTTGGCTGTGTCTGTTGTGGATCAGATCCCTGCAACCAACAGCCTCTGGCAGCACAAGCACTGCCTTCCAAGCCTCTGCAGGCCTCCTGCTCTCTGTAAAGGTAGTGACAGGCGTGTTTCCTGCAGTGTCAAGTCCCTTATCCACTGAACACTCACAGAATTACCGGCTTTATTGTTCCCAAAGGAACAGTACACACCAGCTTGTAAGAATCAAGTCAGGACCAGCACTTTGCTTAATACCACAGCACTTAAGCTTATTCTTGTATTCATTATAAATATATCTATTATGAAAAATAGAGATTTGGGAGATATAAGTAAGAATATTGGAAACAAATGGTTACATATAAAACAGAATCATAGAGACTACTTTCTGCTTTCTAGATACTACACTTAACTAACACGTTATTCTCTTTCCCAAGGCCCCCCTCCCATTCCCTTTCTGGCTATCAAACAACCCCCAACCTCATCAGGCTCATCATCAGAAGCAAGATTCCCATAGATCAGGACACAACTCAAAGTGGCACTAAACCCTGCCGGAACAACAGATGCAAAACTTGCAGCCATATCTCCACTGTTATGATGATCAATACCCCCTACAACACACCTTTCAAGATCGTTGGAGCTTACACCTGCCTATCACAATATGTGGTGTATCTCATCCAGTGCACTAAATGCCCTAATAACAACTACATCTCTACCCCGATATAACGCAACCCGATATAACCGGAATTCGGATATAACGCGGTAAAGCAGTGCTCCGGGGGGCTGCGCACTCTGGCGGATCAAAGCAAGTTTGATATAACGCGGTTTCACCTATAACGCAGTAAGATTTTTTGGCTCCCGAGTACAGCATTATATCGGGGTAGAGGTGTATGTTGCTGAAACAACATAGTCACTATGCTCTTGAATGAACTCCCATAGAAAATGATAAAAGACAAAAACACCATATCACCCATTGGTGAACACTTTTCACAAAGCAACCACTTCATGCGTGACCTCTTAGTCCTCATCCTTCATGGAAACCAGCACACACCACTTGCAAAAGATGAGCCTGAGAGCTTCAATTAGTAACTTTTCTAGACTCTAAAAATCAGGGACTTACTCCACTAACCCTCTTTTTTTGTCCTACGATTTCAGAAGTATTAACTGGCCATTTCACCTTGAATGGTCTCTTATAATATGTGTTAATTACTTATGCTAAACAATCTGGTCCATCTTATATTAAGCTGTGATACTGAGTACCTTTCCCAGACCTAAAGAAAAGCTCCATGTAAGCTTGAAAGCTGTCTCTTCAACCAACAGAAGTTGTTCCAATAAAAGGTATTATCTCACCCACCTTGTCGCTCTAATATCCTGGGACCAGCATGGCTACAACAACACTGTAAAGAAGTTATCCTCTTGTCTAAAGAAGCTTATCTCTCCCAAAGTTCTCTCCAGTGTTTTCAGTCAAGCCTGGCTTAGATCCCACTTTAATGAAGCAAATTTGTTGTTTATTTACTTCCTAGGTGCCAAAGTGTCTTCTTTGCCCTCAAAATATAGTAGAGCAAACCTTTGAAGTGCACCTCTAGATAAGGGTTTCTTCCCCTGTTTTTTCTATTCATATTAGTTTCTTTTTGAAGTTCTTACAATCCTTCATTGCATTCAGTCAGACTGATGATAGGAGAACAAGACAATACTCAATATCTATATAAACAGATAGATGGATAAACATCTCCTGTGTGACAGAAAACCTGGTTTTCACCTGTGCTGGTGACCAACCCCTTGACATACAGGCTTTAAGGATGTATTTTCTGTATATATGCATAACCCCTTACATAGTATGTGCACCTATGTTTCACAATGCTATTGATGAACAGTGTGACCCTGGCTTTCATTTAAGACTTCATATAACATTATTTAGTGAACTAGAATGTACATGCCTGACTCATGTGACTCCTGTAACCCATCTGCACCTACCCTGTGCATCTTGCTAGTTGTCACTAATTGGTTCCAGGGTTACAGCCAGTCTAGCTTTTAAAGCATTTAGTCATCTTGAATGAATTGCTCCCATTTCCTACACGCATTGAAACAACCTCAGCCTCCCCCATAATTGCAGATCTGTTCCTCTATAATGAATCTCTGTGTTGCAGACATGATGGTCATCAGCAGGAAAGAACCTTTGGCTCAAGAAACATAGGTCTCTGCTAGCTGAGCAAAAGGAGAATCCATATAGTCCAGCAATAACAAAAGTTTGCATAATTTCTGTGGGCCAACCATTGCATTATCACTGCCTGTGCTGTAGCTATGCGACAGACAGAAGACTGCAGTCTGCAAAGCTGTCAATACTACCCCTTATACCAGCATTAAAAATACATGAAGAGAAGTCTAGCATTTGAGAAAGCAGGTACAATATTTGCTATGCTGTCTACCACCATAAGAATGTGGATTAGAAAAAAATAATAGAGAACTATAGAGTTTGTAGCACTAGTTCAACAGGATTCTTCTCTGCATCTCAGGCAGTCTGAGACCAAAAAACAAATGCCAGTGGACGTAGGTGCTGGAACTAGGGGTGCTGGGGTTGCTGCCCCATCCCCTGGCTTGAAGAGGTTTCCATTATATACAGGGTTTACAGTTTGGTTCAATGGCTCTCAGCACCCCCACTATAAAAAATATTCCAGCACCCCGCCAGTGTGTAGCAGCTAGGCTGACCAGACATCCCGATATTAGGGGCTTTGTCTTATATATACAACTATATCCCTTCCTCCTCCCCTGAAGAAAAAGTGTCTTGATTTTTCTCAGTTATCTGGTCGCCCTAGTAGCAGCTGTGACTGTGCTATATTGTAAAATAGAGATGCAGAGTATTGAAAGGCAGTAGCCATGGTACAGTGAAAACATTTTTCTTCTTTGCCTTTGGGCACATTCTCAGATTAACCATAGCCTGGCTTTTCTTTGTTTATACACAGAGGTGGTACTAGCCCATTGGGGGCCCTAAGCAAGAATATTCCCCCCAACACATAATAAAAAGAGAGTGGGGGCCCCCTTGAGCTGCTCAGGGTCCTAAGCAAATGCTTAGTCTGCTTATGCCTAGTGCTACCTCCAAATGTACAGTTCTGTATGGGTCAAATATTGTTGATAATTCCAAGCAGTCCTCAAAGCACATTTTTGATTTGTCCCTGACCTTCAAAGCCTAAGCATCTTCACTTTATCTGCTATTCTATACTCCACTTTTTCCCCTTAATTGCAAACATTTTCTAAACTGAAAGTGAATTATTGTAGTGTCATTCATATGTTATAGTTTCATTCATATGCACTGTATCCCAAATCACTTTCCTGTGTTAGTAATGCAAGACATCGGACAATATATGACATGGATGACAGGAAACAGGTGGGTGTTAAATAATAATCATACAATAATAGTAATATTAACTAAATAGGTGCAACATCACATTTTCAGTTACATCTTAAAGGCATGTCCAATTGTCTCTCCAGTGTCCCTGCTTCTTGGTGTAAGCAGCTTATGTTCCTTATGTTATCATGATAACAGGGGTTATTACCAGGTGATGAAATATCATGAGGTCATGAGTAGATCATGGAAATCAATAACTAATATTCAGAGCATTCTAAAATGAGTACATTCATTACATTACCACATGAGGAGTAACCATGCCTGGAATACTGGGCTAATTTAATCTGTGGTATACCTTCATTGCAGCCTCAATGCAGTTACATCAGCAATGACTATAGTCCATCATGTTTAATTCTAGGCATCTCATAACAGAAATTAAAGGGAATTTAGAGAAGAACAACAAAAATGATCAGGGGCTGCAGTGGTTGAAGAAAGATTAAAAGCGCAAACTCTGATAAGTGTAACATCTCTTGAGATCCGAGTACTGTACTACAGTAGTGTGTGTATATTGCAAACCTGTGGCTACACTCACACATACACAATCACAAGCATCAACTAAACTGCATAGATGCAACCCAGAATCTTCAGCTTCAAAGACATAGTTTTGTAGTATCTCCATTACCTATTTATAGTATTAGGGTAAACTGCCTCAACTATAGTGTGGCATACAAAAGTGGTAAACCGATATTATTCTCTTATAGACTTTAAGGTCAGAAGGGACCATCGTGATCATCTAGTCTGACCTCCTGCACATTGCAGGCCAACCTCACCCACCCACTCCTGTAATAAACCTCTAACCTCTGACTGAGTTACTGAAGTCCCCAAATCATGGTTTAAAGATTTCATGTTACACAGAATTCACCATTTACACTAGTTTAAACCTGCAAGTGACCCATGTCCCATGCTGCAGAGGAAGATGAAAAACCCCTGGGTCTCTGCCAATCTGACCCAGGGGAAAATTCCTTCCTGACCTCAAATATGGCGATCAGTTAGATCCTGGGTATGTGGGCAAGACCCAGCAGCCAGACACCTGGGAAATAATTCTCTGTAGTAACTCAGAGCCCTCCCCATCTAATGTTCTATCTCCAGCCATTTGGGATTTTTGCTACTGGCAGTCATTGATGGGCCACATGCCATCATAGGCAGTCCCATCATACCATCTCCTCCATAAATTTATCAGCTCAGTCTTGATGCCAGTTAGGTTTTTTGCTCCCACTGCTCCCCTTGGAAGGCTGTTCCAGAACTTCACTCCTCTGATAGTTAGAAACCTTTGTCTAATTTCAAGCCTAAACTTGCTGATGACCAGTTTATTTCCATTTGTTCTTGGGTCCATGTTGGCGCTTACCTTAAATAACTCCTCTCCCTCCCTGGTATGTATCCCTCTGATGTATTTATAGAGAGCAATCATATCTTCCTTCAGCCTTCTTTTGGTTAGGCTAAACTAGCCAAGCTCTTTGAGTCTCTTCTCATATGGTAGTTTTTCCATTCCTCAGGACCATCCTATTAGCCCTTCTCTGCACCTGTTCCAGTTTAAATTCATATTTCTTAAACATGGGAGACCAGAACTGCACACAGTATTCCAGATGAGGTCTCACCAGCGTGTTGTATAATGGTTCTACACTTTCATTTAATAATAATAATAATAATAATTAATAATAATCCATTATTATTATTATTTATTTCTGTCTAGGAGCCCAAGTCAGAGTCCTGTGTTCACAGCACTGAACTAGGATTCAGGTGATGTGGATCAATTCCTGGCTGTGCTACATGCTTCCCTGTCACTTGGGGGCAAGTCCCCATTCTCCACTCTGTCTCAGTTCATGTAAAATGAAACACGACCCTACCCCACAGGAGTGTGCTGTGGATAAATTCCTTGTTCCAGAGATTCTCAGATATTGTGGTGATGAATGGGAACCCTAGTAGTGCCAGAAGAACTGCAAAAGTGGCCCGAAGGGGGGAGGGGGAGTAAGGGAAGGGGCTCCGCTGTTATGCCACCTTGGCTCCAGTCAGGGGCCTAGGGAGGGGGACGCCCCCGTTGCACTGCCCCCGAGTTCATGTTCTCACAAGTGGGTATGGGGGTCGATGCCCCCCCCCTCCCGCGCCTATGCTGTTAACACATGCAGAGCCAGTATATCAGTATACTACATGTGGAATGTGAGTCCAGTATATTCCTGGTATAGATGGTTGCATGGATGCGCTGTGGCAGCTGAGATTTGTGTATGCTATTTCTGTGCACGTGTGTAGTAGGTGTATTTGCCTGTCTGACCTTGTGTGTGTGAGGAGCTGGGGTGAGTGATTTATTTGTACACTGGGATGTACACACAACACAGTACGTGTGTGCAGCAGGTGCCTCTGTGCATGCAGGTGTGGGGGAGGGTGGGGGTGTAAATCCACCTATCTTCAGACGCGTGTCCATGTGGAGCATGTGCCTGGGCGCGTGCCCACGTGCCGCGGGAAGGGAGCAGGGAGAGGGGAGCGGGAGCTGACCAGGGGCTTGTGCCCCTCCCTGCCTCCCTCCCTTTCCGCTGGCTCCCGCGAGGCTGCAAGTGTCGCCGCTGCCGCTGGGGGATCTGCGGGAGATGCTGCCGCTGCTGCCGCCCTGGCCGGCGCCGGAGGAGGGGTAGGAGCGGGGGCAGCCCGAGCAGCTGGAGCATCTCCGCAGCCACAGCGCGCAAGCTGCTGCCTCCCCTCCGGCGGGGCACCGAGCTGGGCGCCGCCGAGGCAGCGAGCCGACCCCAAGGCGGAGCGGGGCAGGAGGTGAGCAGGGCTAGGGAGGGGCGGGGAGCCCGGGGGCGCTGCTACCTCCCGGCTGCAAGCAGAGGGTGCCCCAGAGAGGGGACGCGCCGCTTCCTCGGCCGCTCAGGGCTCCTAGCTGGTCCAGCTCGGCTCTCTCGGTAGGCAGGCCGGCGGGACCGCCAGGGGCCGCGCTCCCCCTGCGGCTGGACTGGACCTGGGGAAGTCCGACCTGCACCTCGCAAGGTCAGCCCGGGATCGGGGCCAGTGACTAGACATGGCCTTGGCACCCCTTCGCGCGAGCTGCCTTCACCCGCGGGGGGGAGGTGAGTTTGCTGAGCAGCCCGGCCAAGGCTGAGGAGCGAGGGCGGGCGGGCATCGGGGCGGCTTTGCGCCAGTGACTGCGGGAGAGGAGAATGTGCTTGGAAGTGAGGCGCGAGCAAACACCCCAGCTAAGTCCAGAGCTGCTAGTGGTACCAGCGCACCGCTTTGCCCCCTTCAGCTCCCAGCTCCTTGGGGGCATTGATTTTTAGTGCAGGTTCTGTTGTGCTCGCATCAGCCCAGGACTTAATTCACCTGCTTTTCTTCTTGAGCAAAGGAACTGACAGCTGATATGTTTTGGTTGATTTGGAAGGTTTTCACCGATGGGGACAAAAAGTGGGACGCACAGTGTGAAAGCGTACTGTTTTGCACAAATCCGATTCCAGGCCTAAAAGGTGTTCATGCCTTTGGTTATATGTACCGAGGTTAAGTGCCATCCTATGATGCATGGCTAGAAGGAACATGTTGTAGCATAAAATTCTGCTGCTGGGCTTTTCTGGTGCCTCTCTAGAGTTGTCCTTGGATACTTTGGAAAATGGGAGTTTTAGAGCATTTTGAAAGGGGTAATGGTAAGAAGGCAAATGATTAATGTGCCATTGAAATAACAGGAATTAAATAGTGAACTGTTTCCCAATATTGTAGTCCTTACTCAGGCAAAACTTTCATTAAGGACTGATTTTAAAACCCGTGAATTTGGCCCTAAAGTATTTTGTAAATATACATGTCCAAGTGAAAGAAAATTAATTGGCAAGCAGTACTACTCATACATGTTTTCTCAAGGTGAAGGTTTATGGAGAAATTAGTGGAGCTAAGACAATTACCTAAAAATAAAACTATTTAGTCACATATTTTATAGAAATCACACAGGCTGCAAAAAATTGTCTCAAATATGCTTGATGGAAAATGAATAATAAAAATAGTATCTCAGAAAATGTACCAAAAGTATTTGCCTGGTAGATTATGATACCATTAAAAGAGATTTCATCCTAAGTATAAAGAAACATTTTGTGAACTAAGCAACAGGGGGTCCTGTGGCATCTTTGAGACTAACAGAAGTATTGGGAGCATAAGCTTTCGTGGGTAAGAACCTCACTTCTTCAGATGCAAGAGAACTAACATTTTGTGAACTAACATATCTTGCTCTGAAGTTTTCATTTTGGCCTCAAATTTCATAGAATGTTATTGTAAAATAATCTTGACATTTTTACTTTGATTTTATAAAATATTTTTCTATTTTACTTTTTCTATTGGAAAGAGTAATTCCTGAGGTGGATCCTCCAATTACATGGCTACCCTGCTCACAGGTTAACTCCCCTTAATTTCTTTGGGTCAGACTCTCTGGTCTGCTAAATCAATTTTGCACTGCCTATTTCACTCATATAGCACAAAGTGAGCTTAATTCTGCTGGAGATTCCTCTCGGAAAATTTCCCCTGTATAGAGGCAATCTCTGCCAATGTAGAGACTCTGTTTCCTCTTACAACAGCTCCATCACCTGCCAGAAGAGTAGGAGGGGCAAGTCTGAGGAGGATAGGGAGTGTGGCTGAGAGAGGCATTGTTGTGGCTGGTTCCCTGCCTCCCTGAGGTACCTAGTGCCAACAACATAAATTAAAGTTGCTACCCAGTATTTTTAATGTATGCCAGGGCTGGGCAGCTAAGAATCAGCTAGCCACAATCCCACTTCTCCTTTTATTGCTCCCAAGCTCTGTTCAGATACAGAATTCATAGAATATCAGGGTTGGAAGGGACCTCAGGAGGTCATCTAGTCCAACCCCCTGCTCAAAGCAGGACCAATCCCCAGACAGATTTTTACCCCAGATCCCTAAATGGCCCCTTCAAGGATTGAACTCATAACCTTTAGTTTAAGAGGCTAATGCTCAAACCACTGAGCTATCCCTCCCCCAAGCCCTTAGTTTAAATAAGAAATGCAAGTTTATGCCTTAAGGATGTAGAACCCAGTCCTGCTCCTACTGAATTCAATGTGAGTTCTGTCATTGACTTCAGTGGGACCAGGATTGGGTTCACATGTGTTTTCATTAGATTTATTGAAGTGGTAAAATGTGAGTAATGTGATTATTAAAAATATTTTTAATGGGGCTAAATGACTAGGTAGTAAAGTGACTGGGTAGTTGTGCAGCTTAAAGAAATGTTTTAGTAACCCATGTTTAATGGAATAAACTAAAAGCTATTGCAGTGGTTGTGCAGTGTAGATTAGTGAAAAATAGAGCAGTTTTAAAGCAAATTGATGGGTGACAAAGAGGATTAGTAATGAACTACAGAACTAGCTGTTCACTTCTATGTCATCTCTCTCAGTCCAGCTCAGGTATATAGTGACTTGTGTTTGGTGGCCTGTATGAAGTGATTTGTTTTCAGCTCACTTCCAAATGGATAGGTGGTCTCATCATAAAAACTGCTATCACACTGTCATCTCAGCAGTCTCCACATGGAGGCCAAGGACTGAATGGGGTATGAAGATGTTATGTCTACACTGCAATGTAAGCCCAGGGTTAGTAGTAGAACTCGAGTTAGCACACCCTGGGTTTGTTAAACTAGGGCTTGAGCATCTACACTCATTTAGAATCATAGAATATCAGGGTTGGAAGGGACCTCAGGAGGTCATCTAGTCCAACCCCCTGCTCAAAGCAGGACCAATCCCCAGACAGATTTTTGCCCCAGATCCCTAAGTGGCCCCCTCAAGGATTGAACTCACAACCCTGGGTAACATGTGGAAACTTAAGCATTCTAGCTCTTGCATTACCGCTTTAAGGCAGAGTTTATCACTGTGCCCGTGCTATAAGCAGTTCCTGAGCATACTTCAGGGCTTCATCTGGTTGCATAAAAGATTTTATATCCTTTTCTGGGGATTATTTTTAAAACAGCTGGATAGGGGGTGCTGCAGGTGTGACCGACACACCTGAAACTTCCTCACTGGGTCATTCTAGTTTATAGAGGTTCTTATGACAAGCGTGGCATTGTAGGATCCAAGCTTATAGTCTATGCATCCTTTGGCACTACACAGAAATCTTGGGAAAACATGATGTGCTTGCTGTTATGTGCAATGGAATCTTAAAGCTGCTAGTGTCTCGGGATGTTCCTGCCATTGCAAAGTCCTATTTTGGGTCAGTTCCCTGCTGGGTTAGGTGGTGATTTTGTCATTTGTAACCTAGGTTAGGAATTGTTGATCCCTAGGTCCCAACCTGGGGTATCTGCGTTTACACTGCATTATGCAAGCCTGACTCCAATCATCCATATCCCAGACTTCCTAGTGCCCTTTCAAAATGTGGCTACTCTAGCCTTTTGTTCATGGTGCAATGTGGAAAAACATGACTGTCCACCAGACTTGACTCTCTAAAGGACAAAAAAAGTTGGCCCGTGGGATTGTGGGATACTTTTTGCAGACTCCCAGAGCACTAGTCCAGTGGGGCTGTGTCTACACTGCAAAACAATAGGGCTTGAACTCTGGGTCCTGGCTTGACTCAGGCTCGGACCCAGGGCCGTCCTTAGGCATACGCAGAATACGCAGCTGTGTAGGGCACCACGTAATTTGGGGCACCAAATTTTATGGTGCCCTAGGCAGCTGCATGCTGTGTATGCAGCGCTGGCTCCAGTGGCCGGCTCCAGTGGTCAGCCCCATCCCCCGGCCAGCCCCCCTGCTCTGCCCCTGCCCTTGCCCTTGACCTGCCCCCATTTGACCGCTTTCCCCAAGCCCCCACCCCTGCTCTGCCCCGCCCCGCCCCACCTCTTCCCACCCCTGCTCCACCCCCACCCTGCCCCCATTCCACCCCTTCCCCCAAGCCCTCTCCCCCAAGCGACGCGGCCCGCGGGATTAGCGGGGGTACTGGAGCCAGCAGAAGGGGTCGGGCCTGCCCCCGCACTCACCAGTGGTGGCGTCAGGAAGCAGAGCGACTTGGCCCCAGCCCGCTCTCCTCCGCCAGCTCCCAGCTGCGTTGCTCCGCTTCCTGCCGTCGCCGCTGGTGAGTGCGGGGGCAGGCCCGACTCCTTCCTCCAAGCCTCCTCCCCCCAAGCGACAGGGCTGGGAGCTGGGGGAGCAGAGTGGGCTGGGGCTGAGTTGCTCTGATTCCCGCCACCACAGGTGAGTGCGGGGGCTTGGGGGGGGGGCGACTCCTGCTCCCGGCACCAGGCCCCCCGCTAATCCTCTGCGCTGCCCTTGGCCTTCCTGCCCTGCTGCTGCCCCCCACAGCTCCTGCCCCCGTGGTCCTGCAGCCCTTGAGCGCAGCCTTCCCACCTCGGAGGGGCTGGCCCCCCCAGCGGACCGGCCGCTCCCCCTGCAGGGGAGGAGGCTGCAGGTGCTTGGGCTGCGTAGGGCACCACCACAGGTAGGGACGGCCCTGCTCGGACCCTCCACCTCACGGGGGTCCTGGAACTCTGGGTTAGCATGATTTGTGTGTCAACTGAAGCAGGGTTAGGATTGAGCCTGACTTCACTTTCCCTTCTAGAAAGGGCAGAGGCATGTTGTTGGGGCAGTCTGTGCTGCTGTTGCCTAAGCTGTACTTTATGTTGTGCTGTAAGCATGGGTGCATCTACACAGCAACCCCCGCCCCCCTGCCCAACCCCTTGCAGCAGCAGGTCTCAGAGGCTGGATCAACTGACCTGGGCTCATGGGGCTTGCGGTGTGGGGCTAAAAATAGCAGTATAGGCATTTGGGCTTGGGCTGGAGACTCTTCACCTTCACCTGGCTTCAGAGTGTGAGCTCCTGCCCAAGTCTGGATGTCTACACTGCTATTTTTAGCCCCTTAGCATGAACCCTGCAAGCTTGAGTCAGTTGACCCAGGCTCTGAGACTCATTGCCGTGGGTCATTTTGTGCTGAGCAGATGTACTATAAGGGGAGGACTTCAGACTCCATGTCTATCAATCTGGTACCTTTTGCACAGTTTTCAAACCTCAGTGCTTTAAAAACATAATTCATATTTTTATAATTCTTTTATTAAATCAACATAAAACCTGTCAGTGAAACTTTGTGTTGCTTGGGAAAATGACAAAGCTTAGGCTGGCCATCAATAAACTCCCGTTTTATCTGCATATGTACTGCTGGTTGCAAACAGCTCCTACTGCATAAGTTGATATGCCTCTCAGTCACTTATTAACTGCAGGAGTTAGGAATGCTTTACCTGCGCTAATTGCTGCCGAGCATTGTAAGATCATTGTCCACCCAACTGTCCATTAATAGAGTGGAGCGCTGACAGAACTGGTAGCTTTAGTGTTGAATTTTTGCACCTGTCACATCTAGGGCTATTTCAAGTGTGAATGCCACATTTCTGCAGAGTCAAGAAAATCTTGCCTGCTGAACTCATTAGCATGCAAAATACACTGGTTTGTAATCAGTTCCCATGTTGCTATAATACACATGTGGTCTAATGGTTAAGGCAGCAGACTGGGATTCAGAAACCTTAATTCTTTTCTGGGCTTGGCCTCTGACCCTGGGAAGCCACTTCCTCTCAGTTTGCCCCGCTGTAAAATGGGGATACTAATATCTACTTCCTGGTGTTCTGTCTTGAGGATTAATTGAGGTTTGTAAGGCCTACTGAAATCCCCAGGTGAAAGGCTCTATATACGTACAAAGTAGTATTATTACTATTGGTTGTTGGGCCAGTTTTTCAAATGCTCTTTCAAATGTGCATCTTTGACTTGGTCAGAAGCAACTCCCAATCCACTATACATTGGGGTGCTCAAATTTGCACATTTGAAAGTTTGTCTTGTTATTACCTAAGGCTCTGGCTACACTACAGAGCTTACAGCGGTGCAGCTGTATTGATGCAGCATTGCTGCTGTAGTGCTTTAGAGCATACACTCTAAGCCAATGGAAGAGAGCTCTCCTGTCGACTTAATTACTCCATCTACTGCGAGCAGCGGTAGCTATGTCAGCGGGAGAAGCCGACATAGCACAGTGCACACCAGCGCTTAGGTCGGTGTAACTTACGTTGCTCGGAGAGGTGTCTTATTCATGCCCTTGAATGACATGACTTATATTGACTTAAGCTGTACTGTATACATAGCCTCAGAAAGTGTCTTGGAATTGCCAAGTTAAAAGATACTGTCCAGGCTAGGAAGCTCAAAATTTGAACTTTTAAAAAGATATCACTCTGCAACTCCTTATGATTATAATCACCCATCCTCATGTCTACTGTAGAGTCAAATTTGGGGAGAAGTCCTGAGATCTCCAGTTCCTCTTCTCTGGCATCTTCAGGGGTGGTCAACTGACTGCTGCGACCCTTATGCCCAGCTAACTGCCCACCCCCACATTCTGCAGTCTTCAAGAAGGAGTAGCAAATAGATTCACTGTCTCTGAAAACTTCCCCTACCCTTTGTCTGTCTTATCTATTTTGATTGTAAGTTCATTGGAGCACGGACTGTCCCTTAATATGTGTTTGTATATCAGCTAGCTCAGTGGAGCCCTGATTTCCATAGGTTCTAGGTGCTATTGTCATACAAATAAATAATGGATGTAAAAGGTGCTTCTCCGGTCCCACTATTGACTTTTTAAACATTGTTTATACCATTGAGGCCTATCAAAATGTGCTGCACAGAATGGGGATCCATGTGAAGAGGGAGCCAACTGTAAAATGAATGAAGCAGGCAGTGCTCAAGGTTTCATATGACATCCAATGTTGTTTAATACATTTATTAATGATCTGGAAATGAAGGTGAGCAGTACGGTGATAACATTTGCGCAAATGATTCAAAACTTGTCCATACAAGAATGTAAGTAACTTCAGAGGACCAGACCAAGCTAGGTGAATGGTGGGCAAGAACAATGGCAACTGAAGTTCAGTGTTGATAAGTACAAAGCATTGCACATGAGAGGGAAAATGTAAATGACTCATATAACTTAACAGGTTTCTAAATTAACAGTTTCAATTGAAGAAGAATATCTGGGCATCACCGTGGTCCCATCAACAAAGATATTTGCCTAATGACCACCTATGATCAAAAAGCAAACAGGATGTTAGCATGCATAAGGAATGGGATGGAGAATGATATGAAAAGTATGATAACACCACTAAATAATGAAAGGTTTCAGAGTAGCAGCCGTGTTAGTCTGTATCCGCAAAAAGAAGAACAGGAGGACTTGTGGCACCTTAGAGACTAACAAATTTATTAGAGCATAAGCTTTCGTGGACTACAGCCCACTTCTTCGGATGCATAACTATCAAGTTATGCATCCGAAGAAGTGGGCTGTAGTCCACGAAAGCTTATGCTCTAATAAATTTGTTAGTCTCTAAGGTGCCACAAGTCCTCCTGTTCTTCTTTTTACCACTAAATAAATATACGGTTCACCCTCATTTGAGAGACCATGTCCAGCACAAGTCACTCCATCACAATCCAAAACACTGCAGACTTAGAAGTGATTCAGACAAGGCTGATGGAAACAGTGAGAGGCATGAAAAACCTCTTGTGTGACGAGAGATTGAAAAGATTGTTCACTTTAGAGAACAGATGAATAAGAGGAGGAGCCATGATAAAAGTATAATAAGAGTAAGAATAGTGAATGCTAAACAGAAGGTGGATTGAGAGATTCTGTTTTCTGTATTGTAACACAAGAACAAGGGGATGATTAATAAAATTGAAAGGCAGCAAATTCAGAATTGATAGAAATACTTTGTCATACAAGACTGTGGAACACATTGCCACAGGATGCTGTTGATTAGCAAGATTTAAAGAGGAACTGGAATTTATATAGATAACAAGAATATCCAGAGTTGTTATAGTTAATAATTCTTTAAAAAGGGGTTTTAGAAGGCAGATAAAACTTAAGGATTAAGGGTTTTACCCAATTTTAACTGTTAGTGGCTAGCATGAAAACTTGAAGGAGGCAAATTATCCCACATCTGTCTCCTGTAGAGTTTCTTGCACCTTCTTCTGCAATATCTGGTTCTGATCATTGTGGGGGACAGGATACTGGACTACTTGTATTGATAGAGCCATAGATTTCATGGCCAGAAGGGACCATTATGATCATCCAGTCTGACCTTCTATAACACAGACCATAGAACTTCCCCCAAATAATTCCCAGAACATATTTAAAAAAAAATCAGATCTTGATTTGAAAATTGTCAGTGATGGAGAATCCATCATGACTCTTGGTAAGTTGTTCCAGTGGTTAATTACCCTCACTCTTCCACTTATTTCCAGTATGAATTTGTCTTGCTTCAACTTCCAGACATTGGATCATGTTATACCTTTCTCTGTTAGACTGAAGACCACATTATTGAATATTTGTTCCCGATTTAGTACTTAGAGACTATAATCAAGTCACCCACTAACTTTCTCCTTGTTAAGCTAAATATATCGAGCTCCTTGAGTCTATCACTGTAAGGCATGTTTTCTAATCCTTTAGTCATTCTCATGGCTCTTCTCTGAAATCTCTCCAATTTATAAACGTCTGTCTTGAATTGTGGACACCAGAACTGGACACAGTATTCCAGCAGCAGTTGCCCTACTGCCAAATACAGAGGTAAAATAACCTCTATACTCCTTCTCAAGAATTTCCTGTTTATGCATCCCAGGATCACATTAGCTCTTTTGGCCACAGCTGACAGGGAGCTCATGTATTCACCACAACCCCCACATCTTTTTTAAAATGAGGAGTACTTGTGGCACCTTAGAGACTAACAAATTTATTTGAGCATAAGCTTTCGTGGGCTAAAACCCACTTCATTGGATGCATGCAGTAGAAAATACAGTAGGAAGATATATATACACAAAGAACATGAAAAAATTTCTCCTGCTGATAATAGCTCACCTAATAGCTCACCTTAATTAATTACTCTTGTCACAGTTGGTATGGCAACACCCATTTTTTCATGTTCTCTGTGTATATATGTCTTCCTACTATATTTTCCACTGCATGCATCCGATGAAGTAGGTTTTAGCACACGAAAGCTTATGCTCAAATGCATTTGTTAGTCTCTAAGGTGCCACAAGTACTCCAGGTTTTTTTGCTGATACAGACTAACATGGCTACCACTCTGAAATCTTTTTTAGAGTCACTATTTCCCAGATTTAAGTCCCCCATCCTGTAAGTATGGCCTGCATTCTTTGTTCCTGGTGTATACATTTACATTTAGCTGTATTAAAACTCATACTGTTTGTTTACTCCCAGTTTACCAAGTGATCCAGATTGCTTTGAATCAGCGACCTGTCCTTTTCATTATTTATTACTCCCCCAATTTGGGTTACCTGCAAACTTTATCGGTGATGATTTTGTTTTCTTCTAGGTCACTGATAAACATCTTAAATAGTTTAGGGCCAGAAGAAAGCCCATCAGGACTCTACTAGAAACAAACGCATTTGATGATGGTTTCCCATTTACAATTTCATTTTGAGACCTTTCAGTTATCCATACAGAGGCAAAAAAGCAGGCTGGTGAAAAGAAACAAGGCTACGGAAGGAATATAGAAGGCAGAGTGAGCACTGATTCTAAAGATGAGAATATTTTTTAGTGAGTGATGCTGAATGTGATTTAACAAATAATTAAAAGTTTTAGTTTATTACGTATAGACCAGATTCTGCCCTGGACCTCTGTATAAACTTCCTATTGACATCTGTGGGCGAGCTACTGTGGTTCAAGAGGAGTATGAGTTCTAAATGTATGCCCTAGCCCATAGACTACAATTAAACGTGGAATTCAACTTTCTCCAAAAATGAATTTGTAGTTCTGCGTGAACCATATACTTGTTTGTTCACACAAGCATTCCTGAAACAAATTGACAAAAATCAAAGTCTGTTCATAGATAATTCACAAACCAAAAAGAGGCTAAATTATCTGAGTAAGTTGATTGTGAGCTGTTCACCCAGCTTTAATAGCAACATAGAGTAATGGTGAAAATGGGCCAGCATGTACAGAGCCTTAAAATTAACTCAATAACTACAACACAACTAGCGCTTCATTAATATATCTCACAGTGAATATACTACTGCTGTTTAATACAGTTATAGGAACTCCTCACTTAAAGTCATCCCAGTTAACGTTGTTTCGATGTTACGTTGCTGATCAATTAGGGAACATGCTCGTTTAAAGTTCTGAAATGCTCCCTTCTAACGTCCTTTGACGGCCGCCTGTTTTGTCCACTGCTTGCAGGAAGAGCAGTCTGTTGCAGCTAGCTGGTGGGTGTTTGGAACCAGGGTGGACCAGCACCCAGGGCCGGCTCTAGGCACCAGCACTCCAAGCATGTGCTTGGGGCAGCACTTTCCAAGGGGCGGCAGTCCGGCTTCTTTTTTTTTTTTTTGTTATTTGGGGGTCAAAAAGCCCAGAGCCAGCCCTGAGGGGAGGTGAGCTGTGGCGGTGGGGGGCGTGGGGAGGGCCACAGGAAGTAACCTTGGGGGGGCAGAGGAACCGCTGCCCCCCCGCCCCCCAGCTCACCTCCGCTCCACTGCCACCTGCTCCCCCGAGCGTGCTGCCGCTCTGCTTCTCCCCCCTCCCTCCCAGGCTTGCCACTCGAATCAGTTGTTTTGCGGCAAGCCTGGGAGGGTGGGGGGGAAGCAGAGCGGTGGCGCGCTTTGGGGAGCAGGCGGCAGTGGAGCGACCAAACCCAAGCTACCGCTCCTTCCCTTCGCATCTCACCCAGCACCTCTACTTAGGAAGCTGCATTGGGGTGCTGTCAGAGTTTCACTGGTAGACATTGGACATGATGCCGATGAGTCATGCTTCCAGATTCACTCCTGCAAAGCCCTTCCACCCTATCATCACAGAGATGTGCTCTCTGGTGATGTATACATTGATCTACCCTGCACCATCTAGGTTTTCCTGGAAAGTCCCTCATTCAAGCATGACCCAAGCTATGCCCTGCTTACGCTTCTGAGTTGTGACAAACTTCTAACCCAGCCAAATTAGAAACAGCCACACTTACAGCAAACACACTGATCCATTTGCTTGCATGATAGATCCCTTTCACACACAGTCTTTGTCTGGCTTTATCTTTTTTAGGCTATATATATAATATAGTCTTTTGTCCAGTGAAAAAAATTTCCCTGGAACCTAACCCCCTCATTTACATTAATCATTATGGGGAAATTGGATTCGCTTAAGATTGTTTCACTTAAAGTCACATTTTTCAGGAACATAACTACAATGTAAAGTGAGGAGTTCCTGTATTTAGAATATTCAGCAATTAGAAACACATTTTTCAATTTACATTTACTTGACTAGAAAGATACTAGTAACTTTTCAAATGAATAACAAGTAGTTATAAATTGCACAATCAGCTATTTAAGAAACAGTTGAACAAGTTTTTTAAATACACACATTACCTAGAAAAAAAGCAATATCTGAACTTTATTAAGAAATATGAGGGCAGATGACATAAAACATACAAATGAGATACATTTCTAACACAGAAACAAGAACTCTAATATTACAACCCAGACTTTACTGAACACTGAGGGATTTTAGAAATCCATGTATGAATTTTCTTTAGTTAACAATTGCAACATTCACTGTAGCCATACAAGGTGGGCTGGAAGTCAGAATTTATTTAAGACAATCTAAGATATTTGTAAGTGCTTATCACCATTGTATTAAGACACAATGCAGTAATGTCTATTTTTTCACACACAAAAAGTTGTAAATATGGACAAGGAAGGAAAAAAATCATAATTCTTAGTTAAGAATAATGCAATAGTGACACTTCCACTGCTTAATGATACACATTTCCTCCTAAATGAAATTTTTTAAGTGAACTAGAGTTCATATACTGTTAGGGGAAGGGATTATGAGATGTATGCCTGTTAATTAAGAGAACAAAATTTTCACTAATAGAGGTGGCAGTAGGTTTGCAAATCTAGAACTGTAATCCTTTCCCTGAGACTCCCTTCAGTATTACAGACTCACAGAAATTAAAGATGGAAAAGGCTTGTTGCAGTAGGTACTTTGCCTATCTCCTCCCATGCATGCAACTTTAACCTAGAGTAACCTTACATCTGTCTTGAGGCCTGATCCTACACCCCTGAAGCTAGAGGAGTTTTACCATTGGCTTCAGTGAGTACAGGCTTGAACACTAGGGGCTCGGTCCACAAAAGGGATTTAAACATTAGATATTGCAATGACTAATGATTAGCCTTCTGCCACCCAGTGGAATCCACAACCCTGCATTAAGGGGCATAAGAAAGGTATTCTTCAGAAACCAGGAAGGAACATGAGCACGGAGCCATCTGAGGAGGGAAGTGGTCTAAGCATCACCCCTCAAAACAGAGGCACCTCCTTCCACTCAGGATTTGCAGCTGTGAGCCCTCTCCTGGGGGTAGGTGCCTAAGCCAGGTCAGCTCTTTCTCTCTAAATAAATAAATAAATGAGATGAGTGCCCTAACCACTGGTCGGTGGGGGTATTCTGGAGTTTCTGCTGAAAATGTTCCATTATGAATAAAACACTCAAATATTCATTGGGATGGCAAGTGAGAATGACTCTATAGCTTGTGGTTAGGGCACTCACCTAGGAAGTTAGAGAACTGTGTTCAAGTCTCTAGTCTACAGCAGGTAGTGACGGCTCTTAAAAGGAGGCAGTTGGGTGTGGGGAGACAGTGATATACTAGTCAGCCTCTGAGAATCCCTATTAGATTGGACCTCACAGGCAAGATAGGCAGAGGAATGCCTAGCTTGAAGATCCTGCATGGGCTAAAGGCACTGGGCTTGAGGCAGGGCCTGATGAAATTCACCCTACAGTACTTAAGGAACGAGTGAAGCAATCTCAGAATTGTTAGCAATTACTCTGGAGGACAGATGAGGTCCCAGAGGACTGGAGAAGGACAAATAAAGTACCTATCTTTAAAAAGGGGAACAAAGAGGACCCACGGAATTATAGACCAGTCAGCCTAGCTTCAATACTGGAACAGACTATTAAACAATCAGTTTGTAAGCACCTAGAAAATAACAGGGTTATGAGGAATAGCCCAACATGAATTTATCAAGAATAAATTATGCCAAACCAACCTGATTTTCCTCTTTGATAGAGTTACTGGCTAGTGGATGGGGGGAAGTTGTAGACATTATATATATTGATTTCAGGAAGGCTTTTTACACCATCCAACGTGACATTTTCATAAGCAAACTAGGGAAATGCCATCTAGAAGAAATTACTATAAGGTGGTTCCACAACGGGTTGAAAGACCATACACAAAGAGTAGTTATCAGCTGTTCTCTGTCAATCCGGGAGTGTCTATATAGTGGGGTGCTGCTAGGGTTAGTCCTGGGTTTGGTAATATTCAATATTTTCATTAATGACACGGATGGTGAACAGGGTGGATTTGATTAAAATCAAATTGATTAAAATCATGATTTAAATCACTAGTCAGGAAGACTCGATTTAATCACGGATTTCTACATAAAAGTGCATTCTTGTTGGTTGTTATAACCTTAATACATATTCTTCACAACTCAGAGACAGATGTAGGTTTCATTTTTAGAAGGTACACACTATACATTTTTAAAGTGATTTATTTTGAAAACTTTTCAGATTAGTTTTACAGCTATCTCAGAAAATGAATGATCGTTTGGTTATTTCATTTACCAAAGGTAACTGAAGCAGATATTTATGAAGTTATTGGGAGGTGAACTATCTCCAATTCAACAGTTTAATCATTAATATTTGGAGGATTTTCTTGCCATCCTGTATTAGGAGGAGAACATCATCAGACAGACATTTAAATTGTTTTATTTAACTAAAACAACAGTGTTATGTATTCTGGAATTTTTTCTTCAACAGCAAACATATAATATTTGAACAAAACAAGCATATGAATTTTTGAATTTAGTTAAACATTCAAATTTTTTTTAAAATCAGGTTTTTGTTAAAATTGTTTTTAACTAAAATAGTTAAATGAAATATTAAAAAACCAACAACAAAAATTCAATCAACTATGTCAGCCAGGTCTACATGAGAAACTTAAAATATTGGCTTCTGCAGCTAACTCAGTTGTCTTCACCTTCATTTTCCTGTTTGTTCATAATCTGATAAAGAAAAACAAGCTTTCCTGCTTTTTCAGGACCCAAACGATTTCTCAATTTGGAATGAATTAGTCCGAAGGAAGCAAATATTTTTTCTACACCGGCAGAAGAAGCTACTGCTGTTAAAAGTGAGATTATCACTTCAACAGTCTCTGAATCTAAGTGCTTAAGTGACTTCCACCAGTTCACTGGTGTGACTTCCTTTAAAACATCATCAGCAAACATATATTTCTTGAACGGTTCTTATTCCCAAACTGGGTCTCTTTTATGGCCTGCGGCCATTATAGGTTTTCTCTTCTAGTGAGAGGGGGTAGATCTCAAATCAATGAAGGCTACACTCAGAAAGACCTCAAGACTTCTGGAATATGCTGCTCAAACACTTTTGTTTCTACTGCCTGTCCCTCCTTTCTCACATTTATCTCCAGACTTGTTCTCCTTGTCCAGATCTATTCCACCCCCAGCAATCTTCTATTCATTGAACTTTTTGAAACTTTGCACTTTTAGAGAGAGGTAAAGGATTGACTCTGTGTACACAAATTTGCAGAGGGACAAAAGGGTTGAGATCTGTTATTTCTCACCTCTATACATTATTTATTTATTTAAAAACATTTTTGCTGGAGACACAAATCCACAGTTTGAGAACTGCAAAACTAAGCATCTCTGATGGTATCTTCTAGGCTGAGCACTGAGTCCCATTGGGTAGATAGAAAGATTAACCTAAATAATCTATACAGAAGCCCCTGGAACCCCATAAAAGCAGGTCCCTAATCCATGAATTATTGGAACTCATTTACAAAACTTTTCTTAAACATTACATGAATATATTGTCTCCTACTATAGAATTAGAATTTATAATCCCTATTCCACGATGTGATATCTTTGAGCTATAATATATCTTAATTAAAAAAACTATCTTTAGATAGGTTTTTCCTCAAAAAGCATTTTATAAAAAAAAATCTATTTTTTTAAAAAATCATTGATTTTTATCCACCTTGATGGTGGAGTGGAGAGCATGCTTATAAAATTTGCAGATGACACCAAGCAGGGAGGGGTTGCAAGCACTTTGGAGATCAGGAGTATAATTCAAGATGACCTGGACAAATTGGAGAATTAGTCAGAATTCAGCAAGGTGAAATTCAATAAAGACAAGTGCAAAGTACTTAACTTATGAAAGAAAAATCAAGTGCACAACAAAAGAAAAATGGGGAATAACTGGCTAGATGGTAGCAGTGCTGAAAAGGATCTGGGGATTATAGTGGATCACAAATTATTGGCTTATATACAGTGTGATGCAGTTGCAAAAAGGGCTAATATAATTCTGGGGCATATTAACAGGAATATTTTCATGTAAGCCAGAGAAGGTAATTGTCTCATTGTACTTGGCACTGGTGAGGCCTCATCTGAAGTACTGTGTCCAATTCTGGGTGCCACACTTTAGGAAAGATGTGCTCAAATTGGAGAGAGTCCAAAGGAGAGCAGCAAAAATTATGAAAAGTTTAGAAAACTTACGAGGAAAGGTTAAAAAAACTGAGTATGTTTAGTCTTGAGAAAAGAAGACTGAGTAGGGACCTGATAACAGTCTTCAAATATTTTAAGAGCTGTTATAAAGAGGTCTGTGCTGAATTGTTCCCCATGTCCACTGAAGGTAGGACAAGAAGTAATGGGCTTAATTTGCAGCAAGGGATGTTTAGATTAGATATTAGGAAGAACTTTCTCACTATAACAGTAGTTAAACTCTGGAATAGGCTTCCAAAGGAAGTCATGGTATCCCCATCATTGGAGGTTTTTAAGAACAGGTTGGACAAATATGTGTCAGGGATATTCTAAGTTTACTTGGTCCTGCCTCAGTTCAGGGGGTGGGACTTGATGACTTCATGACATCCCTTCTAGCCCTACATTTCTATGATTTAGGTAGCTTTGTGATTGCCCACCAGCAGAAATTTAAGTATCTAGGGAATTTATGTACCGGCAGGGTTAGTTGGTACCTAATTGGGGGTTTTGAACATAAGAACATAAGAATGGCCATACTGGGTCAGACCAATGGTCCATTTAGCCCAGTATCCTGTCTTCTGACAATGGCCAATGCCGGGTGCCCCAGAGGGAATGAACAGAACAGGTAATCATCAAGTGATCCATCCCCTATCGCCCATTCCCAGCTTCTGGCAAACAAAGGCTACGGACACCATCTCTGCCCATCCTGGCTAATAGACATTGATGGACCTATCCTCCACAAACTTATCCAGTTCTTTTTTGAACAAGTTATAGTCTTGGCCTTCTCAACATCCTCTGGCAAGGAGTTCCACAGGTTGACTGTGCATTGTGTGAAGAAATACTTTCTTTTGTTTGTTTTAAATCTGCTGCCTATTAATTTTGTTTGGCGACCCCTAGGTCTTGTGTTATGAGAAGAAGTAAATAACACTTCCTTATTTACTTTCTCCACACTAGTCATGAATTAATAGACCGCTATCATATCCCCCCTTAGTCGTCTCTTTTCCAAGCTGAAAATTCTCGATCTTATTAGTCTCTCTTCATATGGAAGCTGTTCCATACCCCTAATCATTTTTGTTGCCCTTTTCTGTACCTTTTCCAATTCCAATATATCTTTTTTGAGATGGGGCAACCATATCTGCACACAGTATTCAAGATGTGGGCGTATCATGGATTTATATAGAGGCAATATGATATTTTCTGTGTTACTATCTATCCATTTCCTAATGATTATCAACATTCTGTTAGCTATTTTGACTGCTGCTGCACATTGAATGGATGTTTTCAGAGAACTATCCACAATGACTCCAAGATCTCTTTCTTGAGTGGTAACACTAATTTACACCCTATCATTTTATATGTAGAGTTGTGATTATGTTTTCCAATGTGTATTACTTTGCATTTATCAACATTCAATTTCATCTGTCATTTTGTTGCCCAGTTACCCAGATTTGAGGATTTAACTTTGGATTTAGATGCCTAAAATGGCAGTTGGGCATCTAAATCTGTGGATCTAGACCTGAATTTGTTTTGGGAAAATGGCCGTAATCCAGCAGAACCAAATTTTGAGGCTGTTTCTTACTCATATGGGTAAATATTCCAATTCTGATTTTGTGCATTTGTGGACCAGAGATCAGAATCTCTAAAATTATGCTGTATAAGTGTTAGGGGGAAACATCCCTAACCTTTCATTATCAGGGTTTTAGGATGCAGAATCAATGCTACAAAATCAGGAGAGATCCCAGCAGAAACAGGACAGGTGATAATTTTATAAGAGAGGCCTAAAACAGGAATAGCAGTGGGTGCTTGAGGTCATGATTGATCTAAGAAGAAAGGAGAATAATACATAGCTGGAATGGGATGCTGCCAGGCAGGATTAAGGTGCATTGGCAGAGCTGTAGATGGGCCCAGGATTAGAATAACAGATGATCCTGTTCGGGATCGAGGTGACTGGCAAAGCTCTGTGTTGGAGAAGTTTGCCTGGTGTTGTTAACCTATACTGTGCATAAATCTAGCTTGCACTACAATTTCTAAGAGTATCAAATTCATCCTAAAATTGGGGGAAAAAATTAAAAAGATCATTAAAACAAAAGCCTATGGCATAAACTTAACAGGTTTATATCTGAAAAGCATGCTTAGAGATTTAGCTCCTGCTAGAAAAGTTTAGGATTTATTAAAAGAAGAACAGGAGTACTTGTGGCACTTTAGAGACTAACAAATTTATTAGAGCATAAGCTTTCGTGGACTACAGTGGGTTGTGACCATTACATTGCCCACAGTTATGAGTTACCATGCAGCTCCTTCTAAGCGAGCACATTACTTCTTAAGCTAAAAGCATTAGAGAGAAAACATATAAAAACAATAAAAGTTCCTATACACATGCTAAAAGCTTACTGGAGGTCACCCACCAGTCTTATGGGGCCCTTGTAGGTCAAGTTCTTCCAATCCTTCCATAAGAATTGCTTCCCTCCCTTTCTAAAACTGAAGGCCCTGTCTGTTTGCTGGATCGGAAAGGCGGCCATGAGTCAGGCTATTTGTCCAAAAGTCCTTTCTGTAGCTCCCTGGAGAATCCAGTTTGAACTAGTATGTGCGAGTATCCTCTTGGGGGAGTTACAACCTGGCTGATTTGCTATAATCACCACTCACTGTTTTTAGTTCCCGGAGGAGCTGTGGTAACCCTCCCCCATGGAGTAGAACACAATCATACATAAACTGGTCATTTAAAACAATGGACCCCAAAGATATTACATGGGGTTGCAATGTCTATCACATCTCCCCCTTCGAGAAGTTACATGTAGTCCCAGCCCACAATACATAAACTTATTGTATTGAGGTCTTTCAAGGATATTGCAGGAAATTGCCATATCTGTCACAGAGGTGTTCTCAGAGCTCTAGCTGTCAGAAGAGTAGATGCTAGAAAACATTGACAATTTAAAGAAAGTTACAGACTGTGAAGTCTTACATGTGAACCTGGTAAATTTCAAGAAATGATCATTAAAAATAGAACAACAAAACACATGAAATATTGAGTTATGATATGGTCTAACCAGTATGGTTTCTGCAAAGGGAAATCATGCCTTATTAATCTACTAGAATGCTTTGAACATCTCAATAAAGTAAAGGAGAGTGGCTGACATTGTGCTTCTGCGTTGAATGCTTGGAGGGCTGGGTAGGCAAGGTACCTCAGCCAAGGCCAAAGAGCAAGAGCCCTGGAGCTGTTATATGTATCAACTACAGAAGTGCTATGGGGTGTTAGAGCACTGACCAGACTGGAATGTACGGTTGCAAGACTTCTTCACCAGCGACAAAGGACAGGAATATGATGCAGCTAAAATCTAAAAAGGCCCACACATTTCCCAGAGTCACTACCCTTGATAACAGAACGTCAATGACTGCATTGGCTACTTGGATCACAGCAGCCCCCACAGTAGACTTGCCCACAACAGCAGCAGTGACAGTGAGCTGAGCGGACTCCATGCTTGCCGTGGTATGGTGTCTGCACGGGTAACCCAGGAAAAAAGGTGCGAAACGATTGTCTGCCATTGCTTTCACGGAGAGAGAGGCGACTGACGACATGTACCCAAAATCACCCGCGACAATGTTTTTGCCCCATCAGGCATTGGGAGCTTAACCCAGAATTCCAATGGGCGGAAGAGACTGTGGGAACTGTGGGATAGCTACCCACAGTGCACTGCTCCATAAGTCGATGATAGCCGCGGTAGTGAAGAGGCACTCCGCCGATTTAATGCGCTTAGTGTGGACATAAGCAATCGACTGTATAAAATTGATTTCTAAAAATCGACTTCTATAAAATCGACCTAATTTCATAGTGTAGACATATCCTGAGTGATGGTTTATTGGACCCAACTGAGCTCATTGGGTTGCCAGGCAACTGAGCTTGAGGCAGTTGAGTTCCTGACAGTCATGGTGGATAATCTGCTGAACATGAGCTCCCTCTGTATTTGGCATTGGTGCGACTGCTGCTTGGATGCTGTGTCCAGTTCAGATGTCCACAATTCAAGAAGAATGTTGGTAAATTGTAGAGGGGTCAGAGAAGAACCATGAGAATGATTAAAGGATTAGAAAACATGTCTTACAGTGATTCATTCAAACACAGGCACCAACTTTTTCCTTTGTCCGGTGGTGCTCAACCCTGCTCAGCCCCACACTCTGCCTCCACTCCACCCTTTCCCCCAAGGCCCCACCCCGCCTCACCTCTTCCTGCCCCGCCCTGCCTCTTCCCTCCCAGTTCCACACCTCCCCTGAGTGTGTGTCATCCCTGCTACTCTCCCCTTCCTCCTGCACACCGCAGAACAGCTGATCACGGTGAGCGGAAGGCGCTAGGAGGGAGGGGCCGCTGGCAGATTGGAGGCGCTGGAAGGGTGGAGCTGGCTGCCGATGGGTGCTAAACACCCACTAATTTTTTTTTCCATGGGTGCTCCCTGGAGCACCCACAGTCAGTGTCTATGGATTCAAAAGCTATTTAGCTTAACAAAGAGAAGGTTAAGGTGTAACTTGGTTACAGTCTATTAATATCTACATGGGGAACAAATGTTTAATAATGGTATTTTCAGTGTAGTAGAGAACGGTATAACACGATCCAGTGGCTGGAAGTTGAAACTAAACAAATTTTGCCTGGAAATAAGGCATAAGGCTGACAGTGAGGGTAATTAACCATTGGAACAATTTAGCCAGGGTCATGGCAGATTCTTCATCACAGACAAGTTTTAAATCGAGATTGGCTGTTTTTCTAAAAGATGTGCTCTAGGAATTATTTGGGGTGAGGTCTGTGGGCCTGTGTTACACAGGAGGTCAGAGTAGATGATCACAATGGGCCTTCTGGCCTCGGAATCTATGAAAACTCACTCAAATATCTCACACTCTGGCTGAGTACCCTGAAAAGTCCTGTTCCAGTGTCTTAGGCCTGGTCTCTCTCAGGGGCGTGAAAAATCCACTGGTGTAGAGAGAAGAATTCTTCCATCGACCTAGCTACTGCCTCTCTGGGAGGTGGATTATCTCTGCCGACAGCAGAACCCTTGCCATTGGTGTAGATAATGTTTACTCTGAAGTGCTACGATGGCGCAGCTATGCTGCTGTCGCATTTTAACTGTAGACATACTCTTAATCCCTTACAACGCCCTGTGTCAGGCTCACCCCATTGCGAGTCTCCCAATTCCTCTTTCAGGCTCAGGCCCTTGTCTTCCTCTTGTCCTCTCTAAGGCTTCTATTAAGCTGGGAGCCCAGGCCTCCTGCCACCCAGGCCTCTCTGTTTCTGGCTTGGCTCTCACGCTTCCCAGTATGCTGCAGGCTTTCTCTATAGGCCTGCCCTCACAGACACCTTTCTCAGCTGTATCAAGAGAGTCCCAGTTAGGACCAGATACACCTCTTTCCCAGGTGACACAAAGGTGTCCTAATTAAGAACCTGTCAGTTTCATTAACCCTTTCTTAGGTCCTGTTCCTTCTTACCTAAACTCCCCTGGGGTATAGAGGTCTTATCCTTTCAGGCATAGGGCTCTAAATCACCCCTGTCATGAGGACATTTAATGAAATTGAAAGGTGGCAAATTCAAAACTGGTAACAGGAAATACTTTTTCACAAAATACAAAAATAAACGATGGAATTCATTGCCACAGGATGTCATTGAAGAGAAGAATTTAGCAAAATCTAAAAATGGTATTGGATGTTTATATCAATAATAACAAGAATATCTAGCGTTAATGCTGATATAAATTTAGGGAAAAAAACATTAAACTTCATGCTTCAGGACTTTAGCAAATCTCTAACAACTAGGGGCTAGTGGGAAATCCTGATGTAGGAGATAAATTATCCTACAACGGCCTACTGTAGGGATTCTTGCACCTTCCTCTGAAATATCTGGTGCTATTCACTGTCAGAGTCAGGATTCAAGTCTAGATGGGCCATGGGTCTGATTCACTCTGACAATTCCAATGCTCCTGTGTAGACTCTTTGTGGTGCTCTTTTGGAATCCTGCTGCTCTATTGTCCTTCCTTTTACTCTTTCTGTCTCCCTTTTCCCCATTTCACTCTGTTTTCTTCATTCCATCCTGTGAGATAACCCTTCTGCTCATTTTCTTTCTTTTCATTTTCCACCCTTTTTCTAATGACTGTCGCCACAGAGGTGCGGTAGTCTGGTGGTATGAGCATGGGAGTGAGACAGAGAGACTCCGAGTTTCAGTGCTGGCTCAGACACTGACTTTCTCTGAGGACTTGGCCAAGTGATATAATCTCTTGGCCTGAATTTCTCCATCTGCAAAATGAGAGTCCTAATGATTAATTATCCATTGCATATGGCTGCTGTGAAAATTCAGTATGTAATGTTTGCAAAGTATATTAATCAGTTCTGTGTAAATACTAATACTAAAAAGTATTATTAGCCAATACTGCACCTTTGTTTGGCCCTGCAGCACATTGATTTCCTCTAGGTGAACTAGAGGAGCTGATATTTCCAGAATTTGTCTAATTCAGTATTGTGAAGGAGAATGGTGTTGAGAAAATGAAGGGCACTTTCATGCATTTAAAAAAAAAAAGTTGGGAGAAGAACTAATTTTCAAATACGTCCAAGATACCAGTAGAATAATCAGAACTGAGCCTCCAAACACAGACATTGGATCTAAAGGCTCAATTGTAGCTGCTACATGAAGGTCAAGGGCTGGAGAAGGGCTGACGTGAAATAGCACATATTTTTGTTCATTTAACTCTTGGGAAATAAAAAATTACACATTTTAAAATCAAATCATGAATATAAAGGCATTAAATGAGACTTGCAGGCAACAGCTTGCTCATTATATACTCCCAGATGCAAACTGTTGAAAAGATCTATTTATTTCCCAGTGGTGTTTTGAGGGTTAATTTAATACAGTATTATTTGTACAGATCTCTGAGATTCTTGGAGGGAAGGATAAAGTATCATTTATTCTTTTTCCACAATTTGATGATAATATTTTGCCCTTCCTGCAAATTACTAACATTAATTAAACCTTCTTCTACGCTCCCTCCCACCTCCCCAGTGAGATATATTCATAGATTGTAAAGCCAGAAGGGACCACTGTGATTATCTAGTCTGACCTCCTGCATAACATAGGCCATAGAACTACCCTGAATTAATTCCAGTTTGAACTAGAGCATATCTTTTTTTTTTTTTAATTTAATCTTAATTTGAAAATTGCCAGTGATGGAGAATCCACCGTGACCCTTGGTAACTTGTTCCAATGGTTAATTACTCTCTCAGTTAAAAATCTGTGCCTTAATTCCAGTCTAAATTTTTCTAGCTTCAGTTTTCAGCCACTGGATCGTATGATACCATTCTCTGCTAGATTGAAGAGCTCATTATTAAATGTTGGTCTCCATGTAGGTACTTACAGACTACAATCAAGTCACTCCTTAACCCTCTCTTTGTTAAGTTAAATAGATTGAGTTCCTTGAGTCTATCACTATCAAGCATGGTTACTAATGTGTTAATCATTCCCCATGGCTCTTCTCTGAACCCTCTCCAGTTTATCAGCAACTTTCTTGAATTGTGGAACCAGAATTGGACACAGTATTTCAGCAGCGGTTGCCTGAAAAAGTTGTTGATAAACTGGAGACGGTTCAGATAAGAGCCACAGAGAGAAGTAAGTCACATGGCACCTTAAGTTCCCCAGTTATTAAACGGAGGTGCCATATGACTTACTTGAGATCGCACAGCAAGTCAGTGGCTGAGCAAGAAACAAAAATGTATACATATATCCCCTAACTGCCAGCCCGATGCTCCAACCACTAGCTGACAGCCCTTCTCAAAGTATCTGCTCAGTGCAACATCTTTTAATTAAAGTCTCCTAGACAGTAGTGTTTTTTCCCCACTGTTTTTTTGAGGCTTGGAAACAGAATATAAATGCTAACATTGGGTTTGTGCTTGTCTTACCAGAAGGACTAGAAGGTTTTGTTTCCCCAAAAATATATTTTCCTCTTTTTATCATTAGAAATATCAGGAAAGTAAAGTGTGCTCTTTCCTAGAGAACCTGCTATGGGTCTAAGGTGTCATTTTTGAGCTCTTACACCTTAATTTTTTCTGAATTAGTCATTGAAGTTAAATAGCTGGAAACAAAAAACAAAGAGTTTAAACAGTCTGACTAAAAATCCTTTCCCCTTCTCAGTTGCTAAATTTTAACTTTCTGGACTATTATAATGTCATCATTTCACTAGCCCTCCAGAATCTCCATAGCATTTTTCAGAATACACAGATCCTGAATTTCTAACATAAAATACCTTCATATATTTAGGCCTTCTTTCTACAGCAATAAGAAGGAGTAAAGGGGGAGTGGGGGCTTCCCCCCACCCCTTCTTAGCAGGTCAATTTTAAGGGTTATTTCTCTTTAATCATATGATACTTCCACTGCTTCTAAATTCATTGGTCTTTGCTTCAGGACATGGCAGGGATGGATTTGACATGGTACATTCTGAGAATTCAATCTTTGTAGTTAAACAAAAAGGACAAAATACTGTAGAACTTTAATGAGGAGCTCTGGAATGGCTGTAGAATCAGTTTTCAAAGCAGTGGCTGCAGTTTCCATTTTAAGTGTGGTAATTGTCAGAAAAATAAAAAGTCAGTAAAATGACCACTTGTTATACCATATTTATTCTTCTTCAGCGGCTTTGTCTTTGCTCTACTCGGTTTACATGTCAAAACAAGATTTCTCACCATTGCTGACAGTGCAAATTCAGCCGGTTATCTGAAAATCAAGCAGGGTTTGTTCTGCTTCAATACAGTATCACCCACAGTATAAGCATTCTAGAGTCTGAACTCATCTGTGTTTTTTGATTATGCTCAAGGCAAATACACATGGAGCCTGGACTTCAATGCTCACTCTGCTGACTCTGTAGGAAAAATGTCCTTTGTCAGTAAATTAAGTGGATGCGACCTAGTAAATACAAGGAACAGATAGTTGTAGTGTCCATTTTTTCAGTTATTTTTCTGATCCTTTTCCCATTTAAAAAAAATTGCTTAATCAACTAAATGGTGACTGTTCTGCTGTGAAATAAATTAGTCTCTCAGCAACTGAAGTTTAAAGTCTGCAAGAAAATCATGTCACTGTGTTGCCATTTTACTGATGATGAGACATTTATGTTATGCCACTTGCATGTTGGCTTTACCTAATAAATCGTAGGTCATGGTTCCTGGCACAAAATGCTTAAACTTAAACTCAGATTAGACAAAATACAAAACAACAGCTCAGACAGGGGAAGGTGTGCAGAGACCACTCCCTATTGAGGAAAGACTCATTGAAGGACTGGGCTTGAAGAAGGGAATAGGGAGATCAAGGGAACAAGAAGAGGGAGACCATTTCAAGCAAAGAAGGTAGTGTGATAGAAAGTGTGAAATCAAGAGTGGGAGAAGGAAATTAAGGGAGCAGTCAGGTGAGAGGACTCAGATGAGAGTAGGGAGCATAGGCGCCAACTCTGTGGGTGCTCCAGGGCTGAAGCACCCACGGGGAAAAATTAGTGGGTGCTCTGCACCCACTGCAGCCAAGCTAAACCTCCCCCCCGCCCCACCTCCTCCTCCTCCCCTGAGTGTGCCGCGTCCCTGGTCCTCCGTCTACCTGCCGGTGCTTCCTGCCCGGCCACTGCCAAACAGCTGTTTGGCCACTCCTGGAGGGGAAGGGAAGGAGAGGGAACATGGCGCGTTCAGGGGAAGAGGTGGAGTTGGGGAGGGGATTTGGGGAAGGAATCGGAATAGGGGCAGGGAGGGAGTGGAGTTGGGGCGGGGACTTTGGGGAAGGGGTTGGAATGGGGGCGGGGCAGGGCCTCATGGAAGGGGTGGAGTCGGGGCGGGGATGGGGGCAGAGGGGGGTCGACCACCCACCAGCGGGAGCAGAAGTTGGTGCCTATGGTAGGGAGCAGAAGGGTAAGCAGGGGTAGATGCGAGACAACATATAGGTAGAGGTGGGATTCTTTAGGACTTTGTAGGCCCCTTCTTTCAAACAGCATTTCTTATTCTGACAGGACAAATCTGTGTTTTTCAGGCCACTATGTCTTAAAATATCCTCATGGCTATAATATGGCAAAGCAGCATCACAATACACCTATCAAAATGTCCCAGTTCTACAACATTATCCCAGAGGACAAAAGTTAAAGTGGGAGGTCTGCTCATTTGTAAAAACAGAAAGAATGCTTGAAGTACAATTGAGCAGACATGATCAAAACTCAGAAAAAGTCTCATGACATTTTTTTCAATTTCCCCCCCCACTCATCAAAATTTTGGATCATTCAAATTTTTCTGACTAACTCTACAATGGAGACAGAAATGAATAAGAAGAGTGAAAGGGATTGAGAGTGGTTGTGGCACTGTCATGCAGCAGAACTGGGCTCAGTTGCCATTCAGCTCTTTCAATAAAACCCCTGTAGACCTTCAGCCCCATACTTTGCCAGTCTAATATCATCACTGTTGAGGCCCAGTGTTGTGGCTGCCACCTTTCTGGACAAGAAGGAATGCATAGATCACTCACTCACTCAGCCAGAGAAATCACTATTTAGTGATACAAAGTCTTCTCTCCCTCAGGGCTTGTGTGACAGCACAGGCTTTCAGCTAGTACTAATTATTATGATCACTATTATTGATAATGATGATGATTTTACTATCCCTGTCTAGTACTGGACCTATACAATTGCTAGGGTTTCTTTTGTTCCTGATATATTTTTAAATACATTTTTATTGTCTTTACTCTACTGACTGACCATAGATGTTTAATTGATGCCTTTAGCTTCCCTTATCAATTGTCTGCATTTCATTACTGCTGATTTGTAGTCACTGCTATCAACATCCTTATTTTTCCATTTGTTATATGTTTTCATATTGTTTATTGCTGCTTTCACATGTCTTCTTAACGAGGATGGCATTTTTAATGGAAGAAGACTTCTTTCAAGATGGTAGCATTGTGAATGTTTATGGCATAAAGTTCTCTTAAGCATCTCCCAATTATAATTCATACAGTTTTGTTTAAAATCAGTTTTGCTCATTATTGTTTGACCTTTTAAAGTACCAAATTTATATATTACTGGTCAAGATAATAGTTAATTTGCACATAACAAATACAACTAGGTCATGATTACTTGCACTTATGCAACCACTAAATATTAGTGCAGTGATCAGTTCATTTTCATCCATCAGAAGGAGTTATAGTATAGAATAACCCTAAGTTAGGTGTGAATTTTTATATTAGTTTTCATCTATAATTTTTAGAAAAGGTTTTACTTATGAAAGCATGAGTAAGCATATGTCCCCCAGATTTAAATTATTCATGTTAATGCAGTTTTTATTTCCCATTATAGATATATTTTTAAGAAGCTGCTTATCCTGTTCCCGCATGTCACGGTCTATTGCAAACCCCCCCATCAGTATCACATCTTGTGCGTTATCACTTGGAACACTGATCCATAAGCATGCCAAAACCTACACTTCTGAATTGTCAATAATGCTAAAGCAGGATAGCGCATCTTTAATGTAAAATACCACCCCACCTCCCCTTCTGACCACTTTGTCCTTCCTGATTTTAACATTCCAGTCATGTGAATCCTCTCATAAGGTTTCAATAATACTAGTTATATCAAATATCTTCTCAGAAATGAGCACTCTTAATTATTCTTGTTTATTACTCAAGATTTTAACATTGGTATATACACAATGGAAGGATTTATTTTCTTACATCACTTGATTCATTATATTACATTCTTTATGATATCTTGAGTATGAGTTTTATGGTTGTGTATTTCTACTATGTTTATCCCCTTAACACTCTACTCTTTTGTTATTAGTTTTACACCCACCCAACTAATCTAGCTAGTCTGTCATCAGGAGATTGTTCCCCTTCTGCTGAGATGGTGGCTGAGCCAGACATCCTCCTGTCTCCATAGCAGGTGGCCTAGTCTTTGTATTTTCACGTACCTAACTTCTGTTATTTGTCTTCTCTTGCTCATGGGATAGAAAGGCTCTCCAAGATTACCCGTACTTTCCTCTCCTTTAGCTCCCTTCTTAGCTCTCTGAAGTTTTCAGCGATCTGTGAATTATTACCTGAAGCTATGTATTATTATATGTCATAACCAATGGAGCCTTGTCTCCCGTGTTCAAAACCCCATCTAGTCTTGCAGGCACATGGCTTGTCTTCACTCCAGGAAGACAGCACACTATTTTGTTTGTCCGTTAGGGCTTTGGAAAACCTAATATTAAATATATCTAAGCTGGCCAAATGACAACCAAAGGAAGAAATCATAACTGTCCACAGGGATTGGAAGGATATAAACACTGGGGAGGAAAAGAGATTCTTTATGAGAAGCCAAAAAATGTAACTGGGAACAAGAGGGCAGTGAACAAAAAGTCATGAGTAAAGAATTTCTATTAGTGAGCTTTATCAAACTGTATTAGCAATCTCCCAGCGGAAATGGTGGGAGACTAATGCTTTGGACTTTTATATTAGATTGGACAAAGGACAAGAGGATGTCATGTGGGGAATTGTCCTACAATAGTCCCCAGAGGGATAGTTTAAGTGAATAATCCTGGTCTCGACACAAAGATGCACCAAAACAACTAATTCAGCTTTAATTCATCCTTTTGGTTATTTTAGTGGAAAGCTGTGTGTGGACACTTTTATCTTAGATTCAGAACATCCTGTTCTGATTTACCATTAATTGGTTAAAAAAAAAAATCCTACGCCAAAAGAAAAGGGACCCATCTGGAGATGGAAGAAAGCACTTTTGGATACTGGTGTGCTATGTGCACATACACCCCACTCCACTCTCTAGTTCCTCAGTCACTGAATATGAGGGGAGACAGAACCTCCTGCCAGATTGCTCTCCAAGAAGACAAGCAGCTACGCAAAATAGTCCTCTGGGATCCTAACTCTAAAAATAAAGAATAGAGTCATCAAAAAGCTAGGGCCTTTCTAGGGGCCACAGGGTTCCATAATTAAGGAAAAGTCACCAGAACCCTGTGATGACTGGTATTAAAGACTCAAATAGAGCTAAAAGTATGGCGAGTGTGTGTGTGTGTGTGTGTGTGTGTGTGTGTGTGTGTGTGTAAAAGCAAATCTTATTCAGCAAGCTTGCTCCACTGCTGGTTTTGCATCCAGATACTTGTTGAGAATAGCTTAGCGTATGCTGAAATCTCCTGTCCTTTGGTATTTAGAAATAGACTATTTCCTTTTTTTTCTTTCTTAGGTTTGTGTGTGTGTGTGTGTGTGTGTGCATTTTCTGCATTTCTGGATTTATAGAATAAAGGGCAGATTATGGGAGGAGTTCTGGAGAGGACAGCATGGTGCATTCTTTGAAGTGTTTGAATAACCAGCACACAGTATCTGGGCTAGGGAAGGTGTACCCTGAGAAGAGAATAGAGTGTGGAACTACGGAATAGAAATGGTGGAACTTCTGGCTCACTACATGAGATGTCAAAATGGATCTGTGTCTTGAATGGCAGTAACTCTTATTAGAATTCCCTTAGTTCTCCTCCCACACATCTAATGAAATCATCCATTAACTCTATGGCTACTGGGAACCATTCAGGGGCGGAGTGAAAGCCTGTAGGTGAGAGAGGGGGATATATTACTGTGGAAACCATTATAGGAAGTGAAATATATATGAAAGCTTCATGGCTTTGCCTCTTTCCTGCTGGCTCACTTGCTTATGATGTTAGCCCTGCCAGTGGCAGCACCAGAATCAGCATAATTATAAACAGAGATAGATGAATAAATGGCTGGTCAAAGTGGGAAATGTTTTTTCTTTTCTTTTTTTCCGATGGCTTAAATAAGCACAGCAAAGCTGGTTTTTATCACGCTCCTGCTCCTGCATTTTTCCAACCCAATTAGGCCATTACCAGGGCTAAATGAGGCATGGAGCCTCCAAAACTCACACCGTCGTCCTGGAGATGGAACGCGTATTGCTGCAGAGTTGGCAGGCAGGTGAGTGGCTGGGACTCACTAGAGTGTGACCTTGGGTGCTTTTGTGTTCCACCTTATGCAGAAAGATCACCTTCACAATAAGTAAAAACAGTCAATTTTCAAATTTTATTGGAAAAGACACTGCATGGTCAGTAGGTTGCCCTGTTTACTGTCAGATAATGAGACTGTATTCTCCTGTGTTACACGCACTGAGAAAGTACAGGTGGTTGTAGCTGGCAGTACAGTGTATTGTACAAATTTTAATGATGATTATATTAGTCATTTGTGCTCTCATACATCTGTTGTCCCAGACTATTTCAGGCCTATTAAGCTTCCTATGGCCATGCAATTCCTGGGCCCTCACAGCCAATCCATCAGACAAGTGCCATCCTCCAGTTCTCTGTCCCCAATCCCATCTCATTCCAGAGCTGCTGAGTGAGCCAACAGGAAGGGATAAAGCTGTGAAAACGTTCACATATGTTTCACTGCCTGTAATGTTTTCAACATTCATTCCCTTCCTGCCCAGAGGCTTTCACACTGCCGCTGAATGGTCCCTAGGATCCGAAGATTTAATAGATTATTCCACTCAGTGGGGGCAAAGGGGCAAATGGGATTCTAGTGATGAGATTTTCCATTCAAGAGATATTGATTATGAGTGGCCATTATTTTGCTGGCTCGTGTGTTAATCCAGGGGATTCCTCAACCATTTCCATGCTGTAAACCCATCCTCTATTCTCTTCCCAAATCCCTGAGCACCTTTTGTGTTGGTTACAGAAAGTGTCAAAGGAGACTTTCCAGAGCTCCTTCCATAATCTGCCCCTTATTTATTAAAGCCAGCTGGAAAAAATTCATACAAAATAACAACCCAAGAAACAGAAAAAGACTCCATTTAAAATATCAAAGGATAGGAGGCTTAGAAAAAAGATCCACTGAGTGCAGGTTTGGGATCTCATGCTTTCTTGTGGATGGGAAGGCCTCTGCCAGATGGGATGGAGGATCAGGCATGATTTAGCACATTAATGTTTTGGTGAATAATTTGTTACACGCTGAAGTCTTACTGTCATGTGCAGTGTTATGCATATATGTTTTCACACGTAATGAAAGTAAATTAGCATGTACAGTTTTATACATGTAACATTTATATGATGAAAAGACTTTAGCACATAAAAACTCCTGCTCAGAATACTTTAAACAAATTATTTCATGAGCTGAATAGTGCTTAGTCCTCTCTCTTCCCTCCTCTTGCCTCTAGGCCCGATTCGGCCACCCTTACTTGCAATAAGTAGTACCCCACTGTGGAAGTAGACCAAATGGTACTAATTGCTGAGTAAAATACTGCTCAAGGTGGTTGATTCAGGTCCAGTATGGACTTTGCCAGCTGAAATCAAGCCAGGAGTAAGGAGGATACAATTCCTACCTAGGATTTGAGCTGATACACTGATAGCTCTATCCCTGAGCCTATTCTATTGAAAAACACCGTCTAGACTGGGCCAGTTGAGCATGAATGCAGACAAAAGGACCCCAGACTTATTTTCATCTGAAGAGAGGAGTGGGAGCTTGTAGCAAGTGGAAAACTGGGGCCCTTCAAGGATAAACTTTCATAAGATGAAAAGCAACATTTGCAGGAGTCCATGCAGACCTTTTAAATGCTGCAGGAACATAATTGATGCTCCTAATTATAGAGAAAGACCGTAGCTTGAATATCATTAAGGTTACAACCATGACATTATAAGTTTGATTTTCATAAATCCTTTTGTTTCAGGGCATAAGCCAACTATTGACTAATAGAGCAAGGAAGGAACTTCCCCTGTGAAAGTTATTCCATAACTGTCCACTGTGGTGGTTTTTCACTTTCCTTTGAAGCATCTGTTACGGGCAGCTGTCAGAGACAGAATCCTAGGCTAAATAGGCTGCTGGTCTGAATACGTATGGCAATTCCTATGGTCCGCTATAGGGTGGATAACGGGTAACTGTGGGAATTTTGGGAAGAGGTAGTTAGCATCAAAGTGTGATTGTTGAGAAAACCTTTAACTTACTTTCCCCATCTTGAAGATAGGGAAAATTAGCTGGGGAAAATGTATTTCACCCAAGAGTAGATAATAGTGCTGCAGTGGAAGCAAGGGGACTGCTGTGGAAGTTATGCTGGGTGTTAGGACAACTGGTCCTTTTTGAAATGCCGCTGGTTGTCCTGGCTGAGAGTCATACGCCTGAGGTATCATCTCTTTGGCATCCTCAGCAAACATGCAGCCTTGCAGGAAGTTTTCTTTAGTGAATAATGGATAATAACTTTGCCCTTCTACATCACCTTTGATCCAGCAGTCTTGCAGTGCTTTGCCTAGGAAGACAAGGGTTATTAGCCCCCGTCAGGATTCATTAGACAGCATAAGATTATGTCTTCAGTGCTGCATCATGCGCTCCTGCCCCCATGGAATATGCTGGCACAGGGCCCATCCTACAGTGAAAAGCAGCACGGGGGAGTCAGCAAAAACAACGCTGCTGTTTTCTTCCCACAAACCCCAATACTCTGCTGAGGTTCTGCGGCCTGCGGTGTGCACGAGGTCAGACTAGATGATCATGATGGTCCCCTCTGGCCTTAAAGTCTATGGATATGTCTGCACTGTGATAAAAAACCCATGGCACCAAGATTCAGGCTCATGGGGATTGACCTGTGGGGCTAAAAATTGCAGTGTAGACATTCAGGCTCAAGCTGGAGCCTAGACTCTGAAACCCTGCAGTGTAGACATACTCTATGAGTATGACCAACAGGATAGATCTGCATCCCATTATAGCCACTTCTTCCTCTTTACTGCCCACTTCTGTTCCCCCCTTGCAACTGTAGTCCCCCCATCTAACTTTTCTCTACTCCTCTGCAATTGTTGTGAGCCTGATAGGCTTTCCCCATTCATTGGCTCACCCAGACTTCTGACCTCCTTCCTACCACCTCTAGTGACCCCTTTCACAGACTCCCTTCCTAGAGATCTCATCTTCTCCTCCCAAAAGACTCTTCCAAGATCCTTTCCCACCATATATAATTATTTCTTGGGAGAAGTAGCAGGAGAGAGATTAGACATGGTGTCCAGGAGCAGAGCAGGGGAGAGATTGGAAAGAGGGTCCAGAGGAGGGGAGAGAGAGGGAGAGAGATGGAGGGAGTAGAAGAAACAATTATTACTCAGTTTAGAAAAATAAGAACAAGCGAAAATGGCCACAGAAAAATGGACAAAGAGATATATCAAGATACGGTATATAAAAATAAAGTAATATAGAAAGGAAAGAGGAAGAAAAAAGGACATATAATAAGATCCAAAATGGTTTATTAATAAACAACATAGAATTAAATAAAAAAAATTACAATAAATAACCCAACAAAAAGGGTTTTTAATAAAAGGGGCAAGCTACAGTACAGCAGTTAGGGCTGGGGATAATTTAGGCTCTGATTCAGCAAAGTACTAAAGCATATACTTAGCTTTAAGTATCTGCTTTAAGTTTCACTGAAGTCAGATTCCACTAAAGTTAAGCACATTCTTGATTGTTTTGTTGAATTGACACCATGTTGAAATAGGCTCAGAACAGCTACATGTTTGGGTCTGACCCTGGGAGTAGCACTGTTTTTTTAGTACTACTTTATGGAGTAGTTTTGCCTTCTCATATTTAGCCAGGATCTAATATTCCATTTGGCCTCTGTTTTGTGACATTGGTGGGACACAATTCCAACAAATTTCTGAAATGGATCCTGACCATATTACAGATTGAGAAACCAAGCACAGGCAAGTGAAGTGACCAGTCCAAAGCTACGCAGCAAGTCAGTGGCAGAGCCAAGAGTACGATGTAGGCATTGAGTCACAGTCCCCTTTTCTAAGTAGTACAGAATGTTGCTTCCCATATCATATAATAGATTGTACTAATCTGCTGTCGGAGCTCAGGTAGTGTGTTTTTAAGCCTCTTTGTTTTCAGTTTAAACCGATTAAAAAAAAATCCTGGGTTTTACGAAAAGTATTATTCATTTTTTTGTGATTTTCACCCTACTTTTGTATCATTCAAATATAAAAAAAATAAGTTGTTTTATTAGGAAAGTACAATACATTGCATGAGATATATGTATTACGATAATACATTAGTCTGTGTGTATATGCAAAGCTGCCTGTTGAAGTAAGGCTATGTATTAGTCTAGAAGATACACACAATAAACAAACAGGCATGCACACAAGCTTTGAAGTTACTGATGAATCTCATGTCCACCACATACACACTTCAAGCTGTTAGCAGATAATGGTTTACAGATTTGACACACTAAAATGGGAAGAAAATGAAAATCTGTATCAGGATATGTTTCAGAACACAAGGAAGTATTTGAAAGTTTTAAAAAAACAAAAACAGGAGAAAAGGATGAAGTTGAGTGTATGCACTGCAAATTGTGTGGCCTAATTATTAAATGTAAATATTTATAGGCTAATAGTTCTAAGTCTACAACAGTAAACTGTTTATTCAAATGAAAAGTTTTATTTGGGGATTAGAGATGTATTGTTTTCTTAAACTCAGAGGTGGCATTGTGTTTTGAGTTCTGTTTTAGTTCTGCAGCAAACCACATTGAATTCTATTCATCAAAGCATTAATCTACTGAATACTTTTCCCCCCTGTCCGCCAAAATAAACCCCGATATTTACCAAGAAAAATTAATAGTTTTTCCACCAATTTTCACCTGTTTTTGTTGTTGTGGTAATAAACACTGATAAATTCCTGGGAAAAATTAAATAAAATAAAAACAGAAAGTGAAGGACCCTACATGTCTTATAGAAATGCTACATCTCAAGCAGACTGCTCTTCTAGGAGCTCATAAATACTGCAGCTTTAAAGAACTGTTGATTCCTTATCTGAAGTTTTGAAGAGGTAATTCTGCTGACACATCATACATTTTCTGCATTTCTTTATTTACAAGGAAAGAGGATCTTGGGTCATTTGCTCCACTGCTAACCTGTAAAATAGGAAACTGATCAAAAATCTGATGATTAACCCCTTAGCATTGCCGATAGCTGTACTGAATGCTCCCATACTCCTCTTCCAATCGATGGCCTTATCCTCTCAGCATGGTTCCCGTCACTGTCAGACCCACCAGCCACAGTTGCTTACATTGGCCAACTGGAAAGTGCGAGTTGTATTATGAATAACAATTGCATAAAATTGTATAATTTGTATAACTCATGTACAGCTGCTCTCTGCTCTTCAGTCTCTTTTTCTGTCTGCCTCAATTTTTCTCTCATTGCTGTGTCCCTCTCTCCTCACTCAAGTAGACAGAAAGGAAATGATTTAAACTGTCCTGAAAATTCTGTAATCCTGCTGACCAACCTCCTTCTGAATCGTCTTTTTTTTTTTTCTAAATAGGTAGGAAAGGTTGAGGAAAAGTGATTTTAAAAGAAGGACTAGGAGGCTGGGTGGAGCAGGGAACTGGTAACAAGTCTCTCAGACATTTATTTCTTGCCCACCATTTCAAATCCAGCTTACATCAGCAATACCTGAAAGTTGATGCCTTTTGATTGTTCATTGGCCTGTGTGAAATGAGTTGGAGTCTCTTTCTATTTGCTAGTGGACAAGTATCCACATTAAAAAAAATCACCTGTCACAATACACACTAATTGGTGTTTTATTTCCAGTCTTAGCAAGGAGCAATGACTGAGAAGGCCATGGAGGCTGAACTCCTGTCTGACCCCTAGCACTGTTCCCTCCAAGGCTGGACTCAGGCACATTGGCAGATCATGTGTGTTGGAGAAACATTTCCTGTTGCCTGTGCTGAACCTGCTCAGTAGGTAAATGGAGGACTTCATTTCATAGGGGTATGAATCTGGCACCTTTCACCAGTTCTGCATTTGATGAAAAAAAAATAGAAAAAAATATAAATATTGTACATTAGACAGTAAGAGCAAGTCAGTTAAGTGATTGTGTTAACACCTGTTACTGGCAAAGCTTCTGTAATGCACGTAGGAGAAATGGCATGTTTGAGATGCAGGAATGTATATATAATATGCAGGAATGTATTATATAGTCGGAAAGGCACACATGTTGAATGCCTAACTGTTTCACCTCCAGGCAAAAGTCTAAACTAATCAAACTTGGAAGCAGGGTGCCTTTCCAAAGGGAATACATATGAACCCAAAGTATGTATCCCTGGTTCTCTTTCATCCTTGACTGTATACCCATTGGGACTATAGATATATCCTAGGGTTGCTATCCACTTTACAAAAAAGACTCTTGATGCCTGGTATAGAAGGAGCAAGCCTGATGTGGATTGTGGTAATGTCATCAGAAGACAGCAAGGTCAGGGACATTGGCAATCTAAAAATCATACTTTTTTTAATGAAAATATTGTACCCCCTGCTTTACAAGTAATGCCTAAGATGTATATAAATGAAACATGAGTGAAAAAATGCTCACTTCTACCTTTGATGGCGTTTGTATAATCAGTTTTACTATCATCTCCTCTGTTTAATCAGCAACAGAGGGTCCTGTGGCACCTTCTGCTTATGTGGGTCTTTCACACAGCAAAAGGGAGAGGAGATATAAAAACAGGAAAATACTATTGTAAAATCACAAAAATTGTCAGTGACACACAGAGACAAGCATGGTACCTGAAACTTCTTTTAACCATTTGTATAAATTGATTAATTTCAAGTTAATGGTGTCCTTTTAAAGGGGGAGTTCCTTCGTGGAGGAGGAAAACATGCACTTCTTTGGGGGGAAACAGAATTTGCAAGCCATGAAATGGGAAAGAGAGGATGAAATTCTGTGCTGCATTTCCTGGAAGTGCAGCGCAGAAGGCACAGCCCAGATGGAAAAAGGGGAAAAGATGGTTTCATGCCACATTTGCATCCTGGGGATTCTAGGTTGCTCTGGGTTAATGTGGTTCAAAGCATAAATTAGGGGAGCCAGAAGTTGGTCTAATTCATGGCAGCTTCCCAAAGGTTGACTATAGGCTGTTCTGCAGTCGGTAACTGCATAGAATCACTTGTAGCTATTCTCTTCTATTTTGTTCTAGTCTCTGCATCTGAGCACATTCCAGTACTGGATTAAGCAATGTGACTGACATCTGTCACATATCACTGGTTATTGCAGGGAGGGGAAGTGTGCCCCATGGAATGTTTTGTTTGGTTGGATTGTATAGATGGATCAATACATAGCTCTATTTATGTTAGAGAAGGTAAGGTCAGAGAAATGCACCTTGCATTTGGAGAAGAAGGTGGTGAAATTTGTGATGGTCTTAGTTCCTGGGGGAGTTCATTCTGTAATCTCAGACTGGCCCCTGAGAAAGCTCTGTCTGAGGCACAGATGAGCTTTACCCTTATTGTAGTAAGGTCCAGTTGCACCACAGGAGTGAAGTTGTCGACCATTGCCTTCATCCTGGATCTTTAGATGATTTTTTGGTACTCGGAGCCCCAGCCTTTGAATCCCTTGAAGATATATTGGTAGTGTCCACAAACTCCAACCTTTTTCTATAATGGCGTCTGAATAGACAATCTAGCTAGTACTGTATCAGCTGGCGGTGATCCACTGCCACTTAGCAGTGTCTGTTCAGAATACCTGTTCAGCACAGCTGGAGCAAGAGTGACAGACAGATTTTCCTGTCTTCCCGTGGGGAATGAGGAGAAGCTTTTTTGGTGTTCAGTAAACACTCAGAGCCAGGGGGTCTCACAGAGGTCTAATTCATTCATTGTCTGAGTTCTTACTGATCAGCATTGCACAACATCAGCCAATGCATTACATCACAACCAGTTTCAACTTAAAAGTACAGTACCCCACCTCTTTCTTCCCCAGCCAAACATAACAATAATCAATTAACAGTCAACATTAATATAATGCAGAATTTCAAACACTTATAACCAGTCTATTAAGAAAATTTACAAACACTGTTCAGTTAGTCTTAGCAGTGCTCTACACTGTTGGTTGGACTTGTGGAGCTCTCCTGGAACATTGGCTTTCAGAAAGCAGCAAGTTCACTTGTTCTGGTGGTTCCATGTCTTGGGGCTCCAGCTGTAGAGATGTTTGTGCAAGATTATAATTGAGATCCTCCCTCATAAGGGACAGTATTATGCATATAGGGATTTGGAGACATGATTTGGAAGCAGGGGTAGAGAACACAGGGTAGCTGCGTACAGCAGTTCACCACAGAAGCTCTCTAGTTTGTTCTTCATAAAAGTTTTATTCTTTTCTTTTTCACTGGTTTGTTGTTCAGTGAAACCCAAGATTACTACCTGGTGTCAGATGTGTCAAATGAGAAAGAGACTGCAGTCATTTTGAGGTTAACTCCTGTTTTTGAAACTGAAAGCAGAGAAAAGGAGAGCATATGGAGCAGCAGAGAATGACAAAGGTTTTTGTATGTATTTTATAAGCACATTATTAGTTTGACTAGCTTAAGAAGAGAAGAAAGCAAAAAATGGATGTGTGGAAACCTCCATCCAGTTTGCAATTGTCAGACAATGTTGCAGAGAACTGGAAGAAATTCCAAAGGAGATGCTGTCGTCATCATGAATAAGTTGGAATATGAACAAGAGGCTGCTAGGCAGCTGTCTAACTCCACATTCTATAGGCCATTATACTCTGATCCCACTGATGATTACTAAAAGAAACCACACCATCTGCTCAAGAAACTCCCTGAAAAAGCACAGGAACAGATCTGTACAGACACATGCCTAGAACCCCGACCAGGAATATTCAATTTGCTACCCAAGATCCATAAATCTGGAAATTCTAGATGCCCCGTCATCTCAAGCATTGGCACCCTAACAGCAGGATTGTCTGGCTATGTGGACTCTCTCCTCAGGTCCTACGCTACCAGCACTCCCAGCTATCTTTGAGACACCACTGACTTCCTGAGGAAACTACAATCCATCGGTGATCTTCCAGAAAACACCATCCTGGCCACTATAGATGTAAAAGCCCTCCACACCAACATTCCACACAAAAATGGACTACAAGCCATCAGGAATAGTATCCCTGATAATATCACAGCAAACCTGGTGGCTGAACTTTGTGACTTTGTCCTCACCCACAACTATTTCACATTTGGGGACAATATATACCTTCAAGTCAGTGGCACTGCTATGGGTAGCCGCATGGCCCCACAGTATGCCAACATTTTTATGGCTCACTTAGAACAACGTTTCCTTAGCTCTCGTCCCCTAATGCCCTACTCTACTTGCGCTACATTGATGACATCTTCATCATCTGGACCCATGGAAAAGAAGCCCTCGAGGAATTCCACCATGATTTTAACAATTTCCATCCCACCATCAACCTCAGCCTAGACCAATCCACACAAGCGGTCCCTTTCCTAGACACTACTGTGCTAATAAGCGATGGTCACATAAACACCACCCTATACTGGAAACCTACTGACCACTATACTTACCTACATGCCTCCAGCTTCCATCCAGGACACACCACACGATCCATTGTCTACAGCCAAGCTCTAAGATACAACCACATTTGCTCTAATCTCTCAGACAGAGACAAACACCTACAAGATCTCTATCAAGCATTCTTAAAACTACAGTACCCACCTGATGAAGTGAAAAAACGGATTGACAGCGCCAGAAGAGTACCCAGAAGTCACCTCCTACAGGACAGGCCCAACAAAGAAAATAACAGCACGCCACTAGCCGTCACCTTCAGCCCCCAACTAAAACCTCTCCAGCGCATCATCAGAGATCTACAACCTATCCTGAAAGATGATCACTCACTCTCACAGATCTTGGGAGACAGACGAGTCCTCACTTACAGACACCCCCCCAACCTGAAGCAAATACTCACCAGCAACCGCACACCATACAACATAAACACTAACCCAGGAAACTATCCTTGCAACAAAGCCCGATGCCAACTCTGTCCACATATCTATTCAAGTGACACCATCATAGGACCTAATCACATCAGCCACACCATCAGGGGCTCATTCACCTGCACATCTACCAATGTGATATATGCCATCATGTGCCAGCAATGCCCTTCTGCCATATACATTGGCCAAACCAGGCAGTCTCTATGCAAAAGAATAAATGGACACAAATCTGACATCAGTAATCATAACATTCAAAAGCCAGTGGGAGAACACTTCAACCTCTCTAACCACTCAGTGACAGACTTGAAGATGGTGATTTTGCAACAAAAAAACTTCAAAAACAGACTCCAAAGAGAGACTGCTGAACTTGAATTAATATGCAAATTAGATGCAATTAACTTAGGTTTGAACAGAGACTGGGAATGGTTGGATCATTACACTAATTGAATCTATTTCCCCATGTTAAGTATCCTCACATCTTCTATGGGTCATCTCGATTATCACTTCAATCGTTTTTTTTCTCCTGCTGATGATAGCTCATCTCAATTGATTGGCCTCTTACAGTTGGTATGGCTACTTCCATCTTTTCATGTTCTCTGTATGTATAAATATCTTCTTTCTGTGTGTTCCATTCTATGCATCCAATGAAGTGGGCTGTAGCCCACGAAAGCTTATGCTCAAATAAATTTGTTAGTCTCTAAGGTGCCACAAGTACTCCTGATCTTTTAACAGAGATTTGAATTGTATTTAGCAGCCAAAGGGGGAGAGGAGAAAAATGATAAAGAGAAAACGTCAATCTTTCTGTATGTTGTTGGGGAGGAAGCATTGGATATTTAACAACTTTAAGTTTGAAGAAAGTGAAAGCAAGAAGTTAATTAAAATACTGATTAATTTTAAGGAACATTGCATGCCAAAAAGGAACGAGACACAGTTTTTTTTACATGCATGCAAAAAATTGATGACACCATAGAGCAACATGTCACTGAATTAAGTACACTGAGTAAAACATGTCACTTTGGTGAGATAGTCAGAGATAGAATCATTTGTGGCATTAAAAACAATATGTTAAGAGAGAGACTGCTCTGTGAAGGAGATTTAACTTTAGAAAAAGCTCTCCAGATATGCAGGGCAGCAGAAACTGTCAAAGCACAAACCAAAGAGCTAAATTCACCAGAAGTGGTTATCCACATACACCTCTACCCCGATATAACGTGACCTGATATAACACGAATTCAGATATAACATGGTAAAGCAGTGCTCCGGGGGGGGCGGGGCTGCGCACTCCGGTGGATCAAAGCAAGTTCAATATAACACGGTTTCACCTATAACACGGTAAGATTTTTTGGCTCTCGAGGACAGCGTTATATCGAGGTAGAGGTGTACTAAGTACAAAAGAGTATGGTCAGAAAAAGTCAAATCTACTCACTATGAGAGCCACTGCTAGGGAGAAAACTTGGTACAGATGGTTATGTGGAAGGTGTGGATCACAGCATGATCCCAAACAGTGTTTTGCCTCTGAGAAACATTGTTATAAATGTGGGGGAAATAATCTTTTTTGCAAAATTCTGCAGATCCAAAATGCAAAACAGTTAAGTGCATTCAGCTGAAGACAACCTGGTTGAGTATTTTAAAAAAACCATGCTGGGATCGAGCAAACCTGATGAGAGGGACTGGATAGTACCCGTGAAAGTGAATTAAACATTTATTCCACTCACATTGGACACAGGAGCTCAGATTAATATTCTGTCTGAACAAGATTATGAGGCACTGAAAATAACACTAAAACTAGGACCAACAAAAATAAAAGTAACTGGTTAAGCTGGAACAGATATACCAATGCAGGAGAGGTGCACTGTTAGCATCAGCTATTCAAACACCATGTACAGACTCCTGTTTGTTGTAGTGCCAAAGGAGGTGACACCAAATTTAGGCCTGGCTGCCAGATTAAAACTTAATCTGGTAAATCGGGTGCGCTCACTACAAGATCATACTGAACCTGGCAATGAGGCACTCATTCAGGAATATCATGATCTGTTTCAAGGGTTGGGTTGCTTGCAGGATGAACATACAATCCAGATAAACAAGCAGGTGCCTCAAGTTATCCATTGATGTAGAAAGTGCTATTCGCACTTTGTGATAAACTCAAGTCTGAGATTGCAAGGATGGAAGCAATGCAAGTAATACAAACAATTGAGGAGCCGATGGAATAGGTGAGCTCTGTAGTCATTGTGGAGAAAAATAATGGCCAACTACACATATGCTTAGATCCCAGAAACTTCAACAAGACTATAAAATGAGAACATTTCAAACTGCCAACAAGAGAAGAGATTATGGCTCAATTTGTAACTCCTCACTTAAAGTCGTCCCGGTTAACGTTGTTTTGTTGTTACATTGCTGATCAATTAGAGAACATGTTTGTTTAAAGTTGTGCAATTCTCCCTTATAACGTTGTTTGGCAGCTGCCTGCTTTGTCCGCTGCTTGCAGAAAGAGCAGCCCGTTGGAGCTAGCTGGTGGGGGCTTGGAACCAGGGTGGACTGGCAGCCCCCCTATCAGCTCCCTGCTCCCCTAAGTTCCCTGTGCAGCAGCCGCCCAGCAGGCTATCAATTGCCAGCAATTCAGCTGTCCCTCCCCCCACTGCCTTGTGCTGCTCCTGCCCTTTGCCTTGGAGCTGCTCCCGGGAGCCTCCTGCTTGCTGTGCAGGGGGGAGGAAGAAGGGTGCTAATGTCAGGGTGCCCCCTCCCCCCTACTCCTGCCCCCCACTTGCCCCATCTCCATGGAGGGGGGACACACGACAGGGCTCAGGACAGAGGGAGCTTGCTGGCAGCAGCTGTTGTCTCAACTTGCTGATCTACTTAAAAAGGCAATGTACTTAAAGTGGGGTCACTGTACTTACAGGGGCAATGCGCATCTCTCTCTCTCTCACACACACAGGGTGTGTCTCTGTCTCTGTCTGCCATGCTGTATCCTCTCCCTCCATTTGTGCTGCCTTGTAGAGTGTGAGGCTACATTAACAACAATGTGTTAACCCTTGAGGGCTCAGCTGAGTACTAGTTCATCATTTAGCAGTAAGGCATTCCCTGGGAAAGATCCCACCCTCTAACTTCATCACCTCAACCAAGATTCACAATCATCATTGCTGTGTACAGTATTAAATTGTTTGTTTAAAACTTATACTGTGTGTGTGTGTATATATATATATATATATATATATATATATATATATATATATATATATTAGTCTTTTATCTGGTGAAAAAAATTTCCCTGGAACCTAACCACCCCATTTACATTAATTCTTATGGGGAAATTGGATTCACTTAACATTGTTTTGCTTAAAGTCGCATTTTTCAGGAACATAACTACAATGTTAAGTGAGGAATTAGTATTGGATAAGTATTGGATGCCTCCTCAGGATTTTGGCAGCTAAAATTAATTGAAGAAAGCTCAAAACTATGTACATTTAATATCCCATTTGGAAGATACAGAATCTTATGTCTACCATTTGGCATAGTTTCAGGACCAGAAGTGGCCCACAAAACCATCCATATGATCTGTGAACATATTAACAGTGTTGACACCTCAATGAATGATATCATCATCTGTGGCTCACCTAAAGAGGAGCATGGCTGTAGATTTCAGGAAGTTTTGGATGAAACTAGAACTGAATCTTAAAACTAAATAGGGAGAAATGTGTTTTATGGGTTCCAGAACTGACTTTTATTGGAGATATTATTTCCAACAAAGGTGTAAATCTGATAAGAGGAAAATTTTGGCCATTGAAATGACACCACATCCCCAGTCAAAGAAAGTTGTCCAGGGGTTTCTGGGAATGATTAATTATCTTGGAAAATGCATACCTAATCTATCTACAAAAGCAGTGGATTTGAGAAAACTCCTAGAAAATAAAAATGAATGGTACTGGTGTGTAAAACAGGAGGAGTCATGGGAAGGTTTGAAACAAAAACTGATACGAGATCCAGTGCTGAAGTTTTATGCAAATGCTTCACAGTTTGGGTTAGCAGTTTGCAGTTAGGTGCAGTGATTTTACAGAAACATGAGAATTGTTGGAAACCAGAGGCGTACACATCCAAATCACTGACTAATGCAGAAACCAGATATGCACAGATTGATAAGGAGCTTTTAAGAATATTGTTTACCTGTGAGAGTTCAATCAATATATTTATGGCCAGACAATGGATATTGAAACAGACTAATGGCCCCTGATAGCATTATCTGGCAAACTGCTAAATGACTGTGCCTTAAGGATTCAAAGAATGATGATAAAACTACAAAAATATGATTTGGTTGCAACCTATATGCCCGATAAATTCATGTTCACTGCAGATGCTCTTTCCAGAATGGTGACTCCTACTACAAAACCAGAAAAGACCTTACTGATAGAGATGCAAGCCTGTATAGATCTGATTGTAAAGTCAATTCCTTTAGTTAATAGGAAACTGCAACAAATAATAGGGGAAACAGAAAAAGATGAATTGTTAGGGATCCTTAAAGAGTTGGGTATAATTAAAGAGTAGCTTGAGGAAGTAAGCAGTTGCTGTCCAAATATAAGAGACTGTTGAAACTGCAGACATGAACTTACTGTGATAGATGGGGTGATTTTCAGTGGTAGAAAGGTTGTAAATACCAATGAGCCTCCAGAAAGAAATGCTACAGATGATCCATGAGGGTCATTTATGAATTGAGAAGTGCAAACAACGCACACAAGAAGTGATGTATTGGCTGTGGATCAATCACGACATTACTAATGTGGTAGGAAACTGTTCTCATGCTTGAAATACAAGCCATGCCAACAGGCAGAGTTGCTGAGACCTCGCCCAGTTGCACAAAGGCCTTATGAGAAGGTAGTCACTGACTTATTTACCTGGCAATCAAAAGATTATTTAATAGTCACAAATTATTATTCTCTATATTCAGAAATTTGCACTGCACAGTACTAATAGTAAGTCAGTGACAGCCGGCATGAAGGGAATCTTTTCCAGACATGGAATTCCAGACGAAGTCTTTAGGGATAGTGGGCTGCAATTTTCCAGTGCAGATTATAGGTAGTTTGCCCTAGACTGAGATTTTCATTACAAAACATCAAGTCCAAATTACCCCCAGTCAAATGGACTTGTGGAAAGGTCGATATGGACAGTAAAGAACCTTATGAAAAAGACTTTCAACAGTGGGAGTGATTTTTACCAAAGTACACCTCTGGGGAATGGCTCTTCTCCAGGTCAGCTCTTAAAGGGAAGAAGGATCAGATCTAATTTACCAATCACTGATAACGCGCTGAAATCTCATGACAATGAAACTATATGGAAGACGAAAGAAAATCAGAAGGGAAGCAAAAATATTATTTTGAAAAAAGGGCCTGTGATCATATCTTAATCTAGGTGATAGAGAGTGTCTGAGGAATCACACCTCTAATACTTGGAGTCAAATGGGGTACCACTAAAGGACAGCAGCCTCCAAAGTCTTACATAGTTCAAACAGACCAAAGGAACACATTTCAGCATAATCCAGGGATTTAAGAATAATCACAGAACGTTCCAAAACATTGACAGTCGATGTGGACTCTGGCATTTACCAACTGACTTGATTGTTTAATCATTAATGGACAAAAGAGAAATTGTCAAGCAACAAGAGAACAACCCAGACTGTAATGAAAGGGTGATACTAAGAAGATCAGAGAGAGAGATTAAATGTCCTGAAAGACTTGTAGAGACTTTCTAACCTGCCTGGAGAAAGGATACTTGATATGCAGAGTCATATTCACGAAATGGTGGCAGCTCCCAGGACCCAAAGCCATATTGAATGTTTATTTTGCCTTACCTGTCTCTTTATACATCTGTAAGTTCACAGTGACTCACACATGACATTTTAGTAGTGCCAACATTATTGTTTTCGGTTTTCTGTTGGTCAAAACATCAGCAGGTGACAACCCATGCTTCAGTGGTGTCCTTCTGTAATTTAACAGTGCTAAATACAGATCAGAGTCTGACTCCGATAGGGCTGCCCAGAGGGGGGGGGGGCAAGTGGGACAATTTGCCCCAGGCCCCCACGAGGGTCCTTCACTCGCTCCGTGGGCCCCGGAAAACTCTTGCAGGGCCCTGGGCCCCTGGAGCTTCTTCCGCTCCAGGTCTTCGGTGGCAATTTGGCGGCGGGGGGTCCTTCTGCTCCAGGACCCGCCGCCGAAGACCCCAGGCCCCCTGAATCCTCTGGGTGGCCCTGGACTCTGAAGCTTTTTTCAGTTGGAGATTTATTATTTTGACACTGTTTTCCACCAACCCATTGAGTTGGGGGTAATGAGGACTGGTGGTTACATGTCTAAACCTGTACAAACTGCTTAAACTCATACCCACCAAACTAGCCCATTGGCAGAAATTACTGTGTCAGGTATAGCACATCTAGCAGAAAAAGATTTGATATGCACAATAATCGGCTTAGCTGTAGTATTTTCTAGTAAGGCTATCTCATGGAAGTGAGAATAATAATCTGGGACAATTACATAGCTTTTTCCAGGCAATGTAAATAAATCTATACCTGTTTTGTTCAAGGGGGGCAATTTTTCCTGTACCACCAACATGGGTCCTTTTGCTCGACATGTATGTTTGGCACATACAACAAGCCTTAACAGCTTCCTCAGTGTCACTGGTCATTTGAGGTCAGTATAAAATATCTCTGGTCCATCTTTTAGATTTTTCAATCCCTAAATGACCTTCATGTATCTTTTTTAACATGTTTCTTAGGGATCCCTATCGTGGTGATTTTAAACAAAATCCCATCTAGGACTCAGAGCTCCTTTTCAATTGATAATAGGGTCTGGGAATATGTTGTCCTGGCCACTCGGTGCTAATAGCTTTTAATTATTTTCCATAGGATGTCCTCTTGAGCAGTAGCTCTGGCAGTCACAGTCCACATTTTGTCTGAGACTGGACAGATTTTTTTTTTATCAGATTGACAAGTACAAAATCTAGGTTTGGACTTTGCTCCATTGTATTTTTGTCAAGTGCTCTAGAGAGTGGCTGCATCCACCAAATCTCTCCCATGTTTGCATTCAGTTTGCAAATCATACATTTATAACGGATAAAATAGTCCCTGTGTTCTTGGGGGAGTGTCTTCCAGGCCCCTTTTGGTAATGGCGATAAGTGTTTTATGGTCAGTTTCAGCTAACACTGGCATCCTATAAAGAAATGAAACCTTTTACAACCATGGTCTAAGGCCAAAGTTTCCTTCTCTATTTGAGCAGATTGATACTCAGTTTATGTTAGTGCTAATGACTCATAAGCCACCGGTCTCCAGTTTTGACCAGCTGTTGTAAGAGCACTGCACCAATGCCCTCCTTAGAGTCATCCATGGACAACTTAGTTTTACACTTACTATCATAGTAACCATGACTGAGGCCTCATTGATAAACTCCTTCAGTTTCTCAAACACTTTATTAAGATTTTCATCCCAGATCATTGGGCATCTTTGCACAATAGTGCTCTCAGATTGCTGATTTGGACAGAATAGGCACAGATTCTCCTACATAGTTCATCATTCCAAGGAATCTTTGAAACCTTTCCTTGTCTGTTCGGACAGGCATATTGGTTCTGGCTTCAACCTTACTGTGAACTACTTGTACACCTTGCTGTGTTAGCTTCTCTTCCAAGTATATGTTATTTTTCTTATATGGAATTTACATATAACATTTAAGGCCTGGCTTGACAAAGCACTGGCTGGGATGATTTAGTTGGTGTTGGTCCTGCTTTGAGAAGGGGATTGGACTAGATGACCTCCTGAAGTCTCTTCCAACCCTAATATTCTATGATCCTATGATTCTACATATTTGTTTGTTTACTTTAGCCTTGCAGCTCTGGCTCTTTCCAAAGTTACTCAGAGCCTCTGGGCCTGTTCTTCTACTGTTGTTCCCCAGATCAAAATGCCATCTGTGTAAACCTTAGTCCCCTGTAGACCATCAAAAATGTGTATATTTTCCAGTGAAACATCTCAGATGCTGAGCAAAACCCAAATAGTACTCTGTGGAAATAGTTTCTCCCAAAGGGGTGTTGAATATGCACAAATGTGTGCTCAGTGTTTCTATGGCCATCTGCCTCATGAAGTGTAGAAAAATATTTGGCATTGGCCATCTCCTCAAAAATTCTCCTCTTGTACATAGTGGAAAATGCTCCCTTTTTACATATTTATTTAATTCTTATGGGTCTCTCTTCTCTTCCCTCAGTTCCCTCAGCCTCTCCTCGTAAGTCATGTGCCCCAGGTCCTTAATCTGGACTCTCTCCAATTTGTCCACATCCGTTCTGTAGTGGGGGGACCAAAACTGGATGCAGTACTCCAGGTGTGGCCTCACCAGTGCCGAATAGAGGGGAATAATCACTTCCTTCGATCTGCTGGAAATGCTCCTAATGCTACTAATACAGCCCAATATGCTGTTGGCCTTCTTGGCAAAAAGGGCACACTGCTGACTCATATCCAGCTTCTCATCCACTGTAATCCCTAGGTCCTTTTCTGCAGAACTGCTGCTTAGCCAGTCGGTCCCCAGCCTGTAGCAGTGCATGGAATTCTTCCGTCCTACGTGCAGGACTCTGCACTTGTCCTTGTTGAACCTCATCAGATTTCCACCTCACTACTTCTACTTGATTTTTCTCTGCTAATATGTCCAAAGATCATATTTGTTTTCTTATCCACTGTAGGACACTGGGAGTTTATGTTCAGTTGGTTGCACACCAAGCCCCCTCAGGCTTTTCCTAAGTCATTACCTGTTAAAATTCCCAGTGTGACCTACATTCTTTGTTCCTAGACGTTTGGACTTGTATTTGTCTGTATTAAAATGATGTTTTAGCAAACCTAGATTGCCATGCGATTCAGATTGTTTTTCAGAACTGACATGTCACTATTTAAAGATAATGAATAGTACTGGTCCAAAAATGAGTCCCTGAGGAATCTCACTAGTGTCAATCTCATTGGAGGACAATTCCCCTTTTAAAATGTATTTAAATATCAGTTATCCAGTTTTTAATCAATTTAATATGTGCTGCATTGATTTTGTATAGTGCTAATTTTTAATTAGAATGTCATTTGATACCAAGTCAAATGCCTTACAGAAATCTGAATATATTATGCTAACTTTGTCAGCTAAATTTGTAATCCCATCAAGCACCTATTTCACATTTGTAAAACAGGACCTAATTTTCACAAAACCACATTGATTGGCATTAGTTTTTGTATCATCCTTTTATTCTCTACTGATTGCCATCTGGAGCAGCTAATTGGCTTGTGGTTCTCCAGGCAATCCTGTTTACTATTTTTAAATATTGGCAAAATATTAGCTTTTTCCCATACCTCTGGAACTTCCCCAGTATTCTGAGATTTGTTCACTAATCAACAGCAGTGGCTCTGAGAGTTCCTCAGCCAATTATTTTAAAACAATTTGGTGCAAATTACCTGGTTCTGCAGTTTTTAAGCAGTTTAACGTTAGTGATTGCTGTTTAAAATCCTGCCTACTTACTGTTTGATTATGAAATATTTCCTCTTCTAGGTAAGATGTAAAAACATCATCCAGCGTCTTCCGAGTAGAGAACAGAAAATATTTATTGAACTTTTCCACATCATTATTAAAAATTTTAGATCCTTTCTGGTAAAAGACGCATGCCACTGCTATGATTTCTTTTGTTCTTCCCTGTGCTCCCTCCTCTGATTCTGTGTCTGCCTGCACAGGACCCTCTTCAGCTCCCTCTTACATTGCCCTCCATCTTTCTCTGTCCCTGAAACCTCCTTAATTTCCTCCACAGGAGTTCAGGCAAAATGGCTGACATTCTATTTCTGCTTCCTGAGGAGTCCAAAACCCAAAAAGGCTGCGTTTACAAAAAAAACCCAACTTTGATAAAAATGGAAAATGAAGAATAAGACTGTTTAAAAAAATTTGAATTGAAAACATTAAGGATATTTTTTTAATTCTTCACAAAAAACCAGCTCTGTGTGTGAGGCAAACATGTAGAAAGACAAGATCTCAATTTTGAAGAGCTTGCAATATAAATATTTGCTTTCTGTTACGGAATAAAGTTTAGAGTGTAACAAATATTTGCTAAAGAACGGAAGTAGAAATAGATACAGAGCCTTCTGCTCAATTCAATCACTTAGTAATCTGATCTTTTAATTTGTGTGTTGAAACCACAGGAACAAAATTATTTGTACTAACAGCACAATTTCCACCCTATCCTTTGATAAATTTTGATGACTTCAGGCATGCATTAGTGGATAATTCAATCGCTGACTCTAAAAAGTTGTCATTAATAAGGAAGAGACCGACATTCTTAATGAAATTAAGGAAAATAGAGCTCAAGGAAGATCTGTGATAACAAAAGATGACAGAGGGTGGAGGGGCTGGCTAGTTCAGGGTGCTGGCAAGAAGCAAGAGCTTTGCATCTGCACACCAGTGTTTACAAACCCTCTCTATGTCTGTGACTGAAAATATTTGATAACTGTTGTAGATAAAGTGAGTTGGGGAATCTCGGGGCCAGATTCACACAGGCATTTATGTACCTAAAGATTGAGATGGGTGCCTAGTGAGATTTTCAATAGTGCATAAGAAGTGAATGGGAGTTAGGTGCCCGCCCTGCTTAGGTGCTTCTGTAAATCCCGCTAGGCACCTATCTGCATCTTTAAGCACCTAAATACATTTGTAAATCTGGCCTCCAGTCTGTTTTCTCAGGGAAAAGTGTTTTATTTGCATAATTCACCTCATTTAGATACATACTAGTTCAGATGAGTGCCACATCTAGTCCAGTGCCTGACAGTGGTCAGTTCCAGATTATTCAGAGGAAGATGCAAGAAACCCCATAGTAGACATCTGTACTTGGCTAATGCCATGAAATTTATATTTTCACTCTATCTCATGTTATCATGTTTTCATTATCTGTATTTAAATCTAATCCTTTTAAAAATCTTGTCATGCTTTTGGTCTGAGTGATAGCATGTGGCAATGAGTTCCACATGCATTGTTTTAAAAAATGCAGTAAAGGGTTGCAGCCTGGTGCACTGAAGATAAGCATGGGCCACAGTTTCCCTGTGCACACAACACTGGTAGGTATCAGGGGAATTTGTGAAGTTCACCAGCAACATGCCCATGCTTATGCCTCCATGAAGGAGCTACTAACTCCCATCCCTGGCATGTTGCAGAACAAAGCTAGAAAATACACTCTCCCACTGAGAATCCTGCCACTTGGTGTCTGGGCAGGACACCAGGGTGAGAGAGTGGATGGTACGGAGCACAAGCATGCTTTGAGCAGGGGGTTGGACTAGGTGATCTCCTGAGGTCCCTTCCAACCCTGATATTCTATGATTCTATGAAGGTGTTCCATGGGTGGGGCTGGAAGGAAAAATGACTGGATAGGATGCAGCCTGCTCGGGTGGAGAATGGGGGATATCTGGAAGGCCAAGAAGACAGGGCTGTGCAGAAGCAGAAAGCTCTAAACTTCAGTGACCACAGAAGACCTTCAAATACAGACCAGGCCTGCTAGGAGTAATCCAGGACTTTCTTCTGGAGCAGTGTTTCAACCTCCAGGGAGGTTATGAAATGCAATTCAGGGAAGTTGCAAAGCAGTGAACATTTCATTACAGTTTAAAGCAAAGAAAATCTGTCAACTTCTCAGAACACACACAAATTCTACAGGCTTATAATTGTTATAATAGATACATGTTTTTACTAATACTTTAATAATAAATGTAAAGGATTGTGAGCCTGGGTATTCATTTTCACCAGCTCTTTTGACTCCCTGGTTGCAATGATGATGTCATTAGCATACACTGACAGCACCAGCTATCTCTCTGAGCACTAACCTCATCAGCCGTTGATAGAAGAGATAGAGGCAGGGCTTGATGGCAGTGGAATAGTTGGTTGGACAGAGGGCATTCCTGATGACAGGTTTGATCAGGGTCTGGTTGAGCTTAAACAAGCAGCTGAAGAACAGAATGCCATTGAGAGGAACCCTGCAAAGTGGATCTCAAAGCCAGACACAAGCAGCATTCCCAAAAGATAAACATGATCCATCCAGTAAGACACCTTCTCCTAGCCAAGGGCCAGACAGGTGAGGGAAAAGACCATCCCTAGTTGCAGGCTGGAGAAGGTCTGAGACCAGTTGGGATAAGTTGTCAAATATAGTCAGTCTGGGACAGAGTAGGTCTGGTTGAGGTGAGTCACTACTATCATCATAGACTTCAGCTGCAGCAAGATTGCCCTCCTTATGACTTTAAAGTCCATGCATAGGAAGAATACTAATAACTTAGGGCACGAAAGCACTTTCTTAAGCAGCAGTGCAAGCACAATATTTGTGCATGAATGGGGGAGTACTCAGCTCCCCAGTGACCTGATCCACACAGTGAGAAAGTCTGGACTGAGGATGTCTCAGAACACAGAGTCATAAAAATGTAGGGATGGAAGGGAAATCAAGAATCCATTCCCCTGTATTGAAGCAGGACCAAGTTTACCTAGACCATCCCTGGTAGGTCTTTGTCCAGCCTGTTCTTGAAAACCTCTGAGAGGGATTCCACAACACCCCTTGGAAGATTAAGCTATTCCAGAGCTTAACTACCCTTATAGGTGGAAGGTTTTTCCTAATATCTAACCTAAACATTCCTTGCTGCATATCAAGTGGATTACTTCTTATCCTCCCTTCAATGAACATGGAGAACAATTGATCACCATCCTCTATAATAGCCCTCAACATATTTGAAGACTATTATTGGGTCCCCACTCAGTCTTCTTTTCTCAAGATTAACATGCTCAATTTGTTTAACCTTTCTTCCTAGGTCAGGTTTTCTTTGATCATTTTTGTTGCTCCCCTTTGGATCTCTCTCATTTTTCCACAGCTTTCCTAAAGTGTGACATCCAAAACTAGACATAGTATTCCAGCAGAGACCTCACGAGTGCTGAGTAGAACGGGACAGTTACCTCACATATTTTACTTCTGACATTTTCTTAATATACCCCAGAAAGATATTAGCCTTTTTCAGGATTACATCACATTGTTGGCTCATATTTAATTTGTGATCCACTATAACCCCCAGATTCTTTTCAGCAGTACTATTGCATACAGTTATTCCACATTTTGTATCTTTGCACTTGATTTTTCCTTTCTAAGAGTAATAGTTTGTTGAATTTCATCTTGTTGATTTCAGACCAAGTCTCCAATTTGTCAAAATCATTTTGAATTCTAATCCTGTCTTCCAAGTGCTTGCAATCCCTCTCACCTTCGTATCATCTGCAAATTTTATAAACACACTCTTTTCTCCATTAGCCAGGTCATTAATGAAAATGTTGAATAGTACTGGACCCAGGACAGACCCCTTCAGCACCCCACTAGATATGCCTTCCCTTTTTGACAGCAAACCATTGACAACTGCTTTCAACCAGTTGTGCAGCCACTTTATAGTAATTTCATGTAGACCATGTTTCCCTAATTTGCCTATGAGAATGTCATGTGGGACTGAGTCAAAAAGCCTTTCTAAAATCAAGATATATCATGGGTTCCCCCCATCCACTAGTCCAGTATCCCTGTCAAAGAAAGAAATAAGTTAGGCATGATTTGTTCTTGACAAATCTATATGGGCTGTTCCTTATAACCCTATTATCCTCTCGGTGTTTATAAAGTGATTGTTTCATAATTTGTTCCGGTATTTGGACCAAAAAGTAAGGTACAAAAATTAAGATGACTGGTCTATAATTCCCTGGTCCCTCTTTGTTCCCCCTTTTAAAGGTAGGTACTATGTTTGTCCTTCTTGAGTCTTCTGGGATCTCACTCATCCTCCAGGAGTTCTCAAAGATAATTGCTAATGGCTCCAAAATTGCTTCCGCTAGGTCTTTAAGTACCCTAATGTGAATTTTATCAGGCCCTGCTGACTTGAATACATCAAACTTATCTAAATATTCTTTAATCCAGGGTTCGGCAACCTTCAGCATGTGGCCCATCAAGGTAATCCGCTGGCGGACTGCGAGACATTTTGTTTACATTGACTGTCTGCAGGCATGGCCCCCTGCAGCTCCCAGTGGCCACGTTTCACCGTTCCAGCCAATGGGAGCTGCGGGAAGCGGCAGCCAGCGGATTACCCTATGGGCTGTGTGCCGAAGGTTGCCAACCTCTGCTTTAATCTGTTCTTTCTCTGTTCTGGATTGTGTTCTTTCCTCCTTCTTATTAATATTAACTTTGTTAAGCATCTGGCCTCCATTAACCTTTTTAGTGAAGACTGAAGCAAAATATGTATTAAACACCTCAGCCTTCTTGATGTCATCAGTTATAAGCACTCCTTTCCTGCTAGATAAGGTACCTACACTTTCCTTCATCTTGCTGTTGCTCTTAATGTATTTATAGAACTTTTTATTATTAACTTTTTTGTCCCTTGCTAGGTTTAACTCATTTTATAATGTAGTCTTTTTGATTTTTTTCTCTACGTGCTTGCACTATTCTTTTATATTCATGCTTAGCAATTTGTCCATGTTTTCACTCTTTATAGGATTCCTTATTGATGTTCAGGTCATTAAAGAACTCCTGATGGACATTCTTTTGCATGAGCATAGTTTGCTTTTGTGCCTTTCATAATTTCTCTTTGAAAAACTGCCAGTTCTCCTGAATTCCTTTTTCCCTTGGATTTTCTTCCCATGGGACTTTACCTGCCAGTTCTATGAGTTTATTAAAGTCTGCTTTTTTCATGTTGATTGTCCTTATTCTGCTGCTCTCAATCCTTCCTTTCCTTAGAATCATGAAATATATCATTTCATCATCCCTTTTATTCAAATTGCCTTCAACATCTGGACTGGCAACAAATTCCTCCCTATTAGAATCAAGTCTAAAGTGGTTTCCCCAGGGTTACTTCCTCCAACTTCTGAAACAAGGAGTTGTCCCCAACACATTCCAAGAACTTATTGGAAATTTTTTGTGTTGCCATATTACTTTTCCAACAGATCTCTTAGTAGTTAAAGTCCCCCATTGCTATCAGGTCTTTGTGTTTTTGATGTTTCTGTTATTTGTTCTAGAAATGCCTCATCCACCTGCTCTTCCTGATTAGCTGGTCTATAGTAGACCACTCCCTGGATTTTGCCCCCGTCTTTCCCCCGTTATCTTCACCCAGAGACTTTCGGCTGGTCTGCCTCTCACTTCTTTTTGGACCTCACTGTTGTCAGTTGGTGTGCGGTGTGTGCTCTCTCCATGTGCTGTCCCAGCCTTGTGTAGGAAGCTGGCTCAGCAGACTTCGATAGTATTACCGAGAAAGACCACAGACTCAGTTCAGTGGTGAAGGCGCTTGAACAGGTTTATTGGCATAAAGCATGATCCAAGTGCCTGGTATACTCTACGGGAACACTAACAGTAGCGTAGCTAGGGGGCTTCAGGGGAAGCAGCCGCTTCCCCTCAGTACATTTTTCAAAAGCAGCGCCTACCGGGCTGCTGCTGGGGTCCTGCAGGCAAGTGGGGGGGCAGCATGGTCAGACTCCGGAGGAGCCATTGGGGGGGGGCGGCGGGCGCGGCCAGAGGAGCAAAGGGGCCGGCTCCTCGGCCATCGCGCACCACGCTCAGCGCGGCCCCAACATCGCCGCTGCGGCCGCCTCCTGCGGAGGCTCAGGGCTCGGCGGCCAAGCGCTCCGCAGCTGGCGGGCAGATCCCCTCTCCCTGGCAGCTTCCTGTTTCCGGGCCGAGGGGCATGGCCAGAGGAGGAGCCAAGGAGGGGCACCTTTTTTATGGTTGCTCCCCCTGCACTGAGAAGCTGGCCACGCCACTGAACACTAACACATGTGCCTGTTACAGTGGACTCAGATCAGTCAGTGGTGGGACTTTCCACTGCCCCTCTCGTCTGGACAAAAGATGTCCCTCCTATGATTTCTCTTTTATACATTGATACAAACAGGTTACATATTACACTCCTGGCGTGTTTAGTTACCAACCCTACACCTTGTACCTGCTGGTTCGAACAAAACACTTCCATTCATCATCCTGTTCTTCCATCCTTTTCCTTATTCCTTGTGTTCCTGTATCATCTCTCAAGATTGTGTTTATGCCATGACTATATGTTGGGGTGTACCTGTACTAGCCTTCTGGAATGTGTTTCCATGAATCCCCTGTGCATAGTATTTCTTAGAAGTGCCTGTATTTTTACAACACTAATCATGCTTTTGCCAAGTTCGTGTACCAGACAGTGAACTTGTAAGCAGGTGTTTGCTTTATGGCAGGACCTGACTTTTACCGATAGCCTGGCCTTTGTTGACTTTAGTTCAGGCCTTAGGCCTTGGATCAGGCCCAGTGTTCCAGGCTCTCTCTTTCTACTACACTCAGAACAAGTGTATACATTCTTGATGTACAGTGCTACACTTGTTCCCTTTTTTCCCTGCATGTCCTTTCTGAAAAAGCAATACTCCACTATAGTCCAGATATGAGATTTATCCCCCCCAGTCTTAGTGATGCCATTTAAGTCATAATTTAGCTTGTGTACTAATACTTTCAGTTCTTACTGTTTATTCCCCATACTCCTTGCATTTGTGTATAAACATCTAAAAAGTGGAGCAGATTCCCCTCTTGTTGCTCCTATGACCATATTGTAATTTTCCATTCTGCCCTCACCCCCCCCCCCCAACATCTAGCCCCTTTGAAAAGGTCACCTTTTTTAATACCAACCAGTGGGCATTTAGCACCTGCTCCATTTGAACCTAGTGCAAAGCCCTCGTCACTAGGTTGGTGAGTCAGTTTCTGAAGATGCTCTTCCCCTTCTTGGTCAGAGTAACCCCATCTCTTTTCAGCAGTCCTCCATCCCAAAGCAGCATCCCAAGATCAAGAAGCCAAAGCCCTCCCATTGACCACATCCTACACAGCCAGGCACTCATCTCCAGGATGCATATGTCCCTGTCTCGGCCCATATGACTCAATGGTCATCTTATAGATTCCCAGAGATTTGCTGTTGTGCATTAGATGGAGGGTTTCTGAGAACTAGGCCAGAGTGAGAAAGAAGCTCTAGCCACCTCCAGTTGACTGTACTGGCCACTTTACCATTGGGAGTTCATCTCCCAGGACCCCACCGTTAGAGATGGATGAATTTTTTTCAAAATGAAATGTTTTGATTTTCAATGTGAAATGATTGATTGCACTGGTCTACAATTTTTGAGAAGTCGTCTGCTTCAGAGATAAAATGTGCTATTTATTATGTATTTTGATGTGCTGAATTCAAATATGACAATTAAAACAACTGATTGGCTACTGTTTCTAAGATATTTAAGTTTTTACATTTTATGTCTATGTATATTGTGTAGTTAGTAGAGTTTTAATCATAAATTGTAAACCTAGGTCTTTTCATGTGTTTATGGTTGCTTTACATGATAATATTTCACTTGTCCTGTTTATGTAACACTTTAAAAATCAGCAAAAGGGTTATATAAATAAAATTTATTATGAAACAAAAGGCAAAAAACTATTATGTACATAGTTTAGTCCTATTCAGTGTCTACTCGGCGCTTCTTGGCTTGTCTCTTGTCATTAAATGGAGCATCTCTTGTCACTGTCCAGCAATCGTCTGCAAGCATTGATGGGCTCCATTTGCCCTGATAGCATTTCTCCATTGTTGCAATGTCCTGGTGAAATCGCTCGCCATGCTCGTCGCTCACTGCTCCGCAGTTCAGTGGAAAAAAATCTAGATGAGAGTGCAAAAAATGTATCTTTAGTGACATGTTGCAACCAAGGCTTTTGTATGCCTTGAGGAGGTTTTCCACCAACAACCTGTAGTTGTCTGCCTTGTTGTTTCCGAGAAAATTTATTGCCACTGACTGGAAAGCTTTCCATGCTGTCTTTTCCTTGCCACGCAGTGCATGGTCAAATGCATCATCTCGAAGAAGTTCATGAATCTGAGGACTGACAAAGACACCTTCCTTTATCTTAGCTTCACTTAACCTTGGAAATTTTCCACGAAGGTACTTGAAAGCTGCTTGTGTTTTGTCAATGGCCTTGACAAAGTTCTTCATCAGACCCAGCTTGATGTGTAAGGGTGGTAACAAAATCTTCCTTGATTCAACAAGTGGTGGATGCTGCACACTTTTCCTCTCAGGCTCCAATGACTGTTGGAGTGGCCAATCTTTCTTGATGTAGTGGGAATCTCTTGCACGACTATCCCATTTGCAGAGAAAACAGCAGTACTTTGTGTATCCAGTCTGCAGACCAAACAAGAGAGCAACAACCTTCAAATCGCCACAAAGCTGTCACTGATGTTGGTCATAGTTTATGCACCTCAAAAGTTGTTTCATGTTGTCATAGGTTTCCTTCATATGGACTGCATGACCAACTGGAATTGATGGCAAAACTTTGCCATTATGCAGTAAAACAGCTTTAAGACTTGTCTTCGATGAATCAATGAACAGTCTCCACTCATCTGGATTGTGAACGATGTTGAGGGCTGCCATCACACCATCGATGTTGTTGCAGGCTACAAGATCACCTTCCATGAAGAAGAATGGGACAAGATCCTTTTGACGGTCACAGAACATGGAAACCCTAACATCACCTGCCAGGAGATTCCACTGCTGTAGTCTGGAGCCCAACAGCTCTGCCTTACTCTTGGGTAGTTCCAAATCCCTGACAAGGTCATTCAGTTCACCTTGTGTTATGAGGTGTGGTTCAGAGGAGGAGGATGGGAGAAAATGTGGGTCCTGTGACATTGATGGTTCAGGAACAGAAGTTTCATCCTCTTCCTCTTCCTCGTCTGACTGAAGTGAGAATGATTCTGGTGCATCAGGAACCTGCAGTCCTTCTCCATGGGGTACTGGGCATATAGCTGATGGAATGTTTGGATAATGCACAGTCCACTTTTTCTTCTTTGACACACCTTTCCCAACTGGAGGCACCATGCAGAAGTAACAATTGCTGGTATGATCTGTTGGCTCTCTCCAAATCATTGGCACTGCAAAAGTCATAGATTTCCTTTTCCTGTTCAACCACTGGTGAAGATTTGTTGCACAAGTGTTGCAGCATATGTGTGGGGCCCACCTCTTGTCCTGATCTCCAATTTTGCAGCCAAAATAAAGGTGATAGGCTTTCTTAACCATAGTGGTTATACTGCGCTTTTGTGATGCAAAAGTCACTTCACCACAAACATAGCAGAAGTTATCTGCACTGTTCACACTGCTCACTTTGGCTAAACAGAAATGTGTCCCTTTGCAAAATCAAACACTGACAAATAAGAGAGCTCGACACTGTATGATTTCTAGAGCTGATATAGGGCAATTTGTTCAGAGTGATGTAAGCTTCGTTATGATTGCATCATCCATGACTTCTAGGAATAACATGATGCAATTCATATCATGTATGATGCAATACCAGCTTCAGATTGCATCATTCGTTGTTTTGCCTAAAAAGCAAGTACTGTCCAAACCCAGTCATAGATTTATTCATAGATCCAGTCAAAGATGTATTTTAGTCATTTCTGGTTTAAATTGAGATCCCTTCCCTTTATAACTCGCTTATCCTCCGCCATTCCCAAGTCAAGGGTCGTATATACTGACCCAATAACATATCTTGAAAACTAGAGCCAATCAACAATTTGAAGCATCATTTTCGTTCTCAGTGACCCAGAATTAGTAAAGTTTGACTACATTTATTTCAGAAGCATTTTGGCTGTAGAGCAGTGTTGTTTTGAATTTTACTTCAGTTTTATTTAAAATCAAAAGGTAAAAACAAACGAACATTAAATGAAACATTTAAACAAAAAGTCAATATTTTGACATTTCCCATGAAATGAAAATTCTGAAAAACGTAATTTCATCATTAGTGAAATTGTTTATAAAAATAGTTTCATTTTGACAAGGTTTAAATGCTTTGTTTCAATTTGAATGTAACAATTGAAACAATGAAGTTGAAATGAAGCACTTTGACCTTATTGAAAGTGTTTTGATAATTTTTCGTTGAAAATTTTGACAAAATCATGACATTCTTGCAAAACATTTTGATTTTGTTGAATCAGAAAGTTCTGGTGAAAAGTTTTTGACCAGCTCTAACTAACAATGACCCAAAGTGCCTAGGAAATCAGATGCCTGCTGATAGAAGAGCACTTGCTCCAAGTCCCATATCAGGGTATAGGTGTAGAGAAGGTTTAGTACCAACCTCTTCACTTGGAGGTACAGCAGGTTTCCTCGTGTGACTTCAGCCACCTCAAGCACCTGGTTACCTAGGGGTTGGGAGAACAGCATGGCAACCTGACCATAAACATTGGTGAGGCGGTAAAGGAAACCTTCTCTCCCTACTCCAACCAGCAGCTGGTTTAAGAAGGCAGAATCGTGTGCCTTTCCCATCAGGGAGAGAATTGTGGCCTAGCCATAGTGATGAGAAATGGGAGGAAAAACTAAGGAAAAAGACAAAAGGGAGAAAACCCAAAGCCACAGTAGTATCATGATTCCCTATGATACTAGGCCTGGCTTTTAGATCCTGTGCAGGGACATGGAAGACCCAAACCAAGCAATACATGAAAACAAGGACAAATGAAGGGCCATCTGGCAATATTTTGGAGAGTGGGTGAGAAACAAAAAGGTGCAGGGGGCACAGGAGTTTGTGTGTATGACTATGTGTGTACGTGTGTGTGCCTCTGTGTATATGTGCATAACAAGAGAGTTTCTCCCTCAAGTCTTTGTGCACAGAACTACAAACCTAGAGTCCCTGAGCTCTACTCACAGCTCTTCCACTGTCTGTTATTGTTTCCTGAGAAAAGCAATTTATTGAGAATGCATGAGATACTTCCAAATGTGTCTCACACCATGTCCATAACACTTACAGATTCATAGTTTATTCATAGATTCATAGATTCTAGGACTGGAATGGACCTCGAGAGGTCATCAAGTCCAGTCCCCTGCCTGCATGGCAGGACCAAATACTGTCTAGACCATCCCTGATAGACATTTATCTAACCTACTCTTAAATATCTCCAGAGATGGAGATTCCACAACCTCCCTAGGCAATTTATTCCAGTGTTTAACCACCCTGACAGTTAGGAACTTTTTCCTAATGTCCAACCTAGACCTCCCTTGCTGCAGTTTAAACCCATTGCTTCTGGTTCTATCCTTAGAGGCTAAGGTGAACAAGTTTTCTCCCTCCTCCTTATGACACCATTTTAAATAGCTGAAAACTGCTATCATGTCCCCTCTCAGTCTTCTCTTTTCCAAACTAAACAAACCCAATTCTTTCAGCCTTCCTTCATAGGTCATGTTCTCAAGACCTTTAATCATTCTTGTTGCTCTTCTCTGGACCCTTTCCAATTTCTCCACATCTTTTTTAAAATGCGGTGCCCAGAACTGGACACAATACTCCAGCTGAGGCCTAACCAGAGCAGAGTAGAGCGGAAGAATGACTTCTCGTGTCTTGCTCACAACACACCTGTTAATACATCCCAGAATCATGTTTGCTTTTTTTGCAACAGCATCACACTGTTGACTCATATTTAGCTTGTGGTCCACTATAACCCCTAGATCCCTTTCTGCCGTACTCCTTCCTAGACAGTCTCTTCCCATTCTGTATGTGTGAAACTGATTTTTCCTTCCTAAGTGGAGCACTTTGCATTTGTCTTTGTTAAACTTCATCCTGTTTACCTCAGCCCATTTCTGCAATTTGTCCAGATCATTTTGAATTATGACCCTGTCCTCCAAAGCAGTTGCAATCCCTCCCAGTTTGGTATCATCCGCAAACTTAATAAGCGTACTTTCTATGCCAATATCTAACTCGTTGATGAAGATATTGAACAGCGCCGGTCCCAAAACAGACCCCTGCGGTACCCCACTCGTTATGCCTTTCCAGCAGGATTGGGAACCATTAATAACAACTCTCTGAGTACGGTTATCCAGCCAGTTATGCACCCACCTTATAGTAGCCCCATCTAAATTGTATTTGCCTAGTTTATCGATAAGAATATCATGCGAGACTGTATCAAATGCCTTACTAAAGTCTAGGTATACCACATCCACAGCTTCACTCTTATCCACAAGGCTCGTTATCCTATCAAAGAAAGCTATCAGATTGGTCTGACATGATTTGTTCTTCACAAATCCATGCTGGCTGTTCCCTATCACCTTACCACCTTCCAAGTGTTTGCAGATGATTTCCTTAATTACTTGCTCCATTATCTTCCCTGGCACAGAAGTTAAACTAACTGGTCTGTAGTTTCCTGGGTTGTTTTTATTTCCCTTTTTATAGATGGGCACTATATTTGCCCTTTTCCAGTCTTCTGGAATCTCTCCCATCTCCCATGATTTTCCAAAGATAATAGCTAGAGGCTCAGATACCTCCTCTATTAGCTCCTTGAGTATTCTAGGATGCATTTCATCAGGCCCTGGTGACTTGCAGGCATCTAACTTTTCTAAGTGATTTTTAACTTGTTCTTTTTTTATTTTATCTGCTAAACCTACCCCCTTCCTACTGGCATTCACTATGTTAGGCATTCCTTCAGACTTCTCGGTGAAGACCGAAACAAAGAAGTCATTAAGCATCTCCGCCATTTTCAAGTTTCCTGTTACTGTTTCTCCCTCTTCACTAAGCAGTGGGCCTACCCTGTCTTTGGTCTTCCTCTTGCTTCTAATGTATTGATAAAAAGTCTTCTTGTTTCCCTTTATTCCCGTAGCTAGTTTGAGCTCATTTTGTGCCTTTGCCTTTCTAATCTTGCCCCTGCATTCCTGTGTTGTTTGCCTATATTCATCCTTTGTAATCTGTCCCAGTTTCCATTTTTTATATGACTCCTTTTTATTTTTTAGATCATGCAAGATCTCATGGTTAAGCCTCGGTGGTCTTTTGCCACATTTTCTATCTTTCCTAACCAGCGGAATAGCTTGCTTTTGGGCCCTTAACAGTGTCCCTTTGAAAAACTGCCAACTCTCCTCAGTTGTTTTTCCCCTCAGTCTTGATTCCCATGGGACCTTACCTATCAGCTCTCTGAGCTTACCAAAATCCACCTTCCTGAAATCCATTGTCTCTATTTTGCTGTTCTCCCTTCTATCCTTCCTTAGAATTGCAAACTCTATGATTTCATGATCACTTTCACCCAGGCTGCCTTCTACTTTCAAATTCTCAACGAGTTCCTCCCTATTTGTTAAAATCAAGTCTATAACAGCTTCCCCCCAGTAGCTTTTTCAACCTTCTGAAATAAAAAGTTGTCTGCAATGCAGTCCAAGAATTTGTTGGATGGTCTGTGCCCCGCTGTGTTATTTTCCCAACATATATCCGGATAGTTGAAGTCCCCCATCACCACCAAATCTTGGGCTTTGGATGATTTTGTTAGTTGCTTAAAAAAAAGCCTCATCCACCTCTTCCACCTGGTTAGGTGGCCTATAGTAGACTCCTAGCATGACATCTCCCTTGTTTTTTACCCCTTTTAGCCTAACCCAGAGACTCTCAACACTTCCGTCTCCTATGTCCATCTCTACCTCAGTCCAAGTGTGTACATTTTTAATATATAAGGCAACACCTCCTCCCTTTTTCCCCTGTCTATCCTTCCTGAGCAAGCTGTACCCATCCACACCAACATTCCAATCATGTGTATTATCCCACCAAGTTTCAGTGATGCCAACAATGTCATAGTTGTATTTATTTATTAGCACTTCCAGTTCTTCCTGCTTATTGCCCATACTTCTCGCATTTGTATATAGGCTTCTAAGATACTGGTTTGATCTTTCCTCCCAGTTTTGTCCTGACCCTCCTTTCTCTCTGACAATATAGCCCACACTCCCTCTCGTTTCCGACCCATCTCCCCGGTCTCCATGTTCCCCACTTACCTGTGGGCTTTGCTCACCTGTCCCCGTCGAACCTAGTTTAAAGCCCTCCTCACTAGGTTAGCCAGTCTGTGTCCAAATAGGGTCTTTCCTCTCCTCGAAAGGTGAACGCCATCTCTGCCTAGCAGTCCTTCCTCGAATAGCATCCCGTGGTCTAGGAAGCCAAAGCCCTCCTGGCGACACCATCTTCGCAGCCAGGCATTCACCTCCATGATGCATCTGTCTCTGCCCGGGCCCCTACCTTTGACAGGAAGAATTGAAGAGAATACCACCTGCACTCCAAACTCCTTCACCCGTACTCCCAGAGCCCTGTAGTCACTCTTGATCCGCTCAGTGTCACACCGCGCAGTATCATTTGTGCCCACATGGATGAGTAGCATGGGGTAGTAGTCAGAGGGCTGGATAATCCTCGACAATGCCTCCGTAAAGTCTCGGATACGGGCTCCCGGCAGGCAGCATACCTCCCGAGATGAAATATCAGGGTGACAGATGGGCGCCTCCGTCCCCCTCAGCAGAGAGTCTCCGACCACCACTATCCTACGTTTCCTATTCGCAGTGGTGGCAGCAGACCTCCCAGCCTTAGGGGTACAAGGCTTCTCCTCCTTTACTGTAGGGAGTGATTCCTTCTTTCCTGTATCAAGAAGAGCATAACGGTTACCTATTACCACGGTAGGAGGGTTTGGAGCAGGGGTGGAGCACTGCCTGCTGCCAGAAGTAACCAGCTGCCAGTGTCCACCCTGAACCATCTCCTCCTCCACCAGTGGTGTATCAGCAGTCCTGTGTACTGGGACAGCTACCTCAGCTGTCTCCACATGGACACTGTCCAGGAATTGCTCGTGGATTCGGATGCTCCGCAACCTAGCCACCTCCTCCTGCAGCTCTCCCACCTGCTGCCTGAGAGATTCCACCAGCAGGCACCTCTCACATTGGATGGTCCCCCCCAGCCTGGATATCAGTAAGTGGAAATTGCAAGTTACAGTCTCTGCAAAACCACACCAGGATCTGGGTAGAAGCATCCATGCTCAGGCGCTCTGTCTGGCTACAGGCACAGGTGGAGGAGACAGAAGCAGTGCTGGCACAGGTGTTGCGGGTCTTCCTAACCATCGTAAGCCTCCCTCTGTCAAACTCCCGTCTGCAGCCCCCTGTCCGCTGAAAGGGTTGTTTAAGCAAGAAGTTTTGAATGTAGTTGTTTTATAGGTATTAAGGGGAATAAAGAGAAAACAGATAGAACTGGCAAGGGACCCTCGCCCCCTTCCTGCTCCCCTTCCAAACCCCCTTGCGAAACTCCCTGTTAGCAGCCCCTGTTTGGAAAAGCTCCCTGGTCGCTTGTGCTCTGCTTTATAAAGCCCTGGCCTGTATGAATGCCCCGCCCACTGATTAAGGCTCAGCCACTTACCAGAAGCTTCTAGCTTTCAAACCTTCCTTTGAAGCTCACAGCTTCCAACTGCAGGCCACAGCACACGGTCCCCAAAAGGGTGCTGTATTGCTCCTCCTTCACCTGGAGAACTCCCTTGCGAAACTCCCTGTTATCAGCCCCTGTTCGCAAAAGCAGGAGGAATCACTGTGATCTTCTAGTCTGACTTCCTGCACAACACAAGTCACTGAGTTTCCTTGAATTAATCCCTGTTTGAACTAGATCACATCTTGTAGAAATACATCCAATCTTAATTTTAAAATGTTAATTGATGAAGAATCCACCACAACCCATGGTACGTTGCTCCAATGGTTGATTACCTTGTTAAAAATGTGCACCTTGCTTCTAATCTGAATTTGTTTAGCTTCAGCTTCTAGACCTTGCATCTTGTTATACTTTTGCTAGATTGAAGAGCCTTCCATTAGCAGATTCTTTTTCCACATGTACATATGTGCAGACTGTGATTAAGCCACCTCTTAACTTAGGAGGTTTGTTAATATGTTACAGAAGAAACTCTACTGAACACAGATGAAATACAATATTTAGCTTCCCAACAGGATGCAGGCCTCAAAGCAGGATTAGTAACTAAACCAGGAATGGTATGATCAGTGAACCTCAGAAGACTCAGAGGTTCAGCTTGGAGAAGTATCCTGATTCCACATGGTTTTCCAAGCCATTTTGGCTGGGAAGGCTTGTGAGAAAAGATTTTCTTGTTAGCTTCTTTCTGCTGGGGGAAAGGAATCTGGCCCGAACAAGAAGGTGGTAAGGACTCTGTGAAAATGGAGTGGAAAACCCTAGCCAAACAGTTTACCATATTTCTTTGAGTATCAAATACGTTTGGTTTGAGTTTTGGGCCAAGGTGTAGATTGGTTCTTACTTTAGTTAAATAGGGTTTCCCATTCTCTACTTGCTTTATGTCATCTCTCTTATCCTAAATGGGATGCAATCTTCCACCCTGATCCCCAGTTACCACCATGTGCACTGATTATATAGGGCTGACTCTAGGTTTTGCAAGGCTCATTGTGAAGTAAGACACACACATCTTCAGGCAGACTTCTGTAACTCACTTAGCACATCTGGGAGGTGGGAGAATTTGGCAGCTGAGAGGGTCCAGGGTACTTGTTGTTAAGGGGTTGGGGATGGTCATGTACATTTCATAAACTAGAAGTGGGGCAGGGAGCATCTCAGCAACTAGAAGAGGTGGGGCCACAAGGTTCATCTTGCAAAGTAGGGGTGAGTTGTTATGGGCTGTTGGGTGGAGGAGGGGCTGGATGTGTCCTGGGAAGGGGATCTGACAAAGCAGGGCCACTCTTGAATGCATGGGACCCTGTACAATTTTGCACTGGTATGTGTCTAGCTAGGACTGGTGCTGCTATGCATACAGAATTTCCATTGATGTTTCATTATGCTGCATGTCATGGAATCATAGAATATCAGGGGTGGAAGGGACCTCAGGAGGTCATCTAGTCCAACCCCCTGCTCAAAGCAGGACCAATCCACAGACAGATTTTTGCCCCAGATCCCTAAATGGCCCCCTCAAGGATTGAACTCACAACCCTGGGTTTAGCAGGACAATGCTCAAACCATCCCCCCATACCTGCCGCGTATTGTTGCAACATTGTGGTGTGGAGGTGCAGTGATGTAACACCGTCATGAGTTTGGGACTCTTCAGTAGCCAAAGAAGTAGGATAAACCCATGAAAACCAGACCTATACCACATATTGGAAGGAGTGGTGACCCTTGCTCTCCTATGAAAACTGAAATAGAGTAAAAAGAAGAACAGGAGTACTTGTGGCACCTTAGAGACTAACAAATTTATTAGAGCATAAGCTTTCGTGGACTACAGCCCACTTCTTCGGATGCATATAGAATGGAACATATATTGAGGAGATATATATACACACATACAGAGAGCATAAACAGGTGGGAGTTGTCTTACCAACTCTGAGAGGCCAATTAATTAAGAGAAAAAAAACTTTTGAAGTGATAATCAAGCTAGCCGAGTACAGACAGTTTGATAATAAGTGTGAGAGTACTTACAAGGGGAGATAGAGTCAATGTTTGTAATGGCTCAGCCATTCCCAGTCCTTATTCAAACCGGAGTTGATTGTGTCTAGTTTGCATATCAATTCTAGCTCACCAGTCTCTCTTTGGAGTCTGTTTTTGAAGTTTTTCTGTTGTAATATAGCCACCCGCAGGTCTGTCACTGAATGACCAGACAGGTTAAAGTGTTCTCCCACTGGTTTTTGAGTATTTTGATTCCTGATGTCAGATTTGTGTCCATTAATTCTTTTGCGTAGAGACTGTCCGGTTTGGCCAATGTACATGGCAGAGGGGCATTGCTGGCACATGATGGCATATATCACATTGGTAGATGTGCAGGTGAACGAGCCCCTGATGCTATGGCTGATGTGATTAGGTCCTATGATGATGTCACTTGAATAGATATGTGGACAGAGTTGGCATCGGGGTTTGTTACAAGGATAGGTTCCTTGGTTAGTGGTTTTGTTCAGTGATGTGTGGTTGCTGGTGAGTATTTGCTTTAGGTTGGGGGGTTGTCTGTAAGCGAGGACAGGTCTGTCTCCCAAGATCTGTGAGAGTAAAGGATCATCTTTCAGGATAGGTTGTAGATCTCTGATGATGCGCTGGAGAGGTTTTAGTTGGGGTCTGAAGGTGACAGCTAGTGGTGTTCTGTTATTTTCTTTGTTGGGCCTGTCTTGTAGGAGGTGACTTCTGGGTACTCGCCTGGCTCTGTCAATCTGTTTTTTCACTTCAGCAGGTGGGTATTGTAGTTTTAAGAATGCTTGATAGAGATCTTGTAGGAAGCACCTTTACTCTCACAGATCTTGGGAGACAGCCATAATCACATCAGCCATAGCATCAGGGGCTCGTTCACCTGCACATCTACCAATGTGATATATGCCATCATGTGCCAGCAATGCCCCTCTGCCATGTACATTGGCCAAACCGGACAGTCTCTACGCAAAAGAATTAATGGACACAAATCTGACATCAGGAATCAAAATACTCAAAAACCAGTGGGAGAACACTTTAACCTGTCTGGTCATTCAGTGACAGACCTGCGGGTGGCTATATTACAACAGAAAAACTTCAAAAACAGACTCCAAAGAGAGACTGGTGAGCTAGAATTGATATGCAAACTAGACACAATCAACTCCGGTTTGAATAAGGACTGGGAATGGCTGAGCCATTACAAACATTGACTCTATCTCCCCTTGTAAGTACTCTCACACTTATTATCAAACTGTCTGTACTCGGCTAGCTTGATTATCACTTCAAAAGTTTTTTTTCTCTTAATTAATTGGCCTCTCAGAGTTGGTAAGACAACTCCCACCTGTTTATGCTCTCTGTATGTGTGTATATATATCTCCTCAATATATGTTCCATTCTATATGCATCCGAAGAAGTGGGCTGTAGTCCACGAAAGCTTATGCTCTAATAAATTTGTTAGTCTCTAAGGTGCCACAAGTACTCCTGTTCTTCTTTTTGCGGATACAGACTAACACGGCTGTTACTCTGAAACCTGAAATAGAGTAGGCAAAACGCAGCAAGCAGTGGAGTACATGATTCAAAGGCACTGCACAAAATTGCAAAGAACAATTCTTTGTGTAGTTGGTCACTTTTTATATCTCATTCTTTTTCAGAAGGTCTCAGAGATGGGCTCCACATAACACTTCAGTTCTGAAGAACCAAGGACTGTAGGATCAGTAGTGTACAATGGAGAAGACTGCAGGAGAAATACCAGTCCTGAGGCTACCATCTTGTGGCTTATTGTACTGCAGACATGCACTCCCAACCCAGAGTGTGCTGCCTTAGGAGAGGAAATACTTGTCAGACATTACTAGATCCATTTATTTTCTTACATCTTTTTTACTTTTGCATCCTGTAATCCACTTGTGAAAAGAGGAATGATGACTTTTTATAGTTGCTGTTTGATTCTCTTGGCATTTACCTGGAACACCTCTGCCTACGGACCAAACCAAAGGGCGCAGAAGAAGGGAGACATTATTCTTGGGGGACTGTTCCCCATTCATTTTGGAGTGGCTGCCAAAGACCAGGATTTAAAATCTAGGCCAGAATCAGTGGAGTGTATAAGGTAAGCCAAAAAGAAACTGGTAAAAATCTACAATGCTGGAGCCTTTACCTTGGTCAGTTATAAGTGAGGTGCCTTACCGCTTCAGTAGAATAGCTGTAGCTAAATATCAAATACAACACATCTTTACTGTGTATAGTATCTTTACTATGTAACCCAAATGCTTTACAGAATTAAGTATTTGTCTTTTGCTTTTTATGACAAGAACTCAAGCTCCAATTTTGCATTCCATCTTGCTTTTTGCTACTGATGAGGGGCACCATGTGAAGGCAGTAGACTTGCTCCTCACAGAGCTAAGTAATACAAGACCATGGAAGTGTGTGGTGTAAAGAGAATGAATGGTGAATAAGCTAAAGTAAATGTTAAGAATTATTTGGCAGCTTACAATGAGAAAGAACGATACACATTATAGTTCCCAATGCTGCCAAATCACAAATACATAAATCTATTCAGGCAACGAATAATGGATATTTAATAAATAATATTTAAATATATATATATATACTTTACTTAGAGTCACAGCAAATGCAATGGAAGTGACCAAAATTTTTATCAGATTGTCTGACTACAGTCATGTGTGGCAAAAAAGGGTTTTGAAATAATGAAATCCCTTATTTTTGTTAAGTATCAGAGTGGTAGCTGTGTTAGTCTGAATCTGTAAAAAGCAACAGAGGGTCCTGTGGCACCTTTAAGACTAACAGAAGTATTGGGAGCATAAGCTTTCGTGGGTAAGAACCTCACTTCTTCAGATGCATCTGAAGAAGTGAGGTTCTTACCCATGAAAGCTTATGCTCCCAATACTTCTGTTAGTCTTAAAGGTGCCACAGGACCCTCTGTTGCTTATTTTTGTTGCGCCTTTCCTCCTCTCTCCCAAAGCACTTCACTTACTGTGAGGTAAATTTTCAAAGTGTTTAGGTGCCTAAAGGTGCAGATAGGTGGGCATTAGATGCCTAGGCACTTTTGAAAATTCCACTAGGCACCTATCTTCCTCCTTAGGCACCTAAATACTTAAAAAATCTGGCCCTATAGTCCCAAACCTGAATTCCATAATCAATCCTTGCTCAATCAAAATTCAATTACTTTCATGTAAATACTGCCTATGGACTGGGCAAAGTCTTTGGCACTAAGCTCTATGGCTAGGTCTATACTACCCGCCTGAATCGGCGGGTAGAAATCGACCTCTTGGGGATCGATTTATCGCGTCCCGTTGGGACGCGACAATCGATCCCCGAATCGGCGCTCTTACTCCACCAGCGGAGGTGGTAGTAAGCGCCGCCGACAGAAAGCCGCAGAAGTCGATTTTGCCGCCGTCCTCACAACGGGGTAAGTCGGCTGCGATACGTCGAATTCAGCTACGCTATTCACGTAGCTGAATTTGCGTATCTTAAATCGACTCCCCCCTGTAGTGTAGATGTACCCTATGTGTATGTATGTGAATTGCTTCTTCCGCTACTGAAATATAGCCAGTTCTGGGATGAGATGTGGCTTAGGTTTAACCTTGCACAGCAACACTACATAGCAATTTAAGATTAGAAATTATGGCAAAAATTGAATTCAATTGAAACTTCATGTAGGCTAAATGTAAGATATTCAGTTTGGAATTTGGTCATGACAAAAGCGGGGAAACACTTGTGCTCCTGAGCAGTAAAGTGGCAAGGGACTTTAATAACAACACGTAGTCAGGGCGTCTGTTTCACACCTTATCTAAAAACAGCATGTCTAGAAGCATACTGACTTCTAATACTAGGCTGGGGAATTCGTTCAATATGGATTCAGAATGATGATAATGAATGCTTAACACCATTCCTGCTTCACCTAGAGCAGTGGTTTTCAACCTGTGGTCTGCAGACCCCTGGGGGATGGGGGACGCAGACAATGTTTAAGAAGTCTGGGAAAGGTTGTTGTTACGATAGAACAGTGATTTTCAACCTGTGGTCCACAGATCCCTGAGGGAGCCACAGACATGTCTAAGATTTCCAAAGGGGTCTGCACCTCCATTTGAAATTTTGTAGGGGTCTGCAAATAAAAAAGGTTGAAAACCACTGACTTAGATTTCCTTAGTGGTCGCCCATCCAAATACTGAGCTGGTTCAATCCAGCTAGTTCGTAAGATCAGACAGAGTCACAGCACACAGTGGTCTGAATACAGTGCCTAAGAGAGCAGAAGGAAAGAACTTTAACAAAACAATTCTAAATCTTCTCTTGTTCTATTCAATACACTTACTGGTACCTAAAAACTATAGGCTAGATCTACATCTAGGAAAATGCAACCTAGATGGAGCTACCATAAGGTGGGTGCAAAACTGGTTGGGAAACCGTTCCCAAAGAGTAGTTATCAGTGGTTCACAGTCATGCTGGAAGGGCATAATGAGTGGGGTCCTGCAGAGATCAGTTCTGGGTCCGGTTCTGTTCAATATCTTCATCAATGATTTAGATAATGGCATAGAGAGTACACTTATCAAGTTTGTGGATGATACCAAGCTGGAAGGGGTTGCAAGTGCATTGGAGGATAGGATTAAAATTCAAAATGATCTGGACAAATTGGAGAAATGGTCTGAAGTAAATAGGATGAAATTAATTAAGGACAAATACAAAGTACTCCAGTTAGGAAGGAACAATCAATTGCACACATACAAAATGGGAAATGACTGCCTAGGAAGGAGTAGTGCAGAAAGGGATCTGCGGGACATAGTGGATCACAAGCTAAATATCAGTCAACAGTGTAACGCTGTTGCAAAAAAAGTGAACATCATTCTGGGATGTATTAGCAGGAGTGTTGTAAGCAAGACATGAGAAGTAATTCTTCTGCTCTATTCCATGCTGATTAGGCCTCAACTGGAGTATTGTGTCCAGTTCTGGGTGCCACATTTCAGTAAATATATGGACAAATTGGAGAAAGTCCAGAGAAGAGAGGGTCTAGAAAACATGACCTATGAGGGAAGATTGAAAAAATTGGGTTTGTTTAGTCTGGAAAAGAGAAGACTAAGAGGGGACATGATAACAGTTTTCAAGTACATAAAAGGTTGTTACAAGGAGGAGGGAGAAAAATTGTTTTACTTAACCTCTGAGGCTAGGACAAGAAGAAATGGACTTACAGTGCAGCAAGGAAGGTTTAGGATGGACATTAGGAAAAACTTCCTAGCTGTCAGGGTGGTTAAGCACTGGAATAAATTGCTTAGGGAGGTTGTGGAATCTCCATCATTGGAGATTTTTAAGAGCTGGTTGGACAAACACCTGTCAGGAATGGTTGAGATAATACTTAGTTCTGCCAGGAGTGCAAGGGACTGGACTAGACCTCTCAAGGTCCCTTCCAGTCCTATGATTCTACACAGTGGACTTAGATTCAGTGTTGCAACAGCTGACATTTAGGCACTCTGCCACCCAGTGGACTCCATAGCCCTGAGTTAGGTACCCAGGCTCCCTGTACAATTCACAAGGAGAGTTAAGTGCCTGGGAAAGGTATTAATGGAAGGCAGCAAGCTGATCAGGGAGAGGCTTAAGCTAACCAGTAAGAAATGCCTATGTCCCACCCCCTCAAAGGGAGTTGGATGTCTCCTTCCACTCAAGATTCACAGCTATGAACCAAGGCAGTCCTTTGTAGCAAAAATCTGAGGGGAAGAGGAGCCCCCTGCCACATACTCAGCACTCAAGTAGATATCCTTGCCATTCATTCATTGTGCCAGAGAGTGAAAAACGACTCTATAGCCTGCTAGTCTGGGCACTGATGTGGGGGACCCAGATTCAAGTTCCTATTGCTTCTTCAATGCATATACCTCTACCTCGATATAACGCTGTCCTTGGGAGTAAAAAAATCTTACTGCGTTATAGGTGAAACCGCGTTATATCAAACTTGCTTTGATCCACTGGAGTGCGCAGCCCTACCCGCCCTGGAGCACTGCTTTACCTCGTTATATCCAAATTCGTGTTATATCGGGTCGTGTTATATTGGGGTAGAGGTGTATTTAACTGTTTCATGCAAAGTTGAACAGCTTCAATGGGAGACATTGAGAGAGCCCCAACTCTAAAATACCCTGTAGCCCATTGGTTAGGAGCAGATCTGGTTCGAATGCTTATTCTCACCCATCTTGGGTGAATGCTCTAACAACTGAACTGTTCTCCTCAGCTCTGCCTTGTGCAGGGCCCAATCCTGTAAGCATGTTCTTAGGCAGCCTCTGAGGATGACTACTGCCTTGGGCCCCACAGACAAGATAGGCAGGGGAATGCTTAGTTTGAGAACCCCACTGTGGCTTAGGCACAGAGCAGCTCAGCAGCAGGACGTAGGCAGCTTTGCGCATGGCCACTGAGAGACATTTAGGTGTCTCAGGGATTTTGCTAGCAGAAATCTAGGTGCCAAGGGAATTTATGCCCCTGCAGGGCAGGTGCTGGAACTAGGGGTTCTGGGCATCCTGCTGCACGCCTGGCTTGAAGTGGTTTCCATCATATACTGGATTTACAGTTTGATTCAATGGTTCTCAGCACCCCCACTGTACTGATTGTTCCAGCATCCCTGCTTCAGGATTAGGAAGCAGCTGAGCAGGGGTTTTGAGCATCTAAATTTTGGATTTAGGTGCCTAAACTTCCTTGTGGATCTAGCACTGAATGTATATAAAATCCAGCATACCTGCTCTGTCACACTCTCAAAGCAGTGGTGCGTGTCAGCATTTGAACTTGATTCAGTGTTCCTTTACTGTCTTAGATGCAGTAAAATTGCATTTTAAATGTGCAAACTGACATCTTAAGGATCCAGCCTTTGCTTGCTTACATAAAGCCTGATCTAAATGGGTCCATTGACGTCAGTAGTGTTTGGATCAGGCTGATACTGAAGCAAAGCAATTAAGCCATTATGTATCTATGTAGGCTGCTTTTAGATAAGCACTCTCTGACTGATCTAACTCTGAGAACAGAGGTTCTTCGAGTACTTGCTCATGTCAATTCCATTCTAGGTGTGCGCATGCCCACGTGGATGACCGTTGGAGATTTTTGACTTAGCAGTACCCGTAGGGCTGGCTGTAGCACCCTCTGGAGTGCCGAACTCATGCCATGGTATATCAGGCGCTGCAGGCCCACGTCCTCTCAGTTTCTTCTTGCTGCCCCTGGTGGTCAGTTAGACCACCTCTCTTGCTTGTCAAGAGCTAGCGATTTCTTCCATTGGATTTCGTGCCTTTGTGCCTTTGTTCGATTGTAGTTAGTGTAGTTAGCGCCAATGGATTCATTGCACTCTGTAAGAAGAATGAATCCTTTCCGAACTTTATGTCTTATCATTGCATTATCCACCAAGAAGCTTTGTGCGTCAAAGTTCTTTCTTTTCAACACGTCATGAATGTCGTTATTAAAATAATTAACTCTATTCGAGCGAAACCTTTGCAACACCGACTTTTTAAGGCCCTATTGGAAGATGTTGATGATAAACAATCTGATCTTATTTTGCACACAGAAGTACGATAGCTGAGCAAAGGTAAAATCCTTGCATGTTTTTTAAGCCTAATTGAAGAGATCAAAGAATTTCTGAAGTCCACAAATCAGAACTTCAAGCAACTAGAAGACTCCAGCTGGTTAATGGACTTGGCTTTTCTTGCCGACATCACTGACAAATTGAACATTTTAAATCTTGAGCTCCAGGGAAAAGACAAACGTGGCTCAAATGCAGGGCCGGCTCTAGCTTTTTTGCTGCCCCAAGCAGCAAAAAAAAGCGCCGCCCCCTGAGCCCCCCCAGCCGAGCGCCGCACCGCCCCCCCACAGAGCACCGCCGGAACCCCCCACAGAGCGCCGCCCCCCCGCCGAGCGCTGCGCGCCAGAGCCCGCCCCCCCCTGCGCCGAGCACCGCCGGAAGCCCCCCCCCGAGTGCTGAGCCCCGCGCCGCTCCCCCACCACGCGCCGGAGCCCGCCCCCCCAGTGCCGAGCGCCGCCGGGACCCCCCCCCCCGAGCGCCGAGCCCCGCGCCGCCCCCTCCCTCCCCACCGAGCGCCGCCGGAGCGCCCCCCCAGCAGAATGCCGCGCCGCGCCGCGCTCCCCCCGCCGCCCCTTACAAGGTGCCGCCCCAAGCATGTGCTTGGGTGCCTGGTGCGTGGAGCCGGCCCTGCTCAAATGATAGGTTCTGTAAAATCATTCAAAGCAAAACTGATCTTGTGGATGTCACATATGAAGGCAAAGTCTCTCGTACTTTTCCCAAGTATGAAGAAAATGGTATGTGACAGTGATTTTAACCCATCACCATTTGTTATCCACATTCAAACACTTCTGGAATAATTTGAAAAGAGATTTCAACAGTTCACCATCATTGAGCCTGTAGTTGCCTTTCTTGTGAATCCTTTTACTTGCCAAATAGAGGTAACAGAAATGGCTACATCAATTGCGAGTCTCATTCAAGTAAGAACAGAAGACGTGGAACTGGAGATTTTGGACCTTCAAAATGCTATTGTTCTAAAATCCTGTGCAACAGATGAAAAGTTTTGGAATCTGGTGGACCGAAAAAAGTTTCCTGCCTTAAAGAATGTAGCATACAAAATAAAATCTTATTTCGTTTTCACTTATCTATGCGAAGTTCTGTTTTCAACAATGAACATCATAAAATCAAAATACAGATCTCGGCTTACAGATGCCCATCTTGATGATTGCTTACGAATGGGAATATCATCCTACTCTCCCAACTACAAAAAATTGGCTGAAGAAATGCAATGCCAAAAATCACACTGACTTTATTAGAAAAACCATGTGAATTAATTATACCTATTTTCCATTAAGTGCTGATGAGCGCATATGATTAACTTGTGTTTAACTTTTTTTCATGTTTGTTTGTTTGTTTATTGAAATCCAGATACAAGTAACAATACAAAGAATATTTTTAATTAACCATAACTGGCTATCTATGTTAAAATAAGACTAATAAATATATTTGGACCAGCAGTTCAACAATGTTTTACTTTTTTTAAATAAATAAGATGAAAACTGTTTATGATATTTATTTTGTAAAAACTCCTTAATTTTTCTTACAGATAGATAAAAAAGAGCAAATTCACATGGTAAAGTGAAAGAGTAATTGCCGAATAATTTAATTAATACCTTTTACATGTAAAATTACCTTTTTTATCTTATGGATTCATATATTATGTAATATTAAATATGATGTTTTTCTTATTATTTAATGTACAAATACAAAAAAAGTGTTGAAAAAATGTTGGCGCCTGCCACACTCTTCTGAAAACATGAATGGCCACAAAAAGGTTGGGGACCACTGCTCTACCAGATGACCCTTGGATCTTCTTGCTCGGCACTGGCGAGCGCTTCTTTGCTTTCTTCTTTGGCACCGACGACGGCGAACGGTGTAGAGAGGACCCGGGTGCTGGCAGCGCACTGCGCACGGAGGCCGAAGTACTCGATGCAGCCTGCACAGAGGGCTCAGAAGCCGGAGGGAGAGCGGATTCCATCAGGAGAGCTCTGAGGGGAATGTCCTCTCCTTCTGAGTACAAGGCCAAAATTCTTACAGATCCAGCAACTCTCCGTGATTCCCGCAAGCACTTAAGGCAGCTGTCCTGGGGGTCACTCAAAGGCATAGGCCTGCCACAGACCGAGCAGGGCTTAAACCCAGGATCTTGGGGCATGGCCCGTTTGGGGTGAAGTCCTCTCTCGGACCTTAAGTATCAGCTAACTATGTACTTAACAACTACTTAACAACTACTTAAAACATCATCAGCAAACATATATTTCTTGAATGGTTCTTATTTCCAAACTGGGTCTCTTTTACGGCCTGCTGCCATTATAGGTTTTTCCTTCTAGTGAGAGAATGGTATGGTAGATCTCAAATCAATGAAGGCTACACTCAGAAAGACCTCAAGACTTCTGGAATATGCTGCTCAAACAGTTTCACTTTTGTTTCTACTGCCTGTCCCCCCCTTCTCACATTTATCTCCAGACTTCTTCTCCTTGTCCAGATCTATTCCGCCCCCAACAATCTTCTATTCATTGAACTTTTTGAAACTTTGCACTTTTAGAGAGAGGTAAGGGATTGACTCTGTGTACACAAATTTGCAGAGGGACAATAGGGTTGAAGTCTGTTATTTCTTACCTCTATGTATTATTTATTTATTTAAATTATTTTTGCTGTTAACAAGCATGTAATCTCTGGAGACACAAATCCACAGTTTGAGAACTGCAAAACTAAGCATCTCTGATGGTATCTTCTAGACTGAGCACTGAGTCCCATTGGGTAGATAGAAAGATTAACCTAAATAACCTATACAGAAGATCCTGGAACCCTATGAGATTGGGTCCCTAATCCATGAACTATTGGAACTCATTTACAAAACTTTTCTTAAACATTACATGAATATATTGTCTCATACTATAGAATTAGAATTTATAATCCCTATTCCATGATGAGGTATCTTTGAGCTATAATGTATCTTAATTAAAACTATCTTTAGATAGGTTTTTTCTTCAAAAAGCATTTTATCAAAAAATCCGATTTAAATAAAAAAAAATCAATTTTTTAAAAAAAATTGTTGATTTTTATCCACCCTGATCAATGGGTATTAGCCATGATGGCCAGGGATGCAACACCATGCTCTACGTCAGGGGTAGGCAACCTATGGCACGCGTGCCGCCTTCGGCACGCGAGCTGATTTTCAGTGTCACTCACACTGCCCAGGTCCTGGTCACCGATCCGGGGGGTTCTGCATTTTAATTTAATTTTAAATGAAGCTTCTTCAACATTTTAAAAACCTTATTTACTTTACATACAACAATAGGTTAGTTATATATTATAGACTTAGACAAAGAGACCTTCTAAAAACATTAAAATGTATTACTGGCACGCGAAACCTTAAATTAGAGTGAATAAAAAGACTCAGCACACCACTTCTGAAAGGTTGCTGACCCCTGCTCTATGTGTTCCTAAACCTCTGACTGCCATATGCTGGGACTGGACGACAGAGGATGGATCATTTGATAATTGCCCTGTTCTGTTCATTCCCTTAAAATTTGGCCTTGGCCAATATCAAAGACAAGATACTGGGCTAGATGGACCATCGGTCTGACCCAGTATGGATGTTCTTATGTTCTTGTATTTTAGCCTACAGGTCACTTGAAAACTGCTTGCTGCCAGTGTTGCTTTGAGGGGTAGTCAATATTCATAATCTGAAGTTTGAAGTGTTTTGACTGTAAGGGCCCAGATCTTGCTCTATGATGAGAAGTGCTCAGTGTAGCTCAGGAGGTGAATGTGCAAAGGTGGCTTTAAACCTTTGCAATCTCCAATCCTAGCATCATCCAGAAAGGTATCTGGTGTAATTTACATTGGTTGCCAACTGACCCAAGGAGTTCTTGCAATAGAAGGGATCACCAGGGCACAGGAGTACTCCAGGCACACCCGCTTTTCCGCAAACTCACTCCAGCAGCTGGAGAAGAGGGGTCAACAGTTCCTAAACACCCCGTTAGGTTCTCCTCCCCGTCCCTTTCCTCCCTATGACTGGAGGGGTGTTAACAGGCCACTTCACCTTGAAATATATTATCTACTTATGCTAAAAAATCCATTTTGTATTTAGAAGTGACACTCTGAGTAAGTTTCCCAGACCTGAAGAAGAGCTCCGTGTAAGCTCAAAAGCTTATCTCTCACCAACAGAAGTTGATCCAATATACGATATTATCTCACCTTGTCTCTCTAATATTGTGGGACCGACACAGCTACAACAACACTGCATAGGAGCTGCTATAACATTTCTGTGGCACCTGAGGAATCATCCCATGTGGGGAAATCTTGCTGTGGTTGGCTACTCAGGCATTAGGACTGCTTTGCTTGAACACATCAAAGAATCAAATAAAATCATGACTTGATAATACTGCACTGTATAGCAAAAATGTAGAGGAGCATCCCTGGTGAAAAGGAGGAATAAGATTGCAGAGATAGCACTTTCCTGTTCTGTGCTCCTCAACTGGAATCTGTAGGAGACAAATTCCCTTCTCTTGCCAGAGCAGAGGGGATGATATGACCTTATTTTAGATGACTGGATACAACCTCATCTTTTTTATCAAAGGCATGTGTCAAACCATATGGGAAAATTGAGCCCAATCTGTTCATGAGCATTTGGTAAACTTCTCTAAATGGATATTTCCAAAATGGTACCTTTCTCTTTTTTCTCATTCTTTTCTTTCATTAGACAGTAATATCAGAAAGCCACCATATTTATTCTATGGACGAATTTTAGCCTTGAGAGAAAAAAAAGACACATGAGTTCCATCCAGTCCATCCCTAGCATTCCAGGTGGCTACATTACTCCTTTCTGGTCTGTTCTATAGTCTGATATTAAATGTCATAACCAATGGGGCTTGCACCCCTTCCATTTTGAGACTATTCAACCTGAACTACAGTGTTAGGATATTTTTCCTGATATTCAGCCTTGATCAGTTTCATCCTTTTACTCCTATCATATCTTCTCAGAACACACAAAACAATTCCATGCCCACTCCTCCCCATTCAAATACTTGTAGAATTGCCTCTTGTCAATCTTTGTCTAGCTATCCAATGCCTCTGCATATTCATTGATATAAATTTAATTTGTGTATCTTACATAATATTATCTGGAAAATTTCTCATACTGAATTTAACAGTGAAAAGAAAAAAGAAAAGTAAGAATTTCCCCATTGCTCTCATTGTCCTGGTGTCATTGGCAAAATACTTCTCTCCACCTTGGTCTTACCAGCTTGAGGGCTGAGTCCTAAAACCTAAGGGAAAAACTTGCCCACATTTTCATCCTCATTGGAAATGTAAAATGAGGTTATTTCAAGCCACAGGAATTGCATATTTGCAGCTTGTGTTTCCGAAATATCTCTTACATATAATTAATTGTTTAAGTAGTGCAAGCATTGAGAGAGGGATGTAAAATTCATCTACTATGTTGTATATTTGCCTGCAGTGCTACTTAGACTGTTTCCCATCACATTTCTGGTGTATACATTTTGTGTAGAATAGTAATAAAGGCAGAATACATCACAAAATGAATCAGTCCCCAGTGGCCTTATTCATATCCTAATACCTCTGTCCTTTTTAGATCTCAGAAACATTATTTATTATTAATGTATTATTTGAAATAACGTAGCACTTAGGCACCCTAATCGTGAACTGTTCATATCATAATGTTGTGATTTTTTGCAATGACAATGAATCTTCACAGCATTACGATACGTCGTTGCCTTATGGTGACAAAATGCCATCGTATCACTGGAACTCAGTACAACAATGCAATATTCTGATGCACATCTCCATAATCTGATGGTCCACACTGACACATTTCCACATTACAAAATAGTATTTTTGCGTCACAGTGAACCATCCTGATTTCAGGACATTTTAACATCCTTTGCACCCACATTAGATGTAGGACTGTCCCATTGTAATCAGGACAGGAAACATTTGATGTTCTGCCTTTAAAAGCTCTAACTTTCTCATGGAGATATTCACAATCCCAAACGGCGAATTACATGAGTAGCCTTCCATTTGAACTCTACTTCTGAAACCAAATTATTCAGGGCATTCATTCTCTCTTCCCTTCCTTCTTCCCTGAGCCATCTGTAATTTCCCAGTTTCCACAACCCCCCCCCCCCTCAGACTCTCCTACTTGTAAGAAAGATCTTTGGCTGATTATGTCCACTGCCTATGGGACGCTTTACTGTCACAGTCAGGTAAAAGTGCAGAATCTCTGGCTGTTTTAAAAGCAAGATAAAGCTGCATTTAGAGTTTTCACTTTATTTTGTTGTTCCTTCCTCTCTTGTTTTATTAGTTTCATGCTTGTTAATTTTAAGTCTTGGTGGGTGCAGCTGATGAAGATCTGTTGTTTTTGCACTGAAGTCACTGTGTAACATAAAGATATTGAGTGTTCCTATAGATCTTCATCTCTCTTCTGGGTCCAGGCTGTGAGAGCTGTTCAAACCAAAAAATGTTTCTGGGCTTCCTTGTAAAAAACACACTGGTGTCCATTGAAAGTCTGAGGAGGCAAATGCAAGCAGAACAAATCATCTGGCCCTGAGCTAAGATGACACTGCTGGGCCCACAAATGAAGATTTTGAAGTGGGGCAGCCTGAAGGGAACAGTTGTGGAGAGGGAGGCTGCAGAGAAGTCCATGTTACTGCCTGCTGAGCATGTTGGAGGAGGGTGAGGAGGTTGGTTGAAGTGGCACCTTTATATCTCCTTCCAACTGAGGCAGTGGCAGTGTTTGTCCTGTGTGGGCCCCCTACATTCTGGGCCCCTGCCAGTGTTGGGGACAGCAGGGGAATTAGGAGAGGCTCAAAGAAGTGGAGGTGAATCCTCTTAAAGCCCTTCCCATCCCTATCTCCCCCTGCCTGTCTCTGGCTCCTGCTCTCAGCTGGGAGCTCCACTGTCTTGGCAGCTTTGCTACTTAGCTCTGGCTCTGCTTCTGGGTCCGCCCCAGGCTCCCAGCAGCTTCAGCCCCTGAGCTCCCCTGCTTGGTCCCAGGCTGTAGTGTCCCGATGCTGCCCTGCCTCTAAGCACCTCTCACTCTCTGCCTGGACCTGGCATCAGCATGTACTGGCTTAGAGGATGCTCTGCAGGGGCGGGAAAGGGCCTGACATGGGAGCACAGGAGCAGGAGCCTCTGAAGAGGGCCTTCCGTTTGGCCTGCTGGGTATCAGTTCCTTCCTGCTCCCTAATGGGGGGTCTGCTGTAAAGGCTGCCCTGCTACCCAGCTCTGGCTGGCCCCAGGCTCCTGGCAGCTCCAGACTTTATGGTCCCTGGCTGCCAGGTGGTCCCTTTCTCCCTGGAGGCAGAGCGTCCTCCGAGTTGGGGTGGAGGTGCTCAAAGACAGGTTAGCATGGGAACACTGCATATGTGACTGGGCAGGGGCACACAGGTGCTGGAGCTGCCAGCAGCCTGGGGTGGAGCTGGAGCCGGGTATCAGGGCTGTCCTTACAGCAGAGCCCCCAGCAGGGAGCAGGACCTAGTAGCTGACACCCGGTGGGCCAAACAGAAGACCTTTGTGAGTGGGATCTGGCTCACAGGTCAGAAATGTGATTGCTCTGGGCATCTCTAGATGATCTAAGATTAGCTGGAAGCATTTTATAATATGCCTTGTATAGATTACTCTATCTAATATCACACCCTAACACCTTCTAAATCTCTAGTGAAGAGAAAGCCTTTCTATGTTAAACTGGGCTAGGCTTTAACTTGACCAGTTTAGCACATTCTCTTCATTTTAACTAGGATTTTGAAGGTGTTAATTTGAAGCTATTATTCATTATCATTATTTCTCTTACTGTAGCCCTACTCTAGAAGCCCCAGGCATAGACCAGGACCCCACTGTGCTAGGCATGGTGTAAACACAGAGCAAAAAAGATAGTTCCTGTCTCAAAACACTAGTAATCTGAGTATAACACAGACCCCTGTGGGGTAGTAGCAGGAAACAATGAGACAATATTGTTTAAGCAGACAAAACAGACACGTGGTAGGGATAGAACACAACAAGCAGAGTGAACTATGTGATGGCAGCAAACATCATGTTAGCTCCATGTTAATGAGCCAACTCAATCTAATATCACACCTGGAAACCTTAGCTAGACAAAGTCATAGTGTAACAGCCACTCCCTGCTCTAATGGCCCTGGAAGCTTTAATGCAGTGATGCCCCAAACTTTTCCTGTCATGCCCCCCCCCCCCCCTTACAGTGGTGGAATCTGTCCATGCCCCACCCTCCATTATAGAACAGTTGGCTCAGCAGAGGAGCTTGGGCTGAAGGCAGAGCTGGGGGCAGAACTGCGGAATCGGGGAGGAGCTGGGGCTAAGGTGGAACTGGCCTGGGGGTGGAGAGGGAACGAGGACAGAGCTGGGCTGTGGGTGTAGCAGGGGGCAGAGTGGAGCTGGGGCTGGGGCTGGAGCTGGGCTGTGGGTAGAGCAGGGGGCAGAGTGGAGCTGCGGCTGGGGCTGGAGCTGGGGCTGGGGCTGGAGCTGGGCTGTGGGTGGAGCAGGGAGCAGAGTGGAGCTGCGGCTGGGGCTGGAGCTGGGCTATGGGTGTAGCAGGGGGAAGAATGGAGCTGGGGCTGGGGCTGGGGCTGGAGCTGGAGCTGGGCTGTGGGTGGAGCAGGGGGCAGAGTGGAGCTGCGGCTGGGGCTGAAGCTGGGCTGTGGGTGGAGCGGGGGAAGAATGGAGCTGGGGCTGGGGCTGGGGCTGGAGCTGGAGCCGGGCTGTGGGTGTAGCGGGGGAAGAATGGAGCTGTGGCTGGGGCCAGAGCTGGGATGGGGGTGGAGCAGAGCTGCGGCTGGAAGAGGAGTGGAGCAGGGTGGTGCTCCCTCCCTGCCCCCCCAGTCTCCGCTGTGCACCTTCCCAACGTTCTAGAGGAGAGCGCCCCACGGTTTGGGGACCACTGCTTTAATGACTGGGGAATTCACAGAAGAGAAACATTGGATCTTCTATTAATATGATGAGATTCACTGAGAACATTGTTGAAACTTCTCTCACATATCAAGCTGCAGTTAGAACCTTTGAGAATGTACTTGATTCCAAGCAGAACAACTAATGGTTCTCTGCAGGGCACAGCCTGTGGCAGCTAGAAGAGTATCTTTTCCTTCTTGAAGAGGAAATATGGTCACCTGGTTAAGGCACACGATTTGGTGGCAGGAGATCCAAGTTCTGCCACTGACTTGCTGTATTGTTTTGAGCAAGTCATTTGGGTTAAACACTTTGGCCAGGATCCACAAAGGGACTTAGGTGTTGCAATGCTTAGGCCATGCCTGCACTGCAAACTTTGGTTGACACAAGTGATGTAAAGCTAATTTATTTTCATCTTGTTTCTTTAATAACTTGCATTAAACCCAACACTTTAGTTGCAGCAGGAAGATTTGGAGGGGAAATGTCTGTGGGTACGTGTACACTGCAATTTAAGCCCAGACTCAAGCCCGCTTGCTCCGTATTTATATGCCCAGGCTTGAGTGGTCGCACTGAATATTGACCCTAGGTTTAGAATTGCTGAACCCAGTTCTCACACCTGTGCTCAGGCATCCACACTGCATTACACAAACCTGAGTCAAACCAGCCTGTACCAGGCTTCCTAGCTCCCTCTCCAGCTGTAGCCACTGTAGCCCTTAGATTGTGGTGTAGTGTGGAAAAACTTGACTGTCCACCCTGCACATTACAGGAAGTTGTCACAGCCTGCCAACACAACTTGCTGAGCTGTCTGCTAGGTCCACACACTCCTGGCAACCAGAGCCAGCAACATGGAGGAGTCAACATTTGAAGAATATATCTTGCTTGGACTTTCACTCCTGTTTCAGGAAATAGGCAGAGCGGCCATGAGATACTAGTGGATGTTTTGGCAGCATTTTCTGAGCTACCAAAGGCACCTGTTGGAGGAGAAGGATGATATAGACATGACACACTCAAACTGGTTGAGGCTGCTGAAGACTTTTGGTACTGTCACTGATGCCCGCTATGTAGATTGGAGTTCTGGAGCACAGACTGGTGGGATCACATTATCATGTGCACCTGGGGTGATCAGCAATGGGTCCAGAAATTTAGCATAAAGAAAGCTACATTTCTGGAGCTTTGTGAATAATTTGCTCCAACCCTCCAGCATCATGATACATGCATGTTGTCGGCCATACTCGTCCAGAAGCAAGTTGCTATAACCATCTGGAAGCTGACTACCTCAGACTGCTAAAAGTCCATTGCTAAGCAGCTTGGCAATGGAAAGTCAACTGTGGATAAAGTGGTGGCAGAGGTTTCTGGGGCAATAAAGTGTATGGAAATTAGGTGTGCCCAAGGAGGCAGGTGTAAACAATATTCCTGAAGTAACTGCTGGTTTTGAGAATGGGGTTTCCAAATTGTGCTGGGGCCATTGATGTGATTCATGCTTATAGTTCACCCTCCTCAAGGAGCACATGAGTACATCAGCCGCAAAGGGTACTACTCCATTCTTATGCAGGCTGATTTATGGATGCCAATGTGGGCTGTACTGGAAAAGTTTATGATGCCAGGGTTTTCCACTGATCGTGAGTCTATCTTCAAGGTCAGGCCAGGACACTGTTCCCAACAAATGATATTATCATAAATGGAGTAGCTGTTTCCACTGTTATTCTAGGGGACCCTGCGTATCCCCTTTTGCATTGGCTTACAAAAACGTATCCTGATCTCAGAGGCCCTGGCAAAAGAAGATTTAATGACACTTTCAGTAGGTGTAGAATGGTGGTTGAATGTGTGTTTGGCAGACTGAAATCCCGCTGGTGCTGTTTACAGAACCATTTGGATTCCAGTGTCATCAATGCTGCCTGCATTGCTGTGGGTATGTCTACACTACGGGATTAATCCGAATTTATATAATTCGGATTTGAAAAACAGGTTGTATAAAGTCGAAATGTATGCGGCCACACTAAGCACATTAATTCGGTGGTGTGCGTCCAAGTACCGGGGCTAGCGTCGATTTCTGCACCGTTGCACTGTGGGTAGCTATCCCATAGCTATCCCATAGTTCCCGCAGTCTCCCGCGCCCATTGGGATTGTGGGTTAAGATCCCAGTGCCTGATGGGACAAAAAACATCGTCGCAGGTGGTTCTGGGTACAGCCTCACCTCCTCCCTCCCTCCTCCCTCCCTCCCTCCCTGCATGAAAGCAACGGACGGCAGACAACCATTTTCGCGCCTTTTTTCCTGGGTGGGTGAACACTGCAGACTCCATACCACGGCAAGCATGGAGCCCGCTGAGCTCAAGACAGCAGTCATGAACATTGTAAACACCTCGCGCGTTCTCGTGGAGTTTATGCTCAGCCAGGACCAGAAAAACGAGGCGAGGAGGCAGCGGCAGCGGCAGCGCAGCGACAAGCATGATGAGGACATTGACATGGACATGGACACAGACACAGATACAGAATTCTGTGAAACCACGGGCCCCGGTGCTTTGGAGATCATGTTGTTAATGGGGCAGATTCTATCCATGGAACGCCGATTCTGGGCAAGGGAAACAAGCACAGACTGGTGGGACCGCATAGTGTTGCAGGTCTGGGACGATTCCCAGTGGCTGCGGAACTTTCGCATGCGTAAGGGCACTTTCATGGAACTTTGTGACTTGCTGTCCCCTGCCCTGAAACGCCAGAATACCAAGATGAGAGCAGCCCTCACAGTTGAGAAGCGCGTGGCGATAGCCCTGTGGAAGCTTGCAACGCCAGACAGCTACCGGTCAGTCGGGAATCAATTTGGAGTTGGCAAATCTACTGTGGGGGCTGCTGTGATGCAAGTAGCCAAAGCAGTCACTCAGGTGCTGCTACGAAAGTTAGTGACTCTGGGAAATGTGCAGGTCATAGTGGATGGCTTTGCTGCAATGGGATTCCCTAACTGTGGTGGGGCGATAGACGGAACCCATATCCCAATCTTGGCACCGGAGCACCAAGCCACCGAGTACATAAACCGCAAGGGGTACTTTTCAATGGTGCTGCAAGCACTTGTGGATCACAAGGGACGTTTCACCAACATCAACGCTGGCTGGGCGGGAAGGGTTCATGACGCTCGCGTCTTCAGGAACACTACTCTGTTTAAAGGGCTGCAGCAAGGGACTTACTTTCCGGACCAGAAAATAACCGTTGGGGATGTTGAAATGCCAATAGTTATTCTTGGGGACCCAGCCTACCCCTTAATGCCATGGCTCATGAAGCCGTACACAGGCAGCCTGGACAGGAGTCAGGAGCTGTTTAACTACAGGCTAAGCAAGTGCAGAATGGTGGTAGAATGTGCATTTGGCCGTTTAAAAGGTCGCTGGCGATCATTATTGACTCGCTCTGACCTCAGCCAAAGAAATCTCCCCATTGTTATTTCTGCTTGCTGTGTGCTCCACAATCTCTGTGAAAGTAAGGGGGAGACCTTTATGGCGGGGTGGGAGGCTGAGGCAAATCGCCTGGCTGCTGATTACGCGCAGCCAGACACCAGGGCGATTAGAAGAGCACACCAGGAAGCGCTGTGCATCAGAGAAGCTTTAAAAACCAGTTTCATGACTGGCCAGGCTACAGTGTGAAATATCTGTTTGTTTCTCCTTCATGAAAACCCGCCCCCTTTATTGACTGATTTTCTGTAAGGAACCCACCCTCCCCCTTCCCCCAGCTTTCTTTCAAACCAAATAAAGTCACTATCATTTAAAAATCATTTATTCTTTATTAATAGATTAGAAAAAGAGGGAGGGAACCCGGGTGGTATTTGGGAGGAGGATTGCTGGGAAGGAAAAAGCCACAAAGAAAAGGTTAAAAAAATGACAGCCTTTTGCTTGGGCTGTCTACTGGGGTGGAATGGGAAGGTGTACGGAGCCTCCCCCCCCCCCGCGTTCTTACACGTCTGGGTGAGGAGGATACGGAACATGGGGAGGGGGGAGGGTGGAACAGGGGCTGAAGCGGCAGTCTGTTTTCCAGCAGCCGTTCCTGAAGCTCCACCAGATGCCGGAGCATATCTGTTTGCTCACGCAGCAGCCCCAGCGTTGCATCCTGCCTCCTCTGGTCTTCCTGCCGCCACCTCTCATCTCGAGCGTCTCTCCTCTCCTCACGTTGGTCCCTCCTGTCCTCACGTTGGTCCCTCATGTCCTCACGTTGGTCCCTCCTGTCCTCACGTTCACTGGCTTCTTTCCTATACTTTGAAACTGTTTCCTTCCACTCATTCAGATGAGCTCTGTCACTGCGGCTGGATTCCATAATTTCAGAAAACATCTCGTCTCGCGTTCTCTTCTTACGACGCCTTATCTGTGATAACCTTCGGGATGGAGGAGGGAGGCTTGAGGAATTTGCAGCTGCTGTAGGGAGGGGAAAAAAGAGAGACTTGTTTAAAAAGCTACATTTTGCAGAACAATGCTTATACTCTTTCACGGTGACCAACACTATTCACATTACATAGCACATGTGATTTCTGTGCAAGGTCGCATTTTGCCTCTTAATGCTGAGTGCCTGTGGCTTTGCTGCTAGAGATCACAGGTCTGGGCAACAGAATTCGGCTTGCATGCGGCCATGGTAAGCCATTGTTTTACAGCTTCTGCGCCCTCCTTTCCCACATACCAAGCATAGCCTGTAGAGTGCTGCGGTTTTTCTGTTAACATTCAGCAGCAGCAGAAAACAAACTAACCACCCCCCCCTCTCGCCATGAATTCTCTGGGATGATCGCTGTACCCCTCCCCCCCACCGCGTGGCTGGTATCAGGGAAGATCCCTGCAGGCACCAAACTAACCCCCCCCCGCCGCCGCCCCCCTCCCGCCATGAATTCTCTGGGATGATCACGGTACCCCTCCCCCCACCGCGTGGCTGGTAACAGGGAAGATCCCTGCTAGCCAAACGCGAAAAACTCAGGGCCAATTTCCCATCTGCGCTTGGCTAACTGCAGGGAAGGATTTATTTTCCGCCACAGGCAAACAGCCCAGTAGGAACGCCCACCTCTGTCCCCTTAATTAAGTTCCCGTATTTCAACCAGGTTACCAGGAGTGATATCACTCTCCTGAGGATTACACAACAAGATAAAGAACGGATGTTGCTTGAATGCCAGCAAACACCGGGACCATACGCTGCCAGGCTTTGTCAGGCAATGATACCAGATTACTTGCTGCAAGCATGGCGTGGTCAAGTGTCCTACCATGGAGGAGGGAATAAGGATGCACTGCCCAGAAACCTTGTGGCAAGGCTTTTGGAGTACCTCCAGGAGAGCTTCATGGAGATGTCCCTGGAGGATTTCCGCTCCATCCCCAGACACGTTAACAGACTTTTCCAGTAGCTGAACTGACCGCGAATGCATCCCAAGTCCTCAGGGCAAAGTAATCATTAAAAACCGTTTGCTTTTAAAACAAGTTTTATATTTTAAAAGGTAAACTCACCTGAGGTCCCTTCCATGGGGTCAGAGTCTTGGGTACTGGCTTGGGAGGCTTGGGAGGGTACTTCAGTCAGGGTGAGAAAAAGATCCTGGCTGTTGGGGAGAACGGAGTGCTGTGTGCTCTCTGCAAGCTCATCCTCATCCTCCTCCTCCTCCTCTCCCCCATCGGCAGAATCCTCAGGCGTCGCTGATGAGACTATCCCCGACCCAGAATCCACGATCACAGGTGGGGTAGTGGTGGCAGCCCCCCCTAGAATTGCATGCAGCTCGGCGTAGAAGCGGCATGTCCGCGGCTCTGACCCGGAGCGACCGTTTGCCTCCTTTGTTTTTTGATAGGCTTGTCTGAGCTCCTTGACTTTCACGCGGCACTGCTCAGAGTCCCTATTGTGGCCTCTCTCCATCATGCCCTTGGAGATTTTTTCAAAAGTTTTTGCATTTCGTCTTTTAGAACGAAGTTCTGCAAGCACTGAATCCTCTCCCCATACAGCGATCAGATCCAGTACCTCCCTCACGGTCCATGCTGGTGCTCTTTTTCGATTATCAGCCTGCATGGTTACCTGTGCTGATGAGCTATCTGTGGTCACCTGTGCTCTCCACGCTGGGCAAACAGGAAATGAAATTCAAATGTTCGCGGGGCTTTTCCTGTCTACCTGGCCAGTGCATCCGAGTTTAGATTGCTGTCCAGAGCGGTCACAATGATGCACTGTGGGATAGCTCCCGGAGGCCAATACCATTGAATTGCGGCCACACTATCCCTAATTCGAAATGTTAAAATCGATTTTGGCGCTACTCCGCTCGTCGGGGTGGAGTACAGAAATCGATTTTAAGGGCCCTTTACATTGAAATAAATAGCGTCGTTGTGTGGACGGTTGCAGGGTAAATTCGAATTAAAGCTGATAAATCCGAATTAAAGTCGTAGCCTGTGGCTTGCTGAGCTCTTCAATCTTTGTGAAACCAAAGATGAGTCATTTGTCCCCGGAATGGACTTTTGACAGTAGTAGATTGCTAACCTGGTACACTTAGCTAGCCAGACATCCGTGACAGCTAGAGCAGGTTGATGTGCAACAGAAATCAGGTATGCTCTATGTTACCTCATTATGGACTTGTATGGACCAATGGAAGAGGGAGAATTGCATGTTTATGAATGTGTTTTTACAGCAGTGTTAACCATGAATGAAATACTGTCCCTGTATGCAATGAATGAGAGGATGATTGTCATGAATTTTAATTATGGATTAGATGATTTCTTATGTAATGGGGGGAGGATACACTATATGGCAAGAACTGTAGATTTTCATTATGGATTGATGTAAATAGATGTATTGAGAAATTGCGTTTTAGATATAACTTTCCAGTTGTGCCTTATCATGTGTTTATTATTTGAAGTACACATTACATGATGTGATGCAGTGATGGTAATAAACTTTCTTAATAAAATAAATGCCTTTATTTGTGAACATGGCTGTATTAAAAAAATATTAAAGTGTTTTCAGCTGCCATTATAACAACAACAAAACAAGTAACAAACCAACATCAAAACCAGTAATAAAACAAAGTGCACAAAATCCCTCTTGGGGGGAGGGATAGCTCAGTGGTTTGAGCATTGGCCTGCTAAACCCAGGGTTGTGAGTTCAATCCTTGAGGGGGCCACTTAGGGATCTGGGGCAAAAATCAGTACTTGGTCCTGCTAGTGAAGGCAGGGGGCTGGACTTGATGACCTTTCAAGGTCCCTTCCAGTTCTAGGAGATGGGATATCTCCATTAATTTAAAATTAAACAAACATTGAATAGGGCAAACAGTGAAGCCAGTGCTGATAAATAAATTCCCTGCTTTTGTGTGTCCCCCAGCATCCCTTTCTTGCCCATTTAGCATGTACTTGGCATTGCTGCACGAGGGTGGAGGCCTGCAAGGGGTAGAAGACTGCAGGGGTACATTTGCCCTGTCCAGCTAATCCCAGCTGCATGGGCTACCCAACCATGGAATTGTCCACTGCGTTCCTGGTCTGAAGCACATGGTACCATGGAGGGGACTCAGGATGTGGGGCGGGTGCAGCAGGAGAAGCAGCCTCTCAAAAGGTCTTTCACCGGGGCTCTATCTTCCTCCCTGAAGCGACATTCCTACTCTGGAAATTGCGCTGCCAGTCTCTCCTCATGCTCTGCAATTCTGTCCTCGCACTCTGCATCCTGTCTGTGCTTTTCCACTTGCCGTGAATCCTTCTCTCTTTGGTATTAAACCTGCTTGTTGGCTCTATCCTACGTGTCCACCATAAGTGCATCATGGAAACACTTCCTCTTGGACCGCTCCATGACCGTTCTAAATCTCAGGCTCCTCCTGAAAACCAACATCAAAAATACATTATTGTCTCAGTACTTCAAAAAAGGTTCAGCGAATTCACAGAGAAAAGTATCAGATGACTCTCCAGGCTAAAGAACAATACTTTGTAAAACTCTGCTTCAGTATATTGTCAGAGGAACACTTCGGTTCCCAGAAGCTCCATGGACACAACTTGAGTTAATCAGAATGAAAAGAGTGCACACATAATGGTATGTGTGTACATATGTTTAAGAATTGCAGACCATTGTAGCCTGGGGAGCAGGGCAGGGACAGCCTGGCTTACTACCCAGCCTTCTCTGTCCTTTCACATTCCACGTGACCTAACAATCCTGGAGGTTCCTGAATGTAAAGGTACATTCTATTCTGCCGGTGGCAAGTGTGCCACAGAGATTTTGAAGCTTATGGTGACTGAGCAGCACACCTATGAATGGAGTTGGCTGGTGTCCTACAGAGATCGGCCCAGAAAATGCACCTTTCTCCAAAATGTGACTACTCATCTGGACTTCCTACCATGGGAAAAGTTTGCAACTATTAGCACCTGGGATTGGGTCAACATTTTTCAGGTAATCAACAGGATGCTGGATTAGCATTCACATGGATTACTGCTTCCCTGCAGCTTCTGATGCAGTCTGCTCTGACTATATCTAGCTATGGACTACATGCAAACACACACAATAATACTGACTCTCAAAGAACTACACAGTCATTCCCCTCCCTGTCCCCGGGCACATTTCTGGACTGCAGAAAAAAAAATTTGAACATTAATTTCATCACCCGTGGCCTACATTGCCCCTGCCCCTCCCGCGTATAGTTAACTGTTTATAGGAGGCTCATTATGCTGTTTCATGGCCGGTTTGTACAGTGCAGCATACTAAAAGGGAAGGCAATATACAGTTATTACTTTTAACACCCTGGCACATCTTTGTAAGAAGGTGTGAGTATCAAATAAAAATTTATATATAAATGCTTGTATAACTGTTGTGTTTCACTTTTGAATTCCACATGGCAGGTGGTGACACCAAGGTGCTGGCATGCATTCTGCCTTTAGCAGATACACACTGCTTCCCAAAGCTTGTGATAAATTTTACATTGGGTCATAAACTGGAAATCCCTCACATTCCTATATTAATAACAAACATGGAGCCAAAAACTTTCCAGACTACCAGCTTATCAGGTAGGTAACTTCTGCACCTCTTCTGGTTCTGCTGCCATTTCTGCAGTGGACTGCTCTTCCAGGGGATCATCAAACAGCCTCTCCAAGTAGGGACCCAGGATGTGCTGCAGGCAGCAAAGACTCCTCAGAGATCAGTATGAGCACCAGTCACTTCACTAACCTGAGCTTATGCCTGCTGACTAGATTCGGGAGTCAGAAGTCACCATCCTGGCTGACTAGGCTATTGTGAAATGCTGGTGACTCAATGCTTGGAGCAGTACCCAGCATCTAATCATACTCTTTGTAAAAGAGGCAGGATGATGCTGAGTTCCCAGAGGTGTAGTTTGCAACTCTGGTTTTATGCCTGTTGCTCTTGAACTATTTAATTGCCCCCCTGCACTGGTCATTGGTCCAGTGAATCTACAGTGCTGCCATTTCCTGATGCGTTCCTGGAACTCTTGCTGAAGTCAAACATTTTGCTCATCTCTCACCAGAGATTCACCAAAACTTTTCTGTGATCCCCTGACCAGATAGCAGTGTGCTCGGCAAAGGACTTCCTGTTAGCTTAGCAGTCAGAATCAAATAGAGGGTTAAATGTTGAGCAGCTGTACTTGAACCAGGGGGGTTGCTTCCATTTCCTGGGAGTCAATTGGCTAATCTTGAGATAGAAAGGACAGGGAATACTGGCCAATAGGATTGTGGGATAGCATTGGCAGACTCTCAGGACATGAGTCTCGGAGACCCAAACATGAGTCTCGGGGACCCGGACATGAGTTGCATCCACATAGCAAAACTATGGAGTTTGGACCCAAGTCCCAGTGGGATTCGTGCTCAAACCAACTCCTCTTGCTAGGTCCCAGGGCCCAAAGGGCTTATTGGCCCAAGTCAGACAGAACTGTGTGTAGATGGAAGCGGGGTTTGGGCTTGAGCCTGAGTCTAAACCCAGGCTTACATTGTGGTGTAGACACTTTCAGAGACGATCTACATCTTAAATGGTGGTCCATCATATAAACAGTTTAAGTGCCATTGGTCTAAATGAAAATACTGTGGGTCATGTCTTGAGCAAACCTTGAACATTTTAAGAGTACTTGCTTATAATAGAGGAAACTGTTAAATTTAAAAAGACCAGAAAATGATCCTGGAGAAGCAGTAAAGGACAAAAATGGGAACTGGCTAAATTTCTATGGTTTGTGTTGTACACGATGTCAAACTAGATGATCTACGGGTCCCTTTGGCCTTAAAAATCTGTGAAACAAAACCAAGCCATTGTGCTTTACACACCACTAGTCTACCTTTAATGACATTTAAAAGAATGTGAGTGAATCTAATGCTTCTAATCCCACAAACAAGAGTAAAAGCAGCAGTTTTGGTGATATGTTGTTATTGCTAAGGTTAAACTAAATATATAAATAAAATAAATCAATACAACCATCAAGTCAATATTGAATCTTGGTCAGATCAATACATTAATAAATTAATCTCACTGAATTAGAATTAAATAATAAAATGAGTTAAATCATCAAATTAGTTCTAAAAATTATAAACCCTTTTAAGTTCTAAAGATGATTCTTAAGAAGGTAACTGTGAATTTGGTTATAAACCCCCAACTAAGGAATTTTACTGATCTCAATTAAATCTATGACTGAGAACTGATTAAAAGCTTAATATTGAAACCAAATTATCTAATATCTGAATCACTACCTAAGAGCCATTATGCTTCTTTCTTAGAATTAAATTCCAGTGTGGTGACTAGAACACATATTATAAGACAGGCTCTAAGAAAACATTTTGATAAGCAGGAGTTTGACAGCTCTCCTATAAACCAAAGTGTTTGCTACAATTTAAGTTTCTTAGGACTTTTAAATACAGAATACCAAAGACACTTCAATGAGTATCTTCATGAGACAAGGATTATGGGAGTTTAAACTTTTTTTCTGGTAACTTCACCATGTGATTTTGTGGATTCTCATACATGCATGCATGCACATTATCACCCTATTGCATCCTAAAATTAGAAAATAAAAAGCCTGGGACATCACCCAGCTAATAAAAATATAAGACAAAAATAGATAAAAGATAAACAAGATATTTAAGATAACGGATTTGCGACCTCTTCAGCTTTCACAGTCTTTTGGACTCTCATTGTCTAGGAGCTGGAACCTGCAGTCAAGGAGCAGGTAGTGATGTTCTGCTGGCACAGCACATCTCCCTAGGTACAGGGACAGAGTGGGCAAAGGCTGGAGTACCCTGTTTGCTGATGTTATGACTTCCTCTTTACAAGATGATCAGTCTTGGGGATTCTGGAACATCAGTTTTCCCTCAGGTGGCTTGTTGACTCAAAAGGCTTCTCAGTCTGACCCTTGAGTTTTACAGTTTGAAAACTTCATAGATTCCAAGGCCAGAAGGGACCCTTGTTATCATCTAGTCTGACCTGCTTATAACATAGGCCATAGAGCTTCCCCAAAATAATACCTTTTGAAGTAAACACATCTTTTAAAGAACCCGTTCAACCTTGATTTAAATATTGCCAGTGATGGAGAATCCTTGGTAAGTTGTTCCAATAGTTAATTACAATCACTGTTAAAATATACACCTTATTTCTAGTCTGAATTTGTCTAGCTTCAGCAACAAGCCATTGGATCTTGTTATGTCTGTCTGCTAGATTGAAGAGCCCATTATCAAATATTTGTTCCACATGTAGATACTCATAAAGTGTAATCAAGTCACCCTTTAACTTTCTCTTTATTAAGCTAAATAGATTGAGTTCTTTGAGTCTACCACTACAAGGCATGTTTTCCAATTCTTTAATCATTCTCGTAGCTCATCTCTGTACCCACTCCAATTTATCAACATGCTTCTTGAATTGTGGACACCAGAACTGGACACAGTATTCCAGCAGAGGTTGCACCAGTGCCAAATATAGAGGTAAAATAACCTCTCTACTCCTACTTGAGAATCCCCATTTTATGTATCCAAGGATTGCATCAGCCCTTTTGGCCACATCATGGCACTGGGTAGTCATTCTTAGCTGATTATACACCATGACCCCCAAATCTTTTTCAGAATCACCTTTTCCCAGGATAGAATCCCCCATACTCCAAATATAGCCTACATTCTTTGTTCCTAGATGAATACATTTACATATAGCCATACTAAAATTCATATTGCTTGCTTGCGCCCAGCTTACCAAGTGAGACAGATCGCTATATATAAGTGACCTGTTTTCCTTATTATGTATCTCTCCCCAAATTTTTGTGTCATCTGTAAACTTTATCAGTGATGATTTTATGTTCTCTTCCAGGTCTTTAACAAAAATGTTAAATAGCATAGGGCCCAGGGCAAATACCTGCAGGACCCCACTAGAAACACACGTTTGATAATGTCTACTACAGGCCACCTAACCAGGTGGAAGAGGTGGATGAGGCTTTTTTTAAACAACTAACAAAATCATCCAAAGCCCAAGATTTGGTGGTTATGGGGGACTTCAACTATCCAAATATATGTTGGGAAAATAACACAGCAGGGCACAGACTATCCAACAAATTTTTGGACTGCATTGCAGACAACTTTTTATTTCAGAAGATTGAAAAAGCTACTAGGGGGGAAGCTGTTATAGACTTGATTTTAACAAATAGGGAGGAACTCATTGAGAATTTGAAAGTAGAACGCAGCTTGGGTGAAAGTGATCATGAAATCATAGAGTTTGCAATTCTAAGGAAGGGTAGAAGGGAGTACAGCAAAATAGAGACAATGGATTTCAGGAAGGTGGATTTTGGTAAGCTCAGAGAGCTGATAGGTAAGGTCCCATGGAAATCAAGACTGAGGGGAAAAACAACTGAGGAGAGTTGGCAGTTTTTCAAAGGGACACTATTAAGGGCCCAAAAGCAAGCTATTCCGCTGGTTAGGAAAGATAGAAAATGTGGCAAAAGACCACCTTGGCTTAACCACGAGATCTTGCATGATCTAAAAAATAAAAAGGAGTCATATAAAAAATGGAAATAGGACAGATTACAAAGGATGAATATAGGCAAACAACACAGGAATGCAGGGGCAAGATTAGAAAGGCAAAGGCACAACATGAGCTCAAACTATCTATGGGAATAAAGGGAAAAAAGAAGACTTTTTATCAATACATTAGAAGCAAGAGGAAGACCAAAGACAGGGTAGGCCCACTCCTCAGTGAAGAGGGAGAAACAGTAACAGGAAACTTGGAAATGGCAGAGATGCTTAATGACTTCTTTGTTTCGGTCTTCACCGAGAAGTCTGAAGGTATGCCTAACATAGTGAATGCTAATCGAAAGGGGGTAGGTTTAGCAGATAAAATAAAAAAAGAACAAGTTAAAAATCACTTAGAAAAGTTAGATGCAAGCAAGTCACCAGGGCCTGATGAAATGCATCCTAGAATACTCAAGGAGTTAATAGAGGAGATATCTGAGCCTCTAGCTATTATCTTTGGAAAATCATGGGAGACGGGAGAGATTCCAGAAGACTGGAAAAAGGGAAATATGGTGCCCATGTATAAAAAGGGAAATAAAAACAACCCAGGAAACTACAGACCAGTTAGTTTAACCTCTGTGCCAGGGAAGATAATGGAGGAAGTAATTAAGGAAATCATCTGCAAACACTTGGAAGGTGGTAAGGTGATAGGGAATAGCCAGCATGGATTTGTAAAGAACAAATTGTTTCAAACCAATCTGATAGCTTTCTTTGATAGGATAACAAGTCTTGTGGATAAGGGAGAAGCTGTGGATGTGGTATACCTAGACTTTAGTAAGGCATTTGATACGGTCTCGCATGATATTCTTATCGATAAACTAGGCAAATACAATTTAGATGGGGCTACTATAAGGTGGGTGCATAACTGGCTGGATAACCCTACTCAGAGAGTTGTTATTAATGGTTCCCAATCCTGCTGGAAAGGCATAACAAGTGGGGTTTTGCAGGGGTCTGTTTTGGGACCAGCTTTGTTCAATATCTTCATTAACGACTTAGATATTGGCATAGAAAGTACGCTTATTAAGTTTGCAGATGATACCAAACTGGGAGGGATTGCATCTGCTTTGGAGGACAGGGTCATAATTCAAAATGATCTGGACAAATTGGAGAAATGGTCTGAGGTAAACAGGATGAAGTTTAACAAAGACAAATGCAAAGTGCTCCACTTAGGAAGGAAAAATCAGTTTCACACATTCAGAATGGGGAGACTTGCATCTGAAGAAGTGAGGTTCTTACCCAGGAAAGCTTATGCTCCCAATACTTCTGTTAGTCTTAAAGGTGCCACAGGACCCTCTGTTGCTTTTTACAGCATGGGAAGAGACTGTCTAGGAAGGAGTATGGCAGAAAGGGATCTAGGGGTTATAGTGGACCACAAGCTAAATATGAGTCAACAGTGTGATGCTGTTGCAAAAAAAGCAAACATGATTCTGGGATGTATTAACAGGTGTGTTGAGAGCAAGACACGAGAAGTCATTCTTCCACTCTACTCTGCGCTGGTTAGGCCTCAACTGGAGTATTGTGTCCAGTTCTGGGCCACATTTCAAGAAAGATGTGGAGAAATTGGAGAGGGTCCAGAGAAGAGCAACAAGAATGATTAAAGGTCTTGAGAACATGACCTATGAAGGAAGGCTGAAAGAATTGGGTTTGTTTAGTTTGGAAAAGAGAAGACTGAGAGGGGACATGATAGCAGTTTTCAGGTATCTAAAAGGGTGTCATAAGGAGGAGGGAGAAAACTTGTTCACCTTAGCCTCTAAGGATAGAACAAGAAGCAATGGGCTTAAACTGCAGCAAAGGAGGTTTAGGTTGGACATTAGGAAAAAGTTCCTAACTGTCAGGGAGGTTAAACACTGGAATAAATTACCTAGGGAGGTTGTGGAATCTCCATCTCTGGAGATATTTAAGAGTAGGTTAGATAAATGTCTATGGGGGATGGTCTAGACAGTATTTGGTCCTGCCATGAGGGACCTCTCGAGGTCCCTTCCAGTCCTAGAATCTATGAATCTATGATTCCTAGTTTATAATTATATTTTGAGACCTATCAGTTAGACAGTTTTTAATCCATTTAATGTTTGCCATGTTAATTTCATATCATTCTAGGTTTTTAATTAAAATGTCATGCGGTACCAAGTCAAATATCTAACAGAAATCTATTACATCAGTTCAATTATCAATCAAACTTATTGTCTCATAAAAAATGTATCAAGTTAGTTTGACAGTATCTATTTTCCCTAAACCCATGTGGATTGGCATTAATTTTATTACCTTCCTTTACTTCTTTATAAATCAAGGCCCATATCAGTTGCTCTCTTATCGTCAGACTGACAGGCCTATAATTACCCAGGTGATACTTTTTACCTTTTTTTATATATTGGCACAACTAGCTTTCCTCCAGTCTTCTGGAACTTCCACAGTGTTCCCAGACTTGTAGAAAATATGCACTAGCAGTCTAGCATAGCTGCTCAGCCAAATCTTTTAAAACTCTGGCATGCAAATTATCCAGACCTGGCAATTTAAAAATGTGTAACTTTAATAACTGCAATTTAACATCTTTATGATACAATTTTGGAATGGAAAGAGCATTGTTAGCATCATGTGATATGACCATATCATCTGCCTTTTTCCCAAATACAGAACAGAAATACTTATTGAACACTTCTGCTTTTCCTGTATTATTATTGACAATTCTAATATTTCTATCTAGTACTGGTCCAATACCATTGTTAGGATTTTTTTACATATGTTTAAGAATTGCAGACCATTGTAGCCTGGGGAGCAGGGCAGGGACAGCCTGGCTTACTACCCAGCCTTCTCTGTCCTTTCACATTCCACGTGACCTAACAATCCTGGAGGTTCCTGAATGTAAAGGTACATTCTATTCTGCTGGTGGCAAGTGTGCCACAGAGATTTTGAAGCTTATGGTGACTGAGCAGCACACCTATGAATGGAGTTGGCTGGTGTCCTACAGAGATCGGCCCAGAAAATGCACCTTTCTCCAAAATCTCCTTACTATTCTTAACTCTTCTGGTCACAGAATTCTCCTTGTGTCCCTTTGCTTCCCTTATCAATTTTCTACAATTCTAAGCTTCTGATTTATATTCATTACTATCAACTTCCCTTGCTTCATTTTGAGATTATTTATTTATTTATAGCTGCCTTCACTTCACTTTCTCAGGCCAGGTCTACACTACAGACTTATATTGGTATAAATACGTCGCTCAGAGATGTGAAAAATCCATATCCTTGAGCAACGTAGTTATACCAACCTAACCCGCGGAGTAGGCCATGCTATATCGACTGGAGAGCTTCTCCTGTCGACATAATTACCACCTCTCGTGGATTAAATATGCTGACAAGAGAAGCTCTCCCGTCAGTGTAAGAGTATCTCACTTAAGGCTACAGCGGTGCAGCTGCAGCTGTGCTGATGCAGCATTTTAGGTGTAGACCTTCCCTAAGCCTGGCAGCACCTCCCTCCAGGATCTTTGACAGATCATGTGTGAGGCCTACCTTGCAGTCATGCAGCCTGATCCGGTCAGGTTCAAGTTAGGTCATCCTTTACTAGTGTCAATTCTGGAAAAGTCCTGTTTAAAAAATAATTTTAAAAAGTAATTTAAAAGGGAACTCTTTGCCAGAGGATGTTGTGAAGGCCAAGACTATAACAAGCTTCAGAAAAGAACTAGATATGTTCATGGAGGATAGGTCCATCAATGGCTATTAGCCAGGATGGGCAGGGATGGCGTCCCTAGAGTCTGTTTGCCAGAAGCTGGGAATGGGTGACAGGGGATGAATCACTTGGATGATTACCTGTTCTGTTCATTCCCTCTGAAGCATGTGACATTGGCCACTGTTGGAAGACAGCATACTGGGCTAGATGGATGTTTGGTGTAACCAAGTATGGCTGTTCTTATGTTCTTAATGTTTTCAATTAGAAAGTTTAGCACATCACAGGGATAATGCTCACCCCACCCCGAGGTGACACTCCAGACCCAAATTCCTAGTGCCCTGATGGCCATTTCTGATTGTCAATGTATGTAACTGTGGAAGCTCAGTCCAGAGCTGAAAAGGAGTCCTGAAATATGGCTTAGCCATTCCAGAGCAGAGTGGTAGCAGCAATCTTATGAGGCACTCCTTAAACATCCATGAGTCATGGAGTTCCCTGCCAAGATCTACTTGCAAGGTTCTGAACTCCTATCTAAAGGCAACTGCCCTGACCATTATAACAGAGGGAGACTGTAGTTAAAGCACTGGACTGGGACCCAGGACTTCTATATTCTTGTTAAATTTTTCAAAACCATCTAAGTAATTTAGGAGCATATGTCCAATTTTCAAAAGTCAGATACCTAGGAGCATAAATCCCACTTTGGCACTTTTTAAAATTTACACACCAGTCCTGTTTTTTTTGTAGACTTGAAAGTCACTTCCCCTCTCTATGCATCCATTTCTCCATTGTAAAAGAGGCATATTGATACTGACCTTTTCCACATGGGCGTTGTGAAGGGCCATCCATTCAGTGTTTGTGAGGTGAATGCCTGGTAATAATTAACATTAGAACATAAGAACGGCCATACTGGATCAGACCAAAGGTCCATCAAGCCAGTATCCTGTCCTCTGACAGTGGCCAATGGCCATATGTACCCAAGTTAGATCTGGGGACTAAGTACGGTAATTATTTTGTATCTGGTAAGGTCTCCAAGGTACAAGAGATACCAACCAACACTCCAGACCTGATCTCCTTCATCTTCCCTAGACTCTGTGGGGGGTTAGAAATCCACAGCCAGCTCTGAATGAGAACCAGATCCTCAAATCCAACCCACTCCCAAATATGGAAGTTTGAAGTCTTGATCCAAATCTTGCAGTTTAGGCCCATCTTTTCCAGGGACCTTTTCCTGCACTGACTGAAGTCAATAGCAAAACTCTCCATTAAATACAATAGGATGTGTGACTGGACTCTTCACACTATACTGTGCTTTTGATTTTCCTATCTAAAACTTCCAATTCTCTCTCTCTCTCTCTCTCTCTCTCACACACACACACACAAAATCTCTAAATCTCTCTCTTGCTCACATGCTCTCTTGTTCACTATCTCTAATATTCACTTGCTTTCTCTGTCTCTTTTTCTCATCCGTACAATGTCTCCCCCTCTCTTTCTCTGCCGCCCACTCTCTCTTATTTTTATTTCTCGCCCATTTGTAGGTATAATTTCCGAGGTTTCCGGTGGTTGCAGGCTATGATCTTTGCCATAGAGGAAATAAACAGTAGCCCAACCCTCCTTCCCAACATGACCTTGGGATACAGGATATTTGATACTTGCAACACTGTCTCCAAAGCCCTGGAGGCCACACTGAGTTTTGTGGCCCAGAACAAGATAGACTCCCTGAACCTGGATGAGTTCTGCAACTGCTCAGACCACATCCCTTCTACCATTGCAGTAGTGGGGGCAACCGGCTCTGGGATCTCCACCGCAGTGGCCAATCTGCTGGGACTCTTTTACATACCTCAGGTACTGCATATTTTTCTCTTGTTTAGCTTATAAGGTGGGTTAGATCTTAGGGCCTGGCCTATCTACTCTTTAGTCTAACCAGGCCAGGGCAAAGTTAGGTGAAACTATTTTGTAAAATAGCTAATTGTTAGTAGTATGGACAGAAAAAGAAATTTACTGAGCCATGTTCAGGAATTGTATTACAACCTAATGTGATCCTAGCTCCTTGTAGTCCTTTCTCCGTTACAGACAAAAACAGTTTTAGCATGGAGGGCCTAACTGTGAGCTGTCCTGGTAAGGGCTTGTAGTACAAATAGGCCCTGAAAATGCCATGAGATAGACAGCACCCTTATGTGACTCACACAGACATTTACAACAACACACAACAATACAACCTGGTCGATTTATGTGATGTGACACAACCTATTCCTTTCATAAATATTTTATGTCATGGAGGACTCAATATTTTTGTTGGTGAAATGTGCTAGATTTCACACTCCAGAATTGCCAGGTCTGTGTGTTCTGACTGAATAGGTACAGTCTTGGGCAGTGGCAGTGCAAGCTTCCATTTACCACTCTGCCAATTTCCCCTCGCCCTGCCCTAGCAGGACCACCTTTAGAAGCACAAAAGGAGTTCAGTCCATTCTTTCCTTTACCTCTGTGTTGAGACTGCCAACAAGAAGGTCAGTTACTACAAATTGCATTTTTTTGTGTGATGTGAACATTTGTGCAGCTGGGAATTGGATTGAAATGCATCCAACTCATTTCATAAAGCCTAAGGCCACCAAGAAGCCAACAGATGGCAACAACTTCCAGCCACAAGCAATCTGGATTAGACAGAACCTGTGATTACCAGATACATATCTCATTGGTATTCTCTTCAGTGATTTAGTCCCCTGGATACCCTTAGTTCAAATAAATCATTCACAGTTGCCAGTCGTTATAGACAATTGGCTCGTTGCTAGAGCTGGGTGAATTTTTTGTTTCATTGGCATTTCTTAAAAATCAGAAAAAGGTTCATTTCGAGTCAAACCAAACAATACATTTTTCATCGTTTTTGGCTGGTTGAAAATGTGGAAGATAATTCACATGGAGTCCAAACAAAATATTTTGTTTCAATTCAACTCAAAATTTTTAGTTTCAATTTTGCGTGTTTTAACAGAAGCAAAGGAAGACTAGCTTCACTAAATGAATGGAGGAGCAGGAGGTGCGTTCTTTATAACTTTTAGACCAGTGGTTAGGGCCCTGCTCTGGGATGTGAGTGACCTGGCTTCAATCTCCATCCCCCACCCCCGATGAGGAAAAGGGATTTGAATTTGAGTCTCTTACCTATTAGGAAAGTGCATGAGCCACACAGTCTAGTGTGGGATTTCCTCAGTCTGTTCTGTTGAAGCTTTTCCATTGTTTATAAATAATTAAATGGTCATTGGATCAGGGACTTGAAATTGGGTCTCCCACATCCTAGGTGAGTGCCCTCCCCCCACCACACACTCTATAGAATCATTCTCCCTCTCTTTCTATGGCCCAATGACCATTCATTGTTATAAACAGTGGGAATTCATGGTCATTCAAAAACTAAACCAGGCCTTAAATAAACAAAAGCTATTAAATCTCATCACAGTCTTCTACAAACTCTGCTGTCATTACAACAAACATTTATGGAATTAAAATTTGATTTGTAATTATGTGCATTACAACAAAGTTTTAGCATAACATTTACACTTGAATACTTTAGCGCAAATATAAATATCTTCTTGCCCCTCTGATCTTCCTTCAGAGATGACTTTTCAGTCAACAAATACTGTGACCTAAAATGTGGTGCATGTCAGCTATTACAAACTGGTCCCATAACCCCACTATACAGTTACCCCAGCCTGTTGCTAGTGGATCAAATACACTGTATTTATGAGTTTGGGAGATGTTTATGGCCCAATAACATACTCCACAACTTTGGGGTTATTGTTTAAATATACTACACCACTACCTCGATATAACGCAACCCGATATAACACGAATTCGGATATAATGCGGTAAAGCAGCGCTCCGCGGGGGTGGGGCTGCGCACTCCGGCGGATCAAAACAAGTTTGATATAACGCAGTTTCACCTATAACGCGGTAAGATTTTTTTGGCTCCCGAGGTCAGTGTTATATTGGGGTAGAGGTGTAATTGGGCCCCAAGTGCTTCCAAGCCAAAGGAGTTTGTGTAGAGTCTAGTCATTGTTTCTAGCTCTGAGACTCTAGGGCACACTCCCAGGCTCAGGCCTCTTGTCTGCAGCCCTTCTCTGGGATGCTGTTGTCCAGCTGCTCAATAACCTGAAACCAGTCAGTCCTCCTGCCCCCCCAGTTGCTTATATATGCCCTCTCGTCTGTGGACTCTTTGGCTTACTCATTTAATCCCTTCAGGAACAATGTGACAGGAAAGTAAGGAACCCAGGTGTAACAAAGAAATTTCTTAATCACAGTGACTTGACTCTTAAAACATTTGACAGTTACAGATTTTTGAAAATAACAAAAATCCTGAGACACAGGGTTCCCCTAGTCAGAGCTTAGCTCACCCGTTCTGTGAGCCCGATGTTCATCAGCATTTCAGGCTGGGTGGAGTCCTTCCTGTCCTCTGTCTATTGCAAGTCCTTCCTGTGTGTGGCAGTCATCAGTCCCCTGCACAGAACAGAACTATACTTCTAAATAGGGCCTTCTTCTCTTTGCCAAGTGCTCATACTGTGAAGTTCTATATCCATCAGTTATGCTTGTTCCTTTCCCACCCTTGTGGGCCCCTGTGTAGAAAGACCATTATTATTTGTATTACCCTAATGCCTAGGAGCTCTAGTCATGGACCAGGACCCCATTGTGTTAGGTGCTGTACAGACACAGAACAAAAAGACATCCCTGCCCCAAGGAGTTTATAATCAGAGGATAAGACAAGAGACAAGAGATGGATATAGACTGATGGAGGAGTACACGGAAACAATGAGACAGTAGTGGTCAGCATGATAGGCAGTGATCTCTCCACAATAACAGTCTAACACAGGGGTCGGCAACCTTTCAGAAGTAGTGTGCCGAGTATTCATTTATTCACTCTAATTTTAGGTTTCGCGTGCCAGTAATACATTTTAACCTTTTTAGAAGGTCTCTTTAATATATAACTAAACTATTGTTGTATGTAAAGTAAATAAGGTTTCAAAATATTTAAGAAGCTTCATTTAAAATTAAATTAAAATGCAGAGACCCCCGGAGCGGTGGGCAGGACCTGGGCAGTGTGAGTGCCACTGAAAATCAGCTTGCATGCCGCCTTTGGCACACGTGCCATAGGTTGCCTGCCCCTGGTCTAACAAGTGTTTTGTAGGCATCACAGCACAGAAGAGTTTTGTGGAGGGATTTGAAGGAAAACAATTAAGCAGCTTTGTGGATGGTTAATCGGAGCACGTCCCAAGTGTGTGGGCAGCATGAGAGAAAGCATGAAGATGTTTGAAAATTTAACAAGTGGGCAGTGGAGGCTGGCATTAAGGGCCTATCAGAGGCAGGAATCAACTTCTTGATACTGAATGAGGGATGATAGGTGGTGGGGAATAGGCTGTGAAGGCCCTTGAAAGTGAAGACAAGCAACTCATGTTTGATGTGCTAGAGAAAGGGGATCTAGTGGAGGGATGCAAAGGCGAGGGGTGATATGGTCAAAGCAAGGAAAGGCTAGGAAAATGGTCTTTGCAGCAGCATTCTGACCATTCAGAATATGAGTGGGGAAAGATTGGTTTTGTCAAGGCCAGAGGGAAGGATATTTGCAGTTGTTGAGATGTGAGATGAGAGAGCTTGGATGAGACTCTTAGCTGTTTGTGTGGATAAGGAAGGCTGTATCTTAGAGATGTTATGCAGAGAGAATTGACAACTTCAGATTATTTTTAATTAAAAAAAAACACATAATACAAAGAAACCGCCCCAAAAAAGTTAAGGAATAATTAGACATCATCAGTTCCACTCTGCCAACTTAATAAACACAAACATGTTGAAACTGATTCTTCGCTTGTATCAATTTGACACCAGTGTTACTGATTCACACTGGTATAAATTGTAGCTCTTTGGAGTTGCAAAGAGGAACTTGCCTTCTTTGCACCTTAAAAAGTGAACAGAAGGGCAACTCTTGTTCTGCAGTCCTAAAAATAACAGAAAAAAGAGCTCAGCTACTGAGTACCTTATGAGGTGTGCAGGCATGGAACTCCTCTCCTGTGCTCCCTACTCACTTTAGAAGGTGTTATGGAGATGAGAGCCCTGCTACTGGGCACATCCTAAGGTCTTCAAAAGAGGTGCTTCTTTTCTGTGCACCTGAGGAGGGGCAGTGCTGGGAATATCCTTTGCTAGCCAGGTTCTTTCTTTTCTCTCTCAGAAGAGTTGACTTCTAAGACCTTGGCTACACTTACCCGGTAGTTCGGCGGCGAGCGATCGAACTTCTGGATTCGACTTATCGCGTCTTGTCTAGACGCGATAAGTCGAACCCGGAAGTGCTCGCCGTCGACTGCGGTACTCCAGCTCGGCGAGAGGAGTACCGCAGAGTCGACGGGGGAGCCTGCCTGCCGAGTGTGGACCAAGGTAAGTTCGAACTAAGGTACTTCGAACTTCAGCTACGTTATTCACGTAGCTGAAGTTGCGTACCTTAGTTCGAATTAGGGGGTTAGTGTAGACCTGGCCTAAAATTTTTAATGTCAGCATTTTAGCATGCAAATTTTTACACATCAACATAAGGCATTTTTTAATCTATTGGCTTTTGCAAAAGAAATAGTAAGAAACAATAGTGCTAGAAAAATCACAGGAACAGCACTGTGATCCACAAAGCCAGGTTAGGCACCTAGGCTCCCTATGCAATGAATTGGGAGAAATAGGCATCTTCAAATGTCATCCACAAAACCCAACACATTACGCAGGGAGCTGCCTAAGCTAGCCAATGGGAATCCAAAGCCTGCCCCTTTCACAGAGTGTGTATCTCCGCATGTGATTTACAATCAGGAGCCCCTCTCCTGGAGTCATAAGTTAGGCACCTGCCTCACTCCACACAAAACAGCAAGTGGTTGTAGAGGTGCCCTCGTGCTAGCTTTTAGCCCAGTGGTTAGAGCACTTGCCTAGGATATTAGAGACCCGTGATCAGGTCACCCTTCTACCTAAGGAGGAGAAAGAATTTGAACCTCTCAGGTGCATGCTCTCACTGCTCAAGTATGGATATTCTGATGTGGGACTTGCTCAGTCTCTCCTGTTGAAGTTGTTCCACTGTGTATAAATAATTAGAGAGTCATTGGAACAGGGGACACCAGGTCTCCCAGCTCAGTGCCCTAGCTACCAGGCTACAGAGTCATTCTCTTTCTCTCCTCTGGCCCAATGACTCTTTAAGTATTTATCCGCAATGGAACAGCTTCAATAGAAGAGATTGAGAAAACCCTTGCCTCAAAATATCTCAGTGTTTAGTGCACTCTCCTGAGCAGTGGGAGACCCCTGTTCAAATCATTTTGCCCCCGTAGGCAGGGATGGGGGAATTGAACCTGGGTCTCCCACATCCCAGGTGAGCACTCTAACCATTTGGTTAAAAGTTATAAGGTGGGCACCACCACCACCTCATGCCCTTTTTCTGCCAAATTTTGAATGGGACCTGATCATGCCTGTCAGATCAGGCCCACATGCAAGATAGGTGCTCCTCTACCTGTCTCCCCAGTTCATGGATTGCTCTGAGGCTTAGGCAGGAGATTGGTGTCTGGACACCTTGAGTGAGGCATGTCCAGAGGCAGGCACCTAAGGAACTTTTACTGCAAAAACTTAGACACTGAATGAGCTTAGGCATCTACAGCATATGGCAGGAGTTTTGTGGATCGCAGTGAAGCCTAAAACTGGGATTTAGGATCCTAAACCACAGTCTTATTTGACTAAGTCTGGGCTTTAGGTGCTTATGCACCTTTGTGGACCTGGGCTTTTGTTCTTAAATTCTTTTAGATGAATAAAATCAGATTTTATGTGTTTTTTGCATCTTTCAAAGTCTGAAATGCTAAAGCAAAGCCATTTCTACATTAGAAGGAGTCCTCAGAAAAATTAAACATCAGTCCTGAAATTTCAGAGGAGTAATTTTAACTCTTTCAAATCCCTATACTAGTCAGTGCTGTTTCTTCTAAGTTTCTAGAAGATTTAATCTATCCCCTAAGAGTAAGTGGTACAAATTTGGTTAGGAAAAAACATTTGTTTGCAGCCCTAACAAAGAAATTGAAATTCCACTTTAATTGCAAAACTCAATGCACTGTGACCATGGATTCACTAACTATGCCTTCATAATTACTGCACTGCTGATTTTTTGAGTTTGACCATGGATATTTTGAGTTTATATAAACTATTTAATACTACCCACAGGTCCATATCATTTCTGGTTTCTCACACACCTCTTGCCCCTAGACTGAAATAATAGTTGGCGACGGTATCAAATGGAGATCTGTTGACTCATAGCTAAGTCTGTGTAATGGAATGCAAAGAGAAGGGAGTGGGGGAAGGACTTCAGTGTGGTGTAGTTGAGGTTGTGATGATAATGAAAGTCTGTAGATATCACATTCAGGGAGGGACCGTTTGTATTTTACCTGAACTAATGTATACATTCTTAGTTTACTCTAATGACAAATTCTTGTTTTTTCAGATTTGGCAAGAAGTGCAGAAGCTTGCTTGTGTGATCCACCAGTGGCACACATCTCTGTCCATTTCCCCAAGTCTGCGTGTCTAAGTGTTTCTGCCCCATTTCCCCAGATCTCTGACCCATGAGATGTACATATGTATGCCCCACTTATCTAGCTCTGGGACACACTGAGCACACATGTTTCTGCAAGTAATTTATTACCACAAGAACATACCCAAATTTCAGTTTCCATCTGAAAATGTAATTTCAGGCACTGTAAATACCCAAGAGTAAGTGGCTGTCTGAGCATCACCATCTCAGATTACACATCTAGATGGTGACCCTAAAACAAGACTAGGCAATTTATCTCCACACAGCTTACTTAATGAGCCATATTGCTTGCTCCCTGTCCTCCTGCAGGTCAGTTATGCCTCATCCAGCCGACTTTTGAGCAACAAAAACCAATTCAAGTCTTTCCTCCGCACGATCCCTAATGATGAGCACCAGGCCACTGCAATGGCAGATATCATTGAGTACTTCCGGTGGAACTGGGTGGGAACTATTGCAGCTGATGATGACTATGGTCGGCCAGGGATTGAGAAGTTCCGGGAGGAGGCAGAGGAAAGGGACATCTGCATTGATTTCAGTGAGCTCATCTCCCAGTACTCAGTGGAGGAGGAAATCCAGCATGTGGTGGAGGTCATCCATAACTCCTCTGCTAAAGTGATTGTTGTCTTCTCCAGTGGACCGGACCTGGAACCCCTCATCAAGGAGATAGTCAGGCGTAACATAACTGGTAAGATCTGGCTGGCAAGTGAGGCTTGGGCCAGCTCTTCCCTGATAGCCATGCCAGAGTTCTTCCATGTCATTGGAGGTACCATTGGGTTTGCACTGAAGGCAGGGCAGATCCCGGGCTTTCGTGAGTTTCTACAGAAAGTGCATCCCAAGAAATCTACCAACAATGGCTTTGCCAAGGAGTTTTGGGAGGAGACCTTTAACTGCTACCTCCCAGAAGGGTCCAATAAGAATCACCATGCTTCAGCCTCTTTCCACAAGGGCCATGAAGAAGGAAGTGGAGTTGGAAATAGCACAGCTGCCTTCCGACCCCCATGCACAGGGGAGGAGAACATCACCAATGTAGAGACGCCATACATGGACTATACACACCTGCGGATATCTTATAATGTGTACTTGGCAGTGTACTCCATTGCTCATGCTTTGCAGGATATATATACATGTACCCCCGGAAAAGGCCTCTTCACCAATGGATCATGTGCAGACATTAAGAAGGTTGAGGCATGGCAGGTAAGTCTTACTTTCAGTATAAAGCATGCCTGTGTGTGTATATCCATAGAATAGAGACCAAACTGGACAGGATCTCCCCCTTGCAATCCTTGCCTATGGTATATGTTTGCATATGGTATATAGTTAGTAAACATGGTTGTTGGAACCCCATTGTGCCCGTGTAGTTACATCATATGACATTTACTGTGTAAAAGTATGCTTTAAAACAAACAAGACTATTGTTTCAGATGTGGTTGCACAATGGCAGGCAGATTTGGTGGTTACGCGTCAGGTCTCTGTACGCAACTGTGTTTTTAAGCTTAACAGCGATAGGCATTCTATCTAAATACTCCTGGGCCTTACATCTGAAAGATAAGACAGGTGATCAAGTATCAAAGGGCTTTAAAACTATTTTCAGCAAAGGTTACATGCCTCAAAAGTTACAAACTGATTGGGGAAAAGAATTTTTAAACAAACTTTAAAGCAAATTGTTCAACCAACATCCATTTTGTTAATAATAATGCAGGTAAATCTGACGGCCCAGAGCAGAAACATGGAGCTCTTGGGTCATCTACACAGCACCCTGTTTTTTTCAAGAAAACTTCTGTTGAATGGTGTGGACGTGAAAATTAAATTCACACCTAATGAAGATTCCTTCTGCTTCATGGATGATGCAGATGAAGGATTTAAACTATGGGTTGTATCAGCGTCCCTTTTTGTGGGTAGCTCCTGATGTCCAGGAGGTCCTGCTTACTGCTAATGCTAAATACCCTGTGGACACTGGGGGGATGAAAGTATTTAGCATCTTTGCAGGTAGCAGGGTCAGTAACCAGGGGAACCTGTTCTTGGCGGAGTTACCCAAACTGCTTGTCCTTAGGTTTGCAGATAATGATGCCTTAGTGGGAAATTACATTAAAAACCTATTCACTTTAAACTTTATTATATTAATTTTGCGGCCTTTTATGTGGATGGTGAACAGATACCAGCTAAGCCTCTGCAACCAGACTTCAAGGCCTTGAACAGTATGAGAGGGTACCTGAATCTGGTAAAAATGACTGGTAAACAAATGAATGATTGTGCACTGTTAATCAATCAAGAGGAGTTTGCCAGGGTTACACCTTGTTTGCTTTTGAACTGTTACCGGACCAAGAATGTGCTGATCACTGTTTCCTGATTAAAATTGGGAACCTGGGAGCAGAAATACATTTTTCAAAGGCTTTGACATTCACAATCAACCAGATTGTTTATGGGTTTTTTTTATAACATCATAGAGATAAATCAGAGGACACATGTTCTGTTTGACTACATGTGGATATGGACACCCTATAGTTAACACATGTTTTATTCATGGACCCTTACAGGAAAGAGGATTTCTTAAATGTGCTCTCTTGTGACTGGCTCCCCGGAGGCAGGCTGTCTCAGAGACCCCTAAATTTGATGATCACTCCCCCCCGCCACACACAACTAACTGGGTGAACACTGACTTGCCTTACAGCTGGTGGAGTGTGGCTGCGGAGAATTTTTTGACTCAGATGGACACCCTCCATACATAGCATTTCCTTTCCTAGGCTTGGTCTACACTAAACCCCCAAATCGAACTAAGGTACGCAACTTCAGCTACGTGAATAACGTAGCTGAAGTCGACGTACCTTAGTTCGAACTTACCGCGGTCCAGACCCGGCAGGCAGGCTCCCCCGTCGACTCCGCGTACTCCTCGCGGCGAGCAGGATTACCGGAGTCGACGGGGAGCACTTCTGAGTTCGATTTATCGCGTCCAGACAAGACGCGATAAATCGAACCCAGAAGTTCGATTGCCTGCCGCCGAACCAGCGCGGTAAGTATAGACAGGCCCCTAGAAACATGGCTATTAGGCAGGATGGGCAGGAATGGTATCCCTAGCCTCTGTTTGCCAGATGCTGGGAATGAGCAACAGGGATGGATCACTTGATGATTACCTATTCTGTTCATTCTCCCTGGGGCACCTGGCACTGACCACTGTCAGAAGACAGGATAGTGGGCTAGATGGACCTTTGGTCTTACCCAGTAGGGCCATTCTTATACCCCATTATCTGAGGGATAACAAAACTTAACAGAGGTCCGATAAATGCCCCAGCCTCTTTTACGAGAGACCCTTTTATTACAGAGTTTTGATAAAATTGTGTCTCTTTTTCTGCACACACACTTGATTTTGTATCAAAGGGATGTTTCTTTTTAAGTTGTTGATTGCTATTTCTGAAATGGCCGCTATTAAATCATCAGAGGCTGAACACAGGATAGCAAATCCCCACCAGAGCAAAGGAAAGCTAAGTAATTTTAAAAGGGCCAGGTGTCTCTTCATGTAGCTAGACATGTTTTCAGTCAGCAGCCTTGGTTGTTAAAAAAGGGCCTGATGATCATTCATTGCTTTTTACACCCGGCTGTTGTTCTTTTCAAAGTATAAGCCACTGGCTAATTGTGAGGGAAAAGCCTAGTTCTTAATCTATAAGCATCTGCTGTAGAAGCATTTAAATCCACCACTAGGTACTGTGACAAAGTTCCTCCTCTGCCTTGTTGGGTCCTGCACTTTCTGGCGGATTTGCTCACCTCAGAGGTTCACAGCAGCCCTCAGTTTGGCCACTTGTGCTAGAGGCTCAAACCTGCCATTCAATCAGCTAACCTCATCACTGGCCAGCATGGGGGAAATGGAGAACAATCTCCACAGTCTCTGTTGTCCCACCTAGTGGGTCAAGGACAGGCCAGATCCCTTTCCAAATTAGACCTTCCCCTATGGTGTGTCTCACAGACCAGGTCAATTCCTCCTGTGTCAGATAGATTGTTGGGGAGGATGGGGGGAACCCAGGCCTGTCCTCTACGCCAGGTTCCAACCCAGTGCCCTGTGGATAGCAGCTGTCTACAACAGCTCCTGTGTCAGCTGCGTGACAGTTACAACTCCCTGGGCTACTTCCCCATGGCCTCCCCTCAGCACCTTCTTTATCCACACCACAGGACCTTCCTCCTGAAGTCTGATAACACTTGTACTCCTCAGTCCTCCAGCAGCACACCCACTCACTTCCTGATCCTTGTGCATCCCCCACTAACTGATGGCAGGTCCTTTTTAAACCAGGTGTCCTGATTAGCCTGCCTGTCATAATTGATTCTAGTAAGTTCTTAATTGGCTCCAGGTGTCTTAATTAGTCTGCCTGTCTAAATTGGTTCTAGTAGCTTCCTGATTGCTCTAGGTCAGTCCCTGCTCTGGTGACTCAGGGAACAGAAAACTATTCATCCAGTGGCCAGTATATTTGCCTTCTACCAGACTCCTGCACCCAACTGGTCTGGGTCTGTCACAGTACCCATAAGGTATTTTGGTAGCATCCTCAAAAGCTTCTAGAAAGCATTAGGCTTTCCTGAGGTACATTTGCTGAGCAAGTTTAGCAATTTGTAGTTTATCCCTGAGAGCCACCACCATCCCATAGGCCATAAGGGCCAGATCCCACATCCTCATTCTCTGACATGTCAGTTTGAGAGCCTCCACTTGGGGGCTTCTCTTTTTGTTTTTTTGTTTTCTCCTCATCACCTCTTTCACCTTTTAATTTTTTTTTACAAAAATCCTGGATGTAACTTTTTGGCAGCAGTCTGTTTATCCCCCAAATGCTGACCCCCATCCCCTTTGTTTCCCCTGTTCTTAACCTTAACACTACCCCCTCTCAAACTCTGTGCAGTCCCTTTCGCATTCAGCCCCCTTTTTTGCTCCTTTTTCTGCGCAACCTTGTTACTCATGCCTAGGCATGTTTGTTTAGAGCTACAGGTTAACCCTTGAAAAACTTTCACATTTTTTAAAGCCTTATGTATGTCTTTTGCCCTCTGGAGATCCTGTGTGGCAACCCCCAAGACAAAGCCATCTGTCACCCATCTTTTCAAAGAACCATAATTTTCACAAAGAGCTTTAATAAATTTGTCACTAACCCTAAAGAGAGACCATATTTCACCAACAATATCAGATATTTCACAAGAAAACATTTTGGTAGTGTGTGAACTTTCAGTCCTTGTTTTTTTTTATTCACACCCCCTAATGCACATGCTCTGGGTTTGTGTTTTCATTCACAGTTTTTTCAGGGCTTAGTACGGAACTGGAGGTGTGTTTCCATTGTTGCTTTTAACCAATGTTTTTTGCTTTGTCGTTTGACTTGATGTATCTGAGCATTGGACTGTCTTGATGCTGTCTCTGTGGTCTTCTGCTGCTTTGTGGTGTCATTGTTGCTAAATATGTCAGAGCATATTCTGACTATGGTATCATCAGGAAAGTATACAGGCATCTCTGTCTCCAATACATCTGCTTCAATATATTGCTTTGTTTCAAACAAAACTTCAGTGTCTGTTACCAGATTGTTTTGATCACTGTTGCTCTTAACTAATAGACATGTGGAATTTATGCATCCCTCTCTGAACATTCCCTTTTGATGTCTCTGGGTGAGAAACTGTCTTTACTTAAGTATTACAGTAGAACCTCAGAGTTAAGAACACCTTGGGAATGGAGGTTGTTTGTAACTCTGAAATGTTGGTAACTCTAAACAAAACATTATGTTTACCCAAATCTGAATATTCATCAACACTGTTTACTGATATTTTTGCAAACCATAATATCTTATTCTGCTGTAATGCTAAGGACCTGGGGCATCTGTTTACACATTAGCTGACAGCAATAGGCCACGTCCCAGGAAATTTCAAAAAATAGATTGATTAAACCAGGAACTGTTATACCAATAAAAACTAGCAGGATCTTATTAAAGAGGACAAGATAAAGATGCCACATTTATTATGATAATTTGATTTATGACCAATAACTAATATCTTAATCCTTATACACACACACATTATACCTAATACCTATCCATACACACACACACATTTACATACACACACATCCATCAGATGTTCTGCAGCTGCTGCATAGTTACCAGTCCTGCTTGAGTCTGTGGCTTGAGTTTGCAGCTTGGGTTCGTAGCTTGTGGCGGCTAACTGGCCAGGAAAGCCGGGCACAAGGACGAGCTGGGTCTCTGTTGGGCATGCACCGATGCCCTTCCATGTTGGCAGCAGAATGTTACCCTCCTCCAAAGTTCTCCATCTCACCCATTCTTTTTTGTAGGCTTTAGTTTGAATCCAGAGTCTATAGGTCTTGCTGTGTCACACTGCCTTCAGGTTTGGTGATTGATCACCCGTCAATTGCAGACATGACTTTCAGCCTTGGACCGGGCTTTGATCTTCCTTCTATTGTACCTTTTCTTTTTAGGGTGGATTCTTCGGTGAGGTTCTTACCCACGAAAGCTTATGCTCCCAGTACTTCTGTTAGTCTCAAAGGTGCCACAGGACCCTCTGTTGCTTTCTTCTTACTTTGTTAGGGCTCTTGTCTGCATCTTCAGCAGTTGGTGTTTGAACTCTATTTAATCAGGACAGGCTGGGACTGGAGGTTGATTCCATTATCCATACATACCTCATTCACACATCTAAACTAAACTAATAAGATTACAGCAGGGTTTGCAAAAATGAAGGTTGCAGCAAGCCCTTACAAAATGGAGTAAGCGTTTTAAAATGGGGTTTGAATTACAATATGGCAAACAGTGAACAGAAGTTACAATATAGACAAGTATAATGGATGGCAAACAGTGAACAGAAGTTACACTGTAGGCAAGTGTAATAAATGGTGAACAGAAGTTACAATACTGAAACAGTGCAAGTATTAGTGATTTAAGTAGGATTACCATACGTCCGGATTTTCCCGGACATGTCCGGCTTTTTGGGCTCCAAATCCCCGTCCGGGGGGAAATCCAAAAAAGCTGGACATGTCCGGGAAAATCGGGACCGGCGGGGCTGGGCCGGGGACTGGGCCGGGGGCCGGCGGTGCTGGGCCGGGAGCTGGGCCGGGGGCCGGCGGTGCCGAGCGCCAGTGGTGCCGGGGGCGCCGAGCGCCGGGGGCCGGTGGGGCCTGGTGCCGGGGGCCGACGGGGCCTGGGGCTGGCGGGGCCGAGTGCCGGGGGCCGGGGGGTGCCGAGCGCCGGCGGTGCCGGGGGGCGCCGAGCGCCGGCGGTGCCGAGTGGGCCGGGGGTGCTCGGCCGGGGGCCCGGGGGCCGGGGGGTGCCGAGTGGGCCGGGGCCGGGGGTGCTCGGGCCCGGGGCCGGCACCCCAGGGCCCGAGCCGACCCAACACCTTCCTTACCTGCTTCAAATGTTCGCGGGAAGCAGGGGAGGGGGCGGAGTTGGGGCGGGGACTTTGGGGAAGGGGCGGAGTTGGGGCGGGGCGTGGGCGGGGCTGGGGAGGCTCAAAATATGGTAACCCTAGATTTAAGCAGGAATTGGATTGATAGTGAAACTTACAAAGGCAGCTGACTGAACAGCTATGGCTCTTAACAAACATTTTAATTGTTAATTAGCCAGTTATTGGGGTAACCGGTTTTATGAATGAATATTGTTTCATTCATAAAACTTTACTTATGAAGTTACATTAATAAAGTGAACAATTAAAAACAATTTCATTTATCAGTTCTACAGAACCCCTAGTCATATTGATGGACTTGTGTCAGCTGTCTTGTTCTCAAGACATGGTTTGAGATATATAGCTATAAAACATGATCGTTTTTTTGCTTTATTTTAAACACAGTGGTTTTTTTCGACCTGAATTGGCTACAAACATTCCATCTTTTTGTTGTAAAATAGGCCTTTTTTTAAAGAAAGAAAGAAAGAAAGAAAGAAAGAAAGAATAGCCAGGGTCTCAGATGTTCCTTTTTTAAAAAATCCCCCTTGAAAGCTCCTTTGGGGATCCTTCAAAAACCCCATTTTATTTAAGGCCTCACACAGGCTTTGTAACAGAAACACAGATATGGTCAAATACCTTTTCAATAGATATTTTCATTTTCAGATGACACATTTTATTATATTTTATATCACATTTGTCCTATCACTGTTCTCTAACTTAATCCTTTTAGATTTCTTAGAATAGTCTTTTTCCTAAGCAGAGTTCTGTAACTTTCTGTACAGATCAGGTGGTCAGTATAATGTAATAAGTGGCTATCCTTCAGTTTGGTAATTTTGTTTAAATACTGCCAGAATCTCTAGCAGTTTGCACAGCATTTACCAAGACCACCCTTAGTGCTAAATTTTCTTAGGTTAAGCACAGACATTGCATCGCATTGCATAACCTATGGCAATAACTGTGTTTAATAAGCTTTCCAAACACAGGTCAGCACAGAGGTCCCAGAGCTTGCAGTTTATATCCTCTGAAGTCTAGTTGACACAGTCATGATGCCGTTGGCCTCGTGTGTCTATAACACAGCCCTCACCATCTTCAAAAACCTTCTCCCTAAGACAATAATTAAGGACAGCATCGACAGAAATGCATAGAATAAACTGCTAAATTCTTTTACACTCCCGACGTGCCATGGATGCCATTAACTGTCTGCCTAGTGCCTTCCATAAAACCAGATAGCTATCATCCTCTTCATGGTTGATGTCCTCTTGAACAATTTGTCTTGCTGCTGAGCAACAAGTTTGCCCTGATTCATCTTTGTTCTCTGATGCAACATTGTTCAGGGCCTCCGGGTCCTCTAGAAAGGTGTCATCAAGCTGTTGAAAAATTTTCAGAACTGAAACAGGTGTAAGGCCCCTGTTTTAGATTTACACAACCTCAGGTCAGATCCTACTGCATTACACCCCCCTTGACCTCCACTTTTTAGAATCTGTTTACTTAAGCAACATCTCCTCAGTTCACCTTATCCAATGGTGTCGCTGAAGAGGCCTTGTCACCTTCCCCCACGGATTCAGACATCGGATGGGCATCACGGTAGTCAGTCTGGCTCACGATCACATGGATCTCAGTGTCAGGTTCTGCCATATTGGGCAATAGCTGGGCAAAAGGGCTCCATTCGGCCATTCTCTCCTCCTCAGAACTGTCTTTAATATTGCACTTCCTTTGCAGGTGACCGAGCACTCTCAGAGCTAAAATAAATGCCATAGTTCTCACAGGGGTGGTGAAGACTGCCATGTTTACTTTCACCATTTCCACAATTTCTGAAAACATGTTCTTGAAACATATGGCCTCTTCGCCACAGCGAGGGGCTTCCAGAGATGGTGCTGCTGACCAGCCAATCACTAAACTCCAGATGGTGGAGTTTCCAGCTACACACTTGTGCTATAGCTATTCTTATTGGTACACAGTTCCCATCTGGGATGTCCTACAGGGCTAGAACCTGTGTTGATTGATAGAGTGTAGTTGGAGGAGTTCTTAGAGCAGTGGTTCTCAAACTTTTGTACTGGTGACCACTTTCACATAGAAAGCCTCTGAGTGTGACCCCTCCTTATAAATTAAAAACACTTTTTATATATTTAGCACCATTATACATGCTGAAGGCAAAGCAGGGTTTGGGGTGGAAGCTGACAGCTCATGGCCCCCAATGTAAGAGCCTTGTGACCCCCTGAGGGGGCTCAACCCACAGTTTGAGAACCCCTGTCTTAGAGGGAGCACACAACCCTCTTCCGGATGGGTCACCCAACCCCTAAACTTTCCCTAATTGGTTACTCCCACTCTTGGGGATGTCCTAGGGCACTGGAACCCACTCCAATTGGTAAAAGACGATGGTAGAAGTTCTTAGAGGGGTCACATGACTCTGTTCCAGATGGGTCACATGACCTCTCCAGTCTTGGGAAGGATCTATGGTGCTGAAATCCCCTCTGATTGGTAGATGGTGGTGAGAAGATTTTTTAGAGGGGTTATTTGACACCCCTTGCTTCTGGCCATATTCCAGACTCTACCCTGGAAGTAATACAATGGCAGGGAGGTTCTTATGGGGCAGAGGTGGGGCTTTATGGGGTTAGGGGACGGGGTCAGTCTGAGTGATGTTGTACCCTTACATTTTTACTGTCTCATATATATTGACTGGAACTGGAGGACTATATGATTACTAACAGTATAACTGATTAGAAACAGGGAGGAGATTTACTGAGTGTAATGGGGCTAATGCTGCTTAGCTTAACTAAACTAGAAGAGAAAACATTTACTGAGAATGTGGAAATTCTAGAAAATTGCCTATCCCTAAATGGGGTTAAAAAGAAAATCAAACAATTTCTGAATATGTGACTGGATTAAGGAAATTAACAGAGCACTGTCTGTTTAGAGAGAATTGAAATGGTGCCTTAAGGGACCAGTTGGTTTGTCCTAAGCAAAATGAAACAATCCAAAACCAGTTATTGACGGATTGATTTGATGCTAAAGCATGAATTAGAAAATGCTGTATCAGTGGAGATAGCTATTAAAGACTCCAGGAAGCTGCAACACCATCATGTGATCTGTAACAAATAAACTGGTAGTCAAGCAGAAGGCACCATATTTCATCACTGGCTGCTTTCATTGTGGGAAACAGTCTCACAATGCAAATGATAGTTGGTTCAAGGACAAACCCTGCAGAAACTGTAACAAATTGGGAGCACACACAGAAAATGTTCAGGTCAGTACAAAAAGCACACCACCAGAGGATTTCAAATTCATCAGCTTGCAGATGACAACACAGTCAAGTGAGAATATTATTTCATCTCTACAACTGTAGTTGTCATCTCAGACAATAAGTGAAGTGATATTTGGATTGCTTTAGAAGTGGAAGGATTAAGCATTCAGATGGAGCTTGATACAGGATCTGGTATTTCTGTAATTTCACACAGGATTATAGAGACTACTTAAAGAGGTGAAGTTGCAGAAGAATCTGAGTACTACTAAATACATGTATAGGGGAAATCCTCAATTTCCTGGTTGTTATTACAATGAAGGTAACATATAACTAAACAGCAGATGCGGAGAGTCTATGCTGGGACTTGGTAGAGAATAGCTGAGAGCGATTCAGCCAGACTGGGAAAGTATAAAATGACTTCAGGTTTAAAAAAAATAATGAATTCCAGCCCAAAACAAAAATTAGCTAGACTTTTGTACAAGGCAACTGGTATCTTTCAGGATGGTATGAGAAACTTAAAGCCCATGAAAGCAAAAAACTTTGCTTGAGCAATTTCTAAATGTTGCAAACATCTTCCAGTGCCTTTTGCAATACAGCAAAAGGCAGAGTTAGAATTTCAGCACTTACAAGACTCTGGGATTATATCCAGGGCTAACTGGAGTGAATGGAGCATTCTAATAGTGCCAGTAATGAAAAAGAATGGGGCTTTCCCTATCTGTGGTGACATGAAGGTTACCGTAAACCCAGTATCGCATGAGTACGGATAGTGGAAAGAGAAGGGTTACATATAAAGAGAACTGTAACATGGTTCCTAAGGACTAAACTTAACAAGTTAACCTTCTATTTAAAGAAGATTATCTCACCCAAATGTCCTTTGCACTGTTTTCAACCAAGCCTGATTGAAAATCCATTTTCATGAAGGTAATCGCACTGCCCAATTACTTTATAGGTGCAGGATAACAAGGTGCTTTTCTTGTCCCTCATTTATAGTCCAGTAAGCTTTGAAGTGCAATCCCAGATAAGGCTCTTTTCCTCCCACTGTTTTTCTTTTCCTGTTAAATTTTACATCCTACATCTGCATTTAGCTGTGAGCTAGACAATTCTCAATTTATATTTCAACAGACAGATGGGTAAACATCTCTGGTTTATTTCCATTATATATGCATACCTTCTTAAATAGCAGCAGCATATACATTTTACCATGATATTCATAACCAGTGTGGCACTGGATTTCCTTTGATACCTTACATGACATTCTTTGGTGAACCAGGATGTACATACCAGAATCAGGATATTCTTGTGACCTCTTTGCCAGCTGGCATTGAGGGGTTCTTAGATCATAGGCAATGCTGAGCTAAGCAGGTAGACAGTATAAAAAGTCACTTACAAGGTGAATTTGAGAGTCATGAACAGAGGTAGGTAATAGCAGTATTTCAGTAGCAGTGGATATAGCCATGGACTCTGTGCTTGTAGCAGTGAGACAGTGAGTGGTTCATTTGTTCCATCTGTGGGTTGTTTGTTTGACTATTTGTTCTCTGCATTGCTGGCCCCTGAGCAAGCAGCTGAGACAGGTCTGTTCATTGTTGCCTTAGTAAGGACCGCAAAGCTCTGACTCTTGGAGCTTTGATCAGCTCTGCTGTTTGAAGTCTCTTAGTAGTTAATCAGGTGATGGGGGATGGACGTGAGCTGAGCTGAGCTAAGCAGGGAGACTTGGCATAAAAAGTCTCTGCTAGGCGAACTCGAGAACTGCCAACAGAGGCAACTAGAAGAAGAGTTTTGGAGGGAGTATAGAAAAAGAATATGAGAGGCTTTTCCTTCCTATATGCAATTTCAAGATGACCAGAGATGGAACAGTGGTGCAATTGATGAACCATGTTTCCTTTCCTGCCTGAAGCCAGAAGGAACTTCCTGTGCATGAAGTGCAAGTTGGTGGCTGTGCTGGAGAAAAAGATTCTTGGACTGGAGTGGCAAGTAGAGATGCTACTGAGAATCAGAGAAGCTGAGGAGTTCCTAGACAGCCAGATTCAGGAAACACCAGTACTCCAGATTTAAGAAAGAAAGGAGCTGGCCATCAAGGAGTCAGAGGGAGAGGAAGTCAGAGAGGATGCCTGGAAGTTTGTAACCACAAGAGGTCGTGGCAGCATTCTGTATGGCTGAACACAGATGAGGATGGGCAGGCTGTAGGCACCAGAAATTAGAAGACTGGGAGGAATTCCATACAGCTAGACATTTCCAATCAATACCCAGGTTCTCAATGTGGAATCTGTGAAAGATACCTCTCAAGATCCAACTTGTCCAAGGAAATGGAGAGATGTATGGGACACACCTGTGGATGGCAACCCATCCTGTAAGAAAATCAAGCTTGCCCAAAAAGAGTTCCGCAGTCATCCAAGGAAAACAGACGATCCTTGTTGCGGATTCAATACTCAGAAAAATCAAAAGAATATTCTGCAAGAGACAGGCATACAACAGGATGGAGTGCTGTTTTCCCGAGCCAAGACATTACATGTCACTCGAAGGTTGGATAGGCTTCTTAAGTTGCGGGAAACAGTCCATTGGTGATGGTTATAGCTCACAGATAATAGGGGACTTCAGAGAACTCAGAAGCATGCTGAAGCAGAAGAATGTCCAAGCTGTTTTCTCTGAGGTCCTGTCTGACAAGTGAAGGAAGACAGAAGGCAGAAGACTCCAGAATTGAACTGCTGGCTAAGTAAGTGATGTAGGCTGGAGGGTTTTGGTTTTGTGGAACATTTGTCCAACTCCTGTGAGTGTGGGTAGCTGTATGGTTTGGATGGCCTCCACCTCAGTAAAGAGGATCCAATCTCTTTGCTGACAGGCTGGCTAGAGTAGTCAGGAGAACATTAAAATAATAACAAAAAGAGAGAGTAAAAAGAGGGAAGATATGAACACTTGTTTTGCACAGAATTAAAATGTTGAGAACAAAATTAATGAAGGAACCGCAGGACAAAAAGAGAAGAAATTCTTGAATTGTCTATTCACCAGTGCTGGGAGCCTGGGTAATACAAGAAAAATGGCATTGCTCATTTATGAGCATAAGTTCTATCTAGGTGGTATTACTGAAACTTTATGGAATGATTTGCATGATTGGAATGTTAAAATCAATGGTCATAACCTATTTAGAAAGGATCGCTTGGGCTAAAGGGGAGTGGGAGTAGTGCTCAATACAAAAGTGGCATTACCTGTTTCCAAGTCACTGACAACTCAGACAAAAAATATTTTAAATGCTTAAAGGTCAATGTCCTAACCCAGGGATCGGCAACCTTTGGCCCGTGGCCCGCCAGGGTAAGCACCCTGGTGGGCTGGGCCAGTTTGTTTACCTGCCACATCCGCAAGTTTGGCCAATCGAGGCTCCCACTAGCTGTGGTTCACTGCTCCAGGTCAATGGGAGCTGTGGGAAGCGGCACAGGCCGAGGGATGTGCTGGCTACATTGGTTTCCCCTATATCATTGTTTTCCCCTCCTGCCCCAAAATAAAAAGAAATAGCAGAAATATTTATTGAACACTTCTGCCTTTTTTGCATTATTGCTGATAATTCTACCATTTCCATTTAGTAATGAACCAATGCTATTGTTAGAATTCTTTTTGTTCCTAATATATGAAACAACTCCTTCTTATTGTCCTTAACTTTGCTGGCCATATATATATTTACAGCTGTCTTCACTTCCCATAAGCTTCGTTTTTTAACCAGCACAGGAACTGATCACAGAACTAAAAATTAATGGTAGCTTAAGTACAAGTGATCATGAGTTGATCACATTTATAATGTGCAAACAGAGTATAGTCCAGACCAGTAACATATACACTTGGTGTTTTAATAGGGCCAGTTTCACAAAGCTGAAAAATAATGATGAGGAAGAATTTAATCAGAAAAATGTGAATGAATGAGGAAAAAGGCACCATCCCACAAATGAGGAAGAAGGCTGTGCTGGTTAAAAAAATGAAGCTTATAGGGGAAGTGAAGACAGCGAAGGAGTTGTTTAGTATATTAGGAACAAAAAGAATCCTAACAATAGCATTGGTTCATATTGGTTCTGTCTCCCTACAACCTTGGGGAAAGGTCTGAAGGTGGTAGCTGACAGAATGCCGCCTTCCCCATTGGCCTTTACCAGCATTCAATGGTGTATTGGTCTAACAATGTATTCATCCAGCCATCACTTTACTTCTCCAAAATGTCTCTTCCAGGATATGACACACATACAGTACATGCTCTTTTGCCCTGGCTGAATCAGAGTTTTTTAAATGTTAGATTGAGTGCTCAGTATTTATGTTTCTATCTTTAGCTACAAAACATATTTTTGACTGTGACGGGTTTAGCTAATCATTGATAGGCTGGTGCCTATTAAAAAAAAGGCCCATAATTACACAATGAAAGAACACAGGCAGCAGCTCTTTCTTTTAAAGTTTAGAGCTTAAACATTTCTGGGTTGCTTGAGCCTCTCCTCCTTATTTTGGTCCCACATTTCATAGTAAAGCACTTCACACGTTGGCCCCGAACCTTGTGTTCACGATAATCTGGGACTGTAACAAGGCCTCTCCCTTTTCAACTCAAGAGTTGTTTCACAAGATGCTCATCAGAAATTCCAGCAATGGAGGCCAAGCCTATTGGTAGGCAGGAATCAAAAAGTTTATTCCTCTGGTTGCCGTTGTCCCTCTGGTTCATATTCTAGGCAGGACCTGCTGCTTCCCTGCAGGAGTTGACTTATGTGGAATCTTCTACTTCTTGGGCAGGACTGCAGTTGGTAATCTATATACTAGAGAATAAGCCATTCAGTGCAAGTTAATGCTTTTGTACAACTATCTCCCCGTAAATTAGAAACATCATTTTATACATGAGTTGGTTTGCAAATATCTACAGTCTGGTGACTCTAATCCTCATCTATGGTGTATGTGACCAAAGAAAATGTGCTGCTAAGGTAATCCTGTAAAACCAGCCCCCAGCCAGGGATAGATAATGATTTCTAGGAAGACTAATGTTAGGATGTAAGGCAGAGGAACAGATTAACTGAGATGAATTCGATAAAATAAAGCAAAAGGGTTTCTAGGGAACCCAGACATTTCTCATTAGTTCACCTCACTGACACTATTAACTACCAACATTCCGCATGCCCCTAAAGAGGCAACTCTGTGCAGTGATGAGTCTGTGCAAGTGCTGTTGCAGAATCAAACATCGTATCTGTGGATTTGTATATTGCCTATTATCAAAACAATTCAAAGCTCTGTACTTTATAGACACAGAGATCATCCACCCACCAGTGAAATCCAGCCAGCTCTCGGGTGGAGCATGGGAACGGTTTAACAGCAGACTGCAACACTGCATAACATATTAGAACAGGAAGTGAAGAAAAATACTATATCCCAACTCCCTAGGCTTCAAAGCCCAAGCTGCAACTTCAAAGCATTGTCTATACAACTATTTTTAGAGCAGTAGCGGGAGCCCTGCTAACTCAAGTCTGTTGATCTGGGCTGGGAAGCTTGCTTCCGCTCAGTCCAAAATGCTGTGTAGACCTACCCAAAGGGGTCTTGCAGAGAAACCTAGAAATAGCCAAACTTGGAAGAAAGCTTAATCTGAGGTTTATACTATATGGTTACTATTATGTAGTGCCTAGACTCCCTGATCAGGATCAGGCCTCTGTTGTGCTAGGCATCATACCTCTCAATTGTAGCACATTTTTGGTTACAGAATGAAGCCAGTTCAAGGTTTCTGTCATAGAATCATAGAATATCAGGGTTGGAAGGGACCTCAGGAGGTCATCTAGTCCAACCTCCTGCTCAAAGCAGGAGCTAAACCGCAACTAAATCATCCCAGCCAGGGCTTTGTCAAGCCTGACCTTAAAAACCTCTAAGGAAGGAGATTCCATCACCTCCCTAGGCAACCCATTCCAGTGCTTCACCACCCTCCTAGTGAAAAAGTTTTTCCTAATATCCAACCTAAACCTCCCCCACTGCAACTTGAGACCATTACTCCTTGTTCTGTCATCTGCTACCACTGAGAACAGTCTAGATCCATCCTCTTTGGAACCCCCCGTCAGGTAGTTGAAAGCAGCTATCAAATCCCCCCTCATTCTTCTCTACTGCAGACTAAACTCTCACTTTGAAAAGGCTATGTTACATATGGGCTGTTGAAGAACTCTATATCTATCTATATATATATGTAAACAGCTAGTTAATAATAGATAAGATACCAGTAGATGGCAGTCAATAATATGTAGTCTAGTTCCTGGGTTTTATAGAATTGATAAAACTTTGTGTTTTGCACTGTAAATGGTTTCCTCTGGCTGCTCTTTACATGCAGATCATAATGTGTCAGAAGTAAAGTAGTTTTTACTGCTTTAATTCTTTATTGTGGTCAACCAGAGGCATTGAGTCACTTCAGCAATAGCTGTGAGCCACACTCCACTCCTTGCCACAATGGAAATGCAAGTGTGAAAACTGGAGTTTCTTTAGAGCCTCACAGAGAAAACTATGACGTGGATGCATGACAGGAGAAAGGTAACATGGCAATCAGAGTGAATATGCTGAACACAGTAATTCATTTATATTAATAGATTCATAGGTTTTGAGACCAGAAGGGACCATTAGATCATCTATTCAGAACTTTTATATAACACAGGACATAGAATTGAATCTGGATACTCAGGTGTTCAGCCCAATAATTTCTGTTTGGCTAAAGCATATCTTCCAGAAAGGATCCAGTCTTGATTTGAAGACTGCAAGAGATGGAGAATCTATCACTTCTTTTGGTAGTTTGTTCCACTGGTTAATCATCCTCACTTTTAAAAATTTGCACCAGATTTCAAATTTGAATTTGACTGGCTTTAACTTCCAGCTGTTGGTTCTTGCTATGCCTTTCTCTGCTAAATTACAGATCCCTTTAGTATCACACCTCCCTGTGAAGGTACTTTATACACCTTGATCAAATCACATCTTAATCTTCTTTTTAATAGTTAAACAGATTGAGCTCCTTAAGTTTCTCACTGCATGGCATTTTTTTCCCATCACTCAAATCATTGCTATGGATGTTGTCTGCACACTGTCCAATTTTTCAATATCCTTTTAAAAACATGGACACTGGATGCAATATTCCAGTGTCCGTTTCACCAATGCCGGATACAGAGGTAAAATCACCTCTCTACTCCTACTCACTACTCTAGGAACAGAGAATGCAGGCCATCCTTACAGGATGGGGGAAGCAGTGACTTGGGGAGTCAAGAGGGGTAATCACCTGAACATGAGCCCTCAGTACGACGCTATGGCCAAAAGGGCTAAGATGACATATAAACAGGGAATCTCAAATAGAAGTAGGGAGATTATATTATCTCTATATTTGACACTGCTGCAACCACTACTGAAATACTGTGTCCAGATCTAGAGTCCACAATTCAAGAAGGATGTTGATAAATTGGAGAGGGTGCAGAGAAGAGCCACAAAAATGACTGACAGATTAGAAAACCTGCTTATAGTGAGAGATTCCAAGAGCGCAATCTGTTTATCTCAACCAAAAGAACATTATGGGACACTTGGTCAAAGTCTATATGTAGGTATATGAAGAACAAAACTTTGAAAATGGGCTCTTTAATCTAGCAATTTTAACAAGATCCAATGGCTGGAAGCGGAAGGCAGACAATTCAGCCTAGGAATAAGGTGCAAATTTTTAACCATGAAGGTTATTACCCACTGGAGCAACTTTCCAAGGATTGTGGTGAATTTTCTATCATTGACAATTTTTAAATCAAGATTGGATGTTTTTCTAAAATTTATGCTCAACTTCCAACATGAATTAATTCATGGAAGTCCTATGACCTGTGCTATATAGAAGTGCAGACTAGATGATCACAGGTCTCTTCTGATCTTCTAATCTATTCTTGTGTTTATACAGTCAATGATTTCATTAGCAGTATTTGCCACTGCATCGCACTGGGAGCTCATGTTGACTTGGTTGTGCACTGTGACACCTAAGTCCTTTTCAGAATCCCTGGTTTTCAGGATAAAATCTCCCATCCTGTAAGTATGGTCTAGATCAGTGGTTTTCAAACTGCAGGTCGCAACCCAGTACTGGGTCGCGGAAAATAAGGCACTGGGTCACAGCGGCTCTGGTCAGCACCGCCAACTGGGCCGTTAAAAGTTGGTGCTTCCCAGCTAAGGCAGGCTAGTTCCCACCTGTTCTGATACCGCACTGTGCCCCGGAAGCGGCCAGCAGCAGGTCCGGCTTCTAAGCGGGGGAGGAGGGGCCACGGGGCTCCACATGCTGCCCCTGCCCCAAGCAGTGGCTCCAATGGGAGCTGGGGGGAGGCAGTGCCTGCGGGCGAGAGCTTCTGCCTAGAAGCCAGACCTGCTGCTGGCCGCTTCTGGGGTGCGGTGCGGTCTGCGATGCCAGGACAGGCAGGAAGCCTGCCTTAGCACCCCGGCTGCACCGCTGACCGGGAGCCGCCCGAGGTAAGTCCACACCCCAGCCCCACGCCCCAATCCCCTGCCCCAGCCCTGAGCCCCCCCAAAGCTGAGCCCCTTCCTGCATCCCAAACCCCACATCCCCAGCTCCACCCCAGAGCCTGCACACCCAGCCCAGAGCCCTGATGCCCTACTGCACCCCAACTTCCTGGCCCAGCCCAGAGCCCCCCCATACCCTGAACCCCTCATTCCTGGCCCCAGCCCTCACCCCTGCACTGCAACCCTCTGCTCCAGCCCTGAGCCCTCTCACACACCAAACCCCTCACCCCCAGCTCTGCTGGGTCGCGGGCATCAACAATTTTCTTCAACTGGGTCTCCAGAAAGAAAGTTTAAGAACTACTGGTCTAGATTCTTTTTTCCTAGATGTATGACCTTGAATTTGGCTTTATTAAAACACATTTTGTTTGTTGGATCCATCTTACCAAGAGATCCAGATCATTCAATCTGACTCCCCTGTCCTCATCATTTGCTACTCCACCACTCTTTGTGTCATCTGCAAATGTTATCAGCAAAGATTTTTTATATTTACTTTCAGATCATTGATAAAAATCTTGAATAGCATCAAGCCTAGAACTGATTCTTGCAGAACCCCACTAGAACCACACCCATATTTGATAATTCCCCACTGACAACTACTCTTTGAGATTTGTCATGTAGCAAATTCTCAATCTATTTAATGTGTGCTCTGTTGATATTGTATAGTGCTTTTTTAAATCATAATGTGCATTACTTGCACCTGTGTGCTACTAAGTCAAACTCCTTACTAAAGTATATTACTTCTATGTGGTTATCTTTATTAACCAAGCCTGTCGTCTCATCAAAAAATGAAATCAGTTTGTATGACTACACCAATTTTCCACAAAACTGTGTTGACTGGCATTAATTATATTCCCGTCTTTTAATTCATTATCAATGAATTCCATATCAATTTTGGATCATGCCTGCTTCCTCATTTCTGCATTTACAGCTAGCAGCTGCCGAACGACAGGATTAAGTAAAATCCTAGATTTTTTAGAAAGCTACCTTTTGCCTAAAAGAAATGGAATATATAAGAGATCTTTTCAGTACATCTGATCAAAATGACACTGAAACTATAGTATAGACCAATAGATAACCAGGCATAAGTGCCTTTGCTCTCAGCAGAATCCAGTGAAAATTGAGGGTTTTACAGGTGGCAGATGAAATAATGATCTGCAATGCTTTAAAGAGTTCCAGCCATATTCCTCTAATAAAGAAACAAACTCAATCAGTATGGGGATGGTTTTAAAGGCCTTGGTTGCCTGCCTGGAAAATGCCACTTGGCTATCAACCTAAGGTGAAACTGCTACACCAGTGGTTCTCAAACTTTTGTACTGGTGACCCCTTTCAGATAGCAAGCCTCTCAGTGCGACCCCCCCCATATAAATTAAAAACACTTTTTTATGTATTTAACACCATTATAAATGCTGGATGCAAAGCGGGGCTTGGGGTGGAGGCTGACAGCTTGCGACCCCCTATATAATAACCTTGTGACCCCCTGAGGGGTCGTGACCCCCAGTTTGAGAACCCTTGTGCTACACCATCTTTGAAGAAGGAACTTAAAGCAAACTGACAACCTTGTAGAGTTGGGAGACTTAGAGAAAGTTACAGGGCTAACAGGCAATATGGTAGCTAGTAAAAAGTCCAAACAAACTTTACCAATGTATTGATCCCTCACACCTCATTAAAGCTCTACAATGTTCCCATTAACCTTTGCCAACAATTGAAGAGATCCTGCCAAAACTCACAAAGGCCAAGGTCTTTCCTGTTTTAGATCCCAAAGATGGTTTCTGGCTGGGAAAACTTGATGCCCACAAACAGCTGCTTACTGACATCTTTCTGGACTCCTTTTGGCAGATCTAGATGGCTGTGAATGAAATTTGGCTTTTCTCTGGCAAGCTTGGGGGTATGTCTCTGTCAAATTGTCAACTCCATCTAGTTTTGTGAATGCCATTTCTTTTCAGGGGCTCCACTTTCTGTTGTAACCTTCATGTTTGAGTGTGACTTTCATTTTGTATTGTAACCTCCATTGTGGACTAGCACATCCATTTTGTGGTAAGAGCTTGACACCTATCAAATGACTATGTCTGAGTAACTGGCTCAGAGCAATCTAGGCCCATCAACTCTGATTGTCTTTCAGCCACCGGGCCAGCCACAAGAACAATGAGCTCTCTAGACCAGTGGTTTTCAAACTTCCTTTCTGGCGACCCAGCTGAAAAAAATTGTTGATGCCCGCGACCCAGTGGAGCTGGGGATGAGGGGTCTGGGGTGTGGGAAGGGCTCAGGGCTGGGGCAGAGGATTAGGGGTGTGGGAGGGGTTCAGGGCTCTGGGCTGGGGGTGCAGACTCTGGGTTGGGGTTGGGGATGAGGTGTTTGGGGTTCAGGAGGGGGTTCTGGGTTTTGGGGGTGCTCAGGACTGGAGCAGGGGGTTGAGTGTGGGATGGGTTCAGGGCTCTGGGCTGGGGGTGCAGGCTCTGGGTTGGGGTTGGGGATGAGGGGTTTGGGGTGCAGGAGGGGGTTCCAGGTTTTGGGGGGGCTCAGGACTGGAGCAGGGGGTTGAGGTGTGGGAGGGGGTCAGGGCTCTGGGCTGGGGGTGCAGGTTCTGGGGGGGCAGGGATGAGAGGTTTGGGGTGCAGGAAGGGGCTCCGGGTTGGGGGGGCTCAGGGCTGGGGCAGGGGATTGGGACGCGGGGTTGCAGCACGGACTTACCTCAGGCAGCTCTGAGTCAGCAGTTCAGTGGGGGTGCTAAGGCAGGCTTCCTGCCTGTCCTGGCACCATGGACCGCGCTGCGCCCTGGAAGCAGCCAGCAGCAGGTCCGGCTCCTAGGTGGAGGTGTGCAAGTGGCTCCGTGGAGCTCTCACCCGCAGGCACCATCCCCCCCAGCTCCCATTGGCCAGGAACCGGCCATTGGGAGTGTGGAGCCAGTGCTCGGGGCAGGGGTAGCGCCCATGGCCCCTCTGCCTAGGAGTCGGACCTGCTGCTAGCCGCTTCTGGGGTGCAGCGCGGTGTCAGAACAGGGAGGAACTAGCCTGCCTTAGCCAGGCAGGACTGCTGACGGGACTTTTAACGGCCCGGTCGGTGGTACTGACCAGAGCCGCTGCGACCCAGTGCCTTACATTCCACAACCCATTTGAAAACTACTGCTCTACACAGAAGCCTGGCAGGAAATGAGCTCCTGTTCATCATCCTGGGCCCATGGCCAAAGGGGATAGAGGCTATATTTAAGAGGAAATGCTCTCTGTGAAGGGGGATTGTTCATTGCCTCATGCCAGAAGACTGGGTTAAGGAGAGAGAATCAGGAAGGGCTACCTATGGACACTGACCAAACCCAGGGCACACAGGAGGGCTGAGATCAGACTCAAAGAGTGCATACAGAATTGTTTCTTGTTTTCCAAAGATGTGTAACTCTCTAGTGCTCTTTAAAAGTAGCCGTGGTTAGGAAATTCCTTTGCAAAGCCTAATGTCTACACCACAATAAACAGCCCCTTAGCCCAATCCCTTTCAGCCAGAGTCAGCTGGCATGGACCAGCCACGGGTTTTCCATTGCAGTACTGACAGAGGCTATTGCTGATCATGATGGTACCCTGACAGAACTACTTTATATAGAGCACATCAGTGAATCTAAAACTGAATAAGAAAAAAATGGGACTGCGCCTGTCAGCAGTGCTGTGTATTGGACTTCTAACTGCAGAGAGCGTAAAACCAGGCCCAGAGAAGGTCCAACCATTTTGGACACTGCCTCTTCACAAAATATGCAAGACATACAGCACTTTGTGGGATCTCCTAGTTATCCATCCAACTTCCTGCCATAACTTTCCCAGATCAAAGGGCCTCTGAGGAAATTGCCTGATAAAGATGCTGGATGGGGCTGGGCATCCCAACAGCAAGATGCTTTCAAAGAAATCTAAGAGCTAGTGACTAACCATCTAGTCCTAAAATATTATGATGTGAAGGAATCTGTAACTATTCAGTGTGCTGCCAATGAATAAGGATTTGGAACAGCATTGTTACAAGATGGTTAGCCTGTAGCATTTGCTTCTGGAACACTCTTTGCTACAAGGTATAACTATGCTCAAACAGAGAAGGAATGCCAACCATTGTTTTAGCATGCTTCAAGTTTGACCGGTATCTTGTGTGACATGATCATATCCATGAGGACAATGACCGCAAATCTTTGGGATCCACCTTCAAAAAACCTTTGCTATCAGCTCCACAATATTTTCAAAGGATATTTATGAAAATTCAAAAATATCTCTTGGAGGTACAAAGCAAAAGAGAGTCCGTGATGTTCATTGCAGACTTTTTGTCCAGAGCAGCCATGCCCCAAAAGACAGTGACCCCTGATTATGAAATCTTCAGTATATGTTCTTGCGACAATACATGGCCACATGTAGAGACACTGAACAGACACTGCATTTCAAACACTTAGAATGGTCATTATGTCAGGATGGGCAAACAGGGAGGAAGAGGCGCCACTTAATATTTATCAATATTGAACAAATAGAGAAAACTAACCATGATTAATGGTATTCTCTGTAATGGCAGTAAATACCTAACGACATGAGTCATGTAATGCTCACCGTCATGCACTCCATAATTTAAAGCAAAGCTATTTAAATCACTGATCTTAATTATTATTTAAATCAGCAGATAGAAAACCTAGATTTAAATAATTGGTTTTAATCATATTTTTCATTTGTACCTTTTAGTTATTTTCTTGAAGAAAGCTTGATTCTCATTAGTTGGTAACCATTAAAACACACAATTTGCAACCAAATATAGCCTTTACACAAAGTTTGGTGCTTCTTTTTGCTAACAAGGAGAATACACTATATTTTTTCATATTTATTCAAGCAATTATATAGCTTAATTTACATTTATTCAGATTCTTAATTTTTACATTGTTAGAAAATTGTGAGCAAAGTATTTCTTATTTAATAAATGAGGATTAATTTTTTGCCTGTGATTTGTGTCGAGCACTATTTGATAGAAATTCAAATTTAATTAAAAATGTTGAAAAACAGCATTTTAATTTTTTTATTAACTAAAACTACCTCAGCCATGCTGGATATATACAAAAAGAAGTTTATCAAAAATTATCACAACATGTTTTTCAGTTTAAAATCACTGATTTATTAAATAAAATATTATCTGTAGTTGATGAATTATAGTACGCTGATTTCAGAGTAGCAGTCGTGTTAGTCTGTATCCGCAAAAAGAACAGGAGTACTTGTGGCACCTTGGAGACTAACAAATTTATTTGAGCATAAGCTTTCGTGGGCTACAGCCTACTTCATTGGATGCATGTAGTGAAAAATACAGTAGGAAGATATATATATATATATATATATACACACAGAGAACATGAAACAATGGGTATTACTATACACACTGTAAGGAGAGTGATCAGTTAAGGTGAACTTTTATCAGCAGGAGAGAAAAAAAAACTGTTTGTAGTGGTAATGAAAATGGCCCATTTCCAGCAATTGACAAGGAGATATGAGGAACTGGGGGTGGGGGATGAGGGGGGAAATAAGCATGGAGAAATAGTTTTACTTTGTTTCTGGTCACCATGTCCTTCAATATTTTAGAACTAAATGATCTCATCCTCTCACACCTAGTTTTTATTCATAGATTGGAAGAGGAAAACAAGCTTTCCTACTTTTTCACCCCAGGATGGTTTTGTAACTTTGAATAAACTAGTCAATGAACTGTATGAGAAGAGGTTGTTGCTAACAAAAGCTGGTTTAGCACATTTTGCACATCAAAAAACTCTGATTCCAGGTGCTTAGCCATCAACTTTCATCAGTTCAATGGTTTGACTTTCTTTAAAACTTGGCAGCAAACACGTATTTCTTAATATTATGTTTTGTATTAAATTTAAATTATTTTAATAGATTATAATAAGTTTAGGCTTTAAAAATATGTTGTCAATTTCAAATTTTATTTTAAACATTTAAAAAAAACCCCTGTATTTAATTTAAATTAAAAGAAAAATTTCAACTTAAATAAAAAAGTTTTGTTTTTTTTAATAATCTATTTTTATATACTCTGCACTCTTGCCATATTGGTGCTGTAGAATGTCTATGCAAGGCCCAAGATGTTTCATATTGTTAACTTAGAGAAAGATGATTAAGTTCCTAGGTGGACTGGTTGATGCCAACCAAGATTCTGAATCAAAGGTTCTGATTCTTGGTAGTTATTGAAAGAAATATGACTAAGTATTATTTTCATAAATTTTATTAAAGTTAATTAACAAACATAAAACTAAGAAAACATGTCACTAAGGCTAAACTACTATTACAGCCACCCACAGTACTAAACACTACTAAACTTATCTAAAAATTGAATAATACAATTATCAAATCAAAAGTCAACAAATCAGAAGCAATATTGGATTGGAATTAAGTAATCAATTTAGTGAAATCATCAAATTAATGCAGCAGATAATCAATCCTCATTAAGTCTTAAAACAGGAATCCAGGAGGTTGCTGTCCATTTAGTTATAACTAGGGCCCTACCAAATTCATGGCCATTGTAGCCCAGTGGGCCAGCATACCTGTATCATATTCATTGCTTTGTTATCGTGCTTTATTATATTTAGTAGTAATGCAAGGAACCTACAGGCTTTTATCCTGTAAGATTTGGCTTTAGTAGATAGTGTGAGGCTTGAGGCCTATAACCTTTGGTATAGATAAACTTAAGTAACTCATAAGTTATAGGGAACTGAAAGTGGCATGCCAGAGGGGGAATTTTGTCCAGAACACTGACATCAGCCACCCACAGAACACAGCTGACCCCAGCACAGAACATCGCTGACACCGGCATCCGGAAAGTTCCGGACAGGGCCTCCGACCGCAAAGCCGCCATGACAGCAAATTGACGTGTATGCTAAAAGGGTAACATCATACATATACTAACCTATAGAAAATGGAAACCTTAAGGGGATGAAATACAAATAAGGACCTCTATTGAATATGCATTGGTCATGGCAGCATTAGCGTAACCTACTATAAAAGTAACATCCCGGGCCAGCAGATAGGTTGGAAAAGATGTAGACCTTGGGAGGGACCAAAATGATGGCCACTGGAGAAGATGAGGACGATGACAGTGATTAGAAAGATAATGGTTAAGTATGAAAGATAAAGATGTAAGTATGGATGTCCAAATGTACTTTTTGTATTATCGCTATCTGCTTTCTTAAGTTTAAGTGTGTGTATAAGCTTTGCTAAATTATTAATAAATCATATATTTATATATAGAGAGGGTTCCTATAGTGTGAGTGTTGCACCTGTGCACATCGGGGTTCCCAAATTATATGATAATTTTACAATAATCTAACTGGGCCTGATCTTGGGACAAGAACCTGTTAATCCTTAAGTTACAATTCTATTTACCCAACTTTGGGTAAGGCTACACCATGAAACACGCATCACAGACCGTGAAATCTGGTCTCCCCCCATGAAACCTGGTCTTTTGCATGCTTTTACGCTATACTATACAGATTTCACAGGGGAGACCAGCATTTCTCAAATTGGGGATCCTGACCCAAAAGGGAGTTGCAGGGGGGTCGCAGTGTTGCCACCCTTACTTCTGCGCTGCCTTCAGAGCTGTGTGGCCGGAGAGCAGCGGCTGTTGGCCAGGCACCCAGCTCTGAAGGCAGTGCAGTGCCAGCAGCACCACAGAAGTAAGGGTGGCAATACCATACTGTGCCATCCTTACAGCTACATTGTTGCCTTTATAGCTGGGCAGCTGAAGAATGGCAGCTGCTGACTGAAGGCCCAGCTCTGCAGGCAGCAGCACAGAAGTAAGGGTAGCAATACCATGCCATGCCATCCTTACTTTTGCGCTGCTGCTGGCGGTGGCTCTGCCTTCAGAGCTGGGCTCCCTGCCAGCAGCCACCACTCTTCAACGGCCCATCTCTGAAGGCAGCGCTGCCACCAGAAGCAGTGCAGAAGTAAAGGCAGCAGTACTGCAAACACCCCTTACAATAACCTTGCGACCCCCCCCCCCCAACTCCTTTTTAGGTCAAAATCCCTACAATTACAACACTGAAATTTCAGATTTAAATAGCTGAAATCATGACATTTATGATTTTTTAAATCCTATGACCATGAAATTCATCTAAATGGACCGTGAATTTGGTAGGGCCCTAGTTATAACCCCCAATTAGTGATCTTCACTCACAGCAATGCAGCCAATTTAGCTGGCTGAATATTTTAGTACTGAAACCAAATTATTGTTTACAGCTAAGTCTTACAACCCAAAAGCCAATTAAAGTGTCCTCCTTGGATTTCACTGTTACGTATGATGGCTCTCCTTTCTCCATCCCCAACACAGATTCAGAGCTATTGAGACTTCAATAAGCAGAAATTTAACAGCTCTCACTTAAAACTCTATAGCTGACAGTATAGTTTCTTTGGGACACTTGCATGGAATAAGAAACACACATTCAATGATTTTATGAGACACGGTTTAGGGCTGTTTTGGAATTGAAGACTCATTCTATCTGGCTTCTTTTCCACGTGGGCTCATACACACATGCAGGCAACCAGCCATACTTTCACACCCTAAATAATAAAAGGCTGGGAAGTCTCTCAGTTAATAAAAGCAAAAGGAAAAAGTAGAAAAAAGGAAAAATAAGATACCTAAGATAAAAGGGGTCTCCAACTCTTGCAGTCCTTAGACTCACATGGAATAGAAGTGTAGCTGCAGTTAAGAAACCAGATGATAATGTTGCTGGGACTGTGCTTCGTGCTAGCAGGGCCTTATGGGTACTGGCAGACTGGTCAGGGGCTGGCATAACCCATCAGTGATATCTTCTTGTAGCTTGCCTCAGGAAGTGGGAGCATCAGTTCAAATGTCACGTTAAGCCACAGGAACCAAGGCCTTCTCCTTTACCTTGATCTTTATGGTTGCAATTCTAGCTTGCTCCACCTCATGGCACCTCTTCCAAGGTCTAAATCATGTATGCTTTGGACTCCAGCAGCATGGCCCAATTCAGCTGAAGTGAGGCAAACTTTGGCATAATGTCAGTTTAGAAAAGCCTGCAGTTTTCTTGAAATATCCATTGTTTCAAACCACATGCAGTGGGAACATGTGAACCCCCAAAATATCTAAAATGAAAGAAGCACAAGAATCAGAGTTTTAAGGAAGCTGCCATAGCCCTCTTCTGAGTGAAATAGTTATGCATTGATATCTGTTCCTGCCTCAAATATCCATAGCAATATTTTGTTGCAAAAGTTTCTGACCGAAAAAACAAACATTAAAATCATTGTCAGCAATTATTAAAAATAAATTCAGACATCTCATGACAGATGTCACATCTTTCCTTTGCAAACGAGAGAATTTGGGAACTTAAGAACCATTATAGTCTAACTGGGTGAAAGGTTACACAGCTTGACTTCTTTATTAACTGTCCATCTCAAAGCAGAAAGTTACTTTACAGCTGATCAATATGAATTCCATTTGAAATGGAAATAATTAAAGTTTATACTAAGTCTGTACTCCCATTACACTATTTCTCTCACAGAGGTGAAAGACTTCATAAGTCAGTTCATCTTCAGTGAATTCCTAGCAAATCAATAAAGGAGACTGTGACATGCTGCAGGGTACAAATCTGAATTGTTGGATCATTGTGCCCCTTAACTCACCAGTCTGGTGAGCACCATGCCCTGCTTTGCTTTATGAGCTGCCACTTTGCCAACTTATCCCAGCCTCTGGCATGCAAATCACCCCCAGACAAATACTAGCAGGCTATGCCCAGCCACTCTTGAATTACATATAGGGTGACACCCGCATTTCCCTAATCCCCATCTTGCACCCAAGAAATGTTTGCCTTAGACTGTTCAAGACTCCTTTGATTAGAGTAAGCTCATTAATTAGTTTGTCATTCCATCAAAGGGTATGAATATGCACTAGCCTTTGTAACTTGAGTAGATTCCCCAAACTTCTGTCAAAAACACACTGTCTTAGATAAAACATTAAAATAAGTTTATTAACTACAGAAAGATAGATTTTAAGTGACTATAAGTGGTATAGGCATAGAAGTGCAGAATTGGTTACAAAAAGAAATAAAAGATAAAATCGCACTCTAATTCCTAAACTTTATCAAGCTAAGTCAAATGTGAAGCAATAAGGTTTCTTCTTCGAGTGCTTGCTCATGTTGATTCCATTCTAGGTGTGCGCGCGCCCACATGCATGGCCGTCGGAGATTTTGCCTTAGCGGTACCCGTAGGGCGTGCTGTGGCGCCCCCTGGAGGGACGCACTCATGCCGCAGTATATCAGGTGCCGCCGGCCCTAAGCCCGCTCAGTTCCTTCTTACCACCCGTGGTAGTCAGACGGAGCGCCTCTCTTGCTTGGCAAGAGCTAGTGGTTGTCTACCATTTCGAGCTTCGTGCCTTAAGGCCATTGTATATACTTCACTTTGCTAGTCTTAAGTAGTTGTCAAGCAGTTCTTAAATAATTGTTAAGTATGAGTTAGTTAGTAGTTAGGATCCCAGCAGGACTTTGCCCCAGGCAGGGAATGCCCCAGTCTCTGGGTTCAAGCCCCACTCGGATTATGCCTGTGAGTGACTCCCACAGCAGCTGCCTTAAGTGCCTGGGGGAGTCACATATTAAGGAATGATGCTGGATCTGCAAAACTTTTGGCCCTGCACCCAGAAGGAGCAGCACATCCACCTCAGGGCTCTCCTGATGGAGTCCGCCCTCTGTCCAGCTTCCGAGCCGTCCGGACAGGTCGCACCAAGTGCCTCAGCCTCCATGCGCAGCGCACCGCCAGCACCCACCTCCTCACGGCACCGTTCACCATCGCCGGTGCCAAAGAAGAAGGCCAAGAAGCACTCCCTGGCACTGAGCAAGATGGCCCCGGGGGTCATCTATCAAGGGACCCAGGCCTGCCCATCAGACTGTTCTGGAGCCACGTGATCATGCCTCCCTGGCTGGGTGTCCAGCCCCCTGAAAGGTCCGCCACTCTTAGGAGCGGTATGGGACCTACACTCCTGCCAGGGAGCTAAAAAGTGGTGCGCCTGGCCTGCCAGGTATTCCTGCCCCCCTGAAGGGCAAGGTGGTGCAGGTCCTGATGGACAATACAGCCGCAATGTACTACATCAACTGGCAAGATGGAGCCAGGTCTTCAGCCCTTTGTCAGGAAACGCTCAGCCTCTGGGACTTTTGTGTCATTCATCTGGTAGCCGCCCACCTACCCGGAGCCAAGAACGTCATGGTGAATCGCCTCAGCAGGACCTTCTCATCTCGCCACGAATGATCGCTCCATCCGGAGGTGGTCAGCCTGTTCTTCTGCAGGTGGGGGACTCCCCAAGTGGACCTGTTCACATCCAGACAGAACAGGAAGTGCCATGTGTTCTGTTCTCTGCAGTGCAGGGACAAAGGCTCCCCTGTTGGATGCCTTCCTGATTCCGTGGTCGGGAGCGCTGATGTACGCCTTCCCGCCAGTACTGCTGATCCACAGAGTCCAGCTCAAGGTAAAGCAAGACAAAGCATTGATCATCCTCATAGCCCTGGCATGGCCTTATTAACACTGGTTCGGCATGTTGCTGAGTCTCTCGGCAGCCATCCCACTGCAGACACCTCTTCGGCTGGATCTGCTGTCACAGAACCACGGCAACCGAACCTGGAGTAGCTGCACTTGACAGCCTGGCTGCTGGGTGGCTGAGTGCGGTCAAACGGGGGTGTTGCACTGGTGTCCAGCAGGTCCTGCGGGGCAGCAGAAAACCACCAGGGTGACCTACGTGGCAAAGTGGAAGCAGTTCATGTGTTGGGCCTCGGATTGTCAAATAGTGCGGCTGAGGCCCAGCTACAGGACATACTGGACGATTTACTGCACCTTTAAGCACCAGGGTCTGTCACTATCTTCGATCAAGGTACACCTGGCGGCCATTTCAGTGTTTCACCCTCTGCTTCAAGGCCGGTCAGTCTTTGCCCATCCCAGGACGGGGTGTTTCCTGAAGGGTTTGGAGCACCTTTACCTGCATGTCCAAGACCCAGTCCCCCCTTGGGACCTGAATCTTGTGCTGTCCAGACTCATGGGTCCCCCCTTCGAACCCTTGGCTCCCTTCTGCTTCTCTCCTGGAAAGTGGCCTTCTTCGTCACTATAACTTCGGCCTGTAGGGTGTCCGAGATCAGGGCGCTCACGTCGGAGTCACCCTATATGGTTTTCTACAGGGACAAGGTCCAGCTGCGTCCGCACCCGGCCTTTCTGCCCAAGATCATCTCCCAGTTCCACACTGGTCAAGATATTTACTTACCAAAGCCTCATGCTACGGATGACAAGCGCAGGCTACATACCCTGAACGTCAGATGGGCACTGGCCTTCTACATTGATAGAACAAAGCAGTTCTGTAAGTCAATGCAGTTGTTCGTTGCTGTCGCTGACAGGATGAAAGGTTGCCCAGTCTCAGCCCAGAGAATTTCATCTTGGATCACGGCCTGCATCCACTTTTGCTATGAGCTGGCAAAGGTGCTCCTGCCAGCGATCGCGACGGTTCATTCGACTAGGGCGCAGGCGTCATCAGCAGCTTTCCTGGCGCAGGTGCCAATCCAGGAGATCTGTCGGGCCTTGACCTGGTCGTCTGTCCACATATTTGTGTCGCATTACGCCCTGACTCAGCAGGCTCGAGACGGTGTTGGCTTTGGCAGAGCAGTGCTGCAAGCTGCGAGACTGTGAACTCTGAGCTCCCCTCTGTTGATTCTGCTTGTGAGTCACCTAGAATGGAATTGACACGAGCAAGCACTTGAAGAAGAAAAAATGGTTACCTACCTTTCGTAACTGTTGTTTTTCGAGATGTGTTGCTCATGTCCATTCCATTACCTGCCCTCCTGCCCCTCTATCGGAGTGGTCGGCAAGAAGGAACAGAGAGGGCGTAGAGCCGGCGGCACCTGATATACTGTGGCATGAGGGCCAGGGGGCTCCACAGCCGGCCCTACAGGTACCACTAAGGCAAAAATCTCTGACGGCCGCTCAAGTGGGCACGTGCACACCTACAATGGAATCGACATGAGCAACACATCTCGAAGAACAACAGTTACAAAAGGTAGATAACGGTTTTTTCCCTTACCCAAAAGTCTACAGCAGTCTTCGCTGTGAAAGCAACACAACTCCCGGTTGCTCATACACAGCCTCCAGCATGTAAATCATTCCCCGCTATACTGTATGAGCGCTATAGCCAGACACCTATGAATTACATTGCAGGGCAACACCAGCAAACTCCCAGTCCCAGACTTCCTCTCCCACCCAGAAATGTGCATGTTGTACTGCCCAGCCCTCTCCTGGACAACACAAGCTCATATAAAGTCCTTCATTTCATTGATAGAAAATGATATGCACAAATCTTGTTACCTCAAATGGAGTTTCCCAAACACTTCAATCCAAACACACTCTTGTTGAGAACAATAATAAAACAAGTTTCTTAACTACAGAAAGATAGATTTTAAGTGGTTACAAGTAATGAGGCATAAAAGTTAGAATTGGTTAAAAGGAAATGAAGGTAAAATGCAACTAACACCTAACTTAACAAACTAAGTGAATTCAAAGCAAAAGGTTTCTCTCACCACATGCTTTAGCAGTCTTACTGATTGAACTCCTTTCAGACAGGATCTCTGTCTAATGAGGCTTCCTTTGTCCTTCAAGTGTTGTCGACGCTGTGAGTAGAGATGAAGGGAGAGATGATTTGAAGCCTCTGTCCCATATCCAAGGAGAGATCCCCAGATTCAGAAAAGAGGAACTGCTACTGCCTCCATCCCTCTCCCCCCTTCCCACAGCTACACCTGCCTGATTGGAGGGCTCAGATAGGCAGGCCTGGTTTTGATTTGATTTGCTGTCTGAGGTTGTATGCATAGGAATGGGGAATGTGCTGCTCATTGAGTTATTTTGATTATGTAATATATTTATAACTGATGTCAAGGGCACCTAGGAGTCAAGATATGTTCTTTTAAGTATGTTATAGAAATGTAATTATTCAAATAAGTAATGAATAAGTATGAGCAATGAGAACATCCACAGTTACTGTAAATAGGAGAAAATGCTATAAGGGAATAAATGTCATGCTTGAGGGATAAAGCAGCAACTAACTGGAAGGGATTAGAAAGAAACTTCCTATAAGGAGAAGCTATTCCTTAACTGTCAATACAGGGTCCTTGTCCTTTCCTTTGATACATCTGGTACTAGGCACTGTCAGAGACAAGATATTAGACTAAATGGACAACTGTCCCTATCGGGTATGGCAACATCAGTGTTCCTAGGATTGTTTAACTGCTCACACCAACACCACATCAGAGTTTAAGACAGGAAGTGAAGAATACTCTAGCTAAACTGCAGGGAGAATGTACAGAGGCAGAATATAATTATCCATATTGCAATTTGACTTGGATGCCAGATCAACACAATTCTGGGAAAATGCCACAAGATCTCTAGTGCCTGCAAGTTGTCAAGAGACTTAGTTTAATGTTCCATCTGGAAAGCAGTGTAGTTTTTATAAAATGAAGAAAAAAGCTTTGAGCAATAGCTCCATGTCAGTCAATAACTGATAGTTCAGAGAAGGTGGGGAGTGTGGTTTGTATGTCACAGGCTGGCTAAGTGGTGTGATATCCTCGTTTAGTGACTGGTCCACATACAAGACAGGAGCCTGCTACTGCTCTGAGGTAATGAAGTCACCTCAAGTGGTAAGGGCTTTGGGTATTGTGCTGAAGGTACTGATGCTCCAGAAGACCTGTGCCCAAGAAGGATTGTTATATGCAGGTGTTCAAGGCATCTTTTTTCTCTCTCTCTAGGTACTGAAGCATCTGCGTCATTTAAATTTCACCAGTAACATGGGGGAGCAAGTGGATTTTGATGAGTCTGGGGACCTGATAGGGAATTACTCGATAATCAATTGGCACCTGTCACCAGAAGATGGCTCCATCATGTTTGAGGAGGTCGGACATTACAATGTTTATGCCAAGAAGGGAGAGAGGCTCTTTATCAATGAAAACAAAATCCTGTGGAGTGGATTCTCCAGGGAGGTAAGTGCCATAAGTCACCTTAAACCCCTCACCACGGTGTTTCCTAAATCTTTGAAAGCTGAGCCTTTTGTCAAGAAAATTAGATCACACACACACACACACACACACACACACACACACACACACACACACACACACACCTACCTCCATTGCTATGTCACCATGTGTTATTAAGGGCTAATTCATCTTAATCTATATATCTTCCATGCTCCTCAACTAGTGCTTCACTTCTCAATCTCTCATAGTTAAGAATGCTGATATTTAAAATAGTGTTGCCCCTTTTGGCCCACTGGCTAGCCAAACTGTGGTGCATTGCAAAGTTGTTTCTGTTAGGAAGAGAAATTGATTATATGAGTCAGTATATTCTTGGGTTTGGGTTGTTGTTTTTTAAAGAAGAGAATGTACACAAAGTCCCATTTCCCTGAGCACAATAGAAACAAACAACAGCAGGCAGTGTCCTTGCTCAGAAATCCCCAGGTCTGCCACTCTAGCAAGCTTTGTGCCCAAGCAACTCAGTCACATTACTTCCTCTCAGGGATTTTTTTCCTTTCAGGAGGCTAGAAATCCATCTGCTGGCTTCCTATTTCCAATACCCACAATCTTTAATCTATATCCTGATTGAGCCCCTGCATTTACTACAAGGGCAAACCTGTTAATCTCTAAATTATTTCTGGGATGCCTTGCCATCTATATTCTCAGGCAATAGCTTCCATTTTCTGCAGCTGGTTTACTATATACTACAGCCCTTCTTGTTGAACCTGATAGGTACTTTACACGCACATTGGTTTTAATTAGGTTTATGATTAACTTTGGAGTTTAGGGCTTGTTTAGATGAACACTTAGTGCACAGCAAACTGAGCTGCACTATTAATCTAGATAGGCTCCTAGATCCGCTACTTGCAGCCATTAGCATCTTTCAGCATAATAATATCATTGTTAACCGCTGACTTAGCATCTATTTAAATTATTGGGACAGTTCACACCTCAAAGCTATTGTTTCAGTCTCTCTGAAAGCTCAAGCAGAAGATTCTGCATCAGTTATACTTGCTTCGCCTTTTGAAAGTTTTATTCACTACCTGAAATTTACACTTTTTAAAAATGAAAGTTCAGATTGGCAAACATTTAAGAGATCCGTCTAGAATCCCCACACTCAACTTGTCTTTCCCCTACACTGCCTCACATCACAGTAGCTGAGGGAATACATGTTACATATTTGTAAGGAATGTGAGTGAGAGACTACAGCAGGAGTTGAAGAGCCAGGAGTCTTGGGTTCCATTCCTAGCTCTGCTGCTGAGGTATTGACTGGGCAAGGTCATTTCCCTTCTCTCTGCCTCACTTTCCCTATTAATGCTGACTTTCACAAAGGGAATTGGAAAATCACTGATGAAAGTTTGTAAAATACTTTGAGATCCTTGGATAGAATGAGCTATAGACATGCCATGGGTCAGTGTTATTTGGAGTAGACGCTTGACTGCAACACTGCTTCAGAGGTTTATAGGACCATAAGCAACAGGCCTAGAACTGTGGGGTTTCATGCCCAAAGCCCTATATTGAACAGTGTTACCTTCAACAGACTCTTTATCCCTATGATCCTCCAGTTGCTTTCAGTTCCTACAACTGTCCAATAGGCCCCTGTTAGATCTCTCCCTGCCATCCTTGAGTAGTTGACTCTTATATTCCCTAGGCAAGTTCAGAGGCTAAAGTTCTGGATCTGGGAGCAGCAGCAATAAATTTCATTTCAAAAGAGATGTCAAAACCGAGGTGCTAGCTCATTCTGATCATTACAGATCCTCTGGCACTTTCCCCAAAAGTTGTGAGCCCAAATTTTCTGGCCAGATTCTAGACTGGGTAATTACATTCTTCTGGTTTAAGGTCCCCCTGCAGTATCAGTTGAGTACAGTATTCATCATCACTTCCTGACCTATACTATTGTGTGGCATTACTATACCCCATGAAACAGCTGTTATGTTCTATTACAGAGGTGATTAGTTGGATCAGGATAGATGTAGTAATCCCTGTGTTTCTCTACATGTTTTAACTTTGTAAAGCTTTTAAAGTCCCTTGAGGATGAAAGGCTTTTTTCACATATAACAGTTTATTATTGATTTATAGGTGATCTATTGATCTATCCAACCATCTATCTGTCTTAGGGTTTTATACAGCTTCCATGTGTAATCAAAAGCAATTGGGGGGAAGGATAGCTCAGTGGTTTGAGCATTGGCCTGCTAACCCCAGGGTTGTGAGTTCAATCCTTGAGGGGGCCACTTAGGGAATCTGGGGCAAAATCAGTACTTCATCTTGTTAGTGAAGGCAGAGGGCTGGACTCAATGACCTTTCAAGGTCCCTTCCAGTTCTAGGAGATAGGATATCTTTATTTATTTATAGCATAATCCTTTGTGGACTTCATGGAGTCTCTGGCACTTTGGGTCAGATTTGTAAAGCTAGTTAGGAGCCTAAAGATGCAGCTAGATGCCTAGTGGGATTTTCAAAAGTGCCAAGTGGCTAGATCCACAAAGGGATTTAGGCAGTCCCACACCTAACTCCTAGGCACCTTGCTGCTCAGTGGAATTCACGACCCAGAGTTGGGCCCCCAGACACATCCTAGGGAGCCACCTAAGCCAGCCAGTTCCATTTTGTGTAAATAATTACATACTCCTTGAGCCGGAAGAAGAGAGAAAAAGAGAGAGATTGACTCTGTAGCCTGGTGGTTAGGGCACAGATCTGAGAGGTAGGAAAGTCAGTCAAGACCCTGCTCCTAGTAATATTCAATTATTTCTACAAAGTGGAACAGCTCCAAAGGACAGATTGAGAGACACCCACCCTGGAGCATGGTAATTAGGGCACTCACCTAGGAGTGGAAGTTTGAGTCCCTGCTCCAAATTAGGTATTGAAACTTAAGTCTCCTGCATCCCTGGTGACTATAGCAGGTAGCCTAATCTCTGGGCTATTGGATAGATTTTTGCCAGCCCCAAAAGTCCCCACCTGGTTGTCCCCAGCTGTCTTTTGTAGGGTTGGGCATGCTCTGAGCACACCTAATAGATCAGGCCCCATAGATGATACAGGCCGGGAACACTAAGTTTGTGAATCCTGCTGGGACTTCAGCATGAGCAAGCACACTAAGCAGCTATCAGCTTCAGAACTTAGGCAGTTTTGCGCATGGTCACCGACAGAAACTTAGGCGCCGTGCGAATTTAGGTCCCAGGTGTTTTGAGGATCTCAATGGCAGTTAGGCACCTGAGTCCCTATCCTATGACACTTAATTCCCTTCATTTCAATGGTGTTTCATTCAATGGTGGCTAGGAGCTTTTGAAAATCCCCTTAGGTGCCTATCTGCAATTTTAGGCACCTAAGTACCTAAAAATTTAACCCCTTCTCCCTTTTAGGGGTTAAACCTTTTCTCAGGGTAGTCTATATTTTACATTTAGTTAATTAAATAGTTTTATTCAATGTTGGAGGGGGAGATTTGTGTGGGAGAGGATATTGGGTAAAAGTGAGTGGCAAGAAATCATTTTACTTTGCTTTAGTTACTAGTAATCGTGCAATATCAAGGAGACAGGCTGACTCAGCGGTTTGTTTCATGGTAACTAGAACCTTTCAACTCTAGGCTGCTAATTCAAATTCAGACCAGTAAGAACTGACTTTTGTTACCACCTGATAACACTTAGATGTTATGAGTAACATGAGTTGGGCTTCTGCTTTTCGGAGTTTAATCATTTAATTTTTCAGGGTTTATTTTTAGGAATTTTTGAGTTCTATGTAGATGTCCAAAAATTGGATGTTCTTCAAGGCTTTTTCTATATAGAGCACAATAGAGAACCTTTAGTGCACGCCAGCAGATTGTATACCAACCAATTAATGCATAACACATTAATGCATTTCAGAAATCACACCCCGGTAGTCTGCATTACTGCTCTGTGTAGACAAGCCCTTAGATACAAGCCAGGGAGCAGGGACATCACCTATATAAACAAACTGCACTGGGAAAGAGGTGTAGTAAGCATGAATTGAGTAACCATTTCTAGTGTTTATTGAATAAACACTGATTTCATTTTTTTTTTCTAATCAGGGGTGTTTTATTGGTGATTATCTGTTAAAACCTAAAAATAGTACCCTAAATATGAGTTCTCAGTGGAATTAGTGTCTATTATGTAGCAGAGATTACAAGGACTTGTGGTCTACCTTCTTCTCCCTAGAAATGGTTCTTCAAACACAAAAGTGGAGAATACTGAGAAGGCTGGTTGAGGGAGGACAGTTTTTCGGTTACACGTGTTCTTTCAGCAGATTTCAGTCTCCAGGGCTGTCAATCTGACACTTTCCACCAGCACTAAATTCATTTTTACCCTTGCAGTTTGACCACCACTTACAGAATTTACCTACTCCCATATTGGAGTATGTATCTTCCTTGCATTGCCATGCACCAGCTATATTCAGGCTTCTCCTGCAACCACCTGAGCAACAGGCCTGTAGGACCAGAATCAGAGCATCGATATGAGAGAGATTCATAGCTTCTAAGGCCAGAAGAGACCATTATGATCGTCTAGTCTGACTTTCTGTATTGCACAGGCCATAGAACTTCCGCAAAATCATTCCTAGACCAGATCTTCTAGAAAAACATCCAATCTTGATTTAAAAATTGTCAATGATGGAGAATCCACCAAGACCCTTGGTAAATTGTTCTGATGATTAATTACTCTCACTGTCAAAAATGTATGCCTATTTCCAGTCTAAATTTGTCTTGCTTCAACTTCCAGCCATTGGAGCATGTTGTGCCTTTCTCTGCTAGACTGAAGAGCCCATTATTAAATATTGATTCCCCATATAGGTACTTATAGTCTGTAATCAAGTCACCCCCTCAACTTTCACTTTGCTAAGCTAAGTAGATAGACTCAAAAATGCTCAATCACTATAAGGCAGGTTTTCTAATCCTTTAATCATTCTCATGGCTATCCTCTGAACTGTCTGTAATTTATCAACATCCTTCTTTAATTGTGGGCTCCAGAACTGGACACAGTGTCCCAACAGTGGTCTCATCATTGCCAAATACACAGATAAAATAACCTCTGCACTTCTACTTGAGATTCCCCTGTTTATGCATCCAGGATAGCATTAGCTCTTTTGGCCACAGCGTCACACACTGGGAGCTCATGTTCAGCTGATTATCCACCACAAACCACAACCCCCAGGTGTTTTTAAGAGTCACTGCTTCCCATCCTGTAAGTATGGCCTACGTTATTTGTTCCTAGATGTATACATTTATATTTAGCCACATTTAAACACATATTGTTTGCTTGTGCTCAGTATACCAAGTAATCCTGATCACTCTTAATCTCTAGCTTGTCTTCTTCATTATCTACTAGTTCCCCAATTTTTTCCCCACAAAGTCATCTGCAAATTTAATCAGTGATGATTTTATGTTTTTTTTCCAGGTCATTGATAAAAATTATATAGTGTAGGGCCAAGAACTAATCCCTGCAGGATCTCATTGGAAACAGATGAGCTTGATGACAATTCCCCATTTGCAACTGCATTTTAAGACCTATTAGTTAGCAAGTTGTTAATCCATTTAGTGAGTGCCATGTTAACTTTATGACATTTCAATTTTTAATAAAAATGTCATGCGGCACCAAGTCAAATGCTTTACAGAAATCTAAGTAAATTACATCAACCAAACTTTATCAACCAAACTTATCTCATCAAAAAGATATGAAGTTAGTTTGACATGATCTATTTTCCGTAAATCCATGTTGATTTGCATGAGTTGAATTCTTTATTAATCTAGTCCAGTATCAGTTGCTCCATTATTTTGCCTGGGATTGATGTCAGGCTGACAGGTCTATAATTACCCATGTCAATCCATTTATCCTTAATAAACACTGGCACGACATTAGCTTTCTTCCAGTCTTCTGGTACTTCCCCAGTGCTCCAAGACTTACTGAAAATCAGCATTAATGGATCAGTGCAATCCTCAGCCATCTCTTTAAAAACTTTTGGATGCAAGTTTTCCAGACCTACTGATTTAATGTCTAACTTTAGTAGCTTCTGTTTAACATCCTCCTGAGATATTAGTGAAATTGAGAAAGTGTTATCATCACCATATGATGAGACTGCATTATCTGTTTTTTCTCCAAATTCAGAAGAGAAATAGTTATTGAGCAAATGTGCCTTTTCTGCATTATTATTGATAATTCTACTTCTTTCATCTAGTAATGGACCAATAACATTGTCAAGATTCTTTTTGTTCCCAATATATTTTTAAATGCCTTATTATCCTTACTTCTGCTGGCCACAGATTTTTCCGTGTGTCCCTTGGCTTCCCTTATCAATTTTCTACAATTCCTAACTTCTGATTTATTTTAATTACTATCAACTTCCCCTTTCTTCCATTTGGAGTGTGTGTGTTTTATTTTTTACAGCTGCCTTCACTTCCCCTCTAGCCCAGATTGTTTTTTTAACCTGCACAGCCCTCTTCCTCAATAGCAGGATTGTGACTTTTTGGGCATTTAGTAAGGTGTTCTTAAATGACTCTCAATTATCATTTGTATGTTTGGGATTAAATTCTTCATCCCAGCTGATTTCGCTCATAATTGTTTTCAGCTTTGTGAAATTGGCCCTTAAAGCAATAAGTGTATGTATATATATCTGGTCTAGAGTTTATTCTGCTTGCACAATATAAATGTGATCAAGTCATGATCACTTATACCTAAGCTACCATTATCTTTTACTTCTGTGGTCAGTTCTTATTTATCTGTTAGGACAAGGTCTAATATAGAATTCCCCTGTGTTGGCTGCAACATTTTTTGGGTTAGAAAATTGGAAAATATTGAGAGAGAGAGAGAGAGAGCGACCAATCTTCAGGATGGGTATCTCTCCAGAATTTTATACTGTGCTCATCACCATAGTATCTGACCTTAGCACATTTTGTAATTTCTCACCACAGAGTAGACTGTGTATGAGTAGGGTGACCTGATGTCCTGATTTTATAGGGACAGTCCCGATATTTGGGGGTTTGTCTTATATAGGCTCCTATTATCCCCCACCCCCATCCTGATTTTTCACACTTGCTATCTGGTCACCCTATGTATGAGCCCCTTCCCCATCAAGGTTCTGGATCATGCATTTGCATGTTTAACTAGATTTCTCTTTGTCTTGCAGATGCCAGTCTCTAACTGCAGCACGGATTGCCTCCCAGGTACCAGAAAAGGTATCATCGAGGGAGAGCCCACCTGTTGCTTTCAATGCGTGAAATGCTCTGATGGGGAATACAGTGATGAAACAGGTAATACGGAAAAAGCATGTGTGGTTTGCAAAGATTCCTGTGAGCCCCCGCTAATGGATTGTATTTGTAAGAGCAATTAATTCCCAGCCCCTGTTCTAGTCTGGTAGAATAATGCTGAGCTGAAGCAACAAAGAACTTGGAAAGTCCTCTGAGAGAATATCACATAGAAAAAATGCATGAAGAATGATTAGTTCCTTTAAGTGAATTTGTGCTAATGAAAGCTGCCAGATTCACAGACCTGAAGAATGAACCTCTCAATCATCCCCAAAATAGGTACAGCACATGCAGCAGCCTCCCTAGTTCAAATTGCCTCAAGGCACTGCCAATAGACTTCATTGGGACCCTCTCTAAAGGGCAGAGGGGAGTTCAGTTTTCATGGCTCATTCGTTTCCTAACCTCTGCTAAAAAAACCTGCTCTCAGCCCCCTCAGAGCCATGTAAGTCTTATCCCTTATTGCACAGTTAGGTTTCCTAAGGAAGAGAGATGGGAAAAGTTTTGCTCAAGGGCACACAGGAAGCCCGTGGAAGAGCCACAAACAGTACCCAGGAATCTGACATCAGTATTCCTACTACACCATGGCAATAACTTTTGGTCCCCCAACAACCAATAGGTGAAATGCTCCATAATTCAATTCCAATTTGCATCCACCTTTTTATATGTTTATATATTCCCCATTTTATCAGGAAATAAAGTCCATTCTGTAGCAGAATCCATTGTAATCAGACACCCCCGTATTCACACTGCACAGATGAACATTTCCCTTAATTGAATTGGCTACCACAGTTTCTGCAGGAAATAAAGCAGATTGATATGACCTGGAGGCACAAATCAACTCCTATTGAAGTGAGAGTTTGATTAAACCATACAGTTCCACTCTGGAGGGAAAATGTAATAACAGTTTTAGAGCAAATTGAAAATGTTTGAATTTCCAATGTCTCAGTCAGACTGATGCCTCAGGGTTGAGCACATCCCAGACAATGAAACCAAATTATTGTGTCAGCAAATTTCTGCATCCAAAATCACGCTACACTCCAAAGTGCAGCCATTTTCTTGCCCTCACCGGCATCATGCATCACAGTCCAGGCTGCAGCAGTATTTAAAATGTGCTACCATGTGTGTGAATCACATTCTCCGCATATCAGAAATGAATTACCATTCTTTAATATGGTACCATACATTTCTTGATTCAAATACTATAAGAAATTAAATCAATATGTATGTAAAAGCTTATTTTGAATTAGACAGAAAACAGAGGTCCTGACCTCTGTAAAGATCTGAAGTAAAGATCCCCTGGCACTTTTCTCAAGATTTAAGGAGCGGTTTCTGCTGCCCTAGTAAAATTCCAACTGGGGTGATTTCATTCTGCCTTTCTAAATTTCTTCCTATTTCAGTTGGATACGTTACTTTTTTTCATTTCCTGTGCTTAAACAGTTTTACAGTGTTGTTATACATGGTTAAACAATTGCCACTCTTCACCCCAGAGGTGGTGTCTGGACCAGGCCATAGGCGACCCATGTGCACCGGTCAGTTACCACGTTGTGGTCAGGAGACAATTGGTAGCATCACAATTGAACAGGGTCAGGAAGTCAGGGTCAGGCACCAAGTTGCAGGGGGGAGGCAAGTGGTGAAGTCAGGGTCAAGCTGGGTCAGGATACCAGGAAGCCAAGGTCAGGTACCAGGTTACAGTAGCAAAGTCAGGGATGAACCAGGGTCAGAAGCCGGAGTCTAGGATCCACAGCAAGGCGAGGTCTGGAGCGGAAGCAAGCAGACAGTGTGTGTTGTTGCTCAGACAGCTCCTCATGATGGCTTTCTGGTTTATATACCAGCATGAGCCAATCAGTGGGCTGCATGGAGCCATCACTCAGGCCCTGCTGGGAGGTACTTCTTGTAATGTCTAGCTTCACAGTGTCCTCCAGCAGAAACCCAACTTAAGTTTCCAGTGGTGATGCAGAAGCTTCAGTAGTCCAGAACCCCACAGTCCCAGGTTCTAATCCCACAGGTTCTTACAGTGGCCCCCTTTAAGGTGGGGCCAGGCCAGGCTAGTCGTGAGGAGTTCTGTGGCATTCCCCAACCAGGTCAAGGGTGTGGATGTGGGAAGTGTCCAAGTGTACTCCTCGGGGCTGTAGACTTCCCAGTCCACGAGGCGGCCACATGTCCATCGGGAATTGAGGTTGGCATGCACTTTTTACTCATCATGACCCTGCATTTTGACTAATGGAGGTAGTGGTGGGGTTCAGTCAGGGAAGAGGTTCTCAGTATAGGGCTTCAGAAGGGAAACATGAATGGGCCTCAGTCTGAAACTATGTGGTCTGCAAGTCTATGGAGATGAACCACATTCTATGTCAGGAGATGAGCAGTAGTCTTGGCAGAAGGCAGGTGGTTGCAGGGATGAAGTTGACCATTTTAGTCAGACGGTAAGGCTGCTGTGCAGCCATCAGACCCTGGGAACTCCACAAAGAAGTCTAGACTGATGGCCAAACAAGGCCTAGTTGGAGTCTCCAGGGGTACTAAGATACTGAGGGCTTCTGTTCAAAACATCTTGGTACATGTACAGCATGTGCAGGAGTTCACAAAAGCTCAGACTTTGGCCAGAATGTGGGACCACCAGAAAAAATGGGCAACCATGCAGGAGATATTTAGGTGGCCAAAGTGACCCACCAATGGAGCGTTGTGGCATGGTCATAGCACCTCCAGTCAGGGGCACCCCAGAAGGACATATATGCACTCACCAAAGTATGTTATCCCATCCCTCAAAGAACAGTGTCTCTTAGCCCACAATGGCATAGACTGTGTTCTTTGGGCAAGTGGGTCTTCTTTCAAGGCAGAATTGATAAGGGAGACCAGGTCTTGCTGAATTGTGACATTGACAACATTACTAGGCTTGAGGAGGTGGGGGTCTCAGAAGTAAGTTCCTTGTTTTCCTGGTAGTATCTCCCCTTCCGTGATAGAGTGCTGGCTCTCCCATTTCGGTTTCCTAGGCAGTAGGTAATAAACTCTAACTCAGAGAAGAACAAGGCCCACTTTAACTGCCTCTGATTCAAAGCTTGGGCCTTGTAGAGATACTCTGGGTTCTTATGGTCAGTAAAAACCTGTACTGTGTGCCAAGCTCCCTCAAGATGGTGACACCATTCTTCAAATGCAGTTTTGATTGTGACGAGCTCCTTGTCCAGTATTCCATAGTTCATCTCTGCGGGGAGTGAGTTTTTGAGAGCAGAATGCACAAGGGTGCAGAACTGACTGGGGTCCAACTCTCTGCAAGAGTACTGTCCCGACGGTCATGTTGGATACATCCACTTCCATTATTAAGAGGAAAATTGGGTCAGAGTATGCCAGTATCAGGGCTGTGGTGAAGGCGATCTTAAGCCGGTCAGAAGTGAGCTGGGCTTCGGGTGACCAAGTGAATCAAATGGCTTTATGAAGGAGGGAGGTCAGGGGGTTATTTGTTCTGAGAAGTTGGCGATGAATCACCTATAAAAATTTGCAAAGTCCAGGAACCACTGAAGTTCTCAGAGGAGCTGGGGTGCTGTCCAGTTGTGCATGGCTTCCATCTTCTACAGGTCCATCTGAGTACCCTCTGGGGAGACTAGGGAACATAAAACTTCAAGGGTGGTCTGGTCAAAAGTGCACTTCTCTAGTTTGGCATAGAAACCATGCCTCCATAGTCTATCCAGGACAGACCAGACAGTGCTGCTCAGCGTTCTCAGAAAACTCCAGTATATCATCGGGATAGGTGATTATATACAGTTCAAGATGTCCCAGAACATATTGTTTATGAACTGTTGAAATGTTGTGAAGGCACTGGTTAAGCCAAACAGCATTACTGAGTATTCAAAGTCCCCATATCAGGTACAAAAAGCAGTCTTCCATTCGTCCCCAGGCCTTATGTGCTCTAGATTGTATGCCCCCCCAAAACCTACGTGAGTCATCAGGCAGTCCAGCAATTCCAGGATGAGGGGCATGGGGCACCGGTTACAAATAGTCAGCTGATTCAATGCACGATAATCTATGCAGAGGTGCAGTGATCTGTTCTTTTCTTGCACAAAGAGGACTGGTGCCCCTGCTCAAGTGGTGGATCTCTGAATGAAGCCCTTTACGAGATTTTCCTGGATATACATGCATAGTACCTCCATTTCTGGTTCAGGCATGGTGTATATCCATCCACAGGGCACCTTTGCCCTGGGTTATAGGTCTATTGGACAGTTGTAGTCCCTATGTCGGGGTAATGAATCCATGTTTTTCTTTTCCACCACACCCAGATAGTCTTGGTATCTGTAGGGGAAGCTGAGGTTCTGGTCTGGAGTTACTCCTTTCTGGGTTAGTCCCTGCCATCTGGGATCTCGCTTCCAAGGGTCTTATCTTATCCTAGGGCCCTGGTTGCAGGTCACCTGGGGGGTTGTCGATTGTTGGAGGCAAACTTTCTGGCAATATTTAGAGGAGAAGCGAATGTTTCTCCACCACCAGGAGATACACAGGCCATGTCGCTACAACCGAAGAATGCCAAGAATTATTGGGAAGAATGGGGAGTGGATCACATCAAAGCATATTATTTCCTGGTGCCCTTCCCCTATGGCCTCTAAGGAAACGGTCTCTTGGGTCACCAGTCCTGACAGCAGAGGCGACCCATCAACCATTTCTACCAGGTCTCGGGTAGGTTTTGGCCAGAGAAGAATCTGGATGATTTGGGCTACCTTAATGGCTATAAAGTTGACAGTAGCATCTCTCATCACCAGTTGTGGTGGGATCTGCTGCACCTACCCAAAGACTCACAACCTCAGCAGCAATTAGAAATGCAGGGAGACCCCATGGTTCCTGGGTCAGGTTCTACTTGAGGGGTGAAAGTGGTTCTAGAGGATGGAGTTCTGGTAATGCCCAAGCTGTACCCCCCCACACACACCGGACTTGGACTGGTCCATTTTCCAAGCTCTTTCAAGCTGGACAGGAGGCGAGGGCATGTCCTGGCACCCCACAGTACAGAGTTTCAGCTGCCATTGACATTCTTTCTCCTCCGAGATCAAGCGTCTGCAACCCAGGCAAACCTATATCAGTTCAGGACTCGGCTTTGGTGTAGCAGGCAGTTCTTCAAGTGATGTCCCTATGGCTGCTCGACTGTAGGTGCGGCAGCACCCCCTGCGCCTGGGTTTGGAGATCTTCATCAGCAGTGCCCATCGGACTGCACATGGGCACCATCCCTCTTTCTGCACTGCACGCAGGACATATATATAGCGCTGTGTGGTCCAACCACTCCCCAGTTCCTTCTCTAACATCTTTGGTCTGGGATGGAATCTGCTAGCAGAGCCCGCTTACCTGATAGTGTAATTAGTATTTTCTTCTTCTTTTTCATTCTATCTAAAAAAAATTGTTTATCTTTACAGTTCTTCTCATAGCTTAGGTTTCTGTTTTCCCCCGCTTCCCACTCTTGCCAACCAGGAAGCCTTTTCCCTTCACTCTTATGCACGGCTTTTCCGGATTTGAGAAGTGTGATTCATGTGGGACCATCTTCTCGATAACAGATGTCCACCTGCAATGTATCCGCTGTCAGGCAGAGGGACACATCCCTCAAAAATGTTCCCATTGCCTCGGCCTAAAACCCAGAGCCAGGAAAGAAAGGGACATTAGATTGAAATTTCTCCTCATGAAGAAATCGTTACATGTAGCAATGAACCTGGGCCCGGACTCTTCCCCACAGAGGCCCTCATGCTCTGCCAGGTCATCAGCTGACTCCACACACTGTGAAAAGAAAGTCATCCTGTAATCGTGCATTTGACAAGAAACGGGCTTCCTCCTCCTCACACTCTTGAGGCACAGCCTGCCAGAATACCATCCCCAGCTAGGTTGGTGGCTTCAACCTCATCCGACAGGGGACACAGGTCCAGGGCTTGTCTGAGTACCTCTGGTACCGACTCAAAGAAACCGTCTAAAGACCCTATCTGCGCAGACCTTCAGACCTCTGCACCGTTTCCTAGCTCTGGGGACTGAGGCAGCCCATGTGCAGGAGCTATGGCACCAACACCATTTCTGGCACCAACAAAGCCATCGGCACCAAGTAAGTCCTCACTTCTTCGACAGAACCTCTGCCCACTTCTACCCTCCTCTCTGGACTCTGGAAATTCCTCCCTCTCTCCGCTGAGAACAGCACCTCCCTTCCCCAGTGAGGAGGAGAAAGTAGAGGACGACGAGGGCTCCATTGTTCCCTCGACTACTGGACAAATTGCACTGGCTTATCCTCACTATATGCAAACTACCTCTGGCCCCCAGTTCTGACAGGGACCACCATGGATGCAGCCACATGTGTCACTCTATGGCACTCTGTACCTCAAAGCAGCACTCTGGAACCCCCATATTCACCCTTGTCATATAATTATGATATATTTTATACAAAGCATGCCATGTAAGATATCATATGAAAGGTCATGATCTGCTGAAACCCACTGTTCTGTCCAAATATGTAGATCGTTAATGTGTATGAAGTTATGAGATTTTGCTGTATGGCTGTTACTGAAATATGTTGTAAGTTTGAGAGTCTCTACTGCTAGGTGGTGATCAACTCCCAGGAGGGTGTTAAGTGACCATTAGTCAGTAGGGGAGTTGTACTGTAAGAAGGCTGTAAGAGGGCTGCACAAGCATCACACAATGGGGATTGCTCAACTCTGACTCAGCAAAGCCCACCAGGACATGTCTGGGCTAGTGTTTTCCAGGCATATGGACTGAGGATATAAAATAGGGGACAGTGGCATCATGCCTTTGCCTTTCTCCTCCCCCACCTACACTGTGAGCAATAAGAACACTGGGAAGACAAAGACTTGAACTGAGGAGACTGGTCCCAGGTTTAAAGGGGAAGCCTGTGTATTAAAAAATTAACATCTAGTAGGGTGAGAGAACTGCTTGATCCAAATACTGCCTAGTCTAATAAGGTTTAAGATTTAGACTGTGAGCTTGCCTTTTATTTTCTTTGGTAACTATCTCTGACCTTTTGTGCTTTCCACTTATAATCACTAAAATCTATCTTTCTGTGGTTAATAAATCTGTTTAATATTTTACCTAAAACAGTGTATTTTGGTTGAAATGCTTGGGAAATCTCAACTCAGTTTACAAAGGCTAGTATGTGTCCTCTCCACATCAAGGGAGGGGTGAAGTGGGTAATAAACTTATACTGGTCAGGCGCCTGATGAGGGCAAGATGGTATATTCCACGGTGCAAGGCTGGGGGCTTGGGAGATTTGCTGGTGCCTTTCTCTGTGTGATTCATGAGTGGCTCAGGGAGAATTCATGCAATTTAGCTGGGTGTGGGGCTCCACATAGAATCATAGAATATCAGGGTTGGAAGGGACCTCAGGAGGTCATCTAGTCCAACCTCCTGCTCAAAGCAGGACCAATTCCCAACTAAATCATCCCAGCCAGGGCTTTGTCAAGCCGGGCCTTAAAAACCTCCAAGGAAGGAGACTCCACCACCTCCCTAGGTAACGCATTCCAGTGCTACACATGCTGTTGTACTGAGTGATAACAGCACCCGGAGGGGTTTGCTGCTTTTCACTAGAAAAGTATTGTAAGTGACAGCCCAGGCTAGAGAATTAAGGGGGCACGGTAGTACCCCAGTTCCAGGTTGTTTATTCATAGGTGATCCTATCACACACTTCCACCAAACTAGTCATATTGGGACCCTTGGGCTATGTACAGGGCACAATTCGGGAATTTGGTCCCAGAGAGTAAAGCCAGAGACCTACACTTCTCCCTTCTCCATCAGTCTCTTGCCCTCAGGAAGTCAAACTGCCACTGGTACCCACTGCGGAGGAAAAACAGGAGGAAGGGCAGGAAGAGGAGGCTTTCCCAACTTTACATTTTTCCTCCTCCTCCTCACCTGACGAGGTGATTATGCCTCTGTTGTGAGATGCTACCGGTGTGGTGCTTCTGCTTTCTCCTGTTGATATCACTCGGCTGCGTGCGTGTGTTCCCTCTGTGTGCTGCCCCAACTCTGCAGATAGCTGGCACAGCAAACCCAACGAGAATCCCCAATGACCACAGAGTCTAGTAAGGTACAAAGGCACCTCGGCCAGGTTTATTGCGACCCTGACACAATTTCAGTTCCCCGTAGATTACTTAGTCTACCGGGCATACTGCTAGAAAGTGCCGCTCGGCAATGGACTCAGCTCAGTGGCAGGACTTTCCACTGCCCCCTCGGCTGGACAAGGACACCACCCCAGGGGATACATTCTTATACACAGGTACAAACAAGTTACACATCACTCCTGACGTATTGAGGTGCAACCCCTCTACGTAGTAAGGTACAACCCCTCTACGTAGTAAGGTGCCGCCTCGCACCTTGTACCTGTTGGTTCGATCAAAACAACTCTATCCATCATTTTACCCTTTTGCCCCGTCATTGGGATGGGTCGGCCTGTTCCATGTTATCTGTGGAATGTTCCAGTATAGTGTATCTTGGTACCATGTTTATACTTTAACTATGCAAGATGAATATATATTTATGCAACATCAGCCCTTTCCTTGCCAGCTTCTGTGAGCAGGGCCTGCCTTTTGCTCACAGCTTAACTTTGCTTTATATTAGCAAAGTCTTGACTATTACTTTAGTTTGGTTCAGGCCTCAGGCCTCATACTGGGCATTCATTAGGGCCTTCACTTACTACAGCCTCCACCCCCTGCATCTGCCGACAACTTCAGGCACTTTCAAGATCTATTCCATAGGATGGCAGACTCCCTATAGATTCTATTGGAGGAGGCCAAAGACCAGCAGCATAAACTGCTGAATATCTTCCACATATCCTCTTTCTCAAAGATCACACTATCTATCAATGAGGCTCTTCTCAACCCCGTCAAAGTTCTGTGGCAGACCGTGGCTTCCATCTCTCTGACCTGCAAACATGCTGACAAAAAATATTATAGTCTGGAGAAGGATCCTGAATTTTTATTTTCGTATCCCATCCTGCTTCTTTGGTGGTCAATGTGGTGCAGAAGAGAAGCCGTCAATATCAATCTCGATATGGTCATCCAGGCAGAGATTGGAAACGCCTGGACCTATTTGGATACAAGACATATTCTTCAGCCATGCTCCAATTTAGGATTTCAAATTATGAAGTATAATTATCTGAACTACTCCAAATTGGAGGCACTCTGCCATGACTTATCAGTAGAGGACTTACCATTCGAAGGTCAGAAACTATTCTCGGAGCATACAGAAAACTCTCTGCACTCCCTTAAAGATTCCCCAGCTATACTTCATTCTCTCAGGATATACACCCCAGCACCAAAGAGACGTTCGGCGAAGTACTAACTTCCCCCGCAATCCCAAATTCAACAATACATCCCTCAACGGCACTACAATACACAAGGCTGAGTCAGAAGAAGTCCGCTGGTAGGTGTCCCATCCTAGACCTTTAGAATCTAAAAAACAGGGGGGCTGGTTCTTGGCCCTCGACTTCCAAAATGCATACTTTCATATTTCCATACATCCTGTCCACAGAAAATTCCTCCAGTTAGTCATGGGCACTGACCACTACAAAGTACTACCCTTTGGACTATTCACTGTGCCTCGGGTGTTCTCCAAGCTCCTCACGGTAGTCACGGCCTACCAAAGGAAACAAGGAATCATCATTTTCCCATACTTGCACTATTGTCTCCTCAAGGCCCCATCCAAAAATCAATGCTCTCCGAGCCGTCTGTGTAACAGTGGATCTGTTCACAAAGCTAGACCTCCTTGTGAACCTAGAAAAGTCCACTCTAACGCCAGTACAACAGCTGGAATTCATCGGAGTATAGTTGGATGCCATACAAGCCAGAGCCATCCTACCACCTCAGATTCTCACTTTAATGGGTCTGATATCCGCCGCTCGGGTCTGCCCTCCAGATCTCTGCATGAACGTGCTTCCAGGCCACATGGCAGCAGCCACGTTTGTGGTCAGGCACGCAAGACTGCACATGCAATGTCTTCAAGCATGGCTCCGTACTATATACCTCCCCCACAAGCACAGCATTCACAAACTTTTATCCATGCCGAGGGGAGTCAAGGACTCACTGCTGTGTGGACACAGCCCAGCTACGTTTGTGTTGGAGTTCCTTTCCTACAATCATCACCAACTATGTTCCTAACCACCGATGCCTCCCTAGTCAGTTGGGGGAGCGCATATACATGAACACACAGTGCAGGGCAGATGGTCGTCCACTGACTCCATCTTACACATCAACCTCCTAGAACTATGAGCAGTCCGCAATGCCTGCCAACATTTCCTACCTCTTTTCAAACATCATACCATCAGAGAGATGATGGACAATCTTGCCTGCATCAATGGGGTGGGTGAACAGAGGTCCCACTCTTTATGCTTGTAGGCGATCAAACTGTGGAACTGGTGTATCCAAAATGACATCTCCATTTTAGCCACGTACCTCCCAGGGCACCAGAACACCACTGTGGATGCACTGAGCAGGATGTTCTCACACAATCATGAGTGAGAGCTGGCTTTGCGAGCACTTCAACCCATATTCAACCGATGGGGCTATCCCACCATATATCTCTTTGCCACTCAACACAATGCCCATTGCACTTAATTCTGTTCCAGGGTGGGACTGGGGCACAAATCGCTGGGGGATGTGTTCCTCAAAACCTGGGATGCACCACTCCCTTAGGTCTTCCCTCCTTTTTCCCTCCTATTTGAGCACTTTGCAAAATATATGCGGACCGACCTCCTGTCATACTAATAGCTCCAACATGGCCATAATAGGTCTGTTACATTTACCTTCTACGCATGATGGTATGCCGACCGATCTCTCTCCACCTAATACCGTGGCTCCTTTCACAGGACGCATCTCCATCCCAATCCATAGATGTCCACCTCAAATCCTGGCTCCTCTATGGTCCCAGGATCCGGAAATAACCCGCTCAGATGCAATCAAACTTTTGAATAACAGGTGTGAGATGACCAGATGAACGTGCATTCACAAATGAACTAGATTTCACTGCTGGAGTGCCTCACACTGGGTTGATGCAGCACACACTCTGTTGCCCCTTATTTTTGCCTACATTCTCCACCTTAAATAGTCAGGATTGGCCAATAGCTCTATTAGGGTACACTTGGTGGCAATCACTACCCTTCACTCCCCTATTTACGTCCACTCTGTCTTCAGACACCTGCTCACAAAGCGCTTCTTGAGGCGTATTCAAAATCTCTATCCCCATATATGAGACCCAATCCCAGCCTGTGACCCCAGCCTAGTCCTACGTTCCCTGAAAGCCCCCGTTTGAATCAGTGGCAACCTGTTCTTACAAACACCTATCAATGAACACAGTCTTTCTTGTCGCCAGTCACCTCTGCTAGACAGGTGAGCAAAATCATGGCCCTCATGGCATATCCACCATACACAGTGTTTTCATCTCAGTCAACCGATACAGCTCCCTTGCTTTGTCCTGAAGCCTCACAGTAATCAACAGGAGGTGGCTCTACACATCCTAGATGGGAGGCGCACAGTAGTCATCTACTTGGATAGGACTAACCCCTTCCAGAAATTGCCATGATTATTCCTCTCCACTACTGAAAAAATCAGAGGCACAGCTATATCTAAACAATGCTTCTCTAAATGGATCTCCCGGTGTATACTGTGACAAAGTTCCTCCTCTATCTTGGTGGGTCCTGCGCTTATTGGCGGATTTTTTTGCCACAGAGATTCACCATGTGGGTTGGGGAACAGCCCAGAGACCTTCCCCTCTGGAAGAACCCACAGTCCAGGTCAATTGGGAGGTTTGGGGGGAACCCGGGCCCACCCTCTACTCTGGGTTCCAGCCCAGGATCCTGTGGACTGCAGCTGTCTATAGTGCCTCCTGTAACAGCTGCATGACAGCTACAACTCCCTGGGCTACTTCCCCATGGCCTCCTCCAAACACCTTCCTTATTCTCACCACAGGACCTTGCGCCTGGTGTCTGATAAAGCTTGTGCTCCTCAGTCCTCCAGCAGCACACCCTCTCACTCTCAGCTCCTTGTGCCTCTTGCTCCCAGCTCCTCACACTCACACCACATACTGAAGTGAGCTCCTTTTAAAACCCAGGTGCCTTGATTAGCCTGCCTTAATTGATTCTAGCAGCTTCTTCTTAATTGGCTCCAGGTGTCCTAATTAGCCTGCCTGCCTTAACTGGTTCTAGCAGGTTCCTGATTACTCTAGTGCAGCCCCTTCTCTGGTCACTCAGGGAACAGAAAACTACTCATCCAAATACCAGTATATTTGCCCTCTACCAGACTCCTGTACCCCACTGGTCTGGGTCTGTCACAATACGTTTATCTTACGAACTCCATGATAGACAAATTCCTTCTTCAATCAGAACACATTCCACACGTTTGTTATCTACCTCGATTGCCATTCTTAATAATGTCCCCACTGATGACATTTATAAGGCTGCCACATGGGCATCGACAGACATTTTGACCTGGCACTATGCTATTAGGCATGATGCCTCAATGGACACTCTCCTTAGAGATGCTGTCCTCTCCTCAGCAGTACATGTCACTTCAAAGAAACAGCCTTCCAACAAGGGGCACTACTTTCTAGTCACCTCCAGTGGAGCACCCATAGGGACATCACTCAAAGAAGAAGTTGTTACTCACCCTGTGCAGTAACTGAGGTTCTTCGAGATGTGTGTCTTATGGGTGCTCTACTACCTGCCCTCCTTCCCTCTGCTTTGGAGCCAAAAACAAACTCTGTGGCAGAGAAGGAACTGGGGGCGATCGGACTGCACAGCACTATATATACATCCTGCACACAGCAGGAGAGAGGGAAAGGGCACATGTGCGGTCCGATGGGCACTGCTGGTGAAGATCTCTGATCCCAGGTACAGGGGGTGCTGTCACACCTACAGTGGAGCACCCATAGGGACACACATCTCGAAGAACCTCAGTTACTGCACAGGGCGAGTAACCCTTTTGCATGGGGGCATTAGGCTCCCCTGCTTTCTTCCCTCCCCTATGCAACTGAGAGTCAATGCACAGGATGAATAATATCAAGAAAGACCTCTAGGCAAGTGGGGCTTTCAATGCAAGCTAGCTCATCTTTTACATCCTCACTGAGTGTCCACCAGAACTGGTATAGTTGGGCTGCTCCATTCCATTTGACATCAGCCGCAAGCCATTGGAAATGTGCAGTATAGGAGATGACCAGCCCTTTCCCTTGGTTAAGCTTCCAGAGGGCAGCCTCTGTGGAGCAGATCCAATGTGGGTCCTCAAAAAAGGTCGAGAAGGCTTTCTGGAAGGCATCACAGTTTGAGAGCACTAGGCTGTTCTGCTCCAATGGGGATGTCCAAGCAAGCATTTTGCTGGTAAGAAGGCTGACTACTAGCCGCACCTTTGTTTGGTCTGTGGGGTATGTACTGGGACAGAGCAGGAGGAGCAGCTGCATTGGTTCAGCAACCCCCAGAATTTCCGGCAGTCCCCACCAAGCCATTCGGGCAGTGGCACTGTGGGAGCCGATTCAGGCCCATAGCGTAGCTGCTTCTCCCTGTGAGTGTGCTAGCTGGTCACATAGGCTCTGTGCTTCGGCAGTGAGCTACCTCACTTGGGCCTGTAGCATTAGGTTCTCTGCCTGCAGGCAGATGACTTGGTCCTGCAAGTCCCAGGCCCTCAGGGGGCCGTGGTCGGAGGGCAGCCTGCCCCTTCCATCATTACCAAGTTGCAGTCGAGATGAGAAGCGGAGTCAGGCTCAAGCTGGGTCAGGATACCAAGAAGTCAGGGTCAGGCACCAGGTTACAGACAACTGGCAAGTAGCGGAGTTGGAAATGAACCAGGGTCAGAAGCCAGACTCTATGATCCACAGCAAGGCAACGTCTGGAGCAGAAGCATGTAGGCTGTTTGTGTCATTTCTCAGACAGCTCCCCGTGATGGCTTCTTGGTTTATATACCAGCAAGAGCCAATCAGAGGGATGCAGGGGGCTGCCACTCAGGCCCTGCTGGGAGGTACTTCCTGCAGTGTCTAGCTAGGGTTCTCCAGCAGAAACCCTGCCTAAGCTTCCAATGGTGATGCGGAAGTGTCAGCAGCCCAGAAAGCCCACGGTCCCAGGTTCTGATAGGTGGCTGCATTTCAATGGTGTGTGAAGTAGTGTACAGTTTGCAAAGGCCAGTGAGATGAAAAGGCTATAAAATAGTATATAATAATTACTATACTTTTGACTGAATTAATGTTAATGAAATACCTAAATTATACATTCTGTTCTATAGTAACAGTGGTCTTTTTTCTCTATTCACATTTTCTCACATGAACAATTTACAAAAGACCAACTAAACATTAGGAGAGAGATATCATAGAGGAGCATTTGTTAACAGATTCTGAAGAACCCTGGTTTATTTAATTTATTTATTGTTTTTCAGTATTTTAATGGCTGTTGTTATTTTTAAGCAGATTTAAAGAATAACCTTCAACAAAGAGTCCTTTGGGCACGTCACGGCCCATGATGTCACCTCTTTTCCAGAAAGAGTTCAGAATATTCTGCCCTCATTAGTGGAGCATTATTGGCTGCATTATTAATATCAGTCAAATGCCTCATTCCAGTTTAAGAGCCATGTTCTGTGGCTGTAATCGGTACTCAGATAGAAAGCTCTGAAAACAAAAGGGTGTGGGACAGCTGATAGAGTTATTTGCAAATCAGTACTCAGAATGCTTTGTCAGCTCACAGCACTGTGGTGCTGATGGCTGAAGTGTAGGGTTCTAAACTTATAATGAAATCCCACCACAGGTCATCCACAGAGATCTTCAGCACCAAAATCACCAGCCCCATTTGAGTGAAATGCCAGCCATTAGAGGGAGATATAATCACACACCTACATTCCATGTGTTTTACACAGGCACATACTGAAAGGCCTGGACGCACCTGGTAGACATCCAAATTTCTCTTCTGTATGTTTTTGTGGGACGTTGTGTTGTGCATGATTAGAACAACATAAAGACGACATCAGCTAGTCAGGGTTCCCTTTCCCTGCCATTCTCAAGTGAGGGTTTTAAGATATGGGGGAATCAAGGGCACTGATGGTCTGCTTAAAACGAACAGTTTAAATGCATTCAAGATTTACCTCCCTAGGATGAGAGGTGGGATCCCAGTGCAGCTAAAGAAGCTAGCATATTCTTTTGATTTTCATCATTTGTTATCAAGTCAGCCAGAAGGACTCAGATACCACCATGATGATGGAGGAAGTAGGTATGTGAGATAAGATAGATAAGATAGGAGCAGTATAGTGTGCACTGTCTACCAGCTAGTACTTAAACATTCTAAAATTCTCCCAAGAAATTGGTCTGAAAAGCCGGAGTGCAGCCCCAAAACTTTATCGTGTGGCTCATAAATGGCCTTCATCTTTAATACAGACCTATGGCTCCTGAGAGGCTACAGGTCCCATCATGCAATGTTCCTTCCTGATTCAGAGCATTATATGCCAGAACGTGTAATCTCTTATAGGAAGCACTTCTGTATTTAAGATGAAGGGAGCTATACATTGCCCCATTTTATTTTGGGTGGCCCTCTAGTCTAACAGACTTGTTCATCCAGTGTTATTTATTTTGCAGATGCGAGTACTTGTAAGAAGTGCACCAAGGATTTCTGGTCCAACGAAAACCACACATCCTGCATCCCCAAGCAGATAGAGTTCCTGTCCTGGACAGAGCCCTTTGGAATAGCTCTTACTCTCTTTGCTGTGCTGGGAATTTTCCTGACCTCTTTTGTTCTTGGGGTCTTCACCAAATTCCGCAATACACCCATTGTCAAGGCCACAAACCGCGAGTTGTCCTACCTCCTCCTGTTCTCCCTGCTGTGCTGTTTCTCCAGCTCACTATTCTTCATTGGCCAGCCTCAGGATTGGACTTGCCGTTTACGGCAGCCAGCCTTTGGTATCAGCTTTGTCCTCTGCATCTCCTGCATCCTGGTAAAGACCAATCGCGTCCTGCTGGTTTTTGAAGCTAAGATCCCTACAAGCCTCCATCGCAAATGGTGGGGCCTCAACCTGCAGTTCCTTCTGGTCTTCTTGTGTACTTTTGTGCAGATCATCATCTGTGTGATCTGGCTCTACACAGCTCCCCCTTCCAGCTACCGGAACCATGAGTTGGAGGATGAGATCATCTTCCTCACCTGCCATGAGGGCTCCCTGATGGCTCTGGGCTTCCTGATTGGTTACACCTGCCTCCTGGCTGCCATCTGCTTCTTCTTCGCTTTCAAATCTCGGAAGCTGCCAGAGAACTTCAACGAGGCCAAGTTCATCACCTTCAGCATGCTGATCTTCTTCATTGTCTGGATCTCCTTCATACCTGCCTATGCCAGTACCTATGGCAAGTTTGTCTCAGCAGTGGAGGTGATTGCCATCCTGGCTGCCAGCTTTGGGCAGTTGGCCTGCATCTTCTTCAACAAAGTCTACATCATCCTCTTTAAGCCTTCCCGCAACACCATCGAGGAAGTGCGCTGCAGTACAGCTGCACATGCCTTCAAAGTAGCAGCCAGGGCCACACTGAGACGTAGCAATGTGTCACGTAAGAGGTCTAACAGTTTAGGTGGTTCCACGGGCTCTACCCCATCATCCTCCATGAGTAGCAAGAGCAACCATGAAGACCCCTGTCCTCTGCCTACCTCCACGGAGCGGCAGCAGCAGAAGCGTGGATGCAAGCAAAAAGTCAGCTTTGGCAGTGGGACTGTCACCCTGTCATTGAGCTTTGAGGAGCCCCAGAAGAACTCTGTGGCCAACAAGAATGCCAAGCACAGGAACTCCCTAGAAGTCCAAAACAGTGATGACAGCCTGATGCGGCACAAGGCCCTGCTTCCCCTACAGAATAGCGAACCCCTAGGTGTAGAGCCTGGCTTCCAGGCACCTTCAAGACAAGAGTCAAGCTTACAGGAGTCAGGAGTGGGAGAAACCAAACAAGAGGTGCAAATCCCAGAAGAGCCTCCTCTGCCGTCAGCAAATTCCCAGAATTTTATAGGTAGTGGAGGTGGCTCCGTCACAGAGAACACAATACATTTTTAACAAACAAAAATGATAAAATCCACCACAGTTCTCCAGAGAAACCAGCTCACCTGCTTTCTTCTTTGGGAAAGACACCAAGGACAGATCTGAGATGTAGCCACCACACCTTATTGTTAGTACAAGCAAAGAGACCCTCACCTCCAAAGGACACACAGGAGGACAGACTATCAGAAGTCTACATCTAGGGACCCTTGTACTGACATTGTGTTTGTTTTAAAGAAATCGGGATCAGGACATCTTGAAAGGACAAGTGAAATTTTTCTCCAGATGGGTTTTAGTAAAACTGTGCCTACTGCCTTGCCATTGTCGATCTTGCCTGCCAGACTGCAGCTCAGCTGGCTGTAGGCATTTAGGCAATTTCATTTTACTCTGCTTTTACACTGATGTATAATACCCCTCTTCCCCATTGTGTATAATAGTCCCTCTGTATCCTACATGTGAGATCTCTAACCATGTTAGACCAAGGAAAGGACTCAGCTTTACTAAAACAGGACTTCCAGTTTGACCTGGGGAAAGGGGTCCTTTAAAAATAAAACAAATAAATACATAAATATTCTGAATGCTTTGTACACCAACAGTCGGAACATGTAAAGTATTTAAAATGACAGACGGTGCTCCCTGCTATTTATATAAGATGTTCCAACCCCTGCTTCCTGTTGCTGCCAATGTGAGCAGTAGTGAATGCTGGACAATATTCTTCATAGACATCAGTGCATTAGATCGAGTTACTAGTGGCCTGTTGGTTTGTTCCCATTGACATGTTGTCACCCCCAGGCTGCCTATTTTGGTGGAGAGGGAGGACAGTTTGCCACAAGGGAGAATGTTGAGAGAGCTCAATGAGATGTATCAATGAGTGATTATGTTCCTAGTAGTTATATGGTTAATGAAGTGTCACACACACACACGTCAAGATGGGGAAACTGTCCCCAAAAAGTGGGTATGTTTGGGTGTAGCCAAAGGAAAGATGAGTATTAGAGAGGCACACATAGGTGGCTGGGTGCAGTATGGGGAAATGCATATGAGCAGCCAGATGTTTTGGGTTTTGTGTCATGCACAGAGGTAAGGGTCAGCTGAATATTTTGGAGCAGCTAGGCTTGGGGGGAGGGGAGGGATTATAGGGTAGGTGAGCCAGAGCAAGCGTTTCAGTCCTGGTCCATCTTGAAGAGGTATATGGTACAGGACACATCTTTATCTGAACGAGAAGCTTTAAGGGTTGAGAGGGGAGCAGAAGAGATCTTTAAAGACACTCTCTTCAGTGGCCTTCTCAAGGTTGACCCAAGTGCCTCCAATTTTTGATAAGATGTGCCCACTCCTCTCTCACCCACTTTGAGGATGTTTTAAATCAGGGGTTGGCAACCTTTCAGAAGTGGTGTACCCAGTCTTCATTTATTCACTCTAATTTAAGGTTTCATGTGCCAGTAATACATTTTAACATTTTTAGGTCTCTCTCTCTAAGTCTATAATATATAACTAAACTATTGTTGCATGTAAAGTAAATAAGGTTTTTAAAATATTTAAGAAGCTTCATTTAAAATTAAATTAAAATGCAGAGCCTCCCGGACCAATGGCTAGGACCTGGGCAGTGTGAGTGCCACTGAAAATCAGCTTGTGTGCCGCCTTTGGCACGCATGCCATAGGTTGCCTACCCCTGTTTTAAATGAACTCACTGATGTGAAAATTTGGCATGTGGATGGATCAGAGAAATAATGCACCTGTATGGCCACACTGGAGACAATGGGGTACATCAGGGATTCATTGCCATATAGATTCCAAGGCCATAAGGGACCACTGTGGTCATCTAGTCTGACCTCCTGCATAACACCATCCCTAGAACTTCCCCAAAATAGTTCCTAGAGCACGTCTGTTAGAAAAACATCCAATCTTGAGATAAAGTTAATTTAGCTCCCTCTGTCTAACAGTTATCAGCCTGTGTGAATCGATTATAATCTTCTCTCAAAATACTATAAAATGCTCTAGATCATTGCAGCAGAGTAGGTTGGCCTTAGACTTACCTTGAACAGAGACAAACAAAGGTCTGTGGAAACGCCTTGGTTAAAACCTCATTATTCTTTTATTACTATTGTTATTGTTAGGTTGTCATTTTTTTTTTTTTTTTTTTTTTTGGTCAGGGCAAGAAAATAAACCTTCTGGGTGATATTGCCATGTAAGGGCTTGTTAGCTGAGGAGGAATATTGTGGGGAACATAAGGGTAGTCTGAACTTGAAGAGACACTTTTTCAAGGTAGGGATTAATTAACCTTTTCATTGCTGTGTGTGCATACACCTGTGACAGGCAGAGTTTATGATTATATGTAGAAAAACAGCAGCAAATTAATTAAGTGACCAACATATTAAAATGACATTTGATCAAAACAATTAAACAGCAGGAAGAAAAAATACACACTGTGGAACAATTTTTAAAAGTAGGCTCTGCCATTGAAGCCAAAGGTACTCAACACTTCTAAAAATCAGGCTACATATAGAGGTGCTTAAATATGGACTTAAGAGCCCAATTTCAGGCACCCAATTTTGAAAATCTTGGTCTCTGGCTTTAACTGAGTGAAAAGAAATGGACACTAGATGGCAGGAGTAGCTAAAGAATAAGACAAGTGGGATTCTAGCCTAACCCTGAGAATAGTTTCCAAAAGACTTATGTCTTGGTTCAATAGATCATCTGTGAAATGGTAAACATAACTGAGACTCACCTGGCAGAATCACTTCTGCAGACTTTACAAATCACCAGAGTCACCAGCCAAGGCACAGGTGCATTCAATGAGTAAAATTAAAAGTATAAACAGGAAAACAAACACATATGTCCATGGCCACTGCACAGATGAGAGCTGGAAAGTAACTTATGGTTTCCTTCTGTCAATACTCATCATTTTACATAGGCTGAAGAGAGTGGATCAGGGCTGGCCTTACCATGAGGTGAACTGACGCAGCTGCCTCAGGTGCCAAACTGTGGGGGGAGGAGGGACGCCATTAGGAACCAGAGTGTAGAAAATTGTGTCTGCTGCTGGTGCATATGTATTCTCTATGCTCTAGATGCACAGATATGGTGGAGTGCTGTGCTGGAGGAAGGAGGGCACAAGAGACATAACAGGCAGGCAGGAGAAAAGGTGAGAGGAAATAAAAGAAAGCAGCAGGAGCTGCAGGGAGAGAGAGGAGGAAGAGCATCTTATGTACCTCTTTAGCACCCCCAGGAGCCTGGACTGATTAACACCAGCTTCTCAGGGAGCTTCCTGTTTCTTGCTGCTTCCCTGAACCCACTTGAGGAGAACTGGCAGTCAGCTGAAGTAGGAGCCAGTTAGGCCTTTAAGACGCTGATATCTTCCCTCGTTCAGGCCCTGTTACCAGCCTGCTTATTTGTCCCCTTCAACTGAGTGTTGAGAGCCACTATAGCTGGCACAAAACAGCAGTTATGAGTGAAAGAAGAAAACGCCCCTCTGGGGCAGCATTCAGAAAAAGAAAGAAAGCAAAGGAAACTTTTCTATCTAAGCAGGAAGGAGCTCTCCTGAGATACATAGACACAAATGTTCACGGTGAGCCTTCGGGCCCTAGTGAGGATGTGAGTGGTGAGGAGATGCCTGATCTTCCAGTTAGTCAGAGTGCAGGTGACCTGACAGCTACTGCAGCATCCATATCTCCATCTCAAATGGATGTAACCATGCACATTCCTGAAGAAAAGTGTAGATCAGAGAGGAGTGTGGTGGAGGCGCAAGAAACAGCTGCTGCTGAGTTTAGTTCCTTAAGTCTAGATCAGGGGTCTCAAATACACAGCCCGCGGGGTTCTTTCGTGCGGCCTGCCAAGCTCCCCAGAACCTCTGCCCGCACGCCCCCACGCCCTTCTGCCTACCCCGTGGCGCCGCGAGCCCCGCACCGCTCCCTGAAGCGGCTGGAACTATGTCCCTGCAGCGGGGGGGGAGGGGGAGTAGAGGTCTCTGTGCTTTCGCTTCAAGGCACTGCCCCCCGCAGCTGAACGGGGAACCACGGCCAATGGGAGCTTTGGGGGAGGTACCTGGAGGAACAAGAGCAGCACGTGGCGCCGTTCCCCCCCTCGGGACTCCGACTGCTTCCTGGAGCGGAGCAGACCAGAGTGGGGCCAGGGCAGGCAGGGAGCCTGCCCTGGCCACAGTGCGCGGTGCTGCCACCCCAGAACCGCTCTAGGTAAGCGGCACCAGGCCGGAGCCTGGACCCCAACCCCCTGTCCAGAGCCCCCTGCCACATCCCACACCCTCCTGCACCCCAACTCCCTGCCTTGAGCCCCCTGCCACACCCTGCACACCTCCTGCATCTCAACTCCCTGTCCTGAGCCCCCATCACACTCCGCACCCCTCCTGCACCCCAACCCCCTGTCCGGAGCCCCCTGCCACATCCCACACTCTCCCGCACCCCAACTCCCTGCCCTGAGCCTCCTGCCACTCCCTGCACCCCAACCCCCTGCTGCACCCCTCACCCCTCCTGTACCCCACACCCCAATTCCCTGCCCTGAGCCCCCTGCACACCTCCTGCACCTCAACTCCCTGCACCCCACACCCAAATTCCCTGCCCTGAGCCCCCTGCCGTACCCTGCACCCCTCCTGCACCTCAACTCCCTGTCTTGAGCCCCCATCACACCCTGAGCCCCTCCTGCACCCCCTGGGGGCAGGGAGGGGGCAGAGTTGGGGTGAGGACTTTGGGGAAGGGGTTGGAATGGGGGCAGGGAAGGGGCGGGAAGAGGCGGGGCAGGGGCAGACCTCATGGAAGGGGTGGAGTGGGGGCGGGGCTGGGGGCAGCAAGGGGTGGGTGGCAGTGATGCGGCCCTCAGGCCAATGCACTATTCCTCATGCAGCCCTCATGGTCATTTGAGTTTGAGACCCCTGGTCTAGATGATCCAGGACTGTGGACCCACATGAGCAGTAGCCTGAGGGACTTCCTTGTACTGCATGGGCCACAGCAAGTGAAAAACTTCATATTCCCCAAAGACAATGAAAATAGAAGTTTCCATCCAACACATTACTGGCATGAAATCCCCAATGGTGACAAAGTGGAAAGGCCATGGCTTATGTACTCAAAAACCCAGAATGCTGCATACTGTTTTTGTTGCAAACTCTTCCAGTCTAATGTTCCAGCCACATTGGATTCTACAGGAACAAAGGACTGGAAAAATCTGGCTAGAAATCTGGCATGCCATGAGAAGGCAGCAAATCACCAGAGAGCATTCCATAGGTGGAAGGAGCTTGAGATGAGACTAAGGTTAAAGGCCACCATAGATGATCAGCATCAAGAGAAGATTGCATCAGAGTCTTTTTACTGGCAAAATGTTCTGAAAAGGCTCATTGCCGTTTTGAGAATGCTTGCTACCCAAAACCTAGCACTGGGTGGCACTTCAGATCTACCTTGGAAAAACAATTCAAAATTAGATCATACAGTTACTGGCAACAAAAGTCAAACAGAAGATTGTGGCAGATCTGAAGTCAGCAAGATATTACTCTGTTATTCTGAACTGCACACCTAACATCAGCCATACGGAACAAATGACTTTAATGGTGCGTTTTGTAACAACAACAGAACCTAGTGAAAATGGTGACTGTCGGAGAGCATTTTCTAGAATGTATTGACATTGATGATACTACAGGAGCAGGTATGACAAATGTGCTTCTTAAAAAGCTGGATGATATGGGAATTGCGATAGCTGACATGAGAGGTCAGGGCTACGATAATGGTGCCAACATGAGAGGAAAGAACAGAGGAGTGCAGACACGGATCCGAGAGGTAAACCCTCGAGCTTTTTTTGTCCCATGCAGTTCTCATTCATTGAACGTGGTGGTCAGTGATGCAGCATCAGCTTCTAGTGAGGCTGCTGAATTTTTTAATGCAATTCAAAGCATCTATGCATTTTTCTCTGCATCAACTCATCGATGGCAAATTTTGAAGCAACATCTGGGAACATCCTCTCTGACACTGAAATCACTGAGTGCCACATGATGGGAAAGTCGAGTGGAGGCGATAAAGCCTATCAAACACCAAATTGGGAAGATAGATGATGCCATAGTTGCCATTATGCAGGATAATGCTATGACAGGAACTGTTCGTGGGAGAACAGTGGCAGAGGGAAATGGAATCACCAGAAACATACATAACTTCAAATTTCTGTGTGGCTTAGTGTTGTGGCATGACATACTGTTTGAAATAAATGTTGTAAGCAAGAGACTCCAAGGTGTTGACCTTAATATATCTGGAGCAATGGAACAACTGGACAAAGCAAAGTCATACCTACAGTCTTACCGGTGAGATGAGGGATTTCAAAATGTTCTGAAGAATGCACAGAAGTTGGCAGAGGAACTTCACACTGAAGCTATTTTCCCACCCATTCAAGAATACAAGAGTCACCGAAGAAGACATTTTCCTTACAAGGAACGGGATAATCCCATAAGAGACCCCAAACAACAATTCAAAGTTGAATTCTTTAACCAGGTGCTAGATATTATATTTGGGATGTTGTATGATATTCCAAAACTCCTTACTATACCTGAAGAAGACCTACACCAGCAATGCACAATATTGATGCGAGTGATTTAGGTGATGAACTGAAAGCCCTTTCAAGATACATTTCAGCAGGATCAACTCCAAAGGCTGTTCTGGAATATATATGCACAAATAAGATGACCACCCTCTTTCCAAATGCTTTTCTTGCTCTGCGCATACTTCTAACACTTCCTGCAACAGTTGCCAGTGGAGAACGCAGCTTCTCCAAGCTGAAGTTAATAAAAACACATCTACTCTCCACAATGACACAGGAGAGGCTGGTCGGCCTTGCAACTATCTCAATAGAGCATGAGCTGGCCCAGACTGTGGACCTTCAGGAAGCAGTTCAAATCTTTGCAACCAAGAAGGCACGGAACGCACCACTTTGATTATTCAAACAGATAAAAATGCCAGTGTTTACTATGCAGACAAGAAAAGTTACATTTGCTGTTCAGGCGTTTGAAAGTTAAGTGTTACTTAAAAATTTTGAACAAGGCATTTTAAGTTGTTAGTTCTCCTTTATTGGGGTAGGTAGCATAGCAGTACCATGAGAGGAGTAGAACAGGAAGAAGGCAGAATTGAGACCTTTCAAAGTTTTGGCCCAAGCGAGGGGACATGAGGGTGTCATTTGAGCTCCCCGCCTCAGGTGCCAAAATGTTGTGGGCCGGCCCTGGGGTGGATTTATCTTTCAATGGATAATGTTCATGTTTATTTCCAAGTTTTTGGGTTTTTTAAATACACCACTACCTCGATATAACGCCACCCGATATAATACGAATTTGGATATAACGCGGTAAAGCAGTGCTCTGGGGGGGTGGGGCTGCGCACTCTGGTGGATCAAAGCAAGTTCAATATAACGCGGTTTCACCTATAATGCGGTACGATTTTTTGACTCCCGAGGACAGCATTATATCGAGGTAGCGGTGTAGTTTATATCTACATAAAGTGCAGTTCTACTATGAAAAGTGACTTTGCTATCATGAGGCCCCATATTTTTTGGGTCACTAGTGACTCCAGATCAAATGTATTCAGTTTGCAGGTAAAGAAATGGGTGAAGGGGTGATTCTAATTGTCACCACTACATATTCATCCTGCGGTCTGAGAGTCAAGTTGGGTTCTGTCCTTGTGCACCTTCACCAGCAACCCTGATCTAGTTTGACGTGAACAATAGGTGCAGTTTTGGTGCAATAGAAGTCCTAAGGAAAAGGACCATGTCTATGGGGATTGCCATTCAAGTCGTCTTTCACCAGCCAAGACCATGAGCTCTCCACCTGACAACCCCAAGAGGGGAGGAAGCTTTGATCGGACCTGTGTCTAAAAACACCTTGGAGCACACACAGAATACTAAAACTTAAAACAACTTGACACCCAGCAGTGTCCTTCTGCCAAAAATACAAGCCAAAGATCCACCATGGTGGCCAGAGCTGTCCACATGAATGACTGCCCCTCTAGATGGCTCCCAGACAGCATAAGAACATAAGAACGACCATACTGGGTCAGACCATAGGTCCATCTAGCCAAGTATCCTGTCTTCCGACAGTGGCCAATGCCAGGTGCCCCATAGGGAATGAACAGAACAGGTAATCATCAAGTGATCCATTCCCTGTCGCTCATTCCAAGCCTCTGGCAAACAGAGGTTGCGGACACCATTCCTGCCCATCCGGGCTAATAGCCATTGATGGACCTATCCTCCATGAATTTATCTAGTACTTTTTTGAACCCTGTTATAGTCTTGGCCTTCACAACATCCTCGGGCAAAGAGTTCCACTGGTTGACTGAGCGTTGTGTGAAGAAATACTTCCTTTTGTTTGTTTTAAACCTGTTGCCTGCTGCTATTTGTAGAGTCAACCTGTAGAGACACTACTGTTACTACAGCGGAGGAGACCCAGAGAGAATATTAACTTCATATTGGAATTCCATGGAAATCTGGCTGGTGTGCCGGGAATGGTTCCAAGGAAAGCAACTAGTCTGATCCATTGTCCCCTCTATCCTGACCCCAGCGAAGCCCCTTCTGCACAGAGCCCCAGCAAAGTGGTAGCTATGGGTTCTCGGGGAGGAGATGGATGGTGCCACACGAGTGAGACTCTTCCCCACATTCTACATTTCAAATAGGAGTTTCTCCAGAGTAGAGTTACTATCTCCCCTCCACCCCCTCCCCAATAAGTGGAAGGGCCAATTGGTTAATTAATCCCAATGTAAAGGTTAGTGTTATTACAAAATTAAGTAAGGGCAACTGACATGATTTATTTAAAGTTATAATTCTGCATAGGGGTTAGGAAATTCAGAATGGGGAATGAGGAGACATTTTAAGTGTGGGTGGAGGCTCTGTAAAGGATCAGAACAATACTGGCTCAGATTAATGGACCATCTAGCCCAGCATCCTGTCTTCTGACAGTGGACAGTGTCAGATGCTTCAAAGGGAATGAATAAAACAGGAAGATTATTGAGTGATCTACCCCCAGCCTCCACTCCCAGATTACAGCCATCAGAGGTTTAGGAACACCCAGGCCACGAGGTGGAGTCCCTGACTATTTTGGCTAATAGCTACAGAGGGATCTGTCCTCCAGGAACGTATCTAATTCCTTTTTTAACTCAGTTATACTTTTAGCCTTCAGAACATCCCCTGGCAATGAGTTCCACGGGTTCACTGTGCATTGTGTGAAGAAGTAGTTCCTTATGTTTGTTTTAAACCTGCTACCTATTAATTTCATTGGGGACCCCTGGTTCCTGTGTTATGTGAGGGGTAAATAACACTTCTCTAATCATTTTCGCCATACTATTCTTGATATTATAGACCTCTATCATATCTCCCCTCAGTCGTCTCTTTTCTAAACTAAATAATCCCAGCCTTTTTAATCTCTCCTCATATGGAAGCTGTTCTATACCCCTAATAATGTTTGTTGCCCTTCTCTGTATCTTTTCCAATTCGAATACATCTTTTGAGATGGTGCGACCAAAACTGCATGCAGTATTCAAAGTGTGGGTGTACCATGGATTTATACCGTGGCATTATGATATTTTCTGTTTTAGCTAGCCCTTCCCTGATGGTTCCTAATATTCTGTTATCTTTTTTGACTGTCATTGCACACTGAGCAGATGTTTTCAAGGAATTATTCACAATGACCTCAAGATCTCTTTCTTGAGTGGTAACAGCTAATTTAGACCCCATTATTTTGTATGTATAGTTGGGGTTATTTTTTCCAATGTGTATTACTTTGCATTTATCAACACTGAATTTCATCTGCCATTTTGCTGCCCAGTCACCCAGCTTTATGAGATCCCTTTGTAACTCTTCCCAATCATCTTTGGACTTAACTATCCAGAGTAATTCTGTATCATGTATAAACGTTGTCACCTCAATGTTTACTGCCCTTTCCTAGATCATTTTTGAATATGTTGAACAGCACAGGTTCAGTACAGTGAAAACTGCCTATTTATTCCTATCCTTTGTTTCCTATCTTTTAACCAGTTACTGATCCATGAAAGGACCTTCCCTCTTATGTCATGATTCCCTACTCTGCCTAAGGGCCTTTGGTGTGGGACACTGTCAAAGGTGTTCTAAAAGTCCATGTGCACTATATCCACTGGATCTCCCTTATCCACATGCTTGTTGACACACTCAAAGATTTCTAATAGAGTGTTGAGCCATGATTTCCCTTTACAAAAGCCATGTTGACTCTTCCCCTGCATATAATGCTCATCTATGTGTCTGATAATTCTGTTCTTTACTATAGTTTCAACCTATTTGCCTGGTACTAAAGCTAGGTTTACTGGTCTGCATTGCCAGGATCACCTGTGGAGCCTTTTTTTAAAAATGGCATTTCATTAGTTATCCTGCAGTCAGCTGGTACAGAGGCTGATTTAAGTTATAGGTTACATACCAGTTTGTAGTTCTGCAATTTCATATTTGAGTTCCTTCAGAATTAGTGAATATCATCTAGTCCTGATGACTTACTGCTGTTCAATTTATCAATTTGTTCCAAAACCTCCTCTTATTGACACCTCAATCTGGGACAGTTCCTCAGATTTATCACCTAACAAGAATGGCTCAGGGATGGGAAGCTCCCTCACATCCTCTGCAAAAAATTCATTTAGCTTCTCTGCAATGGTCTTGTCTTCTTTGAGCACGCCTTTAGCACCATGATTATCCAGTGACCTCATTGATTGTTTGGCAGATTTCCTGCTTCTGCTTTACTTTTAAAAAAATTGCTGTTAGTTTTTGTGTCTTTTGCTGGTTGCTTTTCAAATTATTTTTTGGCCTGCCTAATTATACTTTCGCATTTTGAGTTGCCGGAGGTTATGCTCCTTTCTATTTTCCTCAGTAAGATTTGACTTCCAATTTTTAAAGGACACCTTTTTGCCACTAACCATCTCTTTTACTCTGCTGTTTAGCCATGGTGGCATTTTTTTGGTACTCATTACTGATTTTTTTATTTGGGGTATACATTTAGTTTAAGCCTCTATTGTAGTGTTTTCAAATAGTTTCCATGAAGCTTTTGTGACTGTTCCTTTTAATTTCCATTTAACTAACTTCCTCATTTTTGTGTAGTTCCCTTTTTTGAAGTTAAATGCTACTGTGGTGGATTCCTTTGGTATTTCCCCCCCACCCCAAAAAATGTTACATCTAATTACATTATGCTCTCTATTACCGAGCAGTTCAGCTTTATTCATCTCTTGGACCAGATCCTGAGCTCCACTTAGGACTAAATCAAGAAATCTCCCCTTGTGGATTCCAGGACTAGCTGCTCCAAGAAGCAGTCATTAATGGTGTCTAGAAACTTTATCTCTGCATCCCATTCTGAGGTGACGTGTACCCAGTCAATAGAGAGATACCTGAAATTCCTCATTATTATTGGGTTTTTGTAGCCTCTCTAATCTCCCTGACAATTTCACAGTCACCATCACAGACAGCTGGTCGGTAGCATATTTCTTTTGGTATACAGTTATTATTTGAGCATGGAATTTCTATCCCTACAGATTGTTTAGCACAGTTTGGTTCATTTAAGATTTTTACTATAGTTGACTCTATGCTTTCTTTCACGTATAGTGCCCCTCTCCCACCAGCTCAACCTACTCTCTCATTCCTATATATTTTGTACCCTTGTAATACTGTCTCATTGATGATCATTGTTCCACCAAGTTTGTTTTGCCTATTAAATCAACATCCTCATTTAATAACACTCACTCAAGTTCACCCATCTTAGTATTTAGACTTCTAGCTTTTGTATACAAGCATTTACAAAATTTGTCAATATTTAGATGTTTGCTTTCATGTGATATATTTGAATAGAACTTTTTTCACTTGACCTGTTTCTCTTCAGTTCCTACATGTACTTTATCAACTTCTATCCCCTCCTCTTTACTAGAATACAGCGTATTCCCTTTAATAAATACCTAATTGAGGTCTCTGTCCAAACCATGTACTCCTCCACTCCTGTTGGCTTTCCCCCAGCCCTGAGTTTAAAAACTCCTCAACCATCGTGTTAATTTTACATGCCAGCAATCTGGTTGTGTTTTGGTTTAGGTGGAGCCCATTCTTTCTGTACAGGCTCCTCCTTTCCCAGAGGGTTCCCAGTTCCTAATAAACCTAAATCCCTCCTTCCAACACCATTGTCTCATCCACGCATTGAGACCCTGCAGTTTTACCTGTCTAACTAGCCTTGGGGGTGGAACTGGAAGCATTTCAGAGAATGCTATCAATACCATGGAGGTCCCAGACTTTAATCTCTTACTTAGCAGCCTAAATTTGGCCTCCAGGACATTTCTCCTACCCTTCCCTATGTTATTAGTATCTACATGTACCACGAGCACTCGCTTCTCCCCAGCACGGCAAATAAGTCTGTCTAAATGTCTCACAAGATCCGTAACCTTTGCACCTGCCAGGCAATTGACCACACAGTTCTCCTGGTCATCACAAACCTAACTATCTATAGTTCTAATAATACAATCCCCCATTGCTATTATCTGCCTCTTCCTAATAACTGGGGTTCCCTCCCTCAGAAGGGTATTCTCAGATGATACCATGACATCATCTGGAAGGAGGGTCCCAACTATGAGATCATTTCCCTCCACTCTAGCTTAATGTTCTTCTTCCCTGAAACTTTCATCCTCCTTAACAGCACAGAGACTGTCAGACTGGGGTGTGTGTGTGTGTGTGTAGGACTGCTCTGCTGCCTCTCTGAAAATCTCCTTTATGTACCTCTCTGTCTCTCTTAGCTCCTCCAGTTAGTCACTCTGCTCTCAAGATTACATGCTGCATTCACTGCAATAAAGTGGATAGCCCCCACTCTGCTGCTGAATGTCTGCCTGCATTCTTTTTACTCCTGCGGTGGGGGGTCTATATTTGGAAGGTTATCGGCCTAAATTCAATCAGAGTATGTTTGTTAGGTGTATCTGCCTCTCATGCTCCCTCTCTAAACTCCCTCGCAGAACTCCTGTTTGTTGCTGTTCTGGTCATTTTTTTAAACTCCTGTATTCCCTGAGTTAGTCCCTCCCCCTTATCAAGGATCCTGAAGGGATTAGGGATCAAAGGATGGCAAGCTAGATAGTAAACTCTCAGCCTAGCCTAACTCATCACATGGCCCCCAAAACAGACCACTCTATAAACTTCAATCAAGCAAGAACACAGCACACAAACAAACCTGGTCTATAGTCTCTTTCAGTTTTATGAACATTCATTACAAAGAGACCACAGTGTCTTCATAGATAATTCTGCTGCCAGCTTCACATTCTAAGCACTATAGTTAGCTTCCCTGTAACTTTGGCTAGTGAAATTGGCAAGGGCTGAAATTTGCCAAGGAGAAAAATGCCAGAAACTTTCTTCCACATGTGAAGAAAACTTGTCAAACTGTTGTTTGTGTTACAGAATATTAAAATAATTACCCTGGTTTGGAAATTTGATGCAAGTCTACCTCCTTGTGTTTCTCTAAATCAAAAATCCCCTTTCAATCTCACCATATAGTTAAGTAGCCTTGAAAATTCATAAACTAAATTTAAAGAAAACAGGTTGTGATTTAACAATTCCATTTAATTGTAAATGTTTAAACTATGTGTGTGAAGGGTTTGCTCTCAGGTGGTTGGTGGGTAAGAGACTGCTTTTTATATTGCCCGGCTCCAGTCACCTCACCCAGGTGACAAAGATTAATAGGGTATATTTGTCACATGATGGGGTCAGCATCCATGAGCTAGAATCATGGATTTAAATCCTGCTATGCTGAATACCCCAGCTTCCACTGAAAGTAATGAGGTCTGAAAGTGCTCAGCACATCTGAAAATCAGGTCAACTTCAATAGATGGGTGTATAAAATTATACATCTGAGTTTGAAAATATAGACCATAATCTAATTGAGCCTTAGTTTCTCCACCTGTAAAATGGACTTAACACCTCAGAGGACTTGTGGCCATTAAATAGTTAATGTTTATAAAGTTTGTGAATCTTAAACCTCTTCAGAATGTACACAAAACTTCCAGTGACTCCAGAAACTCAGCATATTTTGCCAATTGTCCCTTGCAAAACTTTTCCAGAAGTTGGCAACAATTCAGAGACCCCAGCACAAGTAGCTGGTCTCTCCTTCTCCTGCAGCACAAGGTTAGTAGAATGGAAAGAGATCTTAAAGTGTGCGCCCCGCCTGCATACACATTTTTTATATACACTAAGTTAAGTGTAGGGTTAATGCCAAAGGATCAGCTGTTTATCTGCCACACTGACCCACTTCAGTGCTGTGATCATGGGAGAGGAGTTCTGCCCACGCCTGTCCCTGGCGCTGCTACTGCCTGGAGCCACTTCTAGTGCCTGAGATGGGCCTAGCCCTGCCCAGACTCATTCAATGATAGGCAGCAGCAGCAGCCGGGGTTAATGCTAAAGTAGGGTTACCATACGTCCGGATTTTCCCGGACATGTCCGGCTTTTGGGGGCTCAAATCCCCGTCCGGGGGGAAATCCCCAAAAGCCAGGCATGTCCGGGAAAATCGGGAGGGCTCGGCCGGGGCCTCTTTGTCTGGGGCCGGGGTCGCGGGGCCGGGGGCATGGTGCCGGGCCGGGCGCGCGGTGCCGGGCCGGGGGCCAGGCCGGGCCAGGGTCGCAGTGCCGGGCCGGGCTGGGCGCGGGGCCGGGCGGGGAGCCGGGGGCATGGTGCCGGGCCGGGGTCCGGGCCCGCGGTGCCGGGAGCCGGTCCGGGGTCGGGGAGCCGGTCCGGGCCCGCGGGGTCGGGGAGCCGGTCCGGGCCCGCGGGGTCGGGGAGCCGGTCCGGGCCCGCGGGGTCGGGGAGCCGGTCCGGGCCCGCGGGGCCGGGCGCCGGGCCAGCGGGGCCGGGAGCCGGGGTTACGGGGCCGGGAGTGATCGGCCGGGGCCGGCACCCCAGGGCCCGAGCCGACCCAGGCTGGCGCCGCCGGGGGCCAGCCTGGGCCGCGCCTCCTCCCCCCACACACCCCTTACCCGCTACAGGCTTCCTGCGACTCAAATGTTCGCAGGAAGCAGGGGAGGGGGCGGAGACTTTGGGAGGGGGCGAAGTTGGGGGCGGGGCCAGGGCCCCGGGGAGTGTCCTCCATTTGGAGGCACAAAATATGGTAACCCTAGCTAAAGGCTCTTTTCAAATCCTCTCAAACGTGCGATGAAGGATTTTGCTGCGTGCGTCAGATCGCTCCGCTTCCCCCGGGCTTCATCTCCCCCCCCCCGTTGCGCCACGCCCCGGCCGGGGCGCTCTGAGCGCTCCCGTCCCGAGTCCCGCCCCCGGGCAGAGACAGAACCAAGCGCGAGTGATAACGGGGGGTTCCAGCCTCAGCCACAGGTCAGCGCTGGCTCTCGGGGCGGGGCCAACTCTCCGCCCCCCTGGGCTCCGGGCCACGCCCCGTCTGCCACGCGCCCCGGCGCAGGGCGGGGTCACGGCACAGGAGCTGCTGTCGCGTTGCTCTCAGTCTCCACCCGCCCAATCCGAGCCGGGACTGAGATCACGTGACGGAATCTTGTTACCTGCGACATCGCTTCGCTTTCGCTTGTGGCGGGACCCGAGCTCCGCTGCTGCCGCCGCCGCGATGAAGTGTGGGGGGCTGACGGGTGTCCAGCCGGCTACCGCAGAAACGCAGCAGGTTGTCGATGAGGTGAGGGCGTGTGGCCGGGTTAGGCGGGGTTGTAACATGTGCGGGTTTCCCCGGACACGTCGGGCGTTTCGGTCTTTACATAGCAGGGGTGGGGATTTACAAATGTCCGGGATTTCCCCCTCCACGGCTATGTAAAGACCGAAAAGCAGCTAACAGCGGGGCCGGGCCGTTGGTTGGGGTTTCTTTGGCAGCCAAAGCCCCTCCCTACTCCCCCCCCCCCTACAGCCTCACATGCGAGCAGCGCTGGTGGGTTGCGGCGCTGGAAGGGGCAGCCAAACCCCCTCCCCCGCTTCCCCCATCACCGGCAGTGCTGGGGGGGCAGTGGGGATGGCAGCCAAAGCTCCTGCCCCGCTTCCCCCCTCCCCTGAAGCTTCAGATCTCCGGCGGAGCGGGGCTGATAGCGGCTTCCAAAGCCGCTCCCCTCCTCTGTAGCCTCAGATGCCGGCAGCACTGGGGGGGCTGGCAGCCAAAGCCACTCCCGCGCTTCCCCTGCAGCCTCAGATCTCCGGTAGCGCTGGGGGGGCTGGGCGCTCCGTGGGGCACAGAGCCAGACATGCTGCTCTAAGCTGAAGGTAAGGGAGCTGGAGAGTTCTCCCTTTGAGAAGGGGCATAGGATCCCGGGGGAAGTGAGTTGCTTGTCTGTATGTTCTAAATAATAGCTGCTATTCCCTTAGCAAAATCCTCTCTAAGTTTCCTTTCTATTTTTGCCTCATTTACTCCAGTTTATAGGTCTATAAAGCCTATATTATCTATTCATGTTAATCTGTCTCTCTGTGACCGTGTTAAATATGTAACTTATTTTACTAGAAAAATAGCTGGAGAGATAATAGTAAGACTATATCACCCAACATTCTAAAGAGGATCTGTCCTTTACACTTTGTGAATAGGAAAAACAAAACTTGTCTTTGAATTTTATTAACCAAGGTAATTGCTTTTAACACATCAGGAAGAAAGGCAATGACTTTAAGACCTGTTTGTATAATAATGGAAATATTATAGTTTCTCACTGGCTAACTGTTAGAACATCATTTCTTTTGTTTACAGCCACTGGCAGTAGCTATATAATCCTTTACCCACAATGGTGTTCTGTAACATTTGCCATGGCTAATGTCTAAATTCTTGCCAAGGTTTTCATCATATCCACAGAACAGAGATTACATTAATGTAAATGCTAGCTTCAATTCATACTAGTGCTTGTAAAAACTGCTTCATCAAAGCACTTAGTTCAATTTTGCAATAAATATCAGAATCCAATAAAGACTATTAAATCTGACTCATTGCCTACATATGTATTATATTTGGAGATGCAGTCAGCTATTATTCAACAGTGATACAAACTGTGGTGAATATAAGACCTGGCCTATAAAACTTACTCATAAAAACTCACTGCAAGTCATGCATTAGGAGAAGAATTAAGTGCAAGTCTGAAAATGGCCAATATTTTATATTTGAAGATTCAAGTTCTTTGATCTGGCAGGAAGGTGAATATAAATCCAGAAGAAAATGAAAACATTTAAAGTGCTTAGCTTTTGGAGATCTTCTTGGAGCTTTCTCTATTGACGAAGATTTCAGAAAACTTTTTTAAGTTACTTCTATTCTGCTTTTATTTACTGAAAGATCCCCTTTTCTATGAATATTTATCAAGGTTTTTATTACAATGATGGAGAATGACTATTTTTTGTTTATGGGAGTGTAGCAGTAATTTTAAAATGTGACTCCCAAACTCTTGAGGACAAGTGCTGTGGCTGGACATGCAACTCAAGTCACTGAGGTCAGGGGACAGGTAGGGAGTGGGATCCTAGGGGGGCAGTTAAGGTGGGGGGGTCTCAGGAGGGGGCAGTCGGGGACAAGGAGAAGAGAGGCTTAGATGGGGGGTAGAGTCCTGGGGGGCGGTTAGGGGAAGGGGTCCCGGAAGGGGGTGATCAGGGGACAAGGAGCAGGGGGGTTGGATGGATTGTGGGTTCTGTGGGGGGCAGTCAGGGGGCGGGAAGTGGGAGGGAGTGGCTAGGGGGCGGGGCTACCCCCCATGGAGTGTCCTCTTTTTTGAAAGTTCAAATATGGTAACCCTAGGTTAGGGAGCTGCTAATCTGGGGAGGAGGCCTTTGGCCCGAGAGTGCCTGTTTGAGGGGTGGCGTGACCATATTTCCCTTCCTTATGCTGAATATGAGACACCTGGTAAAATTACTCATTTTCAAGTGAGTTCAGCGGCAGTCGATCAGTACAAACATTCAGATTAACATCAAGTTGACTGAGCCTATGTTAAAAAGACAGTGAGAGGGAGAGCACGTAAAGGGCTGAGAGGTGGGCAGTAGAGGTGATACGTAACTGGCCACCAGCTGGCACCTGCCCGCACTCACCAGCCATCACAGCTCATGGCGCATAGCCAGTGCCGGCCAGAAGTAGGATGAGGGGGCTGGGCCCTGCTGGCTCCCCAGAGCTGCCCGCACAGCTCTTACCATGGCTGGGCAGCGGCTCCGAGGCCCCCATACCACTCCGAGAGCCGTGCGGGTAGCTGTGGGGAGCCCACGCGGAGTCATGGACCTTCCACCTCCACGGCCCAGTGGGGATCCTGGGGGACAGGGACACAGACCTGGGGCTGGTGTAGGATCCACGCGCAACTGCCCCAGCTCCCCAGCCAGGCTCCATGTTGGCCTGGCTGGGGAGTGGGGCCTCAGGGGGGAAGAGGAAGGGAAGGGGGCAGAGTCTGCCCTGGCAAAAATTGGATGGGCCAGGCCTATCCACTTTCAAAAAGTGGGAGGGCTATGGCCCCCCCGACCCCTCTGATTCTGGGGTCCCTGGACCTGTATAAAGTCCCAAGGGCAGACCAGAAACCAGATTGGAATTTAGACTCCCCCTTGCTCCAGGGGAAAAGTTATCTCTGCCAGCTCTGTATCTGGAACAAATTACAGTAGAACCTCGTTTATCTGATCTAATTGGGACTGGGGCCAGATCAGATAATCCAAAATTCAGCTAATCAGGAGAATAGGCAAAGAGCTTTTTATCCATTATTTTAAAATGTGAAGTTGCTTTTAAACTAGCTGACCTTGCCCGGAAAAGCATTAAAACATACATACCCCCCTATTAGAATCATGGAATCGTTGGACTGGAAGGGACCTCGAAAGGTCATCTAGTCTGGTCCCCTGCACTCCTGGCAGGACTAGACCATCCCTGACAGTGTTTGTCTAACCTGCTCTTAAAAATCTCCAATGACAGAGATTCCACAACATCCCTAGGCAGTTTATTCCAGTGCTTAACCACCCTGACAGAAAGTTTTTCCTAATGTCCAACCTAAACTGCCTTAGCTGCACTTTAAGCCCATTGCTTCTTGTCCTATTCCCAGAGGTTAACGAAAACAATTTACCTCCATCCTCCTTGTAACAACAATCTTTTATGTACCTGAAAACTGTTATGTTCCCCTTCGGTTGTCTCTTCTCCAGACTAAACAAACCCAATTTTTTCAATCTTCCCTCATAGGTCATGTTTTCTAGACCTTTAATCGTTTTATGTTGCTCTTCTCTGGACTTTCTCCAGTTTGTCCACATCTTTCCTGTAATGTGGTGCCCAGGATGGGACACAATACTTCATTTGAGGCCTAATCAGCATGGAGTAGAGCAGAAGAATTACTTCTTGTGTCTTGCTGACAACACTCCTGCTAATACATCCCAGAATGATGTTCGCTTTTTTTGTACTCTCCCAAACGTGATTCTGACTGGCCAGCCTCAAACTTTTCAAGCTACAAGAGGATGTGCAGCAGGTGGAATTATAGAAATGTAGGGCTCAAAGGGACCTTGAGAAGTCAAGTCCAGCCCCCTGTGCTGTGGCAGGACCAAGTAAACCTAGACCATCCCTGACAGGTGTTTGTCCGTCTTGTTTTACAGCTTCCAATAATGGGATTCCACATCCTCCCTTGGAAGCCTATTCCAGAGTTTAACCACCCGTATAGTTAGAAATTATTTCCTATTATCTAACCTAAATCTTCCTTGCTGGAGATTAAGCCCATTACTTCTTGTCCTACCTTCAGTGGACATGGATAACAATTGATCACAGTCCTCTTTAAAACAGCCATCAACATACTGGAAGGCTGTTATCGGGTCCCTCCTCAGTCGTCTTTTCTCAAGACTATACACATCCAGTTATTTGAACCTTTCCTCACAGGTCAGCTTTTCTAAACCTTTTATCATTTTTGTTGCTCTCCTCTGGACTTTTTCCAGTTTATCCACATCTTTCCTAAATTGTGGTGCCCAGAATTGGACACAGGACTCCAGCTGGGACCACACCAGTGCTGAGTAGAGCGGGACAATTACCTCCTGTGTCTTCCATACAACGCTCCTGTTAATACACCCCAGAATGATATTAGCCTTTTTTGCAGCTGCATCATATTGATGACATATTCAGTTTGTGGTCCACTATAAATCCCAGAACCTTTTCAGCAGTTCAACCACCTAGACAGTTATTTCCATTTTGTAGTTGTGCATTTGATTTTTCCTTCTTAAGTGAAGTACTTTGCACTTGTCTTTATTGAATTTCATCTTGTTGAATTCAGACCAATTCTCTGATTTGTCAAGGTCATTTTGAATTTTAAACCTGTCCTCCAAAATGCTTGCAGCCCCTCCCATCTTGGTGTCATCTGCAGATTTTATAAGCCTATTCTCTACTCCATTATCCAAGTCCTTAATGAAAATATTGATTAGTACCAGACCCAGGAATGACCCCTGCAAGTCCCCACTGGATGTGCTCTCCCAATTTGACAGCAATCCATTGATAACTATCATTTGAATACCAGTTGTTCACCCACCTTATAGTAATTTCATCCAGACCACATTCGCTAGTTTTCTTATGACAATGTCATGCAGAACTGTGTCAAAAGCCTTACTAAAATCAAGTTATATCACGTCTACTGTTCTCCCCCTCCCCCATCCATTTGGTCAGCAATCCAATCAAAGAAGGAAATTAAGTTGGTTTGGCAGGATTTGTTCTTGATAAATCCTGCTGACTATTTTTTACAACCCTATTATCCTCCAGATGCTTACAAACTGATTGTTTAATAATTTGCTTCAGTATCTTTCCAAATATTGAAGTTAGGCTGATTGGTGTATAATTCCCCGGGTCCTCCTTGTCCCTCCCACTTTTAAGATAGGTACTTTATTTGCCCTTATCCAATCTTCTGGGATCTCACCTGTCCTCCAGGAGTTCTCAAAGATAATTGCTAACAAGATTGCTTCAGCTAGTTCCTTAAGTACCCTAGGATGAATTTCATCTGCTCTGCTTGCATACATCTAACATATCTAAATATTCTTCAATCTGTTCTTTCCCTAGTTTGACTTGCATTCCTTCCCCCTGGTTGTCAATAATTGTGTTTGAGTATCTGGTCATCGTTAACCTTTTTAGTGAAGACTGAAGCAAAATAGGCATTAAGCACCTCAGCTTTCTTGATGCCATCAGTTCTTAGCTCTCCTTCCCCACTAAGAAGACGACCTACACTTTCCTTCTTCTTTCTCTTACTCCTGATGTATTTAAGTAACCTCTTCGTATTGCCTTTTATGTCCCTTGCTAGGTGTAACTCATTTTGTGCCTTAGCCTTTCTGATTTTGGTCCCTACACACTTGTGCTGTTCTTAATAGGAGCATTGCCAGCAAATTGAGGGAAGTGATTATTTCCCTCTATTCAGCACTGGTGAGGCCACATCTGGAGTATTGCGTCCAGATTTGGGCCCCCAACTACAGAAAGGATGTGGACAAATTGGAGAGTTCAGAGAGGGCAATGAAAATGATCAGGGGGCTGGGGCACATGAGTTACGAGGAGAGGCTGAGGGACCTGGGCTTGTTTAGTTTGCAGAAGAGAATAATAAGGGAGAGATTTGATAGCAACATTCAACTACCTGAAGTGGGGTTCCAAAGAGGATGGAGCTCAGCTGTTCTCAATGGTGGCAGATGACAGAACAAGGAGCAATAGTCACAAGTTGCAGTGGGGGAGGTCCAGGTTGGATATTAGGAAACACTATTTCACTAGGGGTGGTGGTGAAGCACTGGAATGGGTTACCTAGGGAGGTGATGGAATCTCCATCCTTAGAGGTTTTTAAGGTCAGGTTTGACAAAGCTCTGGCTGGGATCATTTAGTTGGTGTTGGTCCTGCTTTGAGCAGGGGGTTGGACTAGATGACCTCCTGAGTTCTCTTCCAACCCATATCTTCTATGATTCTATAACTGCTGGCTCTTTTGAACTGATTTTTTTCCCTTAGATATTCTTCCCATCAGACCTTAACTAACAGTTCTCTGAGTTTTAGTCTGCTTTTTTGAAGTCCATTATCCTTATTTTGCTGCTCTCACTCCTTTCTTTCCTTAGAATCATGAAATCCATCTTTTCATGATCACTGTCACTCAAATTGCCTTTCACCTTCAGATTCGCAACCAATTCCTTCCTGTTGTTCAGAATCAGGTCTGAAATGGCTGTGCCCTGTTACTTCCTCCACTTTCTGGAACAAAAACTTGTCCTGAATACATACAAAGAACTTATTGGAGATTTTGTGTTTTGCTGTATTACTTTACCAACAGATGTCTGTAGTTAAAGTCCCCCATTACTACCAGATCCTGTGTTTTGCATATTTTTGTTATGCCTCATCCACCTCCTCTTCCTGATTTGGTGGTCTATAGTAGCATCCCCCCCCCCCCCCCACACACACACACCATGACATGAACCCTATTTGTTTAACCCTTTTGATTTTACCCAGAGACTCTCAACTGGTCTGCCTCCTCCCTCCTTCTGGACTTCAGAACCACTTCTCCCTGTGAGATCCCCTCCCTCCTGGGACTGAAGATGCCTGTCAGTCACATGCTTTTGTGAGTCAGTGTTTCTGTGGTAATAACGTCAGCCCCCAGGCTGCATATGACTGTGGCTCATCTTCATCTGTGGAGCCAAGTGTTTTGCTTTAGGATGGAAAAATATAATATGCTGATCCAGGATGTCTGCCTAACCTCTAACACTCAGAGCAGGGTCTAGAATCACTGAGGGGGAGGCCATGATATTACTGGATTTTTCTTTCTGTTTAGTGGTGCAACATTAGCTCATCAGCACTTCAGTTGTGTTTACACAGAATGTTTGGGGCAGCAGCAGCAGCGTGGCTGTTAATGCAGTGACGGGCACGCTTGGTCCACTATCTGGCTCTTAGTAATATCCTTACCTGTAGCACTGTAGGAAAAGGAATTGGGCTAAGACTGACTGCACCCTCTGTGGGTCGTATTCGCCCATTGTAAAATGCAAGATTGCTTGGGGGTTATTTACATTTTGCATGGGGGGAATCAGGTCCAGAGGCAAGTTAGAGCTTCACCACTTCAGTTTTGGAGTTTCATAACAGTACATCTCATTGTGTGGGGGGATGCAGGTGGGGACGGGAGCTCATCCCCTGTGACACACAGTATACAGAGTGGCCAGAGCTCCCTCTCATGCCCTATGAGAGGGAACGTGCTAGTATGAGTGGCCTAGAGCTTAGCTCAACTGTGAAGTGAGCGAGTTCTTGGTCCTGTCATCTTCTCCTGCAGGAAGTGGGGGGAGTCCTGGATGCAGGAATCTTCTAGGTACATTTCCACTCCACAATTTCACGGAGTAGCCTGAGGAGCAGCCAGTTGGAACCCTTTGTGCTTGGGGGGTGGGAGCAGGTGCGCTGACTCAGCAATACAATGGCAAATGTTTTTTTCCTCCTGTTTAATGGATATTTACAGGGAACAGGAATTTCCTTTTCTGAGCTGGATTGTGTATATACTCCTTACTTGTGTTTCTGCACAGCAGAAAACTGTGAGAGGTGGAGGATACATAGCCATGCACCCAAAGAGGTGAGATCAGCTGTGCTGAGCTGGGGTTGAGGCAGGGACTACAAGGCTGCATTACTGGTCAGTATCATTAACTTGCCTTGTCCTTATAAGTAAAGTTTGAAATTATCCCTCTCTTCAACCTAAAGCCTATGCTGTAGCTCATGTGTTTCAATGATCTGAGCACAGAAAGACAAACCGTAATTTGTGAATTCTCTCAGGTTCTATCACTGCCTTTATCTAGGATATTAGACAAGTCACTTCCCCTCTCTGTACTTCAGTTTTCCTTTCTGTAATATGGGAATAGGAATACCTAACTCACAAAGGGTTGTAAACCTCAATCAGTGATCAAAGAATTTTTGAAATGCAAAACACTTATTACTTTATAGCATTTTTTATTTATTATTATTATTATTACCAGTCAGAAGTATCATACTGTAAAAGATCCATTAAACAGACTTCCTAAAGTCTCACACTTAACGGGCCTTCATTTATATTTCCCATAGGAAATGGGATCCTTATTCTACAGGACAGTTTTAAAATATTTTTTTTAGACATTACTTCTGCACCAAATTATTTTATGGTTTAAAAACTTACTCCTGGGGGGAATTTTGTACCAAAAAATTCAAAATGCTGCAACAAAAATTTAAAAATTCTGCACACAATATTTTAAAATTCTGTAATAGTCTGCATATTTTATTTGTCAAAATAATGCAATATAATTACTCTGGTTTCAATTATTTCGGTAATTTGTTTAAACTACAATACAATGGATGGAGAATGGGAGTGGGGAGCATTGGTGGAAATCCCCAAACCCTCTTGCCTAATGGTAATGTATCTAGGTTTGACCCTTTATTTCTAGTTATTAGTCAACAAATATATGCAGCCATATGCTGAGTGTTATATCCTAGGCAACTGAAGAGCAAGTGAGGGCTGGGGAATCAAACTCACAATTTATACTGGCTACTGACCATCTCCAGAAAGGTCAGTAGCAAACAGTTCATGGACCACATTTTCATAGGAATTTTTTCAGTCCAAATATTTAGACCAGTTCTAATCACTAAAGCACCATAGGCATTTATAAGGCCATACTATTCTTTACAAAAACAACAAGGAGTCCGGTGGCACCTTAAAGACTAACAGATGAATTTGGGCATAAGCTTATGCCCAAATACATCTGTTAGTCTTTAAGGTGCCACCGGACTCCTTGTTGTTTTTGTGGATACAGACTAACATGGCTACCCCCTGATACTTGACTGTTCTTTACGCCACTCTGGCAATGTAAAGGAGCCTTAAAACTTTTACACCTGTTTTATACTCCAGGGGGAATTCACTAAGACAATGGGAACAATTCACTAAGCAGGCAGGCTGCTACATTCTGCTCTGAGGGGAACAGAGCTTGCCCCACGCTTACCTCCTCAGAAACACCCCAAAGCCCCTCCTCTCCATGCAAAGTGTGCTGCAATAGTGAGCAAGAGGGATAGTGTGTGTCTCGCATGCGCGCACACACACAGTGCCCACTCTTCCCCAGTGGTGATTTACATTTCTACCAACTGCTCTGAGTGCCCAAACAAACCAGCCTGCACTGCCGGGGATCAGCGCGTGACCGCTCTTATGCCTTTTCTGTTGCTTCCCCGTCAGAATTCATTCTTCTGCGGGGAAGCAAAGAAATCTGCGGGGGACGTGAATTCTGCGCACATGCCATGACGCAGAATTCTCTCAGGATTAAAAACTGTTATACTTGTATGTCTCATACAAACAAAGCCATGCATGCCATATGCACAGCACATCTGAAAGGAGACAGATGTCTTTATACTCTGAACTAAGTGTGGCATTTGTGGGTTAGTTGATTCTCGCATACCAGAACTATTACTGCTCTTTTGCTTATGCCCTAGATTTCCACCATGGAATGAAGTACATACTTCTGTTGTAATATTCAGTGGATGCCCCTTCTGAAACACAGATGTTTTAGTTTAAAGGTTTATTTTAAATGATTGAAGATTACATAGTACTAAATACTTAGGCCCAGATTTAGGTTCCAAGTCCAGATTTTGGCTCCATGGTGATCCACAAAACTTCCACCAAATCCTGTAGGTGCCTAAATTCACCCAGTGCCAGTCTTCAGGGTAAAAATTCCCAAGGTGCCTAAGTTTCTGCCTCTGAGCATGTGCATTGCTGCCTCTCTCCAGGCATCCAAATGCCCATCTCCCTCCTAAGCCTCCGCGTGATCTATGAGCCAGACAGGCAGTCAGCCGCGTAAGTCACGTGCAGGGCCCGCGTTCTGGTAAGCGTGCCCAGAGGCCACCTACCAGACAGTCTCATTCAAAATCTGGCTGAAGGAGGAAGTGGCGTGCTGTGTAAGTACTTGGTACACCATGGAACCGTCATTGGGCGAGTGAGCGTGTGTGTGTGTGTATATGAGAGAGAGAGAGAGTGTGACTCTATAGCCAGGTGGCTCGGGCACCCACTTGTTAGGTAGGAGGCCCTGAGTCCAGTCCCCCACTCTTGACTCTTTCTTTATTGATCCACAACAGAACAGCTTCAGCAGCACAAGTTGAGGGAACCCCACATCAGAATACCACATAATTCAGTGGTTATCACACTCACCTAGGATGTGGGAGACCCAGGTTCAATTCCTCTCTTGGCTTGAGGGGAGAGGATTTGAACAGGGATCTCCCTTCTCGCCCTTAAGTGGAGGAGGGAAGAATCCAGTTCTCCCACATCCCTGGTGAGTGCTCTGAACAGTAGGCTGGAAAGCCTGGCTCTTCCTCCTCCTGTGTCCCCCTCTCCATTTTGTGTGGGCAAGGCAGGCACCTAACTCATTCCCACAAGAAACTATTTAGGCACCTAAGCCACCTGACACCAGGTGGAATCACTAAACAGAGAGTGGCGCCTCCCTGCAGCCTGGACTTAAGCACTTATCTCCATTGGAGGAGTGAAGGTTACCCCTTTTGTCAGCATCGGCTAGCCTTGGTTAGCTTAGGCAGCTCCCTGCCTAGCATGCTGGCTTTTCGTGGCTTGCAGTCTAAGATGCCCCTCTCTCTCCATTCATTGTACAGGGAACCTAAGTGCCTAACTCAGGCTTTGTGGATTGCAGTGAGATGCCATGAAAATCACAGATGCGCATCAGGCGCCGTGACTCTGAGTGTTACAAAGTCTGAGTCCTTCTGTGCATCAAGGAATTAATAACAGTTTTTAATTTTGAAAAGGAAGATGGATCTGAAGAGGACTCATGTTGTCAAGAGGAATGGTTTTGTGTATTTTTGACACCTAGTGTTTGGCTGTAGATTTCAAAGCACTTTGCATAGGTGGGTCAGTATGATTTTCCCACAGTACAGAAAGGGAAGCTGAGACACAGACAGAGGAAATAACTTGCCAAAGGTCACATAGCGAGGTAGGTGGCTAGATAGATTTAGAAGCCAAATCTCCTGACTTCCAGCCTTATACTGTGTCTGCTGAACTATGCTGCTTCCCCAGTTTCACTGCCTGTCTAGAACTGGGGCCAATTGGTGACTCTGTGTCATAGCTCAGGGCAACTGCACTTGTATTTCCCCTCAGTGCTCCCTCAAGGGCACCTACTCTAGGCTCCCTGAGCCTTAGCTGTCACTTCTCTTGGTGGACACACATGCCTCATTCCCTCCTGACCAGGGTTTTTCCAAGCTCCAGAGTTCCCTGCCCACACTGTGATATTTCCAGCAAGCCAGACTGCCTAAACAGGCCAGCGTCTGGCCTTTGCTTTCTCTCCACAGGCTATGAACAGCTGCAATTGCCAGCAGTTACAGGTTACCGCCGGCTCTTCCTGGTAGCAGTCAGTCCTTCACAAAACCCCCGTGTGCGGTTTGATTTGAGTTCGTAACAGCCTTTAGCTCAGAATAGTTCAGTCTCTCCTTTATATAGCTTGGGCCTTTGATCGTGAGACTCTGGGTACAGGTGATCAGCAGAAAATGGTCCTCTCCTCAGGGTGTAGCTTCGAAAGTCTGGGTTTTTGGCATAACTGGCGGTGGAGAATTTGCTTTCACCTCCCCCTGGAGATACCCCAGGCAAACTACTTGATACTGTTTGTCCCAAAAGTTCATTCTTGTCTGGCACATTATTAAATACAGTCAGTTGAAGGTCATAACACTTCCCAGGGTTCATATCACATCTCCCCCCTAGAGAGAGACCATATAGTCCCAGCCCACAATAATACATAATCTTTGTTTAATACACTGGATCCCAAAGATACTTGAACTTCATTCAGTAAGGTTTTTCAGGGATAGTGCAAGAAATTGTCACATCTGTTACATCTTGCTTTATGGAACATCTCACATTTTAGCCATTACGTTTTTGAGAAACATAAAGAGCAACATGTCCAGAGACACTGCAATAGTGTGACCTGTACCGCGTCTTAGAAACACTAACAGTGGAGCTCATGGGTTCCAGACTTTACATCTGCCTTGAATAACTAGTAAAACCCTCTCCTTTTTTTATTTTCTTAAGGTGAAGCTTCAAGTGGAAGAAAAAGAAGGGAAGAAATTTGAGGTCTTCACTGCTGTGGAGTTTAAAACTCAGGTGGTTGCTGGAATAAACTACTTCATCAAGGTACAGGGCAGTGGGGAATGGGTTCTCAGTTTGAATTTTATATGCGTAGTATCTTATACTTGTTTCTTGTTCAATTAGTTAATTACAAAGAGGTTCCTGTGATTTGGCCCTTAGAATGAGTGTCACAGAGGGACTGGCCCCTTTAAGAGGGAATGGGGTCCAGCACACCTATTGCTCATCAGCTAACCCCCCATTTGGGCTTAAAAGAGGGCACTTGGGCCCTGAGGAGGGAGGGGCAAGATCGGCAGGTGAGAACTGTTTGAGACCATGGGAGGCGGGGAGAGAGAGAGATGCGCGCACACACACACACAGAGAAACAGGAAGCAGCAAGGAAGAGCTGGCAGGAGTTGCTTGGCAGAGAGCTGAGTTTAGAGGGAGAGCAGTAACCATGAGCTGCTGGTGAGATTGGAGGAAGGCTGTTGGTGAGAGGAGACCAAAGCTAGGGACCCCTGACAAGCAGAAGCCTCAGGCAGTGTCTCCTAGGAAAAGGGGAAGATCTGGCCCGGTCAGGGGAAATTGAGCCCAGAAGTTGAGGGTGGATTCCCCTGAGTGGGGAGGGGTAGGTCTGACAGGCAGGTTGGCCTGGAGGAGTGGAATGCTGGAAGAGAGGGAGCCCTCGGGGTGAAGACCTGAGCGAAAGGCTATGGGAGGACTGGTCACTCTCCGGAAAAGAGGTCTGGAAAGGGGGACCTTGGATCAGGGCAAAAGGAACTGGGAACAAAGTGTTCCCAGGTGGTGACTTGCTGGTAGTGTCCCTGGAGAGGGAGATGGGAAAAACCCACTGTATGTTAGTTCAGTGTGGACGGAAACGATCCACTCTTCCCTGTAATGACCCCATGCAACAACCATGTTATGATGATGAAGGCGTTTTAGTGTTTGTGGTCACAGATTAGATTAGAGCACCTCACTGCATTAATAAATTAACACCACCCCTGCCAGGTAAACAAGTCTGATTATCCTTGTTTTACAGAGGGAAACAGCCTTTCTGTGCCTGAGTGACTTGCCCCAAGGCCACACAGTGAATTTGTGAAAGAGCCAGGGAGTGAGCTCATGACTCCTAATCTGTGCCCCAACAAGAAGACAGCCCCTCCTCAGCCCCCTCTTCCCTTCCCCCAACCCAAAACACACACACGCTAAAATGTCCTGTCCCTGGAAAGCTTTTATTCTGTGGAATTTACTGTCCCTTTCTTCTTAACTTTCAGGTCCATGTTGGCAATGAGGAGTTCTTGCACTTGCGGGTGTTCAAAAGCCTTCCTCATGAGAACAAACCTCTGAGCCTCTCCAGTTATCAGAGCAGCAAGACTAAGCATGATGAGCTGACTTATTTTTAGGGGCTCTTTGGAAGAGCCTCTCTCAATTTCTTTTTTATAGGCTACAAAGTGATGTTTCCTATACCAATGAATAGAATGAAAATGCATTTAAAAATCTTGTCTGAAAAATCAATTCCTTTTCTAGAGTTCCCTCCCTCCTCAGTATCCCAAAGAAGGGGCCTGGTTCTCCTCTCACTTACACTAGTGTAAAACAGGCGTAGTTCCATTGAAAGCAATGGATTTACACCGGCATAAATTCCATGTAAGTGACTAGAGACTCATGCCCATAGAATCTGTTGTGAGCTAAAGAGAAAAGGGGGTGTAACCAATACAACTGTGACATAGAGCAGTATAAGAATTAGAATTTCTTCTAGCCCTGTTACCGAATGACAATGTTACTCAATAAATTGTAAAGAATGAACACGTTATTGTTAGGGAACTAAAGATGGAGGTTTACAACACTGGAGCAAACTTGAAAAAGTGAAAAGAAATAGGATCATAGTAATTTGAAATAGAAGCACTTCCTAGGCGATCAAATCCACCCCGTGCAAGGATATGATATAGTTTTCAGTAGAGGACATGTCAGATATGACAGTACTTTTTCACCAGATCTTAACCAAAAGTCCTTGTAAGGCATTAAAACCACATGGCACTTCTAAACAAATAATATTTCTACAGAAGGTACAGGTTGTATTTAGCAGGTGTTTTGCTCTGTTCTCTTAGCTGTTGTTGAAGATGTATATGTTGATTTGGTATGTCTCCTCATGCTGGGAATTGCACCTCCAGCTCGAAGTGTGGACATAGAGTAGAAGAATCATAAGATTTCCCTGAGACACAGGTAAGGAGAAGAAGCCTAATGCCTGAGGGAAGGGTGCATTCAGAGAGACCCAAAAGGCGACAGAGGTGCAACTAGCCTGTGACAATGACAGTACCTAAGTATGGACTTAGGAGCCGAACTTTAGGCAGTCACTTTTGAAAACCTTGACCCCAGCAAGTAGCAACTGTGGTAAAAATAAGTTTTGAAGGACCTACAAGAGGAGATTTTTCAAAGAACAAATGGCAGTTGGGAATCTAACTCGCATTGAAAATTTCTCCCAAGAGTTTGAAAGATTTGTAGTATGGAAAAAGGCCGTAAGGTGTTGTGCTTCTTTAGCTGCTCTGAGTTGATGTGGCACAGAGTGAAATGGATTCAATGGAAATGGAGTGCAATGTGTTGTAAAATATCTGGATAGTCAGAAAATTCAACTGGCTGTGAGAGAAAGCAGGAGCCTCTATGAAGCTCTCATCAGGAGCAGGGAAAGGCTGATGTTTAATACTGTTGATTTAATAGGCTAGAAAACCCTGGGATATATAGGGTACAGAGCATTGTTGGAAAACAAACTTCATTTCAGTATCCATCCAGCAAAAATGGTGCTGCCAAGAACCAGAGCATATTGGGGTGAGGAGAAGGAACTTACTGACTGAGAGGAAATTTTTTAACCTTGATTACAAAGAAGGATTCAGCAATTGCTGAGAGTTGTATTAATAGTACTTCATATCCATACCTGTCTCATCCAACATGTCCATTTAAGTGGGCCCTGATAACTATTTCCTGGAATTTGCTGAAGAGCAGTGCCTAACATTTCTCAGAAACTTGTCTTCTCATCCTCCCCACAGCCAGATTGGGATGCATATGCACTAACTATGTTTAGCAGGCCATATTCAAAAGCCAGCTTGACCATCCTTAACCTGATTCTATTTACTGTCAGCCTCTTTCCTTTATTTTACTCTCAAGGGCTATGCCTACTCCATGTCTTGAGTTGGAGCCCCTGCAGTATTTTGTATTCTTCACCAATCACTTTGGCCTTTTCCCTTTTCTGTTTTGTTTCCTGGATGTATGCTATCTGTATCTTCCTCTTCAGTGTCTCTGCTGGGTCCATGCTACAGCCAGTTAGTGTGCCGACATTCCAGCTTGCCTGTCTGATCTTAGTTTTCTGGGGAGCTTCTTTAACTGCACACGCCCAAAGCTGTACCATAGCCATGGCCAACTTTCCACCACACTTGGGCGGGGGCACTGTGCATCGTTTCTAGAATCCCCCTCATTTTCTTGATTCATTTCAGGACTCATAGTGTCAATTTATGTAAATTTTTGCTGCCAACCTGATGCCAACTCTCTTCCTTTTTCAACTGGGCTTGGAATTGGTTCTGGCAGAGGAAAAGTATTCACATGAAGTTCATGGATCTGGAAAAAGCCTCTGACTGAATTCCAAGGGAAGTCATCTGATGGTGCATGAGGAGGAAGATTGTGCAAAACTTGTGCAGCTTATTGAAGCCATATATGTAGGTGCAACACTACCAATCAGAACTTGTGGTGCTGAAACACATGAACTATAATTAAAGGTTGGAGTGCATAAGGGATCAGCATAGAGCCCTTGTTTATCCTGGTCCTAGATACCCTCACAAGAAACATACAGACGAAGGCACCGTGGTGCATGTTGTTATAAAATGATATTCTATGCAGTGAGGAGAGGATCTTGATAAATGGAGAGATGTATTGGAGAGACTTGAGCTCAAAATAAGCAGAGGAAAAACAGTATAGGGCAGAGCGGGCAAACTTTTTGGCCTGAGGGCCGCATTGGGTTTTGGAAATTGTATGGAGGGCCAGTAAGGGGAGGCTGTGCCTCCCCAAACAGCCAGGTGTGGCCCGGCCCCCGCTCTCTATCCAACCCTGCTTCTTGCTCCTTGACAGCCCCGCCCCCGTACTCCTGCCCCTTCCACCCCTCCCTGTTCCCTGATGCCCCCCGGGACACCTGCCCTGTCCAACCACCCCTTCGCCCTGTCCCCTGACTGCTCCCCCATCCAACCCCTCCTCTCCTTCCTGACTGCCCCCCTGGGATCCCTGCCCCCATTCAACACCTGTGGTCCTCACCGTCTGACCGCCCTGACCACCACCCCGAACTCCTCTGCCCTCTATCCATCCCACCTCCTTACTGCACTGCCTAGAGCACGGGTGGCTGGCGGCGCTACAGCCGTGCCGCCCAGAGCACCAGGACAGGCAGCTCCGCAGCTGGACTGCCCCAGGAGCTCGCAGCCCTGCTGCCCAGAGCATTGCGCCAGCGGCGGAGTGAGCTGAGGCTGCGGATGTAGCCCATGGTCCATAGTTTGCCCACCTCTGTATAGGGTGTATAATTTCAGTAATGTGAACACTGAAGAATTCTCCTCGAAATGAGATTGGCAGATAGTACTGAAAATGCAAAGTTTCAAGTATCTGGGTTCCAGAATCTGGGGATGTGAATGAGAATAGTAGAGCTAGGATAATAAATGCCTGGTTCTAATGGAAAGAGATAGGCGGTGCAGAATATGACAGGAAGAAATCAATAAGGGAAAGTCTATAAAATGGTGGTCCCAGTTTTAACCTATGGCACTTAGTGTTGGGCAACAAAGAAAAAACACAAGCAAATGATCCACAGAAATTCGAATGCTGAGATGGACAAATGGCATAAGCAAGAAAGACTACATGGAGAATGTGTGTGTTACAAACATGCTCAAAGTAACATCCATAAACAAAAAAATGAGGGGGTGGAGGGTCAGATGGTTTGGTCATGTACTGCACAGTCCTGACAACTATATGGATAAAACAGTCCAGCAGATCAGAATTGATGGGGGAAAAAGATGAGGCTGACCCAACAAGAAGTGGTGAGATGTCATAAAGGAAGGCATGTTAGCATGTAGTGTGAGAGAGGAGATGGCACTTCGGAGGGAGAGGACTTGTAGAGTGGACCCCATTCATAGAATCATAGAATAGGGTTGGAAGGGACCTCAAGAGGTCATCTAGTCCAACCCCCTGCTCAAAGCAGGACCAATTCCCAACTAAATCATCACAGCCAGGGCTTTGTTAAGCTGGGCCTTAAAAGCCTCCAAGGAAGGAGACTCCACCATCTCCTTAGGTAACGCATTCCAGTGCATCACCACCTTCCTAGTGAAATAGTGTTTCCTAATATCCAACCTGGACCTCCCCCACTGCAACTTGAGACCATTGCTCCTTGTTCTGTCATCTGCTACCACTGAGAACAGCCGAGCTCCATCCTCTTTGGAACCCCCCTTCAGGTAGTTGAAGGCTGCTATCAAATCCCCCCTCATTCTTCTCTTCTGGAGACTAAACAATCCCAGTTCCCTCAGCCTTTCCTCATAAGTCATGTGCTCCAGACCCCTAATCATTTTTGTTGCCCTCCGCTGGACTCTTTCCAATTTTTCCACATCCTTCTTGTAGTGTGGGGTCCAAAACTGGACACAGTATTCCAGATGAGGCCTCACCAATGTCGAATAAAGGGGAACGATCACGTTCCTCGATCTGCTGGCAATGCCCCTACTTATACAGCCCAAAATGCCGTTAGCCTTCTTGGCAACAAGAGCACACTGTTGACTCATATCCAGCTTCTCGTCCACTGTGACCCCTAGGCCTTTTCTGCAGAACTGCTACCTAGCCATTCGGTCCCTAGTCTGTAGCAGTGCATGGGATGCTTCCGTCCTAAGTGCAGGACTCTGCACTTGTCCTTGTTGAACCTCATCAGGTTTTTTTTGGCCCAATCTAATTTGTCTAGGTCCCTCTGTATCCGATCCCTACCCTAACCCTCTACCACGCCTCCTAGTTTAGGGTCATCTGCAAACTTGCTGAGAGTGCAGTCCACACCATCCTCCAGATCATTAATAAAGATATTAAACAAAACCGGCCCCAGGACCGACCCTTGGGGCACTCTGCTTGAAACCGGCTGCCAACTAGACATGGAGCCATTGATCACTACCCGTTGAGCCTGACTATCTAGCCAGCTTTCTATCCACCTTATAGTCCATTCATCCAGCTCAGACTTCTTTAACTTGGCGGCAAGAATACTGTGGGAGTCTGTATCAAAAGCTTTGCTAAAGTCAAGGAATAACCCATCCACTGCTTTCCCCTCATCCACAGAGCCAGTTATCTCATCATAGAAGGCAATTAGGTTAGTCAGGCACGACTTCCCCTTGGTGAATCCATGCTGACTGTTCCTGATCACTTTCCTCTCCTCTAAGTGTTTCATAATTGATTCCTTGAGGACCCACTCCATGATTTTTCCAGGGACTGAGGTGAGGCTGACTGGCCTGTAGTTCCCCGGATCCTCCTCCTTCCCTTTTTTAAAGATGGGCACTACATTAGCCTTTTTCCAGTCATCTGGGACCTCCCCCGATCGTTATGAGTTTTCAAAAATAATGGCTAATGGCTCTGCAATCTCATCCGCCAACTCCTTTTAGCACCTTCGGATGCAGCGCACAAGGTGCACAAGCCCCATGGACTTGTGCACATCCAGTTTTTCTAAATAGTCCTGAACCACTTCTTTCTCCACATAGGGCTGGTCACCTTCTCTCCATATTGTGCTGCTCAGTGCAGCAGTCTGGGAGCTGACCTTGTTCATGAAGACAGAGGCAAAAAAAGCATTGAGTACATTAGCTTTTTCCACATCCTCGGTCACTAGGTTGCCTCCCTCATTCAGTAAGGGGCTCACACTTTCCTTGACTTTCTTCTTGTTGCTAACAGACCTGAAGAAACCCTTCTTGTTACTCTTAACATCTCTTGCTAGCTACAATTCCAAGTGTGATTTGGCCTTCCTGATTTCACTCCTGCATGCCTGAGCAATAGTTTTATACTCCTCCCTGGTCATTTGTCCAATCTTCCACTTCTTGTAAGCTTCTTTTTTGCGTTTAAGATCACCAAGGATTTAACTGTTTAGCCAAGCTGGTCGCCTGCCATATTTACTTTTCTTTCTACACATTGGGATGGTTTGTTCCTGCAACCGCACTAAGGATTCTTTAAAATACAGCAAGCTCTCCTGGACCCCTTTGCCCTTCATGTTATTCTCCCAGCGGATCCTGCCCATCTGTTCCCTGAGGGAGTCAGTCTGCTTTTCTGAAGTCCAGGGTCCATATTCTGCTGCTCTCCTTTCTTCCTTGTGTCAGGATCCTGAACTCGACCATCTCATGGTCACTGCCTCCCAGGTTCCCATCCACTTTTGCTTCCCCTACTAATTCTTCCCTGTTTGTGAGCAGCAGGTCAAGAAAAGCTCTGCCCCTAGTTGGTTCCTCCAGCACTTGCACCAGGAAATTGTCCCCTACACTATCCAAAAACTTCCTGGATTGTCTGTGCACATAAACAATGTGATATATGGGATTTTGATGGGATTAACAGAAGGAAGAGAAAGAAGAGCCTTTCTTCGTTTGTTGGTGTAATGAGATTTCAGAATAAGTCGGAACTAATTTGTGGCTCAAATTCTGAAATCAGGAATGTTCTGTATTCTAAGAGGAACCCAAGGAAGCTGGGTCATCTGCGCTGCAGACCTTTTGCAGAAAATAGTAACAGAATGCAGGCCATATATCACATTGTGTATGTATGCATTCTACTCTGTACCGTCTATATTCCTAAAAAGGGGCAATTTATGTTCACCTGATCTTGGCCTCCGTGCACTGTAAAACAAAGTATTCAATGCTAAGGAAATATTGTTGCATGCACAAGACAAATTCTAGTACATGACTGGCTCACGTGTCACGTGACTGTTTTCAACTAATGTTTGAAATTGGTGAGTAATGCTCACTAATCATATCTCACATGTAAATATCAGCGCACTGGCTGCAGCTGAGATCAGAAAAAATTATCACTGCTGAGCCATTCAGGAAGAAGAGATTAATTGGCATGTGGTGTTTGTTTGGCTGTTCTTTGAGTGGCTATCATATTTCTTTTCTGTATACTTACCCTGATCTCCATTGTAGTTTAGGTTAATATGTATTGAAAAGTTGGTATGAAAGCGCCCCCTTGTGCTGATGCAATATAAACAATATGACATATAAATGAATCAGAGAAATTCTGGAAACAGGCATAGAAAGCAACATATGCCAGCATCAATACGTACCAACCATCGTGTTAGTTAATATCCGCTTCTGCAAAAGCCGTGTCTTACCTCATATCAGGACTATGGAAAATAAGTAACTGACTCAAATGAACTTGGAGGAATTGTGACACAAAAGGTATCTTGAGACATATCCACTGTGACTTCCTCAGGACTCCTCTATTCTGGGAAATATTTCTCCCTTATTTTCAAGAAAAACTGGTTAATGTCAGTGTTAAAGGGGAATTTATGGGGAATTCACAATACTCTGGATGCAGAGAAAGAAATGATTCCAGGATCAATGTTTCTACAAGGTAGCATACTCCTTACCTGCCCTTGCACAAACAATGCTTTGTAAAAATCTGGGGTGTTGATGTGAAGAAAAAGTACTATAAAAATGATATATGAAATATGGTGTGACAATCAGTTAGCTACTTTGGATTTAATCAAGAGATGGTGGTACACATCCTTGGATACGGAGTCACAGGAGAAGTCTGCTTCCATTACTGTTTTTGTACATTTTGAGTTTAAGGTGCTACCCTTCTAATTAATGCAAGAGCCATATTTCATAGGCTGGTTAATCAGGCATTATATGGATTCCAGGACTTTGCTATCAGCTATGTAGATTACATCACTAAATATAGTGACACCAAGGAGGAGCACAAAGCACAGGTGGGGAAGGTATTGAAAAGCCTCAGGGAGGCAGGCCTCACACATCAAAGTGTAGGTTGGTGCAGCAAAGATCCCTTACCTGGGTCATTGAGTGCGCAGAGGCACGCATACCTAGCAGCTGTGCTACCTAGCAAAAAATGACAAGCTAACTGAGTAAGTCGCAAGTTGCAAGGCTGATCCTGAGGAGGTCCTGCATCTGCTATTCCATTCCAACCTTACAGCCAAGGCTGAGATGGCCTGGTCCACCCAAGCTGGAATGTAATTGCTCATGTGGGCCTTACTGACCACTAGATCTATGTGCCCCCAGCACACTTGTGAGACCTCATGCATGCTCCCATTTCAAGCCCAATCTTTCCCACACCATGGCCTTGTTCTTGTTGACAAGGAGTGTAAAACCAACTTCAGATGCTGCTTGAGGGGTGTGTGGTCAGCAGAACTAGGTCTCGGGTGGGATCTGCTGGCATCCTGGGTCCATCTGTGGAGTGGGGAGGGACAGGCGTAGATGGTGCTCGTGGAGGGAAACTGTAAGTGGAATGCTATGCTGGTGATTGTTCTTACCAACCATGGGAAGGGCATGGGCGGGGTACTGACCTGTGGGCGATAGTTGAAGGCAAGCTTGCAGGGTGATGGTGGATGATGATGAAGTGGAGATAGATGTCGACTGTGAAGATGAAAATGATGGCAGCGCAGTTCAGGTGTGTGTGTGTGGGGGGGAGGGGTGGGTGTCCTAGGAGAGAGTGCAACTTTTCAGTGATGCAGACCCTGACCGGAAACCCCATGTGCACAACCTGAGGACTTGCACCTGAGTGCTACATGAATTCCAGACAGCAGAAATAATCCTCAACCTTCTGGGATAGCGATGGAGAGGGAGAGTGGGGGCGACCGTGACCTGGCCTGTTCCATGTTGGCCTTTTTGGTTATAGCTGTGGCAGCTGCTTAGTGGACCGTGCTTCTCTTTGGCGGCATGGGTTCATTTCTTCACCATCCTGCAATTCTGAGACCGGTTTAATATCCGTGGTATCCAAGGGAAAGAGTCAAGACCACATTGTCTAAAAATCCAACCAACTCTGTGTCTAGTGCCCAGATACTCAAAGGTATCCAGGCCCTGAACTTCCACTGGCTTCCTAAATACTTTTGAGGATCTGGGCCTGGGGCCCTAACACAGCAGTGCTCTCCCCCCCCCCCCCCCCTCCAGCGATGGCAACAGGTCACGGTTCAAATCAACATTTTTCACTCTCTTCCACCAGTGTCTCTCTCAAACCCCACCCACCTGCAGCTCGCCTAATGGGGGAGAGGAAGCCTAGCACAGTATGTTGTGTCATTCTTTAGCTACACACCAAGATGTGGATTCCAGATCTAGGGCTCCAGGTCTTGAAATAAACATCTGCTTAGGATATAAGACAGCATGTTTGAATGTGTAGGTGGTGCTGATGTCCCTGGAAGCATCAGGGAAATCGTAAATTCCTCAATGCAGTTTATATACACTGGTGTATTGACTTCACTCTGAGCATCAAGTTGCACATTCACATAAGCTGCAAGTGTGTTTGCTTGGGGATACAGAAGAATGTATTTACTGCACTGATTGAGAGAATTTTTCCATCCCACAAAGGTTGGGAAATTTAACTATGGCAACAATTTCCACAACAGTTGTATTTGGGCATTTTGACCTTGTATGTTAAGAGACACTGTCAATTTCTAATTTTTGTTTGCAGCCTTCTTGTAGCCATGTTGTTCCCAGGATGTGAGAGAGACAAAATAGGTGCAGTAATATCTTTTATTGGAGCAGCTTATGTTGGTGGAAGTTACAGGTTTTTGAGCTAACAGGTCAAGGAAAGGAAATAGGAGTGTCTGAGGGCTAGTTTACACTAGAAGCACTACAGCAGTGCAGCGGGTCTGGTGAAACGCTCTGTGTCAACAGGGGAGAGCTCTCCTGTCAGCATAACAAAACCACCTCAGTGAGAGGTAGTAGCTATGTCAGCAGGAGAAGCTCTCCCACTGTCCACTCCAGCACTGAGGTTGGTATAACTTACGTCACTCGGAGGGGGTGGCTTATTCACACCCCGAGCGATATAATGTATACTGGCAAACAGTAGTGTTGACAAGCCCTGAGGTAAATACAAGTTGGGAAAGACTGTTAAGCATTAGGGAGTGATGCATGTTGTAGGAGGTCACTTGAAATGGAGTGGGGGGGAAAAGTTAGACTGTTATGTAAACATTTTTTGAAGTAGGCCATAAAGAGTTAGCAGGTAGGTATCGGTTACATGTCTGTAACTAGCCATGAAACAAGTGTCCCTGTTAAATCCATGGTGTTTAGCATCTAGCAGTATTATAAATTTTAAGTTCCCAGGCTTTTCATTTGTAGGTGTTGTGCAGATTTCCTTTGACAAGGGGCATTGAAAGATCAGATATGGAGTGATGGCTTTGTGAAAAGTGTTCACCTACAGGTGATATGGTGGTTTTGTCTATTATCATTTTTCTGTGTGAGTTCATTCAAAAGAATAGTGATTGTCTGTTTTCACCCACATAGCTGTTATTGGCACAGTTGATGCACTGGATGAGGTACACAACATGCTGTGATAGGCATGTGTAGGACCCATTAGTCTTAAAAGGTGTGTTGTGGGTGATATTGATTATCGTAACAGTGAAGTTGTGTCTGCAGGTTTTGCATCTGTTGTTCTGGCAGGGCCTGGTGCCACTGTGAGTTGGTGTCTCCTAGTCTGTAGGAAGCTTTCTTCTGATGATGAGTTTGGTGAGGTTTGGGGGGGTTGTTTCAAGGCCAGAAGAGGGGTTCAGGAAAGATTTTTCAGGATGTGGTCTCCATCAATTATGGGCTGTAATTGTTTGATGTTATCCCGTGTATGGTTTCCAGTGTGGGATGATTGATGACAACGAGGGGTGTGTGGTTTGTTTTGTTTTCGGTGTTGAAGCTGTTTCTCACTGGGTATTTGGGTGGCCCTGTCCATGATGTGATCTACATCTCTGGTGGCATGTCCTTGTTTAGTGAAGATGGTGTTAAGAGTGTTTAGGTGTGTATCCTGGACTTTCTTTTCAGAGCATATTCTGTGGTATCTGAGTGCCTGGCTGTGGATCAGATTTCTTGGTATGTCTGGGTGGTTGCTGGATCTGTGGAGGTAAGCGTGGTGATCTGAGGGTTTCTCATGTATAACTGTTTGTAGGGTTCCATGGTTGAAGCTAATTGCATTGTTCAGGCAGTTGATGCTGGTGTGGGAGTGTTCTAGAGAGATTTTCCTGGATGGGTGGGAGCTGTTGAATTTGTGGTCGAAATCTGTGAGGAAGTTTAAGTTGTCCGTCCAGAGGATGAGGTGTATCTCTGGTATAACATTGGTTTTGTGGTACATTTTTTGAGAACTTCTTCCTGAAGTTGGCGCATGAAGAGGCTGGCATATTGGGGAGCCATCCCAGTACCCATGGCTATCCCCCTGGTTTGGATAGTGTTTGTTGTTAAATATGAAGTTGCTGTGTGTGAGGATAAAATGGGTGAGTTTGGCTATATGTGTTGGGTGCATTTCTTAGAGCTTTACATTATTTTGTAAGTATTTGAGACAGGCAGTGATGTCATCATGGTGAGGGATATTGGTGTATAGGGAGGTGGTATCCATGGTGGCAAGGATGGTGTTCTGGGGCAGGTTGTTAATGTTGCAGAGTTTGTGGAGGAACTTGGAAGTGTTTGAAGGAAGCTTGCAGTGGTGAGCAGATTGAGGATGGTTTCTATGAGTCCTGACTTTGTTTGAGTAAGAGTGCCATGTACAGATACGATAGGTCTGCCTGGCTTCCCCTGTCTGGGTATCTTGGGAAGCACGAAGTTCCATGGGAAGAGTTTGAGGGAGGATGAGATTATAGAGCTTTTCTTGGAATTGTTTGGGGAAAGATTTGATAATGTCTTTAAATTCCTGTGTGAATTATGGTGTGAGGCTGTTTTATAGTTCTTTATAGTAGGTGGTGTCAGAGACTCATCTGTTGGTCTTTTTGACACAGTTGCCACAATTAGGGACTACAATAGTACCGCCCTTAGTCTACTGGTTTGATCACTATCTGGTGGTTGGATTTCAGAGATTATCCCATGGGTGGTACGGAGACTGCGCTGGATGTAATGGATATCTGAGGATTTCACAGTTGATTTTTTTTCCCTTGAAGCAGCCAATGTAATGATCCATTGTGTGGTTTTCTCCACTGTGGGTTGTCCAGTCGGATGATTTTTTTCTTGTGACTGTCGGTGGGGATGTGGTAGTTGTGGATATTGGTGTCTTTGTTGTGAAAGATTTACCTGAGGCGGAGTTGACGGAAGAATTCTTCTAGTTCTCTAGGTTAGTATCATTAGTAGAAAGCAGCAAACCAGGAGAAATGGGACAGTCAGGATCACAAACTAAGCATATTCTAATGAAAGGATGTTTTGGGGATATACAGTGCTGAACCTTTGAATAGTTACAAAATAAGTACTGTATCACACATGCTATCATTCAAAGCTGTAGACACAGTCCTCATTTCATACCAGATGTGTGAGCAAAGACAGGCCTTTGTGTCCATGGTAGTGTGTTCCTGATGATCAGTAGAACTTTTATCCCACATTCACAAGGCCAAATTCAACCCTGCCATAAGAATGTGCCACTTCCATTGGTGGTTCTATGAGTTGCACCTGTTTATGCCTGGTCTGAATTTAGGCTACGGTCTTTATACACCCCTCCCCTCCCAAAAAATCCTTCCCACTTAACCCCTTCATCTTCTGCTTTTTGCACATAACTGTGGAGATCTGAGTGAAGTCAATGAGGCTTCGGAAAATCTGATGGTTAAAGAGTTAATCTTTTATGCTCTAAGAAGGCCATAGCTGTTTTCAAAGACAGTCAGGAAGGACAAAGAAAGTTGGAAAAAAGGAGATGTTTTCATCAGCCCATGTCAGTACTTAATTTCTGCCAGGGCTTGCCAGAGCTGAGCTCTGGGGCATCTAGGCTTGCCATGTCAGTTATGAAAGTAAAAAAATTGCTTGTGCCCTGGCACCTAATTTCTTGAACTCCAGCACCTCTTTAATTATGAATTAAGCACTGTCCTCTGTATAAGAAGTCAGTTGATAAAAGCCAGGGAAGAGGAAAGAGGCACATAGTGGGAAGAAACCCTCCTGTTGGATTTTCCAAGGTCTAAGGGTCTATCTGAGTTTACAGAAAGGGCTGAAAAATTGTTTGGAATTTTTGTTGGATATTTGCCTGACTAAATGACCAAACCCAAAGCACCCCACCACCAGAGCGGAAATCAAGGCAGATAATTGGAGGCTGGGATGAGGTAACCCATCCCTCTCACATAGGCTGGGTGAAGTTTTCGGACAAATATTTTGTTCACCAAAAATGCAGTTTCAAATCTACCAAAACTATTTGTGAGTGTGTCAATTTTGACTATTTACAAAATGGCCAGAGGAGAAGATGGTGGTGTCTTACCTTATAACTTTTAGTCCAGTGGTTGGAGTACTCATGGTGGATGTGGAAGACCTGAGTTCAATACATCCTTATTTAATGTGCAGAAGGGGGTTGATTTTGGGGCTCCTGCTTCTCTGGAGAGTGCTGTAACCAGTGGGCTATGAAGTATTCCAGGGTTGATTTCTCTCAGTCTTCCTTGTTGAAGTTGTTCCACTGTGGATAAATAATCAGTGGGCCAGAAACAAAGATTAAACAGTAGGCTATAGTGTCAGGGCACTGAGGTGGGAAACCCAAGTTCAAATGACTACCCTTGCAAGTTGTCTCCTGCTGTGGAAAAATAGTCCAGTTTTTTACAGTGCCTCTTTTATGGAACCACCCACTTGTAACTCTTGCTCTCTTCATTGACCTTCTCTGGACCTTGTCAATCTCTCACCTTCCTCCCAGTGGTCTCCTGCTGTTCAGAGTCACTAAGGCAGAGCTAGAGGGGATGTAGCATATTTTCTGATGTAAGTGGTACCTAGGGTTGCCACTGACATATCCCCAGAATACCCTGCAGTCTGGTACTTCCGAGGGTAGCATGGGCCTGCCCCCGCCTGCGTGACCCCAATCATGCTGCACGGAGGACACCATTTTAAAGAGTGTGCCACCCCCATCTTCTCCAGCACAAACTCGCACGTATGGTGTGTGTGAGATCACATCAGCAGGGGCAGAGCAGCGTGCTCTTCAAAATGTCATCCTCTGTCCTGTGCAGCGTGTTACCAGACAAAACCACATCCAGTTTTACATCTGTACAGGACAGGGGACAAAACCTTGGAAAAAACAGAACTGTCTGGCTTAAAACCAAACAAATGGTCTGCCTAGCACCACAGTTACCTGTTAGGTGAAATCTGAACTACTCAAATGTTTTATTATGTTGTGTTCTAGTGGCTGGACATTGCCAGAGGATATAATCCTGAAATCTGCTCAGAATTAATGATGATTTGCCTTGAATTCATGTGGTGGAGGCCTGTACTTTCAGAGCAGAGAGGCCCAGTTTTCTGTTCCCCAGGTCTGTGCACATGTGTCCAAGGACTGCAGTGGTACAGCTTAGCAATACATCAGCAGCAGCTTCAGGCCCAGCTGTAACCAACCAATAAACTGTTTCTCAGTAACAAAGAGCCAAAGATATTCGATTGTGAGCAGACAGGCATCTTTGTTTGGGGGCTCAATGTAAATCTGTTTCAGGGGCCAGCTCTTCCCAGAATGTGAATAGCAAAAATACACATTTAATCCTCAAGTCTTGGGCCTACATGTTCAAAAATGGGTACCTAATGTAAGGGTCCTGAAAAAGATTTTCAAAAGCACCTACCTGATTTAGAAGAACAAGTTCCATAGACCGGTGGTTCTCAAACTGGGGTCTGTGGACCCCCGGGGGTCCACGATGGTAGTCCAGGGGGTCTGAGAGTCATGTCTGGGGCCACTGGCCCAACCGGTCAACTCCTCCCCTTCCCACTCTCTCCTGCACACTGGGGTGTGCTCAGGGAGGGGGTGGAAAGAGGTGTGGAAAACAAGGGGCAGGGGTGGAGGGCGGGCAGGAAGAGGTAGGGCAGGGGCGGGGCCTGGGGCTGAGCGGGGGTTGAGTACCACTGGGGAAAATTAGAAGCTAGCTTGGGGGTCCATGAAAAATTTTACATCAAAATGGGGATCCTTGGGTTGCTAAAGTTTGAGACTGCTTCCATAGACGATTGTGTAAAAACTCTTCCCATCAGAAATAACCTGCTTACTTTGGTGTGTTTGAAAATCCCACTCCTAAACTCTCACATGCCTAAATAAGTGGCTTGATTTTCAAAACTGCTGAAGTGATGTAAGAGCACAAGTCACTTAAGTCCCTTCACCAGTTTTGAAAATTCCACTTTAGGAGCCTAATTTTAGGCATCTGTTATTACAAATCTTGTTCCTGGTCTAGACTGTAAAGTCTTTGAGACAGGAACTTAGTCACTTACTCTATGTCTGTTCAGTGTCGACCTGGCTGAGCCATGCATCCAGGAAATAGAAAAACCGCAATAACAAAAGGCTTAATGCACTGGTCTCTAGGCGTATGTCTACACAACAAAGAAAAACCCGCAGCAGGCCCATGCCAGCTGACTTAGGCGCCAACTATGGGTCTGTTTCATTGCTGTGTAGACTCCTGGGCTCTGGCTGGAGCCCGAGCTCTAGGACCTCCCACCTTGCAGGGTCCCAAAGCCCGAAGCCCAGACACCAACACAGCAGTGAAACAGCCCAAGAACCCAAGCCCTGCAAGCCCGAGTCGGCTGGCATGGGCCAGCCACAGGTGTTAGTTGCTGTGTAGACATACCCTAGGAGGCCTTGGCTATTTCTGAAGAGACGTGAACTTAGGAGTACTAGAGTGAACCTCCTCAAGTGGGAGTTTAAATCAAATTTGATATTCACCCCCACCCCCACCCCCAGCTGCCACCTATTCTAGAGGTGCCTATGTTCCCTCAGCACCTAAATTTTTGCTGTAATAGTCCCCTAGTCACCTATGTTTCTGCCACTGGGCATGTGTACTACCATCTTGGGCAGGTGCCTAGACACCTATCTCACACCTAACCCCCAGCAGGATTCTCATACTAGGTGTAGCCCTGCCTATTTTACCCGTGGACCTGATGCCACAAAACATGGAGAAGAACAGCCTCCCCATGGGCACTGAGTGAAGGTTCCCTTTGTGGGGGCTAGCCGCCCTGACCCACCTCTTCTACCCGAGGTCCCACCTCTTCCCTCCAAGGCCCTGCCCCCTCACTCACTGCTTTCCCCACTTATGGCCCTGGGCGGGACCACTGCATAATGTTAAGCTCCACCCCCACCATGGCCGTGGCTGGTGGTTGTCTCTGAGCCTTCCCCTGGCCCTGGCTGAGCTCGGAGCCTCCCCAACCCTATTATACGCACCACCCATGAAGCTCCCTTATGTCCTTTAGCCCAGGGGTTAGGACATGCACCTGGACCATGGAAGACCCCATTCAATTCCCCCTCTGCATGACAAGAAAAAGGGAGTTGGTTATGGGTCTTCTGACACATGAATGTCCTAACCCCTGGGCTATGGGATAGTCTGAGGCAGGAGGATTCTCTGACTCTTCCACTGAAGTTGTTTCACTGTGTAACTAATTAAATATTCACTGGCACAAACAGAGAGCGAGTGACTCTGTAGTTCAGTAACTAGAGCACATGCCTGAGATGTGGAGACCATCTTCAAATCCCTTCTTCCCACCAGACAAAAGAGGGGAATTGAACCAGAGTCTCCTACCTCCCAAGCAAGTGCCCTAACCACTGGCCTAAAGGTTCTGAGGAAGTCAGCCTGCTCCTTCTTTCTTCTCTGGCTCCTTTGTGCCACCCCTTTTCTTGCAAGAAACAGCTCAGGCACCTGATGCCTGGAAAAGGGGTTGTTCATAGATTAAGAGATTCAATAGATTTTACGGCCACAAGGGACATCTAGTCTGACCTCCTGTAAAACACAGGCCAGAGAGCTCCCCCGAAATAATTCCTAGAGCAGAGCTTTTGAAAAACATCCAATTGCGATTTTAAAATGGTCAGTTCTGGAGAATCCACCATGACCCAAGGTAAATTGTTCTAATGGTTAATTACTTTCTCCACTAAAAATGTACACCTTATTTCCAGTCTCAATTTGTCTAGCTTCAACTTCCAACCATTGGATCATGTTATCCCTTTCTCCTCTAGATTGAAGAGCCCATTATTAAATATTCATTTCCCATGCAGGTACTTATAGAAAGGAACCAAGTCACCCCTTAACCTTGTCTTTGTTAACCAAATAGAGTGAGCTCCTTGAGTCTATCACTAGAAAGCTTGTTTTCTAATCCTTTTATCATTCTGGAGGCTCTTCTTTGAGCCATATCCAATTTATCAACATCCTCCTTGAATTGTGGGCACCAAAACTGGACACAATATTCCAGCAGCAGTCACATGCGTGCCAAATACAGGGGTAAAATAATCTCTCTGCTCCTACTCGAGGTGCCCCTGTTTATACATCCCAGGATCACATTAGCTCTTTTGACCACAGCATCATACTGGGAGCTCATGTTCAACTGATTGTCCATCACAACCCCCCAGGTGTTTTTCAGAGTCACTGCTTCCCAGGATACAGTCCCCAATACTGTAAGTATAGCCTGCATTCGTTTTACATTTAGCCATATTAAAATACGTATTGATGGAATGCAAACCATATGAAAAAAAGCTGAAGGAACTGGGTATGTTTATTTTGGAAAAGAGATTAAGGGGGGACATGGCAGGGGTCTTCAAATGCATGAAAGGCTGCCATAAGAAAGATGGAGAAAAGTTGTTCTCTTTTGCCACAGAGGGGAAGACAAGAGCCAATAGGTTCAAACTATGTCATAGCAGATTTAGATTAAAACTCCAGAAAAACGTCCTAATTGTAAGAACAGTAGGAGAATGAAACAGACTGCCTAGGGAGGTAGTGGAAGCTTCTTCACTGGAGGTTTTCAAAAAGAGGCTGGATAGTCATTTGTCTTGGATGGTTTAGATGCAACAAATCCTGCATCTTGGCAGGCGGTTAGACTAGATGACCCTTGCAGTCCCTTCTAACTCTATGATTGTTTGCTTGCACCCAGTATTCCAAGCGATCCAGATCCCTCTGAATCAGTGACCTCTCCTCTTCATTATTTACCACTCCCCCAATTTTTGGGTCATCTGCAAACTTTCAGTGATGATTTTATGTTTTCTTTCAGGCCAGTGCTGAAACTGTTTAAATAGCATAGAACCTCCTCTAGAGATAATAGGCCCCAGCACCGGCCTGGCCCCCAATGAGGTCCATGTGCCCTCCCTCGCAGCAGCTGAAGCAGTGCCGCTTGCTGCTTGGCGAGCCAGGCCACACAGGCTCTCCAGTAGTAGTCTGCCATTTTCTGTCTCCACCTTCAGTTTTGCACATCTCTGATCCGCGCAATAGTCCCACAGTCCTTGCCCTGCCCCTTGTCTCAGGGGCAACCACTTATGGCCACATTCTCCACCCAGTGTAGAGAAGCGAGGTGACGACTCACCGGCACGGCGCCTCCTGCTGGTCGTCTTGGGAATTAGCTCTTTTCCAGCATATGGAGCACCCTCTTCAGGCCTGCCGCTGGACCCGTGTCCCTCCAAGAACCCGGTGCCCTTTTCCTCCGGGTTCTGCCCCCAGCTGTACCCCTTACTCTGGATCTCCCCTCCCATGGGAATCCCCAACCCTCTAAACCCACCTTGCCTCAGTGGCTACTGCCACTCATCATCTAGCCCCCCCCTCACTGGGGCAGACTGCAGTCTGTAATGGCCACTCATCATTGGCAAGGGGTTAGGACCAGCTGCCTCTGCTTATTCCAAGGCTGTATCTCTGTAGCCCCAGTACCTCTGTAGGCCTTCAACAAGGCCTGCAGCCTGGGGTTTTACCAGGCTGGAGCTCCACAGCTCCCTTGCCCTATTCCCCAGCACTGCTCCAGTTCAGGTACCTTCCCCTCCTGGGCAGCTAGCCCTTCCCACTCCAGGGCTAGAGTGAGACTTCTCTGGCTTCTGGCCCTGTAGCTCTTTTATAGGGTCAGCCTGGCCCTGACTGGCTGCCTCCAAGCTTCTCCTTATTGGCTCTCAGCCCCAGACCTCTCCAAGGGCTGGCTTTTAACCCTTTCAGGGCCAGAGCAGGATGACCACTCCGCTACAGTTATGTGTTATTGTGGGATTGTATGGAACTTCTTTAGGAGGAAGACAGGATTAATGCAATCTCTGGGAAGCACTGTTAGCTTCAATAGACTACGTTGAACAATGTAGAGGACATGAATGACCTCTTGGGATAATATGTGTGAAGTGGAATTCCTAGGAAGTATTTGGGAGGAGTGTGTTGCAAACTCCCACCTAAGGACTCAGCCTCTGAAGTTTTGCCCCAAGGGGGGAAAGCCATTTGTCTTCTGATCACTTGTTACATGAGGACAGTTCAAAGACAATCTGTCTAAAAGAGTAACTGACTTACTTGTGGGTGTGTTTCTTCTGAGATGAAACTGTTATGAACTTGTCACCACAGAAAAAACCCTGGGTGGATTCTGAAGGACTGTGCATTGAATCACCGTCCAGAGCCCTTGTTGGAGTTGAAGTGATCTCTGGTAAGCTTATCAGCATGTGCGTAGGTTCTTTTATTGTTTTAATGTTTTCTCTATAATGCTTTTACCTTCAGAATAAATGTGCTTGTTAGGCACCTGAGAATGCGATTTGCCAAAACCAGCATGCATCCAATAGCAATAGTGAGGTCTCTGGTAGACTTCATGGAGTCTCGGGCACTTCCCCCTTTTTTGGGTTATTGAGGGTTTTTTTGGTGGTTGGTAGGGGTTTAGAAGTGGTCAGGTTTTTTAGGCCACCTTAGTTTAAAGATACCCTGTGTGCTAATTTTCAAGAAGGAGAAAGCGGAAGTTTTGAAAAATAAAACCAAACCACTTTGAGTTATGAGTGGGTAAAAAAATATGTAGACTTTTTTGCAGAAGTCAGAATCAAGTTAGTTTTTCACTGCTTTAAACTCAAAGCAGCTTGATAGATTTCATTCATAGACTCATAGACACATAGACTCTAAGGTCAGAAGTGACCATTATGATCATCTAGTCTGACCTCCCGCATGATGCGGGCCACAAAAGCTGACCCACCCACTCCTGGAATAATTCTCTCCCTTGACTCAGCTGTTGAAGTCCCCAAATCATGATTTGAAGACTTCAAATCGCTGAGAATTCTCCAGCAAGAGACCCCTGCCCCATGCTGTGGAGGAATGCGAAAAACCTCCAGGGCCTCTGCCAATCTACCCTGGAGGAAAATTCCTTCCCGACCCCAAATATGGCAGCTGAACCCCAAGCATGCGGGCAAGATTCTCTAGCCAGACCCTCTGGAAAAAGTTCTCTGTAGTAACTTTTAATATCCCATCATTGACCATTGTTACTAATTACCAGCGATGGCACGTTATTGACCTATTGACTAAAATCACTTTATCCCATCAAACCATCCCCTCCATAAACTTATCAAGCTTAATCTTAAAGCCAGAGAGGTCTTTCGCCCCCACTGTTTCCCTCGGAAGGCTGTTCCAAAACTTCACCCCTCTGATGGTTAGAAACCTTCGTCTAATTTCAAGCCTAAACTTCCCGACGGCCAGTTTATATCCATTTGTTCTCGTGTCCACATTAGTACTGAGCTGAAATAATTCCTCTCCCTCCCTGGTATTTATCCCTCTGATATATTTAAAGAGAGCAATCATATCCCCCCTCAGCCTTCTTTTGGTTAAGGTAAACAAACCGAGCTCCTCAAGTCTCCTTTCATACGACAGATTTTCCATTCCTCGGATCATCCTAGTGGCCCTTCTTTGTACCCGTTCCAGTTTGATTTCATCCTTTTTAAACATGGGAGACCAGAACTGCACACAGTACTCCAAATGAGGTCTCACCAGTGCCTTGTATAACGGAACTAGCACCTCCTTATCCCTACTAGAAATACCTCGCCTAATGCATCCCAAGACCACATTAGCTTTTTTCACGGCCACGTCACATTGCCAACTCATAGTCATTCTGCGATCAAACAGGACTCTGAGGTCCTTCTCTTCTGTTACTTCCAACTGATGCATCCCCAGCATATAACTAAAATTCTTGTTAGTCATCCCTAAATGCATAACCTTACACTTCTCACTATTAAATTTCATCCTATTACTATTACTCCAGTTTACAAGGTCATCCAAATCTCCCTGCAGGATATCCTGATCCTTCTCCGAATTGGCAATACCTCCCAACTTTGTGTCATCCGCAAACTTTATCAGCCCACTCCTACATTTGGTTCCGAGGTCAGTAATAAATAGATTAAATAAAATCGGACCCAAAACCGAACCTTGAGGAACTCCACTGGTAACCTCCCTCCAACCTGACAGTTCACCATTCAGTACGACCCGCTGCAGTCTCCCCTTTAACCAGTTCTTTATCCACCTCTGGATTTTCATATCGATCCCCATCTTTTCCAATTTAACCAATAATTCCTCGTGCGGTACCGTATCAAACGCTTTACTGAAATCGAGGTATATTAGATCCATCGCATTTCCTTTATCTAAAAAATCTGTTACTTTCTCAAAGAAGGAGATCAGGTTGGTTTGGCACGATCTACCTTTCGTAAAACTGTGTTGTAATTTGTCCCAATTGGCATTGATCTCAAGGTCCTTAACTACTTTCTCCTTCAAAATTTTTTCCAAGACCTTGCATATTACAGATGTTAAACTAACAGGCCTGTAGTTACCCGGGTCACTTTTTTTCCCCTTCTTGAAAATAGGAACCACATTAGCTATTCTCCAGTCAAACGGTACCACCCCCGAGTTTACAGATTCATTAAAAATTATCGCTAACGGGCTTGCAATTTCTCACGCCAGTTCCTTTAATATTCTTGGATGAAGATCATCTGGTCCGCCCAATTTAGTCCCGTTAAGCTGTTCGAGTTTGGCTTCTACCTCGGATACGGTAATGTCAACCCCCCCTCCTTTATTCCCACCCATCTCGCTTCCACTATTCCTCAGCCCTTCATTAGCCTCAATAAATACCAATGCAAAATATTCATTTAGATATTGTGCCATGCCTAGATTATCCTTAATCTCCACTCCATCTACAGTCTTAAGTGGTCCCACTTCTTCTTTCTTTGTTTTCTTCCTATTTATATGGCTATAAAAGCTCTTACTATTGGTTTTAATTCCCCTTGCAAGGTCCAACTCTACACGGCTTTTGGCTTTTCTCACTCCATCTCTACATGCTCTGACCTCAATAAGGTAGGTTTCTTTGCTGATCCCTCCCATCTTCCACTCCCACTCCCTGTACGCTTTCTGTTTTTTCTTAATCACCCCTCTGAGACGCTCGCTCATCCAGCTCGTTCTAAATCTCTTGCCTATGAACCGTTTTCCCTTTCTCGGGATACAGGCCTCCGACAGCTCCTGCAAATTCAACTTGAAATAATCCTAGGCGCCTTCCGCCTTTAGATCCCTAAATATGTTAGTCCAATCCACTTCCCTAACTAGTCCCCTTAATTTATTAAAGTTAGCCCTTTTGAAATCATAAACCTTAGTCTCCGATTTAATTCTGTTAATCTTTCCATTTAGTTTAAACCGAATTAGCTCATGATCACTCGAGCCAACGTTGTCCCCTACAACCATTTCCTCAACGAGGTCCTCACTACTCACCAAAACCAAATCTAAAATGGCATCCCCCCTCATCAGTTCACGCTTCCCCAAAATTATTTTGTGGTCTGAAACAGAGCACGATTAGTTGCAGGCCACAAGAATGAGGTGGGCATGCTGGCAAAGCTAGAAGGGTGACAGAAATAAAGCTTATCATGGAGGCGTGCTTGTGTCTTACGTAGGCTGTGACCTGTGGGTCCAGAATACTGAACATTAGCTTTTCAGCCAAATTCACTCCTTCCTGAAGTTGTTCCTTGTACATTTGTAGGTCTGATAATATCCCTGTGGCCTCATGCTTTCCTTGTAGTCAGGAGCGGCGCCAGGGTTTTTGGTGCCCTAGGCAGGGGTCCTTCCGTGCTCCCAGTCATCATTGGCAATTCTGCAGCGGTGGGGTCCTTCCACGCTCCCGGTCTTCGTGGCACTTAGGCGGCGGGTCCTGGAGCGAGTGAAGGACCCGCCACAGAATTGCCACCGAAGACCCGGAGCACGGAAGGACCCCCCGCTGCCGAATTGCTGCCAATGGCAGCAAAATGCCCCCCCCCCCCCCTGCAAATCCTGGTGCCCCAGGCAACCGCTTAGGTCGCCTAAATGGAAGCGCTGGCTCTGCTTGTAGCCCTTCAATCACATTCTTCACATCACTCCAGAATGTTTTCATTTTTTCTATTTCCAGCTGGACAATGGATAAGCGCTTGCATAATTCTTTCAGGTGTGAAATGTCCCCTGGTTTACCTGAGGAATAAAATGGAAATATTGGCTCTTCAGACAAAGACATTTTTCTTTTAAAAGCACTGGAAGTATATTTTGTGTTCGCTCATTCAGCTGCTGTTCTTTACATGAGAGCAGAACACACAGGATCTTCAAATACCTTCATTAAAAGGTATAGGAATGTAGGAATCATAACCCTGGATTATACCCAGTGGTCCATCTAGTCCAGTATGCTGCCATTGACGCTGGTCAGCATTTGGGGCTTCATCAACATTTGGCCACATCAGGAACAGCAAGCAGCACTGGAACTTGTGTCAGTAGCCATCAAACTGCTCAGACAAGGGGATTTTTGGACCATACTCCAGGGCCACGGCCGTGGGTGGGCCCAAGGGTCCTGGAGGGGTCTGGACTTGTGCTCAAAGGGGGGTGTTCTCCAACTGCAGCTGGGTGATTTGGTTCTGAAAGGCTCTGGAATAGGGATGCTGTCTCTGGGGTAGCAGCACCCAGCTGCTCCATCAAGGCCCAGGGGCCCAGTTCAGTGGAGTCTGTACAAACTGTCAGGAGCTGCCTCCCGGTAGTCAGGCCTAGTGGCTGGAGCAGAGGATGAAGCCAGACATAGGATCGGGACCGGGCTGGGGGTAGAGCTGGAACCGAGATCTGGGGACTGGCCGGGGTCAGAATTGATATAATAGTTCATAGAGGAGACAAAATCAGTATCATAGTCAGAATCCAGATACAGGCCAGTGGTCATTGCTGAATGGTCAGAGTCCAGGGTTTGGGGGGGTTAGGAGGAGAAGGGAAGGCTGGAGTGGGTCAGTAACAGGGCTGAAACAAGGTCAGATAGGGGCAAGAACAAGGCTGGCAGGAACAAGACGGGCAGGAACTGGAGCTGGATCAAAAGCAGGCTGGGGGTGGGGGGAGGCGAGAGAATCTGTTACACTGCGAGGCAGCAGGAGGGTTCCTGGCCAGGTTGTTGACCTGCAGCTCTGGTGGGGTTGGGGAAACATCTGAGCCTAGTGGGTCATCTGACCCAGGCTCTGCTCAGGGATAGGCTGCTGCCGCATCCTGTGGGCTGAGTCACTGCAGGCTGTGTGGGAAGGGGAAGTGTGTGCAGCTGAGTTGGTGCCTTATGCCCAAGTGTATGAGAAACTGGGGTGGGCGGGGCAGGGGGAGGGGAGGGGAGCTGAGCCAGCAGCCCTGGTTTGACTGTTGATTTGCCTCACAACCCCTAACAAAAACTGCCACTTTTTCTGTTCCGAGTTAAGCTGTATCAGAACAAAGGACACTAGTCACCAGTTGACTGGGTCCAGTGACCACAGACTTCTGGGCTTCCCCAATCACAAAGCAATTACAGATGGACTGGAATTAGTGGAACAGAAAATGTCCTTCCCCTTAGGTTGAAACTTTGAGGAGAATGCAATACTTTTGAAATACTGCTATAAAATTCCAACACATAGCTGAGGCTGTAAGAAAATCATGGGCCATGATTTTGTTGGGGAAATCGCAGATTTTAACAATGGACCTTTTCGTAGTTGCTGCAAATTTGAGTGATGTTGCGACCCCGTGCAAAAAGGTCACAATGCCACTCACTCAAATTTGGGCTTAAAGTTTTGCACCAGTGTGGCTGGGCAATCCAGACAATGGCTTTGCCTGCCCTTCCGCCACATAGCATTCCTTTAGTTTTCATCATGGCTCGTTGCTGCTGTTCTTTAAGGGTAGGAAATGTGTCTCAGGGTACTAACAAACAAAATGTGTTCTTAGTTTTGATGTACATCTATAAAATATCACTCAGGATGTAAAGACAAACATTGTAGTTATATTATAGTGTATTTCATCGCAGTCAGAAGTAACCAGTTTTGTCCCAGTATGTGTACACTGAAGGCAAACTAAATTTTAAGAACAGTTTGCCTTACAAATACTAAAATAGAGGTTTTCCTAATAGTCCACTGCTATTTTATTTATATCATACATTTTATTTATTAATTAATCTACAGTTCATACCTTAAATTCTGAAAGCGTTACAGCTTCACCTTAACAAAAAGGTTTGAGGAAAAAGAAGTAAAAGTGTTATCAGCTCTTTTTGCTTAAAATAGTTTAAAATAAGCCTGCATTTAGTCTCCTACATGGGTGTATTAACCAAGTTTACATGGTTAGTTTTCCTTTAAGTTCATAGATTCCTAGGTCAGATGGGACCATTGAGATAATCTAGTCTGACTTCCTGTGTAACACCAGTTTATAGAACTCCCCTGAAATCATTTCTAGAGCAGAGCTTTTAGACAGATCTCCAATCTTAGTTTAGAAAGTGCCAGTGATGGAGAATCCACCACAACCTTTGGTAAATTGTTGCAATGGTAAATTACTCTCATTGTTAAAAATTTACCCCATATTTCCAGTCTGAATTTGTCTAGCTTCAACTTCCAGCCATTGAATCATGTTATCCCTTTCTCTGCTAGACCGAAGAGCCTATTATCAAATATTTTTTCCCCATGTAGGTACTTATAGACGGCAAGTTAGGCTCTGTGTTTGTGTATGTGTGTGTGTGTGTGTGTATATAAAATAATGCTGAACACCAAGAATGAATGTGCGTGTGCTATAAAACCAGTTTGAATATATGCTTAGGTTAGTTTATCTATACAAGATGGCGTGAATGTATGCTTAATTGTTTTTGGAAGGAGGAGAAATGGGTGGACCTTAGTGCTGTGTGCTTCTATGTGTTGAGGGGGAACAGCAGTCACCTTATCACTGATAAAAAGTGTAATCCCACTATTTTACTTAAAATAGTTTAAATGAAACTTTCATTCTGTCTACATGGGGTGTATTAGCCCATTTTACATTGTTAGATTTCTTTTAAGTTAGGCTGTGTGTATTTGTGTGTTTGGTATAAAATAATGCTGAAAAACAAGTATGAATGTCAGTGGAAGACTTATCTGTAAAATAATATACAACTATTTTTAATTATCCTTACCATGGTTTACCTATAAAATAGAATACACGTTGGCTTGAATGTATGCTTAATTGTTTTAGGAGATAAGGCAGAATGGGGTGTGGGAGGTGTGGTGTTTGTGTGTTATATGTTTTGCTAAAATATTCTTTAAATTTATCTGTCTGTCAAAAACTTTACTAAAATTAAGAGGCCTCTAATACAATTTAAGCCAATCAGGGCTAATTTCCAATAAATAGAAAAGGCTGTGAAGAAATACATTACTTTAAGTATGGAATAAGGGAAATTGTTCTAAAGATTAGGCACATCTTTCATTGGGGTCTATCTATGGATTGGCTACAGGCATTGTGTTTGGTGTAAGATCTAAGATAGAAATTGATGTGGGGCCAGACACTACTCTCTTGGGACAGGAGTCTCCTTCCTTGGAGGTTTTTAAGGCCCGGCTTGACAAAGCCCTGGCTGGGATGATTTAGTTGGGGATTGGTCCTGCTTTGAGCAGGGGGTTGGACTAGATGACCTCCTGAGGTCCCTTCCAACCCTGATATTCTATGATTCTATGATTCTATGTCTTTTAAAGATAAAGGAATTATGCAGCAAAAGCAACATTTATTCCTGGTCCAAAATTAAAAACAAATAAGGTTCATTGCTAACTTTATATAAGTTTTGTAAAAAGTTTGATAAAGAAATTTCCCTGCATGCTCCTTTTGAAGGGTGGGTCATATTTCTCCTGGGTCTGCCTTGAAAGAGCCTTTGAATTAACAGATCATTACGACTCTGTCACTCTCAGGATTTAGAGTGCAACTCATCTGTATATATGTTTGCTTGCTTACCTGTAAATAACTCGTTTCTTTTTCCTATTAATAATTCTTTACGTTAATTTATTACAAGGATTGGCTACAGGCATTGTGTTTGGTGTAAGATCTAAGATAGAAATTGATGTGGGGCCAGTGACTCCTCTCTTGGGACAGGAACCAACCTGCATATCTTGTGATTTTTTTGTTCTACATACCATTTATCACTAAGTCTAGATTGCCTGGGTGACAAGATAGACTGGCAAGTCTAGGGGGACTGTCTGTGACTCCAGGCTGAGAGTGTTTTAGTGATCCAGGGGTTCACATTTGTTACTGGCTTGGTATGGGTGTGTGCCCTGTTTTTGACAGGCTGCCCTGAGGTAGGCACACAAGGTTGTGAGTCAGTACAGACAGCGCAACACCGTGCTCTAACCACTAGGCACAGCTACCCAAGTCCCAGTCTCTGACATAGTCTAGCTGGAGCATGGTTGTTGCCTCTTTTGCTCTCATCCTGCTCCCCTTTAGGGAGTCATCACCACAATTTCCCCTGGCTGCTGGAATCTCCGCCAGGGATCTGGGCAGTGTTCCCCCTAATGTTTTACATCCATGTGTGGAATTAATTTTGTTATGGGCACCAATATGGAGGTGATATGTGGTGGGGATGGGGCCAAGGGGTTCAGAGTGTGGGAAGGGGCTCAGGGCTGGGGCAAAGGGTTGGGGTGCGGGGGGTAAGAGATCTGGCTGGCGGTGTGGGCTTTGGAGAGGGACCAGGGATGAGGGGTTTGGGGTGCAGGCTGCCCTGGGGCTTCAGTAGGGAGAGAGAGGACTCCCGTCAGCGCTCTCTTGCTGCAGCAGCTCAGGGGTCTGGTGAGAGGCGCCTCTCCCCGGTCATGGCAGCTCCAGCAGGGCTGGGTGGGGCTGGGCCAGGCCAGAGTAGGCCTGCCTGCACAGCCCTTCATAGCCTGCTGCGCAGCTGCACAGATTAGAGGGAACTTAGGATCTGGGTATCCCTTGTGGTCCTGGACCATCATTTCTTTTCTGGCTCTCAGACTACAGCAGTTCAGTTAGCTGGGCCTTTGTCAGCCCTTGGCAGCTTACTTTTCTCACTAGGCATATTTCAGCCAGCTGCTCCGTATTCATCTCTCCTGTTTATCCTTCCTACTTCCTTTCCTGAACAGGCTCGGAGACACTTTTTCTTTGTGCTTTTTTCCTTCTACAACACTTGCTTTTACTGCCATTGGCACATATTGGCAATTCTTCTTCACTGTCATAGATCCCACACACACTGCCACCAGATCACAGTTCCTGAGGTAACTACACTTATGACCCATTCATGGCTGGCTCGAGGGCACCCCGCTTGGGTCTCAGGCTCTAGCTGTCATCTTTCTCATGGTGGAACCCACATTCCTCTTCCTGCAGATCAGGGATTTTCTTGCCCTCCATTGGGATCGCCTGTGCACATCTTAGGGCATGTTTACACTACAGCATGACAATTGCACAACTGTGGTGCTGCAGCTACACTACTGTAGCACTGTCTTGTAAATACGTCCTACGCAGATGGAAGGGGTTTTCTGTCAATGTAGACAATCCACCTCTCTGAGGCCTGGTCTACACTACGGGTTTAGGTCGACTTTAGCAGCGTTAAACCGAATTAAGCCTGGACACGTCCACACAACGAAGCCCTTTCTTTCGACTTAAAGGGTCTTTAAACCGGTTTCTTTACACCACCTCCGACGAGGGGATTAGCGATAAAACCGGCCTTTGCGGGTCGGAATTGAGGTAGTGTGGACGGAATTCGACGTTATTGGCCTCCGGGAGCTATCCCACAGTGCTTCATTGTGACCGCTCTGGACAGCACTCTCAACTCAGATGCACTGACCAGGTAGACAGGAAAAGACCCGCGAATGTTTGAATTTCATTTCCTGTTTGCTCAGCGTGGAGAGCACAGGTGACCACGCAGAGCTCATCAGCACAGGTAACCGTGATGGAGTCCCAGGATCGCAAAAGAGCTCCAGCATGGACCGAACGGGAGGTACGAGATCTGCTCGCCATATGGGGAGATGAAGCAGTGATAGCTGAACTCCGTAGCAGTAAAAGAAATGGAAAAGTATTAGAAAAGATCTCCAAGCCCATGAAGGACCGAGGCCATAACAGGGACACACAGCAGTGCCGCGTGAAAATTAAGGAGCTACGGCAAGCTTACCACAAAGCCAGAGAAGCAAACGGAAGGTCCGGGGCAGAGCCGCAAACTTGCCGCTACTACGCGGAGCTGCATGCGATCCTAGGGGGTGCAGCCACCACTACCCCAACCGTGTGCTATGACTCTCTCACTGGAGAAACACACAGGGAAGACGGTTCGGGGAACGAGGAAGATGAGGATGGAGGTACTGTAGGTAGCTCACAGCAGCAAGGAAGCGGAGAAACCGGTTTCCCCAACAGCCAGGATATGTTTGTGACCCTGGACCTGGAACCAGTAACCCCCGAACTCACCCAAGACCCTCAGGGCACACAGGAGACCTCTGGTGAGTGTAACTTTGTAAATATTTGTAAACATTACACACAAAAAAGCAAGCGTGTTTAATGATTAATTTGCCCTGGCAATCGCGGCCAGTACATCTACTGGAAAAGTCTGTTAACGTGTATAGGGATGGAGCGGAAATCCTCCAGGGACATCTCCAGAAAGCTCTCCTTTATGTACTCCCAAAGCGTTTGCAAAAGGTTTCTGGGGAGGGCTGCCTTATCCCGTCCACCATGGTAGGACACTTTACCACGCCAGGCCAGTAGCACGTAGTCTGGAATCATTGCATAACAAAGCATGGCAGCGTATGGTCCCGGTGTTTGTTGGCATGCAGACAACATCCATTCCTTATCTCTCTTTGTTATCCTCAGGAGAGTGATATCATTCACGGTCACCTGGTTGAAATGGGGTGATTTTATTAAGGGGACATTCAGAGGCGCCCGTTCCTGCTCTTCTGAACAGAAATGTTCCCCGCTGTTAACCACGCGGTGGAGGGGAGGGGTGAAGTGATCATCCCAGAGAATCGTGTGTGTGTGTGTGTGGGGGGTGGTTTACTTGTGTTTGTGCTGCATGTTAACCGGGAAACCGCAGCCCCTCCTTTTACATTGAAAACCCATTTTAAATGGACAACCCAATTCATCCTTGATATGGGAAATGCGCTGCTGTTTGCAACCTTTCCCGCATGTTAAGAAGGTTAAAAAAGCCAAAACACTGTGGCCTACCATGGCTGCCTGCAAGCCGAAATATGTGACCTTGTAATGAAAGAGTGTACCCATTGTTCTCTAAAATGTGTCTTTTTTAACCACCTCTCCCTTCTCCTCCACCAGCTGCAAATGTTTCTCCTTCGCAGAGGCTCGTGAACATTAGAAAGAGAAAACGTAGGACGAGGGACGATATGTTCACGGAGCTGCAGATGTCCTCCCACGCTGATAGAGCACAGCAGAATGCGTGGAGGCAGTCAATGTCGGAGATGAGAAAAGCCCAATATGAATGAGAGGAGAGGTGGCGGGCTGAATGGCGGGATGAAAAGAGCAAGTGGCGGGCTGAAGACGATAGGTGGCGTCAGCTTGCAGACAGACGGCAAGAGTCAATGCTCCGTCTGCTGGAGCATCAAACTGATATGCTCGAGCGTATGGTTGAGCTGCAGGAAAGGCAGCAGGAGCAGAGACCGCCGCTACAGCCCCTGTGTAACCAACAGCCCTCCTCCCCAAGTTCCATAGCCTCCTCACCAAGACGCCCAAGAACACGGTGGGGGGGCCTCCGTCCACCCAGTCACTCCACCCCAGATGATCGCCCAAGCATCAGAAGGCTGGCCTTCAATAAGAGTTAAAGTTTTAAAATGCAGTGTGTCCTTTTCCATCCCTCCTCCCCCACCCATCCCAGGCTACCTTGGCAATTATCCCCCTACTTCTGTGAGGAACTAATAAAGAATGCATGAACGTGAAAAAACAATGACTTTATTGCCTCTGCAAGCGGTGCTCGAATTGGGGAGGGGAGGGTGGGGTGGGGTGGTTGGTTTACAGGGAAGTAGAGTGAACCGGGTCGGGGGGGGGGGGGGGTTGGAGGGTTCATCAAGGAGAAACAAACAGAAGTTTCACACAGTAGCCTGGCCAGTCACAAAACTCGTTTTCAAAGCTTCTCTGATGCGCACCGCGCCCTGCTGTGCTCCTCTAACCGCCCTGGTGTCTGGCTGCGTGTAATCAGCGGCCAGGCGAGTTGCCTCAACCTCCCACCCCGCCATAAAGGTCTCCCCCTTACTCTCACAGATATTGTGGAGCGCACAGCAAGCAGCAATAACAATGGGGATATTCTTTTCGCTGAGGTCTGAGCGAGTCAGTAAGCTGCGCCAGCGCGCTTTTAAACGTCCAAATGCACATTCCACCACCATTCGGCACTTGCTCAGCCTGTAGTTGAACAGGTCCTGACTCCTGTCCAGGCTGCCTGTGTACGGCTTCATGAGCCATGGCATTAAGGGGTAGGCTGGGTCCCCAAGGATCACGATAGGCATTTCAACATCCCCAACGGTCACTTTCTGGTCCGGGAAGAAAGTCCCTTCCTCCAGCTTTCGAAACAGAGCAGAGTTCCTGAAGACGTGAGCATCATGTACCTTTCCCGGCCATCCCACGTTGATGTTGGTGAAACGTCCCTTGTGATCCACCAGGGCTTGCAGCAGCATTGAAAAGTACCCCTTGCGGTTTACGTAGTCGGTGGCTTGGTGCTCCGGTGACAAGATAGGGATATGGGTTCCGTCTATGGCCCCACCACAGTTTGGGAATCCCATTTCAGCAAAACCATCCACTATTGACTGCACGTTGCCCAGAGTCACTACCCTTGCTATCACCAGGTCTTTCATTGCCCTGGCAAATTGGATCACAGCAGCCCCCACCGTAGATTTGCCCACTCCAAATTGATTCCCGACTGACCGGTAGCTGTCTGGCGTTGCAAGCTTCCACAGGGCTATCGCCACTCGCTTCTCAACTGTGAGGGCTGCTCTCATCTTGGTATCCTGGCGTTTCAAGGCAGGGGAAAGCAAGTCACAAAGTTCCATAAAAGTGCCCTTACACATGTGAAAGTTTTGCAGCCACTGGGAATCGTCCCATACCTGCAGCACGATGCGGTCCCACCAGTCTGTGCTTGTTTCCGGGGCCCAGAATCGGCGTTCCACGGCATGAACCTGCCCCAGTGACACCATGATTTCCACATTGCTGGGGCCTGTGCCTTGTGAGAGGTCTATGTCCATGTCAATTTCCTCATCACTCTCGTCGCCGCGCTGCAATCGCCTCCTCGGCTGGTCCGGGTTTCGCCTTGGCATGTCCTGGCTCTGCATATACTCCAGGACAATGCGCGTGGTGTTCATAGTGCTCATAATTGCCGCGGTGATCTGAGCGGGCTCCATGATCCCAGTGCTAGCTATGGCGCCTGGTCAGAAAAAAGGCGCGAAAGTAGTATCTGATGGACCAGGAGAAGGAGGGAGGGCGGGAGGGAGGGAGGGCCGAGTGACGACATGGCGTACAGGTACAGGAACAGGGAGAAACACAAACAACTGTCACACAGAATGGTCCCCCCAAAGATTAAACTGAAAACCCTGGGCTTAGCAGGCCATTGATTTCACGGAGGAAGGGGAAGCAAATGAATACAGAACAAATCTATTTTTTACATCTTAAGCTGGCAGCCGACGGTGCAGCATGAATGATAGCCTCTCCAGTATGACGATGACGGATACCAGTCATAATATACCATCGTCTGCCAAAAGGCAAGGGGCTGCTGCTGTGTAGCAATGCAGCCCCACGTCTGCCAGCCCCACGTCTGCCAGCACCCAGCATCGCCCTCGGCCTCTTCTGGGTGCTTAGCAGACAATACTGGGCAATTGGCAGAAAATAGTATATTACGATTGGTAGCCATCATCATCGAAAAATGTCTGCCCAGGTGGCCATGATTGACAGCCACTCCAGTACGACGACGATGGGTACCAATCATAATATACCATCGCCTACCAAAGGACAAGAGGCTGGTGCAATGCAGCCCTACGGCTGTCAGCCCCACGGCTATCACTCAGGCTACACCGTCTACCGCCAAAAGGCAGTTAGCAGCTGCTGCTGTGTAGCAATGCAGTCCCACGTCTGCCGGCACCCAGAGGACATATGGTGACGGTGAGCTCAGCTGAGCTGAGCGGGCTCCATGCTTGCCGTGGTATGTTGTCTGCACAGGTAACCCAGGTAAAAAGGCGCGAATCTATTGTCTGCCGTTGCTATGACGAGGGGGGAGGGGCCTGACGACATGTACCCAGAACCGCCCGCGACACTCTTTTGCATCATCCGGGCATTGGGATCTCAACCCAGAATTCAAAGAAAAGGCGCGAAAGTAGTATCTGACGGACTAGGGGAAGGAGGGAGGGCCGAGTGACGACATGGCGTACAGGTACAGGGAATTAAAATCAAGAACGGTGGCTGTGCATCAGGGAGAAACACAAACAACTGTCACACAGAATGGTCCCCCCAAAGATTAAACTGAAAACCCTGGGTTTAGCAGGCCGTTGATTTGACGGAGGGAGGGGGAAGCAAATGAATAGAGAGCAAATCTATTTTTTACATCTTAAGACGACGGTGCAGCGTGACTGATAGCCCTCGGCATCTTTCTGGGTGCTTGGCAGCAAATACGGGGCGCTTGGCAGTTAGTGTATGACGATGGTCTTCAGGCCTATTGCACGATCGGGTGCTCGGGGAAGACTCTGCTAACGTGCGATGACCCGACTTGTAATAGGACGGTTAACAGTCGTAATACACCATCTACTGCCAAAAGGCAAGCCCCACGGCTGCCAGCACCCAGATCACCAATGAAGGCTACCAGTCTACTGCACCCTCTACCGCCAAAAGGCAGTTAGCAGCTGCTGCTGTGTAGCAATGCAGTCCCACGTCTGCCGGCACCCAGAGGACATATGGTGACGGTGAGCTCAGCTGAGCTGAGCGGCTCCATGTTGTCTGCACAGGTAACCCAGGTAAAAAGGCGCGAATCTATTGTCTGCCGTTGCTGTGACGGGGGGAGGAGGGGCCTGATGACATGTACCCAGAACCGCCCGCGACACTGTTTTGCATCATCCGGGCATTGGGATCTCAACCCAGAATTCCAAGGGGCGGCGGAGACTGCCAGAACTGTGGGATAGCTGTGGGATAGCTACCCATAGTGCAATGCTCCGGAAGTCGACGCTAGCCTCGTACTCCTCCGACTAGAGCACCTAGAGCATTTTATGTGTGGACACACACAATCGGCTGTATACAACCGATTTCAATAAAACCGGCTTCTATAAATTCGAACTAATTTCGTAGTGTAGACATACCCTGAGAGGCAGTAGCTGGGTGGATGGAAGAATCCTTCCTAGCTGCATCTACACTGGGGGTTGGGTCGACCTAACTACGTTGCACAGGGCACGAAATTTTTGACCAGTCTGAGTGATGAAGCTAGATTAACCTAAATTTCAAGTGTAGACCTGGTCTGAGTTTAATTCAGCACCTGCCGTCCTGATCTCTCAAAGCAGTAACAGAGTTAGCCAGTGACCATCCACCCTTCATAAAGCAGAGTATTATTTATTCAGAACAAAACCATTACAGAGATAATGTATCATAAAACAACACACGCATGCTTATCACAAGTAGTATAAGGGCCCTACCATCGATCAAACCCTAACCCCACTCCTTGACCCCTTAAATCCTGCCCACCTGTCACAGATAGTCCCGCCCCATGGGGGTATTACTTCCGGGGTCAAGGCAGATACATGACTGAAAGCAAGGTGTGTCATGTGACTCCTCTAAGAACTCTTCCCACTGCCATCTACCCATCAGGATGGGTTTCGCCCCCATTGGACTGCACTGAGAGGAGATTTGACCAAGCAGAGAGAGTTATGGGGTGGGGTGACCTGTCCGGAGGTGGGTCATGTGAACCCTCTAACAACTCCTCCCACCTCCCTCTACCAATTAGGAACAGTTTAAGTCACTGGGGACCACTCCGAGAGGAGATTTGACCAATGAGGGGGACCCCTCTAAGAACTCCTCCCACCGCCCTCTATCAATCAGGAGCGGTTTCAGCTATTGGGGGACCCCCCCCCCCCCCGAGAGGAGATTTGACCAACTGGGAGGAATTCCAGGGCGGGGTGATCCATCCGGAAGTGGTTTGTGTGACCTCTCTAAGAACTCCTTCCATTGCCCTCTACCAAAAGCGAAGGGTTTCGGCCACATAGGACCGCCCCGAAAGCAGATTTGACCAAAATAGGGCAGGTTCTGGGATGGTGTGAACTGCCCAGAAGAGGGTCATGTGACCCCTCTAAGAACTCCTCCCAGCGCCCTCTGCCAATCAGAGCGCAGCACCATCACCACATAAGTCCCAGGGCAGGGCAGAAGAGGCCATCTTTTACCAAGAACGCATGTTTTAGAAATTTTGAAAACATGGACTCCTTCACCACCCCTGTGAGAACTTTGGACTTCTCTCTCTCTCTCTGTCTTTGCAGGAGGAATCTTTTTTGTTCATGTCTAAATGTCAGAGTTGAGAAGCTTCCACCCAGCTGTTAAACTTATTGGGCCACCCCAACCATTTCACCAGTAGCTGCTTTTTTCTCCTTTTTCCTTTCTCTGCTAGAACTTTTTCAATCCTGTAAATCCTGTCTTGTTTGGGGTTTACTTTTTGTAATTCTTCAGAGTAAAAAGATCCAGTAACTGTCTCACCTTTGTAATCTTTTAATTGGTATACAGGTCTCTGGCCCCAGGTTAAGGCTTCATTCACTATGAATACCTCATCAGTAAACGTCTGTTCATAACCTTTTTCAAAAGCTCCTTTGGTTTTAGGTAGTCTCATGTGGTCACCTTTTCTAAAAGGGGCAACAACCAGTTTTATTTTAAAACCATCTCCGTAAACCGTTTTTCATACCTTCAAAGAATTTGAAGGGTTAACATCAGTGGGTCTGGTACGTATAGTTCTGTGAAAGCTCTGGTTGTAACTCTTTATAAAGTCAGGTAACACGTCAATGTATTGAAAGGTGTTATGGGCTGTAAAATATCTCCATATCCTAGTTTTTAAAGTTCTGTTATTTCACTCCACAACCCCTGCTTTGACTTCATTATTAGTAACAAAATGGTGAATCCATGCAGCTTTAACAATCTGCTTAAAGGTTTGTTTAAAAATTCTTTCCCCCGATCGGTTTTTAAGTTTTGAGGCACGTGACCTTCACTGAAAATAGCTTTAAAGGCCTTGGATACCTCACCACTCGTCTTGTCTTTTAGGCCTAAGGCCCAAGCATATTTGGATAGAATGTCTATCACTGTTAAGATGTACTTAAAACCACTGTTATGTATGGAGAACCGGTGCATATCCACCGAATCTGCCTGCCATTGCGCATCCACATCTGAAACAATGGTCTTGTTTCTTTTAAAATGTATTCGAGCCGGTTTGTATAAAGTGTATGCATCCTGGTCTGAAAGCCAAGCTGTTACCTGTCTTCTATTTAAAGTTTTACTATGCTTTTTGCCCACTTGAAAAAGAGGGTTCACCCCGCCGAAGCTCCCAACTTCCCCGGGGATGTAATATATTTTCTTTAACAGAGCCATCTGTGTAGACATGACTGTTACTGGTACCATCTTTTACTAACACAAGTATGGAGGGGGACACATTCATAATGACACATTTTAAATAAGATTTATTAATCACCTGGTTTAACATGACCTTTTACAGCCGCCTGTAAAAATGGACACCATGACCCCTACCATAAGGGAGTCTGAGCTGGTTCATTTTTCCATTTTGTCCTTTTCCAGATTTTCCTCTTGAGATCTGTGTCTCAGACATGAGCAAAAACAGGTGATGCACGATATATTTACTCCCACAGGGCTATCGATGTGTAAGTTCTGAAAGGCCTCTAGAAAGGCATCAAGTATCAGGGGGTAGCCGTGTTAGTCTGTATCTACAAAAACAACAAGGAGTCTGGTGGCACCTTAAAGACTAACAGATTTATTTGGGCATAAGCTTTCATGAGTAAAAACCTCACTTCTTCGGATGCATAGAGTGAAAGTTACAGATGCAGGCATTATATACTGACACATGGAGAGCAGGGAGTTACTTCACAAGTGGAGAACCAGTGTTGACAGGGCCAATTCAATCAGGGTGGATGTAGTCCACTCCCAATAATAGATGAGGAGGTGTCAATTCCAGGAGAGGAAAAGCTGCTTCTGTAGTGAGCCAGCCACTCCCAGTCCCTATTCAAGCCCAGATTAATGGTGTTGAATTTGCAAATGAATTTTAGTTCTGCTGTTTCTCTTTGAAGTCTGTTTCTGAAGTTTTTTTGTTCAATGATAGTGACTTTTAAATCTGTAATAGAATGACCAGGGAGATTGAAGTGTTCACTTACTGGCTTATGTATGTTACCATTCCTGATGTCCGATTTGTGTCCATTTATTCTTTTGCGGAGGGACTGTCCCATTTGGCCAATGTACATGGCAGAGGGGCATTGCTGGCACATGATGGCATATATGACATTAGAGGATGTGCAGGTGAATGAGCCCCTGATGGTGTGGCTGATGTGGTTGGGTCCTCTGATGCTGTTGCCAGAGTAGATATGGGGACAGAGTAGGCAACGAGGTTTGCTACAGGGATAGGTTCCTGGATTGGTGTTTCTGTGGTGTGGTGTGTAGTTGCTGGTGAGTATTTGCTTCAGGTTGGGGGGTTGTCTGTAAGCGAGGACTGGCCTGCCTCCCAAGGTCTGTGAGAGTGAGGGATCATTTTCCAGGATAGGTTGTAGATCGTGGATAATGCGCTGGAGAGGTTTTAGCTGGGGGCTGTATGTGATGGCCAGTGGTGTTCTGTTATTGTCCTTGTTGGGCCTGTCCTGCAGTAGGTGATTTCTGGGTACCCGTCTTGCTCTGTCAATCTGTTTCCTCACTTCCCCAGGTGGGTATTGTAGTTTTACGAATGCTTGATAAAGATCTTGTAGGTGTTTGTCTCTGTCTGAGGGGTTGGAGCAAATTCGGTTGTATCTTAGGGCTTGGCTGTAGACAATGGATCGTGTGATGTGTCTTGGATGGAAGCTGGAGGCATGTAGGTACGTATAGCGGTCAGTAGGTTTCCGGTATAGGGTGGTGTTTATGTGACCATCAATTATTTGTACTGTAGTGTCCAGGAAGTGGATCTCTTGTGTGGACTGGTCCAGGCTGAGGTTGATGGTGGGGTGGAAATTGTTGAAGTCCAGGTGGAATTCTTCAAGGGCCTCCTTTCCGTGGGTCTATATGATGAAGATGTCATCAATATAGCGCAAGTAGAGGAGGGGCATTAGGGGACGAGAGCTGAGGAAGCGTTGTTCTAAGTCAGCCATAAAAATGTTGGCATACTGTGGGGCCATGCGAGTACCCATAGCAGTGCCACTGACTTGAAGGTATAAGTTGTCCCCAAATCTGAAGTGGTTGTGGGTGAGGACAAAGTCACAAAGCCATGATCGCCTTCCACAGGGGTGGACAATAACAGGCTGTCACACTCATTGGAGAGCCGCATGAGGGTTTGGGTTTCGGGGTCAGGTTCCTGCATATCCATCAACAGTTGAGTCAAACAGCCCTTGTTGGAACTGTTGCTGATGTAGCGCTTTCTCCACACAAGTCCAAAGGTGCTCAGGTCTAAAACAAAGTCCAAAGTTCTCACGGGGGTGGTGAAGGAGTCCATGTTTCCATGATTTCTAAAACACACATTCTTGGTAAAAGATGGCCTCTTCTGCCCGGCGCTGGGACTTATGGGGTGATGGTGCTGTGCTCTGATTGGCAGAGGGCACTGGGAGGAGTTCTTAGAGGGGTCACATGACCCTCTTCTGGGCAATTCACATCGTTCCAGAACCTGCCCTATTTTGGTCAATCTCCTCTAGGTGTGGCCTCCAGTGACTTAAACCCCTCCTAATTGGTAGAGGGAGGTGGGAGGAGTTGTTAGAGGGGTCACATGACCCATTTCTGGACAGGTCACCCCACCCCAGAACTCCCTTTGCTTGGTCAAATCTCCTCTTGGGGCAGTCCTATGGGGGCGAAACCCATCCTGATTGGTAGAGGGCAGTGGGAGGAGTTCTTAGAGGGGTCACATGACACACCTTGCTCCTGGTCATGTGTCTACTTTGACCCCGGAAGTAATACCCCCATCGGGCAGGATTTCTGGTGACAGGTGGGCAGGATTTAAAGAGTCAAGGGGCGGGGTTAGGGTTTGATTGATGGTAGGGCCCTTATACTACTACCACACAATATCTGTCTCCCACATAGTACCTTGGTAGGCTTCAAAGTAATTCAGGTTCTCTCGCAGGACCTGGTTCTGTTTGGGTCACAATCTCATGTCAGTTTTTGGATGAGGTCAGAGCAACCCCTCCCCCCTCCTCAGTCAGTGGGTCATTAGATCATTTTCAGTTCTTTATTTGCCAGTCTCTTGAACCAGGGTTTTCACATATAGGTCACCAGTCTCAATCCAGCCCAACTCAGAGACTTTAAGGCCAGATTGGACCAGCCTGATCTAGAGTCCTGCGTTGACAGAGCTAGCCTGTCCTGCTGAGACCTCATTGCTGTTGTCACTTGTGTTAGCTTTGATATAACTAGCTCAAAATGAGCTGAGGTCTGTCTACACATACTGCAATCACAGCTCGCAATAGAAGTGTAGACATACCACTGGAGAGAGCTGTTTCGGTGGAGTGGAGAGGGTGGAAGCCAGGCTGGAAGGGATGCTGGATGAGAAGAACACAAGAGAACAGTTGTAAATGGCTCATTTGGGTCCAGGGAAGGTGGGTGGTGGGTGGTAGTGGAGAGGCAGGAGTGGTCCAGGGTTGCTGTTGGGAAGATACAGGAGACCTGAGCATTCTCCTGAGGTGAAGGAGCTATAAGAGGGAGAGGGTAAGAATATGAGAGTAGGGGAAGGGAGGTTAGTAGCTGGGAAAGGATCGGGGGTGGGGGGAGGTGGCGTGTTGCAGGTAGAGAGTCAGCAAGAGTTGTTGGAGACAGCTGGACAGAACAAAGGCCCTGTTATCCCCGCTGGGTAAACACCTGAGGAAGGAGCGTGCATCAGTTTGTTCAACTGCTCGTGTATTTACCTGTTGTTTCAAATGATGCTAATTTCCTCATTTTCCTCACAGTACAGCGAGTCTCCACTGAGCAGGGGCTGCTTCCCAAACCGTGACTCTCTTTCTCTCTCAGCAGTGGGTCAGTCGCTTGTCGCTCCAAGATCCAACCGCAGGGATTCCACAACACCCACCAGAATTAATAAGTTTATCATTTATGAACTTGCAAACTTCAACGGTTACTCCAAAGAACTGACCTCTGACATCTCCCACCTGGGGTCTGTAGACGGACATGACTGCATCTCCTCACTGAAGGTCATTGACCAGCCCTGGGTGGCCTACCAGCATCATCATTATTCAGGTAAGATCAGGGTGTTTGGGGAAAGTGAATACATCTTTGTTGGTCACAATATGAATGATGAGATCACCTCTCTCCAGCTGATTACTGAAAACCTGCACAATCCCCAGATTACCCTGTATGAACACACACTATTGAGAGCAGGGCAAGGTGGTAAGGGAAGCAACCAACTTGGCCAGGGGACTTTCCAATAACAGAGCATCTTCTCAGAGGGTTCAGAGTGGCGCCTGGCTGTTGTGTGAGCACAGCGATGGAAGCAGCTGGTATTATGTAGCCCGGGAAGATGACTGGCTTCCAAACTATGGTTCCATCTATCTCAATAACAAGCTTTCATTTCTGCAGCCCCCATGACCTGGCCACAGCTAGAACTGACAAACTGCAGAGTTTGCCATCCTGAGGTTCCAAGTGTTAGGGGGACCCCCACAGAGTGGTGGAGAGGTATTGCTCTGCCCATGCTTGCACTTCATTCCTCCACAAACCATGGAATGAGTGAATTTGGGAAAGTGCAGCTCATCCTATGCTGGGCCCCTACCATTGTGTCCTGCTGTTTGTCCCCTAAGGCTGTGCCAGAACTTCCTCCAGCACCTCACTCTGCCAGTCTCCTTCATGCTTCCTCTGGGGCATTCCCTGCCTCCTACACCATTCGTGCAGCTCAAACTGGGAGGCCTGTTTAGGGATCTGCTTACCTTTGCCTGCTGTCTTTTTCCCCTTCAGCCCCTTTTCTCTCACATCATCTCCTCCTGTCCTCCCTTACCCCAGCCAGCTTGTTCTGCATCCCATCTTCCCTGCCTGAACTCCTACAGGTTGTAGGTATCTTTATAAAATAACTGAACACTGTGGTAGGAAGAGAGCCTGAGATATAAGTCCTTGTATTAGAGGCCTGGTATAATGCCTTAGCTAAAGTAGTGGGCAATCTTTGCTGATATAAAGCAACGTTAGCAAAAGTCAGGCTGTGAGCAAACATTGGGCTCTGCCTGCTTGCAAATTCACAGAATGTGGCAAGAAACAGGGCTGATATTGCATAAACACACATTTCTAAGAAGTTCTAGGCATAGAGTACTTACGCAAACACATTTCAGAAGAGTAGTGTTGAAACAGATCTTTAACGGCCCACAGCTGGGCAGATAATTACCGATAGCAGTGAAAATTCGGGTACAATATGCTTAATGCACAGTAATTTATCTGAGAAAGAATCACAAAAGCAGTAAAAGTTACATAATACACATCTCCCTAATAAGCCTCAATTCCCCAAGCATAAACCCTCAGTAACTATGGTGGCCTTACACAGTATCCTGATTAGCAAACAAAGCAAATATAGCTACCAGTTCTAGACACAGACTTCTTTTCTTCTCTTCTTTCCCCTCTGAGGTACTTGGTCTGTCAAATGTCCCCTGAAGCAGGGTCCTGGTTACCCCGAGGCCTTCTGTTTCACAGTGTCACAGACTTCTTTAGATGTTAATTGGGGAACTAACTAACTAATTTACTCTGCTTAGCATTTATACCTTTTGTTCTCAAAGGAGTCACATGTTCCAAAAATATACTCTGTGGGCGTTTCATTACTCGTCTTCTCTAATTAATATATATCAGAACAGAAACAGACCAAAGCTCAATCAATGTTTACCCTCTCATCAATCATTCACATGAGCTCTTAGTGCAGTGTCCTCCAAAAGGGGTTATTTCGACCCGGGTCAACCTGTACCAAGCTCACTCATGGCATGTTTTTACGTATTCTTTACTTTGTGAGCTGGTCATCGGCTGACATGTTTCAAGTTTCATGTTGAAACACATGCACAAATGGAGCCATTTCAGCACTTCCAATTATTTGCACACCATCGATTTAATGCTAAGAGAATCCTGTTCCCAGAATCCTCTAGCAAATTCAGACGTACCAAGCAATACCAAACTCACGTTCACCACATTCATTCAGATCAAGCACAGTAATTCATCATAATTCAGCTCCATCCCAACTAGTTGTACCAGAACATTCTGATATCAAGGATGGTACAAAAACATTTCCCAAGAATAACAGGAACACACTGACCCCTCCCAAAAGATAAGGTCAGGTTGACAGTGTAATGAATAAAGATGTTTTGATCGAACCAACATGTACAAGGAGATGGGTAATAACTAGCCACATCTGGGGGCCATAACTAACTAAGCCAGAGGGGCAGTACGTAACTTGTTTGTATCAGGGTATAAATAGGTATTTCTGAGAGAGTGTTTTGGTTCAGGCAAGGGGGGAATGGAAATTATCACCATTCACTGAGCTGCATCCATTTTCACAGGCATACATGTTTTAGTATCCTGGTAGAGTCTGCCAGATGCTATTACCGTGCTTTGTCGACAATAAACCTAGCCTGGTGCCTTCGTACCTTAACAGATCTTGTGGTCATTGGGCAGTTCGCTCAAGGTCTGCTTGCCGGCTGTCTGCCCAGAGCTGGGGCAGCACACAGAGAGAACACACACATACAGCCAAACATCTAACCACAAACACAGCCATACCATTTCAGTTAGACATGGAGGAGAGGGGAAATGAATGAATCTATGCTTAACCCTGCGTCAGTGAGGGGGTAGGGACTAAATGACCTCTTGAGCTTCCTTCCATCCTGACAGTTCTATGATTCTACGAACGGTCATCCAGGGGTCCCCACAAGTGCTTGATCTGACCTTGGAGACAGCTGCCCCATTATCACTGCCAAGACACTATGCACCAAATGACAGACTGAAAAGAATGTCCTCATAGATGAAACAGAAGGAGTAACCAAAGAGATCGTTAGCAAATCTTATCATCACAATCTAAAGACAGCAGAGAGTTCTAGCTTCTACAGCTCAAGAGGGTGGGAAAGGTGATGGGACGGGTTCAGTTTCTTTGTGGAGATAGGAACCTCTACCCCTTCCCAGGGGATAAATGAGCCACTCACTAACAAGGAAACTGTCAAGGTGTCTTTACTGGGTGTCATAACTATAAAGGGAAGGGTAACAGCTGTCCTGTGTACAGTACTATAAAATCCCTCCTGGCCAGAGACTCCAAAATCCTTTTCCCTGTAAAGGGTTAAGAAGCTCAGGTAACCTGGCTGGCATCTGACCTAAAGGACCAATAAGGGGACAAGATACTTTCAAATCTTGGGGGGGGGGGAAGGTTGTTGTTTGTGTTCTTTGTTTGGGAGTGTGTTCGTTCTCGGGACTGAGAGGGACCAGACATCAATCCAGGTTCTCCACATCTTTCTAAACAAGTCTCTCCTATTTCAGACTTGTAAGTAAATAGCCAGGCAAGGCGTGTTAGTTTTCCTTTGTTTTCTCAACTTGTAAATGTACCTTTTACTAGAGTGTTTATCTTTGTTTGCTGTACTTTGAACCTGAGACTAGAGGGGAGTCCTCTAAGCTCTTTAAGTTTGACTACCCTGTAAGGTTAATTTCCATACTGATTTTACAGAGATGATTTTTACCTTTTTTTCTTTAATTAAAAGCTTTCTTTTTAGAACCTGATTGATTTTTCCTTGTTTTAAGATCCAAGGGGTTTGGATCTTGATTCACCAGGAGTTGGTGGGAGGAAGGAGGGGGAATGGTTAATTTCTCCTTGTTTTAAAATCCAAGGGGTTTGGATCTGTATTCACCAGGGAATTGGTGAAGGTTTTTCAAGGCTTCCCAGGGAGGGAAAAATTGAAATGGTGGCAGCGGAACCAGAGCTAAGCTGGTAGTTAAGCTTAAAAGTTTTCATGCAGGCCCCTACATTTGTACCCTAAAGTTCAAAGTGGGGATCCAGCCTTGACACTGGCCAAGATCTCTCCTCACACAGAGGTGATCATCCATGCCCTGAGGTGCAATCTCAGTCTTGCTGGTGCTGATCAACCCCTAGGTTGGGAAAATGAGGACTGAACATGAGATGCACCAGAGTACATTGGGGCATAGCACCCACCCAGGGCACTCGAGACCAGGAGAGCAGCAACTGGAACTCAGGTCTCCCACATACCAGGCCACACGCACACACACGCTCTCTCTTTCCCCTCCCCAGATATTGACACATTCTCCTGAATGGAAAACCAGCATTTGGACACAATTCCATTGTTCTGTAAATATTCAGAATATTTGGGTTTTGTTCCAATGCAAAACAAAAGCAAACTATAAAATCTTGAAATCTCCTGCTTTAATCTGATTGTATCCAGACACCAAATCAAAACTGCTGAACTATTTTGCTTCTGACATTTTATCCTGTATGTCTGCTGTGTGGGGAAGTGAGTAGCCATCTTGAACTGTCTGTGAATTCAGTCAGAGCATATCTTCAAGTCTCCTTTGGGCTTTTTCACAATTACAACTGGTGAAGCGCAAGTTAATGTAGATTATTCAATCAGGACATCCTCCAGCAGGCTACTTAGTTTCTCTTTCACTGCTACCTTATGCCAGGAGAATCCAAGCTGGGGGCTGCCTCACAGGAACACTGCCGGGTTTAAACCGGGTCTGATGTTCCATCAATCATATCTCCCAAGCTCTTCATTACTCTTGGAGAACACAGTAGCATCTCACAAGAGCAGCTGTTCTAATCGTTTCCTCTCATTGCCTTCTACGGATGCTTCTGTCAAGTCAACCCACTAGTGCCATACTGTGCCCTCTTCTGGTGTCCACAGTTCGAGAAGGATGTTGATAAATTGGAGAGGGTTCCAAGAAGAGCCACACAAATGAATAAGTATCAGAGAGGTAGCCGTGTTAGTCTGGATCTGTAAAAAGCAACAGAGAGTCCAGTGGCACCTTTAAGACTAACAGATGTATTGGAGCATAAGCTTTCTTGGGTGAATAACCACTTCATCAGAACCATGTGGGTCTGCGTCTGACGAAGTGGGTATTCACCCATAAAAGCTTATGCTCCAATACATCTGTTAGTCTTAAAGGTGCCACAGGACTCTCTGCTACAAATGAATAAAAGATTAGAAAACCTTCCTTCTAGTCAGGGCCAGCTCCAGGTTTTCTGCCGCCCGAAGAAAAAAAAAAAAAGGGGGGGGGGGCGGAGTGCTGCTGCCAAAGCAAAAAAACAAACCCTGGAGTGCCGCTGTAGCAGGCTGGACACCTGCTCCTGCCTGGAAGGGCCTGAGATAGCCCAGGGAGTAGGCAGTGTGAAGGCTGAGCTGATTGGGGGAAGTGGCTGCAGCTGGGGCCACGCCCCAAACAGCCTCAGCAGGCCTATATAAGAGGCTAGGAGCCAGGAGCTCAATAGAGTCTCTCTCCCTCCCCCTCCAGAGAGAGAAGGGCCTGGCTGTAGGGAACTAGACAGGATACATGTAATGGAGCAGGGCTGGGGAAAGGCTGAGGAGCTGGGGAGCTCCAGCCTGGATAGCCCCAGGCTGCGGCCTGGTAGTAGGCCAAGGGGTACTGGGGGTTGCAGTGGGCAGCCCAGGGCTAGGGCTAGGCCAAGGCAGCAGGTCCAAACCTCCCTTGCCAGTGATGAGTGGCCTATACTGCAATATGCCCCAGGGAGCAGGGACTAGTTGGTGACTGGCAGTGACCTAGTGCTGAGGCAAGGTGGGGCTAGTGGGTGAGGGTTCCCCAGGGAGGGGAGACCCAGATCTGTGGAGTATTGCCAGGGGGCAGCACCCCAGTAATAGGGGCACTGGGTCCTGGGAGGGACACAGGTGCCAGCAGAGGACAAGGCGGATCACCGGCCTGCAGAGGGCGCTCCAGAGGCTGGTGAGCTAATTCCCTGGACGACCAGCAGGAGGCGCCGCAGGGGTGAGTCCGGCTCCTCTACAGCCATCCCTTGAAAAGTGCTGCTCCAAGCACATGCTTGGAACGCTGTTGCCTAGAGCCAGCCCTGCTTCTAGTGCTAGATTCAAGGAGCTCAACCTAGTTAGATTAACGAAGAGAAGGTTAAGGGGTGACTTGATCATAGCCTGTAAGTACCTGCACAGGGAAGAAATATTTGACACTGGGCCCTTCAGTCGGCAGACAAAGGCTTAACACAGTCCAATGGCTGGGAGCTGAAGCTAGACAAATTCAGACTGGAAATAAGGGGCAGACTTTTAACAGTGAGGGTCATTAGCCATGGGAACAATTTACTGAGGCTCATGGTGATTCTCCCTCACTGGCCATTTTTAAATCAAGCCTGGATGTTTTTACAAAGATCTGCAGGAGTGCCAAAGGAATTATTTTGGGGCAGTTCTATGGCCTGTGTTCTACAGGAGATCAGACTAGAGATCACAATGGTCCCTTCTGGCCTTGGAATCTATGAATCTAGCTCTTTTACTGACTGGGCTGCTCCACTGCTCCTGAGCTCTGCCCCTGTGAGAGGCCTGGAGACACCGGCGACACTGAACATTGACCCTACGGTCTGAGGTTTTTTCACTAGCTGAATATCTGGCTCAGTCACATTATCTGCTCTGACCCAGAACTCACCTGTTGGCCCAGCTTGAAACAGAGCTCTGCTAACCAGCGATCCTGATTGGATATCCACAGCTTCAAACGCTCTGACAGGTTCGCTACACCAGTGCTTTCTCCTTGGGGGTTATGGCATGATGACCTGGCTTCACCACACTGTATTGTGAGCCACCACCTGTCTTTCACGCTGTAGACATGGTCAAGGCCCCTCTAATGCTAAAGTGTGGTGCCTAGAACTGGACATGGTACTCCAGCTGAGGCCTCACCAGTGCTAAGTACAGTGAGGAAATTACCTCTCGTTTCTTACATAGAACTGTTCTGTATATATACCCCAGAATTTGATTAGCTTTTTATGCATCTGAATCACATTGTTGACTCATCTTCAATTTGCGATTCACTATAACCCCCCAGAACCTTTTCAACAGTGCTAGTACCTAGCCAGTTATTCCCTCTTTGAATAAAGTCTTTTAGCACTTTGTGCACCCACATTATAGGCAGATGGGCCATATGCCATAGTAGGCAACTTCCTCATACCATCCCCTCCATAAGTTTATCAAGCTCTCCTACGGCCAGAGATGGTATGCTAGATGGGAAGGGCTCTAAGTCACCACAGAGAATTCTTACCCAGCTGTCTTGCTGGTGGATCTCACCTACAGCATCAGGGTCTAACGGATTGCCATACTTGGGGTTGGGAAGAAATTCTCCCCCAGGTGAGATTGGCAGAGACCCTGAGTGGGGTGCCTTCCTCTGCAGCATAGGGCACGCGTCACTTCATAGTAGGGTGACCAGACAGCGGAGAATTAAGGGTGGCACGGTATATGATGTATTGCCATCCTTACTTCTGCACTCCTGCTGGTGGTGGTGCTGTCTTTTGAGCTGGGCTCCCAGTCAGCAGCCACCTCTTTCCAGCCATCCAGCTCTGAAGGCAAAAAATCAAAGAACCACCAAGTTACAAGAAATTTTTCACACTATGTAACATAACGTGATTTTGGCAAAAAAAAAAAAAAAACCAACAATAACAACTTCAAAACACTATACAGAACAACAGATTGCCATACTTGGGGTTGGGAAGAAATTCTCCCCTAGGTGAGATTGGCAGAGAGCCTGAGTGGGGTGCCTTCCTCTGCAGCATAGGGCATGGGTCACTTCATAGTAGGGTGACCAGACAGCAAATGTGAAAAATCGGGACAGGTGGTGGTGGGGTAATAAGAGCCTATATCAGAAAAAGACCCCAAAATTGGGACTGTCCCTATAAAATCAGGACATCTGGTCACCCTACTTCATAGTGTGAATTAGAGTAAATGGATTCTCTGTAACTTCAATTCTTTTTAAATGAAGATTTGTGTACTTCAGTAACTCAGGGCTAGGTTAGCAGCCTATTGCAGGAGTGAGTGGGCGAGGGTCTGTGGCCTGCGATGTGCCGGGAGTCACATTAGATGATCATGAGTTGAGCCGGATTCAGACTGGTGACCTACATGTGCAAGACCTGGTTCAAGAGACGGGCAAACAAAGAACTGAAAAAGATATAATGACCATCTGACTGAGGCAGGGGTCGCTCTCAACCCCCCCAAAACTGTGTGAAAGAATGTACAAAAACAAAAGGGTAAAATAAATCTTTATCTTGATTGTTTTAAAATATTAACTCTGCAATAACAGACCAGCAAGAAGGAAAGCCGATCGATAAATGATCCTTTCTCATGGCATTGTATTAAACCAGCTGGATAGAGCAGATGTAAGAGACAAGCTCTACTAAGTGGTGTTTTTTACGATGTACAGAAAAATCTGTTGTTCTGTATAGTGTTTTGAAGTTGTTGGTTTTTTTGCCAAAATCATGTTATGTTACATAGTGTGAAAAATTTCTTGTAACTTGGTGGTTCTTTGATTTTTTGCCTTCAGAGCTGGGTGGCTGGAAAGCGGTGGCTGCTGACTGGGAGCCCAGCTCAAAAGACAGCACCACCACTAGCAGGAGTGCAGAAGTAAGGATGGTAATACATCATATACCGTGCCACCCTTAATTCTCCGCTGTCTGGTCACCCTACTATGAAGTGATGCATGCCCTATGCTGCAGAGGAAGGCACCCCACTCAGGGTCTCTGCCAATCTCACCTGGGGGAGAATTTCTTCCCAACCCCAAGTATGGCAATCCGTTAGACCCTGACGCTGTAGGTGAGATCCACCAGCAAGGCAGCTGGGTAAGAATTCTCTGTGGTGACTTAGAGCCCTTCCCATCTAGCATACCATCTCTGGCCGTAGGAGATGTCTACTAACAGGAGTGGCAGATGGGCCATATGCCATAATAGGCAACTTCCTCATACCATCCCCTCCATAAGTTTATCAAGCTCACTCTTGAAACAAGTGAGTTTATTTGCCCTCACTAATCTCCTTAGAAGGCTGTTCCTGAACCATATTTCTCTGAACTGTCAAACCATTATATGCAAATTCCCCTGCGGGGGGAGACTTCCCTGATTTATCAGCCCAAAGATTTATTTATTTACACACAAGTGACTCCCTGTTCCTTTCACTGCAGGGGAATTTGTATAAAATGGTTTGACAGTTCAGAGGAATGTGGTTCAGGAACAGCCTTCCAAGGAAATTAGCGAGGGCACATAAACTCACTTGTTTCAAGACTGAGCTTGATAAACTTATGGAGGGGACGGTATGAGGAAGTTGCCTACTATGGCATATGGCCCATCTGCCTATAATGTGGGTGCACAAAGTGCTAAAAGACTTTATTCAAAGAGGGAATAACTGGCTAGGTACTAGCACTGTTGAAAAGGTTCTGGGGGGTTATAGTGAATCGCAAATTGAAGATGAGTCAACAATGTGATTCAGATGCATAAAAAGCTAATCAAATTCTGGGGTATATATATACAGAACAGTTCTATGTAAGAAACGAGAGGTAATTTCCTCACTGTACTTAGCACTGGTGAGGCCTCAGCTGGAGTACCATGTCCAGTTCTAGGCACCACACTTTAGCATTAGAGGGGCCTTGACCATGTCTACAGTGTGAAAGGCAGGTGGTGGCTCACAATACAGTGTGGTGAAGCCAGGTCATCATGCCATAACCCCCAAGGAGAAAGCACTGGTGTAGCGAACCTGTCAGAGTGTTTGAAGCTGTGGATATCCAATCAGGATCGCTGGTTAGCAGAGCTCTGTTTCAAGCTGGGCCAACGGGTGAGTTCTGGGTCAGAGCAGATAATGTGACTGAGCCAGATATTCAGCTAGTGAAAAAACCTCAGACCGTAGGGCCAGTGTTCAGTGTCGCCGGTGTCTCCAGGCCTCTCACAGGGGCAGAGCTCAGGAGCAGTGGAGCAGCCCAGTCAGTAAAAGAGCTAGATTCATAGATTCCAAGGCCAGAAGGGACCATTGTGATCTCTAGTCTGATCTCCTGTAGAATACAGCCATAGAACTGCCCCAAAATAATTCCTTTGGCACTCCTGCAGATCTTTTTAAAAACATCCAGGCTTGATTTAAAAATGGCCAGTGAGGGAGAATCACCATGAGCCTCAGTAAATTGTTCCCATGGCTAATGACCCTCACTGTTAAAAGTCTGCCCCTTATTTCCAGTCTGAATTTGTCTAGCTTCAGCTCCCAGCCATTGGACTGTGTTAAGCCTTTGTCTGCCGACTGAAGGGCCCAGTGTCAAATATTTCTTCCCTGTGCAGGTACTTACAGGCTATGATCAAGTCACCCCTTAACCTTCTCTTCGTTAATCTAACTAGGTTGAGCTCCTTGAATCTAGCACTAGAAGCAGGGCTGGCTCTAGGCAACAGCGTTCCAAGCATGTGCTTGGAGCAGCACTTTTCAAGGGGTGGCTGTAGAGGAGCCGGACTCACCCCTGCGGCGCCTCCTGCTGGTCGTCCAGGGAATAAGCTCACCAGCCTCTGGAGCGCCCTCTGCAGGCCGGTGATCCGCCTTGTCCTCTGCTGGCACCTGTGTCCCTCCCAGGACCCAGTGCCCCTATTACTGGGGTGCTGCCCCCTGGCAATACTCCACAGATCTGGGTCTCCCCTCCCTGGGGAACCCTCACCCACTAGCCCCACTTTGCCTCAGCACTAGCCCCTGCTCCCTGGGGCAGACTGCAGTATAGGCTACTCATCGCTGGCAAGGGGGGTTTGGACCTGCTGCCTTGGCCTAGCCCTGGGCTGCCCACTGCAACCCCCAGTACCCCTTGGCCTACTACCAGGCCGCAGCCTGGGGCTATCCAGGCTGGAGCTCCCCAGCTCCTCAGCCTTTCCCCAGGCCTGCTCCACTACAGGTATCCTGTCTAGTTCCCTGCAGCCAGGCCCTTCTCTCTCTGGAGGGGGAGGGAGAGAGACTCTATTGAGCTCCTGGCTCCTAGCCTCTTATATAGGCCTGCTGAGGCTGTTTGGGGCGTGGCCCCAGCTGCAGCCACTTCCCCCAATCAGCTCAGCCTTCACACTGCCTACTCCCTGGGCTATCTCAGGCCCTTCCAGGCAGGAGCAGGTGTCCAGCCTATTACAGCGGCACTCCGGGGTTTGTTTGTTTTTTTGCTTGGCGGCAGCACTCCGTCCCCCTCCCCCCTGCTTTTTTCTTTTTTGCTTCGGGTGGCAAAAAACCTGGAGCTGGCCCTGACTAGAAGGAAGGTTTTCTAATCTTTTATTCATTTGTAGCAGAGAGTCCTGTGGCACCTTTAAGACTAACAGATGTATTGGAGCATAAGCTTTCATGGATGAATACCCACTTCGTCAGACGCAGACCCACATGGGTCTGATGAAGTGGTTATTCACCCAAGAAAGCTTATGCTCCAATACATCTGTTAGTCTTAAAGGTGCCACTGGACTCTCTGTTGCTTTTTACAGATCCAGACTAACACGGCTACCACTCTGATACTTATTCATTTGTGTGGCTCTTCTTGGATCCCTCTCCAATTTATCAACATCCTTCTCGAACTGTGGACACCAGAAGAGGGCACAGTATGGCACTAGTGGGTTGACTTGACAGAAGCATCCGTAGAAGGCAATGAGAGGAAACGATTAGAACAGCTGCTTTTGTGAGATGCTACTGTGTTCTCCAAGAGTAATGAAGAGCTTGGGAGATATGATTGATGGAACATCAGACCCGGCAGTGTTCCTGTGAGGCAGCCCCCAGCTTGGATACTCCTGGCATAAGGTAGCAGTGAAAGATAAACTAAGTAGCCTGCTGGAGGATGTCTTGATGGAGTAAGCTATGTTAACTTGCACTTCACCAGTTGTAATTGTGAAAAAGCCCAAAGGAGACTTGAGGCTATGCTCTGACTGAATTCACAGACTATTTCAAGATGTCTACTCACTTCCCCACACAGCAGACATACAGGATAAAATATCAGAAGCAAAATAGTTCAGTCGTTTTGATTTGGTGTCTGGGTACGATCAGATTAAAGAGGCACATGAGGACTGAGTAAAAACTGCCTGTGTGACACTCTGTGGACTGTGTCAGCTCTGCAGAATGCCTTTCACACTCATTCAGCAAGAATGTTTCAGAGGGGAGTAAATTATCTAACCCAAGTTTTGAGAACTGAAGATGGGGGGAACATCTGGCAGAAATGGAAAGGATTCTAAAGCAGTGAGTGTTCTCCATTGTTCAGAGTCATTTCAGGTCCAAACACAACACCACTGTGGTTTTCCAACCATCAATATTTCCAGACACACAGTAACAGGAACGTGGGCAGCTGTACTCATGGGCCTTTCTCATAGTTGCTGATGGTGACCCTACTGCATCAACAATTGCTAGTTTCCCTTGTGTGGCTTCTCTCTGATTGGGCAATTCCCTACAATGGCATTTGCCTTTGCCTCGCCTGCAGATGTCATCTGGCCTGGGACCACACAGGAAACAGCCTCTCTCATCTGACCTAAGGGACACCTGCAAAGAGCTTGCCCCTGGGCCAGCTTCATTTTTTTCATCAGTTTACTGTGACAGATGTGAGACCTGGGATGCAGAGAATCGTAGAAATGTAGGGATGAAAGGGAGAAGTCACTAAGTCCAGCCCCTAGCTCTGGGGCAGGACCACATAAACCTAGAGGATTCCCAACAGGTGTTTGTCCAACCTCTTCTTAAAAACCTCCAGTGATGGGGATTCCACAACCTCCCTCGGAAGCCTGTTCCAGAGCTTAAACTACCCTTCTAGGTAGAAAGTTTTTCCTAATATGGAACCTGAATCTCCCCTGCAGCAGATTAAACCCACTATTTCTTATCTGACCTCCACTGCACATGGAGAACAATGGGTCAATGACCTCTTTAAACAGCCCTTACCATATTGGAAGCAGGAAGCCTATGTGTAGCAGGCCCCCCTCACTCTTCTTTTCTCGAGACTAAACATACCCAGTTGTTTAAACCTTTCCTCATAGCTCAGGTTTTCTAAACCTTTCATAATTTTTGTTGCTCTCATCTGGACTCTAATTTGTTCGCCTCTTTCCTAAAGTGTGGTGCCCAGAACTGAACATTGTACTCCACCTGAGGCCTCACCTGTGCCGAGTAAAGTGGGGAAATGATCTCCCATGTCTTACATAAGACTGTCCTGTAAATACACCCCAGATTTGTATGAACCTTTTTTGCAAATGCATTCCATTGTCGACTCATCTTCAATTAGTGATTCACTATAAGCTCAGATCCTTTTCAGCAGTATAACCTTCTAGCTAGTTATTCCTCATTTTGTAGTTGTGCATCTGATTTGTCCTTCCTAAGTGAAGCACTTTGCACTTAACTTTATTGAATTTCATCTTGTTGAATTCAGACCAATTCTCCAATTTATCAAAGTCGTTTTGAATTCTAATCCTGTCCTCCAAAGTGTTTGCAACCCCTCCCAGCTTGGTGTTGTCTTCAAATTTTATAAGCATACACTCCATTATCCAAGTCAGTAGTGAAAATATTGAATAGTACCAGACCCATGACTGACCCCTGCAGGACCCCACTAGATGTGCCCTCCCAGTTTGACAGCAAATTAATTCATAATTACTCTTTGAGAAGGGTCTTTCAACCAGTTGTGCACCCACCTTATAGTAATTATAGCACAAGGACTTGAAATATTGAAATGAGCCTGACTTGCATGGACTTTTGTGACAATAAATGGGAAATGTGTTTTCAGGGTCCTGGCTTGCTGAGTGGGTTCCTTGAGGACTCCCTGAGGGGTGGTTAATGGAAATTCCCCAACAATTCCTATGTAAAAACTCAGACTTTGAAGCTTCGTCCCCAGAGAGGAGGCAATTGATGGGTCTTAGCTTTTCAGGAGGCTAGAGATCAAAGGCGTAAGCTATATACCAAGGGTGCCCAAACATACCAATCCTCCAGGCCACATACAATAATCTTGAGAAGTTTGAGAGCCAGGTGCGCCTGCCGGACCTTGGGGCTTCAGCCCTACTCCCGCTGAAGCCCTGAGCCCTGGCAGGCGTGCCCTACAGGGCTGAAGCCCTGAAACCTCACTCCCCGCTGGGCAGAAGATCCTAACCCCACCTGCCCATCCCAGGGCAGAAGCCCCGAGCTTCCCTCCCTCAGTCTGTTAGGTGGAGAATGGGATGGGATGGGAGGAGGGGGGTGGCAAGCTGCAATTTCACTGTAAAAGAGCTGCATGCGGCTCTTGAGCTGTGGTTGGATCACCCCTACTACATACAGAAACAGATGAACGGTGCCAGGTTGTTCTTCCTGAAGTGAAACGTGACATGAACTTGTAATGAAGGGAGCGAGTTGGGGGACAAAACTGCAGTTAACCCTTAAACTGTGACAGTAGCAATCATTGCTTGAAGTGCTGCATCAGGTGCAAAGGAGTCACCGCAAGGCTGGGAATTAACAGCTGATATCTTTAAGGAACCCCCAATTTCTGCTTCCACATTTTGAACTCTGCATGTAATCTGCTTCAGAGGTTGATCCAGGATGTTATCTTCCTTCACCAGCAGGTTATGAAGTCCCCCTGTTAAACAGTTTATAAACTGGCTTTTCACACAGGATTCTCTCACAGCTTCCAACCAGGCATAGACCCCTCTGTGCATTCCCAGTTCCAGATTCAGCCCTGAAGGTTCTGTTTCATTCAAGCCACTTCTCAGTCAGGGTGGGGCAGGGAAAGCCCTATTTAAGAGTCTCCTCAATGCACACGAATAGCTATGCAGGGGTTCCCCTCTCTACCTCCTCCTTGCTGGCCATTCCTTCTGTTTTCCAAAAAAGCCAATCCTTCCTCATAGCACTTGGATAAGTGTTTGCGTAACTGTCTGTAACATCCACACTCCATACTAAATCCTGGTAAAATGCTATGGCATCACCATCCAAGCACACTGCTAGGTACTTTGCTATTTTCTCTTCAGTCCATGAATGTCTGTCAAATGCCCATTGATTCCAGTCTCACCCCACGACCAGTACATTTCTTCTCAGTCAAAAGAGCTTTTGCCATCTTGAAGCTGCTGCCACCAGGGACTGCGAGTTATATGAGCCCGTGGTGCTTGGGCTCCAGGAATATTAAGGGCCTGGGGGCCTGGCTCCACCAATGTTTGGGGCTGGGTCTCTCCCCAGCAGGCGATTCTGAGTTGACTCCGAGGGGGGATGGGCTTATCCCGGCTGGACCTCCTGAATAGCAGCCTGGGGGGGCTTGGGTGAGTGTCGTGCTAGGGGGGGAGAGCCCCTCCCGGAGCTATTTGCTGCCAGCAGGAAGAGGGCTTGGGGGAGTCCTCCTCTCTGGCCCCCTGCACCAGCACCAGGGCATCCTGCTTGCTGCACCCCAAACTCTTCATCCTGCACCCAGCCCCACGCCCCGCAACCCCTCCCACCTCCCAACCTTCTGTCCCAGCCCAGAGCCTCCACCCAGCACCCAAACCTCCTCCCAAACCCCGCACCTAGCACCAAACCCCCTCCCACACCTAGCACCCCAAACCCCCTCCCACACCCAAACTCCACAACCTGCACCCAGTACGCAAACTCCCTCCCAGAGCCCTCACCCAAACTCTCTCCCAGAGTCTGCACCCCAAACCCCTCCTGCACCCAAACTCCCTCCCAGAGCCTTAGGCAGGTGTGTGGGGCGGGCGGGACTTGAACCCGTTCTGGGCACCACCAAAAATTATACAAATCTGCCGCCCCTGGCTGCCATCAGTTGTAACAGCTGCTTATGGAATCACAGGGATTTTTTGGAACATTGCAAATACCAATTCCAGCACACCACACAGGAGTAATACTTCATAGAATCATAAAAGATTAGAATTGGAAGAGATCTCAGGATGTCATCAAGTCCAATCCCCTGCTCAAAGCAGGACCAACGCCAACTAAATCATCCCAGCCAGGGCTTTGTCAAATCAGGCCTTAAAAGTCTCTAAGGATGGAGATTCCACCACCTCCCCACGTAACCCATTCCAGTGCTTCACCATCCTCCTAGTGAAATAGTGTTTCCTAATATCCAACCTAGACCTCCCCCCCTGCAACTTGAGACCATTGCTTCTTGTTCTGTCATCTGCCACCATTGAGAACAGCCGAGCTCCAGCCTCTTTGGAAACCCCCTTCAGGTAGTTGAAGGCTGCTATCAAATCCCCCCCCCCCACTCTTCTCTTCTGCTGACTAAATAATCCCAGGTCCCTCAGCCTCTCCTCGTAAGTCATGTGCCCCAGGCCCCTAATCATTTTCATTGCTCTCCGCTGGACTCTCTCCAATTTGTCCACATCCCTTCTGTAGTGGGGGGACCAAAACTGGATGCAATACTCCAGATGTGGCCTCACCAGTGCCGAATAGAGGAGAATAATCACTTCCCTCAATCTGCTGGCAACGCTCCTACTAATACAGCCCAATATGCCGTTGGCCTTTTTGGCAACAAGGGTTGACTCATATCCAGCTTTTCATTTACTTTAATCCCCAGATCCTTTTCTGCAGAAAAATTATTTCAAAAGAAATGCTTCAACGACATTGTTGTTACCATTTATGGCATTATCCTGGGGCACTGAGTTGCTTCTTGACATAGATAGCACAAGTGGTGAACTCCTATTGGGCAGCTATGTAATATTGTGATAGTGAGCAGCCGATGTTCAGGTATAAAGCCGGTTGGAGAGGGTATCTCCTGTCTGCAGCAGCAGTTGGATAGGAAGGTGCATTGAGAGCTCCCAAGTGTCAGAAGCTGAAGCCAGAAGCCAAGGTATAAATCGTTATTTGTTATTATGCTTTGTCTAGGAAGTTGATGAAAGTACCTAGAGAAGAATGACAGAGTGTTTGTGGGTTTAGTATGCACAGTTCACATGAGCTCACCACATCCCCTGAGATGATTTTGTAGGGAGGAGATACAGAGGGTCCTGTGGCACCTTTAAGACTAACAGAAGTATTGGGAGCATAAGCTTTCGTGGGTTACCCATGAAAGCTTATGCTCCCAATACTTCTGTTAGTCTTAAAGGTGCCACAGGACCCTCTGTTGCATTTTACAGATTCAGACTAACACGCCTACCCCTCTGATACTAGGGAGGAGATGTTACTGCTACCACCAGGCGTGAGAATGCACCTCCTGTATTTAGGGAAGGTGGTTTTGGATAGCACAAGTTCTGACAGAGGGAGACCACACCAAATACTATAGGAAGGGGAGAGAATGTAGGAAGAGGTGGCAGATACTACAGGAATGAAGAAAAACTCTCTTTCCCTGCTTTGTGGCTGCTTCTGACTTACACACACACACACACAGCTCCTCACAAATCAATCCGCAGCCCTTGTGTTTGCATCCAGTCTAGTCTTTGGGTGGTGGCTTCCATTTTTTCAGTGGTCATTAAACAAATGAGTATTTAACTGCTATGTTTTTTAGCCTGAATGAAAGCTGGGTGCCATGCCCATAGCTTCAATGAGGTGTGTGACTGCCTGTAGGTCAGACACGCTTGGTGGGAGCCACCCAACCTCCAGCATAACAGTATGTTATAGGCAAGAAATGCTCACAGTAAGAGAAATGCATGTTTGTGATCTTTAGTTCTTCTGTTGAAGAGAAGAAGAAGAAGAAGAAGAAGAGCAACCTGCTTGTTCTGGGCTTTGTGCACATCAACACTGAAACATTTGCAATGGCCAATTGTTTCAATAAGATGGGGGTGGGGTGGGAGAGAGAGGGGGGATTGGCCACTGGAGGTTTTTATGTGAACTCCGGTGATTTTTAGCTTTGCTTTACAATCCTTAAGTATTTAATCATCACGAAGAAGAACAAGGGAAGTATTAATATTCCTCTTGTACAGATGGGGAAACTAAGGCACAGAGGTTAACATGAAAAATTTCAGTTGAGTGCCTAAAGTTAGGCTCTTAAATCCATATTCTTGCAGCTTTGTAACAGTCTAATCTTCACAGGTTTTCTGAATTGGGGCCAGTAGGAGGAGGCAGACGAGCACACACTACAGGAGGTGAGTACATACTGCATGAATGTAGCTGAGACAAAATAGGAATTTGGCTCATAGGAAATTGTAATAATTTGACATTTGTTTATGTCCCAAATTGGAAAAATATCAAAAAATTTCACAAAAGAATTTGTTTAGTAAATGTTGAAACATTTTGTTTCAAGTCAGTTTGACATTGAACTGCATTTGCTTATTGCCTCATGGGACAGGTAGTTTGGGGTACCTCATGCGTTCATTCTTCCCTATGGGGCAGGCTTCCTGCCAAGAATACATCTCCGTGACGTGCCATGTGGCTCTGTCAGAAGGGAGACCACAGTGCATCATGGGAATGTAGTCTGGGTAAGGGTCCAGGTAATAGTTGAGAATGGGGGGCACAAAGCACCTGCACTATGACTCCCATGAACCATTAAGGCACTCTAGGCGGAAGCGGTGTACTGTTGAATAGCCCGGAAATGAAACATTTTCTTTTGATTTCCCCCCAAAATTCAGCAAAATTGAAAATTTCCCATTGAAAATTTAGATTTTTTAGAAATTGTCCAAAAATCATTTCAATAGAAAATGCCCAATCAGCTCTATGTACAATGGAGACCCTGGCCAGGCCCCATTCTCTGCCACGACCATCTACTTCTGGGATCTTCGGCTCCCTTTCATCACACAACATTAGAATTATGTCAGCTTTATACAGCTATAACCTGGTGCCCCTCAGAGTTCCTATCCATAGGGAACATTGCTAATTTATGTCAGAATAAATCAGCATAAATCCTTCTATTGTGTATGTAAGATTGCATTACACCGGTGGTGAATCTGGCCCAGTAAATGCAAACACTTTACACCAAAGCACCATGTGCCCCTAGGCAGCCAGTGGAACTATCTGTGTGAGTAAAGTTGCGCAGCTGCTTACATGTCTGCAGGACTGGCTCCAAACTATGGTAACCAATGCCACTGCAGGGTGTTTCTCTAAGTCCTGTGGCACACTAGTTCCTTCTGGATGTCTGGTACGGTGGCTGTGTACCACCGGCTCAGAGTCGAGCATTGTAAGTGCTCCGTGCACTAGACTCTGCAGGCTCAAAATCCATTCTTCTTTCGCTCCTTGCTTTCATCATGGCCCTGTCTCTCTTTCTTGATTCTCTAACATTCCTTCCCTTTCTCTCATCTTCTCTCTCTAGCTCTCACCGCTTGCCCATAGCCCTTCTCTTCTCCTCCTATCTGTGTGGTGTCCTCTCTCTTCAGTCCCCTTTCTCCCTGCTTTCCCATCCTTTCCAAGCCAACTCTTTCCCAAAATCCCAGAGGGGAAGAGATAGCAGCAGGGGGTATCTGTTAAGGGTACACTCCTCCCTCATCCCCAGCATGCGGGATATCAGGGATGGGAGGTGGACAGTGTCTCTTTTTCCTCATCCAAAACCTCAGTCTGAAGGAGGAAAAGTCTTGTGGATATTTGGATTTGCTCTGCCTCCCCTTCCCAGTCCCCAGTGGGAGGAGCCCTGAGATGGCCTCTCCACCTCTTGCTCCTCAACAATTTGCTCAGAACTCACAGGCATTTTCTGTCAATTTATATCCAGTGCTCAAAGTCTGGATGCAAACGCTGAACTTGATTTATGTGCTCGCTCACTCTCTCCCTCTCGTCTCCATGTGGAGAAGCTTTTCTCAACCTGTGCACTGTGACCCCAAATTGGTTCACCAGAATGTACCAAAGGGTGGTGTGGGAGGCCTGAGGGTGGAAGGGTCCAGTCCTGCCCCGGGGAGGTGGGGTTGCCCTGTGGGGTTGCAGAGCCTGTCCCATTCACGTCACAGCAGTGGCTCTGTCTCAGGGTTCACTCACCGCAAAAAGTGCCTCCTCCTGGTCGCTCTGGGGATTAGGTCTGGCCAGGCGTTGTGGCCTCTTCTGGTGGTGTCTTTCTCATTGTCCAGTCATACCCTCTGCAACTCAGGGTGTTCCCTTTTCTTGACTTGGCTCTCCAGCCAGGTCACTTGCTTGTTTCCCCTTCCAGGGCAAATGATCTAAGGCAGTCGATTGTCCTTTGCCTGGCCTATGCCACATCCTCAGTGGCTGGTAGGGGAACCCAGGCCACCTTCTACTCCATTTTCCAGTCCAGGGACCCTATCTCTAGCAACGGTGGCCTGCTCACTCCCAGACCATATTGCTGTGTCCCTGAACTCCTTCCTACTTCACAGCTCTATCTTCTATCTCCCCATCCCTCTGGGTTTGCCAGCCCAAGCTCCCTCCTCTCAGGGACCGACGGCAGACTACTCCCCTGCATCCCCAAACACACCTTCCTTCTCCCAGGGGGTGATTGCAGCCTGCTTCCCTGCAGCCCTATTTCTGCTCTCTGTTTCCGGGCTTTATACAGGCCCCTCTTGTTCCTGTTCAGCTGAGCCTGCTTCCAGTTAGTGGCCCCTTCGCAGCCTAAATCTCTCCTCTGCTCATGCTTAACTGGTTGATTGGACCTCTCAGGGCAAGTGTGGGGAATACAGCCCTTCACAGGCTCCTGTAACTATGGTCCCATGGGCCTGACTGGGCTTGGCTTCCTGCTCTGGGGTTGCCGTGCTGCTCTCCTTTGACCCAGCCACCCCTCTGTCATGATGAAGGGGGACTGGGCAGGCCAAATTTCAGGGAGTGGGGCTGAGCCCCATGTGCAAGGTCACAATGCCACACACAAAAATACGGCAAGGGGTGCACTGGGCCCAACCTGAGCAGTACGGCATCCCCAGAAGTCACAATGCACTGAATGGGGAGCCAAGCCCAGCCACCCCACGGAACAGGAGTCACAGGAGCTGCTGCTATGGTGCTCACCATGTACTTGCTTAGTACTTATTTCATCCATGTATATATTGTATATCGTGGGTGAGAAATATTTAGTAAGCCAGATGTGTTTGCACTAAGGCTATTTACTGGGTTGTGACCTGTGAGCTTCTCTGCACTGGAGGAGACATTTGCTTCATGCTCTGAGAACTTTACAGAGATGAGAGCTGGTCAAAAAGTATTTGGAAAGAAAAATTTTCTGTTAGAAAATGCTGATTCATTGAAATCAACGCATTCTGCAGGAATGTGTTGGTTTTGATGAAATTTGAAACAAAGCTTTTCAGTGAGCTGTAAAAATTCTGGTTCAGTCTTACTGGAATCATAGAAGTGTAGGACTGGAAGGGATCTCAATAGGTCATCTAGTCCAGTCCCCTGCACTCAAGTCAGGATTAAGTGATAACTAGACCATTCCTGACCAGTGTTTGTCTAACCTGTTCTTAAAAACCTTGGGTGACGGTTGAATCCACAACTTCCCCAGGTAATTAACCATCCTGACAGTTAGGAAGCTTTTCCTAATGTCCAACCTAAACCTCCCTTCCTACAATTTAAGCCCATTGCTTCTTGTCTTCTCCTTAGCGGTTAATAAGAACAATTTTTCACTCTCCTCCTTGAAACAACCTTGTATGTCCTTGAAAGCTGTTATCATGTCCCCCCTCCGTTTTCCCTTCTCCAGACTAAACAAACCCAATTTTTTCTATCTTCCCTCATAGGTCACGTTTCTAGACCTGTGATAATTTTTGTTGCTCTTCTCTGGACTTTTTCGAATTTGTCTACATCTTTCCTGAAACGTGGTGCCCACAATGCTCCAGCTGAGGCGCAGGTTTTCGTAACACTTTGGTTGCCACAATTTTGCAGCTGTTTGATCTCTAATTTGAAATGTATTATATCTTAATTTTAATTATATTATAGAAAGGGGTTAACTGCCACCCCAGCACCTGCTTGTGGCCAGGAGTGCCTCTGCAGTGCCTTGTTTTCCCCTTTTTCTGGGCTCCTTCAGCAAACTCCACACAGTCTCTCTTTCAACACAACCCTTTTGGGGACTCTGTCTTTTTATTAGCATTATTAACGTAACAAATTTCTCAAAACAAACACAAAAGAAATCCTCCCCCCAGGCTTAAGCTGGGCACAGCCCCTCTTCCTTGAAGTATTGTCCTTTCCTTGGGGACCACTGCATCCAGTAGGACAAGCCACCCTGTTATAATTATATGATACCAGCTACCAAACACAGTAGCAGTTACCACTTTTATTGCTTTTATTTTATATTATAATTTTAAAATATTCTACCCTAATTCAATAGAAAATAAAATTATATACAAATAATATATTAAACAGTCAAAATTGGAGAGAAAAAATTCAATTTTATCAAAACAAAACATTTCCATTGACAGAGACTGCAATTCTTCATAGGCTGTGGAGTTGCAGGTTGGGAGCAGGCAATAGACCCTGGAGTAAGCTGGTGGGGGAAAAGACCCTACTCTTATTCCCGCTGGCTAAACGTTTGAGGAAGGAGTTTGCCCATTCCCTCTATACATTTGCCCATGCTCCCACTCATTTTGTTCTATGGTTTGTGTATTTATCTGTTGTTTCAAATTATGCTAATTTCCTGATTTTTCATCCCAGCACAGAGAGTCTCCACTGAGTAGGGGTTGCCTCCCAAGCTGTGACTCTCTGTTCTCTCTCCACAGCTTCTCAGTCACTGCTTCTGCTCCAAGAACCAATTGCAAAGATCCTGCCACACCCACCAAAATGAATGGGATCATCATTTATGAGCATGCAAACTTCCAAGGTAAATCCAAAGAATTCACTTCTGACATCGCTGACTTGAAGCCTGCAGACTGGGCCCACTGTGTCTCCTCTGTAAAGGTCACTGGCCAACCCTGGGTGGCATATGAGCATCCTAATTATTCAGGCAAGTTCCTGGTGTTTGAGGAAGGTGAATACAGCTTTGTTGTTGAAGATATGAATGACAAGATCACTTCTCTCAAGCTGATCACTGAAAACCTGAAGAATCCCAAGATCACTCTGTATGAACATGCCAACTATCAAGGGGAGATCAGGGTGGTAACAGAAGCAACTAGTCTGAGCAAGGGATCTTTCAATGACCGAGTGTCTTCCCATAAGGTGCAGAGCGGTGCCTGGCTATTGTGTGAACATGAGGATGGAAGCGGCTTGAATTATGTTGCCCGGAAAGATGAACAGCTTCTAAACTATGAATCGATCAATTTAAATGACAAGCTTTCATTTCTGCGCCCCCTGAGAGCCGGCTGGCGCTAGTTCTGATGGGCTGCAGAGCCTGCCATTCTGGGGTGCCATTGATCGGCTGAGCCCCTACAGTTAGAGCTCTGCCCATGTTTGCACTTCATTGCTCCACACACCACAGAATCAGTGAATTTGGGAAACCGCCACTCATCCTGTGCTGTGCTTCATAGCCTGGTATCCTGCTGTTTGTCCCCCAAGGCCGCGCCAGAACTTTGTCTAGAACTTCACCCCCCCAGTCTCCTTCATGCTCTCCCTGATCAGCAGCTTCCTCTGGGGTGTTCCCTCCCCTCCCAGACCCTTCACACAGCTCTAACTAGGAGGCTTATTCAGGGATCTGCTGGCCTTTCTCTGTCATTTATTTTCCTTTCAATCCCTTCTCCCGGGATAAGACAACCTCTGGAGTTCCCTGAGCTCTACATTTCTATGATTCTATGATCATAGAGGGTCCCCCAGAAGTGTTTGAGCCAACCTTGGGAATATCCTGCCCCATTATCTCCATGACACCCAGAGACAGATTGAAAGGAATGTCCACATGGATGAAACAGAAGGAATCAACCAAACAGATCTTCAGCAAACCTTGATCACCACAATCTAAAGAAAGTGTGAGATTTCCAGTTTATACAGCTTCATGTGGGGTGGGAAAGGGGATGGGGAGGGGATCATGTTCTTTGTGGAGATAGGAACTTCCAGCACCTCCTAGTATCAGCACCCACCAACAGGGAAAAAATCATGGTATGCCACTGGCTAAGAGATCTCACACAGTGCTTGTCATCTGCGCCCTAACATGCCATGTCAAGATTGATCGAGTTGATCACCATCTAGGATGGGAGAAGAAGAACTGAGCATGAGGTGCACCAGAGCACACTGCTCATAGCACCAACCCAGGGCATCGATCCAGGAGTAAGCTCCAGCATGGAGGTGGCTCCACAAACCCGTTGTGTTTCCTACCTCTTCCATCCCAACATGCTCATGTCGGCTTCCAAGAAAGGGTTGAAGGGTTTCAAGTCCGCTAGCTTCTCTGAGTGATTTATTGTTAACCTGCTCCAATAAAATGATTTGCAGTGAAACTTGGGCTAATGGTCTCCTGTTCCGATAGCCAGTAAAGGTTCAGGCCCCAGGACAGCTCCTTCCTGCATAGTAACTGCCTTGATCCAGACTGGACTTAGCTTTTCAGAGCAGAAGGAACTCAGCGCCAACACGTTTCCTCTGGGGATGGCACAGCTGGAGGGAAGCTGTGATTCTGCTTCACGATGCCCCCTCTTCCTGGTCCCCCAGAAATCTTTGTGTGGGTGGCTCACAAGGGTCAGTCCCATGGGTGGAGCTGGGTCAGGTGAAGAGCAGGAGCAGGACGGCCTCATATCCCCCATGTCTTATGGGGCATCCCATTGCAATAGAATGTGCAGCAGAGTCAGCAGAGTGGCGTATGGAAAGTTCATCTAACTGAACTCTAATGTGTAGATGGATGTTATCAAGAAGGAACCCTTGTAATAGATTCATAGAGTTTAAGAATGGAAGAGGCCATTATGTTCCTCTGGTCTGACCTTCTGTGTGACAGAGGTCACCGGATTTCTCCCAGCCATTCCTATAACACGTGGTTGAATTCGATCAGTGTTTCTCAAGCTTTACAGGTGGGAGACAACTTCTTCAATGTCAAAATTCTCTGCAACCTCTCACATTTATGAAAGGAATAGTAAACATTATTTACTATTATTAGTCAATGATAACACTGATATACTCACAGAATTTGTGTGTGATTTGAGAGGTTGGCAGAGTGTAAGGGTGAGTGGGGAGCAAGAATTTATTTGCTTTAGTTTGTATTTTCTATGCCTTGCAACCATTGGCTTTGGTGGCCCCCCGGAGAAACACTGAACTATACCATATCTTTTCGAAAGACAGACAGACTCTGTTTGAAGACTCTAAGTGATGATTAATCACATCCCTTGGTAACATTCAACAGCCTAGTGGCTAATTATTCTCAGTGTTAAAAAGTTGCATCATATTTTCAATTTGATTTTTTTTAACTTCAATTCCCTCCACCTCTTTTGGATCTCATTCTGCCTTTGATCAGACATCTTCACTCCGAGGAGGTACAGACTGATCAAGTTGTGTCTTAACTGAACACGAGCTCTGTGGCAAAAGGGGCTAACACAATACATTGCACGGGAAACTCATGATGCAGCTGGTTATCTACATTGATCCCCTGGGTCCTCTTCACAGTTGTTGCTTTCCTGGATATAGGCCCTCTAGTTGAAAAAGGGTCTCTGTGAAAATAATAGCATGGAATCACATATTGATTCAAACACATGAGAAAAAAACCTTTGTTACAGTTAGGGTAACTCAGGACAAATATCCAGCTCAAAACTACCAAAACCAAAAAACAGACAGTAAAGCCATGCAACTGCATGCAGAATTTTGTCTAATCACATACATCTCCACAGCCACTCAACATAGAGACTATACATCCCCACAAGCCATTCAACTGTTACCAACCACAATCACCATGGTGACCGCCCAGGCAATCCCCTGTCCCTTTGTGATGACAGTGGCCCTGTGTAGTGCGCTTGTATTTCCTAAGGTGGATGGGTTGGATTTGGAGTTCACTGCGAAACAAATATATAGTTGTTCTCTATGCAAAGTATTCCAAGCAGCCTGGCCAGATTAAAGCATAAGCACTATAGAGCTGTGCCTAGAGCCCCAGCTCCTGGAGTCACATGATGAGGGCAGAATCTCAGCTTTCACTTAAAAAATGTAAATTTCGAGCAAATTAACACTTTGAAAATGTGACCCAAGTGTAACCGATACTAGTGGTGTCTGCCTGGGTCTACAGAGAGCCTGAAACAACATTTCTGAGAGGTGTGAACTGTCTCACTCATCCCCATGGGATTTTCACTCTCATATGCATCGTTCTGGGGGTCCCCGCCAACACCACCCAGTCTGAGAACACTGTGTGGCAGAGGAGTGAATAAGGCCTGGTCACCTACCCATCCAAGCAGATATACCTCACCTGTGAAGATAAGTCCTGGGGGGGGGGGGGGTAGGGAGCCAGCTGCCACTCCTGACTCTCCAAGTGGGGAGAAGGGATCCCCATCTCTGCTGCTGCTAAGGGTGGGAGGTCCTGCTGCGAGTCCTGCCATGGATGAAGGGGCTCCATACAGCTTCCCCTCCAGAGGGGAGGTGGCCCCCTTGCCACTGGGTGTTATGATAAATAATTTTTCCATGGGTCAGGGGATGCTATAGTGTGATCACGCACAAAGTAATTTCCAGGAATTTAGAAAACTCTGCTTCCAGGAGTTGCTTGATGAGGCAGAACAGTGTGTGTGTTTGGAGGACGGAATAAAGCTCCTATGTTGCATTGTCTTGGCTCTCTCTTGTGAAGTGCTTGAACACTGAACATGGCATCAGAAACGAGTCAGCACCTGCAGGTCTGTGCAACCAGAAACAAATAATTTTAAACCAAATAAACCCATCCAATCATGCAATAACAACAACAAAGAATTATTGAATCAGAGGACTGGAAGGGACCTCAAGAGGTCTTCTAATCCATTCCACTGCACTCAAGGCAGGAACAAGCACTATATAGACCATCCCTGTCCAACCAGTTCTTAAAAATCTCCAGGATGTAGATTTCACAACATCCCTAGACAATTTATTCCAGTGCCTAACCACCCTGACACTTAGGAAGTTTTTCCTAATGTCCAACCTAAACCTCCCTTGCTGCAATTTAAGCTCATTGCCTCTTGTCCTACCTCCGAGGTTAACAAGAACAATTTACTTCCCTCCTCCTTGTAACAACCTTTTATGTACTTGAAAACCCCTCTCACTCTTCTCTTGTCCAGACTAAACATGCCCAATTTTTTCAATCTTCCCTCATACGCCATGTTTTCTAGACCTGTCATCATTTGTTGCTCTTCCCTGGATGTTCTCCAGTTTGTCCAAGAGAAAACAGTAATCCTAACAGCATACTAGTCCCCTGTTCCTGAGCAGAGGGACTTGAAAGGCGATGTGTTTAGCAGCTTGGCTTTCTTTAGATCACAATGGACCGAGAGGATCCATGTAAATTCCTAGAATCAGTGTCACAGTTTAGGACAACTGCACCTATATTTCCCCTCTCTGGTCCAGCAAGGGCACCCACACTAAACTCCCAGTTCCTTATACCAGTGTAACCCTTCTGCCAGGTGAAGCCAGCAGCAACAAGGGCTGGGTTCAGTATCTAGGGGTTCCTTTCAACAGTACAACACAAAACCAGCTCGAGCCCTAACCCAATGACCTAGGACAATTACACACCACCCCCTGGATGCCTATAAGAGGCAATACTTCCGCTCTCGCAAGCACAATGTAGCAAAAACTTTTAATAAACTCAACTTTAATTTAGGAAAACACTGCAACTAGGGTTCATAAACACAAGCCATGAGCAAAAGACCCACCCCCAAGTAAGTTGGGCAGTGTCCTTTTCCCCTCAGGTTCTTAAGTCTAGCAACCCAAAGTCCCTTTAACGTGCCCATCCCTTCTCTGTACCCCACTCACAGTTGCTGTCCTTGGCCAGTGCAGTCCCAGAGTTCAGAGGTTCATCACAGAGATCACCTCCCACCCTGTGTGGAGGTGGGGGGTGAGATTGCACTCCATATGTTTTATGGAAATATATTTATGAGTGTGAATATGATGCAACTGGAATATGCTTTATGCAAAAGGTCTCTTGTAAGGTAGCATTACAAAGCTTATAATCTACTGAATATATTCATTCTATTTGTATGAATGTATCATTTTTGCATCTGAAACTAGAAATATGAAGTATTACTCTCAGGTCCTATTGTAATTATGCAAAGTGTGGGCTATTAATGGTGGTGTAGAATCTTGATGGCTCCCATTGACTAGGACAATTGACTGTAAATGGCTCTGTTTCCCAGCAAGCCTGCCTGTGTACATGTAGGCCAACCCGTGGATAATGAAAAATGAGGTCTTACAGTGACATGTGACCATGTCACCCGACACTGGAATCCAGGGCCGGTGCAAGGAAGTTTCACGCCCTAGGTGAAACTTCCACCTTGCGCCCTCCCCCCCAGCCCTGCGGCAGCTCCCCACCCCCCCTGTCAGCCCTGAGGCACCCCCCCGGGGCAGCCCCTCCCCCCGGGGAGCCGTGTGGCGGTTCCCCATCCCAGCTCACCTCTGCTCCGTCTCCTCCCCGAGCACACCACCCCCGCTCTAATTCTCCTCCCCTCCCAGGCTTGCGGTGCCAAACAGATGATTGGCACCGCAAGCCTGGGAGGCGGGAGAAGTGGAGCGGGGACCACGCACTAGGGGAGGAGATGTAGGAATGCTGTAAAAAGATTGGGGGCACCGCTTTTTGGCGCCCTCAAATCTTGGCGCCCTAGGCAACCACCTAGTTTGCCTTAATGGTAGCATCGGCCCTGCTGGAATCCATCTTAAACGTGGTGCTTTTCCATTTAGGAAGAGGAGTGGGGACCCAGAGAGACAAAGGATTCCTGCCTTGTGCCAAAGCTATAAAAGGGGGTGGAGCAGGACAAGGGGGTCCCAGTCATGAAAAAGGCCCTGTTTTTCAGCAAAGATGCCTGTTGGAACAAACAAGGACTGTCCCAGGGGAAAGGATTGGGCCCAGACTGGGAAGGAGTCTAGTCTGTGAAAGAAGCTTATTGAAACATCTCTGAGGGTGAGATTTACCTGTAATCAGTTTCTTAATGTATTACGCTTATACTTGTGTGTTTTGTTTTATTTTTCTTGGTAACTTACTTTGTTCTGTCTGTTATTACTTTGAACCACTTAAATCCTACTTTTTATACTTAATAAAATGCTTTTTATTTATTAGTAAACCCAGAGTAAGTAATTAATACCTGGAGGATCAATCAGCTGTGCATATTTCTCTATTAGTGTTATAGGGAGCGGACAGTTTATGAGTTTACCCTGTATGAGTTTTATGCAGAGTAAAATGGATTTATTTGGGGTTTGGATCCCACTGGGAGCTGGGTGTCTGGGTGCTGGAGATAGGTGACCTGCTGAGCAGTTTTTGGTTAAAGACTGCAGCACTGGCGGTGTGGACAAGTCCTGGGTCTGTGTTGCAGCAGGTTAGCATGTTTGGCTGAACAAGGCAGGGTTCTGGATTCCCAAACTGGCAGGGAAAATGGACTCAGAGGTAATCTCAGCACACAGCACTCAAGAGGGGTTAAAGAGGCACCTTATATGCTCCACTGCTCAGGCACTTGCTCATCGCCCCAATGGCCGCTTGCTGCACCTCTGCACCAGCTGCCCGGCTGGCTACTTGCCATGATGTCTTCAGCCACCCCCCACACACATACAGACACTTAACACAGCTCTCAGTGATTTCAGCTTTTAGTGGAGGAGCCTCACTGCTGGTGCACACTGGGCAATCTCTTGCAATAGAGACACTGTCCCAAAGCAGGTCTAATACCTAAGTATCAGTGATTTCAGCTCTGCAACGTGTAACAAGACTCTCAATCGAATCTAAATTAACTCTTTTATTATACCACAGAGAGAGGAAGGGTCAAACAGGGCCCACACCACCAGGTACAAGTCTCTGTCATCACCTTCTCTCAACTCATTGGGCTTTGGAACCCATGTCCCCTGTCTAGGGACTGTTGTTCTGTTGAGGGTGAGTCCCTCCATCAGGGTATGCCAGGTACAGTTCTGCTGCCCTTGGTTCACACAACAAGGATAACAACCCTTTTTTACTCCTGCCCCAATAACAAGGAGTCTGGGGATCCAACACCAGACACAAGTGATCATCTGGGCAAGCAATCCCATCCTGCTGAGCACCTAGACAGGGTGGGTGTGTCCATACAAACGAGATTAGCTTCTGAAGTCTTTTCCCACAGCTCACCATTAGATGTCAGGGGAGAGCTCATTCAGACTCTGCTTACACCAGTACTAGTATAAGGAGTAATAGAGAAAAAGGAAGCAAAACTAAGGCCAAAGCCTACTACAGCCATCACCACTCTTGGGTAGAGACCCAAGTCTCTCTCTCTCCTGACCTGGGTTTATCCAGGCTGGGCAGTCCCTGCCTACACTTTGTTATTCCCATTAAGCCACACTGACTAAATGGCCAGCATCTGAACTTGGCTTTCTCTTCAGAGGCTATGAACAAGCTAATTGCCAGAAGTTATCACACAGGCCTTTATAAGCAAGCACGTAGTGAAAACATTATAGAGAAAACATATCCAAAACAATAAAAGACCCTACATGCATGCTAATAAGCTTACCAGGAATCATTCCACCTCCAGCATGGGTAGTGGCATGTATCAGTCCTTGAAACCATTCACAGAAAGGATTGAGGTCCCCCTAGGACAGATGGTTTGCTGGATCAGAAAGAAGTCCCTGAGTCAATTTAAACTCAGGCTATTTTTCCAGAAGTGCTTTCTTTATCTGTTGGTCTCTGGGAAATCCAGTTGGAATCAGTATATGAGAGCCTTTCCAGGTGCGGGTACCTCTCTGGAAATGAGTGAATTTTCCTACTCACCCTCCATTGTTCACCCTTCTCCAGGGAATTACATACAATTCCTGATATAGAGACACAGTAACACGTCCCAAAGATATTGCAGGAACTTAGGATATCTGTCAGACACAAGAAAAGCACTTTTAACCCATAAAAATATATATGAAAGATAACTTTGCAACAAGCGTAATAAAAAATCTGGAGAAACAATAGGTCGATATATTGCTTAAGCATACAAAATGGCTGGCTCATGCCATTATCTTATCTTAAAAGCTGAACTAATAGATTAATAAGAGAGATGAAAGATGCAAAAGCTGAAATGAAAAAGCTCAGAGAATCCACACTAACTCTGCCAAGAACTATAAATGTGTGCAAAGCTAGTGAACACCAACACACCCAAATGCAGGGCATAAGTAGAGTGGACACAAAGATAATTCACCAAGTAGCACAAGGAAAGGATGAAAATACAAGGAAACATATACCAACATTTGTGCGAAAATGCTCAATTACAAAGCAGAAGAGATCAACAAAATGTAAAGGAAGACCCATGTGGAGAAAAACCTGATCATGGAAAATGCCCTTCATATGGGGGGAATAATCGTGGCAAGAGAAATCACTATGCCAAAGCTTGCAGACAAGAAAAGTAAAGAAAATACATGGCAACCCATCCTTGACTGGAGAGACATTCTCACAGAAGGCATTAATAGCAGCCCCGTTCAATGCTTGATGGCAAGACCATGTTTATCTTGGTGCTTTTAGACTCAGTGTTACTACAACCAGCAGTGGTATAAGGAGTAATAGACAAAAAAGAAGCAAAACAAAGGCCAAAGCCTAGTACAGTCAACAACCTAAAGACCTCCCAGAACTACGAATGGAGACACTTTCAGGATCAAACTATTTCCTCAGGACAAATCTTGCACTTGGAACCAAGCTACACGTGTTGAACAATAAATCCTCATTCATATAACATAGCAGTGGAGGGGCACATATTACATCCAAACTGCAAATACCTACACTCACTATGAACACAAGATGTGGATGTGGAGGATGATGAAATATGCACTCTACTGAGACCTGAGCAGCAGGACACAAAGAAACACAAGCTAACAAGAGACCACTAGATGATGGAACAGATTTTCAAAACACCACCACACCAGAAGAACTAAATGTAAAGCAGTCTTTTGTCGTCCCAAAAAGGGTTTTCAGTCGCACCAACATCCTCCTCCCTGCAAGGTATACACAAAACTTTGTATAGTACTAAGATGTCAAAGAACAGCCTTCCCAAACCCAGAGAAAACTTGCTTATCAGCTAAGGTATTAAAGAGTTAGTTAATTGAAAAAAAAGAGTTGCTGTTTATCTATGATGACATAGACGCTATGTGTAGATAGTAGAATGTTAAGTATGCAGGCAGGTTATGGTATTGATGTTTAATTCTCCAAAACATGACAAAAGGGATGTTATGATAAATAGCTTAGCAGTAAAGAGAGCTACAGTATGATTCTGTATAGGAATTTAGAGAATTATAGTTTCAGGAAGTGCTTAATGAGAGAGAACAGTGTTGATGGAGGAAAGAATAAAGGCTAAATATTGCTCTGTCTTGGCTTTCTTTCTTTTGATGCTTGAACACTGAAAAATTGGGACTTTAATTTCTACTTTGGCCTTTCCTCAAATGATTAAAATGGTACAAGCTTTGAGTTGTTTAATTGCAAATGTTTTGTTTCTAAATGCAAGCATTTTATAGAATTCCTGCATTGCACTGTTATGAGCATAGCAATTCACCTCTATTATAAATATAAATTCCAAAAGCCTTTTTATATAACGGGTTACTAATAGTAGAAGCCATTTGAATATAGCTATGTTAAGTGAGAATTAATCAATTACCTGGAGTCCTGAGGCTCTCTTACCTACTAGAGTAAGAAAAACAAGAAAAACCTGTCCTTGGATTGTTAATAAGAAGCTATGCAGTTTAAAAGACTATTATTAAACTTTGAAAGATTTTATTTTTAAGAGAAAGACTCCAGCATAAATTAGGCATGCTTGGGCTCAGGATTTTATTTATTTGTGGAACAAATAAATTATTTTAGAGGGAAAAAGTGAATGGGAAAGAAAGTTTTAAAGAGTAAAACTCTGGAGAACTTTGAAAGCATTTTTCCAAAAGAGACAAAAATCATAGAACATCCATTGAGAAGTATTTATTACACAGATTTTGGATCATTCTCATCTCCTCTAGGAACCGTGGACCTGGTTTCATAATTCTCCCTCTCATGGACGACAGTTCTATAGTTCCCGAGGAATACAGCTGTTGAGGGAGGTTGTTGCCATGGCTGCTGTGATGGTCTCTTAGGTAGGCTGGGTCAATGCCATGGAGGGTCTTCAGGATTAAGACTGAAACTTCTAATTTGACCCTGTGTTCAATGACTCTGTGTTCTGTGAAGAGCCACTGTGTTTAGCAGAGCACTGAGTGCAGGTGCTCACAATGGTTGGTGTTGGGAAGACAAGTTACTGTGTTCTGGACCAATCAAGCTCTTTGACAGATTCAAGTGAGATACAGAAATCCAACCTGTCACCAGCCATGCATCTGAGTTACATGTGGCAACTCCTATTTCTTTGTGTGTGAATAGGGCTGACCTGCGAAGAGAGGTGGGGAATATTATTCATACTGAGGTCGGTGTATGGTCCCTATTGTGCCAAGATGTGGGTGACCTACTCAGAGAAACATACTACCTGTCTGTAAAGACTGGGATGTGGGTGGCCTTGTCTAAAGGTAGGGTGGGAGGCTGGCTAAATGATCTGGACAGAGGTAGTGAGGTTTAGTGGCAGAGTCATGAGTTGAGTTATCAAGTCCAGGGGGCGATCTAGAGCCGGAAGCCAGAGCCCAGGGTCAGAGGACAAATACCAAGTCCAGGAAAGAAGTTAGAGCCAGGAATCAGGGTTTGGAGCCAGAGTATCAGCTGGAGTGAGGGCAGGAGCCAGGAGTAGGAAACCAGGAGCAGCACCATGGACAAGGAGCAGGAGTAGGGTTCTGGAGTGAGGCTAGGAGCAAGACAGGAGCTGAGAGAAGGACCACAAAAAAGGACCAGAAACACAGCTGCAGGCATGCAACACTACTGAGGAGCCAGGACTCAGGCCTGCTGCAGGGGTTAAGATTGGGACTGCTGGAGTCTTCCGCCAATCAGGAAGCTTGGTTTGTCAGTTGAGGCTAATAAGCAGGATCTGGGTTCAGCTGTTGGTACTAACACAATCCTTCAAAAGGAGGGATGCTGCCTGCTTGGGTAGAGCTGGGGGAAAATTTTAAGATAAACATTTTATTTGCTAAAAAATGCAGTTACAGTCAACCTGAAAGTCATCACAAATTTGACACAAATTCACCAAATAGTTTTTGCTAACATTTTCTTTCAAGCTAAACTCACAAGGGGACTTAAGCACCTTTTATAACGACCTGGCACTTCTCTTATAGTGTTTAGCTCTGAGGTTAGGGTGCTGACTGGGGATGTAAAAGATCCAAGTTTGAGTCCCTGCTCTGGAGAGGTATTTAGATCAGGTCTGCCATCTCCCATGTGAATGCCCTCACTACCAGACTGTCCTGGAGTGAAACTCTGTTGTTACCTGGGGTTTTCAGAACCCCCAACAGTGATAACTTAACTATTTCACTCCAGTTGGTGTCAGAAATAAATCAATAGGAACACAGCAATTCTGTCTGATCAAGGATTAAAGGCAAGTAAGAGTGCTCTTGTCCAATACTGCAGTTTATTAGATTTAAGCACATACAGATGTAAGCAATAGGTTTAGAACATGCCAGATATTTACCTAACATCTGGAACAGTATTGAGTAATTAACAGCAGGTTCGCAGTGGCCAGTTGCTCACCTGCCGAGGAGAAAAGGTGTCCGGAAAAATGTCTCTCGAGGTGGCTTCAGAGGACTGCTCCAATGTACACTCCATTATCTAAACTTTTTATAGCTAACATCTACAGAACACATAGGTCATAATGACCCCTACTAAATCATCACTTTTCCTAACTTTCAATCAACTTCAAATATCAGAGGAGCCCAAATTCAAGGTCTTCCCTCCACCACGGTTTTCAGTCTCACATGTTTATTTGTCTGTCCTCGCCTCCCATTCTGATTAGCAGAAACTGCCAGCTAGATATGACCTTGCTTCTAAAAGGCTGTCTCCAAATTAACCCTTAACTATGTGGTGTTCTATTTCATTAATTCATGGTGGCTGAATGCAAATATGATTGCAATTAGCTTGATCGCATTCTGGGGTACACACTCCCCCCCTCAAATCTAGGGCAACACTGTCAGTTTCTTCTGTTGAAGCTTTTTCACTTCATATAACTAATTTTATATTAATTGGCACAGGGACCCGAGCTTGGGTCTCTAACATCCCAAGTTAGTGTCTTACCTACTAAGCTATAGAGTCTTTCCCCCTGTGGTGCCAGGAAGGATGGTGCAGTGGTTGGGGCACTGCCTTAGCATGTGGGTGTGATGAAGTGACATTTTTGTAATATTCGTATGAATCTGATGTGTGCCTCAATTTCCCCCTACACTTTGCATTGCTATCCAGTGTGGAAAAAGGATTGAATTTGCTCTCAGGGAAGATGTGGTGACATGGGGTGGGAGGAGGTCACCTTGCTGTCTAACCTTAATAGACAAAGAATGTTTAGTAAATTTACAGCTGTAAAATTCATCCAAAAATGAGTCTTCTGGCTGTAGTACAGTACCATACACCCCAATAATTACACATCACTTCTCCTTCCAAACCAGCCATGTGAGAGCACAATGCATTCCTTTATTGCCCTGTCTGTGTGGGACGCTGATTCTTTTTCCAGAGGTGTACTGAGATGCTGTCTATAAATGCCCTGTAACAGTACAATCATTGACCCAGTCTGGTCCAAAAAACTTCCCCTTCTCCTCACATATATTGTGCAGAGCACACCCTGACCATCTGATGTGTATTGCATTATATTCACTAAAGTCCAAACAGTTTTGTATGCAGTGCCATCTTGCCTTCAGTCACTTGCTGAGTGTGGAGTTAAATCATCTTCAGCCAGGTTGTCACACATCAGGGTAAGCCTTCATGAGTCAGGGTAGCAGAGTGTAAGTGGGGTTGGCAAAAATACCAGTGGGCAGAGACATCTCATTCATATCTATATATTTTGGCAGTAACAATATACCTGCTTTCCCAGCTCTTAGGCGAGATCTCTGGCATACCCGGACATCACGCACTTTGAGGATACATCAAAAGTAGGTGTCCATGAGTCATCTCTGTGTCTCAGGCAGTGAAGCTAAATGTCTGTCAGTAATGCCACTGAGCTACCCACTTCTCAGGAGTTCACAATGTTTCATAGAAAATTCCTTCTGTAGTGAAGCTTGGAACCATTCAAAGGTGCTCTTTTCCTGGAAGTCTATATTAGCTTCAAGACTTTTATATCGGCTACTTTTCCCCCCCTAAAATGTCAGATTATATTTCAGTCCGGTGAATGTAATGGATAAAAGCTTGTCTAAAAGTTGAACTGTATAACACAGTGGAAACATCCATGAAGATCAATTCACTGATGTAATATCCTTTGCTACTGATATACTCATGCACCATGAGGGGGCCAGGTAACAGGCATGTATGTACCATCGATAGTCCCAGCACAGTCCGAGAATGCCCTTTGTTCAGAGCCAGCAATTATTTTGGGGACTTTGCCCACCTTCACCACACGTGTGTGCAGCCCAGCAATAATTGCCTGGCAAACATCGATCATCACAGTAACAATGGTTGACTTGCCAAGCTCAGAGTGGTTACCCACAGATCTGTGACAGTCTGGGGAAGCAGCTTCCAGAGAGTTATAACACTTGACTTCTGGCCAGGCATTGCATTTTTCATCCTGGTGTACTGATGCCCGAGGGTGAGGGTGAGCTCTTCACACAGCTCCAGGAACATGGCTTTCCTATGAAAATTCTAGTCACTGCTAGTCATCCCACGTCTCCATGGTGATGTATTTCCCCCACTCCGTGCTTATGATCCTGATCCAGATCTGCTGTTCAGCATAGGGGACTTCATCCTCCATGATAGATTGTATCCACTCACCCCCACCTTTGTGCCCTAACAGTGGGGGAAAAAACAATAGTAAAAATAACTGGAAAAAAAAATTATCCAGGAAACTCCTTGGTTAAGTTCCTTCATATTTTACCCATAATTGCCAACCTGGAACGTGACCTCACCCAACGTTTTTTCAGGCTGATCTGCCTCTGTGTGCGTGTGTGTGAGAGAGAAAGATTTAGAGAGAATAAAACATTGAGCTTTAAGCAGAGACTTAACTGCCGTGCTAACTGTAGAGTAGCTAGTGATCACTTCATGATAAGCAAGGATTATTAATTGCATTTTCCTAAAGCACTGGTCTGGTCAGTGCCTCTAGGTAGAAAGAGAAGAGGCTTGAGGAAAAAGTTTAGTTACAAGAGTCCAACAGCGCGACCATAAAGAAATACTTCAGTCTAGGGCTGAGTGTGCATAACACCACAACTCTGGGGAAATATAGTCTATTGCCATATTACTACTCTCTTTTTGAGCTAATAAATAGGGAGCAGCACACCACTGAAGAGACATTCATAATTTCTGATCAGTACTGTAGGGCCAAATTGTGCTTTCCTTTGCCCTTCTCTGTACTTTTTCCAATTCTTGAGCAGTGGTCAGCAGAGCACAGGAGTAAATTTCAGTATAAATGCCAGCAATGGGTCGTGAACAGGAGTGAGCAGAAAGTACCCCAAAGAGTTTACATTCTACACAGGACAGGCACAAAGTAGCCAGGATGCACTGGAGACACCAAAACCTATAGTTTTTTAGAAACACATTACTATTATAATCGTTGACTGCTTGAGTCTTCAGTAGAGATTTGAATGAAGAACACGTAAATAAATTAAAACATATAAAGCTGCTTTTTACTGAAGTCACAGAACAGCTATCAGACTGTGATGATCTTGTCACTCACTGTCAACCTGGACCAGATTCAAAGTGACAACTAGAGCTGAATAATTATTCAGTCTCAAAATTCACAGCAAACAATTATTCAGCCAGCACTTCTGGTGGGTGAAAGGTTCCGTGTCCCATTTCTAAGCCCCTGAGCAGATCACACAATTGTCCAAATGCCAAGTGTTTCTCATCTCTGTGGCTCAGGCAGTGAAACTAAGGGTATGTCAACACTACGAAATTAGGTCGAATTTATAGAAGCCGGATTTATAGAAATCGGTTGTATACAGACGATTGTGTGTGTCCCCACATAAAATGCTCTAAGTGCATGAAGTCGGCAGACCGCGTCCACAGTACCGAGGCTAGCGTCGACTTCTGGAGCGTTGCACTATGGGTAGCTATCCCACAGTTCCCGCAGTCTCCGCCGCCCATTGGAATTCTGGGTTGAGATCCCAATGCCTGAATGATGCAAAACAGTGTCGCGGGGGATTCTGTGTACGTGTCGTCAGGCACCTCCCCCTCCGTCAGAGCAACGGCAGACAATCGATTCGCGCCTTTTTACCTGGGTTACCTGTGCAGACAACATACCACGCCAAGCATGGAGCCCGCTCAGCTCAGCTCAGCTCACCGTTACCATATGTCCTCTGGGTGCCGGCAGACGTGGTACTGCATTGCTACACAGCAGCAGCTAATTGCCTTTTGGCAGTAGTCAGTGCACTATGACTGGTAGCCTTCATTGGCGATCTGGGTGCTGGCAGACGTGGGGCTGGCAGACGTGGGGATGCATTGCACACAACAGCAGCCCCTTGCCTTTTGGTAGAAGATGGTATATTATGATTGATATCTGTGGTCGTCGTACTGCAGTGGCTTTCAATCATGGGCACTTGGGCAGAGATGCTCAGTCCTATCGAACAATCTCCACGATGATGGCTATCAGTCGTAGTATGCTATTTTCTGCCAAGCGCCCAGTATTTTCTGCCAAGCACCCAGAAGATTCCGAGGGCTATCAGTCATGCTGCACCGTCGTCTGCCAGCTTAAGATGTAAAAAATAGATTTGTTCTGTATTCATTTGCTTCCCCCTCCCTCCGTGAAATCAACGGCCTGATAAACCCAGGGTTTTGAGTTTAATCTTTGCGGGGGGCCATTCTGTATGACAGTTGTTTGTGTTTCTCACTGATGCACAGCCACCTTTGTTGATTTTAATTCCCTGTACCTGTACGCCATGTCGTCACTCACCCCTCCCTCCCTCCGTCCATCAGATACTAGTTTCGCGCCTTTTTTCAGACTAGACGCCATAGCACTGGGATCATGGAGCCCGCTCAGATCACCGCGGCAATTATGAGCACTATGAACACCACGCACATTGTCCTGGAGTATATGCAGAGCCAGGACATGCCAAAGCAAAACCAGGACCAGACGAGCAGGCGATTGAAGCGTGGCAACGAGAGTGATGAGGAAATTGATATGGACATAGACCTCTCACAAAGTACAGGCCCCAGCAATGTGCAAATCATGGTGTTACTTGGGCAGGTTCATGCCATGGAACGCCGATTCTGGGCCCAGGAAACAAGCACAGACTGGTGGGACCGCATCGTGCTGCAGGTGTGAGACGATTCCCAGTGGCTGAGAAACTTTCACATGCGTAAGGGCACTTTCATGGAACTTTGTGACTTGCTTTCCCCTGCCCTGAAGCACCAGAATACCAGGATGAGAGCAGCCCTCACAGTTGAGAAGCGAGTGGCGATAGCCCTGTGGAAGCTTGCAACGCCAGACAGCTATCGGTCAGTCGGGAATCAATTTGGAGTGGGCAAATCTACTGTGGGGCTGCTGTGATCCAAGTTGCCAGGGCAATGAAAGACCTGGTGATATCAAGGGTAGTGACTCAAGGGAAATGTGCAGGCCATAGTGGATGGCTTTGCTGCAATGGGATTCCCAAACTGTGGTGGGGCGATAGACGGAACCCATATCCCTATCTTGGCATCGGAGCACCAAGCCACAGAGTACACAAACCGCAAGGAGTACTTTTCAATGCTGCTGCAAGCCCTGGTGGATCACAAGGGACGTTTCACCAACATCAACGTGGGATGGCCGGGAAAGGTACATGATGCTCGCGTCTTCAGGTCTGTTTCGAAAGCTGGAGGAAGGGACTTTCTTCCCGGACCGGAAAATAACCGTTGAGGATGTTGAAATGCCTATCGTTATCCTTGGGGACCCAGCCTACCCCTTAATGCCATGGCTCATGAAGCCGTACACAGGCAGCCTGGACAGTAGTCAGGACCTGTTCAACTACAGGCTGAGCAAGTGCCGAATGGTGGTGGAATGTGCATTTGGACGTTGAAAAGTGCGCTGGCGCAGCTTACTGACTCGCTCAGACCTCAGCGAAAAGAATATCCCCATTGTTATTGCTGCTTGCTGTGCGCTCCACAATATCTGTGAGAATAAGGGGGAGACATTTATGGTGAGGTGGGAGGTTGAGGCAAATCGCCTGGCCGCTGATTACGCACAGCCATACAATAGGGCGGTTAGAAGAGCACAGCACGGCGTGGTACACATCAGAGAAGCTTTGAAAACGAGTTTTGTGACTGGCCAGGCTGCGGTGTGAGACTTCTGTTTGTTTCTCCTTGACGAACCCTCCGCCCCACCCCCCCACCCGGTTCACTCTACTTCCCTATAAACCAAAAACCCCACCCTTCCCTCCCCCTTCGAGCACCGTTTCAGAGGCAATAAAGTCATTGTTACTTCACATTCATGCATTCTTTATTAATTCATCACACAACTAGGGGGATAATTGCCAAGGTAGCCCGGGATGAGTGGGGGAGGAGGGAAGGAAAAGGAAACACTGCAGTTTAAAACTTTAACTCTTATTGAAGGCCAGCCTTCTGATGCTTGGGCAATCATCTGCGGTGGAGTGACTGGGTGGACGGAGGCCCCCCCACTGTGTTCTTGGGCGTCTGGGTGAGGAGGCTATGGAACTTGGGGAGGAGGGCTGTTGGTTACACAGGGGCTGTAGCGGCGGTCTCTGCTCCTGCTGCCTTTCGTGCAGCTCAACCATATGCTGGAGTATTTCAGTTTGATGCTCCAGCAGCCGGAGCATCGACTCTTGCCTTCTGTCTGCAAGCTGACGCCACCTATCATCTTCAACCCGCCACTTGGTCTGTTCATCCCGCAATTCAGCCTGCCACCTCTCCTCTCATTCATACTGTGCTTTTCTGTAGTCTGACATTGACTGCCTCCACGCATTCTGCTGTGCTCTTTCAGCGTGGGAGGACATCTGGAGCTCCGTGAATATGTCATCCCGAGTCCGCCGTTTTCTCCTTCTAATCTTCACTAGCCTCTGTGAAGGAGAAACGTTTGCATCTGGTGGAGGAGAAGGGAGAGGTGGTTAAAAAAGACACATTTTAGAGAACAATGGGTACACTCTTTCACGTTACATTTTGCTGTTCACATTACACAGCACATGTGCTTTCGTTACAAGGTCGCATTTTTCCTCTTATATTGAGGGCCTGCCAGTTTGGTGTGAGAGATCACACACGCAATGCTAGGCAACAGATTTCGGCTTGCAGGCAGCCATGGTAAGCCACAGTCTTTTGGCTTTTTTCACCTTCTTAACATGTGGGAATGGTTTCAAACTGTAGTGCCCTCATTTCCATACCAAGCACCTGTTGGGTTGGCCATTTAAAATGGGTTTGCAATGTAAAAGGAGGGGCTGCGGTTCCCGGGTTAACATGCAGCACAAACCCAACTAAAACCCCTCCCCCCGCAACACCCAATTCTCTGGGATGATCACTTCACCCCTCCACCCACCGCGTGGCTAACAGCGGGGAACATTTCTGTTCAGCCGAGCATGAACAGGCACCTCTGAATGTGCCCTTAATAAAATCATCCCATTTCAACCAGGTGACCGTGAATGATATCACTCTCCTGAGGATAACAAAGAGCGATAAGGAATGGATGTTGTCTGCATGCCAGCAAACACTGGGACCATACGCTGCCATGCTTTGTTATGCAATGATTCCAGACTACGTGCTACTGGCCTGGCGTGGGAAAGTGTCCTACCATGGCAGATGGGATAAGGCAGCCCTCCCCAGAAACCTTTTGCAAAGGCTTTGGGAGTACATGAAGGAGAGCTTTCTGGAGATGTCCCTGGAGGATTTCCGCTCCATCCCCATACACGTTAACAGACTTTTCCAGTAGCTGTACTGGCCGCGATTGCCAGGGCAAATTAATCATTAATCATTAAACACGCTTGCTTTTAAACCATGTGTAATATTTACAAAGGTACACTCACCAGAGGTCCCCGGTGTGCCCTCAGGGTGTGGGAGCACGCCTTGGGTGAATTCGAGGGTTACTGGTTTAAGGTCCTGGGTGCTAAACATATCCTGGCTGTTGGGGAAACCGGTTTCTCCACTTCCTTGCTGCTGTGAGCTATCCACATTATCTTCATCCTCCTCTTCCTCGTACTCCGAACCCTCTTCCCTGTGTGTTTCTCCAGTGAAGGAGTCATAGCACATGGTTGGGGTAGTGGTGGCTGCACCCCCTAGCATGGCATGCAGCTCCACGTAGAGGCGGCATGTTTGCAGCTGTGCCCCGGACCTTCCGTTTGCCTCTTTGGCTTTGTGGTAGGCTTGCCTTAACTCCTTAATTTTCATGCGGCACTGCTGTGTGTCCCTGTTATGGCCTCTGTCCTTCATGGCCTTGGAGACCTTTTCTAATATTTTGCCATTTCTTTTACTGCTACGGAGTTCAGCTAGCACTGATTCATCTCCCCATATTGCGAGCAGATCCCGTACCTCTCGTTCGGTCCATGCTGGAGCTCTTTTGCGATCCTGGGACTCCATCACGGTTACCTGTCCTGATGAGCTCTGCGTGGTCACCTGTGCTCTCCACGCTGGGCAAACAGGAAATGAAATTCAAACGTTCGCTGGGCTTTTCCTGTCTACCTGGTCAGTGCATCTGAGTTGAGAGTGCTGTCCAGAGCGGTCACAATGAAGCACTGTGGGATAGCTCCCGGAGGCCAATAATGTCGAATTCCGTCCACACTACCCCAATTCCGACCCGCTAAGGCCGATTTTATCGCTAATCCCCTCGTCGGAGGTGGAGTAAAGAAACCGGTTTAAAGGGCCCCTTAAGTTGAAAGAAACGGTTTCGTCGTGTGAACGTGTCCAGGCTTAATTCGATTTAACGCTGCTAAAGTTGACCTAAACTTGTAGTGTAGACCAGGCATAAGTGTCTGTCAGTAATGCCACTGAGCTGTCCACTTCTCAGGAGTTCACAATGTTTCATAGAAAATGCCTTCTGTAGTGAAGCTTGGAGCCATTCAAAGGTGCCCTTTTCCTGGAAATCTATATTAGCTTCAAGACTTTTATATCTGCTACTTTTCTCCCTAAAATGTTAGATTATATTTCAGTCTGGTGAATGTAACGGATAAAAGCTTGTCTAAAAGTTGAGCTATGTAACAGAGTGGAAACATCCACGAAGATCAATTCACTTACCCTCAATCCTGGCCAGCAACAACCCTTAAAGTAACCTGGGACCCCACATAACTTTGTCAATTCACCATGATCCTCTTAACTGAAGAAACCCTCAACAATACAATCCTGAGCCTTTATGTGACTATGCCAATGCACCCCAGTCCTGACCTTTCTACTTGTAAGACCCCCGTACAACATTGCCAGTTCACATCAGAACATGTTGTTAAACCAGAACCCTGACCTGAGGCACCATTGGCTACCATATTCCTGGAAAATACACACACACACACACACATATTCTTGTGCTTTCCTAATGCACCTCAGTTCTGCACTGCATCAGCCACTGACAGTCCACTTCTTTGCCACACACATTTTGGCCAGTGTACTTCAGTGTACCCACAGCACCCAGCTGCCCAGTCCATCAAACTGGCCATCAACATGTATCAGCTGCAAACTGCATCAAGATTGCAAGTCCTGTACAAAGTTCTGCCAAAGTACTGTACCTCATAGAGTCATAGAATATAAGGCCAGGAGAGGCTCTCATGACCTCTAGTCTGACCTCCTGTAGATCATTGGCCAACCACATCACCCAGCCCCTGCACGCTAAATCCAACAACTGCTTCTAATGGAAGCATGTTTTGGGGAGATGCAGTGCTGAACTGTTGGTATTTGGGTAGATCCAGCACATTTCCTTGGAGGCCTGTCATAAGTTATCAGCAGTTATTTACTGCTGGAATCAAGACAGACTTTCTGTTACATGCAACACGAAAACACAAACTTAGTTTTCAAAATCAGAGTCATTTTATTTTCATTCATGTATTGGCACAGGCGGTATCAGTTGGGAGACTGTAGAAAGAGCAACAGAAGAGCCCATCCCAAGCATCTCATTCAAAATGGCTCCAATGGATCATCTCTGGTTTTGCCAGTCTAATAGCGGGTAAGACTGGGCTCCTCTTTCTGATAAGGAAGGCTTTGGAACACCCTCAAGTGTACACATTCATCGTTGCTATTGCTGATGGAGACCTGAAAAACAAGGAGAATGGGACAGCCATGGACTAAGCAGATTCTAAGGAAAGGATGTTTTGGGGAGATGCAGTGCTGAACCTTTGAATAGCTACAAAATAAAAATTAAATCACACACGGCACCATTCAATACCCTAAACCTGGTCTGTAGAGACTGTCCCATTTCATATCACATGTGTGAGAAGAAACAGGCTTTTGTATACAAATTAGGGTGTTCCTGATGATCAGCAGAAATAGAAATGTTATCCCTGCACTCACAAGGCCAGATTCAACCCTGCCATAAGAACGTGTCTCTTCCTGGGTTCTCAAAGAGTTGCACCTATTTATGCCTGGGCTAAATTTAGATCATATTCTTCATACACGAAAATTATCCTTCCCACTCAACCCCTTCATCTTCTGCTTTTTTCACATAACCTCGGCGATCTGAGTGAAGTAAATATGAGTTTGCTTTACAAAAAATCCGATAGTTAAACCCAAAAAAGTTTTCAATCAGTTTTTCCTAAGGCAAAGTCTCATTGATTTCACCCATATCCTGGGCCTAGACTGGCAGTGAAAGAGTTAACCCTTTTTGCCCTAGGAAGGTCAGAGCAGTAGGCAAAGACACTGGGACAAGAGGCAAAGAAAGCTGAATGCTGGGGTGAATTAAGCCAACACCCTCACAGGGGCTGGGTGAAGATTTTTCAGACAAATATTTTATTCACCAAAAAATGCAGTTTCAAATCTACCAAAATTATTTGTGAGTTTTTGTGAATTTTGACTCTCTCTCAAATCAAAAAATATTTTTTTTGGAAATGCTGACAAACTGTTTTACTATTTCCAAATGGATTTGTATTGATTTGGGGCGGGGGGGGGGGGTATAGATTTACGAAATGGCTAGAGTAGGAGATGGTTCTGTCCCACCTTATAACTTTTAGTCCAAGTGACTGTGGGTACTCTGGTGGGATATGGAAGATCTGGGTTCAATATCATCCTCGTTTGATGTGCAGAAGGGAGTTGATCTGGTGTCTTCTGCTTCTCATGAGAGTGCTCTAACCAGTGGGCTATGAGGTATTCAAGAGGAGGTTTCTCTGTCTCGCTTATTGAAGCTGTTCCACTGGGTAGAAATAAACAGTGGGCCAGAAAAAAAGAGATTGACTCCATTGCCTGCTGCTTAGGGCACTCAGCTGGGAGGTAAGAAAATTCAGATCCCATCCCATGCAAGTTGTCTCCTGTTGTAAAAAAATCCTGTTTTTTATAGTCTGTCTTGGAACCACTCAACATTTAAGCACCACTGGTATTTGCAAAATCCGCACTCAGCTGCCATGTAACTCTGGAGGTGCCTATATTCCCTCAGCACCTACATTTTTGCTCTAAAAATCCCCTAGTTGCCTAAGTTTCTGCCACTGGGCACGTGCACTAGTGTCTCAAGCAGGTGCCTAGACACTCAACCCAGCAAGATTTTCATACTAGGCTTTGTCCTGCCTAGCTTACCTGCAGGGCCTGATCCAGTAGGTGTGCTCAGAGCACACCTGACACCACAAAACATGGAGGAGAACAACCTCCCTTATGACCTTTAGCCCAGTGGGCCATGTGAGACCCCATTCAATTCCCCCTTCTGCATGACAAGACAAAGGGAGTTTTTCGTGGGTCTTCTACCTGTCAGAGGAATGTTCTAACCACTGGGCCATAGGATAATCTGAGGCAGAGGCGCTCTCTGAGTCTCCCATTGAAGCTGTTCCACTGTGTAACTAATTAAATATGCACTGGCCCAAACAGAGAGTGAGTGACTCTGTATTTCAGTAACTAGGGCACATGCCTGAGATGTGGAGACCATCTTCAAATCCCTTCTCCCCACCAGGCAAAGGAGAGGAATTGAACCAGAGTCTTCTACCTCCCAAACAAGTACTCTAACCACTGGCATAAAGGTTGTAAGGAAGTCAGTCTGCTCCTCCTTTCCCCTCTGGCTTTTTTGTGCCACCCCTTGTCTTGCAAGAAATAGCTCAGGCACCTGATACCAGGAGAAGGCTTTTTCATAGATTAATAGATTCTAAGGCCAAAAGGGACAATTATGATTATCTGGTCTGACCTCCTGTAAAACACGGGCCATAGAACTCCCCCAAAATAATTCCTAGAGTAGATCTTTTAGCAAAACATCCCATCTTGATCTAAAAATGTTCAGCTCTGGAGAAATCCACCATGACCCTTGGCAAATTGTTCCAATGATTAATTACTCTCACCATTAAAAATGTACTCCTTGTTTCCAGTCTCAATTTGTCTAGATTCAACTCTCAGCCATTGGATCATGTTATGCCTTTCTTTGCTAGACTGAAGAGCCCATTATTAAATGTTTTTTCTCTATGCAGTTTCTTACAAAAAGTAATGAAGATAACCCTTACTCTTTGCTAAGCTGAATGTAATGAGCTCTGAGTCTCACTAGGAGGCATGTTTTCTAACCCTTTAATCATTCTCGTGACTCTTCTCTCAACCCCCTCCAATTTATCAAGATCCTTCTTGAATTCTGGGTACCAGAACTTGGCACAGTGTTCCAACAGTGGTTGCATCAGTGACAAGTATAGAGACAAAATAGCCTCTCTACTCCTACTTGAGATTTGCCTGTTTATGCATCCTAGGATCAACCTCAGGCTGACAGGTCTATAATTACCCAGGTCATCCCATTTATCCATTTTAAAAATTAGCACATAAGCTTTCTTCCGGTCTTCTGAAACTTTCCCAGTGCTCTAAGACTTATTGAAAATCAACATTAACAGTCCAGTGAACTCCTCAGCCAGCTCTTTTAAAACTCTTGGATGCACGTTATCTGATACTGCTAATTTGAAAATGTCTAACTTAAGTAGCTTCTATTCAACATCCTCCAGAGATATTAGTAGAATAGAAAGAGTGTTATCATGACCATAGGTAGAGATTATATCTGTTTCCCCCCCAAATACAGAACACAAATATTTATTGAACACTTCTGCATTTTCTAGGCTGTGACTCCCAAGCAGAGACAGGTGCCTGTGTCACTCTGTACCTCAAAGTAGCACCCTGGAACACCCATATTCACCTCTGTCATAGAATTATGATATATTCCATACAAAGCATGCTATGTAGGACATCATATGAAAGGTCACGATCTGCTGAAACCCATTGTTCTGTTAAAATATGTATATCAGTGTGTATGAGGTTATAAGATTTTGCTGTATGGTTGTTAATGAAATATATTGTGAGTTTGGAAGTCACCCAATGCTAGTTCTCTAGGGACCACAACAAAGGAGGTTATCAACATCCGGGCAGGCATAGAACGATCATCACCCACCATTGACCAGCAGGAGAACAATATACACGGAATTTCCAATTCAATGACAGTTGCACAAGCACCACACATTGGGGACTGCTCAACTTTATGACTCAGTTCCACAAGATCACAACAGGGGGTTTGCTCAACCCTGTGACCCAGGTAGGCCCACCAGGCATGCCTGGGCTAGTGTCTTCCAGGCACATGGACTGAGAAGATAAAATAGGGGACAGTAGCATCATGCTTTGGCCTTTCTCCTCCCGCACCTATGCTGGAAGCAACAAGGACACTGGGAAGACAAAGCCTTGAACTGAGGAGACTGGTCCCAGGCTTAAAGGGGAAGCCTGTGTAATAAGAACTTAACATCTAGTGGGGTGAGGAAACTGCTTAGTCCAAATACTGCCTAGTCTAATAAAAGATTTAGACTGTGTGATTACCTTTCATTTTCTTTGGTAACTATCTCTGACCTTTTATGCCTACCACTTATAATCACTTAAAATCTATCTTTCTGTAGTTAATAAATCTGTTTTATATTTTACCTAAAGCAGTGTGTTTTGCTTGAAGTGCCTGGGAAATCTCAGCTCAGTTTACAAAGGCCAGTGTGTGTGTCCTCTCCACATTGAGGGAGGGGCAGACTGGATAATAAACTTACACTGATCAAGTTTCTGACCAGGACAAGACAGTATAGTTCCAGGCTGCAAGGCTGGGGGCTTGGGAGATTTGCTGATGCCTTTCTCTGTGTGATTTGTGAGTGGCGCAGGGAGCATTCATGCAATTTAGCTGGGTGTGGAGGCTCCATGTGCTCTTGTGCTGAGTGATAACAGTGCCTGGAGGGATTTGCTGCTTGTCAGTACCAAAGCATTGTGAGAGACAGCCCAGGCTAGAGAGTTAAGAGGGAACAGTGGTACCCCAGTTCCAGGTTGTATTCTGGGGATCCCATCACAGTGCCTAACTCCAGACTGGAGTTAGATACCCAAGTTCCTTTGAGGGGAAGTACTCAGGACAGACACTGCTCTCCTCAGTATTTCCTATTGGCTAGGTTAAGCATCTCCTCATTCAGTGTGCATGCTTTTGTGGATCCTGTTCATAGGCTCCAAACTTTCCACATCCATTGTGTAGGGAGGCTGAACACCTAATTCAGGGTTTGTGAATTCCAGTGGGTGACTAAGCACCTAGAAGTTAGGGGCTGCAATGGCCACCTACCTTAGAAACCCTCTCTATCCATGTCCCTCAGAGAGCTGCTCTCACTGGCAATCTATTGGGAAAATGTCAGGTGCAGGAGGCAGAACGTTCCTAACAGATGGCCCTAAATGACTGAAGTCATTGCCACAAGAGATCAGAATGAGACCTGGGCTGGGAGTATTCATAGCACAATGAAAACCCAACTCCTTCTCAGCTCAGGGGATTCTTAGTTAACAAAGAGCTTCCTTTTTTGTCCCTACTTCCCTTGCCCGAAATAAGCAAACAGAAAACAACAAACTAGTAACCACTTTGTCTGTTCTCCGGCCACCACACTTAAAATCACTACCAGTATCTCAAAGCAATCAGCTGTGCACAGATCCTGCCGACTACGCCACTGTGACGGGTTGGATCACAGAAACCCCCTTGGGAGCTGCCACCCGATGTGCCAAGACTACCCCTGCTTCTGTCTTCCCTGCCAGCTCAGGACTCCAGCACCCTGTCTTGCTGAGCCAGACACTCCCGTCTGGCTCCAACACAGACCCAGGGTCTGAATCACTTGTCCCAAAGCTGCAAGTTTACCTGAAAACAGCTCACAGTAGTGTGCTTGTTTTTAGCACTCAGATGCCCAACTCCCAATGGGGTCTAAACCCAGATAAATCCGTTTTACCCTGCATAAAGATTATGCAGGGAAAACTCATAAATTGTTCGCCCTCTATAACATTGATAGAGAGATATGCACAGTTGTTTGCTCCCCCAGGTATTAATACATACTCTGAGTGAATTACTAAATAGAAAGTGATTTTATTAAATACAGACAGTAGGATTTAAGTGGTTCAAAGTAGTAACAGACAGAACATCTTCTTGCATCTGAAGAAGTGAGGTTCTGACCCACGAAAGCTTATGCTCCCAGTACTTCTGTTAGTCTCAAAGGTGCCACAGGACCCTCTGTTGCTTTAGACAGAACAAAGTAAGTCACCAAGCAAAATAAAATAAAATGCGCAGATCTATGCCTAATCAAACTGAATACAGATAATTTCCTCACCGGTTCCAGAGTGCTCCCTTTTACAGGCTAATCTCCTTTTAGCCTGGGTCCAGCTATCACTCACACCCCCTGTAGTTACTGTCCTTTGTTTCAGTCTTCTTCAAGTATCCTGGGGTGTGTGTGGAGAGGCTCCTTCTTTAGCCAGCTGAAGACAAAATGGAGGGGTCTCCCACAGGTTTAAGTAGACTCTCTCTTGTGGGTGGAGACCCCCCTCCTCCCTCCTATGCAAAGCCCAGCTCCAAGATGGAGTTTTGGAGTCACCTGGGCAAGTCACATGCCCCTGCATGACTCAGTCTTTGCAGGCCGACACCATTGTCCACATGGCATCTTGCATGTCTCCAGGAAGACTTCTCATGTGGATTGGAGCATTCCAAGATGCATTGTTCCCTAAGTATCTCCTGATCAGGTACTTAACCTGGCGAATTCCTTCCTAAAGAAGCTGACCAAATGCCTCACAAAGCTTACTTAGAAATCAGGCAAGCATACAGCCCATATTCTTAACCTCGAGTAGAAAATGATATATATGTACAAATAGGATGAATAGATATAGTAGATCATAACCCTTACGGAGATATGTTACATGGCACAGGCAGCACAAAACATATTCCAGTTATGTCATACATACATTTATAAGCACCCCCTCCCCATAAAGCCTTATGGGGTACACTGTCACACCCTCCCCCTGAACTTACTGCCAGAGACTTAGACACTGTCCATGGCGGAGGCAGTACCTGTAAAATTTCTGTTTGTTTCTGGTCACACTTCCTTTCAGTACCTTGAAACCATATGATGTCACTCCTAGGGGTTCTAGCCCGTTTTGGGGTTCCTGGTTCCCAGATTCTTGCAAACCGGTTGGGCTGTAGTATTGCTAACAGAATGCAGGCAGCAATATCCGTTAAAGTGGAGGTGTTTTGGCATTTAGCCACCAACGCCATGAGGCGGTGTGCCTCAGTTTAAGATTTTATTTCCTCTCGGGCACGGAGACGGCAGGAAGGAAAAGCCATTGTTTTTCCAGCCTGCCCAAACAACAGCTAAGGCCAGCTCTGAGGATGACAGTTGAGAAAGCAGTTGGAGAGTCTTGAATGGAGAGCACCCTCTTGGCAATCCTAAAATTTTACAATATATAGCTGAAAGAATGTGACTCATGCTTTATACATACTAAGATAAGATTTAAATGAGATTCACAAAACAAGCTGTTTATCTTTTCTATTTTTGGAGCGAAAAGCACCCGACAGGTGCTGGCTGGGCACTGCAGAAGCAGATGAGGGATACTCCCTACCTTGATTAAAAGTCATATTGGGATCTTTTCCTGCAATGTTTGTTCACTATTTGAACATTTTGCTTTAAGGCACTCAAATTATACCTACGTTCTTCTTCAACTAGAACACTTAAGGAATGATGGAAAAAGTGGGGGATTTTGCTGAGTACTGACCTTAATGAAGTAGTTTGTTCCAGCAACCACCTGAGTTTTATATTTTATGGCTACAAAGACTGGATATGTCTTCTTGTCTTTCTCTTCCAGCTGTGGCTTCACCTGTAGAAAAAAAGAAAGAGGGTTAGGTGGTGTAATGGGGTCAGTACACCCCCTTCTCATCATTTGTCTACTGCCTCAGTTACTTCTTCTCAGCTTCCCACAGAATGCACATAGACTGACATGCAGCACATAACATTTCCCTTCTTTGAGCCTTGCTTATTAACAAACAATTCAACTCAACTCAGATCTTCCAGCCTCATTCCCTAGGCTCCACAGTCCCTTGCAGCCAGGCTTCACAGCCCTGTGAAAACTAGGATTGCTGCCTGGCCTTTCCTGAAATACCTCTTGCCTGAAGCTCCTGCTTTCTGCAAACATCTCCCCCAAAACCCCTGACCATCCACTGACCTCAGAGTCTGTCTGGCCCAGTTCCCTCTTAAAGGAGGCACCACCTTCAGTTTGCCATCACATGACACTTGGGCACTGTGATACAGAAGCCCATTGCTGTCTAGTGGCAAAGAGTTCACTGTTCTCTACAAGCAATTCCTGTCTAGACCTGACAAACTCACAATACCTAACAAACTGCTTTCTTGGTATTCACCCATGAATGGTAGCATCTGAGGTCTCTGGTGAAAACTTGTAACTTATCAATACCTATAATCATTGTGAGATGTGTGTACGGATGATATTTAAGGAATAATGTCACTGTATTGAAAATTATGCCTTTATGGTCTTGGAGGGAAAGTGAGTGACTAGGGAATAATATGTCTCAGTGATGGACAATTCAAGCAGGAGGGAGTTGTCACCCATCCTGGGCTAGCCGATTATGTATTGCATTACTCATTGTCTGCCTTGGCACCAACCCAGAAAAATCAATGGAAAAACCATCAAAGAAAAACTAAGCATTGAAACCACCTGAATGTGAAAAGGAATGATAGGAGAATGAATGGATTGCCCTGTTTGGTGACTAAAGACAAAAGACTGATTTGATATATTGCAGGGTGGAGAAAGACACTCTGTATATGTTAAAAAGAACAGGAGTACTTGTGACACCTTAGAGACTAACAAATTTATTTAAGCATAAGCTTTTGTGGGCTACAGCCCAGTTCTTCAGATACATACTACTCCTGTTCTTTTTGCAGATACAGACTAAGGCCTGGTCTACGCTACGAGTTTAGGTTGAATTTAGCAGCTTTAAATCGAATTAAGCCTGGACACTACCACACGATGAAGCCCTTTTTTTTGACTTAAAGGGCCCTTTAAACCGGTTTCTTTACTCCACCTCCAATGAGGGGATTAGCACTGAAATCGGCCCTTGCGGGTCGGATTTGGGGTAGTGTGGATGGAATTCGACCTTATTGGCCTCCGGGAGCTATCCCACAGTGCTTCATTGTTACCGCTCTGGACAGCACTCTCAACTCAGATGCACTGACCAGGTAGACAGGAAAAGCCCCGCGAACTTTTGAATTTCATTTCCTGTTTGCCCAGCGTGGAGAGCACAGGTGACCATGCAGAGCTCATCAGCACAGGTAACCATGATGGAGTCCCAGGATCGCAAAAGAGCTCCAGCATGGACCGAACAGGAGGTACGGGATCTGCTCGCCATATGGGGAGACGAATCAGTGCTCCTGAACTCCGTAGCAGTAAACGAAATGGCAAAATATTAGAAAAAGTCTCAAAGGCCATGAAGGACAGAGGCAATAACAGGGATGCACAGCAGTGCCGCATGAAAATTAAGGAGCTAAGGCAAGCCTACCACAAAGCCAGAGAGGCAAACGGAAGGTCCAGGGCAGAGCCGCAAACATGCCACTTCTACGCGGAGCTGCATGCCATGCTAGGGGGTGCAGCCACCACAACCCCAACCGTGTGCTTTGACTCCATCAATGGAGAATCACGCAACAAGGAAGTGGGTTCGGGGTACGAGGAAGATGATGATGAAGACAATGAAGATAGCTCACAGCAAGGAAGCGGAGAAACCGCTTTCCCCAACAGCCAGGATATGTTTATCACCCTGGACCTGGAACCAGTAACCCCCAAATGCACCCAAGGCATGCTCCCATAGTCTGAGGGCACACAAGGGACCTCTGGTGAATGAACCTTTGTAAATATTACAGATGGTTTAAAAGCAAGTGTGTTTAATGATTAATGATTAATTTGCCCTGGCAATCGCGGCCAGTACAGCTACTGGAAAAGTCAGTCAATGTGTATGGGGATGGAGCGGAAATCCTCCAGGTACGTCTCCAGAAAGCTCTCCTTCATGTACTCCCAAAGCCTTTGCAAAAGGTTTCTGGGGAGGGCTGCCTTATCCCGTCCACCATGGTAGGACATTTACCACGCCAGGCCAGTAGCACGTAGTCTGGAATCATTGCATAACAAAGCATGGCAGCGTATGGTCCCAGTGTTTGCTGGCATGCAGACAACATCCATTCCTTATCTCTCTTTGTTATCCTCAGGAGAGTGATATCATTCATGGTCACCTGGTTGAAATGGGGTGATTTTATTAAGGGAACATTCAGAGGTGCCCGTTCCTGCTTGGCTGAACAGAAATGTTCCCCGCTGTTAGCCACGCGGTGGGGGGAGGGGTGAAGTGATCATCCCAGAGAATTGTGTGTGTGTGTCGGGGGTAGTTGGGTTTGTGCTGCATGTTAACCGCAGCCCCTCCTTTTACATTGCAAACCCATTTTAAATGGCCAACCCAATGGGTGCTTGGTATGGGAAATGAGGGCGCTGCTGTTTGAAACCATTCCCACATGTTATGAAGGTTAAAAAAGCCAAAAGACTGTGGCTTACCATGGCTGCGTGCAATCCAAATTCTGTTGCCTGGCCCTGCGTATGTGATCTCTCACACCAAACCGGCAGGCCCTCAATATAAGAGGAAAAATGCGACCTTGTACCTAAAGCACATGTACTGTGTAATGTGAACAGCAAAATTTAACATAAAAGAGTGTACCCACTGTTCTCTAAAATGTGTCTTTTTTAACCACCTCTCCCTTCTCCTCCACCAGCTGCAAATGTTTCTCCTTCACAGAGGCTAGTGAAGATTAGAAAGAGAAAACGGCGGACTTGAGGTGATATGTTCTCGGAGCTCCAGATGTTCTCCCACGCTGACAGAGCACAGCAGAATGCATGGAGGCAGTCAATGTCAGAGTGCAAAAAAGCACAATATGAACGAGAGGAGAGGTGGCGGGCTGAAGAGAGCAAGTGGTGGGCTGAAGAGGATAGGTGGCGTCAGCTTGCTGACAGAAGGCAAGAGTCGATGCTCCGGCTGCCGGAGCATCAAACTGAAATGCTCCAGCATATGGTTGAGCTGCAGGAAAGGCAGCAGGAGCAGAGACCGCCGCTACAGCCCCTGTATAACCAACAGCCCTCCTCCCCAAGTTCCATAGCCTCCTCACCCAGACGCCCAAGAACACAGTGGGGGGGCCTCCGGCCACCCAGCCACTCCACCCCAGATGATTACCCAAGCATAAGAAGGCTGGCCTTCAATAAGTGTTAAAGTTTTAAAGTTTTAAACTGCAGTGTGTTCTTTTCCTTCCCTCCTCCCCCACCCTTCCCGGGCTACCTTGGCAATTATCCCCCAGTTGTGTGATGAATTAATAAAGAATGTATGAATGTGAAGTAACAATGACTTTATTGCCTCTACAAGTGGTGCTTGAAGAGGGGAGGGGAGGGTGGTTAGTTTACAGGGAAGTAGAGTGAACAGGGGCTGGGGGGGGAAAGGGTTCATCAAGGAGAAACAAACAGAAATTTCACACCGTAGCCTGGCCAGTCACAAAACTGGTTTTCAAAGCTTCTCTGATGTGCACCGCACCCTGCTGTACTCTTCTAACCGCCCTGGTGTCTGGCTGCACGTAATCAGCGGCCAGGCGATTTGCCTCAACCTCCCACCCCGCCATAAATGTCTCCCCCTTACTCATCACTCTCGTCTCCGCGCAGCAATCACTGCAATCGCCTCCTCGCCTGGTTTTCCTTTGGCATGTTCTGGCTCTGCATATACTCCAGGACAATGCACGTGGTATTCATAGTGCTCATAATTGCCGCGGTGATCTGAGCGGGCTCCATGGTCCCAGTACTATGACGTCTGGGCTGAAAAAAGGCAGGAAGAAACACAAACAACTGTCACACAGAATGGCCCTCCCAAAGATTGAACTCAAAACCCTGGGTTTAGCAGGCCGTTGATTTCACGGAGGGACGGGGAAGCAAATGAATACAGAACAAATCTGGTCCATCTATTTTTTACATCTTAAGCTGGCAGCAGACGGTGCAGCATGACTGATAGCCATCAGCATCTTCTGGGTGCTTGGCATAAGATGCTGTATTATGACTGCTAGCCATCATTGTCAAGACAGTTCAGTAGGACTGCCGGCAGGACTGAGTCTCCAGGAGATAAAACATGTCTGCCCAGGTGCCTCTGACCGAACTCACTGAGGAATACGACGACGATGGATACCAGTCGTTATATACCATCCACTGCCAAAAGGCAAGGAGCTGCTCCTGTATAGCAATGCAGCCCCACGTCTGCCAGCACCCAGATAGCCGATGACGGCTACCAGAATTCCCATGGGCGGCAGAGACTGCAGGAACTGTGGGATAGCTACCCACAGTGCAACGCTCCGGAAGTCGACGCTAGCCTCGGTACTGTGCATGCGGTCCGCCGACTTAATGCACTTAGAGCATTTTATGTGGGGAAACACACAATCAACTGTATAAAACCGATTTCTAAAGTTCAACTTAATTTCATAGTGTAGACGTACCCTCCCACCGCTTCTACTCTGAAAACCATACACATTGACTAAGCAGGGGGGCTTCATGAAATCATAGAATATCAGGGTTGTAAGAGGCCTGAGGAGATCATCTAGTCTAACCCCCTGTTCAAAGCAGGACCAATCTCCAGACAGATTTTTGCCCCAAATCTCTAAACAGCCCCCTCAAGAATTGAACTCATAACCCTGGGTTTAGCAGGTCAATGCGCAAACCACTGAGCTATCCCTCCACCTGTATGTATAAAGCATGAGTCACACTCTTTCAGCTGTATATTGTAAAATTTTAGGCTTGCCAAGAGGGTCCTGGCTCCTTGGGGCTAGCAAATGCAGCAAAAGACTGAAATGTGGGCTAAGAATCTACACTATTAGATAGGAAAGGTAACTGAAGTGTAGGCCCTAGTTGCAGTTAATATGGAACCATTTGTTTCCATCACTCACACTTGTTTCCATTTAATCTGTTCTTTCTTAAATAAATTTTCTTTTGTTTTATTGTAAGTGAAGTGAAGTGTTGGGTGTGCTACAGGAGCGGTGATCTAGTAAACCTGGGGTCCACTGTTCCTTTGGGAATGAAGGAACTGGGATTTCTGTGGAGTCCAGGGATCAGGGGCTGGATACCACAGAGGGACACTTCAAAGGGACTCCGAGGCTGGGGTGCACCTATGTTCAATCTGCAGGGCAAAGGCAGGGCTGGTACAACCCAGAGGAGAGTGCCTGAGTGGCTGACAGGCTGGTTGTGTTAGGGAGCTAACACTCAGCTGGCAAAGGCAAGACTCCCTCATGCTGGAGGCAGGTTTGGGTAGATGTGTTTATGCAGGGGAACAACTTTAAACACTGTGGATTTTTAAAATGTATTCAATGCAAGTACTTCAAAAATATGATGTAGAACAAGGAGTGTTTCCCATTGTAACATACATCTGAAGGGAAGGGAAGTTTGGGGCTCATCAGTGAATTGACAGTGACATTATCAATGACCTTTTCAAAGGCTAAGTACCCACTGTCACAGTTCAGGGCAACTGCACCTGCAGTCGCCCCTTATGTCCACCAAGGGGAGGCCCTCAGCTTTTCAGCCATCAACTGTCTTGGACAAAGGCAATGTCTCTCTCCCTCCTGACCAGGGAGTTCAGGCTGCACAGCTTCCTAATCTACACTGTGATATCTCCAGCAAGCCAGACTGCCTAAACAGGCCAGCACCTGTGCTGCTTTCTCTCCACAGGCTCTGGAGTGCGAGCAGGGACAGGTTATCACACAGATCTTTCTAAGCAAGCACATTTACTCTTAAGGTAAAAGCATTACACAGGAAACATTAAGACAATAAAAACCTACACACATGCTAGAAATTTACCAGAGGTCACCCCAGCTCCAACCTAGGGATCTGGTAGGTTAAGTCCTTCCAACCTTTCCACAAGGATTGGACAGAAGGTCCTGTCCATTTGCTGGATCAGATAAAAGGCCTCAAGTCAGTTTAAACTATTTATCTAAAAATCCTTTGAACCAGTAAATGAAAGTCTCTCTCCAGGTGGTGATACCTCTCTGGAGGTGTTATAATCTGACTGAATTTGCCTCACCTCCCAAACACTGTTTTTAGTTCCTAGAGGGCTGTGGTTCCCCTCCCCCACGGAATTACATACAATCCCTCAATCATACATACATTTTTGCATTTTTAATTCAATGAACTCCTATAATACTAATTTAATTCAACATGGTTTGTCCAGGATATTGCAGGTTAGTGTTATATCTGTCACAATCAAGTGACTTTTTAAATTTTCCATAAGACTATTGTGATCACACTCACCTGATGGGGTCATTGGAGTGCTATGGTACATCAGCCCTTCTCAGATACAGATGTATTGTGTCTCAGAGGATAGCATTAAAGAAACTTCAGCTGTGAGGCACCATGGACTGCACAGCTAGTGGGTCCCAAAAAGCTCTGATACACAGCACAAATGAAATACTAATTTACTAAGGCTGCAAGAAAAGGACAAATATCCTAGGCTCACTAAACAGCTCAGAGTAGTTCTCAGTTTATCCTTTATGGGACAGTTCAAAAGAAGGTTGGGGTCCTCAGGCTTCACTGTCTTAATATCTTAATCCATTCATGCAGTAGAGGTAATTGGTCAGAGTTCAATTCCGCGGTATGACTCATTGGGGGCCCCTCTGCATTCCTCTTCCACACTGATGCACCACATTCTGCTTGAGTGTCAACTCTGGAGCAGCTGTTCCAGTGTGTCACATGCTGCCACTCTCAATCCAAATGCTGCAATCACGACGCTGCTCCCACAATCCCAATACACCCACTCTTGACTAACTATTCTCCCAGTTCCCATGGAACCTTTCCTTTCTGCTGCTCTCAGCAGTTTCACCACACCACACCTAGACTTTCCACTTCTTTGGAAGTGTTTTATTAAGTGTCCCCTCAGCGCCAGCTGTCCTTGTCTCAGAGAAATAAATTGCCATCCCCCACTGCAGCCATTCATGAGCTTCCCAACCTCCAAGCACTATTTACCTATCAGTTATTTATTGAGAGGGCCCATCCCTTCGAGGGAGGTCAAGCAGCCAGCTGCCAAGTCCCCAAATGGACAGTTTGAAGCCCTTGGCTCATGCCTAACAGATGTAGGACAAGGAAATTTAATAAGTAATACATTCCTGATCAAATGTATTGTTGGTTGTTTCTGGACTCAGGTAGGATAAGGGCAGAAATGAAGGTAACGCTCAGGGGTCAACAATGGTACAAGAAAACCTCCCCAAAATTGAGAGGACTAGGGGCTGCTGGGGCTAGATTTCACCAGGGATCTTAGGCACCCTGGAATTCTTACCCCTCAATTAGGCACCCAGGTTCCCCTGTATTGTATGGGGACACTTAATTGCCTAAGAAAGGGATTCCCAGAAGCCAGTAGGCAGAGTGGGGAGCCATCTAAGCTAGCCAGAAGTAAAATGGAGGGAAGAGGGGCAGGGCCCAGGGCCCAAATCTACAAAGGTACTTAGGCACCTGACTGACAGGCCAGAGAGAGGCACCCATGTCTGCTTGGGATTCGTGCTTTCAGATTGCCAGATGAAAAGTGCCTTGTACTTAATGAGGAAATCAGGGTTAAAATCATTTCCTCTTAGAAGAGCTTTTGGCAAAGCATCATTTCCATTTGCTGTGATTTTAATTGTCTGCTTTGGAGCCTCTTTTAGGAGCATTTGGATACTACAATGAAATCCAACGTAATGACAGCATTATAGATGGGGAAACTGAGGCAGAGAGTGCTGAAGTGACTTCCCCAAAGTCAGGCCATACAATGAGTCTATGGCTGACACAGGAATCACATCTGTCTCATGACTACCAGTTCCATTGCACTGACCACCAATCCATTGTGCTTCATTCATTAGCTAACTGGGAACTTTGACCATTTCTTTAAACGCATGTAGTCAATAAAGACAGGTATATGCATCCGAAGAAGTGGGCTGTAGTCCACGAAAGCTTATGCTCTAATAAATTTGTTAGTCTCTAAGGTGCCACAAGTATTCCTGTTCTTCTTTTTGTAGTCAATAAAGGCAATTCATGTATTTAAGCCAATCAACAGTGACATTTTTCTGCTGGCAGACACTTTCCCTTTCCATAAAGAGGTGCATGAATGGTGGGGTGAGAGCCACCACGAGTCTTCTAGTCAGCAGTCTGGTAGTCAGATGATGTTTGTTGCTAAAGAATACCATGGAGCTCCCCGTTGACTGACAAATGCCAAATACTATTCAAAATCTACCTCTCCAAGGCACACACAAATCTAAGCACAAGACAAACATTTCACCTTTTAGAAAATAAAGAGCAATGAATGATTTTGTTGACATTTTTTAAAGATCACTGAACACGTTAGTGCTTTAAATGAGGGGTTTTCAACCTTTTTCTTTCTGACGACCCCCCAACATGCTATAAAAATTCCACAGCCCACGGGTGCCACAACTGTTTTTCTGCATATTCAGTAGATTAAGATCCAGGCCCGGTGGTAGGGGGTGGCAAGCGGGGCAATTGCCTGGGACCCCAGGCCACAGGGGGCCCTTCAAAGCTAAGGTGCTCAGGCTTCGGCTTCAGCCCCGGGTGGCAGGGCTTGGGCTTTGGCTTTCTGCCCTGGGCCCCAGCAAGTTTAATGCTGGCCCTGCTCTCTGGTTTATTTAGGCAGACCCCCTGAAATCTGCTTGCAGCCTCCCAGGGGGCCCCAGACCCCTGGTTGAGAACTGCTGCTTTAAATCATTCCAAGTACATGACACTTTACTGAAAGTAGTTCAGGTATCGTAGATATCTGCCCTCCGGAGGCTATATTCTGGTCTCACTTAACAGGGGAGTAAATTTAAAAACCTCAATTGACCCCTGTGTGAATGAAAGCAGAATCTGACTTGAAGATTCACCTTTTGCGCCATATTTGTGTCCACTGAAAACTAAGCATTGTGGCTTCAATTCTGACACATTCTGGGTGCACACTTAAACTTGGATTCTCAGATTTTTTGGACAGAGATCATCTGTTATGTTTCTACAGTGAGCATACACACAACAGCAGTAATATTTTGTAGTTCTATAGTGCCTTTCCTAGAAGAATCTCAATGTGCTTTACACAGCAGAGCCAGGCAGGCCCAGGACATTTCCCCCTCACCCCTCACCCCAGCCCAAATAACCTTCAATGGGACCCTGGAGCCAGCCCTGGCACCAGGCTTTTGTTCCAGGAGGGGAGAGATGGGAAGAAAGAAACAAAACAAAAAAAATGCAATATTGTTAATAGTATAGTTAATAGTTAAATATCACTATGTGTAAAGTGCTCTGTGGACAGAGGAAAAGCGGAAAACAAATAACACCCAACTCCCATAGTTATGGTAATTGGTTCAGCCTGAGACGGTAATTTCTGGACTTACCACCAGTTTAAACATATGCAGTGGGTGGGTGACTGTTCTTGTGCTTAGGGAAGTGATTGTAAGCACTGAGCTATGCCCAATTATATCTGAATATTAGCCTTAAAACTACCACACGCTCTCCCTCGCTTTCATTGCAACAATTCATGTTTAACTTAAAATGTGGTTTTCTCAGTATCTTAAATGTGCAATGGCAGCAGGCCTTTTATTTTAATTACTTTATTTTTCTATTGTTTATTACAAAGCGGAAAGATTTTCTATCTGTTTAAAGGATAGAGTTAAGAATGCTGGTATATGCTGCCTCCTTACCTCTCCCCTCCCCCACATCCTTTTTTTCCCCTGTGTTGTAGTTTTTATTTGAAGAAATATGACCCAGTCTTCAAAAGAAGGATGCAGGTAAATTTTTCTTTCAAACTTTTAACAAAACCTATGGACATTTAGCAATTAGTCGTCTTTGTTTTCAATTTTGAACCAGGAATAAAGTGTTCTTTTTCTGCATAATTCCTTTAGCATTTGTCTAACTGGTAGCGAGACCCCAATGAAAGAGGTGCCTAATCTTTAGAACAATTTCACTTATTTCGTTTACTCAAAGTAATGTATTTCTTCACAGCCTTTTATATTTATTGGAAATTAGCACCTATTGGCTTACACTGTATCAGAGGCTTCTTAATTTTAGTAAAGTTTTTGAAGGACAGATAAATTTATAAGACTATTTTAGCAAAACATACAACACACAAACACAAAACCCGCCCACCCCGTATTCTGCCCTATTTCCTAAAACAATTCAGCATGCATTCAAGCCAACTTGTGTTCTATTTGATAGATAAACCATTGGAAATACACATTCAAAATAGCTGTATATTATTAGTAGTGGCTTAGAGAGGTTCCACGAAGGGAGGCCATGCCGCCTCGCTGCGCCACCTAGCAGCTGAAGCCAAAGGACGGGGGATTAGCACGGTAAGTGTCAGCAAAGAGTGTTGGGCCCTGGCCCCTTGGGGTAAGGCAGGGAAATTGGCAGTCTTTAGCCCAGCTCCCTGTCTGGGGCAGACAGCAAACACAGTCAGGCTCAAGCCCTCTGGATGGGGCAGACATCAGACAGAGGCCGTCCGACCTAAGGTGGTTAGCCAGCCACCCCAGGGGTAGGGTTGACAGCAGGGGGTAGAGGGACCTGGGCCCTATCAGTGGTGGGGAATCGCCAACACAACTGGACTAATGTCTGGTTTCCCTACAGTGACCAGACAGCAAATGTGAAAAAGAGGACAGAGGGTGGGAGATAATAGGTGCCTATATAAGAAAAAGACCCAAAAATTGGGACTGTCCCTATAAAATCGGGACATCTGGTCACCCTAGGTTTCCCTGGGCTACTTCCTACCCTTACCAGTTTGTAGGGCTTCATTGCTCCTAGGTTCTCAGCAGTGGCGTAGCCAGGTTCTAAGAGCAGGGGGAGCGAACACATAAAAAAGACGCCACCCACTGTGAAATGCTTCAAGATGCTCAGAGAGAAGCATAAGTTGAAAGTACTATGATGAAGGACCCGTGTCATATCCTTGTAAGTGCCCCCTGCTGGCCACCCACTAAGATTGCTCTGAGGGGCATTAAAGCCTATGAGCTCTTTATCCCTGGGATAAAGAACAGAATCCAGCCACTGCCCCAATCTCGGGATCCCTAGGCCCACTCTTAGGGCACAGACTTTGGTGCATGTTGGAAGCTGCTATCCAGCTACCTAGTCCCTCGGTTGCATCTCTGACCCCTCTGACTTCCTGATATTTAAACACACCTCTCTCCCAGAACTCCAAAAGGTGTGATGCTTCAGTTTTAGCATTTAACCCCTCATGAGCATGCAGTAGTTGTGAGGAGCGAGACACTTTCCTGAAAAAAGAACAGGAGTACTTGTGGCACCTTAGAGAGTGTGCCAGTCCTTTAAAAAAAATGCACTTCCATCCTTAAAAAAAAAAAAAAAAGTACTGGAACATGCTTCCAATTCCACCGCTAAGTGATACTGGCAGTACCCAAATGCCATTGCAGCTCCTCAAAAATGTGCTAGAATGGCGTTCTGGAGTGTTCCGGCGCAATTCAAGCTCTGGTGCTGAGTGACCTCTCTCTCTGGAGGCCCGTTACCTAGCTTCTGTAACCTTGCTCTTTCCTGCCCAGTGCTTTCTCTTCCTGTATGACTCCTATTTGTTCTCCTCCTGGTACAGTTTTCCAGGGCTCCTACCTTCCCTCCCTCTCCCTCCTAGAGTCAGCTAAACTGGTTTTCTAAGGGCTTGTCTATACTTACGCGCTGGTTCGGCGGCAGGCAATCGAACTCAGAAGTGCTCCCCGTCGACTCCGGTAATCCTGCTCGCCGCGAGGAGTACGCGGAGTCTACGGGGGAGCCTGCCTGCCGGGTGTGGACCGCGGTAAGTTCGAACTAAGGTACGTCGACTTCAGCTACGTTATTCACGTAGCTGAAGTTGCGTACCTTAGTTCGATTTGGGGGTTTAGTGTAGACCAAGCCTAAGGGAGCAGCTCACTCATTATCCCAGATGTTTACATCTGAATAGGGTCCTTAAGTCCTAAGCACCTTCTTAATGCATGTGTTGGGTGCATACATGCTCCAGGGCCTGTCAGCAGTACTGGCTCCACTTGTAGAGAGACATTCATAATACAGCAGTTTTGCATAATCAGCTTCACAATATCAAGCAGAATTCATAAGTTGTACAGATCTAGCCCTAATCCATCACAGGAGGATACTATGGGACACAGTTGATGCACAAAGGATAGCTCTTCTATGGCCAAAGAGGAATGAGAAGCAAGCATAGCCATATAAAAAGGTACACTAAGTACTAAAGACTAATAGGGAGTGATATTTAGAAAAAAACAGGAAATCAGCAAGACTTAGGGCCAATAAGCCCCGAAGTCTGCTTTCAGGTACCCCCATGCCTCCCCAATCTCATGTTTGGGAATATGGAAGAATAACCAGGGCCGGTTCTACCATTAAGGCAAACTAGGCGGTTGCCTAGGGCGCCAAGATTTGGGGGCGCCAAAAAGCAGTGCCCCCAATTTTTTTTTACAGCGTTCCTCCCTGAGCGCGCGGTCGCCGCTCCACTTCTCCCGCCCCCCAGGTTTGCAGCGCCAATCAGCTGTTTGGCACCGCAAGCCTGGGAGGAGAATTAGAGCGGGGGTGGTGTGCTCGGGGAGGAGGCGGAGCAGAGGTGAGCTGGGGTGGGGAGCTGCCGCATGGCTCCCCGGGGGTGGGGGGAGCTGCCAGAGGGGGCGCCCCAGGGCAGGGGGGGAGCTCAGGGTGGAGAGGGGAGCTGCCGCAGGGCTGGGGGCGTGGGGGGCACAAGGTGGAAGTTTCGCCTAGGGCGTGAAACTTCCTTGCACCGGCCCTGAGAATAACCACTTCAGTGTTACACCCCACAATGTAAATACCCCGCTGACCTGGGCCAAAGAGGGCCATGCTTCCGGAGGACCTAGTTCGCTGTGTCACCAGGGGCTCAGGGACGCAAGCGGGGGCCAGGCACCTCCCACAAACTCTGCAGCCTTGCCTCAGCATGCCCAATAAAGAGCTCTCCCCCTCCCTGCCCCTATTGGACCCCTTCCCAAATCCCCACCCCCCTGCCCCACGTAGACTCCACCCCCTCCCTGCCCCTATTGGACCCCTCTCCAAATCCCCGCCCTGGCCCCACTTCTTCTCCAGCACGCTGCATTCTCCCTCCTCCCCCCGCTCCCCCCGGCTTGCCGCGAATCAGCTGCTCAAGCGTTGGGAGCCAGGGGGAGAAGCAAAACGCTGCAGCGCCCTCAGGGGAGGAGGCGGAGGTGAGCTAGGTGGGGGACTGGGGAGCTGGGCTGCCTGTGGGTGCTCCAGCCCTGGAGCACCCAGGGAGTTGGCGCCTAAGGCACCACTTTTGGAGAATGTGCAGTGGGGGAGCGGCCGCTCCCCCTGCTCCCCCCCAGCTACTCTCCTGGTCCTCAGTCTCCTCAGGCTACTTGGCAGCCGGCAGTCCCAGCAACTCCTCAGGGTACTCGATGGCAGTCTTAGTAGCTCCCCTTTCTCAGGGTCCTGCTTTTGGGGCAGAGGTTGGCACAGCTCAGTCCTTAGTGTAGGGACCAGTATCAAGGCAGAGGTGTCTGGCTCTTTCCCTCGCTCTGGCTCAACTGAGCTGGAGGTCCTGCCTCTTATACTTCCTGTTCTGCCCCTCTGCTTCCAGCACAAGGGGCAGGCCTGGCCTGGTTCGGCCCACCAGAGGGAAGGGGCTGGTTCCTCCCTGTCAGCCTTGGAGGGAGGCCACTCCACCTCACTATGTATTTTATAGATAAGTCACCCATTCACACACACACATTCATACTTGTTTTTCAACATTATTTTATACCAAGCATGCATATACAGACAGCCTAACTTAAAAGAAATCAAACAATGTAAAATTTGCTAATACACCCCATGCAGACAAAATGAAGGCTTAGTTTAAACTATTTTATGTAAAATAGTTGATTACACTTTTTATCCCCCTCAACACACACAAGTGCTACAAGTCTGTTCACTCTCCCAGTCATTTCAGTGATTCTGTCAGTGCAGATGAATTTTCATAAATTCCAACTCAAATCATGTTCAGGAAAAGAAAAAAGTCAATTAGTTTTAAAATGGCCTCTCTGATTGAGTTTTCCTTTATACTTTGGGAAAACAGTATGTGCTCATTAATATCAGTTGTTTCAGGGTATTGAATGTAAGCAATCGGCTGACTTCTCCATTAATATCCGGGGACTCATCAAGCTAAGGGGCAAATGTTTTTGCCATTTTAAGTTTCTCTACAAGTTGAGAGACAATATCCGCAGCCATGTCTTCAGTTGTACAGCACACAGTGTCATTTGATACGGGAACTTTCTTGAAAGTATTGGCTGCTTTTTATCAAGCACGTGTTCTGCAAGCTCCCCAGCAACAGGCAGAATCAGAGCTTCTTTGGTTTTGCTCCAAGAAGGGAGAGAGCGTATGAAGCTTTGAAGCTTTTGTAGAAACAACTGAAGCTTTTTTCATTTTAGCTGGCAAGTCGGGACCCAGAAAGCTTTCTTTGAAAAATTTCTACTGGCTCACTCGCATGCACAGGGTGTTTATCTTCAAATGTTGTTGAAAATATGCTGGCTTCATACTGTTATTTGATAGAGGTTTTTCCCTGAAGGAAACACAAAGCTCCATGTGGATTGCTATTTGTAGATGTGAACCCAAAAGCAACATGTTCCTCGCAGAACTGACTATGGAGGGGTTTCAGTCATTTTGAATTTCTTAGAATTCTCACTGTCACCAGTACTGTTTATCCACTTTTACATCCTAACCACATACGCACCATGACAACTTCAACCTCAGTAAAGTGTTTGCTTGAATCAGGAAATGACATAAAATGCCTGTCTACTGCAGTGTGCATACACAGGTTACCATATATAATATAGTGCACTGTTTAAATGTAGTGGCTGTGTGTAGAATATTTTTGTATTTATTTGTCTTATGGTAGGGCAGTGTTTCTCAACTTGGGGGTCATGCACCCCAGAGGGTCATGGGTCTCTAAGAGTCAGAGCCCGAGGTTGTGGGGCTGATAGCCTGAAGCCCTGAGCCCGCAGTGGTGGCGCTAAAGCCCGGAGCCCCAAGTCCCCGGTTGCGGGGCTGAAGCACAGAGCCCCAAGCCCAGGGAGGTGGGGCTGACAGCCTGAGCGCTGAGATAAGTTGATGTACTGCTGGGAGACCTCTGGGTACCCCCAGGGGTACATGTATGTGATGCTTTGTACCTCAAACCAGAACCTTGAAACCCCCATATTCACCATGATGATATGATTATGATATCTTTTGTCCAAAGTGTGCTTTGTGAGGTATCATTTTAAAAGTCTTGACATGTTGAACATTAGTAGCTTGCTGGACTGTGTGCAATCATTGTACGTGAGGCATGAAGTATTGCTATATATGTTTCAGAAATATGTTGTGAAGTTGGGAACACTCACAACCAGCCTTTCAGGTACAACAGTGGAGTAGCCAGACAGAAGTTAATGGCTCATCAGCACCTATCAACAAAAGAGTCCACTATCCCAGAAACTCTATACAATGGATACTTCTCTGAGAGATCTCGTAGACAATGGAGACTGCTTGACCAATGGGGACTGCCTGATCCCCACATACCAGCAAAAGATCATTCCATCAAGGTGGAAGAAATTATAAAAGAGGGGAAGTGACATCATCACTTGGCCTCTCAACCCCCCACCCCCAACCCAGAGGAACATCTAGAGGGGCAAATGTTCTAAAGACTCTGAATGGGGCAAGGGGATCCCAGTCTGAAAAAGAATCCTAGCCTGTGTATTGAGGATCTGTAGCCTGCTTATACTATCTGCCAGGGTGAGACACTGCTTAATTCAAATCCTGCTTTGTTTTTAGAGCTTAGACTGTGGGCTGAAGACTCTCTGTTTTTGGTTCACGGGTGGCTGGGAAAGCATTCATGTAGCTCAGTTGGGTGTGACCCTGCCTGTGGATATCCCTGTAAGTTCAGTGCCTATCAGAGGATCGTACCTTGACATCAGCATCACTGTGTGAGAGGGAGCCCAGGTTGGTGGGCTCAGCAGTCCCACAGTCCTGGTTGCACCCCAGAGACCCTGTCATAGCGTACCCCTGGTTGAGAACCACGGCTCTCTCTCTCCTTTAGTGCTAACCCAGTCTAAGCACTGGGGATCTTTTGCTTATGCTTAGTAATTCTTCACTCTCAGAATCCAAGCAGCATAAAGATACAGTTCCGCCTTCTTATGGCTTTTTATTCCTTCCACCCCTCCCCCCCTTCTGCTTCGAGTTGCAAACTTCGCTGATGGGAGGAATTCAGTTCCACGGCTCCTCTTCATGGGTATGGAAGGGAACAAGCAACAAAATCTTTTGTTCTCTTATGTTCCACAACAGCTCGCCTGGCGTCGATGGGCCTGCTTTGTAGGGCAGGACATAACAACTTCTGTTGGAGACTAGTATTTACCACTAGTTAATGTTTCTCTCCTATCTGGTGATTTACACAGTTAGAGAGTCTTCCAATGCAAATGTTCAAATATTACCTATGATATGGGATAGAGATGTTTTAAGGGAGATTAATGCAGGCAGCAACTTACAAGCATTCAATAAAGCCTAAACACTAGGCACTGAGCAGGAGAGGTGGAGACAGTCTGTCATGAAAGATGACATCCCCTGTGCTGAGCAGCAGATCTAGGACAGGATCACATGCACAGAGTGGTGGAAATCCATCACCATGGAGACCTAGGATGCCCAGAAGCTAGCCCAGAATTTCATAGGAAGGCCGTGTTCCCTGAGCTGTCTGAAGAGCTCACCCATGCACCTCAGGACATCAGATGAAAAATGCAATGCCAGGCCAGAAGCAGGTTGCTACAACTCTCTGGAAGCTGCCATCCCAGACTGTCACAGATCTGTGGGTAACCACGCTCAGGTTGGCAAGTCAACTGTTGTTGCTGTAATGATGGATGTTTGCCAGGCAGTTATTGCTGGGTTGCACCCACATGTGGTGAAGGTGGGCAATGTCCTCTGTGAAAGTGAAATGAATTATATTAAAGAAATAGAATGAATTAAAGAATGCTGTATGTACCTTTAAGTAGAAATGAGAAATGCTGCAAGCCAGGGGGGCAGGAAAGCAGACATTAACTGCTTAACTTGCCACTTCAGGGCAATTGGTGAAGCATTAGTCTTAGATCGATAAGAGTTAACAAGGAAGCAGGATATGCATATTGTGCTCCATGCATATTTTACAATTTTGCTCTCTCTGTCCCTTTGTTTAGTACTCACCCTTTTATCTGTATAAATAAGACTGTTTGAATCTTGCATGGAGGCTCACATTATCTGAATGTATTAGCAGAGCGCTGTGCTAATAAAACAGAGTGGTCTGACAAACTATGAGTCCTGAGTCTAACTTTGACACCTCTAAATAACTGCTGGCTTTGAACAAAGAGAGTTCCCAAACTGTGCTGCGGCTATCAGTGGCACACACATGCCTGTTATCTGGGCCCCTCAAGGTGCATGAGTCTATCAGCAGAAAAATTAATTACTCCTTGTTATACAGACCTTAGAGGACTATCAAGGGACATTCATGGACGTATACTTTGAATGCGTCGTCAAAGTGCATGATGTCCAGGTATTCCAGAGATCTGGCCTGTCTCAGGGCTGGTCTACACTACCACTTAAGTCAATGTATCTTATGTCACTCAGGGGTATGAAAACGACGGGCCCCTGAGCAACGTAAGTTACATCAACTTAAAGCAATGTCTCCACCGTGATATGTCAGCAGGAGATGCTCTCCCACTGACCATACTTCCTCCTCTCGCGACGGACACTACAGACAGTCACTTTCCCCAAGGGTGCTGTATTTGCTCCTCCTTCACCTGGAGAACTCCCTTGCGAAACTCCCTGTTAGCAGCCCCTGTTTGCATATGTCCATAAGTTCTTATGTTCTTATGTAGAACCAACAAACTCAGGATGATCTAGGAGATGCATTAGCACAACCTATGAGTTATTTAATGACTGGCAGCAAAATACAAGCTCATCCACTGGTGTGGCACAACAGTGGTAGGTAATCTGCTGTCAGCTCTGCGCTTGTCTCACATTGTGTAAAACAAAGCCTTCAGCTTGTTTGCATGCTTGAAAATGGCCCCGAATAAAATGATGCATGATTTCACATCTTTCATTTCTTCTGTAGCAGTAACTGCTAACAATGCAATGTTAATCAGTTCAGCAGGACAGGTAATACATAGCAGCTTTCTTCAGTGTTCACATTACTGAAATTACACACCCTATACCAGAGGTGGGCAAACTATGGCCCGCGGGCCACATCCGCAGCCTCAGTTTGCTCCGCCGCTGGCGCAATGCTCTGGGCAGCAGGGCTGTGAGCTCCTGGGGCAGCACAGCTGCAGAGTCCAGCCTGACCTGGTGCTCTGTGCTGCGCGGTGGCGAGCTGCCTGTCCTGGTGCTCTGGGCGGCGCAGCTGTAGCGCCGCCTGCAGCTACTGGTGCTCTAGGCAGTGCAGTAAGGGGGCAGGGGGGGTTGGATAGAGGGCAGAGGAGTTCGGGGTGGTGGTCGGGGGTGTGTCTGTGTGGATAGGGGTCGCGGCGGTCAGAGGGCGGGGACCACAGGTGTTGAATGGGGGCAGGGATCCCAGGGGGGCAGTCAGGAAGGAGAGTAGGAATTGGATGGGGTGGCAGGGGACAGTCAGGGGCAGGGGTTCTGGGGGCAGTCAGGGGATAGGGAGAAGGGGTGGTTGAATGGGGCAGGAGTTCCAGGGGGAATGAGAGGAGGGGTTGGATGGGGGGGCAGTCAGAGGCAGGGGTTCTGGGGGTGGTCAGGGGACAGGGAGTGGGGGGGCGGGCGAATGGGGCAAGGATCCTGGCGGGGGGGCATCAGGGAATGGGGGGTTGGATGGGGCAGGAGTACGGGGGGGCTGTCAAGGAGCGAGAAGCAGGGATGGATAGCGAGCGGGGGCCAGGCCACACCTGGCTGTTTGGGGAGGTACAGCCTCCCCTTACTGGCATTCCATACAATTTCCAAAACCCAATGCGAAACCCTCAGGCCAAAAAGTTTGCCCGCTCCTGCCCTATACTGTTTTCCCTCTGCTTATTTTGAGCTCATGTCTCTCCAATACATCTCTCCATTTACCAAGATCCTCTCCTCACTGCATAGACTATCATTTTAAAACAACATGCACCAAAGTGCCTCCTTCTGTATGTTTATTGTGAGGGTCTCTAGGACCAGGATAAACAAAGGCTCTATGCTGATCCCTTATGCACTCCAACCTTTAATGATAGTTCATGTGTTTCAGCACCACAAGTTCTGATTGGTAGTGTTGCACCTACATATATGGCTTTAATAAGCTGCACAAGTTCTGCACAATCTTCCTCCTCATGCACCACCGGATGACTTCCCTTGGAACTCAGTCAGAGGCTTTTTCCAGATCCATGAACTTCATGTGAATACTTTTCCTCTGCCAGAAACAATTCCAAGCCCATTTGAAAAAGGAAGAGAGTTGGCATCAGGTTGGCAGCAAAAATTTACATAAATTGACACTATGAGTCCTCAAATGAATCAAGAAAATGAGGGGGATTCTAGAAACGATGCACAGTGCCCCCGCCCAAGTGTGGTGGAAAGTTGGCCAGGGCTATGGTACAGCTTTGGACGTGTGCAGTTAAAGAAGCTCCCCAGAAAACTAAGATCAGACAGGCAAGCTGGAATGTCGGCACACTAACTGGCTGTAGCATGGACCCAGCAGAGACACTGAAGAGGAAGATACAGATAGCATACATCCAGGAAACAAAACAGAAAAGGGAAAAGGCCAAAGTGATTGTTGAAGAATACAAAATACTGCAGGGGCTCCAACTCAAGACATGGAGTAGGCATAGAACCTTGAGAGTAAAATAAAGGAAAGAGGCTGACAGTAAATAGAATCAGGTTAAGGATGGTCAAGCTGGCTTTTGAATATGGCCTGCTAAACATAGTTAGTGCATATGCATCCCAATCTGGCTGTGGGGAGGATGAGAAGACAAGTTTCTGAGAAATGTTAGGCACTGCTCTTCAGCAAATTCCAGGAAATAGTTATCAGGGCCCACTTAAATGGACATGTTGGATGAGACAGGTATGGATATGAAGTACTATTAATACAACTCTCAGCAATTGCTGAATCCTCCTTTGTAATCAAGGTTAAAAAATTTCCTCTCAGTCAGTAAGTTCCTTCTCCTCACCCCAATATGCTCTGGATCTTGGCAGCACCATTTTTGCTGGATGGATTCTGAAATGAAGTTTGTTTTCCAACAATGCTCTGTACCCTATATATCCCAGGGTTTTCTAGCCTATTAAATCAACAGTATTAAACATCAGCCTTTCCCTGCTCCTGATGAGAGCTTCATAGAGGCTCCTGTTTTCTCTCATAGCCAGTTGAATTTTCTGACTATCCAGATATTTTACAACACATTGCACTCCATTTCCATTGAATCCATTTCACTCTGTGCCACATCAACTCACAGCAGCTAAAGAAGCACAACACCTTACGGCCTTTTTCCATACTACAAATCTTTCAAACTCTTGGGAGAAATTTTCAATGCGAGTTAGATTCCTAACTGCCATTCGTTCTTTGAAAAATCTCCTCTTGTAGGTCCTTCAAAACTTATTTTTACCACAGTTGCTACTTGCTGGGGTCAAGGTTTTCAAAAGTGACTGCCTAAAGTTCGGCTCCTAAGTCCATACTTAGGTACTGTCATTGTCACAGGCTAGTTGCACCTCTGTCGCCTTTTGGGTCTCTCTGAATGCACCCTTCCCTCAGGCGTTAGGCTTCTTCTCCTTACCTGTGTCTCAGGGGAATCTTATGATTCTTCTACTCTATGTCCACACTTCGAGCTGGAGGTGCAATTCCCAGCATGAGGAGACATACCCGGGCTAGCTCTGATTGAGCTAGCATGCTACAAATATAGCATAACCTTTGTTCAACCAGTTAATAAATAATACTTAGCTCTTATATAGCACTTTTAATCTGCATTTTAATGGCAGCTGGTCTGTCAGGGAGATTGCTCTTTCTTGGGGTTGTGAGGAAGATGGCCCTTATAAATAAAACAATACAAATCAATACATACATCTTCAACAACAGCTAAGAGAACAGAGCGAAACTCCTGCTAAATACACCTTCTGCAAAAATATTATTTGTTTAGAAGTGCCTATGTGGTTTTAATGCCTTACAAGGACTTTTGGTTAAGATCTGGTGAAGAAGCACTGTCATATCTGACATGTCCTCTATTGAGAACTATATCATATCCTTGCAGGGGGTGGATTTGATCGCCCAGGAAATGCTTCTATTTCAAATGACTATAATCCTATTTCTTTTCACTATTTCAAGTGTTGTAAACCTCCATCTTTAGCTCCCTAACAATGACATGTGTTTGTTCTTTACAATGTATTGAGTAACATTGTCATTCTGTAACAGGGTTAGAAGAAATTCTAATTCTTATACTGCTCTATGTCACAGTTGTATTGGTTACACTCCCTTTTCTCTTTAGCTCACAACAGATTCTATGGGCATGAGTCTCTAGTCGCTTACAAGGAATTTATGCCGGTGTAAATCCATTGCTTTCAATGGAACTACGCCTGTTTTACACTAGTGTAAGTGAGAGGAGAACCAGGCCCCTTCTTTGGGATACTGAGGAGGGAGGGAACTCTAGAAAAGGAATTGATTTTTCAGACAAGATTTTTAAATGCATTTTCATTCTATTCATTGGTATAGGAAACATCACTTTGTAGCCTATAAAAAAGAAATTGAGAGAGGATCTTCCAAAGAGCCCCTAAAAGTAAGTCAGCTCATCATGCTTAGTCTTGCTGCTCTGATAACTGGAGAGGCTCAGAGGTTTGTTCTCATGAGGAAGGCTTTTGAACACCCGCAAGTGCAAGAACTCCTCATTGCCAACATGGACCTGAAAGGTAAGAAGAAAGGGACAGTAAGTTCCACAGAATAAAAGCCTTCCAGGGACAGGACATTTTAGCGTGTGTGTGTTTTGGGTTGGGGGAAGGGAAGAGGGGGCTGAGGAGGGGCTGTCTTCTTGCTGGGGCATAGATTAGGAGTCATGAACTCATTCCCTGGCTCTTTCACACATTCATTGGGTGGCCTTGGGACAAGTCACTCAGGCACAGAAAGGCTGTTTCCCATCTGTAAAACAAGGATAATCAGACTTGTTTACCTGGCAGGAGTGGTGTTAATTTATTAATGCAGTGAGGTGCTCTAATCTAATCTGGGACCATAAACACTAAAACGCCTTCATCATCATAACATGGTTGTTGTATGGGGGTCACTACAGGGAAGAGTGGCTCGTTTGGCTCCACAATAAACAAATATACAGTTGGTTTTCCATCTCCCTCTCCAGGGACACAACCAGCAAGTCACCACCTGGGAACACTTTGTTCCCAGTTCCTTTTGCCCCAATCCAGGGTCCCCCTTTCCAGGCCTCTTCGCCTGAGAGTGACCAGTCCTCCCACAGCCTTTCGCTCAGGTCTTCACCCCGAGGGCTCCCTCTCTTCCAGCATTCCACTCCTCCAGGCCAACCTGCCTGTCAGACCTACCCCTCCCCACTCAGGGGAATCCACCCTCCTGCAAAAACCCTCAACTTCTGGGCTCAACTTTCCCTGACTGGGCCAGATCTTCCCCTTTTCCTAGGGGACACTACCTGAGGCTTCTGCTTGACAGGAGTCCCTAGCTTTGGTCTCCTCTCACCAGCAGCCTTCCTCCAAGCTCCTCACCAGCAGCTCATAGTTACTGCTCTCCTTCTAAACTCAGCTCTCTGCCAAGCAACTTCTGCCAGCTCTTCCTTGCTGCTTCCTGTTTCTCTCTCTCTCTGTATGTGTGTGTCTCTCTCTCCCTCCCTGCCATGGTCTCAGACAGTTCTCACCTGCCAATCTTGAACAGCCTCCCCCCCACGGTGATTGCAGTAGGTGTAGACAGACCTCAGCTCACTTTCATAGAATCATAGAATCATAGAAGATTAGGGTTGGAAGAGACCTCAGGAGGTCATCTACCTCAAAGCAGGACCAATCTCCAACTAAATCATCCCAGCCAGGGCTTTGTCAAACCTGACCTTAAAAACCTCTAAGGAAGGAGATTCCACCACCTCCCTAGGTAACCCATTCCAGTGCTTCACCACCCTCCTCGTGAAAAAGTTTTTCCTAATATCCAACCTAAATCTCCCCAACTGCAACTTGAGACCATTACTCCTTGTTCTGTCAAATTACTCCTTGTTCTGTCAATTATTCCTTGTTCTGTCAAGGAGCTAGCTAGATCAAAGCCAACACAAGCGACAACAGCAGTGAGGTCTCAGCAGGACAGGCTAGTTCTGCCCATGCAGGCTGGTCCCGTCTGGCCTTAAAGTCTCTGAGTTGGGCTGGATTGAGACTGGTGACCTATATGTGAAAACCCTGGTTCAAGAGACTGGCAAACAAAGAACTGAAAATGATCTAATGACCCACTGTCTGAGGAGGGGGGAGGGGTTGTTCTGACCTCATCCAAAAACTGACATGAGATTGTGACCCAGACAGAACCAGGTCCTGAGAGAGAACCTGAATTACTTTGAAGCCTACGAGGGTCCTATGTGGGAAACATGTATTGAGTGGTAAGCATGTGTGTGAACTTTTTATTGTTTTATGATACGTTATCTCTGTAATGGTTTTGTTCTGAATAAAAAATACTCTGCTGGATGGTCACTGACTAACTCTGTTACTGCTTTGGAGAGACCAGGATGACAGGTGCTGAATTAAACTCAGACCAGATCTACACTTAAAATTTAGGTCAATCTACTTAGGACGGTGAAAGATTTCGTGCCCTGTGTGACGCAGTTAGGTCGACCTGACCCCCAGTGTAGATGCAGCCAGAAAGGATTCTTCCATCCACCCAGCTACCGCCTCTCGGAGAGGTGGATTGTCTACATAGACGGAAAACCCCTTCCATCTGTGTAGGACGTATTTACAAGACAGTGCTACAGTAGTGTAGCTGCCGCACCACAGTTGGGCAATTGTCATGCTGTAGTGTAAACATGCCCTCAGATGTGCCCAGGTGATCCCAGTGGAGGGCAGGAGGAGCTGCCTAAATCCCTGATCTGCAGGGAGAGGAATGTGGGTTCCACCATGAGAAAGGTGACAGCTAGAGCCTGAGACCTTAGCAGGGTGCCCTGAGCCAGCCACAAAGGAGTCATAGGTGTAGTTACCTCAGGAACTGTGCCCTGGTGGCCATGTGCATGAGATCTGTGACAATGAAGAGGAATTGCCAACGGCAGTTAAAGCAAGTATTGTAGGAGGAAAACACACAGAGAAAAAGTGTCTCCTAGAAGTGGTTAGAGGCAAAAAAGGCATCCTTTAAAAACTGGAAGTTAAATCCTACTGAGGAAAATGGAAAGAAGCATAAACTCTCACAAGTCAAGTGTAAAAGTAAAATTAGGCAGGCCAAAAAAGAATTTGAAGAGCAACTAGCCAAAGACCCAAAAATTAACAGCAAATTTTTTAAAAGTACATCAGAAGCAGAAAAGTGGGGCTACTGGACTATCAAAGTGGTAAAGGAGCACTCAAGGAAGACAATGTCATTGCAGAGAAACTAAATTAATTATTTGATTCAGTCCTCACTGCAAAGGATGTGAGGGAGATTCCCACACCTGAGCCATTCTTTTTAGGTGGTAAATCTGAGGAACTGTCCCAGATTGTGGTATCAATAGAGGAGATTTTGAAATAAATTGATAACAAATCTGGATGACTGGGCAACAAAATGGCAGATGAAATTCAATGTTGAAAACTGCAAAGTAATGTACATTTGAAAACATAACTCCAACTACATTTATAAAATGATGGGGTCTAAATAAGCTGTTACCATCCAAGGAAGTGATCTTGGAGTCTTTGTGGATAGTTCTCTGAAAACATCTCCTCAATGTGCAGCAGCATTAAAAAACCTAACAGAATGTTAGGAACCATTAGAAAAGGGCTAGATAATAAGACAGAAAATATCATAATGACACTATATAAATTCATGGTACATCCACACCTCCAGTACTGTGTGCCGTTCTGGTCGCCCATCTCAAAAAAGATATATTAGAATTGGAGAAGGTACAGAGAGGGGCAACAAAAATGATTAGGGGTATGGAACAATTTCTGTATGAGGAAAGATTAAAAAGACTGTGACTTTTCATCTTCGGAAAGAGAGGACTATAAAATCTTGGTGTGAAGACAGTGAATAGAGAAGTGTTATTTACCCCTTCAAATAACACAAGAACCAGGGAGTCACCCAATGAAATTAATAGTCAGCAAGTTTAAAACAAAGAAAAGGAAGTATTTCTTCACACAACATGCAGTCAACCTGTGGAACTTGTTGCCAGGGGATGTTGTGGAGGCCAGAACTATTACAGGGTTCAAAAAAAGAACTAGATAAGTTCATGGAGGATAGGTCCATCAATGGCTATTAGCCAAGATGGTCAGAGATGCAACCCCATGCTCTGCGTATGTCTAGCCTTTCTTTTCTAGTAGCTAGGTGTAAACAACATGGGATGGATCACTTGACGATTACCTGTTCTATTCATTTTCTCTGAAGAACCTGGCATTGGCCACTGTCAGAAGACAGGATACTGGGCTAGATGGACTATTGGTCCTGACCGAGTATGGCCGTTCTTATCTTCTTAGGCTCTTAGTATGGGGTTGGTGGGTAATTCACTCTCAGTTTGTTTTTGCTGACAGTGAAGATTGTGCTACTTTTCTTGTAATTTTTTTTTAATCCTTGAGGTTGCCAGTTACTTCATATCAAAACTACGAAAGAGGAAGAAGGCAAAGTGAACACCAGAAAAGAAGAACCCTCTTCATATGTTAAGTGAATGTTTTCAAGGCATAAAATGCTCTTACAACAAATCACATGGCCAGGTTTTCGATCAGCCCAGGAAAGTTTATTGACCTGTTAATCAGGCATTTTGTTATGATGTACCATAGATCTCAGCTGCAACTAAAGGAACAAACTATAAAGGAGCCTAAAGTATTTTTTCATTGCGGAAATAGAAGCGGCAGCATTTGCATGTGGGAATAGAGTCACAGAGCTTAAGGCCAGAAAAGAAAACCACGTTGTCTCATCTGCCCTCCTGTATATGGCAGGTAGTGTTGCATGTTTTCAGTTTTTACTGATTTTCACTGATAAATTACCATTTTTTTCATTGAAGGAGTTCAGTTTTTAATGATTTACACCCGTTTATCAATCCACTCAGTATTTTTTCGAGTACTTATTTTTGTTAAACACTAACGCTTTATGTGATTGTTGTGTCCTGCAGCTCTGGGATTGAAGCAGTTCCACTGTGTCAAACACAGAACACACACGCGGTGGAGGTTGGAAAAACCAAACAATGTTAATATTGTGCAATGATTGGCTCTCAAGGAGCTGCTTTCTGCCTATTTATTTGCTTCCGTTTAAAGTGGCGCTGATTTGAAACAATCAATCCTCCACAGATAAAGCTGAAGAATTCTCCTTGAAACTAGATTGGCAGACAGTACTGAAAATGCAAAGTTTCAAGTATCTGGGTTCCAGAATTTGGGGATGTGAAGGAGAATAGTAGAGCTAGGATAATAAATGCCTGGTTCTAATGGAAAGAGATAAGTGGTGCAGAATATGACAGGAAGAAATCAATAAGATTAATAGGGAAAGTCTACAAAACGGTGGTCCTTCCAGTGTTAATGTATGGCACTCAGTGTTGGGCAACAAAGAAGAAACATGAGTAAATGATCCACAGAAATCCGAATGCTGAGATGGACAAGTGGCATAAGCAAGAAAGACTACATGGAGAATGTGTGTGTTACAAACATGCTCAAAGTAACATCCATAAACAAAAAAATGAGGGGGTGGAAGGTCAGATGGTTTGGTCATGTACAGCACAGTCCTGACAAGTATATGGGTAAAATAGTCCAACAGACCAAAATTGATGGGGGAAAAAGACGGAGGCTGACCCAACAAGAAGTGGTGAGATGTCGTCATAAAGGAAGGCCTGTTAGCATGTAGAGTAATAGAGGATATGGCACTTTGGAGGGAGAGGACTTGTAGAGTGGGCCCCCTTTGATGGGATTAACAGAAGGAAGAAAAAGAAGAGCCCTCACTCATAGACTTAAGGTCAGAAGGGACCATTATGGTCATCTAGTCTGACCTCCTGCATAACGCAGGCCACAGAATCTCACCCACCCACTCCTGTAACAAAACCCCAAACCTATGTCTGAGTTATTGAAGTCCTCAAATCATGGATTAAAGACCTCAAGGTGCAGAGAATCCTCCAGCAAGTGACCCGTGACCCATGATGCAGAGGAAGGCGAAAAACCTCCAGGGCCTCTGCCAATCTTCCCTGGAGGAAAATTCCTTCCCAACCCCAAATATGGCGAACAGTTAAACCCTGAGCATGTGGGCAAGACTCACCAGCCAGCACTCAGGAAAGAATTCTCTGTAGCAACTCAGATCCCACCCCATCTAACATCCCATCACAGACCATTGGGCCTATTTACCTGCTAATAATCAAAGATAAATTAATTGCCAGAATTAGGCTATCCCATCATACCATCCCCTCCATAAATTTATCAAGCTTAGTCTTGAAGCCAGATATGTCTTTTGCTCCCACTACTACGCTTGGAAGGCTGTTCCAGAACTTCACTCCTCTAATGGTTAGAAACCTTCGTCTAATTTCAAGTCTAAACTTCCTAATATCCAGTTTATATCCATTTGTTCTTGTGTCCACATTGGTACTAAGCTTAAATAATTCCTCTCCCTCCCTGATATTTATCCCTCTGATATATTTATAAAGAGCAATCATCTCTCCCCTCAGCTTTCTTTTGGTTAAGTTGAACAAGCCAAGTTCTTTCAGTCTCCTTTCATAAGACAGGTTTTCCATTCCTCGGATCATCCTAGTAGCCCTTCTCTGTAGCTGTTCCAGTTTGAATTCTCCTTCTTAAACATGGGAGACCAGAACTGCACACAGTATTCCAGATGAGGTTTCACCAGTGCCTTGTATAACGGTACTAACACCTCCTTATCTTTACTGGAAATACCTCGCCTAATGCATCCTAAAACCATATTAGCTTTTTTAACAGCCATATCACATTGGCAGCTCATAGTCATCCTGTGATCAACCAATACTCCAAGATCCTTCTCCTCCTCTGTTACTTCCAACTGATGCGTCCCCAATTTATAACCAAAATTCTTGTTATTAATCCCCAAATGCATGACCTTGCACTTCTTCGTTTGTTGGTGTAATGAGATTTCAGAATAAGTCGGAACTAATTTGTGGCTCAAATTCTGAAGTCAGGAATGTTCTGTATTCTAAGAGGAACCCAAGGAAGCTGGATCATCTGCGCTGCAGATCTTTTTCAGAAAATAGTAACAGAATGCAGGCCATATATCACATTGTGTATGTGTGTATTATACTCTGTACTGTCTATATTCCTAAAGCGGTGAAATTATGTTCATGTGAGCTTGGCCTCCATGCACTGTAAAACAAAGTATTCAATGCTAAGGAAATATTGTTGCATGCACAAGACAAATTCTAGTACATGACTGACTCACTTGTCACGTGACTGTTTTCAACTAATGTTTGAAATTGGTGAGTAATGCTCACTAATCATATCTCACATGTAAATATCAGCGCACTGGCTGCAGCTGAGATCAGAAAAAATTATGACTGCTGAGCCATTCAGGAAGAAGAGATTAATTGGCATGCGGTGTTTGTTTTGCTGTTCTTTGAGTGGCCTATCATATTTCTTTTTCTGTATACTTATCCTGATCTCCGTTGTAGTTTAGGTTAATATGTATTGAAAAGTTGATATGAAAGCGCCCCCTTGTGCTGATGTAATATAAACAATATGACATATAAATGAATCAGAGAAATTCTGGAAACAGACATAGAAAGCAACATATGCTGGCATCCATACGTACCAACCACCGTGTTAGTTAATATCCGCTCCTGCAAAAGCCATTTCTTACCTCATATCAAGATTATGGAAAATAAGTAATTATGACTCAAATGAACTTGGAGGAATTGTGACACAAAAGGTATCTTGAGACATATCCACTGTGACTTCCTCAGGACTTCTCTATTCTGGGAAATACTCCTCCCTTATTCTCAAGTAAAACTGGTTAATATCAGTGTTAAAGGGGAATTTATGGGGAATTCACAATACTCTGGATGCAGAGAAAGAAATGATTCCAGGATCAAGGTTTCTACAAGGTAGCATACTCCTTACCTGCCCTTGCACAAACAATGCTTTGTACAAATCTGGGGGTGTTGATGTCAAGAAAAATTACTATAAAAATGATATATGAAATATGGTGTTAGCTACTATGGATTTAACCAAGAGATAGCGGTAAACATCCTTGGATACGGAGTAACAGGAGAAGTCTGCTTCCATTACTGATTTTGTACATTTTGAGTTTAAGGTGCTACCCTTCTAATTAATGCAAGAGCCATATTCCATAGGCTGGTTAATCAGGCATTACATGGATTCCAGGACTTTGCTATCAGCTACGAAGATTACATCACTATATTTAGTGACTCCAAGAAGGAGCACAAAGCACAGGTGGGGAAGGTATTGAGAAGCCTCAGGGAGACAGGCCTCACACTCAAGATGTCAAAGTGTAGGCTGGGGCAGCAAAGATCCCTTACCTGGGTCATTGGGTGGGCAGCAGGCTCAGCTCCAGGCACCAGCTTACCAAGCAGGTGCTTGGAGTGGCCACTTCGAAGAGGGGCGGCACGTCCAGCTGTTCAGCGACAATTCGGCAGATGGTCCCTCACTCCTGCTCCGAGCGAAAGACCTCCCGCCGAATTGCCGCCGCAGATCGCGATCGCGATTGCGGCTTTTTGTTTGTTTGTTTGTCTGCTTGGAGCGGCCAAAACCCTGGAGCCGGCCCTGGTGGGCAGAGGCACACATACCTAGCAGCTGTGCTACCTAGCAAAAAATGACAGGCAAATTGAGTAAGTCGCAAGTTGCAAGGCTCAAACTCCACATTCTGGAACAGTCCGTGAAAGTGTCATCAGATCCTGAGGAGGTCCTGCATCTGCTATTCTATTCCAATCTTACATTCAAGGCTGAGATGGCCTGGTCCACCCCACCTGGAATGTAATTGCTCATGTGGGCCTTACTGACCACTAGATCTATGTACCCCCAGCACACTTGTGAGGCCTCGTGCATGCTCCTATTTCAAGCCCAATCTTTCCCACACATGGCCTTGTTCTTGTTGACAAGGAGTGTAAAACCAGCTTCAGATTCTGGTTGAGGGGTGTGTGGTCAGCAGAACTGAGTCTCGGGCGGGATTTGCTGGCATCCTGGGTCCATCTGTGGAGTGGGGAGGGACAGGCGTAGATGGTGCTGGTGGAGGGAGACTGTCAGCGGAATGCTATGCTGTTGATTGTTCTTACCAGCCATGGGAAGGGCATGGGGCGGGGTACTGACCTGTGGTAGATAGTTAAAGGCAAGCTTGCAGGGTGATGGTGGATGATGATGAAGTGGAGATAGATGTCGACTGTGAAGACGAAAATGATGGCAGCGCAGTTCAGGTGTGTGTGTGCGTGGGGTGGGGCGGTGTCCTAGGAGAGGGTGCTACTGGGTGACATGCTGCTTTTCAGTGATGCAGACCCTAACCAGAAACCTCGTGTGCACAACCTGAGGACTTGCACCTGAGTGCTACATGAATTCCAGACAGCAGAAATAATCTTCAACCTTCTGGGATAGTGATGGAGAGGGAGAGTGGAGGCGACTGTGACCTGACCTGCTCCATGTTGGCCTTTTTGGTTATAGCTGTGGCAGCTGCTTAGTGGACCATGCTTCTCTTTGGCGGCATGGGTTCATTTCTTCACCATCCTGCAATTCTGAGACCGGTTTAATATCAGTGGTATCCAAGGGAAAGAGTCAAGACCACATTATCTAAAAATCCAACCAACTCTGTGTCTAGTGCCCAGATCCTCCAAAGTATCAAGGTCTCGAACTCCCACTAGCTTCCTAAATACTTTTGAGGATCTGGGCCTGGGGCCCTAACACAGCAGTGACACCCCTCCCCAGCGATGACAACGGGCCACGGCTCAAATCAACACTTTATTTCACTCTCTTCCATCAGTGTCTCTCTCAAACCCCACCCACCTGCAGCTCGCCTAATGGGGGAGAAGAAGCCTAGCACAGTATGTTGCGTCATTCTTTAGCTACACACCAAGATGTGGATTCCAGATCTAGGGCTCCAGGTCTTGAAATAAACATCTGCTTAGGATATAAGACAGCATGTTTGAATGTGTAGGTGGTGCTGATGTCCCTGGAAGCATCAGGGAAATCGTAAATTCCTCAGTGCAGTTTATATACACTGGTGTATTGACTTCACTCTGAGCATCAAGTTGCACATTCACATAAGCTGCAAGTGTGTTTGCTTGGGGATACAGAAGAATGTATTTACTGCACTGATTGAGAGAATTTTTCCATCCCACAAAGGTTGGGAAATTTAACTATGGCAACAATTCCCACAACCATTGTATTTGGGCGTTTTGACCTTGTATGTTAAGAGACACTGTCAACTTCTAATTTTTGTTTGCAGCCTTCTTGTAGCCATGTTGTTCCCAGGATGTGAGAGAGACAAAATAGGTGCAGTAATATCTTTTACTGGAGCAGCTTATGTTGGTGGAAGTTACAAGTTTTTGAGCTAACGGGTCAAGGAAAGGAAATAGGAGTGTCTGAGGGCTAGTCTACACTAGAAGCACTACAGCAGTGCAGCGGGTCTGGTGAAACGCTCTGTGTCAACAGGGGAGAGCTCTCCCGCTGTCCACTCCGGCACTGAAGTTGGTGTAACTTACGTCACTCAGAGGGGGTGGCTTATTCACACCCCTGAGCGATATAATTTATACTGACAAACAGTAATGTTGACAAGCCCTGAGGTAAATACAAATTGGGAAAGACTGTTAAGCATAAGGGTGAAACAAGTGTCCCTGTTAAATCCATGGTTTTTAGCATCTAGTAGCATTATAAATTTAAGTTCCCAGGCTTTTCATTTGTAGGTGTTGTGCAGATTTCCTTTGACAAGGGGCATTGAAAGATCAGATATGGAGTGATGGCTTTGTGAAAAGTGTTCACCTACAGGTGATATGGTGGTTTTGTCTATTATCATTTTTCTGTGTGAGTTCATTCAAAAGAATAGTGATTGTCTGTTTTCACCCACATAGCTGTTATTGGCACAGTTGATGCACTGGATGAGGTACACCACATGCTGTGATAGGCATGTGTAGGACCCATTAGTCTTAAAAGGTGTGTTGTGGGTGATATTGATCATCGTAACAGTGGAGCTGTGTCTGCAGGTTTTGCATCTGTTGTTCTGGCAGGGTCTGGTGCCACTGTGAGTTGGTGTCTCCTAGTCTGTAGGGAGCTTGCTTCTGATGATGAGTTTGGTGAGGTTTGGGGGGGTTGTTTCAAGGCCAGAAGAGGGGTTCAGGAAAGATTTTTCAGGATGTGGTCTCCATCAATTATGGGCTGTAATTGTTTGATGTTATCCCATGTATGGTTTCCAGTGTGGGATGATTGATGACAACTAGGGGTGTGTGGTTTGTTTTGTTTTTGGGGTTGAAGCTGTTTCTCACTGGGTATTTGGGTGGCCCTGTCCATGATGTGATCTACATCTCTGGTGGCATGTCCTTGTTTAGCGAAGATGGTGTTAAGAGTGTTTAGGTGTGTATCCTGGACTTTCTTTTCGGAGCATATTCTGTGGTATCTGAGTGCTGGTTGTAGATCAGATTTTTCGGTATGTCTGGGTGGTTGCTGGATCTGTGGAGGTAAGCGTGGTGATCCGAAGATTTCTCATGTATTACTGTTGGTAGGGTTCCATGGTTGAAGCTAATTGCATTGTCCAGGCAGTTGATGTTGGTGTGGGAGTGTTCTAGAGAGAATTTCCTGGATGAGTGGGAGCTGTTGAATTTGTGGTGGAAATCTATGAGGGAGTTTAAGTCGTCCGGCCAGAGGATGAACATATCGCTGGTGTATCTCGGGTATAACATTGGTTTTGTGGTACATTTTTCGAGAACTTCTTCCTCAAGTTGGCACATGAAGAGGCTGGCATATTGGGGAGCCATCCCAGTATCCACAGCTATCCCCCTGGGTTGGACAGTGTTTGTTGTTAAACATGAAGCTGCTGTGTGTGAGGATAAAATGGGTGAGTTTGGCTATATGTGTTGAGTGCATTTCTTAGAGCTTTACATTATTTTGTAAGTATTTGAGACAGGCAGTGATGCCATCATGGTGAGGGATGTTGGTGTATAGGGTTGTGACATCCATGGTGGCAAGGTTGTTAATGTTGCAGAGTTTCTGGAGGAACTTGGAAGTGTTTGGAGGAAGCTTGCAGTGGTGAGAGGATTGAGGATGGTTTCTATGAGTCCTGACTTTGCTTGAGTGAAAGTGCCATGGCCAGATACGATAGGTCTGCCTGGCTTCCCCTGTCTGGGTATCTTGGGAAGCACGAAGTTCCATGGGGAGAGTTTGAGGGAGGATGAGATTATAGAGCTTTTCTTGGAATTGTTTGGGGAAAGATTTGATAATGTCTTTAAATTCCTGTGTGAATTATGGTGTGAGGTTGTTTTATAGTTCTTTATAGTAGGTGGTGTCAGAGACTCATCTGTTCGTCTTTTTGACACAGTTGCCACAATTAGGGACTACAATAGTACCGCCCTTAGTCTACTGGTTTGATCACTATCTGGTGGTTGGATTTCAGAGATTATCCCATGGGTGGTACGGAGACTGCGCTGGATGTAATGGATATCTGAGGATTTCACAGTTGATTTTTTTCCCTTGAAGCAGCCAATGTAATGATCCATTGTGTGGTTTTCTCCGCTGTTTGTTGTCCAGTCGGATGATTTTTTTCTTGTGACTGTCGGTGGGGATGTGATAGTTGTGGGTGGTGGTGTCTTTGTTGTGAAAGATTTACCTGAGGCGGAGTTGGCAGAAGAATTCTTCTAGTTCTCTAGGTTAGTATCATTAGTAGAAAGCAGCAAACCAGGAGAAATGGGACAGTCAGGATCACGGACTAAGCATATTCTAATGAAAGGATGTTTTGGGGACATACAGTGCTGAACCTTTGAATAGTTACAAAATAAGAACTAAATCACACATGCTATCATTCAAAGCTGTAGACACAGTCCTCATTTCATACCAGATGTGTGAGTAAAGACAGGCCTTTGTGTCCATGGTAGTGTGTTCCTGATGATCAGTAGAACTTTTATCCCACATTCACAAGGCCAAATTCAACCCTGCCATAAGAATGTGCCACTCCCATTGGTTGTTCTATGAGTTACACCTGTTTATGCCTGGTCTGAATTTAGGCCATGGTCTTTATACCCAACCCCCCCGCCCCCCCCGCCCAAAATCCTTCCCACTTAACCCCTTCATCTTCTGCTTTTTGCATATAACTGTGAAGATCTGAGTGAAGTCAATGAGGCTTAGGAAAATCTGATGGTTAAAGAGTAAAGAGTTAATTCTTTGTGCTCTAAGAAGGCCATAACTGTTTTCAAAGACAGTCAGGAAGGACAAAGAAAGTTGGAAAAAAGCAGATGTTTTCATCAGCCTATGTCAGTACTTAATTTCTGCCAGGGCTTGCCAGAGCTGAGCCCTGGCACCTCTAGGCTTGCCATGTCAGTTATGAAAGTAAAAAAAATTGCTTGTGCCCTAGCACCTAATTCCTTGAACTCCAGTACCTCTTTAATTATGAATTAAGCACTGTCCTCTGTATAAGAAGTCAGTTGATGAAAGCCAGGGAAGAGGAAAGAGGCACATAGTGGGAAGAAACCCTCCCATTGGATTTTCTAAGGTGTGAGGGTCTATCTGAGTTTACAGAAAGGGCTGAAAATTTGTTTGGAATATTTGCCTGGATAAACGACCAACCCAAAGCACCCCACCACCAGAGCAGAAATCAAGGCAGATGATTGGAGGCTGGGATGAGGTAACCCATCCCTCTGACATAGGCTGGGTGAAGTTTTTTCAGACAAATATTTTGTTCACCAAAAATGCAGTTTCAAATCTACCCAAACTATTTGTGAGTGTGTCAATTTTGACTATTTACAAAATGGCCAAAGGAGGAGATGGTGGTGTCCTACCTTATAACGTTTAGTGCAGTGGTTGGGGTAGTCATGAGCGATGTGGAAGATCTGGGTTCAATACATCCTTATCTGATGTGCAGAAGGGAGTTGATTTTGGGTCTCCTGCTTCTCAGGAGAGTGCTCTAACCAGTGGGGTATGAGGTATTCTAAGGTAGGTTTCTCTCAGTCTATCTTGTTGAAGTTGTTCCACTGTGGAGAAATAATCACTGGGCCAGAAACAAAGATTAAACTGTAGGCTATAGTGTCAGGGCACTGAGGTGGGAAACCCAAGTTCAAATGATTACCCTTGCAAGTTGTCTCCTGCTGTGGAAAAATAGTCCAGTTTTTTACAGTGTCTCTTTTATGGAACCACCCACTTGTAACTCTTGCTCTCTTCACTGACCTTCTCTGGACCTACGCCATTTTAAAGAGTGTGCCACCCCCACCTCCTCCAGTACAAACACGCACGTATGGTGTGTGTGAGGTCACACCAGCAGGGGCAGAGCGGCATGCTCTTCAAAATGTCATCCTCTGTCCTGTGCAGCGTGTTACCAGACAAAACTACATCCAGTTTTACATCTGTACAGGACAGGGGACAAAACCTTGAAAAAACAGAATTGTCTGACTTAAAACCAAACAAATGGTCTGCCTAGCACCACAGTTACCTGTTAGGTGAAATCTGAACTACTCAAATGTTGTATTATGTTGTGCTCTAGTGGCTGGACTTTGCCAGAGGATATAATCCTGAAATCTGCTCAGAATTAATGATGATTTGCCTTGAATTCATGTGGTGGAGGCCTGTACTTTCAGAGCAGAGAGGCCCAGTTTTCTGTTCCCCAGGTCTGTGCACATGTGTCCAAGGACTGCAGTGGTACAGCTTAGCAATACAGCCGCAGCAGCTTCAGGCACAGCTGTAACCAACCAATACGCTGGTTTTCAGTAACAAAGAGCCAAAGATATTCGATTGTGAGCAGACAGGCGTCTTTGTTTGGGGGCTCAATGTAAATCTATGTTTCAGGGGCCAGCCCTTCCCAGAATGTGAATAGCAAAAATACACGTTTAATCCTCAAGTCTTGGGCCTACATCTTCAAAAATAGGTACCTAATGTAAGGGTCCCAGAAAAGATTTTCAAAAGCACACACCTGATTTAGAACCACAAGCCCAGACACCTACACAGGGTGGAATTGTGGGAAGGCACTGGAGGACTATCAGCTTGTGAGTGATTAGCCTGCATCCCCACTGCAACGTGAGGAGGTTACCAGCTGGAGAGAGCATGGCAACCGGGCTCTGGCCCAGCTAGTCCAGGGTTCAAAGTACCACTAAACGAGGGTGAGGGGATTTTGCATATGGACAGCAGAGGAGTTGGGGCAACAGTTGAGTAAGATTCTGGGTTAACTCTGCAGTGAAGATGTACCCCTAGACAAAACTAAGGATCACAGTGGCTCATTGTATCAGAGGGGTAGCCGTGATAGTCTGAATCTGTAAAAAGCAACAGAGGGTCCTGTGGCACCTTTGAGACTAACAGAAGTATTGGGAGCATAAGCTTTCGTGGGTAAGAACCTCACTTCTTCAGATGCAAGTAATGGAAATCTTACATCTTACAGTGGCTCATTGTTTCTTGAGGATACCCTGAATGCTACTGAGAGGGCTTTTGCATTGAAAAGTAAGAACACACCTAGTCATCGGCAATGAAAATCCCCCAGAGCAACAAAGGCAGGCTCCAGGTGGCAGGACCAATCCCCAACAATTCACTGGGAAAAAATCATAGAGTGGCTCAGCTTACTGCAGCACAAAGAACCCTTGGATGTTCCCCTAGGAGTCTTAGCAAAACACATGGGAGAATGCTGTGCCAGTGAGGTCACAGTAATTTGGTTGGAGCTTTGCAGTGTGACTGCACACACCCAGGGTAGGCTTATGTGGATGCTAGCCACCTGAGTTAATGTAATGAAAATGCACCGTAGATGTTTTCTGTTTTTCCTATAGGACAGACTCTTAGGAGTGGCTGTGACATATGACCTTGGTGCATAAAGCATGTTACACGTGTAATCTGTACTTTGGCTAAAATCATGTTCCTGTTCTGAAGTTCAGGTTGTATGTACTCTGGCACAGGGGTTGCTGTAATGCGGGTCTGACAGTTCATGGTATGTTTCTACTTTGACTGATTTGGCTCAGAAACATATTTAAGAAACTACTCATAAGCAAACCAGCTCCCATCATTTCTTCTAAATCTAAACACTGGGCTATGGGGTTTTAGATAGTGTTTTGGAAGCACATGCCATTGGGCCATCATCTTGCAAAAGCACAGGCCCCTATGCATATCAGTTTACATCGAGTGAGAGCTTAGACACTTTGTTCATCTCAAAATATTTCTGATACTTCCGTGACAACGTTTTTTTAATTCCCAAAAGCTCATCAATCATTTTTGCAGTAAATCAGCATATCATAAACAGTTAATTTCACCCCACCCAAATGATCAAAGAGCTGCAACTTGTTTTGTGCACTTTGGGTACAGAGAATTCCTGAAGGAAAGTCATGTGAACATATAATTAAAAAAAAAAAAAAGCTGAAGGTGCAGTTTTGCACTTCCTCACTTGAGTTGGGTCTTTCAAAACCCTTAGCTTACATCTGTGACGTTCCCCTCTGGTGTTGTCTGGACCAGTGATCTGCTAGGTCACTCCAATCCTTGACTCTGGGAGCCAGCCTTACCCTGCTCTGCTGTGAGAACCCCCACTCCTGGGACTCTAGCATGTAAGCTGCTCCTTGGATTGTGCAACCCAATGACACTAGTCAATATCTCTGGTCCCAGACACAACCCTAGGAACCTCCGTCTTGCAGTATCCAGTTATGCGCACTGGACGCTGCATGCTTATATGAGTTAATCAATTTAACAAAGAAATTGATATGTATCAGGCTTGTTATCCCAAGGGGAGTCCCTGACACACTTCAAACCAAACACACTGTTTCAGGTAGAATAAACAAACAGATTTATTAGCTACAAAGAATAATTTTAAGTGATTATAAATCAAAACATAACAAGTTAGATTTGGTCAAATGAAATAAAAGCAAAATGCATTCTAAGCTGATATTAACACTTTCAGTGCCCTTACAAACTTAGATGCTTCTCACCACAGGCTGGCTGGTTGCTGTTCAGCCAGGCTCTCCCCTTTGATCAGTGCTTCAGTTGCTTGGTGTGGTGTCTATAGACGTAGGTGGAAAAGAGAGGAAGAGCATGGCAAATGTCTCTCCCTTTTATCATGTCCTTTCTTCCCTCTTGGCTTTGCCCCCCCCCCCTTCAGAGTCAGGGAGCATTTACCTCATTGCAGTTCTAAACTGACCAAAGGAAGGGGGGGTGACTCACTCAGAGTCTAACAGATCCTTTTGTTGTTGCCTAGGTTAGCATCCTTTGTTCCTCTGAGGCTGGGCTTGGTTTGTCCCATACATGCCCTGATGAGGTGTGAACTGCCTCTTTGTTCTTGGAGAGTTTTTGCCTGGGCTTGCTTTAAGCCATGAGGATACATTTGCAGCCTCATAACTATATACATGAAATTATAACCTATATCATCACAGTAACAATTACTATAACATCATTATAACAACCATGCTCAGTGCATCATGAGCCTTCTGAAGACACCCAACATGACAAACTTTGCATTGGATACCACACAATCATTTTATAAAGATGAACGTGGGGGTGTAGGGTGTTAACCCGAGATACAGAGCATCACAACATCCATAACTAAAGGTATGCTTGCATTTGAATTTAAAATGTGTCCGAAATCCAGTGGTGAACCAAGGTCCACAGCCTCAGAGAAGGAGAGTTATTGCTTTGTGGTAGGCACTGCTGACCTTTTTATTTGTGTGCAATGAGCCCATGACATCCTCCATTCTCTGTTCCCAATAGCAGCAGGCTGGGTCCTAATCAGTCAAGGACTAGGTAAGGGCCCCTCCATTTAGGAGCTGGGAATAGAATCATAGAATCATAGAATATGAGGGCTGGAAGAGACCTGAGGAGGTCATCTAGTCCAATCCCCTGCTCAAAGCAGGACCAACACCAACTAAATCATCCCAGCCAGGGCTTTGTCAAGCCGGGCCTTAAAAACCTTTAAGGATGGAGATTCCACCACCTCCCTAGATAACCCATTCCAATGCTTCACCACCCTCCTAGTAAAATAGTGTTTCCTAATATCCAACTTAGACCTCTCCCAGTGCAACTTGAGACCATTGCTTCTTGTTCTGTCATCTGCCACCAAACCCAAGGTAAAGGAACTGGAAGCACAAACTAAAGCAGCTATGTTGCAGGGATTGTACTTGGTGGCTAAGTCATTACAGGCAGATTATTGCTTAAAATACCCCTTCCTTTTAAAACAGGGGTCAGCAACATTTCAGAAGTGGTGTGCAGAGTCTTCATTTATACATTCAAATTTAAGGCTTTGCATGCCAGTAATACATTTTAACATTTTGTAGAAGGTCTCTCTATAAGTCTATATATTATATAACCAAACTACTGTTATATGTAAAGTAAACAAGGTTTTCAAAATATTTCAGAAGCTTTATTTAAAATGAAATTAAAATACAGATCGTATCAGTTTAGTGTGATCCTTGCCCTTGCTTTTCCGTGCTTAGTTTTCCAATGTCTGGCAGGTATTTGGGTACTTTAATCTGCACACAGGCTTCTGAGTGATCAGTTGTTAACCGGCTGGCAGGAGGTCAGTGGCTGGAACCCCAGATCGGCAGCTGGGGTGAGTGGAGCTGGCGGCTGGTAGGCCTGAGCAGGGCCGGAGGCCTGGACCATGTCTGTCAGGGGGCCCGCACTGGAACTCCAACCGGAAGCAAGGTGAGTGGGGCTGTGGCAGGGACCCCGGCTAACTAGGGGCCAGCAGCCAGAACCCCAGAGCAGCGACTGAGCGACTCAGCCCGCCCCCGCTCTGGGGTTTCGGCCGCTGGCTCCTGCCAGCTGAGGTCTCAGCCTGCAGCAGCCTGAGGTTCCTTCATCCAGGACGGCAGCGGGTGCTGAGTGGGACTGGCGGCGGGACCCCGGCATGCAGGAGCTGGTGACGGAAACCCCAGAGCGGCGGTCGGCTGAGCCGCTCAGCCCGCCGCCGCGTGCCATCAAAAATTGGCTCTCGTGCCACCTTTGGCATGCATGCCGTAGGTTGCCGACCCCTGTTTTAAAAATTCACTTGCTGATTGCAGGAAAAACAGAAGAATTACCTCCACACTTTCCTGTGTTTTGTTCTATAGGCTGGCCTGGTTTCAATGGCTTCTACCCTTAAGGGAAAGGGTGAATTATCCCATTGTTTATTTATGAAATTCATGAGGTGGTGTACCTCAGTTTCCCTTCTTGTACAGCAGACCAGGTTTATAAAGGCCAAGGTTTAAGTTTATTCACAGGTAATAGCTGAGAGGCAGCATTACCATGGGACCTTAGAACATTAAATTTGTTTGTAATTATCATTTTTAGCATGCTTAAAATCCCCCCCCCCCAAAATCATACATGTTACACATTGGTACGGGGTTACTTACTAGCATTAAATTTATACTTATTAAAGTGACAGTTTGATTACTCAGAGCCACCCTAAGGCTCAGTGTTTCTGACATTGCTTCTTTTGTACATTCCACCCCTGCCTTTGCTGCAGAGGTAGGCTGTCTTTTAACTGTTTGTTCTTTTCCTGCAGTTCTTAGCTGCTATTTGTTACCAAAAAAAAAAAAAAAAAAAAGATCCAGACTCTCTCTTCATTCTCCTGGTTGTGGCAGCCCCAGCCATGGCCAGATTCCCTGATCCTTATTTAAAAAGATATTAAACTTGATCAAAACATGGAAATACCCAAAGGGTTAAATTCTAAATACTAAAGCCAAATCACACTAGCTGCCATGTCTGGAAAAAAGGGTCTGTCAGTGTTGCAACTTTGAATGAGAGATTCAAATGGAGTTTTAGTGGCATTGTTTTTTTTATGTAAAAAACAAAACAAAGCCAATTTTTCTTAAACCTCCCAACAGGATTTTACAAACCATGAGTGTTGGTTTAGGTCCTTAAAACCTTACATAATTACCCAACATATTTACACACACAAAGTTCTCTTTCACCTAATATCCCTTGCACTGCTTTAATTATTTTACACAACTGTACCCAGATTACATTCCCATCTTGTACAATCGGAGGCAGTCAAGTTTTAAGGAAACCCCTTATATTACTTAGTGATTTTGATTAAATAGTCCAATAGTCAAATAATTTAGATTAGATTGTTTCTCTAAATGCATTATTTACAGACCATTTATGTGGAAAAAGGGTCAATTTCCCCACAGAATAGCTGTAAAGACTCCTGGGGACAAAACATAGTGGTGGTAGTAGCCACCTGACCCCTTGTATAATTTGTTTAAGTACCAGGATTCCACCCAACATGACTGTACCCAGTTGCACAAATAATTACATTTACATAACTGGGTTTTATTATCAAACCAAGAATTTCCTACTTATAACACCAAAACTGTTACTCTTTAACATTTCCACAACTCCCAACTGTTTACTTCCCTCTAAACTCTGTAGTACTAATTTGAGCAAAAACTACTTTTAACTCTTCACTCACTTTCTTTAAATCACTTACTTCAGCATTCAATTCTTTAAGGTGGTGCATTTTGCCTGTAATGACTTAGCCACCAAGTACAATCCTTGCAACACAGCTGCTTTAGTCTGTGCTTCCAGTTCCTTTACCTTGGGTTTGTTCAAAAAGGCAGTAAAACATTTGTCTCCAGGGTCGCCAAAAATTTCAATGGAATATAGCAGACCTCTGTCATGCTTTATCCAAAAAAAACCCCATTTCACATAAGTATCTGAAGTACCCTCCATTAAAATGTTAGAAAAACAAAAATGTGAAAGGAGAGTAGGGTGGAAAGCAAGCAGTTAACCCTGTGAAGTTATTTTAAAGTACAGACTAACAGCAGCAAATTAAGCAAACTAAGGAGGAGGAGGAGGAGAAGAAGAAGAAAAGGATATTGTTAGCTCTGAGCAAAGAGTAGGGCTCCCTAGGTTAAAAAAGTTGGGAACCCTTACCCCTAGGGTTTTTTATCCTGGCTCAGAGAAGAATGGGGGTTGTTTCCTGCTCTTGAAAACCCTGAATTTGTTCCCCCAGTGTCTGTTGCTTTTGTTTGCATGTCAGGTGTATTACAGGATTGCCCTTGCCTGCTGTAGTTAACAGTTTCTGGGCAACTCCATGTGTTAACCTGCTCGCTCTCAGTTTTTCACTTTTAACCTTTTTTTTCTTCATTTAGCAGGCCCAAATATACCTGTAGTGCACACACCTGGTCCCACCTGGTCTTACCCCGTACAATTTATGGTTATGTTCCGTTTTGGAGGGCCGTGAGTCTGTGGTCTTGGTACCACCTCTTTTGTATCCCATGGGAGGGGTAAAGAGTGAGGTTGTGTACTGGTCAATGCCAGGCTTTTCCTTGGCTTCTATATTTCTTCTACCTCACCCCCACCCCCACCCCCACCCCTCTTGTCCCTCCTAACTGCCTGCTTGACCTTGGCGTGAGAGAGGAGCCAGGCAGCCTTCCAGTGTATGCTCATATATTACACTCTCACCATACCCTGTAACACTTTTAACTCTATTCCTTATCTCTTTTCTCATTATACTAACAAACCCATCCAGCTGGGCAGAAGCAACACACGGTGTCTTTGTTCTTTATTCACACATATAAGTAAGGATATAAGAGTATCAAAAATCAAACCCAAAATACTATCTCAGGTTAACAAACAGGCCTATATACTAACAGCACCTATTAACTTTGTGGTGCTTGCTGTACATTTATGATTATTACACTGTGTTTGTCACTGAGCCTATGGGTTGTGAGTGTACAAGACCACTAGTTTCATTGCCTGCAGGCATTATATGCCATGCGTTGTGAACTAATAAAGATGAATAGTTTCCAAAATAAAGAGTTTTATTCAATAATGAAAACAAAAAATTTGAAGAACATAATAGTAAATACTTTTTAACTTCAAAAAATTTGGGAATCATTAATAAATAAAAAAGGGAAAGGAACATGGATGTCCATTGTACCTACACGTACATCAACCATCAGTGTAGGTGAAGTTGTGGTTGTCCATGCTATCCCCTGGTGTGGAGAGGCAGGGATAGGTGTGCATGCCCTGAGACCATGAAGAATGTAGGGAGGTGCTATGCTGCAGTTCTCCACTGACTGCAATGGCAGTCGAGCCAGGATTCTTGAACCTGGAGGTCCATAAGAGGCTGCAGCTTATGCTCAAATAAATTTGTTAGTCTCTAAGGTGCCACAAGTACTCCTGTTCTTTTTGCGGATACAGACTAACACGGCTGCTACTCTGAAATCTGACACATTCCTAAGAAGCGCTAGGCACAGAACACTCCTGCAAACACATTCCAGAAGGGCAGTATCAGAACACCAAGAATGGTACAAGCACGCTCCCCGAAGATAACAGGGACATGCTGACCCCGCTTACTGATAAGGTCAGGATGATGGATAGAGATGTTTTAATCGAATCAACATGTACAAGGTGATGGGTGGTAGCTAACTACCTCAGAGGGGCAATACATAATTTGTTTGTATCGAGGTATAAAGTGGTATCTCAGAGGGAGTGCCATTGTCTAGCTGACGGGACAGTGGAAAGTCCCGCCACTGACTGAGCTGGTCCATTGTCACGGACATACATGTGTTAGTGTACTTGTAACCATTAAGCCAAGCCATTCTCACTGTGCTTTGTCGGCAATAAACCTGACCAAGTTCCTTCACTGAAAACCAAGTCTGTGGATTTATTAGGAAGTTCAGTCGGATCCTGCGGTACAGGCTGACTGGCCAGAGCCAATGCAGCGAGCAAGAGAGAACACACATGCAGCCAACATCTTACCACAACCACTAAAATTAGAGGCTTTTCTTGTAACCACACAGTGGTTGCTCTGACTCCTCAGAGAAAATTGCCTTTACCAATTCCAGTTAGACAAATTGCATCCTGAAGGCATTTGGTCTCCACTCCACATAGAAGGCCTGACCCTGAACAGAATTGGCAGCATTTAGTATCTTGAAGAACTGGCCCCTAGTCTTTTATGGACCAAGCAATTATTCATGTGTCTTTACATACAGAGCTAGAGTGTCTATAATGGAGACATAAATCCAGCCATAAACCAATGTTTTCAATGCAGCAAAAGCTGTTTTATCAGGCATGCTGGGGGAATGGGGGAGTGCCAGTAAGTGAAAAATGCTGGTTAACTTAGAGGGTGGGAGTTTGGGTGCAGGAGGGAGCTCGGGGCAGCGGGTTGGGGAATGGGAGGGGATGCTGGGTGCCGGATCCGGGGGGCACTCACCTCGGGCGGCTCCCCACAAACGGCGACCTGTCCGAGCTGCTCCTAGGTGGAAGTGCACTTAGTGGAAGCTGCTCCTAGGTGGAACACTAATGACAGGCCACCAACACCACCTAGCACCCGCACACTAAATCCAACAACTGAAATTAGACCAGAGGTGACGTGTGTGTGTGTGGGGGGGGGGGGTATGCTGGGTCACACAACCCCCAGATTTCTGCCAGGATGGGAGTTGGGCCGACCGTGGCTGAAAGGATCTGCCTCGGAAAGTAATTCTTGTAATTTTTTTTAATCCTTGAGGTTGCCAGTTACTTCATATCAAAACTACGAAAGAGGAAAAAGGCGAAGTGAACACCAGAAAAGAAGAACCCTCTTCATATGTAAAGTGAATGTTTTCAAGTCATAAGATGCTCTTATGACAAATCACATGGCCAGGTTTTCGATCAGCCCAGGAGAGTTTATGACCTGTTAATCAGGCAGTGTGTTATGATGTACCATAGATCTCAGCTGCAACTAAAGGAACAAACTATAAAGGAGCCTAAAGTATTTTTTCATTAGGGAAATAGAAGCTGCAGCATTTGCATGTGGGAATAGAGTCACAGAGCTTAAGGCCAGAAAAGAAAATCACAATGTCTCATCTGCCCTCCTGTATATGACAGATAGCGTTCCATGTTTTCAGTTTTTACCGATTTTTGCTGATAAATTACCATTTTTTTCATTGAAGGAGTTCAGTTTTTACTGATTTACACCGGTTTATCAATCCACTCAGTATTTTTTTGGGTACTTATTTTTGTTAAACTCTAACGCTTTACGTGATTGTTGTGTCCTACAGCTCTGGATTGAAGCAGTTCCACAGTGTCAAACACAGAATACACACACACGGTGGAGGTCGGAAAATCAAACATTGTTAATATTGCACAATGATTGGCTCTCGAGAAGATGCTGTCCGCCTATTTATTTGCTTCCGTTTAATGTGGCCCTGATTTGAAACAATCAATCCTCCACAGATAAAGCTATGTAATCCCCCCTATCCACCTGGTTACCGCCTTTGTGCCAATCTCTTTACTAGTTTGGATAGACAGGACTGGGTTCTTCTGGATCCCCACACAGCCAGGCCTGCCCTTTCTGTGGCTGGCTCCAGACTACCCGCAAAATGGCTTCTCCTCTCTCTAGGGCTCCCAGGGAAGGGCAGACTTGCTCTTCTTCCCAGGCTTTCCCTTGTCAATCATTTCACTCTGCCCCTCCTCTGAGCAGGCACACTTGCAATCCTTCCCCAGACTAAGAGGGGCCCCTGTTGTTTTACATAGTGCCTCTCTTAGAATCATAGAATATTAGGGTTGGAAGAGACCTCAGGAGGTCATCTAGTCCAATCCCCTGCTCAAAGCAGGACCAATCCCCAACTAAATCATCCCTGCCAAGGCTTTGTCAAACCAGACCTTAAAAACCTCTAAGGATGGAGATTCCACCACCTCCCTATGTAACCCATTCCCGTGCTTCACCACCCTCCTAGTTATATAGTGTTTCCTAATATCCAACCTAGACCTCCCCCACTGCAACTTGAGACCATTGCTCCTTGTTCTGTCATCTGCCACCACTGAGAACAGCAGAGCTCCATCCTCTTTGGAACCCCCCTTCATGTAGTTGAAGGCTACTATCAAATCCCCGCTCACTCTTCTCTTCTGCAGTCTAAATAACCCCAGTTCCTTCAGCCTCTCCTCATAAGTCATGTGCCCCAGCCCTGTAATCATTTTTGTTGCCCTCTGCTGGACTCTCTCCAATTTGTCCACATCCCTTCTGTTGTGGGGGAACCAAAACTGGACACAATACTCCAGGTGTGGCCTCACCAGTGCTGAATAGAGGGGAATAATCACTTCCCTCGATCTGCTGGCAATGCTTCTACCAATACAGCCCAATATGCCGTTGGCCTTCTTGGCAACAAGGGCACACTTCTGACTCATATCCAGCTTCTTGTCCACTCTAACCCCAGGTCCTTTTCTGCAGAATAAATATTGCAAAAGAAATCCTTCAATCACATTGTTGTTACCATTTATGGCATTATCCTGGGGCACTCAGTTGCTTCTGGACATAGATAGCACAAGTGGTGAACTCCTATTGGGCAGCTATGTAATATTGCGATAGTGAGCAGCCGATGTTCGGGTATAAAGCCGGTTGGAGAGGGTATGTCCTGTCTGCAGCAGCAGCTGGATACGAAGGTGCATTGATAGCTGTCAGAAGCTGAAGCCAGAAGCCAAGGTAGAAATTGTTATTTGTTATTATGCTTTGTCTGGAAAGCTGATGAAAGCACCTAGAGAAGAATGACAGAGTGTTTGTGGGTTTAGTATGCATGGTTCACACGAGCTCACCACATCCCCTGAGATGATTCTGTAGGGAGGAGATGTTAGTGCTACCACCAGGCATGAGAGTGCACCTCCTGTATTTTGGGAAGGTGGTTTCTAAGAGCACAACTTCTGACAGGGGGAGACCACACCACATACTATAGGAACGGGAGAGAATATTTACTTTGTAGGAAGAGATGGCATATACTACAGGAATGAAGAACAACTCTCTTTCCCTGCTTTGTGGCTGCTTCTAACTTACAGATACACACACAGCTCCTCACAAATCAATCCGCAGCCCTTGTGTTTGCATCCAGTCTAGTCTTCGGGTGGTGGCTTCCATTTTTCCAGTGGTCGTTAAACAAATGGGTATTTAACTGCTATGTTATTTAGCCTGAGTGAAAGGTGGATGCCATGCCCATAGCTTCAATGAGGTGTGTGACTGCCTGTAGATCAAAGACACGCTTGGTGGGAGCCACTCAACCTCCAGCATAACAGTATGTTATAGGCAAGAAATGCTCACAGTAAGAGAAATGTCTGTTTGTGATCTTTAGTTCTTCTGTTGAAGAAGAAGAAGAGCAACCTGTTTGTGCTGGGCTTTGTGCACATCAACATTAAAACATTTTCAACGGCCAATTGTCTCAATAAGATGGGGGTGGGGTGGGAGAGAGAGGGGGGATTGGCCACTGGAGATTTTTATGTGAATTCAGGTGACTTTTAGCTTTGCTTTACAATCCTTAAGTACTTAATCATCACGAAGAAGAACAAGGGAGGTATTAATATTCCTCTTGTGCAGATGGGGAAACTAAGGCACAGAAGTTAACATGAAAAATTTCAGTTGAGTGCCTGAAGTTAGGCTCTTAAATCCATATTCTTGCAGCTTTGTAACAGTCTAATCTTCACAGGTTTCCTGAATTGGGGCCAGTAGGAGGAGGCAGACGAGCACACACTACAGGAGGTGAGTACATACTGCATGAATGTAGCTGAGACAAAATAGGAATTTGGCTCATAGGAAATTGTAATAATTTGACATTTGTTTATGTCCCAAATTGGAAAAATATCAAAAATTTTCACAAAAGAATTTGTTTAGTAAATGTTGAAACATTTTGTTTCAAGTCAGTTTGACATTGAACTGCATTTGCTTATTGCCTCATGGGACAGGTAGTTTGGGGTACCTCATGCTTTCATTCTTCCCTATGGGGCAGGTTCCCTGCCAAGAATACATCTCCCTGATGCGCCATGTGGCTCTGTCAGAAGGGAGACCACAGAGCATCATGGGAATGTAGTCTGGGGAAGGGTCCAGGTAATAGTTGAGAATGGGGGCACAAAGCACCTGAACTATGACTCCCATGAACCATTAAGGCACTCTAGGCGGAAGCGGTGTACTGTTGAACAGCCCAGAAATGAAACATTTTGTTTTGATTTCCCCCCAAAAATTCAGCAAAATTGAAAATTTCCCATTGAAAATTTAGATTTTTTAGAAATTGTCCAAAAATCATTTCAATAGAAAATGCCCAATCAGCTCTATGTACAATGGAGACCCTGGCCAGGCCCCATTCTCTGCCACGACCATCCACTTCTGGGCTCTTCGGCTCCCTTTCATCACACAACAGTGGAATTATGTCAGCTTTATACAGCTATAACCTGGTGCTCATCAGAGTTCCTATCCATAGGGAACGTTGCTAATTTATGTCAGAATAAATCAGCATAAATCCTTCTATTGTGTATGTAAGATTGCATTACACCGGTGGTGAATCTGCAGGGCTGGCTCCAGGCACCAGCTTGGCAAGCAGGTGCTTGGGGCAGCCACTCCGGAGAGGGGGCGGCAGGTCCAGTTATTCGGCGGCAATTCGGCGGACGGTCCCTCACGCCTGCTCGGACCTTCCGCCGAATTGCAGCCGCAGATTGCGATTGCGGCTTTTTTTGGGCTGCTTGGGGTGGCCAAAACCCTGGAGCTGGCCCTGTGAATCTGGCCCAGTAAATGCAAACACTTTACACCAAAGCACTAGATTCTGCAGGCTCAAAATCCATTCTTCTTTCGCTCCCTGCTTTCATCATGACCCTGTCTCTCTTTCTCGATTCTCTCACATTCCTTCCCTTTCTCTCATCTTCTCTCTCTAGCTCTTCCCCCTTGCGCATAGCCCCTCTCTTCTTCTCCTGTGTTGTGTCCTCTCTCTTCAGTCCCCTTTCTCCCTGCTTCCCCATCCGTTCCCAGCCAACTCTTTCCCAAAATCCCAGAGGGGAAGAGATAGCAGCAGGGGGTATCTGTTAAAGGTACACTCCTCCCTCCTCCCCAGCATGTGGGAAATCAGGGGTGGGCAGTGTCTTTTTCTCTTCATCCAAAACCTCAGTCTGAAGGAGGAAAAGCCTTGTGGATATTGGGGTTTGCTCTGCCTCCCCCTCCCAGTCCCTGGTGGGAGGAGCCCTGAGATGGCCTCTCCACTTCTCGCTCATCAACATTTACTCAGAGCTCACAGGCATTTTCTGTCAATTTATATCCAGTGCTCAAAGTCTGGACGCAAACGCTGAACTTGATTTATGTGCTTGCTCACTCTCTCCCTCTTGTCTCCATGTGGAGAAACTTTTCTCAACCTGTGAACTGTGACCCCAAATTGGTTCACCAGAATGTACCAAAGAGTGGTGTGGGAGGCCTGATGGCAGAAGGGTCCAGTCCTGCCCCGGGGAGGTGGGGTTGCCCTGGGGGGTTGCAGAGCCTGTCTCAGTCACCTCACTGTTTCAGGGCTTTATACAGGCCCTTCTTGTTCCTGTTCAGCTGAGCCTGCTTCCAGTTAGTGGCCCCTTCGCAGCCTAAATCTCTCCCCTGCTCATGCTTAACTGGTTGTTTGGACCTCTCAGGGCAAGTGTGGGGAATACAGCCCTTCACAGGTTCCTGCAGCTATGGTCCCATGGGCCTGACTGGACTTGCCTTCCTGCTCTGGGGTTGCCGTGCTGCTCTCCTTTGACCCAGCCAACCCTCTGTCATGAGGGGCCAAATTTCAGGGAGTGGGGCTGAGCCCCATGTGCCAGGTCACAATGCCACACACAAAAATACGGGGGTGGGTGGACTGGGCCCAATCTGAGCAGTACGGCATCCCCAGAGGTCACAATGCACTGAATGGGGAGCCAAGCCCAGCCACCCCACGGAACAGGAGTCACAGGAGCTGCTGCTATGGTGCTCACCATGTACTTGCTTAGTATTTATTACATCCATGTATATATTGTATATCATGGGTGAGAAATATTTAGTAAGCCAGATGTGTTTGCACTAAGATAGGGTTACCATACGTCTGGATTTTCCTGGACATGTCCGGCTTTTTGGGCCTCAAATCCCCGTCTGGGGGGAAATCCTGAAAAGCCGAACATATCCGGGAAAATAGGGAGGTGCTGTGCCGTTGGCCGGGCTGGGGCCGATGGTGCTGGGCCGGGGGTGCTGGCCCAGGGCCTTGGACCGGGGGTGCTGGGCTGGGGGTGCTGGGCCGGGGGCCAGGGCCGGGGGTGCAGGGCCGGGGGCCGGGGGCTGGGCCGGGGGCCGGGGGTGCTGGGCCGGGGGCTGGGGCCGGGGGCCTGGGGGAGCGGGGCTGGCGGTGCTGGCCCGGGGCCTGGGGCCGGGGGTGCTGGCCCAGGGGCCGGGGCCAGTAGTGCTGGGCCGGGGGCCGGCAGTGCTGGGCCGGGGGTTGGGGTCGGGCCGGGGGCCGGCAGTGCTGGGCTGGGGGCTGCGGCCGGGCCGGGGGCCGGCAGTGCTGGGCCGGGGGCTGGGGCCGGGGGTGCTGGCCTGGGGGTGCTCGGCCGGGGGCTGGCCCAGGGCCGGCACCCCAGGGCCCGAGCCGAGCCAGGCTGGAGATGCTGGGGCTGGGGCCGGGGCCGGCCGCCGGAGGGAGCAGACTGGGCTGCACCTCCCCCTCCGCCACCCAGCTTACCTGCTGCCTGCTTCAGGCTTCCCGCGAATCAAATGTTCGCGGGAAGCAGGGGAGGGGGCGGAGTTGGGGCGGGGACTTTCGGGAAGGGGTGGAGTTGGGGCGTGGGTATGGGCGGGGCTGGGGGCAGGGCCGGGGCCCTGTGGAGTGTCCTCTTTTTGGACACTCAAAATATGGTAACCCTACACTAAGGCTATTTACTGGGTTGTGACCTGTGAGCTTCTCTGAACTGGAAGAGACATTTGCTTCATGCTCTGAGAACTTTACAGAGATGAGAGCTGGTCAAAAAGTATTTGGAAAGAAAATTTTTCTGTTAGAAAATGCTGATTCATTGAAATCAACGCATTCTGCAGGAATGTGTTGGTTTTGATGAAATTTGAAACAAAGCTTTTCAGTGAGCTGTAAAAATTCTGGTTCAGTCTTACTGGAATCATAGAAGCGTAGGACTGGATGGGATCTCAATAGGTCATCTAGTCCAGTCCCCTGCACTCAAGTCAGGATAAAGTAGTAACTAAACCATTCCTGACCCGTGTTATTCTAACCTGTTCTTAAAAACCTTGGGTGACGGTTGAATCCACAACTTCCCCAGGTAATTAACCATCCTGACAGTTAGGAAGCTTTTCCTAAAGTCCAACCTAAACCTCCCTTCCTGCAATTTAAGCCCATTGCTTCTTGTCTTCTCCTTAGCGGTTAATGAGAACAATTTTTCACTCTCTTCCTTGTAACAACCTTTTATGTCCTTGAAAACTGTTATCATGTCCCCCCTCTGTTTTCCCTTCTCCAGATGAAACAAACCCAATTTTTTCTATCTTCCTTCATAGGTCACGTTTCTAGACCTGTGATAATTTTTGTTGCTCTTCTCTGGACTTTTTCCAGTTTGTCTACATCTTTCCTGAAATGTGGCGCCCACAATGCTCCAGCTGAGGCGCAGGTTTTCGTAACACTTTGGTTGCCACAATTTTGCAGCTGTTTGATCTCTAATTTGAAATGTATTATATATTAATTTTAATTATATTATAGAAAGGAGGTCAACTGCCACCCCAGCACCTGCTTGTGGCCAGGAGTGCCTCTGCAGTGCCTTGTTTTCCCCTTTTTCTGGGCTCCTTCAGCAAACTCCACACAGTCTCTCTTTCAACACAACCCTTTTGGGGACTCTGTCTTTTTATTAGCATTATTAACTTAACAAATTTCTCAAAACAAACACAAAAGAAATCCTCCCCCCAGGCTTAAGCTGGGCACAGCCCCTCTTCCCTGAGGTATTGTCCTTTCCTTGGGGACCACTGCATCCAGTAGGACAAGCCACCCTGTTATAATTATATGATACCAGCTACCAAACACAGTAGCAGTTACCACTTTTATTGCTTTTATTTTATATTATAATTTTAAAATATTCTACCCTAATTCAATAGAAAATAAAATAATATAAAAATAATATACTAAACAGTCAAAATTGGAGAGAAAAAATTCAGTTTTATCAAAACAAAACATTTCCATTGATGCAGACTGCAATTCTTCATAGGCTGTGGAGTTGCAGGTTGGGAGCAGGCAATAGACCCTGGAGGAAGCTGGTGGGGGGAAAAGACCCTACTTTTATTCCCGCTGGCTAAACGTTTGAGGAAGGAGTTTGCCCATTCCCTCTATACATTTGCCCATGCTCCCACTCATTTTGTTTGATGGTTTGTGTATTTATCTGTTGTTTCAAATGATGCTAATTTCCTGATTTTTCATCCCAGCACAGAGAGTCTCCACTGAGTAGGGGTTGCCTCCCAAGCTGTGACTCTCTGTTCTCTCTCCACAGCTTCTCAGTCACTGCTTCTGCTCCAAGAACCAATTGTAAAGATCCTGCCACACCCACCAAAATGAATGGGATCATCATTTATGAGCATATAAACTTCCATGGTAAATCCAAAGAATTCACTTGTGACATCGCTGACTTGAAGCCCGTAGGGTGGGACCACTGTGTCTCCTCTGTAAAGGTCACTGGCCAACCCTGGGTGGCCTATGAGCATCCTAATTATTCAGGCAAGTTCCTGGTGTTTGAGGAAGGTGAATACAACTTTGTTGGTAAAGATATGAATGACAAGATCAGTTCTCTCAAGCTGATTACTGAAAACCTGAATAATCCCAAGATCACCCTGTATGAACATGCCAACTATGAAGGGGAGATCAAGGTGGTAACAGAAGCAACTAGTCTGAGCAAGGGATCTTTCAATGACCGAGTGTCTTCCCATAAGGTACAGAGCGGTGCCTGGCTATTGTGTGAACATGAGGATGGAAGTGGCTTGAATTATGTTGCCCGGAAAGATGAACAGCTTCTAAACTATGAATCGATCGATTTCAATGACAAGCTTTCATTTTTGCGTCCCCTGAGAGCTGGCTTGTGCTAGTTCCGAAGGGCTGCAGAGCCTGCCATCCTGCGGTGCCATTGATCGGCTGAGCCTCTACAGGGAGGTGCAGAGTTAGAGCTCTGCCCATGCTTGCACTTCATTGCTCCACACACCACAGAATCAGTGAATTTGGGAAAGCGCAGCTCATCCTGTGCATTGCTTTATAACCTGGTATCCTGCTGTTTGTCCCCCAAGGCCGTGCCAGAACTTCCTCCCGGACCTCACCCTCCCAGTCTCTTTCACGCTTTCCCTGATCGGCAGCTTCATCTGGGGTGTTCCCTCCCCTCCCAGATCCTTTACACAGCTCTAACTAGGAGGCTTATTCAGGGATCTGCTGGCCCCTGTCTGCCATTTATTTTCCTTTCAGTCCCTTCTCCTGGGATAAGACGACCTCTGGAGTTCCCTGAGCTCTACATTTCTATGATTCTTTGATCATAGAGGGACCCCCAGAGGTGTTTGAGCCAACCTTGGGACTATCCTGCCCCATTATCTCCATGACACCCAGAGACAGATTGAAAGGAATGTCCACATGGAGGAAACAGAAGGAGTCAACCAAACAGATCATCAGCAAACCTCGATCACCACAGTCTAAAGAAAGTGTGAGATTTCCAGTTTCTACAGCTTCATGTGGGGTGGGAAAGGGGATGGGGAGGGGATCATGTTCTTTGTGGAGATAGGAACTTCCAGCACCTCCTAGTATCAGCACCCACCAACAGGGAAAAAATCATGGTGTGCCACTGGCTAAGAGATCTCACACAGTGCTTGTCATCTGCGCCCTAACGTGCCATGTCAAGGTTGATCGAGTTGATCACTATCTAGGATGGGAGAAGAAGAACCGAGCATGAGGTGCACCAGAGCACATTGCGCATAGCACCAACCCAGGCCATCGATCCAGGAGTAAGCTCCAGCATGGAGGTAGCTCCACAAACCCGCTGTGTTTCCTACCTCTTCCATCCCAACATGCTCATGTCGGCTTCCAAGGAAGGATTGAAGGGTTTCCAGTACGCTAGCTTATCTGAGTGATTTATTGTTAACCTGCTCCAATAAAATGATTTGCAGTGAAACTTGGGCTAATGGTCTCCTGTTCCGATAGCCAGTAAAGGTTCAGGCCCCAGGAGAGCTCCTTCCTGCGTAGTAACTGCCTTGATCCAGACTGGACTTAGCTTTTCAGAGCAGAAGGAACTCAGCGCCAATACGTTTCCTCTGGGGATGGCACAGCTGGAGGGGAGCTGTGACTCTGCTTCATGATGCCCCCTCTTCCTGGTCCCCCAGAAATCTTTGTGTGGGTGGCTCACAAGGGTCAGTCCCATGGGTGGAGCTGGGTCAGGTGAAGAGCAGGAGCAGGACGGCCTCATATCCCCCATGTCTTATGGGGCGTCCCATTGCAATAGAATGTGCAGCAGAGTCAGCAGAGTGGCGTATGGAAAGTTCATCTAACTGAACTCTAATGTGTAGATGGATGTTATCAAGAAGGAACCCTTGTAATAGATTCATAGAGTTTAAGAATGGAAGGGACCATTATGTTCCTCTGGTCTGACCTTCTGTGTGACAGAGGTCACAGGATTTCTCCCAGCAATTCCTATAACACGTGGTTGAATTCGATCAGTGTTTCTCAAGCTTTGCAGGTGGGAGACAACTTCTTCAATGTCAAAATTCTCTGCAACCTCTCACATTGATGAAAGTAATAGTAAACATTATTTACTATTATTAGTCAATGATAACACTGATATACTCACAGAATTTGTGTGTGATTTGAGAGGCTGGCAGAGACATCGTGAAGGGTAAGGGTCAGTGGGGAACAAGAATTTATTTGCTTTAGTTTGTAATAACATTTCCTATGCCTTGCAACCATTGGCTTTGGTGATCCCCCTGAGAAACACTAAACTAAACCATATCTTTTCGAAAGACAGACAGACTCTGTTTGAAGACTCTAAGTGATGATTAATCACATCCCTTGGTAACATTCAACAGCCTAGTTGCTAATTATTCTCAGTCTTAAAAAGTTGCATCATATTTTCAATTTGATTTTTTTTAACTTCAATTCCCTCCACCTCTTTTGGATCTCATTCTGCCTTTGATCAGACATCTTCACTCCGAGGAGGTACAGACTGATCAAGTTGTGTCTTAACTGAACACATGATGAGGGCAGAATCTCAGCTTTCACTTAAAAAATGTAAATTTTGAGCAAATTAACACTTTGAAAATGTGACCCAAGTGTAACAGATGCAGTGGTGTCTGCCTGGGTCTTCAGAGAGCCTGAAACAACATCTCTGAGGGTGTGAACTGTCCCACTCATCCCCATGGGATTTTCACTCCCATATCCATCGCTCTGGGGGTCCCCGCCAACACCACCCAGTCTGAGAACACTGTGTGGCAGAGGAGTGCAGCAGGCCCGGTCACCTACCCATCCAAGCAGATATACCTCACCTATGAAGATAAGTACTGGGGGGAGGGAGGGAGAGGGAGTCAGCTGCCACTCCTGACTCTCCAAGTGGGGAGAAGGGATCCCCATCTCTGCTGCTGCTAAGGGTGGGAGGCCCTGCTACGAGTCCTGCCATGGATGAAGGGGCCCCATACAGCTTCCCCTCCAGAGGGGAGGTGGCCCCCTTGCCACTGGGTGTTATGATAAATAATTTTTCAATGGGGTCAAGAGATGCTATAGTGTGATTATGCACAAAGTAATTTCCAGGAATTTAGAAAACTCTGCTTCCAGGAGTTGCTTGATGAGGGAGAACAGTGTGTGTGTTTGGAGGACGGAATAAAGCTCCTATGTTGCATTGTCTTGCTCTCTCTTGTGAAGTGCTTGAACACTAAACATGGCATCAGAAACGAGTCAGCACCTGCAGCTCTGTGCAACCAGAAACAAATAATTTTAAACCAAATAAACCCATCCAATCATGCAATAACAACAACAAAGAATTATTGAATCAGAGGACTGGAAGGGACCTCAAGAGGTCTTCTAATCCATTCCACTGCACTCAAGGCAGGACCAAGCACTATATAGACCATCCATGACAGGTATGTGTCCAACCAGTTCTTAAAAATCTCCAGGATGTAGATTTCACAACATCCCTAGACAATTTATTCCAGCGCCTAACCACCCTGACACTTAGGAAGTTTTTCCTAATGTCCAACCTAAACCTCCCTTGCTGCAATTTAAGCCCATTGCCTCTTGTCCTACCTCCGAGGTTAACGAGAACAATTTACTTCCCTCCTCCTTGTAACAACCTTTTATGTACTTGAAAACTGTTTATGTACTTGAAAACCCCTCTCACTCTTCTCTTGTCCAGACTAAACATGCCCAATTTTTTCAATCTTCCCTCATAGGCCATGTTTTCTAGACCTGTCATCATTTGTTGCTCTTCCCTGGATGTTCTCCAGTTTGTCCAAGAGAAAACAGTAACCCTAACAGCATACCAGTCCCCTGTTCCTGAGCAGAGGGACATGAAAGGCGATGTGTTTAACAGCTTGGCTTTCTTTAGATCACCATGGACTGAGAGGATCCATGTAAATTCCTAGACTCAGTGTCACAGTTCAGGACAACTGCACCTATATTTCCCCTCTGGGGTCCAGCAAGGGCACCCACACTAAACTCCCAGTTCCTTATACCAGTGTAACCCTTCTGCCAGGTGAAGCCAGCAGCAACAAGGGCTGGGTTCAGTATCTAGGGGTTCCTTTCAACAGTACAACACAAAACCAGCTCGAGCCCTAACCCAGTGACCTAGGACAATTACACACCACCCCCTGGATGCCTCTAAGAGGCAATACTTCCGCTCTCGCAAGCACAGAGTCTGAATGTAGCAAAAACTTTTAATAAACTCAACATTAATTTAGAAAAACACCGCAATTAGGGTTCATAAACACAAACCATGAGCAAAAGACCCAAACCCAAGTAAGTTGGGCAGTGTCCTTTTCCCCTCAGGTTCTTAAGTCTAGCAACCCAAAGTCCCTTTAACGTGCCCATCCCTTCTCTGTACCCCACTCACACTTGCTGTCCTTGGCCAGTGCAGTCCCAGAGTTCAGAGGTTCATCACAGAGATCACCTCCCACCCTGTGAGGAGGTGGGTGGTGATGTTGCACTCCATATGTTTTATGGAAATATGTTTATAAGTGTGAATATGATGCAACTGGAATATGCTTTATGCAAAAGGTCTCTTGTAAGGTAGCATTACAAAGCTTATAATCTACTGAATATATTCATTCTATTTGTATGAATGTATCATTTTTGCATCTGAAACTAGAAATATGAAGTATAACTCTGAGGTCCTATTGTAATTATGCAAAGTGTGGGCTATTAATGGTGGTGTAGAATCTTGATGGCTCCCATTGACTGGGACAATTGACTGTAAATGGCTCTGTTTCCCAGCAAGCCTGCCTGTGTACATGTAGGCCAGCCCGTGGATTATGAAAAATGAGGTCTTACAGTGACATGTGACCATGTCACCGGATACTGGAATCCAGGGCCGGTGCAAGGAAGTTTCACGCCCTAGGCGAAACTTGCACCTTGCGCCCTCCGCCCCAGCCCTGCGGCAGCTCCCCGCCCCCCGTCAGTCCTGAGGTGCCCCCCCCCGCGGCAGCTCCCCCCACGGGGAGCCGTGTGGCGGCTCCCCATCCAAGCTCACCTCTGCTCCGCCTCCTCCCCGAGCACACCGCCCCCGCTCTAATTCTCCTCCCCTCTCAGGCTTGCGGTGCCAAACAGATGATTGGCGCAGCAAGCCTGGGAGGCGGGAGAAGTGGAGCGGCGACCGCGCACTCGGGGAGGAGGTGTAGGAATGCTGTAAAAAAATTGGGGGCACCGCTTTTTGGCACCCCCAAATCTTGGCGCCCTAGGCAACCACCTAGTTTGCCTTAATGGTAGCATCGGCCCTGCTGGAATCCATCTTAAACGTGGTGCTTTTCCATTTAGGAAGAGGAGTGGGGACCCAGAGAGACAAAGGATTCCTGCCTTGTGCCAAAGCTATAAAAGGGGGTGAAGCAGTACAAGGGGGGCCCCAGTCATGAAAAAGACCCTGTTTTTCACCAAAGATGCCTGTTGGAACAAACAAGGACTGTCCCAGGGGAAAAGATTGGGCCCAGACTAGGAAGGAGTCTAGTCTGTGAAAGAAGCTTATTGAAACACCTCTGAGGGTGAGATTTACCTGTAATCAGTATCTTAATATATTAGGCTTAGATTTGCATGTTTTGTTTTATTTTTCTTGGTAACTTACTTTGTTCTGTCTGTTATTACTTGGAACCACTTAAATCCTACTTTTTATACTTAATAAAATGATTTTTATTTATTAGTAAACCCAGAGTAAGTAATTAATATCTGGGGGAGCAAACAGCTGTGCATATTTCTCTATTAGGGTATGTCTACACTACGAGAGTAGTTCGATTTCACTTAAATCGAATTTTTGGAATCGATATTGCAAAGTCAAACGTGTGTGTGTCCACACTAAGGACAGTAATTCGACTTTGTGAGTCCACAGTAATGGGGAAAGCATCGACATTGGAAGCGGTGCACTGTGGGCAGCTATCCCACAGTTCCCGCAGTCCCCGCTGCCCATTGGAATTCTGGGTCGAGCCGCCAATGCCTTCTGGGTAAAAAAATGTGTCGAGGGTGCTTTTGGGTAACTGTCGTCATCCGTCCATCACTCCCGCCCTCCCTCCCTGAAAGCGCCGGCGGGAAATCAGTTCACGCACTTTTCTAGTCAGTGACAGCATGGACGCCACAGCACTGTGAACATGGAGCCCGCTGCGACCATCGCTGCAGTTGTGGCCGTTGTCAACGCCTCGCAGCTTATCATCCACCTTTCCCAGAGGCAGATGCAGATAAATCAGGCGAGGAGGCTACAGCACCGCGGTGAGGGCCTGAAGTCTGAGAGTAGCACATACCTGTCAGAAAGCACGGGACCCAGCGCCGAGGACATCACGGTGGCAATGGGTCATGTGGATGTTGTGGAACAGCAATTCTGGGCCCGGGAAACAAGCACGGACTGGTGGGACCGCATAGTGCTGCAGGTCTGGGATGAATCCCAGTGGCTGCGAAACTTTCGCATGCGGAAGGGGACTTTCCTTGAACTTTGTGAGTTGCTGTCCCCTGCCCTGAAGCGCAATGACACCCGGATGCGAGCAGCCCTGACTGTCCAGAAGCGAGTGGCCATAGCCCTCTGGAAGCTTGCAACACCAGACAGCTACCGGTCAGTCGCGAACCACTTTGGCGTGGGCAAATCTACCGTGGGGGTTGCTGTGATGCAAGTAGCCAAGGCAATCGTTGATGTACTGCTGTCAAAGGTAGTGACCGTGGGAAACGTGGAGGTGATCATAGATGGCTTCGCCGCGATGGGATTCCCAAACTGCGGTGGGGCTATAGATGGAACTCACATCCCTATCCTGGGACCGGACCACCAGGCCAGCCAGTACATCAACCGAAAGGGCTACTTTTCAATGGTGCTGCAAGCACTGGTGGACCATAGGGGATGTTTTACAAACATCAACGTCGGATGGCCGGGCAAGGTTCATGACGCTCGCGTTTTCAGGAACTCTGGTCTGTTTAGACGGCTGCAGGAAGGTATTTACTTCCCGGACCACAAAATAACTCTTGGGGATGTGGAGATGCCTATAGTCATCCTCGGGGACCCAGCCTACCCGCTAATGCCCTGGCTCATGAAGCCCTATACTGGCGTCCTGGACACTGAAAAAGAACTCTTCAACTACCGGCTGAGCAAGTGCAGAATGGTGGTGGAGTGTGCTTTTGGCCGTCTCAAGGGGAGATGGAGAAGCTTACTGACTCGCTGTGATCTCAGCGAAACCAATATCCCCATTGTTATAGCAGCTTGCTGTGTGCTCCACAATCTCTGTGAGAGCAAGGGGGAGACCTTTATGGCGGGGTGGGAGGTTGAGGCAAATAGCCTGGCTTCTGATTACGCCCAGCCAGACAGCCGGGTGATTAGAAGAGCCCAGCGGGACGCGCTGTCATCCGGGAGGCTTTGAAAGCTAGGTTCCTGAGTGAGCAGGGTAACCTGTGACTTTTAAGTTTGTGTACAGAGAAGCTGAACCTGCCCCCGTTTCTTTACCCAGTTAATGTTGACTATCCTCTCCAGTTACATACCCCCTTCACCCCCTTCCAACACACGTTTAGAAATAAAATCACTTCTACTTTGTTAATGAACACCGTTTTCTTTATTACTGTTTTCGCGGGAATGTTTTAAACCTGGGACGCAGACTGTGGTGGGGAGCGGGTGTAGTGTAGTGACGCAAATGACGCTTCTAAACTCCAGGAATGACAGGCTCCGCAGTGGTGGACTGGTTGTTTCAATGGAGCCTGTCACCCCTCCTGATCGGGACTGTGTGTATGTGGGGGCTATGTGACTTTGTGGCAGGGGGAGGACGGTTACAGATCCCCTGCTGCGTGGCTCTGTGATCCAGGATAAGGACCACTGCATAAGATCTGTAACTGCCCTCCCCCGCCACAAAGTCACAGAGCAACCCACCCCCCACCACAGAACATGAAAACCACCTCCCAGACTGACCAGGGTAACTAGTGACTGCACTGTGTATGTGCCCTGCTGCTGGACCTGCCCCCGCCTATGTACCCTGCTAAAGGTGACTGTCCTGTCCAATTACCAACCCCCTTCCCCCCCTTCAGACAGACTCTCCTCCAAAAGAACATGATGGAAACAGTAATTAACAGAAACGTATTTTTTATTAGCAACTACACATGAAACTGGGGGGTGAAACTTGGACGGGGGCTTGTGTGAGGCGGGAAGGAAAGGACTTGTCAAATTTTGGGGAATGAGAGCCTTCTACTACTAGAGCAGTCTGCAGGGGTGGAGTGAGAGTTTGCACGGACTCTGCCGCCCCTCCTTCTTTGGACTTTGGGTGAGGGGGGTATGGGACTTGGTGGCGGGGGAGGGCGGTTACAGATAGACTGCAGCGGGGCTCTGTCCTCCTGCCTCCGTTCCTGCAGAACATCCACAAGGCGCCGGAGCGTGTCTGTTTGCTCCCTCATTAGTCCAAGCAGCGTTTGAGTTGCCTGCTGGTCTTCCTGCCGCCACCTCTCCTCCCGTTCCATGTGTGATCGGTGCATTTGGGACAAGTTCTCCCTCCACTGGGTCTGCTGTGCTGCCTGGGCTCGGGAACAGCCCATAAGTTCCGAGAACATGTCCTCCCGTGTCCTCTTCTTCCTACGCCTAATCTGCGCTAGCCTCTGGGAGTGTGATGCCAGGCTAGATTGTGAGACAGTCGCAGATGTGGCTGTGGGAATGGGAAAAAGGGAGTAAATTCCTCAGAAAGATAAATGTAGTTGTGAACAAAGAACATAGTCTTTCTCTGTGAACAAGACCATGCACAGCACCTATCACATGCGCACTCAGGACAAGGTCGAATTCTCAGCCTTCGCATTCAGTGCCTGGGGTCTTGCACTGCAGATCTGAGAAGCGGAGCAGGACACCGGAATTTGTGTAGCAGGCAGACATGGTAAGCCGTAGACTTGTGGCTGCTTAAAACTTTAATAGTAGCACTGGCCTCCTTTCACATTGAAAGCAATGCCAGTCCCTGCTGCCAGCAATCCGGCAAGCAGGAACTCTGCCCCTGTCCCACCCCCTCGCGGCTGTCCCCGGGAACGATCCCTGTAGGCTGCCCCTCTCCCGCCTCCACCGCGTGGCTGCAAACCGGCGGTTACAGTTCTGTAAAGGAACGGGCAAGCAGTCCCAATACTAACATTCCCCTACCTAATTCAAAGCAGGTCACCATGAGCGACATCACCCTCATGAGGATCTCAGACACTGATAAAGAAAGAATGCTTCGGGAAAGCCTCCAAAGACCAGGGCTGTATGCCGCCATGCTCTGCAGGGCAATGATCCCGGAGTACTTGATTGTCTCCTGGCGCAGAAACGTTTCATACCACGGAGGACCCAATAAGGCCGCTCTCCCCAGGAACCTGATGCAAAGGCTTTCCAATTACCTCCAGGAGAGCTTCCTCGAGATGTCCCAGGAGGATTTCTGCTCTATCCCCAGACATATAGACCGCATTTTACTGTAGCTGCACTGGCAGGGACTAAACAGTAGAGTGGCTTGGGCAGAACAATCATGCTAAACCGGACATTGTTAGATTTTTTTTCAATAGTTGCACTGCCCAGGACTGAAACGTTAAGCACCTAGGGCAAACTAATCATGAGAAACCCATTGTTGTTATTCTTAATATTCCTGTTCTGTTAAAAATAAATGTTTAGATGTTTAAAACACTTACTGGCTGATCCTTCCCCAGATTCTGTGTCCGGGTTAACGGCTGGGGACGGTTGGTAGGGGATCTCTGTAAGGGTGATGAAGAGATCCTGGCTGTCGGGGAAATCAGTGTTGTAAGCGCTGTCGACTGCCTCGTCCTCCTCATCTCCTTCCTCATCTTCCCCGTCCGCTAACATGTCCGAGGAACCAGCCGTGGACAATATCCCATCCTCAGAGTCCACGGTCAGTGGTGGGGTAGTGGTGGCGGCCGCACCTAGGATGGAATGCAGTGCCTCGTAGAAATGGGATGTCTGGGGATGGGATCCGGAGCGTCCGTTTGCCTCTTTGGTCTTCTGGTAGCCTTGTCTCAGCTCCTTGATTTTCAAGCGGCACTGCGTTGCATCCCGGCTGTATCCTCTCTCTGCCATGGCTTTAGAGATCTTCTCGTAGATCTTTGCATTCCGTCTTTTGGAGCGCAGCTCGGAAAGCACGGACTAATCGCCCCACACAGCGATCAGATCCAAGACTTCCCGATCAGTCCATGCTGGGGTCCGCTTTCTATTCTGAGATTGCACGGCCATCTCTGCTGGAGAGCTCTGCATCGTTGCCAGTGCTGCTGAGCTCACCACGATGTCCAAACAGGAAATGAGATTCAAACTGGCCAGACAGGAAAAGGAATTCAAATTTTCCCGGGGCTTTTCCTGTGTGGCTGGTCAGAGCATCCGAGCTCGGACTGCTGTCCAGAGCGTCAACAGAGTGGTGCACTGTGGGATAGCTCCCGGAGCTATTAGCGTCGATTTCCATCCACACCTAGCCTAATTCGACATAGCCATGTCGAATTTAGCGCTACTCCCCTCGTCGGGGAGGAGTACAGAAGTCGAATTTAAGAAACCTCTATGTCGAACTAAATAGCTTCGCAGTGTGGACGGGTGCAGGGTTAATTCGATGTAACGGCGCTAACTTCGACATAAACGCCTAGTGTAGACCAGGCCTTAGTGTTATAGGGAGCGGACAGTTTATGAGTTTACCCTGTATGAGTTTTATGCAGAGTAAAATGGATTTATTTGCGGTTTGGATCCCACTGGGAGCTGGGTGTCTGGGTGCTAGAGATAGGTGACCTGCTGAGCAGTTTTTGGTTAAAGACTGCAGCACTGGGGGTGTGGACAAGACCTGGGTCTGTGTTGCAGCAGATTAGCATGTTTGGCTGAACAAGGCAGGGTTCTGGATTCCCAAACTGGCAGGGAAAATGGACTCAGAGGTAATCTCAGCACACAGCACTCAAGGGGGGTTAAAGAGGCACCTTACATGCTCCACTGCTCGGCCACTTGCTCATCGCCCCAATGGCCAATTGCTGCACCTCTGCAGGGCTCTGCTCTGGCCCTCTCCACAAGCCGCCCTCCTGGCCACTTGCCGCATCTCTCCTCCAGCCGCCCTGCTGGCCGCTTTCTGCACCAGCTGCCCAGCTGGCTACTTGCCAAGATGTCTTCAGCCACCCCCCACACACATACAGACACTTAACACAGCTCTCAGTGATTTCAGCTTTTAGTGGGGGAGCCTCACTGCTGGGACTGGGCAGTCTCTTGCAATAGAGACACTGTCCCAAAGCAGGTCTAATACCTAAGTATCAGTGATTTCAGCTCTGCAACGTGTAACAAGACTCTCAATCGAATCTAAATTAACTCTTTTATTATACCACAGAGAGAGGAAGGGTCAAACAGGGCCCACACCACCAGGTACAAGTCTCTGTCATCACCCTCTCTCAACTCATTGGGCTTTGGAACCCATGTCCCCTGCCTAGCGACTGTCATTCTATTGAGGGTGAGTCCCTCCATCGGGGTACGCCAGGTACAGTTCTGCTGCCCTTGGTTCACACAACAAGGATAACAACTCTTTTTTACTCCTGCCCCAATAACAAGGAGTCTGGGGATCCAACACCAGACACAAGTGATCATCTGGGCAAGCAATCCCATCCTGCTGAGCACCTGGACAAGGTGGATGTGTACATACAAACGAGATCAGCTCCTGAAGTCTTTTCCCACAGCTCTCCATTAGATGTCAGGGGAGAGCTCATTCAGACTCTGCTTACACCAGTACTAGTATAAGGAGTAATAGAGAAAAAGGAAGCAAAACTAAGGCCAAAGCCTACTACAGCCATCACCTCTCTTGGGTAGAGACCCAAGTCTCTCTCTCTCCTGACCTGGGTTTATCCAGGCTGGGCAGTCCCTGCCTACACTTTGTTATTCCCATCAAGCCACACTGACTAAATGGCCAGCATCTGAACTTGGCTTTCTCTTCAGAGGCTATGAACAGGCTAATTCCCAGAAGTTATCACACAGGCCATTATAAGCAAGCACATGGTGAAAGTGTTATAGAGAAAACATATCCAAAACAATAAAAGACCCTACACGCATGCTAATAAGCTTACCAGGAATCATTCCACCTCCAACATGGGCACTGGCATGTATCATCCTTGAAACCATTCACAGAAAGGATTGAGGTCCCTCTGGGACAGATGGTTTGCTGGATCAGAAAGAAGTCAATTTAAACTCAGGCTATTTTTCCAGAAGTGCTTTCTTTATCTGTTGGTCTCTGGGAAATCCAGTTGGAACCAGTATATGAGAGCCTTTCCAGGTGCTGGTACCTCTCTGGAAATGAGTGAATTTTCCTACTCACCCTCCATTGTTCACCCTTCTCCAGGGAATTACATACAATTTCTGATACAGGGACACAGTAACATGTCCCAAAGATATTGCAGGAACTTAGGATATCTGTCAGACACAACAAAAGCACTTTTCAACCCATAAAAATATATATGAAAGATAACTTTGCAACAAGCGTAATAAAAAAATCTGGAGAAACAATAGGTTGATATGTTGCTTAAGCATACAAAATGGCTGGCTCATGCCATTATCTTATCTTAAAAGCTGAACTAATATATTAATAAGAGGGATGAAAGATGCAAGAGCTGAAATGAAAAAGCTCGGAGAATCCACACTAACTCTGCCAAGAACTATAAATGTGTGCAAAGCTAGTGAACACCAACACACCCAAATGCAGGGCATAAGTAGAGTGGACACAAGGATAATTCACCAAGTAGCACAAGGAAAGGATGAAAATACAAGGAAACATATACCAACATTTGTGCGAAAATGCTCAATTACAAAGCAGAAGAGATCAACAAAATGTAAAGGAAGACGCATGTGGAGAAAAACCGGATCATGGAAAATGCCCTTCATATGGGGGGAATAAACGTTGCAAGAGAAATCACTATGCCAAAGCTTGCAGACAAGAAAAGTAAAGAAAATACATGGCAACCCATCCTTGACTGCAGAGACATTCTCACAGAAGGCATTAATAGCAGCCCCGTTCAATGCTTGATGGCAAGACCATGTTTATCTTGGTGCTTTTAGACTCAGTGTTACTACAACCAGCAGTGGTATAAGGAGTAATAGACAAAAAAGAAGCAAAACAAAGGCCAAAGCCTAGTACAGTCAACAAGCTAAAGACCTCCCAGAACTACGAATGGAGACACTTTCAGGATCAAACTATTTCCTCAGGACAAATCTTGGACTTGGAACCAAGCTACACGTGTTGAACAATAAATCCTCATTCATGTAACATAGCAGTGGAGGGGCACATATTACATCCAAACTGCAAATACCTACACTCACTATGAACACAAGATGTGGATGTGGAGGATGATGAAATATGCACTCTACTGAGACCTGAGCAGCAGGACACAAAGAAACACAAGCTAACAAGAGACCACTAGATGATGGAACAGATTTTCAAAACACCACCACACCAGAAGAACTAAATGTAAAGTAGTCTTTTGTTGTCCCAAAAAGGGTTTTCAGTCGCACCAACATCCTCCTCCCTGCAAGGTATACACAAAACTTTGTATAGTACTAAGATGTCAAAGAACAGCCTTCCCAAACCCAGAGAAAACTTGCTTATCAGCTAAGGTATTAAAGAGTTAGTTAATTGAAAAAAGAAGAGTTGCTGTTTATCTATGATGACATAGACGCCATGTGTAGATAGTAGAATGTTAAGTATGCAGGCAGGTTATGGTATTGATGTTTAATTCTCCAAAACATGACAAAAGGGATGTTATGATAAATAGCTTAGCAGTAAAGAGAGCTACAGTATGATTCTGTATAGGAATTTAGAGAATTATAGTTTCAGGAAGTGCTTAATGAGAGAGAACAGTGTTGATGGAGGAAAGAATAAAGGCTAAATATTGCTCTGTCTTGGCTTTCTTTCTTTTGATGCTTGAACACTGAAAAATTGGGACTTTAATTTCTACTTTGGCCTTTCCTCAAATGATTAAAATGGTACAAGCTTTGAGTTGTTTAATTGCAAATGTTTTGTTTCTAAATGCAAGCATTTTATAGAATTCCTGCATTGCACTGTTATGGGCATAGCAATTCACCTCTATTATAAATATAAATTCCAAAAGCCTTTTTATATAACGGGTTACTAATAGTAGAAGCCATTTGAATATATCTATGTTAAGTGGGAATTAATCAATTACCTGGAGTCCTGAGGCTCTCTTACCTACTAGAGTAAGAAAAACAAGAAAAACCTGTCCTTGGATTGTTAATAAGAAGCTATGCAGTTTAAAAGACTATTATTAAACTTTGAAAAATTTATTTTTAAGAGAAAGACTCCAGCATAAATTAGGCATGCTTGGGCTCAGGATTTTATTTATTTGTGGAACAAATAAATTATTTTAGAGGAAAAAAGTGAATGGGAAAGAAAGTTTTAAAGAGTAAAACTCTGGAGAACTTTGAAAGCATTTTTCCAAAAGAGACAAAAATCATAGAACATCCATTGAGAAGTATTTATTACACATGCATTAGCTGTCTACAGAGTCACATTCGGCCATAGGAAGACTAAGTTGAAGGCGGTTTCACACCTCACTGTGAAGAACATGAGATTTTGGATCATTCTCATCTCCTCTAGGAACCTTGGACCTGGTTTCATAATTCTCCCTCTCATGGACGACAGTTCTTTAGTTCCCGAGGAATACAGCTGTTGAGGGGGGTTGTTGCCATGGATGCTGTGATGGTCTCTTAGGTGGGCTGGGTCAATGCCATGGAGGGTCTTCAGGATTAAGACTGAAACTTCTAATTTGACCCTGTGTTCAATGACTCTGTGTTCTGTGAAGAGCCAGTGTGTTTAACAGAGCACTGAGTGCAGGTGCTCACAATGGTTGTTGTTGGGAAGACAAGTTACTGTGTTCTGGACCAATCAAGCTCTTTGACAGATTCAAGTGAGGGTACATCTACACTGCAGCGGGGAGTCGATTTAAGATACGCAAATTCAGCTACGTGAATAGCGTAGCTGAATTCGACGTATTGCAGCCGACTTACCCCGTTGTGAGGACGGCGGCAAAATCGACTTCTGCCGCTTTTTGTCGCCGGCGCTTTCTACCACCTCTGCTGGTGGAGTTAGAGCACCGATTCGGGGATCGATTGTCGCGTCCCAATGGGACGCGATAAATCGATCCCCGAGAGGTCGATTTCTACCCGCCGATTCAGGCGGGTAGTATAGACCAGACCTGAGATACAGAAATCCAACCTGTCACCAGCCATGCATCTGAGTTACATGTGGCAACTCCTATTTCTTTGTGTGTGAATGGGGCTGACCTGCGAAGAGAGGTGGGGAATATTATTCATACTGAGGTCGGTGTATGGTCCCTATTGTGCCAAGATGTGGGTGACCTACTCAGAGAAACATAATACCTGTCTGTAAAGACTGGGATGTGGGTGGCCTTGTCTAAAGGTAGGGTGGGAGGCTGGCTAAATGATCTGGACAGAGGTAGTGAGGTTTAGTGGCAGAGTCATGAGTTGAGTTATCAAATCCAGGGGGAGATCTAGAGCCGGAAGCCAGAGCCCAGGGTCAGAGGACAAATACTAAGTCCAGGAAAGAAGCTAGAGCCAGGAATCAGGGGTTGGAGCCAGAGTATCAGCTGGAGTGAGGGCAGGAGCCAGGAGTAGGAAACCAGGAGCAGCACCATGGACAAGGAGCAGGAGTAGGGTTCTGGAGTGAGGCTAGGAGCAAGACAGGAGCTGAGAGAAGGATCACAAAAAAGGACAGCTGCAGGCATGCAACACTACTGAGGAGCCAGGACTCAGGCCTGCTGCAGGGATTAAGACTGGGACTGCTGGAGTCTTCCGCCAATCAGGAAGCTTGGTTTGTCAGTTGAGGCTAATAAGCAGGATCTGGGTTCAGCTGTTGGTACTAACACAATCCTTCAAAAGGAGGGATGCTGCCTGCTTGGGTAGAGCTGGGGGAAAATTTTAAGATAAACATTTTATTTGCTAAAAAATGCAGTTACAGTCAACCTGAAAGTCATCACAAATTTGACACAAATTCACCAAATAGTTTTTGCTAACATTTTCTTTCAAGCTAAACTCACAAGGGGACTTAAGCACCTTTTGTAACGACCTGGCACTTCTCTTATAGTGTTTAGCTCTGAGGTTAGGGTGCTGACTGGGGATGTAAAAGATCCAAGTTTGAGTCCCTGCTCTGGAGAGGTATTTAGATCAGGTCTGCCATCTCCCATGTGAATGCCCTCACTACCAGACTGTCCTGGAGTGAAACTCTGTTGTTACCTGGGGTTTTCAGAACCCCCAACAGTGATAACTTAACTATTTCACTCCAGTTGGTGTCAGAAATAAATCAATAGGAACACAGCAATTCTGTCTGATCAAGAATTAAAGGCAAGTAAGAGTGCTCTTGTCCAATACTGCAGTTTATTAGATTTAAGCACATACAGATGTAAGCAATAGGTTTAGAACATGCCAAATATTTACCTAACATCTGGAACAGTATTGAGTAATTAACAGCAGGTTCGCAGTGGCCAGTTGCTCACCTGCCGAGGAGAAAAGGTGTCCGGAAAAATGTCTCTCGAGGTGGCTTCAGAGGACTGCTCCAATGTACACTCCATTATCTAAACTTTTTATAGCTAACTTCTACAAAACACATAGGTCATAATGACCCCTACTAAATCATCACTTTTCCTAACTTTCAATCAACTTCAAATATCAGAGGAGCCCAAATTCAAGGTCTTCCCTCCACCAAGGTTTTCAGTCTCACATGTTTATTTGTCTGTCCCTGCCTCCCATTCTGATTAGCAGAAACTGCCAGCTAGATATGACCTTGCTTCTAAAAGGTTGTCTCCAAATTAACCCTTAACTATGTGGTGTTCTATTTCATTAATTCATTGTGGCTGAATGCAAATATGATTGCAATTAGCTTGATCGCATTCTGGGGTACACACTCCCCCCCTCAAATCCAGGGCAACACTGTCAGTTTCTTCTGTTGAAGCTTTTTCACTTCATATAACTAATTTTATATTAATTAGCACACGGACCCGAGCTTGGGTCTCTAACATCCCAAGTTAGTGTCTTACCTACTAAGCTATAGAGTCTTTCCCCCTGTGGTGCCAGGAAGGATGGTGCAGTGGTTGGGGCACTGCCTTAGCATGTGGGTGTGATGAAGTGACATTTTTGTAATATTCGTATGAATCTAATGCGTGCCTCAATTTCCCCCTACACTTTGCATTGCTATCCAGTGTGGAAAAAGGATTGAATTTGCTCTCAGGGAAGATGTGGAGACATGGGGTGGGAGGAGATCACCTCGCTGTCTAACCTTAATAGACAAAGAATGTTTAGTAAATTTACAGCTGTAAAATTCATCCAAAAATGAGTCTTCTGGCTGTAGTACAGTACCATACACCCCAATAATTACACATCACTTCTCCTTCCAAACCAGCCATGTGAGAGCACAATGCATTCCTTTATTGCCCTGTCTGTGTGGGACACTGATTCTTTTTCCAGAGGTGTACTGAGATGCTGTCTATAAATGCCCTGGAACAGTACAATCATTGACCCAGTCTGGTCCAAAAAACTTCCCCTTCTCCTCACATATATTGTGCAGAGCACACCCTGACCATCTGATGTGTATTGCATTATATTCACTAAAGTCCAAACAGTTTTGTATGCAGTGCCATCTTGCCTTCAGTCACTTGCTGAGTGTGGAGTTAAACCATCTTCAGCCAGGTTGTCACACATCAGGGTAAGCCTTCATGAGTCAGGGTAGCAGAGTGTAAGTGGGGTTGGCAAAAATACCAGTGGGCAGAGACATCTCATTCATATCTATATATTTTGGCAGTAACAATATACCTGCTTTCCCAGCTCTTAGGCGAGATCTCTGGCATACCCGGACATCATGCACTTTGAGGATACATCAAAAGTAGGTGTCCATGAGTCATCTCTATGGCTCAGGCAGTGAAGCTAAGTGTCTGTCAGTAATGCCACTGAGCTACCCACTTCTCAGGAGTTCACAATGTTTCATAGAAAATTCCTTCTGTAGTGAAGCTTGGAACCATTCAAAGGTGCTCTTTTCCTGGAAGTCTATATTAGCTTCAAGACTTTTATATCGGCTACTTTTCCCCCCTAAAATGTCAGATTATATTTCAGTCCGGTGAATGTAATGGATAAAAGCTTGTCTAAAAGTTGAACTGTATAACACAGTGGAAACATCCATGAAGATCAATTCACTGATGTAATATCCTTTGCTACTGATATACTCATGCACCATGAGGGGGCCAGGTAACAGGTATGTATGTACCATCGATAGTCCCAGCACAGTCCGAGAATGCCCTTTGTTCAGAGCCAGCAATTATTTTGGGGACTTTGCCCACCTTCACCACACGTGTGTGCAGCCCAGCAATAATTGCCTGGCAAACATCGATCATCACAGTAACAATGGTTGACTTGCCAAGCTCAGAGTGGTTACCCACAGATCTGTGACAGTCTGGGGAAGCAGCTTCCAGAGAGTTATAACGCTTGGCTTCTGGCCAGGCATTGCATTTTTCATCCTGGTGTACTGATGCCCAAGGGTGAGGGTGAGCTCTTCACACAGCTCCAGGAACATGGCTTTCCTATGAAAATTCTAGTCACTGCTAGTCATCCCACGTCTCCATGGTGATGTATTTCCCCCACTCCGTGCTTATGATCCTGATCCAGATCTGCTGTTCAGCATAGGGGACTTCATCCTCCATGATAGATTGTATCCACTCACCCCCACCTTTGTGCCCTAACAGTGGGGGAAAAAACAATAGTAAAAATAACTGGAAAAAAAAATTATCCAGGAAACTCCTTGGTTAAGTTCCTTCATATTTTACCCATAATTGCCAACCTGGAACCTGACCTCACCCAACGTTTTTTCAGGCTGATCTGCCTCTGTGTGCGTGTGTGTGAGAGAGAAAGATTTAGAGAGAATAAAACATTGAGCTTTAAGCAGAGACTTAACTGCCGTGCTAACTGTAGAGTAGCTAGTGATCACTTCATGATAAGCAAGGATTATTAATTGCATTTTCCTAAAGCACTGGTCTGGTCAGTGCCTCTAGGTAGAAAGAGAAGAGGCTTGAGGAAAAAGTTTAGTTACAAGAGTCCAACAGCGCGACCATAAAGAAATACTTCAGTCTAGGGCTGAGTGTGCATAACACCACAACTCTGGGGAAATATAGTCTATTGCCATATTACTACTCTCTTTTTGAGCTAATAAATAGGGAGCAGCACACCACTGAAGAGACATTCATAATTTCTGATCAGTACTGTAGGGCCAAATTGTGCTTTCCTTTGCCCTTCTCTGTACTTTTTCCAATTCTTGAGCGGTGGTCAGCAGAGCACAGGAGTAAATTTCAGTATAAATGCCAGCAATGGGTTGTGAACAGGAGTGAGCAGAAAGTACCCCAAAGAGTTTACATTCTACACAGGACAGGCACAAAGTAGCCAGGATGCACTGGAGACACCAAAACCTATAGTTTTTTAGAAACACATTACTATTATAATCGTTGACTGCTTGAGTCTTCAGTAGAGATTTGAATGAAGAACACGTAAATAAATTAAAACATATAAAGCTGCTTTTTACTGAAGTCACAGAACAGCTATCAGACTGTGATGATCTTGTCACTCACTGTCAACCTGGACCAGATTCAAAGTGACAACTAGAGCTGAATAATTATTCAGTCTCAAAATTCACAGCAAACAATTATTCAGCCAGCACTTCTGGTGGGTGAAAGGTTCCGTGTCCCATTTCTAAGCCCCTGAGCAGATCACACAATTGTCCAAATGCCAAGTGTTTCTCATCTCTGTGGCTCAGGCAGTGAAACTAAGGGTATGTCAACACTACGAAATTAGGTCGAATTTATAGAAGCCGGTTTTATAGAAATCGGTTGTATACAGACGATTGTGTGTGTCCCCACATAAAATGCTCTAAGTGCATGAAGTCGGCAGACCGCGTCCACAGTACCGAGGCTAGCGTCGACTACTGGAGCGTTGCACTATGGGTAGCTATCCCACAGTTCCCGCAGTCTCCGCCGCCCATTGGAATTCTGGGTTGAGATCCCAATGCCTGAATGATGCAAAACAGTGTCGCGGGGGGTTCTGGGTACGTGTCGTCAGGCACCTCCCCCTCCGTCAGAGCAACGGCAGACAATCGATTCGCGCCTTTTTACCTGGGTTACCTGTGCAGACAACATACCACGCCAAGCATGGAGCCCGCTCAGCTCAGCTCAGCTCACCGTCACCATATGTCCTCTGGGTGCCGGCAGACGTGGTACTGCATTGCTACACAGCAGCAGCTAATTGCCTTTTGGCAGTAATCAGTGCACTATGACTGGTAGCCTTCATTGGCGATCTGGGTGCTGGCAGACGTGGGGCTGGGAGACGTGGGGATGCATTGCACACAACAGCAGCCCCTTGCCTTTTGGTAGAAGATGGTATATTATGATTGATATCTGTGGTCGTCGTACTGCAGTGGCTTTCAATCATGGGCACTTGGGCAGACATGCTCAGTCCTATCGAACAATCTCCACGATGATGGCTATCAGTCGTAGTATGCTATTTTCTGCCAAGCACCCAGTATTTTCTGCCAAGCACCCAGAAGATTCCGAGGGCTATCAGTCATGCTGCACCGTCGTGTGCCAGCTTAAGATGTAAAAAATAGATTTGTTCTGTATTCATTTGCTTCCCCCTCCCTCCGTGAAATCAACGGCCTGATAAACCAAGGGTTTTGAGTTTAATCTTTGTGGGGGGCCATTCTGTGTGACAGTTGTTTGTGTTTCTCACTGATGCACAGCCACCTTTGTTGATTTTAATTCCCTGTACCTGTACGCCATGTCGTCACTCACCCCTCCCTCCCTCCGTCCATCAGATACTAGTTTCGCGCCTTTTTTCAGACTAGACGCCATAGCACTGGGATCATGGAGCCCGCTCAGATCACCGCGGCAATTATGAGCACTATAAACACCACGCGCATTGTCCTGGAGTATATGCAGAGCCAGGACATGCCAAAGCAAAACCAGGACAACGGCAGACAATCGATTCGCGCCAGGCGATTGAAGCGCGGCGACGAGAGTGATGAGGAAATTGATATGGACATAGACCTCTCACAAAGTACAGGCCCCAGCAATGTGCAAATCATGGTGTTACTGGGGCAGGTTCATGCCATGGAACGCCGATTCTGGGCCCAGGAAACAAGCACAGACTGGTGGGACCGCATCGTGCTGCAGGTGTGAGACGATTCCCAGTGGCTGCGAAACTTTCGCACGCGTAAGGGCACTTTCATGGAACTTTGTGACTTGCTTTCCCCTGCCCTGAAGCGCCAGAATACCAGGATGAGAGCAGCCCTCACAGTTGAGAAGCGAGTGGCTATAGCCCTGTGGAAGCTTGCAATGCCAGACAGCTACCGGTCAGTCGGGAATCAATTTGGAGTGGGCAAATCTACTGTGGGGCTGCTGTGATCCAAGTTGCCAGGGCAATGAAAGACCTGGTGATATCAAGGGTAGTGACTCAAGGGAAATGTGCAGGCCATAGTGGATGGCTTTGCTGCAATGGGATTCCCAAACTGTGGTGGGGCGATAGACGGAACCCATATCCCTATCTTGGCACCGGAGCACCAAGCCACAGAGTACATAAACCACAAGGAGTACTTTTCAATGCTGCTCCAAGCCCTGGTGGATCACAAGGGACGTTTCACCAACATCAACGTGGGATGGTCGGGAAAGGTACATGATGCTCGCGTCTTCAGGTCTGTTTCGAAAGCTGGAGGAAGGGACTTTCTTCCCGGACCAGAAAATAACCGTTGAGGATGTTGAAATGCCTATCGTAATCCTTGGGGACCCAGCCTACCCCTTAATGCCATGGCTCATGAAGCCGTACACAGGCAGCCTGGACAGTAGTCAGGACCTGTTCAACTACAGTCTGAGCAAGTGCCGAATGGTGGTGGAATGTGCATTTGGACGTTGAAAAGTGCGCTGGCGCAGCCTACTGACTCGCTCAGACCTCAGCGAAAAGAATATCCCCATTGTTATTGCTGCTTGCTGTGCGCTCCACAATATCTGTGAGAATAAGGGGGAGACATTTATGGTGAGGTGGGAGGTTGAGGCAAATCGCCTGGCCGCTGATTACGCACAGCCATACACCAGGGCGGTTAGAAGAGCACAGCACGGTGGGGTACACATCAGAGAAGCTTTGAAAACGAGTTTTCTGACTGGCCAGGCTGCGGTGTGAGACTTCTGTTTGTTTCTCCTTGACGAACCCTCCGCCCCACCCCCCCACCCGGTTCACTCTACTTCCCTATAAACCAAAAACCCCACCCTTCCCTCCCCCTTCGAGCACCGTTTCAGAGGCAATAAAGTCATTGTTACTTCACATTCATGCATTCTTTATTAATTCATCACACAACTAGGGGGATAATTGCCAAGGTAGCCCGGGATGAGTGGGGGAGGAGGGAAGGAAAAGGAAACACTGCAGTTTAAAACTTTAACTCTTATTGAAGGCCAGCCTTCTGATGCTTGGGCAATCATCTGGGGTGGAGTGACTGGGTGGCCGGAGGCCCCCCCACTGTGTTCTTGGGCATCTGGGTGAGGAGGCTATGGAACTTGGGGAGGAGGGCTGTTGGTTACACAGGGGCTGTAGCGGCGGTCTCTGCTCCTGCTGCCTTTCGTGCAGCTCAACCATATGCTGGAGCATTTCAGTTTGATGCTCCAGCAGCCGGAGCATCGACTCTTGCCTTCTATCTGCAAGCTGACGCCACCTATCATCTTCAGCCCGCCACTTGGTCTGTTCATCCCGCAATTCAGCCTGCCACCTCTCCTCTCATTCATACTGTGCTTTTCTGTAGTCTGACATTGACTGCCTCCACGCATTCTGCTGTGCTCTTTCAGCATGGGAGGACATCTGGAGCTCCGTGAATATGTCATCCCGAGTCCGCCGTTTTCTCCTTCTAATCTTCACTAGCCTCTGTGAAGGAGAAACATTTGCAGCTGGTGGAGGAGAAGGGAGAGGTGGTTAAAAAAGACACATTTTAGAGAACAATGGGTACACTCTTTCACGTTACATTTTGCTGTTCACATTACACAGCACATGTGCTTTCGTTACAAGGTCGCATTTTTCCTCTTATATTGAGGGCCTGCCAGTTTGGTGTGAGAGATCACACACGCAGTGCCAGGCAACAGATTTCGGCTTGCAGGCAGCCATGGTAAGCCACAGTCTTTTGGCTTTTTTCACCTTCTTAACATGTGGGAATGGTTTCAAACTGTAGTGCCCTCATTTCCCATACCAAGCACCCGTTGGGTTGGTCATTTAAAATGGGTTTGCAGTGTAAAAGGAGGGGCTGCGGTTCCCAGGTTAACATGCAGCACAAACCCAACTAAACCCCCTCCCCCCGCAACACCCAATTCTCTGGGATGATCACTTCACCCCTCCCCCCACCGCGTGGCTAACAGCGGGGAACATTTCTGTTCAGCCGAGCATGAACAGGCACCTCTGAATGTGTCCTTAATAAAATCACCCCATTTCAACCAGGTGACCATGAATGATATCACTCTCCTGAGGATAACAAAGAGAGATAAGGAATGGATGTTGTCTGCATGCCAGCAAACACTGGGACCATACGCTGCCATGCTTTGTTATGCAATGATTCCAGACTACGTGCTACTGGCCTGGCGTGGGAAAGTGTCCTACCATGGAGGATGGGATAAGGCAGCCCTCCCCAGAAACCTTTTGCAAAGGCTTTGGGAGTACATGAAGGAGAGCTTTCTGGAGATGTCCCTGGAGGATTTCCGCTCCATCCCCATACACATTGACTGACTTTTCCAGTAGCTGTACTGGCCGCGATTGCCAGGGCAAATTAATCATTAATCATTAAACACGCTTGCTTTTAAACCATCTGTAATATTTACAAAGGTACACTCACCAGAGGTCCCCGGTGTGCCCTCAGGGTCTGGGAGCATGCCTTGGGTGAGTTTGAGGGTTACTGGTTTAAGGTCCTGGGTGCTAAACATATCCTGGCTGTTGGGGAATCCGGTTTCTCCGCTTCCTTGCTGTGAGCTATCTTCATTGTCTTCATCATCATCTTCCTCGTACCCCGAACCCACTTCCTTGTTGCGTGATTCTCCATTGATGGAGTCAAAGCACACGGTTGGGGTAGTGGTGGCTGCACCCCCTAGCATGGCATGGAGCTCCGCGTAGAAGCAGCATGTTTGCGGTTCTGCCCCGAATCTTCCATTTGCCTCTCTGGCTTTGTGGTAGGCTTGCCTTAGCTCCTTAATTTTCATGCGGCACTGCTGTGCATCCCTATTATTGCCTCTGTCCTTCATGGCCTTTGAGACTTTTTCCTATATTTTGCCATTTCGTTTACTGCTACGGAGTTCAGGAGCACTGAATCGTCTCCCCATATGGCGAGCAGATCCCATACCTCCCGTTCGGTCCATGCTGGAGCTCTTTTGCGATCCTGGGACTCCATCATGGTTACCTGTGCTGATGAGCTCTGCATGGTCACCTGTGCTCTTCACGCTGGGCAAACAGGAAATGAAATTCAAAAGTTCGCGGGGCTTTTCCTGTCTACCTGGTCAGTGCATCTGAGTTGAGAGTGCTGTCCAGAGCGGTAGCAACGAACCACTGTGGGATAGCTCCCAGAGGCCAATAAGGTCGAGTTCCATCCACAGTACCCCAAATCCGACCCGCAAGGGCCGATTTCAGTGCTAATCCCCTCATTGGAGGTGGAGTAAAGAAACCGGTTTAAAGGGCCCTTTAAGTCAAAAAAAAGGGCTTCATCGTGTGGTAGTGTCCAGGCTTAATTCGATTTAAAGCTGCTAAATTCAACCTAAACTCGTAGCGTAGACCAGGCCTTAGTCTGTATCTGCAAAAAGAACAGGAGTAGTATGTATCTGAAGAACTGGGCTGTAGCCCACAAAAGCTTATGCTTAAATAAATTTGTTAGTCTCTAAGGTGTCACAAGTACTCCTGTTCTTTTTAACATATACAGAGTGTCTTTCTCCACCCTGCAATATATCAAATCAGTCTTTTGTCTTTAGTCACCAAACAGGGCGATCCATTCATTCTCCTATCATTCCTTTTCACATTCAGATGGTTTCAATGCTTAGTTTTTCTTTGATGGTTTTTCCATTGATTTTTCTGGGTTGGTGCCAAGGCAGACAATGAGTAATGCAATACATAATCGGCTAGCCCAGGATGGGTGACTACTCCCTCCTGCTTGAATTGTCCGTCACTGAGACATATTATTCCCTAGTCACTCACTTTCCCTCCAAGACCATAAAGGCATAATTTTCAATACAGTGACATTATTCCTTAAATATCATCCGTACACACATCTCACAATGATTATAGGTATTGATAAGTTACAAGTTTTCACCAGAGACCTCAAATGCTACCATTCATGGGTGAATACCAAGAAAGCAGTTTGTTAGGTATTGTGAGTTTGTCAGGTCTAGACAGGAATTGCTTGTAGAGAACAGTGAACTCTTTGCCACTTGACAGCAATGGGCTTCTGTATCACAGTGCCCAAGTGTCATGTGATGGCAAACTGGAGGTGGTGCCTCCTTTAAGAGGGAGCTGGGCCAGACAGACTCTGAGGTCAGTGGATGGTCAGGGGTTTTGGGGGAGATGTTTGCAGAAAGCAGGAGCTTCAGGCAAGAGGTATTTCAGAAAAGGCCAGGCAGCAATCCTAGTTTTCACAGGGCTGTGAAGCCTGGCTGCAAGGGACTGTGGAGCCTAGGGAATGAGGCTGGAAGATCTGAGTTGAGTTGAATTGTTTGTTAATAAGCAAGGCCCAAAGAAGGGAAATGTTATGTGCTGCATGTCAGTCTATGTGCATTCTGTGGGAAGCTGAGAAGAAGAAACTGAGGCAGTAGACAAATGATGAGAAGGGGGTGTACTGACCCCATTACACCACCTAACCCTCTTTCTTTTTTTCTACAGGTGAAGCCACAGCTGGAAGAGAAAGACAAGAAGACATATCCAGTCTTTGTAGCCATAAAATATAAAACTCAGGTGGTTGCTGGAACAAACTACTTCATTAAGGTCAGTACTCAGCAAAATCCCCCACTTTTTCCATCATTCCTTAAGTGTTCTAATTGAAGAAGAACGTAGGTATAATTTGAGTGCCTTAAAGCAAAATGTTCAAATAGTGAACAAACATTGCAGGAAAAGATCCCAATATGACTTTTAATCAAGGTAGGGAGTATCCCTCATCTGCTTCTGCAGTGCCCAGCCAGCACCTGTCGGGTGCTTTTCGCTCCAAAAATAGAAAAGATAAACAGCTTGTTTTGTGAATCTCATTTAAATCTTATCTTAGTATGTATAAAGCATGAGTCACATTCTTTCAGCTATATATTGTAAAATTTTAGGATTGCCAAGAGGGTGCTCTCCATTCAAGCCTCTCCAACTGCTTTCTCAACTGTCATCCTCAGAGCTGGCCTTAGCTGTTGTTTGGGCAGGCTGGAAAAACAATGGCTTTTCCTTCCTGCCGTCTCCGTGCCTGAGAGGAAATAAAATCTTATCCACCATAATCGGCCCAGTACCACAGGGCCGGCCTTGGGATTTTGGGGAGTGTTACTGAGAGGTACACACCTCAAACTCCTCTGAGCAATTTTAAATACAGTATGTGTGTGGGTTTGGGAAGGATAGATCTTTAGATCCCCACAACCTTCTGCTGCAGAAGTACAGTCCAGCCCCGTGTTCCTTTCAGTCCTAGTGATCTGCTTATATTTCCCAAAGCTCTTTCTTAAGGGAAAGGGCTAGAAACTTTTTTTTAATGGTAGCGGAATTTCCCCCCTTCCCTAATGTTACCTCAAAATAGGGGGTCCTATGGTCATAGGCTGCCTAGGGCCCAAAAGCCCAGTCTGCTCCTTCTCTCAGAGAAATGGTGGGTGTTTTTAGCTCTGTTATTGTGAGAAGCCTTGTTGAAGGAGTTGGGTTTTCATTGTGCTCTGAATACTCCCAGCCCAGGTCTCATTCTGATCTCTTGTGGCAATGATTTCAGTCATTTAGGGCCATCTGTTAGGAACGTTCTGCCTCCTGCACCTGACATTTTCCCAATAGATTGCCAGTGAGAGCAGCTCTCTGAGGGACATGGATAGAGAGGGTTTCTAAGGTAGGTGGCCATTGCAGCCCCTAACTTCTAGGTGCTTAGTCACCCACTGGAATCCACAAACCCTGAATTAGGTGTTCAGCCTCCCTACACAATGGATGTGGAAAGTTTGGAGCCTACGAACAGGATCCACAAAAGCATGCACACTTAATGAGGAGATGCTTAAGCTAGCCAATAGGAAATACTGAGGAGAGCAGTGTCTGTCCTGAGTACTTCCCCTCAAAGGAACTTGGGTATCTAACTCCAGTCTGGAGTTAGGCACTGTGATGGGATCCCCATAATACAACCTGGAACTGGGGTACCACTGTTCCCTCTTAACTCTCTAGCCTGGGCTGTCTCTCACAATGCTTTGGTACTGACAAGCAGCAAATCCCTCCAGGCACTGTTATCACTCAGCACAAGAGCACATGGAGCCTCCACACCCAGCTAAATTGCATGAATGCTCCCTGCGCCACTCACAAATCACACAGAGAAAGGCATCAGCAAATCTCCCAAGCCCCCAGCCTTACAGCCTGGAACTATACTGTCTTGTCCTGGTCAGAAACTTGATCAGTGTAAGTTTATTATCCAGTCTGCCCCTCCCTCAAAGTGGAGAGGACACACACACTGGCCTTTGTAAACCGAGCTGAGATTTCCCAGGTACTTCAAGCAAAACACACTGCTTTAGGTAAAATATAAAACAGATTTATTAACTACAGAAAGATAGATTTTAAGTGATTATAAGTGGTAGGCATAAAAGGTCAGAGATAGTTACCAAAGAAAATGAAAGGTAATCACACAGTCTAAATCTTTTATTAGACTAGGCAGTATTTGGACTAAGCAGTTTCCTCACCCCACTAGATGTTAAGTTCTTATTACACAGGCTTCCCCTTTAAGCCTGGGACCAGTCTCCTCAGTTCAAGGCTTTGTCTTCCCATTGTCCTTGTTGCTTCCAGCATAGGTGGGGGAGGAGAAAGGCCAAAGCATGATGCCACTGTCTCCTATTTTATCTCCTCAGTCCACGTGCCTGGAAGACACTAGCCCAGGCATGCCTGGTGGGCCTACTTGGGTCACAGGGTTGAGCAAACCCCCTGTTATGATCTTGTGGAACTGAGTCATAAAGTTGAGCAGTCCCCAATGTGTGGTGCTTGTGCAACTGTCATTGAATTGGAAATTCCGTGTATATTGTTCTCCTGCTGGTCAATGGTGGGTGATGATCGTTCTATGCCTGCCCGGATGTTGGTAATCTCCTTTGTTGCGGTCCCTAGAGAACTAGCATTGGGTGACTTCCAAACTCACAATACATTTCATTAACAACCATACAGCAAAATCTTATAACCTCATACACACTGATATACATATTTTAACAGAACAATGGGTTTCAGCAGATTGTGACCTTTCATATGATGTCCTACATAGCATGCTTTGTATGGAATATATCATAATTCTATGACAGAGGTGAATATGAGTGTTCCAGGGTGCTACTTTGAGGTACAGAGTGACACAGGCACCTGTCTCTGCTTGGGAGTCACAGCCTAGAAAATGCAGAAGTGTTCAATAAATATTTGTGTTCTGTATTTGGGGGGGAAACAGATATAATCTCTACCTATGGTCATGATAACACTCTTTCTATTCTACTAATATCTCTGGAGGATGTTGAATAGAAGCTACTTAAGTTAGACATTTTCAAATTAGCAGTATCAGATAACGTGCATCCAAGAGTTTTAAAAGAGCTGGCTGAGGAGTTCACTGGACTGTTAATGTTGATTTTCAATAGGTCTTAGAGCACTGGGAAAGTTTCAGAAGACCGGAAGAAAGCTTAAGTGCTAATTTTTAAAATGGATAAATGGGATGACCTGGGTAATTATAGACCTGTCAGCCTGAGGTTGATCCTAGGATGCATAAGCAGGCAAATCTCAAGTAGGAGTAGAGAGGCTATTTTGTCTCTATACTTGTCACTGATGCAACCACTGTTGGAACACTGTGCCAAGTTCTGGTACCCAGAATTCAAGAAGGATCTTGATAAATTGGAGGGGGTTGAGAGAAGAGTCACGAGAATGATTAAAGGGTTAGAAAACATGCCTCCTAGTGAGACTCAGAGCTCATTACATTCAGCTTAGCAAAGAGTAAGGGTTATCTTCATTACTTTTTGTAAGAAACTGCATAGAGAAAAAACATTTAATAATGGGCTCTTCAGTCTAGCAAAGAAAGGCATAACATGATCCAATGGCTGAGAGTTGAATCTAGACAAATTGAGACTGGAAACAAGGAGTACATTTTTAATGGTGAGAGTAATTAATCATTGGAACAATTTGCCAAGGGTCATGGTGGATTTCTCCAGAGCTGAACATTTTTAGATCAAGATGGGATGTTTTGCTAAAAGATCTACTCTAGGAATTATTTTGGGGGAGTTCTATGGCCTGTGTTTTACAGGAGGTCTGACCAGATAATCATAATTGTCCCTTTTGGCCTTAGAATCTATTAATCTATGAAAAAGCCTTCTCCTGGTATCAGGTGCCTGAGCTATTTCTTGCAAGACAAGGGGTGGCACAAAAAAGCCAGAGGGGAAAGGAGGAGCAGACTGACTTCCTTACAACCTTTATGCCAGTGGTTAGAGTACTTGTTTGGGAGGTAGAAGACTCTGGTTCAATTCCTCTCCTTTGCCTGGTGGGGAGAAGGGATTTGAAGATGGTCTCCACATCTCAGGCATGTGCCCTAGTTACTGAAATACAGAGTCACTCACTCTCTGTTTGGGCCAGTGCATATTTAATTAGTTACACAGTGGAACAGCTTCAATGGGAGACTCAGAGAGCGCCTCTGCCACAGATTATCCTATGGCCCAGTGGTTAGAACATTCCTCTGACAGGTAGAAGACCCACGAAAAACTCCCTTTGTCTTGTCATGCAGAAGGGGGAATTGAATGGGGTCTCACATGGCCCACTGGGCTAAAGGTCATAAGGGAGGTTGTTCTCCTCCATGTTTTGTGGTGTCATGTGTGCTCTGAGCACACCTACTGGATCAGGCCCTGCAGGTAAGCTAGGCAGGACAAAGCCTAGTATGAAAATCTTGCTGGGGGTTAGACGTGAGTTGAGTGTCTAGGCACCTGCTTGAGACACTAGTTCAATCTGCAGGGCAAAGACAGGGCTGGTACAACCCAGAGGAGAGTGCCTGAGTGGCTGACAGGCTGGTTGTGTTAGGGAGCTAACACTCAGCTGGCAAAGGCAAGACTCCCTCATGCTGGAGGCAGGTTTGGGTAGATGTGTTTATGCAGGGGAACAACTTTAAACACTGTGGATTTTTAAAATGTATTCAATGCCAGTACTTCAAAAATATGATGTAGAATAAGGAGTGTTTCCCATTGTAACATACATCTGAAGGGAAGGGAAGTTTGGGGCTCATCAGTGAATTGACAGTGACATTATCAATGACCTTTTCAAAGGCTAAGTACCCACTGTCACAGTTCAGGGCAACTGCACCTGCAGTCGCCCCTTATGTCCACCAAGGGGAGGCCCTCAGCTTTTCAGCCATCAACTGTCTTGGACAAAGGCCCATGTCTCTCTCCCTCCTGACCAGGGAGTTCAGGCTGCACAGCTTCCTAATCTACACTGTGATATCTCCAGCAAGCCAGACTGCCTAAACAGGCCAGCGTCTGTGCTGCTTTCTCTCCACAGGCTCTGAACATGGAGTTCCAGCAGTGATAGGTTATCACACAGATCTTTCTAAGGAAGCACATTTATTCTTAAGGTAAAAGCATTACACAGGAAACATTAAGACAATAAAAACCTACACACATGATAGAAAATTTACCAGAGGTCACCCCAGCTCCAACCTAGGGATCTGGTAGGTTAAGTCCTTCCAACCTTTCCACAAGGATTGGACAGAAGGTCCTGTCCATTTGCTGGATCAGATAAAAGGCCTCAAGTCAGTTTAAACTATTTATCTAAAAATCCTTTGAACCAGTAAATGAAAGTATCTCTCCAGGTGATGATACCTCTCTGGAGGTGTTATAATCTGACTGAATTTGCCTCACCTCCCAAACACTGTTTTTAGTTCCTAGAGGGCTGTGGTTCCCCTCCCCCACGGAATTACATACAATCCCTCAATCATACATACATTTTTGCATTTTTAATTCAATGAACTCCTATAATACTAATTTAATTCAACATGGTTTGTCCAGGATATTGCAGGTTAGTGTTATATCTGTCACAATCAAGTGACTTTTTAAATTTTCCATAAGACTATTGTGATCACACTCACCTGATGGGGTCATTGGAGTGCTATGGTACATAAGCCCTTCTCAGAAACAAATGTATTGTGTCTCAGAGGATAGCATTAAGGAAACTTCAGCTGTGAGGCACCATGGACTGCACAGCTAGTGGGTCCCAAAAAGCTCTGATACACAGCACAAATGAAATACTAATTTACTAAGGCTGCAAGAAAAGGACAAATATCCTAGGCTCACTAAACAGCTCAGAGTAGTTCTCAGTTTATCCTTTATGGGATAGTTCAAAAGAAGGTTGGGGTCCTCAGGCTTCACTATCTTAATATCTTAATCCATTCATGCAGTAGAGGTAATTGGTCAGAGTTCAATTCCGCGGTATGACTCATTGGGGGCCCCTCTGCATTCCTCTTCCACACTGATGCACCACATTCTGCTTGAGTGTCAACTCTGGAGCAGCTGTTCCAGTGTGTCACATGCTGCCACTCTCAATCCAAATGCTGCAATCACGACGCTGCTCCCACAATCCCAATACACCCACTCTTGACTAACTATTCTCCCAGTTCCCATGGAACCTTTCCTTTCTGCTGCTCTCAGCAGATTCACCACACCACACCCAGACTTTCCACTTCTTTGGAAATGTTTTATTAAGTGTCCCCTCAGCGCCAGCTGTCCTTGTCTCAGAGAAATAAATTGCCATCCCCCACTGCAGCCATTCATGAGCTTCCCAACCTCCAAGCACTATTTACCTATCAGTTATTTATTGAGAGGGCCCATCCCTTCGAGGGAGGTCAAGCAGCCAGCTGCCAAGTCCCCAAATGGACAGTTTGAAGCCCTTGGCTCATGCCTAACAGATGTAGGACAAGGAAATTTAATAAGTAATACATTCCTGATCAAATGTATTGTTGGTTGTTTCTGGACTCAGGTAGGATAAGGGCAGAAATGAAGGTAACGCTCAGGGGTCAACAATGGTACAAGAAAACCTCCCCAAAATTGAGAGGACTAGGGGCTGCTGGGGCTAGATTTCACCAGGGATCTTAGGCACCCTGGAATTCTTACCCCTCAATTAGGCACCCAGGTTCCCCTGTATTGTATGGGGACACTTAATTGCCTAAGAAAGGGATTCCCAGAAGCCAGTAGGCAGAGTGGGGAGCCATCTAAGCTAGCCAGAAGTAAAATGGAGGGAAGAGGGGCAGGGCCCAGGGCCCAAATCTACAAAGGTACTTAGGCACCTGACTGACAGGCCAGAGAGAGGCACCCATGTCTGCTTGGGATTCGTGCTTTCAGATTGCCAGATGAAAAGTGCCTTGTACTTAATGAGGAAATCAGGGTTAAAATCATTTCCTCTTAGAAGAGCTTTTGGCAAAGCATCATTTCCATTTGCTGTGATTTTAATTGTCTGCTTTGGAGCCTCTTTTAGGAGCATTTGGATACTACAATGAAATCCAACGTAATGACAGCATTATAGATGGGGAAACTGAGGCAGAGAGTGCTGAAGTGACTTCCCCAAAGTCAGGCCATACAATGAGTCTGTGGCTGACACAGGAATCACATCTGTCTCATGACTACCAGTTCCATTGCACTGACCACCAATCCATTGTGCTTCATTCATTAGCTAACTGGGAACTTTGACCATTTCTTTAAAAGCATGTAGTCAATAAAGGCAATTCATGTATTTAAGCCAATCAACAGTGACATTTTTCTGCTGGCAGCCACTTTCCCTTTCCATAAAGAGGTGCATGAATGGTGGGGTGAGAGCCACCACGAGTCTTCTAGTCAGCAGTCTGGTAGTCAGATGATGTTTGTTGCTAAAGAATACCACGGAGCTCCCCGTTGACTGACAAATGCCAAATACTATTCAAAATCTACCTCTCCAAGGCACACACAAATCTAAGCACAAGACAAACATTTCACCTTTTAGAAAATAAAGAGCAATGAATGATTTTGTTGACATTTTTTAAAGATCACTGAACACGTTAGTGCTTTAAATGAGGGGTTTTCAACCTTTTTCTTTCTGACGACCCCCCAACATGCTATAAAAATTCCACAGCCCACGGGTGCCACAACTGTTTTTCTGCATATCCAGGAGATTAAGAGCCAGGGCTGGCGGTAGGGGGTGGCAAGCAGGGCAATTGCCTGGGACCCCAGGCCACAGGGGGCCCTGCAAAGCTAAGGTGCTCAGGCTTCGGCTTCAGCCCCGGGTGGCAGGGCTTGGGCTTTGGCTTTCTGTCCTGGGCCCCAGCAAGTTTAATGCTGGCCCTGCTCTCTGGTTTATTTAGGCAGACCCCCTGAAACCTGCTTGCAGCCCCCCAGAGGGCCCCAGACCCCTGGTTGAGAACTGCTGCTTTAAATCATTCCAAGTACATGACACTTTACTGAAAGTAGTTCAGGTATCGTAGATATCTGCCCTCCGGAGGCTATATTCTGGTCTCACTTAACAGGGGAGTAAATTTAAAAACCTCAATTGACCCCTGTGTGAATGAAAGCAGAATCTGACTTGAAGATTCACCTTTTGCGCCATATTTATGTCCACTGAAAACTAAGCATTGTGGCCTCAATTCTGACACATTCTGGGTGCACACTTAAACTTGGATTCTCAGATTTTTTGGACAGAGATCATCTGTTACGTTTCTACAGTGAGCATACACACAACAGCAGTAATATTTTGTAGTTCTATAGTGCCTTTCCTAGAAGAATCTCAATGTGCCTTACACAGCAGAGCCAGGCAGGCCCAGGACATTTCCCCCTCACCCCTCACCCCAGCCCAAATAACCTTCAATGGGACCCTGGAGCCAGCCCTGGCACCAGGCTTTTGTTCCAGGAGGGGAGAGATGGGAAGAAAGAAACAAAACAAAAAAAATGCAATATTGTTAATAGTATAGTTAATAGTTAAATATCACTATGTGTAAAGTGCTCTGTGGACAGAGGAAAAGCGGAAAACAAATAACACCCAACTCCCATAGTTATGGTAATTGGTTCAGCCTGAGACGGTAATTTCTGGACTTACCACCAGTTTAAACATATGCAGTGGGTGGGTGACTGTTCTTGTGCTTAGGGAAGTGATTGTAAGCACTGAGCTATGCCCAATTATATCTGAATATTAGCCTTAAAACTACCACACGCTCTCCCTCGCTTTCATTGCAACAATTCATGTTTAACTTAAAATGTGGTTTTCTCAGTATCTTAAATGTGCAATGGCAGCAGGCCTTTTATTTTAATTACTTTATTTTTCTATTGTTTATTACAAAGCGGAAAGATTTTCTATCTGTTTAAAGGATAGAGTTAAGAATGCTGGTATATGCTGCCTCCTTACCTCTCCCCTCCCCCACATCCTTTTTTTCCCCTGTGTTGTAGTTTTTATTTGAAGAAATATGACCCAGTCTTCAAAAGAAGGATGCAGGTAAATTTTTCTTTCAAACTTCTAACAAAACCTATGGACATTTAGCAATTAGTCGTCTTTGTTTTCAATTTTGAACCAGGAATAAAGTGTTCTTTTTCTGCATAATTCCTTTAGCATTTGTCTAACTGGTAGCGAGACCCCAATGAAAGAGGTGCCTAATCTTTAGAACAATTTCACTTATTTCGTTTACTCAAAGTAATGTATTTCTTCACAGCCTTTTATATTTATTGGAAATTAGCACCTATTGGCTTACACTGTATCAGAGGCTTCTTAATTTTAGTAAAGTTTTTGAAGGACAGATAAATTTATAAGACTATTTTAGCAAAACATACAACACACAAACACAAAACCCGCCCACCCCGTATTCTGCCCTATTTCCTAAAACAATTCAGCATGCATTCAAGCCAACTTGTGTCCTAAACCATTGGAAATACACATTCAAAATAGCTGTATATTATTAGTAGTGGCTTAGAGATGTTCCACGAAGGGAGGCCATGCCGCCTCGCTGCGCCACCTAGCAGCTGAAGCCAAAGGATGGGGGATTAGCACAGTAAGTGTCAGCAAAGAGTGTTGGGCCCTGACCCCTTGGGGTAAGGCATGGCAATTGGCAGTCTTTAGCCCAGCTCCCTGTCTGGGGCAGACAGCAAACACAGTCAGGCTCAAGCCCTCTGGATGGGGCAGACATCAGACAGAGGCCGTCCGGCCTAAGGTGGTTAGCCAGCCACCCCAGGGGTAGGGTTGACAGCAGGGGGTAGAGGGACCTGGGCCCTATCAGTGGTGGGGAATCGCCAACACAACTGGACTAATGTCTGGTTTCCCTAAAGTGACCAGACAGCAAATGTGAAAAATCAGGACAGGGGGTGGGAGGTAATAGGTGCCTATATAAGAAAAAGACCCAAAAATTGGGACTGTCCCTATAAAATCGGGACATCTGGTCACCCTAGGTTTCCCTGGGCTACTTCCTACCCTTACCTGTTTGTAGGGCTTCATTGCTCCTAGGTTCTCAGCAGTGGCGTAGCCAGGTTCTAAGAGCAGGGGGAGCGAACACATAAAAAAGGCGCCACCCACTGCGAAATGCTTCAAGATGCTCAGAGAGAAGCATAAGTTCAAAGTACTATGATGAAGGACCTGTGTCATATCCTTGTAAGTGCCCCCTGCTGGCCACCCACTAAGATTGCTCTGAGGGGCATTAAAGCCTATGAGCTCTTTATCCCTGTGTTGGGGTTACTATGCCTGCCTGAGCCAGAGTTCTTCCATGTTTAAACTCTGTTCTTCCATGTTTAACTCTGATCGGCCTTAACAACCAAGGACAGGAATTGGAATGTGTAAATAGCTAGTTAGCAATTACGACCTTGCTCATGCCAGGTACCAAACAATAATGATGAGGTTTGCATGTTTCTAGCTGGGGAAGGGGTAATAAATTAAGGGTAAACAGGACCAAATAACTGTTTAGAGAGAAGTTACTGACAAGCTAGATTTATAGCCCTAGAATGATTTAGTTGCTTAAATGTATAAACAGGCCTTCGGTAGAGAGGGGAGGGGGAGTAGAGGGGAGGTGGTAGAGAGGGGGAGAGAGGGGGGGCTTAGTTGTAAAATGTATAAAGAAGAGAGAAACTGTTTTTGCTGGTGTGCTCGATTTGAGACTTGCCTGTCTCCTTGCACCACTTTGAGATCTCAAATAAACTTTGATTGTTTCTCCACCCCAGTATGTTTATTGGCGTGAAGCACTCCGGGCAACGAACCTCACTGTTGCTGTCCTCGGGCCCCTGTGCCGGCAACACCTGGGATAAAGAACAGAATCCAGCCACTGCCCCAATCTCGGGATCCCTAGGCCCACTCTTAGGGCACAGACTTTGGTGCATGTTGGAAGCTGCTATCCAGCTACCTAGTCCCTCGGTTGCATCCCTGACCCCTCTGACTTCCTGATATTTAAACACACCTCTCTCCCAGAACTCCAAAAGGTGTGATGCTTCAGTTTTAGCATTTAACCCCTCATGAGCATGCAGTAGTTGTGAGGAGCGAGACACTTTAATGAAAAAAGAACAGGAGTACTTGTGGCACCTTAGAGACTAACAAATTTGTTTGAGCATAAGCTTTTGTGGGCTACAGCCCACTTCATTGAATGCATGTAGTGGAAAATACAGTAGGAAGATATATATACACACAGAGAATATGAAACTTTCCTGAGAGTCTAACACATTAATGCACTTTTATACTTAATCATGTAGAGCACAGGAGAGCACAGATCATACAAAATAATAAACACTAAATTCATGTTCCTCACCGCTCCAGGGCATTCTCTGGGCTGGGGTCCAAGTCCCTCAGGTTGTTTGCAATCCTTGGGCTCAGGAAGGCGGGCATGAGGCTGCTACATACTGAGGAGTGTGCCAGTCCTTTAAAAAAAATGCACTTCCATCCTTAAAAAAAAAAAAAAAAAAAAGTACTGGAACATGCTTCCAATTCCACCGCTAAGTGATACTGGCAGTACCCAAATGCCATTGCAGCTCCTCAAAAATGTGCTAGAATGGCGTTCTGGAGTGTTCCGGCACAATTCAAGCTCTGGTGCTGAGTGACCTCTCTCTCTGGAGGCCCGTTACCTAGCTTCTGTAACCTTGCTCTTTCCTGCCCAGTGCTTTCTCTTCCTGTATGACTCCTATTTGTTCTCCTCCTGGTACAGTTTTCCAATGCTCCTACCTTCCCTCCCTCTCCCTCCTAGAGTCAGCTAAACTGGTTTTCTAAGGGAGCAGCTCACTCATTATCCCAGATGTTTACATCTGAATAGGGTCCTTAAGTCCTAAGCACCTTCTTAATGCATGTGTTGGGTGCATACATGCTCCAGGGCCTGTCAGCAGTACTGGCTCCACTTGTAGAGAGACATTCATAATACAGCAGGTTTGCATAATCAGCTTCACAATATCAAGCAGAATTCATAAGTTGTACAGATCTAGCCCTAATCCATCACAGGAGGATACTATGGGACATAGTTGATGCACAAAGGATAGCTCTTCTATGGCCAAAGAGGAATGAGAAGCAAGCATAGCCATATAAAAAGGTACACTAAAGGTACTAAAGACTAATAGGGAGTGATATTTAGAAAAAACAGGAAATCAGCAAGACTTAGGGCCAATAAGCCCCGAAGTCTGCTTTCAGTTACCCCCATGCCTCCCCAATCTCATGTTTGGGAATATGGAAGAATAACCAGGGCCGGTTCTACCATTAAGGCAAACTAGGCGGTTGCCTAGGGCGCCAAGATTTGGGGGCGCCAAAAAACAGTGCCCCCAATTTTTTTTTACAGCGTTCCTCCCTGAGTGCGCGGTCGCTGCTCCACTTCTCCCGCCCCTCAGGTTTGCAGCGCCAATCAGCTGTTTGGCGCCACAAGCCTGGGAGGAGAATTAGAGCGGGGGTGGTGTGCTCAGGGAGGAGGCGGAGCAGAGGTGAGCTGGGGTGGGGAGCTGCCGCACGGCTCCCCGGGGGTGGGGGGACCTGCCATGGGGGGGCGCCTCAGGGTGGAGAGGGGAGCTGCTGCAGGGCTGGGGGTGTGGGGGGCACAAGGTGGAAGTTTCGCCTAGGGCGTGAAACTTCCTTGCACCGGCCCTGAGAATAACCACTTCAGTGTTACACCCCACAATGTAAATCCCCCCCTGACCTGGGCCAAAGAGGGCCATGCTTCCGGAGGACCTAGTTCGCTGTGTCACCAGGGGCTCAGGGACGCAAGCGGGGGCCAGGCACCTCCCACAAACTGTGCAGCCTTGCCTCAGCGTGCCCAATAAAGAGCTCTCCCCCTCCCTGCCCCTATTGGACCCCTTCCCAAATCCCCGCCCCCCTGCCCCACGTCGACTCCACCCCCTCCCTGCCCCTATTGGACCCCTCTCCAAATCCCCGCCCTGGCCCCACTTCTTCTCCAGCACGCTGCATTCTCCCTCCTCCCCCCGCCCCCCCCAGGCTTGCCGCGAATCAGCTGCTCAAGCGTTGGGAGCCAGGGGGAGAAGCAAAACGCTGCAGTGCCCTCAGGGGAGGAGGCGGAGGTGAGCTAGGTGGGGGACTGGGGAGCTGGGCTGCCTGTGGGTGCTCCAGCCCTGGAGCACCCAGGGAGTTGGCGCCTAAGGCACCACTTTTGGAGAATGTGCAGTGGGGGAGCGGCCGCTCCCCCTGCTCCCCCCCAGCTACTCTCCTGGTCCTCAGTCTCCTCAGGCTACTTGGCAGCCGGCAGTCCCAGCAACTCCTCAGGGTACTCGATGGCAGTCTTAGTAGCTCCCCTTTCTCAGGGTCCTGCTTTTGGGGCAGAGGTTGGCACAGCTCAGTCCTTAGTGTAGGGACCAGTATCAAGGCAGAGGTGTCTGGCTCCTTCCCTCGCTCTGGCTCAACTGAGCTGGAGGTCCTGCCTCTTATACTTCCTGTTCTGCCCCTCTGCTTCCAGCACAAGGGGCGGGCCTGGCCTGGTTCGGCCCACCAGAGGGAAGGGGCTGGTTCCTCCCTGTCAGCCTGGGAGGGAGGCCACTCCACCTCACTATGTATTTTATAGATAAGTCACCCATTCACACACACACATTCATACTTGTTTTTCAACATTATTTTATACCAAGCATGCATATACAGACAGCCTAACTTAAAAGAAATCAAACAATGTAAAATTTGCTAATACACCCCATGCAGACAAAATGAAGGCTTAGTTTAAACTATTTTATGTAAAATAGTTGATTACACTTTTTATCCCCCTCAACACACACAAGTGCTACAAGTCTGTTCACTCTCCCAGTCATTTCAGTGACTCTGTCAGTGCAGATGAATTTTCATAAATTCCAACTCAAATCGTGTTCAGGAAAAGAAAAAAGTCAATTAGTTTTAAAATGGCCTCTCTGATTGAGTTTTCCTTTATACTTTGGGAAAACAGTATGTGCTCATTAATATCAGTTGTTTCAGGGTATTGAATGTAAGCAATCGGCTGACTTCTCCATTAATATCCGGGGACTCATCAAGCTAAGGGGCAAATGTTTTTGCCATTTTAAGTTTCTCTACAAGTTGAGAGACAATATCCGCAGCCATGTCTTCAGTTGTACAGCACACAGTGTCATTTGATACGGGAACTTTCTTGAAAGTATTGGCTGCTTTTTATCAAGCACGTGTTCTGCAAGCTCCCCAGCAACAGGCAGAATCAGAGCTTCTTTGGTTTTGCTCCAAGAAGGGAGAGAGCGTATGAAGCTTTGAAGCTTTTGTAGAAACAACTGAAGCTTTTTTCATTTTAGCTGGCAAGTCGGGACCCAGAAAGCTTTCTTTGAAAAATTTCTACTGGCTCACTCGCATGCACAGGGTGTTTATCTTCAAATGTTGTTGAAAATATGCTGGCTTCATACTGTTATTTGATAGAGGTTTTTCCCTGAAGGAAACACAAAGCTCCATGTGGATTGCTATTTGTAGATGTGAACCCAAAAGCAACATGTTCCTCGCAGAACTGACTATGGGGGGTTTTCAGTCATTTTGAATTTCTTAGAATTCTCACTGTCACCAGTACTGTCTATCCACTTTTACATCCTAACCACATACGCACCATGACAACTTCAACCTCAGTAAAGTGTTTGCTTGAATCAGGAAATGACATAAAATGCCTGTCTACTGCAGTGTGCATACACAGGTTACCATATATAATATAGTGCACTGTTTAAATGTAGTGGCTGTGTGTAGAATATCTTTGTATTTATTTGTCTTATGGTAGGGCAGTGTTTCTCAACTTGGGGGTCATGCACCCCACAGGGTTATGGGTCTCTAAGAGTCAGAGCCCGAGGTTGTGGGGCTGATAGCCTGAAGCCCTGAGCCCGCAGTGGTGGCGCTAAAGCCTGGAGCCCCAAGTCCCCGGTTGCGGGTCTGAAGCACAGAGCCCCAAGCCCAGGGAGGTGGGGCTGACAGCCTGAGCGCTGAAATAAGTTGATGTACCGCTGGGAGACCTCTGGGTACCCCCAGGGGTACATGTATGTGATGCTTTGTACCTCAAACCAGAACCTTGAAACCCCCATATTCACCATGATGATATGATTATGATATCTTTTGTCCAAAGTGTGCCTTGTGAGGTATCATTTTAAAAGTCTTGACATGTTGAACATTAGTAGCTTGCTGGACTGTGTGCAATCATTGTACGTGAGGCATGAAGTATTGCTGTATATGTTTCAGAAATATGTTGTGAAGTTGGGAACACTCACAACCAGCCTTTCAGGTACAACAGTGGAGTAGCCAGACAGAAGTTAATGGCTCATCAGCACCTATCAACAAAAGAGTCCACTATCCCAGAAACTCTATACAATGGATACTTCTCTGAGAGATCTCATAGACAATGGAGACTGCTTGACCAATGGGGACTGCCTGATCCCCACATACCAGCAAAAGATCATTCCATCAAGGTGGAAGAAATTATAAAAGAGGGGAAGTGACATCATCACTTGGCCTCTCAACCCCCCACCCCCAACCCAGAGGAACATCTAGAGGGGCAAATGTTCTAAAGACTCTGAATGGGGCAAGGGGATCCCAGTCTGAAAAAGAATCCTAGCCTATGTATTGAGGATCTGTAGCCTGCTTATACTATCTGCCAGGGTGAGACACTGCTTAATTCAAATCCTGCTTTGTTTTTAGAGCTTAGACTGTGGACTGGAGACTCTCTGTTTTTGGTTCACGAGTGGCTGGGAAAACATTCATGTAGCTCAGTTGGGTGTGACCCTGCCTGTGGATGTCTCTGTAAGTTCAGTGCCTATCGGAGGATCGTACCTTGACATCAGCATCACTGTGTGAGAGGGAGCCCAGGTTGGTCGGCTCAGCAGTCCCACAGTCCTGGTTGCACCCCAGAGACGCTGTCATAGCGTACCCCTGGTTGAGAACCCCGGCTCTCTCTCTCCTTTAGTGCTAACCCTGTCTAAGCACTGGGGATCTTTTGCTTATGCTTAGTAATTCTTCACTCTCAGAATCCAAGCAGCATAAAGATACAGTTCCGCCTTCTTATGGCTTTTTATTCCTTCCACCCCTCCCCCCCTTCTGCTTCGAGTTGCAAACTTCGCTGATGGGAGGAATTCAGTTCCACGGCTCCTCTTCATGGGTATGGAAGGGAACAAGCAACAAAATCTTTTGTTCTCTTATGTTCCACAACAGCTCGCCTGGCGTCGATGGGCCTGCTTTGTAGGGCAGGACATAACAACTTCTGTTGGAGACTAGTATTTACCACTAGTTAATGCTTCTCTCCTATCTGGTGATTTACACAGTTAGAGAGTCTTCCAATGCAAATGTTCAAATATTACCTATGATATGGGATAGAGATGTTTTAAGGGAGATTAATGCAGGCAGCAACTTACAAGCATTCAATAAAGCCTAAACACTAGGCACTGAGCAGGAGAGGTGGAGACAGTCTGTCATGAAAGATGACATCCCCTGTGCTGAGCAGCAGATCTAGGACAGGATCACATGCACAGAGTGGTGGAAATCCATCACCATGGAGACCTAGGATGCCCAGAAGCTAGCCCAGAATTTCATAGGAAGGCCGTGTTCCCTGAGCTGTCTGAAGAGCTCACCCATGCACCTCAGGACATCAGATGAAAAATGCAATGCCAGGCCAGAAGCAGGTTGCTACAACTCTCTGGAAGCTGCCATCCCAGACTGTCACAGATCTGTGGGTAACCACGCTCAGGTTGGCAAGTCAACTGTTGTTGCTGTAATGATGGATGTTTGCCAGGCAGTTATTGCTGGGTTGCACCCACATGTGGTGAAGGTGGGCAATGTCCTCTGTGAAAGTGAAATGAATTATATTAAAGAAATAGAATGAATTAAAGAATGCTGTATGTACCTTTAAGTAGAAATGAGAAATGCTGCAAGCCAGGGGGGCAGGAAAGCAGACATTAACTGCTTAACTTGCCACTTCAGGGCAATTGGTGAAGCATTAGTCTTAGATCGATAAGAGTTAACAAGGAAGCAGGATATGCATATTGTGCTCCTTGCATATTTTACAATTTTGCTCTCTCTGTCCCTTTGTTTAGTACGCACCCTTTTATCTGTATAAATAAGACTGTTTGAATCTTGCATGGAGGCTCACATTATCTGAATGTATTAGCAGAGCGCTGTGCTAATAAAACAGAGTGGTCTGACAAACTATGAGTCCTGAGTCTAACTTTGACACCTCTAAATAACTGCTGGCTTTGAACAAAGAGAGTTCCCAAACTGTGCTGCGGCTATCAGTGGCACACACATGCCTGTTATCTGGGCCCCTCAAGGTGCATGAGTCTATCAGCAGAAAAAATAATTACTCCTTGTTATACAGACCTTAGAGGACTATCAAGGGACATTCATGGACGTATACTTTGAATGCGTCGTCAAAGTGCATGATGTCCAGGTATTCCAGAGATCTGGCCTGTCTCAGGGCTGGTCTACACTACCACTTAAGTCAATGTATCTTATGTCACTCAGGGGTATGAAGACGACGGGCCCCTGAGCAACGTAAATTACATCAACTTAAAGCAATGTCCCCACCGTGATATGTCAGCAGGAGATGCTCTCCCACTGACCATACTTCCTCCTCTCGCGACGGAAGAGCACTCTGCCATTGGCATAGCATGTCTACACCAGATGCACTCCAGTGGCACAGCTGCATCAGTGCAGCTGCACCGATATAGCGCAGTAGAGTAGATTTGCTGTCAGAGTGGGAAAGCAGGTATTTTGTTCCTGCCAAACTATATGGACATCAGTGAGATGTCTGTGCCCACTGTTATTTTGGCCGACCCCACTTACACTCTGCTACCCTGACTCATGGAGGCTTACCCTGATGTGTGGCAACCTGGCGGGCTGCTGCTATATAACATGAAGAGAAGTGGTCCATTTGGCTAGACTCTCTCTGTGGCTTTAATAACACCAATTTCTAACTATCAGTTGTTGGCAGGACAGATTAAGACAATCTAGGACCTTAGCACAGCACAGCACAGCACAGCACAGGGTTCCATACTGCCCCACCCCTACACCCTAGCCTCACCCTCCACTGGAATGCCAGTTGTTCAGTATTTAAGCATAAAAGAGAGAGAGAGCCCAGACAGAGCAATATTTAGCCTTTATTCTTTTCTCCACCGACGCTGTTCTCTCTCATCAAGCACTTCCTGAATTCCTGTACATTCCTATACAGAATCATACTGTAGCTCTCTTTACTGGGAAGCTATTTATCGAAATATCCCTTTTGTCATGTTTATTGGAGACAGCAAATTTAAACATCAATACCATAACCTGCCTGAATACTTAACACTCTGTTATATACCCATATAGGCTATACCATCATAGATAAACAGTTACTCTTATTTTTTAAATTAATTATCTCTTAAATACCTTAGCTGCCAAGAAAGATTTCTCTGGTTTTGAGAATGCTGGTCTTTCACTCCTTAGTTCTAAACAGAGTCTCACGTATACCTTGCAACTGGGTTGATGTTGGAGTGAATGCAAACCTTTCTTATGACAAGAGACTGCCTTGCACTTAGAGCTCCTTGTGTGGGGGTATTTTGAGAATCTTTTCCAATATCTGTTAGTCACTTTTTAGCTTGTGTTTCTTTGTGTCCTGCTGATCAGGTTACAAGAGTGTATGTATTTCACCATCCTCCACGTCTGTGTTTTCGTCTTGTGTTCAGAGTGGGTGTAGGTTTTTCCAGTTTGTGTGTAATATGTGCCCATCCACTGCTCTATTTTATGAACGAGGATTTATCATAATTTATCTGATTTCTGATTATGCTTGTTAAAAAGACACCTTTTGTGTATGATATTTTTGTGAGTGGAAAGTGCTTTTGTAGCATCTGACAGATATAGCAATTTCTTGCAATATCTTTTGGAGATGTTACTGCATTAAGTTTATGCATCAGGAATTGTATGTTATTCCTTTGGGAAGGGTGACCACAGCCCTTCAGGAACGGAGAACAGTGGAGAGTGATTAAGAAAATTCACTCAGCACCTCCAGAGAGGCACCACCACAGTGACAGAGTGCTTCTAGGCATTTACATGGATCTTCTAGGTCTGCCGCTGACATGACAATGTGCTGTTGGAGCACAGAGGGTGGCTACTCTTATTTTGCTTTCCTTTTTATCACGCCCCATTGCAATTTTCACACTTTTACCATTCTGTTCTCAAGAAAGCCCAGCTGCTAAACACGTCCGCTTTCATGTCCCTCGGCTTGGGGTCAGGGATCTGGTATGCTGCCAGGATTCCTGTTTTCTATTTATTGTCATTATTGTGTGGTTGGATGCGGGGTTGGGTTTTGTATTAATATTCTTTGTTTCTGGTTTCACGTTGCTGAGGGCACTGACCCACTTCTGATGTTCAGTGTTCAAGCATCAGAAGAGAGAGAGTGCAACATAAAGGCTTTATTCCTTCCTCCACATACTCTGTTCTCTCTCACCAAACACTTCCTGGAAGCAGAGTTCTCCAAATACATAGAAATTACGCTGTGCATAATCACAACATAGCGCCCACTACTGGACATTTATTCATCATAACACCGGTGGCAAGGGGGCCACCTCCCCTCTGGAGGGGAATCATAGAATCATATAATGTCAGGGTTGGAAGGGACCTCAAGAGGTCATCTAGTCCAACCGCCTGCTCAAAACAGGACCAATTCCCAACTAAATCATCCCAGCCAGGGCTTTGTCAAGCCGGGCCTTAAAAACCTCCAAGGAAGGAGACTCCACCACCTCCCTATGTTACGCATTCCAGTGCTTCACCACCCTCCTAGTGAAATAGTGTTTCCTAATATCCAACCTGGACCTCCCCCACTGCAACTTGAGACCATTGCTCCTTGTTCTGTCATCTGCCACCACTGAGGCCTGGTCTACACTACGGGTTTAGGTTGACTTTAGCAGCGTTAAACCGAATTAAGCCTGGACACGTCCACACAACGAAGCCCTTTCTTTTGACTTAAAGGGTCCTTTAAACCGGTTTCTTTACACCACCTCTGACGAGGGGATTAGCGATAAAACCGGTCTTTGCGGGTCGGAATTGGGGTAGTGTGGACGGAATTCGGCGTTATTGGCCTCCGGGAGCTATCCCACAGTGCTTCATTGTGACCGCTCTGGACAGCACTCTCAACTCAGATGCACTGACCAGGTAGACAGGAAAAGACCCGTGAAGGTTTGAATTTCATTTCCTGTTTGCCCAGTGTGGAGAGCACAGGTGACCCCGCAGAGCTCATCAGCACAGGTAACCGTGATGGAGTCCTCCCAGGATCGCAAAAGAGCTCCAGCATGGACCGAACGGGAGGTACGAGATCTGCTCGCCATATGGGGAGATGAAGCAGTGCTAGCTGAACTCCGTAGCAGTAAAAGAAATGGAAAAGTATTAGAAAAGATCTCCAAGGCCATGAAGGACCGAGGCCATAACAGGGACACACAGCAGTGCCGCGTGAAAATTAAGGAGCTACGGCAAGCTTACCACAAAGCCAAAGAAGCAAACGGAAGGTCCGGGGCAGAGCCGCAAACTTGCCGCTACTACGCGGAGCTGCATGCGATCCTAGGGGGTGCAGCCACCACTACCCCAACCGTGTGCTATGACTCTCTCACTGGAGAAACACACAGGGAAGATGGTTCGGGGAACGAGGAAGATGAGGATGGAGGTACTGTAGGTAGCTCACAGCAGCAAGGAAGCGGAGAAACCGGTTTCCCCAACAGCCAGGATATGTTTGTGACCCTGGACCTGGAACCAGTAACCCCCGAACTCACCCAAGACCCTCAGGGCACACAGGAGACCTCTGGTGAGTGTAACTTTGTAACTATTTGTAAACATTACAAAAAAAAAGCAAGCGTGTTTAATGATTACTTTGCCCTGGCAATCACGGCCAGTACATCTACTGGAAAAGTCTGTTAACGTGTATGGGGATGGAGCGGAAATCCTCCAGGGACATCTCCAGAAAGCTCTCCTGGTTGAAATGGGGTGATTTTATTAAGGGGACATTCAGAGGCGCCCGTTCCTGCTCTTCTGACCAGAAATGTTCCCCGCTGTTAACCACGTGGTGGGGGGAGGGGTGAAGTGATCATCCCAGAGAATCGTGTGTGTGTGGGGGGGGGGAGGGGTGGTTTACTTGTGTTTCTGCCGCATGTTAACCGGGAAACCGCAGCCCCCTCCTTTTACATTGAAACCCCATTTTAAATGGACAACGCAATTCATCCTTGATATGGGAAATGCGCTGCTGTTTGCAACCTTTCCCGCAGGTTAAGAAGGTTAAAAAAGCCAAAACACTGTGGCCTACGATGGCTGCCTGCAAGCCGAAATATGCGACCTTGTAATGAAAGAGTGTACCCATTGTTCTCTAAAATGTGTCTTTTTTAACCACCTCTCCCTTCTCCTCCGCCAGCTGCAAATGTTTCTCCTTCGCAGAGGCTCGTGAACATTAGAAAGAGAAAACGTCGGACGAGGGACGAGATGTTCACGGAGCTGCAGATGTCCGCCCAGGCTGATAGAGCACAGCAGAATGCGTGGAGGCAGTCAATGTCGGAGATGAGAAAAGCCCAATATGAACGAGAGGAGAGGTGGCGGGCTGAATCGCGGGAAGAACAGAGCAAGTGGCGGGCTGAAGACGATAGGTGGCGTCAGCTTGCAGACAGACGGCAAGAGGCAATGCTCCGTCTGCTGGAGCATCAAACTGATATGCTCGAGCGTATGGTTGAGTTGCAGGAAAGGCAGCAGGAGCAGAGACCGCCGCTACAGCCCCTGTGTAACCAACAGCCCTCCTCCCCAAGTTCCATAGCCTCCTCACCAAGACGCCCAAGAACACGGTGGGGGGGCCTCCGTCCACCCAGTCACTCCACCCCAGATGATCGCCCAAGCATCAGAAGGCTGGCCTTCAATAAGAGTTAAAGTTTTAAAATGCAGTGTGTCCTTTTCCATCCCTCCTCCCCCACCCATCCCAGGCTACCTTGGCAATTATCCCCTTACCTCTGTAAGGAACTAATAAAGAATGCATGAATGTGAAAAAACAATGACTTTATTGCCTCTGCAAGCGGGAGGGGGGGTGGGGTGGGGTGGTTGGTTTACAGGGAAGTAGAGTGAACCAGGTCGGGGGGGGGGGTTGGAGGGTTCATCAAGGAGAAACAAACAGAAGTTTCACACAGTAGCCTGGCCAGTCACAAAACTCGTTTTCAAAGCTTCTCTGATGCGCACCGCGCCCTGCTGTGCTCCTCTAACCGCCCTGGTGTCTGGCTGCGCGTAATCAGCGGCCAGGCGAGTTGCCTCAACCTCCCACCCCGCCATAAATGTCTCCCCCTTACTCTCACAGATATTGTGGAGCGCACAGCAAGCAGCAATAACAATGGGGATATTCTTTTCGCTGAGGTCTGAGCGAGTCAGTAAGCTGCGCCAGCGCGCTTTTAAACGTCCAAATGCACATTCCACCACCATTCGGCACTTGCTCAGCCTGTAGTTGAACAGGTCCTGACTCCTGTCCAGGCTGCCTGTGTATGGCTTCATGAGCCATGGCATTAAGGGGTAGGCTGGGTCCCCAAGGATCACGATAGGCATTTCAACATCCCCAATGGTCACTTTCTGGTCCGGGAAGAAAGTCCCTTCCTCCAGCTTTCGAAACAGAGCAGAGTTCCTGAAGACGCGAGCATCATGTACCTTTCCCGGCCATCCCACGTTGATGTTGGTGAAACGTCCCTTGTGATCCACCAGGGCTTGCAGCAGCACTGAAAAGTACCCCTTGCGGTTTACGTAGTCGGTGGCTTGGTGCTCCGGTGACAAGATAGGGATATGGGTTCCGTCGATGGCCCCGCCACAGTTTGGGAATCCCATTTCAGCAAAACCATCCACTATTGACTGCACGTTTCCCAGAGTCACTACCCTTGCTATCACCAGGTCTTTCATTGCCCTGGCAAATTGGATCACAGCAGCCCCCACCGTAGATTTGCCCACTCCAAATTGATTCCCGACTGACCGGTAGCTGTCTGGCGTTGCAAGCTTCCACAGGGCTATCGCCACTCGCTTCTCAACTGTGAGGGCTGCTCTCATCTTGGTATCCTGGCGTTTCAGGGCAGGGGAAAGCAAGTCACAAAGTTCCATGAAAGTGCCCTTACGCATGCGAAAGTTTCGCAGCCACTGGGAATCGTCCCATACCTGCAGCACGATGCTGTCCCACCAGTCTGTGCTTGTTTCCCGGGCCCAGAATCGGCGTTCCACGGCATGAACCTGCCCCAGTGACACCATGATTTCCACATTGCTGGGGCCTGTGCCTTGTGAGAGGTCTATGTCCATGTCAATTTTCTCATCACTCTCGTCGCCGCGCTGCAATCGCCTCCTCGCCTGGTCCGGGTTTCGCCTTGGCATGTTCTGGCTCTGCATATACTCCAGGACAATGCGCGTGGTGTTCATAGTGCTCATAATTGCCGCGGTGATCTGAGCGGGCTCCATGATCCCAGTGCTAGCTATGGCGCCTGGTCAGAAAAAAGGCGCGAAAGTAGTATCTGATGGACCAGGAGAAGGAGGGCGGGAGGGAGGGAGGGAGGGCCGAGTGACGACATGGCGTACAGGTACAGGAACAGGGAGAAACACAAACAATTGTCACACAGAATGGTCCCCCCAAAGATTAAACTGGAAACCCTGGGCTTAGCAGGCCGTTGATTTCACGGAGGAAGGGGAAGCAAATGAACACAGAACAAATCTATTTTTTACATCTTAAGGTGGCAGCCGACGGTGCAGCATGAGTGACAGCCATACCAGTATGACGACGATGGGTACCAATCATAATATACCATCATCTGCCAAAAGGCAAGGGACTGCTGCTGTGTAGCAATGCAGCCCCACGTCTGCCAGCCCCACGTCCGCCAGCACCCAGCATCGCCGTCGGCCTCTTCTGGGTGCTTAGCAGACAATACTGGGCAATTGGCAGAAAATAGTATATTACGACTGGTAACCATCATCATCAAAACAGTAGCATGTCTGCCCAGGTGGCCATGATTGACAGCCATACCAGTATGACGATGACGGGTACCAGTCATAATATACCATCGCCTGCAAGGGGCTGGTGCAATGCAGCCCTACGGCTGCCAGCCCCACGGCTATCACTCATGCTACACCGTCTACCGCCAAAAGGCAGTTAGCAGCTGCTGCTGTGTAGCAATGCAGTCCCACGTCTGCCGGCACCCAGAGGACATATGGTGACGGTGAGCTATGCTGAGCTGAGCGGGCTCCATGCTTGCCGTGGTATGTTGTCTGCACAGGTAACCCAGGTAAAAAGGCGCGAATCTATTGTCTGCCGTTGCTGTGACGAGGGGGGAGGGGCCTGACGACATGTACCCAGAACCGCCCGCGACACTGTTTTGCATCATCCGGGCATTGGGATCTCAACCCAGAATTCAAAGAAAAGGCGCGAACCACTTCTCGGCTCTCTGAGCTGTGGCGCAAACGTAGTATCTGACGGACTAGGGGAAGGAGGGAGGGGGGCCGAGTGACGACATGGCGTACAGGCACAGGGAATTAAAATAAAGAACGGTGGCTGTGCATCAGGGAGAGACACAAACAACTGTCACAGACTGGTCCCCCCCAAAGATTAAACTGAAAACTCTGGGTTTAGCAGGCCGTTGATTTGACGGAGGGAGGGGGAAGCAAATGAATACAGAGCAAAGGGAAGCAAATGAATACAGAGCAAATCTATTTTTTTACATCTTAAGACGACGGTGCAGCGTGACTGATAGCCCTCGGCATCTTTCTGGGTGCTTGGCAGCAAATACGGGCGGTGTATGACGATGGTCTTCAGGCCTATTGCACAATCGGCTGCTCAGGAAAGACTCTGCTAATGTACGATGACCCGACTTGTAATAGGATGGCTAACAGTCGTAATACACCATTTACTGCCAAAAGGCAAGCCCCACGGCTGCCAGCACCCAGATCGCCGATGAAGGCTACCAGTCTACTGCACCGTCTACCGCCAAAAGGCAGTTAGCAGCTGCTGCTGTGTAGCAATGCAATCCCACGTCTGCCGGCACCCAGAGGACATATGGTGATGGTGAGCTCAGCTGAGCTGAGCGGGCTCCATGTTGTCTGCACAGGTAACCCAGGTAACCCAGGTAAAAAGGCGCGAATCTATTGTCTGCCGTTGCTGTGACGGGGGAGGGAGGGGCCTGACGACATGTACCCAGAACCGCCCGCGACACTGTTTTGCATCATCCGGGCATTGGGATCTCAACCCAGAATTCCAAGGGGCGGCAGAGACTGCGGGAACTGTGGGATAGCTGTGGGATAGCTACCCATAGTGCAATGCTCCGGAAGTCGACGCTATCCTCGTACTGTGGACGCGGTCCGCCGACTAGAGCACCTAGAGCATTTTATTGTGTGGACACACACAATCGGCTGTATACAACCGATTTCAATAAAACCGGCTTCTATAAATTCGAACTAATTTCGTAGTGTAGACATACCCTGAGAACAGCCGAGCTCCATCCTCTTTGGAACCCCCCTTCAGGTAGTTGAAGGCTGCTATCAAATCCCCCCTCATTCTTCTCTTCTGCAGACTAAACAATCCCAGTTCCCTCAGCCTCTCCTCATAAGTCATGTGCTCCAGACCCCTAATCATTTTTGTTGCCCTCCGCTGGACTCTTTCCAATTTTTCCACATCCTTCTTGTAGTGTGGGGCCCAAAACTTGACACAGTATTCCAGAGGAGGCCTCACCAATGTCGAATAGAGGGGAACGATCACGTCCCTCGATCTGCTGGCAATGTCCCTACTTATACAGCCCAAAATGCCGTTAGCCTTCTTGGCAACAAGAGCACACTGTTCACTCATATCCAGCTTCTCATCCACTGTGACCCTAGGTCCTTTTCTGCAGAACTGCTACCTAGCCATTTGGTCCCTAGTCTGTAGCAGTGCATGGGATTCTTCCGTCCTAAGTGCAGGACTCTGCACTTCTCCTTGTTGAACCTCATCAGGTTTTTTTTGGCCCAATCCTCTAATTTGTCTAGATCCCTCCGTATCCGATCCCTACCCTCTAGTGTATCTACCACGCCTCCTAGTTTAGTGTCATCTGCAAACTTGCTGAGAGTGCAGTCCACACCATCCTCCAGATCATTAATAAAGATATTAAACAAAACCAGCCCCAGGACAGACCCTTGGGGCACTCCGCTTGAAACCGGCTGCCAACTAGACATGGAGCCATTGATCACTACCCGTTGAGCCTGACGATCTAGCCAGCTTTCTATCCACCTTACAGTCCATTCATCCAGCCCATACTTCTTTAACTTGGCGGCAAGAATACTGTGGGAGACCGTATCAAAAGCTTTGCTAAAGTCAAGGAATAACACATCCACTGCTTTCCCCTCATCCACAGAGCCAGTTATCTCATCATAGAAGGCAATTAGGTTAGTCAGGCACAACTTCCCCTTGGTGAATCCATGCTGACTGTTCCTGATCACTTTCCTCTCCTCTAAGTGTTTCATAATTGATTCCTTGAGGACCTGCTCCATGATTTTTCCAGGGACTGAGGTGAGGCTGACTGGCCTGTAGTTCCCCGGATCCTCCTTCTTTCCTTTTTTAAAGATGGGCACTACATTAGCCTTTTTCCAGTCATCTGGAAAGCTGGGAAGCTGCATGAGACCCCTTCAACCATGACAGAAATGGTAGCCGGGCCCCCAACTCTTAAAAGCAGCAGAGATGGGGATCCCTTCTCCCCGAATGGAGAGTAAAGAGTGGCAGCCTCCCCCAGTATTTATCTTTGCAGGTGAGGCATATCTGGGAGGTTGCCAGGCCTGCTGCACTCCTCTGCCCCACACAGAGTTCTCAGATGGGTGGTGTTGGCAGCGACCCCCAGAGTGATGTCTATTGGAGTAAAAATCCCATGGGGCCAAGTGTGGCAGTTCACACCTCTCAGAGATGTTGTTTCAGGCTGTCTGCAGAGCCAGGCAGACACCACTGCATCGGTTACACTTGGATAATAATTTCAAAGTTTTAATTTGCTAGAAATTTACATTTTTAAGTGAAAGCTGAGATCCTGACTTCATCATTTTACTCCAGGAGCTGGGGCTCTAGGCACAGCTCCACGGTGTTTGTGCTTTTATCTAGCCAGGCTCCTTGGAATACCTTACATAGAGAACAGTTGTATACTCATTTAGCATTGAGATCTAAATCAAATCTGCCCAAGTTAGGAAATATAAACTCACCACACAGCATCGCTGTCAGCCCAAAGGGATTACCTGGGGGTCACCTTGGTGAATGTGGTTGGTAACAGTTGATTTGCTTGTGGTAGGTATAGGCTCTCTGGTGAGTGGCTGTGGGAGTGTATGTGATGAGATAAAATTCTGCATTTAGTTGCATGGCTTTATTCACCTTTTTTGTAGTTTTGAGCTGGATGTTGGTCCTGAGTTACCCTTAAAACTCGGATAAAATCATGTTAAAAATTTAAAAAATTGAAACATTAGGGGAAAAATAAAAACAAAAAAACTTTTTTTGATATACACATTTTACTACAGTATAATGACACTTTTTTATGTATAAAGGTATTTTTGTCTCTCTCAGAGCAAATAGTTTTTCCAGAAATCCTGGTTTGGTACACTGGCATAATTTTCTTCAAAGTATCCTCGATCTTGTTGAGCCTCTTCCTGTCTTGCAGGCAGTCCAACTTTGAAAATAAGCGCTCTGCATCAATAGATTAGGGGGTACAATGAAAGCTCGCTGTTCCACTTTGCTGAAGTGTGTCTTAATGACTGTTTCAAAAAGCCAGCACATCCAGTTTCACATTGTCAGAATTAGGCAAATTCATGTAAGTAGTAGATTCCCCTTTCAGATTGGAAGTTTCATCTTTAGTGGCAAATGGTTGAAACACTCTGGCATAACGGTCATAGTCTGCTGCAAAATTCACCTTGAGGAAGTGGTGCAACAGCTAGATGACATTCCAAAAAGAATCTTAACTACCAAACACTTTGGGGTTCAAATTATGGGCCACGGTCATCTCCCATTTCGCACTGAGCATTGTGTTGAAGGTTTTGAACACTTTTTTTGGTTTTCTCATGTTTCACTGTCGGAAGGATTTCCAGAAACAGATGAGTTTTCTTGACATATGTTTCTCCTTCAGCTTTTGTGCTCAGTTCAGCTGAGATTTTAGTTGTCAGGATCTGGTAAACATCTGTATTTGCAAACATGTTGACAGTAGTTGGAGAAAACTCCAGAGTTTTCTGTGTGTCACACAGTGATTCCGAGTTTTCAACATTGAACATTATCTTGGTGCGCAGAATCTGGCGGTCATTTTGCTTATTTGCCAGTCTCTTTAGAGTTTCTACTTTAGAACCAACAAACTCAGGATGATCTAGGAGTCGCATTAGTGATCTCTCTCCTGCCATCCATCTCCATCCCCTGACAAACAGAGGCTAGGGACACCATCCCTTACCCATCCTGGCTAATAGCCATTAATGGACTTAACTACCATGAATTTATCCTGTTCTTTTTTAAACGTTTTTCTAGCTGTAGCCTTCACAACCTCCTCAGGTAAGGTGTTCCATAAGTTGACTGTGCGCTGCGTGAAGAAGAACTTCCTTTTATTTGTTTTAAACCTGCTGCCCATTAACTTCATTTGGTGACCCCTAGTTCTTGTATTATGGGAACGAGTAAATAATTTTTCCTTATCCACTTTCTCCACATCACTCATGATTTTATATACCTCTATCATATCCCCCCTTAGTCTCCTCTTTTCCAAACTGAAGAGTCCTAGCCTCTTTAATCTCCCCTCATATGGGATCCGTTCCAGACCCCTAATCATTTTAGTTGCCCTTTTCTGAACCTTTTCTAGTGCCAGTATATCTTTTTTGAGATGAGGAGACCACATCTGTACTCAGTATTCGAGATGTGGGTGTACCATTGATTTATATAAGGGCAATAATATATTCTCAGTCTTATTCTCTATCCCCTTTTTAATGATTCCTAACATCCTGTTTGCTTTTTTGACCACCGCTGCACATTGCGTGGACATCTTCAGAGAACTATACACGATGACTCCAAGATCCTTTTCCTGACTTGTTGTAGCTAAATTAGCCCCCATCATATTGTATGTATAGTTGGGGTTATTTTTTCCAATGTGCATTACTTTACATTTATCCGCATTAAATTTCATTTGCCATTTTGTTGCCCAATCACTTAGTTTTGTGAGATCTTTTTGAAGTTCTTCACAGTCTGCTTTGGCCTTAACTATCTTGAGCAGTTTAGTATCATCTGCAAACTTTGCCACATCACTTTTTACCCCTTTCTCCAGATCATTTATGAATAAGTTGAATAGGATTGGTCTGAGGACTGACCCTTGCGGAACACCACTAGTTACCCCTCTCCATTCTGAGAATTTATCATTTATTTCTACCCTTTGTTCCCTGTCTTTTAACCAGTTCTCAATCCATGAAAGGACCTTCCCTTTTATCCCATGACAGCTTAATTTACGTAAGAGCCTTTGGTGAGGGACCTTGTCAAAGGCTTTCTGGAAATCTAAGTACACTATGTCCACTGGATCCCCCTTGTCCACATGTTTGTTGACTCCTTCAAATAACTCTAATAGATTAGTAAGACATGATTTCCCTTTACAGAAACCATGTTGACTATTGCACAGCAGTTTATGTTTTTCTATGTGTCTGACAATTTTATTCTTAACTATTGTTTCGACTAATTTGCCCGGTACCGACGTTAGACTTACTGGTCTGTAATTGCCGGATCAACTCTAGAGCCCTTTTTAAATATTGGTGTTACATTAGCTAACTTCCAGTTATTGGGTACAGAAGCCGATTTAAAGGACAGGTTACAAACCTTAGTTAATAGTTCTTTTACATGGTTGTTAAGCCATGGTGGCTCTTTTTTCATTCTTTTACTGTTTTTCTTATTTTGGGGTATACATTGAAGTTGGGCCTCTATTATGGTGTCTTTAAAAAGCGCCCATGCAGCTTGCAGGGATTTCACTTTAGTAACTGTACCTTTTAACTTCTGTTTAACTAACCCCCTCATTTTTGCATAGTTCCCCCTTTTGAAATTAAATGCCACAGTGTTGGGCTGTTGAGATGTTCTTCCCACCACAGGGATGTTGAATGCTATTGTATTATGGTCACTATTTCCAAGCGGTCCTGTTATAGTTACTTCTTGGACTAGCTCCTGCGCTCCACTCACGACTAAATCCAGAGTTGCCTCTCCCCTTGTGGGTTCCCGTACCAGCTGCTCCATGAAGCAATCATTTAAAGTATCGAGAAATTTTTTCTCTGCATTTCGTCCTGAAGTGAAATGTTCCCAGTCAATATGGGGATAATTGAAATCCTCCATTATTATTGAGTTCTTAATTTTAATAGCCTCTCTAATTTCCCTTAGCATTTCATCATCACTATCACTGTCCTGGTCAGGTGGTCGACAATAGATCCTTAATGTTATATTCTTATTAGCGCATGAAATTTCTATCCATAGAGATTCTATGGAACATGTGGATTCACTTAAGATTTTTACTTCATTTGATTCTACATTTTCTTTCACATGTAGTGCCACTCCCCACGCTGCATGACCTGTTCTGTCCTTCTGATATATTTTGTACCCCGGAATGATTGTGTTCCATTGATTGCTCTCAATCCACCAGGTTTCTGTGATGCCTATTATATCAATATCCTCCTTTATCACAAGGCACTCTAGTTCACCCATCTTATTATTTAGACTTCTAGTGTTTGTGTACAAGCACTTTAAAAAGTTGTCACTGTTTATTTGTCTGCCCTTTTCTGAAGTGTCAGATTCTTTTTTATGTGAATGTTTATCATCTGATCTGGCCCTTACATTATCCTCTTCCATCTTCTGCTCCTGACAATAACCTGGAGATTCTCTATCATTAGACTCTCCTCTACGAGAAGGCTCTGTCTGATCCACATGCTCCTCTGCAGCAGTCAACTTTCCCCCATCTCCTAGTTTAAAAACTGCTCTACAACCTTTTTAATGTTTAGTGCCAGCAGTCTGGTTCCACTTTGGTTTAGGTGGAGCCCATCTCTCCTGTATAGGCTCCCCACATCCCAAAAGTTTCCCCAGTTCCTAATGAATGTAAACCCCTCCTCTCTACACCATCTTCTCATCCACACATTGAGACTCTGAAGCTCTGCTTGCCTACCTGGCCCTGCACGTGGAACTGGGAGCATTTCTGAGAATGCCACCATAGAGGTCCTGGATTTCAGTCTCTTCCCTAGCAGCCTAAATTTGGCCTCCAGGAAACATCTCTCCCACCTTTCCCTATGTCATTGGTACCTACATGTACCATGATCACCGACTCCTCCCCAGCACTACACATAAGTCTGTCTAGATGCCTTGAGAGATCCGCAACCTTCGCACCAGGCAGGCAAGTCATCATACGGTTCTCCCGGTCATCACAAACCCAGTTATCTACCTTTCTAATGATCGAATCTCCCATTACTAACACCTGCCTTTTCCTAGCAACTGGAGTTCCCTCCCGCGAAGAGGTAACCTCAGTGCGAGAGACAACCCCAGCACCATCTGGAAGGAGGGTCCCAACTATGGAAAGGTTTCTCTCTGCTCCCGTTGACTGCTCTGCTTCCCTGGGCCTTTCATCCTCCTCAACAGTGCAGGGGCTGTCTGACCAGAAGTGGGACAATTCTACAGTGTCCCGGAAAGCCTCATCGACATACCTCTCTGACTCTCTTAGCTCCTCCAGTTCCGCCACCCTGGCCTCCAAAGTCCGTATGTGGTCTCTGAGGGCCAGGAGCTCCTTGCACCGAATGCACACATACGCCACCCGCCCACAGGGCAGGTAATCATACATGCTGCACTCAGTGCAATAAACTGGATAGCCCCCACTCTGCAGCTGGGCTTCTGCCTGCATTGTCTCCTAGTTAATGAAAGGGTTGTTTAAAGCAAGAAGTTCTGAATGTAGTTTGGTTTATAGGTTTTAAGGGGAATAAAGGGAAACAGATAGAACCAGCAAGGGACTCTCGCTCCCTTCCAAACTGCCTTGCGAAACTCCCTGTTAGCAGCCCCTGTTTGGAAAGCTCCCTGGTTGCTTGTGCACTGCTTTTTAAAGCCCTGGCTTGTGTGAATGCCCCGTCCACTGATTAAGGCTCAGCCAATTACCAGAGGTTTTCAGACCTTCCTTTGAAGCTCACAGCTTCTAGCTGCCAGCCACAGCACACGGTCCTTCAAACAAACAAACAGACTGACAAACACAAGCTCAGCACACAGCAAGTTTGTGCACAAACAAACGCACACTACAGACAGTCACTTTCCCCAAGGGTGCTGTATTTGCTCCTCCTTCACCTGGAGAACTCCCTTGCGAAACTCCCTGTTAGCAGCCCCTGTTTGCATATGTCCATAAGTTCTTATGTTCTTATGTAGAACCAACAAACTCAGGATGATCTAGGAGATGCATTAGCACAACCTATGAGTTATTTAATGACTGGCAGCAAAATACAAGCTCATCCACTGGTGTGGCACAACAGTGGTAGGTAATCTGCTGTCAGCTCTGCGCTTGTCTCACATTGTGTAAAACAAAGCCTTCAGCTTGTTTGCATGCTTGAAAATGGCCCCGAATCAAATGATGCATGATTTCACATCTTTCATTTCTTCTGTAGCAGTAACTGCTAACAATTCAATGTTAATCAGTTCAGCAGGACAGGTAATACATAGCAGCTCCAGTTTCTGATTGAGTTTAATGCAAATTTAGCCATGAAGGAAGCTGTTGGCAGAGGGGAGGAATGTCACTTCAGCACAGAATAATGCGGGTTTATTCACTTTGAAATAAAAGAAAAAACAAAAACAAAAGGCCAAGAATCGGACAGTCCAAAGCAACAGGAGACTCGTAAAATATCACTACTTTTCCATCAATTCGTTCAATCAATTTAGATACTAAAGCACCATTATTTTCTTTCAGATACTTATGAATGAGGTTGTCTGCACTAGGAAGGGTTTTTTCTGCTGGACATTATTGTCACATAAAGTCACCAATACGCCCTTGTGCAATTAACAGTGATTGCCCGGCGTGACAAAGAGCATGCACAAATTCCTTGACACAATGGTGCTGTGTCCTCTCTTTCATTAATGCCCTGGTGAAAGCTCCTGATATTGACTGTTTATCCCAAAACTCACTTTGTACTTTAAGCTTCTTGGGCCTCTTGCTTTCGACATGCTCCTTTATTCTGTTAGTGTGAGCACTGACCTCAGTGCTGCAGTACTTGCATCTTCTTCATTCACTTCTTTACTTTTCTTGAAAAATTCTAGGCACTGATTTTCTCGTTGGTTACAAGGCATAGATTACCCCACGTTTCCTTTTTACCTGTAACCCTCCTAGGTTCCTGGGACTCTGTGATGGCAGCTCAGGCAGAGGCACGCTGTCCCTGGTAGGAAGGGGAAGGCAAGGGCAGACTCAGAGTCTGCTCAGCAACCAAGAGGGAAAGAAGAAAGGCACTATGTAAAACAACAGGGGCCCCTCTTAGTCTGGGGAAGGATTGCAGGTGTGCCTGCTCAGAGGAGGGGCAGAGTGAAATGATTGACAAGGAAAAGCCTGGGAAGAAGAGCAAGTCTGACCAACAGGGAATGAGATGCCCTTCCCTGGGAGCCCTAGAGGGAGGAGAAGCCATTTTGGGGGTAGTCTGGAGCCAGCCACAGAAAGGGCAGGACTGGCTGTGTGGGGATCCAGAGGAACCCAAACCTGTCCATCCAAACTCGTAAAGAGATTGGCACAAAGGAGGTAACTGGGTGGATAGGGGGCATTACATAGCTTTATCTGTGGAGGATTGATTGTTTCAAATCAGCGCCACTTTAAACGGAAGCAAATAAATAGGCAGACAGCAGCTCCTTGAGAGCCAATCATTGCACAATATTAACATTGTTTGGTTTTTCCAACCTCCACCGCGTGTGTGTTCTGTGTTTGACACTGTGGAACTGCTTCAATCCCAGAGCTGCAGGACACAACAATCACATAAAGCGTTAGTGTTTAACAAAAATAAGTACTCGAAAAAATACTGAGTGGATTGATAAACGGGTGTAAATCATTAAAAACTGAACTCCTTCAATGAAAAAAATGGTAATTTATCAGTGAAAATCAGTAAAAACTGAAAACATGCAACACTATCTGCCATATACAGGAGGGCAGATGAGACAATGTGGTTTTCTTTTCTGGCCTTAAGCTCTGTGACTCTATTCCCACATGCAAATGCTGCAGCTTCTATTTCCCCAATGAAAAAATACTTTAGGCTCCTTTATAGTTTGTTCCTTTAGTTGCAGCTGAGATCTATGGTACATCATAACAAAATGCCTGATTAACAGGTCAATAAACTTTCCTGGGCTGATCGAAAACCTGGCCATGTGATTTGTTGTAAGAGCATTTTATGCCTTGAAAACATTCACTTAACTAAACTATTCTTCTTTTCTGGTGTTCACTTTGCCTTCTTCCTCTTTGGTAGTTTTGATATGAAGTAACTGGCAACCTCAAGGATTAAAAAAAAATTACAAGAAAAGTAGCACAATCTTCACTGTCAGCAAAAACAAACTGAGAGTGAATTACCCACCCACCCCATACTAAGAGCCTAAGAAGATAAGAACGGCCATACTCGGTCAGGACCAATAGTCCATCTAGCCCAGTATCCTGTCTTCTGACAGTGGCCAATGCCAGGTTCTTCAGAGAAAATGAATAGAACAGGTAATCGTCAAGTGATCCATCCCATGTTGTTTACACCTAGCTACTAGAAAAGAAAGGCTAGACATACGCAGAGCATGGGGTTGCATCTCTGACCATCTTGGCTAATAGCCATTGATGGACCTATCCTCCATGAACTTATCTAGTTCTTTTTTTGAACCCTGTAATAGTTCTGGCCTCCACAACATCCCCTGGCAACAAGTTCCACAGGTTGACTGCATGTTGTGTGAAGAAATACTTCCTTTTCTTTGTTTTAAACTTGCTGACTATTAATTTCATTGGGTGACTCCCTGGTTCTTGTGTTATTTGAAGGGGTAAATAACACTTCTCTATTCACTGTCTTCACACCAAGATTTTATAGTCCTCTCTTTCCGAAGATGAAAAGTCACAGTCTTTTTAATCTTTCCTCATACAGAAATTGTTCCATACCCCTAATCATTTTTGTTGCCCCTCTCTGTACCTTCTCCAATTCTAATATATCTTTTTTGAGATGGGGCGACCAGAACGGCACACAGTACTGGAGGTGTGGATGTACCATGAATTTATATAGTGTCATTATGATATTTTCTGTCTTATTATCTAGCCCTTTTCTAATGGTTCCTAACATTCTGTTAGGTTTTTTAATGCTGCTGCACATTGAGGAGATGTTTTCAGGGAACTATCCACAAAGACTCCAAGATCACTTCCTTGAGTGGTAACAGCTTATTTAGACCCCATCATTTTATAAATATAGTTGGAGTTATGTTTTCAAATGTACATTACTTTGCAGTTTTCAACATTGAATTTCATCTGCCATTTTGTTGCCCAGTCATCCAGATTTGTTATCAATTTATTTCAAAATCTCCTCTAGTGATACCTCAGTCTGGGACAGTTCCTCAGATTTACCACCTAAAAAGAATGGCTCAGGTGTGGGAATCTCCCTCACATCCTTTGCAGTGAGGACTGAATCAAATAATTAATTTAGTTTCTCTGCAATGACATTGTCTTCCTTGAGTGCTCCTTTACCACTTTGATAGTCCAGTAGCCCCACTTTTCTGCTTCTGATGTACTTTTAAAAAAATTGCTGTTAATTTTTGGGTCTTTGGCTAGTTGCTCTTCAAATTCTTTTTTGGCCTGCCTAATTTTACTTTTACACTTGACTTGTGAGAGTTTATGCTTCTTTCCATTTTCCTCAGTAGGATTTAACTTCCAGTTTTTAAAGGATGCCTTTTTTGCCTCTAACCACTTCTAGGAGACACTTTTTCTCTGTGTGTTTTCCTCCTACAATACTTGCTTTAACTGCCGTTGGCAATTCCTCTTCATTGTCACAGATCTCACGCACATGGCCACCAGGGCACAGTTCCTGAGGTAACTACACCTATGACTCCTTTGTGGCTGGCTCAGGGCACCCTGCTAAGGTCTCAGGCTCTAGCTGTCACCTTTCTCATGGTGGAACCCACATTCCTCTCCCTGCAGATCAGGGATTTAGGCAACTCCTCCTGCCCTCCACTGGGATCACCTGGGCACATCTGAGGGCATGTTTACACTACAGCATGACAATTGCCCAACTGTGGTGCGGCAGCTACACTACTGTAGCACTGTCTTGTAAATACGTCCTACACAGATGGAAGGGGTTTTCCGTCTATGTAGACAATCCACCTCTCCGAGAGGCGGTAGCTGGGTGGATGGAAGAATCCTTTCTGGCTGCATCTACACTGGGGGTCAGGTCGACCTAACTGCGTCACACAGGGCACGAAATCTTTCACCGTCCTAAGTAGATTGACCTAAATTTTAAGTGTAGATCTGGTCTGAGTTTAATTCAGCACCTGTCATCCTGGTCTCTCCAAAGCAGTAACAGAGTTAGTCAGTGACCATCCAGCAGAGTATTATTTATTCAGAACAAAACCATTACAGAGATAACGTATCATAAAACAATAAAAAGTTCACACACATGCTTACCACTCAATACATGTTTCCCACATAGGACCCTCGTAGGCTTCAAAGTAATTCAGGTTCTCTCTCAGGACCTGGTTCTGTCTGGGTCACAATCTCATGTCAGTTTTTGGATGAGGTCAGAACAACCCCTCCCCCCTCCTCAGACAGTGGGTCATTAGATCATTTTCAGTTCTTTGTTTGCCAGTCTCTTGAACCAGGGTTTTCACATATAGGTCACCAGTCTCAATCCAGCCCAACTCAGAGACTTTAAGACCAGACGGGACCAGCCTGCATGGGCAGAACTAGCCTGTCCTGCTGAGACCTCACTGCTGTTGTCGCTTGTGTTGGCTTTGATCTAGCTAGCTCCTTGACAGAACAAGGAATAATTGACAGAACAAGGAGTAATTTGACAGAACAAGGAGTAATGGTCTCAAGTTGCAGTTGGGGAGATTTAGGTTGGATATTAGGAAAAACTTTTTCACGAGGAGGGTGGTGAAGCACTGGAATGGGTTACCTAGGGAGGTGGTGGAATCTCCTTCCTTAGAGGTTTTTAAGGTCAGGTTTGACAAAGCCCTGGCTGGGATGATTTAGTTGGGGATTGGTCCTGCTTTGAGCAGGGGGTTGGACTAGATGACCTCCTGAGGTCTCTTCCAACCCTAATCTTATATGATTCTATGATTCTATGAAAGTGAGCTGAGGTCTGTCTACACCTACTGCAATCACCGGGGCGGAGGGGCTGTTCAAGATTGGCAGGTGAGAACTGTCTGAGACCATGGCAGGGAGGGAGAGAGAGAGACACACACACACACACACACACACACAGAAACAGGAAGCAGCAAGGAAGAGCTGGCAGAAGTTGCTTGGCAGAGAGCTGAGTTTAGAAGGAGAGCAGTAACTATGAGCTGGTGATGAGGAGCTTGGAGGAAGGTTGCTGGTGAGAGGAGACCAAAGCTAGGGACTCCTGACAAGCAGAAGCCTCAGGTAGTGTCCCCTAGGAAAAGGGGGAAGATCTGGCCCAGTCAGGGAAAGTTGAGCCCAGAAGTTGAGGGTTTTTGCAGGAGGGTGGATTCCCCTGAGCAGAGAGGGTAGGTCTGACAGGCAGGTTGGCCTGGAGGAGTGGAATGCTGGAAGAGAGGGAGCCCTCTCACACGCTAAAATGTCCTGTCCCTGGAAGGCTTTTATTCTGTGGAACTTACTGTCCCTTTCTTCTTACCTTTCAGGTCCATGTTGGCAATGAGGAGTTCTTGCACTTGCGGGTGTTCAAAAGCCTTCCTCATGAGAACAAACCTCTGAGCCTCTCCAGTTATCAGAGCAGCAAGACTAAGCATGATGAGCTGACTTACTTTTAGGGGCTCTTTGGAAGAGCCTCTCTCAATTTCTTTTTTATAGGCTACAAAGTGATGTTTCCTATACCAATGAATAGAATGAAAATGCATTTAAAAATCTTGTCTGAAAAATCAATTCCTTTTCTAGAGTTCCCTCCCTCCTCAGTATCCCAAAGAAGGGGCCTGGTTCTCCTCTCACTTACACTAGTGTAAAACAGGCGTAGTTCCATTGAAATCAATGGATTTACACCGGCATAAATTCCATGTAAGTAACTAGAGACTCATGCCCATAGAATCTGTTGTGAGCTAAAGAGAAAAGGGAGTGTAACCAATACAACTGTGACATAGAGCAGTATAAGAATTAGAATTTCTTCTAGCCCTGTTACAGAATGACAATGTTACTCAATACATTGTAAAGAACAAACACATGTCATTGTTAGGGAGCTAAAGATGGAGGTTTACAACACTTGAAATAGTGAAAAGAAATAGGATTATAGTCATTTGAAATAGAAGCATTTCCTGGGCGATCAAATCCACCCCCTGCAAGGATATGATATAGTTCTCAATAGAGGACATGTCAGATATGACAGTGCTTCTTCACCAGATCTTAACCAAAAGTCCTTGTAAGGCATTAAAACCACATAGGCACTTCTAAACAAATAATATTTTTGCAGAAGGTTTGCTCTGTTCTCTTAGCTGTTGTTGAAGATGTATATATTGATTTGTATTGTTTTATTTATAAGGGCCATCTTCCTCACAGCCCCAAGAAAGAGCAATCTCCCTGACAGACCAGCTGCCATTAAAATGCAGATTAAAAGTGCTATATAAGAGCTAAGTATTATTTATTAACTGGTTGAACAAAGGTTATGCTATATTTGTAGCATGCTAGCTCAATCAGAGCTAGCCCGGGTATGTCTCCTCATGCTGGGAATTGCACCTCCAGCTCGAAGTGTGGACATAGAGTAGAAGAATCATAAGATTCCCCTGAGACACAGGTAAGGAGAAGAAGCCTAACGCCTGAGGGAAGGGTGCATTCAGAGAGACCCAAAAGGCGACAGAGGTGCAACTAGCCTGTGACAATGACAGTACCTAAGTATGGACTTAGGAGCCGAACTTTAGGCAGTCACTTTTGAAAACCTTGACCCCAGCAAGTAGCAACTGTGGTAAAAATAAGTTTTGAAGGACCTACAAGAGGAGATTTTTCAAAGAACAAATGGCAGTTAGGAATCTAACTCGCATTGAAAATTTCTCCCAAGAGTTTGAAAGATTTGTAGTATGGAAAAAGGCCGTAAGGTGTTGTGCTTCTTTAGCTGCTGTGAGTTGATGTGGCACAGAGTGAAATGGATTCAATGGAAATGGAGTGCAATGTGTCGTAAAATATCTGGATAGTCAGAAAATTCAACTGGCTATGAGAGAAAGCAGGAGCCTCTATGAAGCTCTCATCAGGAGCAGGGAAAGGCTGATGTTTAATACTGTTGATTTAATAGGCTAGAAAACCCTGGGATATATAGGGTACAGAGCATTGTTAGAAAACAAACTTCATTTCAGTATCCATCCAGCAAAAATGGTGCTGCCAAGATCCAGAGCATATTGGGGTGAGGAGAAGGAACTTACTGACTGAGAGGAAATTTTTTAACCTTGATTACAAAGGAGGATTCTGCAATTGCTGAGAGTTGTATTAATAGTACTTCATATCCATACCTGTCTCATCCAACATGTCCATTTAAGTGGGCCCTGATAACTATTTCCTGGAATTTGCTGAAGAGCAGTGCCTAACATTTCTCAGAAACTTGTCTTCTCATCCTCCCCACAGCCAGATTGGGATGCATATGCACTAACTATGTTTAGCAGGCCATATTCAAAAGCCAGCTTGACCATCCTTAACCTGATTCTATTTACTGTCAGCCTCTCTTTCCTTTATTTTACTCTCAAGGGCTATACCTACTCCATGTCTTGAGCTGGAGCCCCTGCAGTATTTTGTATTCTTCAACAATCACTTTGGCCTTTTCCCTTTTCTGTTTTGTTTCCTGGATGTATGCTATCTGTATCTTCCTCTTCAGTGTCTCTGCTGGGTCCATGCTACAGCCAGTTAGTGTGCCGACATTCCAGCTTGCCTGTCTGATCTTAGTTTTCTGGGGAGCTTCTTTAACTGCACACGTCCAAAGCTGTACCATAGCCCTGGCCAACTTTCCACCACACTTGGGCGGGGGCACTGTGCATCGTTTCTAGAATCCCCCTCATTTTCTTGATTCATTTCAGGACTCATAGTGTCAATTTATGTAAATTTTTGCTGCCAACCTGATGCCAACTCTCTTCCTTTTTCAAATGGGCTTGGAATTGTTTCTGGCAGAGGAAAAGTATTCACATGAAGTTCATGGATCTGGAAAAAGCCTCTGACTGAGTTCCAAGGGAAGTCATCCGGTGGTGCATGAGGAGGAAGATTGTGCAGAACTTGTGCAGCTTATTAAAGCCATATATATAGGTGCAACACTAACAATCAGAACTTGTGGTGCTGAAACACATGAACTATCATTAAAGGTTGGAGTGCATAAGGGATCAGCATAGAACCTTTGTTTATCCTGGTCCTAGAGACCCTCACAATAAACATACAGAAGGAGGCACTTTGGTGCATGTTGTTTTAAAATGATAGTCTATGCAGTGAGGAGAGGATCTTGGTAAATGGAGAGATGTATTGGAGAGACATGAGCTCAAAATAAGCAGAGGGAAAACAGTATAGGACAGAAGCAGGCAAACTTTTTGGCCTGAGGGTTTCGCATTGGGTTTTGGAAATTGTATGGAATGCCAATAAGGGGAGGCTGTACCTCCCCAAACAGCCAGGTGTGGCCTGGCCCCCGCTCGCTATCCATCCCTGCTTCTCGCTCCTTGACATCCCCCCCGTACTCCTGCCCCATCCAACCCCCCATTCCCTGATGCCCCCCCCAGGATCCCTGCCCCATTCGCCCACCCCCCCACTCCCTGTCCCCTGACCGCCCCCAGAACCCCTGCCTCTGACTGCCCCCCCCATCCAACCCCTCCTCTCATTCCGGACTGCCCCCCTGGAACTCCTGCCCCATTCAACCACCCCTTCTCCCTATCCCCTGACTGCCCCCAGAACCCCTGCCCTTGACTGCCCCCTGCCACCCCATCCAATTCCTACTCTCCTTCCTGACTGCCCCCCTGGGATCCCTGCCCCCATTCAACACCTCTGGTCCCCGCCCTCTGACCGCCGCGACCCCTATCCACACTCCCTCCCCCTGACCACCACCCCGAACTCCTCTGCCCTCTATCCAATCCCCCCTGCCCCCTTACTGCACTGCCTAGAGCACCAGTAGCTGCAGGCGGCGCTACAGCTGCGCCGCCCAGAGCACCAGGACAGGCAGCTCGCCACCGCGCAGCACAGAGCACCAGGTCAGGCTGGGCTCTGCAGCTGTGCTGCCCCAGGAGCTCACAGCCCTGCTGCCCAGAGCATTGCGCCAGCGGCGGAGCGAACTGAGGCTGCGGATGTGGCCCGCCGGCCATAGTTTGCCCACCTCTGGTATAGGGTGTATAATTTCAGTAATGTGAACACTGAAGAATTCTGCTTGAAACTAGATTGGCAGACAGTACTGAAAATGCAAAGTTTCAAGTATCTGGGTTCCAGAATTTGGGGATGTGAAGGAGAATAGTAGAGCTAGGATAATAAATGCCTGGTTCTAATGGAAAGAGATAAGCGGTGCAGAATATGACAGGAAGAAATCAATAAGATTAATAGGGAAAGTCTACAAAACGGTGGTCCTTCCAGTGTTAATGTATGGCACTCAGTGTTGGGCAACAAAGAAGAAACATGAGTAAATGATCCACAGAAATCCGAATGCTGAGATGGACAAGTGGCATAAGCAATAAAAACAACAAAGAGTCTGGTGGCACCTTAAAGACTAACAGATTTATTTGGGCATAAGCTTTCGTGAGTAAAAACCTCACTTCTTCGGATGCATCCGAAGAAGTGAGGTTTTTACTCACGAAAGCTTATGCCCAAATAAATCTGTTAGTCTTTAAGGTGCCACCAGACTCTTTGTTGTTTTTGTAGATACAGACTAACACGGCTACCCCCTGATACTTGACATAAGCAATAAAGACTACATGGAGAATGTGTGTGTTACAAACATGCTCAAAGTAACATCCATAAACAAAAAAATGAGGGGGTGGAAGGTCAGATGGTTTGGTCATGTACAGCACAGTCCTGACAAGTATATGGGTAAAATAGTCCAACAGACCAAAATTGATGGGGGAAAAAGACGGAGGCTGACCCAACAAGAAGTGGTGAGATGTCGTCATAAAGGAAGGCCTGTTAGCATGTAGAGTAATAGAGGATATGGCACTTTGGAGGGAGAGGACTTGTAGAGTGGGCCCCCTTTGATGGGATTAACAGAAGGAAGAAAAAGAAGAGCCCTTACCTATAGACTTAAGGTCAGAAGGGACCATTATGGTCATCTAGTCTGACCTCCTGCATAACGCAGGCCACAGAATTTCACCCACCCACTCCTGTAACAAAACCCCAAACCTATGTCTGAGTTATTGAAATCCTCAAATCGTGGTTTAAAGACCTCAAGGTGCAGAGAATCCTCCAGCAAGTGACCCGTGCCCCATGCTGCAGAGGAAGGCGAAAAACCTCCAGGGCCTCTGCCAATCTTCCCTGGAGGAAAATTCCTTCCCAACCCCAAATATGGCGAACAATTAAACCCTGAGCATGTGGGCAAGACTCACCAGCCAGCACTCAGGAAAGAATTCTCTGTAGCAACTCAGATCCCACCCCATCTAACATCCCATCACAGACCATTGGGCCTATTTACCTGCTAATAATCAAAGATAAATTAATTGCCAGAATTAGGCTATCCCAACATACCATCCCCTCCATAAACTTATCAAGCTTAGTCTTGAAGCCAGATATGTCTTTTGCTCCCACTACTACGCTTGGAAGGCTGTTCCAGAACTTCACTCCTCTAATGGTTAGAAACCTTCATCTAATTTCAAGTCTAAACTTCCTAATATCCAGTTTATATCCATTTGTTCTTGTGTCCACATTGGTACTAAGCTTAAATAATTCCTCTCCCTCCCTGATATTTATCCCTCTGATATATTTATAAAGAGCAATCATCTCTCCCCTCAGCTTTCTTTTGGTTAAGTTGAACAAGCCAAGCTCTTTCAGTCTCCTTTCATAAGACAGGTTTTCCATTCCTTGGATCATCCTAGTAGCCCTTCTCTGTACCTGTTCCAGTTTGAATTCATCCTTCTTAAACATGGGAGACCAGAACTGCACACAGTATTCCAGATGAGGTCTCACCAGTGCCTTGTATAACGGTACTAACACCTCCTTATCTTTACTGGAAATACCTTGCCTAATGCATCCTGAAACCATATTAGCTTTTTTAACAGCCATATCACATTGGCAGCTCATAGTCATCCTGTGATCAACCAATACTCCAAGGTCCTTCTCCTCCGCTGTTACTTCCAACTGATGCGTCCCCAATTTATAACCAAAATTCTTGTTATTAATCCCCAAATGCATGACCTTGCACTTCTTCGTTTGTTGGTGTAATGAGATTTCAGAATAAGTCGGAACTAATTTGTGGCTCAAATTCTGAAGTCAGGAATGTTCTGTATTCTAAGAGGAACCCAAGGAAGCTGGATCATCTGCGCTGCAGATCTTTTTCAGAAAATAGTAACAGAATGCAGGCCATATATCACATTGTGTATGTGTGTATTATACTCTGTACTGTCTATATTCCTAAAGCGGTGAAATTATGTTCATGTGAGCTTGGCCTCCATGCACTGTAAAAAGTATTCAATGCTAAGGAAATATTGTTGCATGCACAAGACAAATTCTAGTACAAGACTGACTCACTTGTCACGTGACTGTTTTCAACTAATGTTTGAAATTGGTGAGTAATGCTCACTAATCATATCTCACATGTAAATATCAGCGCACTGGCTGCAGCTGAGATCAGAAAAAATTATGACTGCTGAGCCATTCAGGGAGAAGAGATTAATTGGCATGCGGTGTTTGTTTTGTTGTTCTTTGAGTGGCCTATCATATTTCTTTTTCTGTATACTTATCCTGATCTCCGTTGTAGTTTAGGTTAATATGTATTGAAAAGTTGGTATGAAAGCGCCCCCTTGTGCTGTTGTAATATAAACAATATGACATATAAATGAATCAGAGAAATTCTGGAAACAGACATAGAAAGCAACATATGCTGGCATCCATACGTACCAACCACCGTGTTAGTTAATATCCGCTCCTGCAAAAGCCATTTCTTACCTCATATCAAGATTATGGAAAATAAGTAATTATGACTCAAATGAACTTGGAGGAATTGTGACACAAAAGGTATCTTGAGACATATCCACTGTGACTTCCTCAGGACTTCTCTATTCTGGGAAATATTTCTCCCTTATTTTCAAGAAAAACTGGTTAATATCAGTGTTAAAGGGGAATTTATGGGGAATTCACAATACTCTGGATGCAGAGAAAGAAATGATTCCAGGATCAAGGTTTCTACAAGGTAGCATACTCCTTACCTGCCCTTGCACAAACAATGCTTTGTACAAATCTGGGGGTGTTGATGTCAAGAAAAATTACTATAAAAATGATATATGAAATATGGTGTTAGCTACTATGGATTTAACCAAGAGATGGTGGTAAACATCCTTGGATACAGAGTCACAGGAGAAGTCTGCTTCCATTACTGATTTTGTACATTTTGAGTTTAAGGTGCTACCCTTCTAATTAATGCAAGAGCCATATTCCATAGGCTGGTTAATCAGGCATTACATGGATTCCAGGACTTTGCTATCAGCTACGTAGATTACATCACTATATTTAGTGACTTCAAGGAGGAGCACAAAGCACAGGTGGGGAAGGTATTGAGAAGCCTCAGGGAGACAGGCCTCACACTCAAGATGTCAAAGTGTAGGCTGGGGCAGCAAAGATCCCTTACCTGGGTCATTGGGTGGGCAGCAGGCTCAGCTCCAGGCACCAGCTTACCAAGCAGGTGCTTGGAGTGGCCACTTCGGAGAGGGGCGGCACGTCCAGCTGTTCAGCGACAATTCGGCAGATGGTCCCTCACTCCTGCTCCGAACGAAAGACCTCCCGCCGAATTGCCGCCGCAGATCGCGATCGCGGTTGCGGCTTTTTTGTTTGTTTGTTTGTTTGTCTGCTTGGGGCGGCCAAAACCCTGGAGCCGGCCCTGGTGGGCAGAGGCACACATACCTAGCAGCTGTGCTACCTAGCAAAAAATGACAGGCAAATTGAGTAAGTCGCAAGTTGCAAGGCTCAAACTCCACATTCTGGAACAGTCCGTGAAAGTGTCATCAGATCCTGAGGAGGTCCTGCATCTGCTATTTTATTCCAATCTTACATTCAAGGCTGAGATGGCCTGGTCCACCCCACCTGGAATGTAATTGCTCATGTGGGCCTTACTGACCACTAGATCTATGTACCCCCAGCACACTTGTGAGGCCTCGTGCATGCTCCTATTTCAAGCCCAATCTTTCCCACACATGGCCTTGTTCTTGTTGACAAGGAGTGTAAAACCAGCTTCAGATTCTGGTTGAGGGGTGTGTGGTCAGCAGAACTGGGTCTCGGGCGGGATTTGCTGGCATCCTGGGTCCATCTGTGGAGTGGGGAGGGACAGGCGTAGATGGTGCTGGTGGAGGGAGACTGTCAGTGGAATGCTATGCTGTTGATTGTTCTTACCAGCCATGGGAAGGGCATGGGGCGGGGTACTGACCTGTGGTAGATAGTTAAAGGCAAGCTTGCAGGGTGATGGTGGATGATGATGAAGTGGAGATAGATGTCGACTGTGAAGACGAAAATGATGGCAGCGCAGTTCAGGTGTGTGTGTAAGTGGGGGGGGGGGGTTGGTGTCCTAGGAGAGGGTGCTACTGGGTGACATGCTGCTTTTCAGTGATGCAGACCCTAACCAGAAACCTCGTGTGCACAACCTGAGGACTTGCACCTGAGTGCTACATGAATTCCAGACAGCAGAAATAATCTTCAACCTTCTGGGATAGCGATGGAGAGGGAGAGTGGAGGCGACTGTGACCTGGCCTGCTCCATGTTGGCCTTTTTGGTTATAGCTGTGGCAGCTGCTTAGTGGACCATGCTTCTCTTTGGCGTTCATTTCTTCACCATCCTGCAAATCTGAGACCGGTTTAATATCAGTGGTATCCAAGGGAAAGAGTCAAGACCACATTATCTAAAAATCCAACCAACTCTGTGTCTAGTGCCCAGATCCTCCAAAGTATCAAGGCCCCGAACTCCCACTGGCTTCCTAAATACTTTTGAGGATCTGGGCCTGGGGCCCTAACACAGCAGTGACCCCCCCCCCAGCGATGACAACGGGCCACAGCTCAAATCAACACTTTATTTCACTCTCTTCCATCAGTGTCTCTCTCAAACCCCACCCACCTGCAGCTCGCCTAATGGGGGAGAGGAAGCCTAGCACAGTATGTTGCGTCATTCTTTAGCTACACACCAAGATGTGGATTCCAGATCTAGGGCTCCAGGTCTTGAAATAAACATCTGCTTAGGATATAAGACAGCATGTTTGAATGTGTAGGTGGTGCTGATGTCCCTGGAAGCATCAGGGAAATCGTAAATTCCTCAGTGCAGTTTATATACACTGGTGTATTGACTTCACTCTGAGCATCAAGTTGCACATTCACATAAGCTGCAAGTGTGTTTGCTTGGGGATACAGAAGAATGTATTTACTGCACTGATTGAGAGAATTTTTCCATCCCACAAAGGTTGGGAAATTTAACTATGGCAACAATTCCCACAACCATTGTATTTGGGCGTTTTGACCTTGTATGTTAAGAGACACTGTCAACTTCTAATTTTTGTTTGCAGCCTTCTTGTAGCCATGTTGTTCCCAGGATGTGAGAGAGACAAAATAGGTGCAGTAATATCTTTTACTGGAGCAGCTTATGTTGGTGGAAGTTACAAGTTTTTGAGCTAACGGGTCAAGGAAAGGAAATAGGAGTGTCTGAGGGCTAGTCTACACTAGAAGCACTACAGCAGTGCAGCGGGTCTGGTGAAACGCTCTGTGTCAACAGGGGAGAGCTCTCCCGCTGTCCACTCCGGCACTGAAGTTGGTGTAACTTACGTCACTCAGAGGGGGTGGCTTATTCACACCCCTGAGCGATATAATTTATACTGACAAACAGTAATGTTGACAAGCCCTGAGGTAAATACAAATTGGGAAAGACTGTTAAGCATAAGGGGTGAAACAAGTGTCCCTGTTAAATCCATGTTTTTTAGCATCTAGCAGCATTATAAATTTAAGTTCCCAGGCTTTTCATTTGTAGGTGTTGTGCAGATTTCCTTTGACAAGGGGCATTGAAAGATCAGATATGGAGTGATGGCTTTGTGAAAAGTGTTCACCTACAGGTGATATGGTGGTTTTGTCTATTATCATTTTTCTGTGTGAGTTCATTCAAAAGAATAGTGATTGTCTGTTTTCACCCACATAGCTGTTATTGGCACAGTTGATGCACTGGATGAGGTACACCACATGCTGTGATAGGCATGTGTAGGACCCATTAGTCTTAAAAGGTGTGTTGTGGGTGATATTGATCATCGTAACAGTGGAGCTGTGTCTGCAGGTTTTGCATCTGTTGTTCTGGCAGGGTCTGGTGCCACTGTGAGTTGGTGTCTCCTAGTCTGTAGGGAGCTTGCTTCTGATGATGAGTTTGGTGAGGTTTGGGGGGGTTGTTTCAAGGCCAGAAGAGGGGTTCAGGAAAGATTTTTCAGGATGTGGTCTCCATCAATTATGGGCTGTAATTGTTTGATGTTATCCCATGTATGGTTTCCAGTGTGGAATGATTGATGACAACTAGGGGTGTGTGGTTTGTTTTGTTTTTGGGGTTGAAGCTGTTTCTCACTGGGTATTTGGGTGGCCCTGTCCATGATGTGATCTACATCTCTGGTGGCATGTCCTTGTTTAGTGAAGATGGTGTTAAGAGTGTTTAGGTGTGTATCCTGGACTTTCTTTTCGGAGCATATTCTGTGGTATCTGAGTGCTGGTTGTAGATCAGATTTTTCGGTATGTCTGGGTGGTTGCTGGATCTGTGGAGGTAAGCGTGGTGATCCAAAGATTTCTCATGTATTACTGTTGGTAGGGTTCCATGGTTGAAGCTAATTGCATTGTCCAGGCAGTTGATGTTGGTGTGGGAGTGTTCTAGAGAGAATTTCCTGGATGAGTGGGAGCTGTTGAATTTGTGGTGGAAATCTATGAGGGAGTTTAAGTCGTCCGGCCAGAGGATGAACATATCGCTGGTGTATCTCGGGTATAACATTGGTTTTGTGGTACATTTTTCGAGAACTTCTTCCTCAAGTTGGCGCATGAAGAGGCTGGCATATTGGGGAGCCATCCCAGTATCCACAGCTATCCCCCTGGGTTGGACAGTGTTTGTTGTTAAACATGAAGCTGCTGTGTGTGAGGATAAAATGGGTGAGTTTGGCTATATGTGTTGAGTGCATTTCTTAGAGCTTTACATTATTTTGTAAGTATTTGAGACAGGCAGTGATGCCATCATGGTGAGGGATGTTGGTGTATAGGGTGGTGGCATCCATGGTGGCAAGGTTGTTAATGTTGCAGAGTTTCTGGAGGAACTTGGAAGTGTTTGGAGGAAGCTTGCAGTGGTGAGAGGATTGAGGATGGTTTCTATGAGTCCTGACTTTGCTTGAGTGAAAGTGCCATGGCCAGATACGATAGGTCTGCCTGGCTTCCCCTGTCTGGGTATCTTGGGAAGCACGAAGTTCCATGGGGAGAGTTTGAGGGAGGATGAGATTATAGAGCTTTTCTTGGAATTGTTTGGGGAAAGATTTGATAATGTCTTTAAATTCCTGTGTGAATTATGGTGTGAGGTTGTTTTATAGTTCTTTATAGTAGGTGGTGTCAGAGACTCATCTGTTCATCTTTTTGACACAGTTGCCACAATTAGGGACTACAATAGTACCGCCCTTAGTCTACTGGTTTGATCACTATCTGGTGGTTGGATTTCAGAGATTATCCCATGGGTGGTACGGAGACTGCGCTGGATGTAATGGATATCTGAGGATTTCACAGTTGATTTTTTTCCCTTGAAGCAGCCAATGTAATGATCCATTGTGTGGTTTTCTCCGCTGTTTGTTGTCCAGTCGGATGATTTTTTTCTTGTGACTGTCGGTGGGGATGTGATAGTTGTGGGTGGTGGTGTCTTTGTTGTGAAAGATTTACCTGAGGCGGAGTTGGCGGAAGAATTCTTCTAGTTCTCTAGGTTAGTATCATTAGTAGAAAGCAGCAAACCAGGAGAAATGGGACAGTCAGGATCACGGACTAAGCATATTCTAATGAAAGGATGTTTTGGGGACATACAGTGCTGAACCTTTGAATAGTTACAAAATAAGAACTAAATCACACATGCTATCATTCAAAGCTGTAGACACAGTCCTCATTTCATACCAGATGTGTGAGTAAAGACAGGCCTTTGTGTCCATGGTAGTGTGTTCCTGATGATCAGTAGAACTTTTATCCCACATTCACAAGGCCAAATTCAACCCTGCCATAAGAATGTGCCACTTCCATTGGTTGTTCTATGAGTTACACCTGTTTATGCCTGGTCTGAATTTAGGCCATGGTCTTTATACCCAACCCCCCCGCCCCCCCCCAAAAAAATCCTTCCCACTTAACCCCTTCATCTTCTGCTTTTTGCATATAACTGTGAAGATCTGAGTGAAGTCAATGAGGCTTAGGAAAATCTGATGGTTAAAGAGTAAAGAGTTAATTCTTTGTGCTCTAAGAAGGCCATAACTGTTTTCAAAGACACTCAGGAAGGACAAAGAAAGTTGGAAAAAAGCAGATGTTTTCATCAGCCTATGTCAGTACTTAATTTCTGCCAGGGCTTGCCAGAGCTGAGCCCTGGCACCTCTAGGCTTGCCATGTCAGTTATGAAAGTAAAAAAAATTGCTTGTGCCCTAGCACCTAATTCCTTGAACTCCAGTACCTCTTTAATTATGAATTAAGCACTGTCCTCTGTATAAGAAGTCAGTTGATGAAAGCCAGGGAAGAGGAAAGAGGCACATAGTGGGAAGAAACCCTCCTACTGGATTTTCTAAGGTGTGAGGGTCTATCTGAGTTTACAGAAAGGGCTGAAAATTTGTTTGGAATATTTGCCTGGATAAACGACCAACCCAAAGCACCCCACCACCAGAGCAGAAATCAAGGCAGATGATTGGAGGCTGGGATGAGGTAACCCATCTCTCTGACATAGGCTGGGTGAAGTTTTTTCAGACAAATATTTTGTTCACCAAAAATGCAGTTTCAAATCTACCCAAACTACTTGTGAGTGTGTCAATTTTGACTATTTACAAAATGGCCAGAGGAGGAGATGGTGGTGTCCTACCTTATAACGTTTAGTGCAGTGGTTGGGGTAGTCATGAGCGATGTGGAAGATCTGGGTTCAATACATCCTTATCTGATGTGCAGAAGGGAGTTGATTTTGGGTCTCCTGCTTCACAGGAGAGTGCTCTAACCAGTGGGGTATGAGGTATTCTAAGGTAGGTTTCTCTCAGTCTATCTTGTTGAAGTTGTTCCACTGTGGAGAAATAATCACTGAGCCAGAAACAAAGATTAAACAGTAGGCTATAGTGTCAGGGCACTGAGGTGGGAAACCCAAGTTCAAATGATTACCCTTGCAAGTTGTCTCCTGCTGTGGAAAAATAGTCCAGTTTTTTACAGTGTCTCTTTTATGGAACCACCCACTTGTAACTCTTGCTTTCTTCACTGACCTTCTCTGGACCTTGTCAGTCTCTCACCTTCCTCCCAGCGCTCCCCTGCTGTTCAGAGTTACTAAGGCACAGCTAGAGGGGATGTAGGGTATTTTCTGATATAAGTGGCACCTAGGGTTGCCACTGACACATCCCCAGAATACCCTGCAGACTGGTACTTCCGAGGATGGCATGGGCCCACCCCAACCTGCGTGACCCTGGTCATGCTGCATGGGGGACGCCATTTTAAAGAGTGTACCACCCCCACCTCCTCCAGTACAAACACGCACGTATGGTGTGTGTGAGGTCACGCCAGCAGGGGCAGAGCGGCGTGCTCTTCAAAATGTCATCCTCTGTCCTGTGCAGCGTGTTACCAGACAAAACTACATCCAGTTTTACATCTGTACGGGACTGGGGACAAAACCTTGAAAAAACAGAATTGTCTGACTTAAAACCAAACAAATGGTCTGCCTAGCACCACAGTTACCTGTTAGGTGAAATCTGAACTACTCAAATGTTGTATTATGTTGTGCTCTAGTGGCTGGACTTTGCCAGAGGATATAATCCTGAAATCTGCTCAGAATTAATGATGATTTGCCTTGAATTCATGTGGTGGAGGCCTGTACTTTCAGAGCAGAGAGGCCCAGTTTTCTGTTCCCCAGGTCTGTGCACATGTGTCCAAGGACTGCAGTGGTACATCTCAGCAATACAGCAGCAGCAGCTTCAGGCACAGCTGTAACCAACCAATACGCTGGTTTTCAGTAACAAAGAGCCAAAGATATTCGATTGTGAGCAGACAGGCGTCTTTGTTTGGGGGTTCAATGTAAATCTATGTTTCAGGGGCCAGCCCTTCCCAGAATGTGAATAGCAAAAATACACGTTTAATCCTCAAGTCTTGGGCCTACATCTTCAAAAATAGGTACCTAATGTAAGGGTCCCAGAAAAGATTTTCAAAAGCACACACCTGATTTAGAACCACAAGCCCAGACACCTACACAGGGTGGAATTGTGGGAAGGCACTGGAGGACTATCAGCTTGTGAGTGATTAGCCTGCATCCCCACTGCAAAGTGAGGAGGTTACCAGCTGGAGAGAGCATGGCAACCGGGCTCTGGCCCAGCTAGTCCAGGGTTCAAAGTACCACTAAACGAGGGTGAGGGGATTTTGCATATGGACAGCAGAGGAGTTGGGGCAACAGCTGAGTAAGATTCTGGGTTAACTCTGCAGTGAAGATGTACCCCTAGACAAAACTAAGGAGCACAGTGGCTCATTGTTTCTTGAGGATACCCTGAGTGCTACTGAGAGGGCTTTTGCATTGAAAAGTAAGAACACACCTAGTCATCGGCAATGAAAATCCCCCAGAGCAACAAAGGCAGGCTCCAGGTGGCAGGACCAATCCCCAACAATTCACTGGGAAAAAATCATAGAGTAGCTCAGCTTACTGCAGCACAAAGAACCCTTGGATGTTCCCCTAGGAGTCTTAGCAAAACACATGGGAGAATGCTGTGCCAGTGAGGTCACAGTAATTTGGTTGGAGCTTTGCAGTGTGACTGCTCACACCCAGGGTAGGCTTATGTGGATGCTAGTCACCTGAGTTAATGTAATGAAAATGCACCATAGATGTTTTCTGTTTTTCCTATAGGACAGACTCTTAGGAGTGGCTGTGACATATGACCTTGGTGCATAAAGCATGTTACACGTGTAATCTGTACTTTGGCTAAAATCATGTTCCTGTTCTGAAGTTCAGGTTGTATGTACTCTGGCACAGGGGTTGCTGTAATGCGGGTCTGACAGTTCATGGTATGTTTCTACTTTGACTGATTTGGCTCAGAAACATATTTAAGAAACTACTCATAAGCAAACCAGCTCCCATCATTTCTTCTAAATCAAAACACTGGGCTATGGGGTTTTAGATAGTGTTTTGGAAGCACATGCCATTGGGCCATCATCTTGCAAAAGCACAGGCCCCCATGCATATCAGTTTACATCGAGTGAGAGCTTAGACACTTTGTTCATCTCAAAATATTTCTGATACTTCTGTGACAACGTTTTTTTAATTCCCAAAAGCTCATCAATCATTTTTGCAGTAAATAAGCATATCATCAACAGTTAATTTCACCCCACCCAAATGATCAAAGAGCTGCAACTTGTTTTGTGCACTTTGGGTACAGAGAATTCCTGAAGGAAAGTCATTTGAACATATAATTAAAAAAAAAAAGCTGAAGGTGCAGTTTTGCACTTCCTCACTTGAGTTGCGTCTTTCAAAACCCTTAGCTTACATCTGTGACGTTCCCCTCTGGTGTTGTCTGGACCAGTGATCTGCTAGGTCACTCCAATCCTTGACTCTGGGAGCCAGCCTTACCCTGCTCTGCTGTGAGAACCCCCACTCCTGGGACTCTAGCATGTAAGCTGCTCCTTGGATTGTGCAACCGAATGACACTAGTCAATATCTCTGGTCCCAGACACAACCCTAGGAACCTCCGTCTTGCAGTATCCAGTTATGCGCACTGGACGCTGCAAGCTTATATGAGTTAATCAATTTAACAAAGAAATTGATATGTACCAGGCTTGTTATCCCAAGGGGAGTCCCTGACACACTTCAAACCAAACACACTGTTTCAGGTAGAATAAACAAACAGATTTATTAGCTACAAAGAATAATTTTAAGTGATTATAAGTCAAAACATAACAAGTTAGATTTGGTCAAATGAAATAAAAGCAAAATGCATTCTAAGCTGATATTAACACTTTCAGTGCCCTTACAAACTTAGATGCTTCTCACCACAGGCTGGCTGGATGCTCTTCTGCCAGGCTCTCCCCTTTGATCAGTGCTTCAGTCGCTTGGTGTGGTGTCTATAGACGTAGGTGGAAAAGAGAGGAAGAGCATGGCAAATGTCTCTCCCTTTTATCATGTCCTTTCTTCCCTCTTGGCTTTGCCCCCCCCCCTTCAGAGTCAGGGAGCATTTACCTCATTGCAGTTCCAAACTGACCAAAGGAAGGGGGGGGTGACTCACTCAGAGTCTAACAGATTCTTTTGTTGTTGCCTAGGCCAGCATCCTTTGTTCCTGTGAGGCTGGGCTTGGTTTGTCCCATACATGCCCTGATGAGGTGTGAACTGCCTCTTTGTTCTTGGAGAGTTTTTGCCTGGGCTTGCTTTAAGCCATGAGGATACATTTGCAGCCTCATAACTATATACATGAAATTATAACCTATATCATAACTGTAACAATTACTATAACATCATTATAACAACCATGCTCAGTGCATCATGAGCCTTCTGAAGACACCCAACATGACAAACTTTGCATTGGATACCACACAATCATTTTATAAAGATGAACGTGGGGGTGTAGGGTGTTAACCCGAGCTACAGAGCATCACAACATCCATAACTAAAGGTATGCTTGCATTTTGAATTTAAAATGTGTCCGAAATCCAGTGGTGAACCAAGGTCCACAGCCTCAGAGAAGGAGAGTTATTGCTTTGTGGTAGGCACTGCTGACCTTTTTATTTGTGTGCAATGAGCCCATGTCATCCTCCATTCTCTGTTCCCAATAGCAGCAGGCTGGGTCCTAATCAGTCAAGGACTAGGTAAGGGCCCCTCCATTTAGGAGCTGGGAATAGAATCATAGAATCATAGAATATGAGGGCTGGAAGAGACCTGAGGAGGTCATCTAGTCCAATCCCCTGCTCAAAGCAGGACCAACACCAACTAAATCATCCCAGCCAGGGCTTTGTCAAGCCGGGCCTTAAAAACCTTTAAGGATGGAGATTCCACCACCTCCCTAGATAACCCATTCCAATGCTTCACCACCCTTCTAGTAAAATAGTGTTTCCTAATATCCAACTTAGACCTCTCCCAGTGCAACTTGAGACCATTGCTTCTTGTTCTGTCATCTGCCACCAAAGCCAAGGTAAAGGAACTGGAAGCACAGACTAAAGCAGCTATGTTGCAGGGATTGTACTTGGTGGCTAAGGCATTACAGGCAGATTATTGCTTAAAATACCCCTTCCTTTTAAAACAGGGGTCAGCAACCTTTCAGAAGTGGTGTGCCAAGTCTTCATTTGTACACTCAAATTTAAGGCTTTGCATGCCAGTAATACATTTTAACGTTTTGTAGAAGGTCTCTCTATAAGTCTATATATTATATAACCAAACTACTGTTATATGTAAAGTAAACAAGGTTTTCAAAATATTTCAGAAGCTTTATTTAAAATTAAATTAAAATACAGATCATATCAGTTTAGTGTGATCCTTGCCCTTGCTTTTCCGTGCTTAGTTTTCCAATGTCTGGCAGGTATTTGGGTACTTTAATCTGCACACAGGCTTCTGAGTGATCAGTTGTTAACCGGCTGGCAGGAGGTCAGTGGCTGGAACCCCAGATCGGCAGCTGGGGTGAGTGGAGCTGGCGGCTGGTAGGCCTGAGCAGGGCCGGAGGCCTGGACCATGTCTGTCAGGGGGCCCGCGCTGGAACTCCAACCGGAAGCAAGGTGAGTGGGGCTGTGGCAGGGACCCCGGCTAACTAGGGGCCAGCAGCCAGAACCCCAGAGCAGCGACTGAGCGACTCAGCCCGCCCCCGCTCTGGGGTTTCGGCCGCTGGCTCCTGCCAGCTGAGGTCTCAGCCTGCTGCAGCCTGAGGTTCCTTCACCCCGGACGGCAGCGGGTGCTGAGTGGGACTGGCGGCGGGACCCCGGCATGCAGGAGCTGGTGACGGAAACCCCAGAGCGGCGGTCGGCTGAGCCGCTCAGCCCGCCGCCGCCGTGTGCCATCAAAAATTGGCTCTCGTGCCACCTTTGGCATGCATGCTGTAGGTTGCCGACCCCTGTTTTAAAAATTCACTTGCTGATTGCAGGAAAAACAGAAGAATTACCTCCACACTTTCCTGTGTTTTGTTCTATAGGCTGGCCTGGTTTCAATGGCTTCTACCCTTAAGGGAAAGGGTGAATTATCCCATTGTTTATTTATGAAATTCATGAGGTGGTGTACCTCAGTTTCCCTTCTTGTACAGCAGACCAGGTTTATAAAGGCCAAGGTTTAAGTTTATTCACAGGTAATAGCTGAGAGGCAGCATTACCATGGGACCTTAGAACATTAAATTTGTTTGTAATTATCATTTTTAGCATGCTTAAAATCCCCCCCCCCAAATCATACATGTTACACATTTTTACGGGGTTACTTACTAGCATTAAATTTATACTTATTAAAGGACAGTTTGATTACTCAGAGCCACCCTAAGGCTCAGTGTTTCTGACATTGCTTCTTTTGTACATTCCACCCCTGCCTTTGCTGCAGAGGTAGGCTGTCTTTTAACTTTTTGTTCTTTTCCTGCAGTTCTTAGCTGCTATTTGTTACCAAAAAAAAAAAAAAAAAAAAAAAAAAAGATCCAGACTCTCTCTTCATTCTCCTGGTTGTGGCAGCCCCAGCCATGGCCAGATTCCCTGATCCTTATTTAAAAAGATATTAAACTTGATCAAAACATGGAAATACCCAAAGGGTTAAATTCTAAATACTAAAGCCAAATCACACTAGCTGCCATGTCTGGAAAAAAGGGTCTGTCAGTGTTGCAACTTTGAATGAGAGATTCAAATGGAGTTTTAGTGGCACTGTTTTTTTTATGTACAAAACAAAACAAAGCCAATTTTTCTTAAACCTCCCAACAGGATTTTACAAACCATGAGTGTTGGTTTAGGTCCTTAAAACCTTACATAATTACCCAACATATTTACACACACAAAGTTCTCTTTCACCTAATATCCCTTGCACTGCTTTAATTATTTTACACAACTGTACCCAGATTACATTCCCATCTTGTACAATCGGAGGCAGTCAAGTTTTAATGGAAACCCCTTATATTACTTAGTGATTTTGATTAAATAGTCCAATAGTCAAATAATTTAGATTAGATTGTTTCTCTAAATGCATTATTTACAGACCATTTATGTGGAAAAAGGGTCAATTTCCCCACAGAATAGCTGTAAAGACTCCTGGGGACAAAACATAGTGGTGGTAGTAGCCACCTGACCCCTTGTATAATTTGTTTAAGTACCAGGATTCCACCCAACATGACTGTACCCAGTTGCACAAATAATTACATTTACATAACTGGGTTTTATTATCAAACCAAGAATTTCCTACTTATAACACCAAAACTGTTACTCTTTAACATTTCCACAACTCCCAACTGTTTACTTCCCTCTAAACTCTGTAGTACTAATTTGAGCAAAAACTACTTTTAACTCTTCACTCACTTTCTTTAAATCACTTACTTCAGCATTCAATTCTTTAAGGTGGTGCATTTTGCCTGTAATGACTTAGCCACCAAGTACAATCCTTGCAACACAGCTGCTTTAGTCTGTGCTTCCAGTTCCTTTACCTTGGGTTTGTTCAAAAAGGCAGTAAAACATTTGTCTCCAGGGTCGCCAAAAATTTCAATGGAATATAGCAGACCTCTGTCATGCTTTATCCAAAAAAAACCCCATTTCACATAAGTATCTGAAGTACCCTCCATTAAAATGTTAGAAAAACAAAAATGTGAAAGGAGAGTAGGGTGGAAAGCAAGCAGTTAACCCTGTGAAGTTATTTTAAAGTACAGACTAACAGCAGCAAATTAAGCAAACTAAGGAGGAGGAGGAGGAGGAGAAAAAAAGGATATTGTTAGCTCTGAGCAAAGAGTAGGGCTCCCTAGGTTAAAAAAGTTGGGAACCCTTACCCCTAGGGTTTTTTATCCTGGCTCGGAGAAGAATGGGGGTTGTTTCCTGCTCTTGAAAACCCTGAATTTGTTCCCCAGTGTCTGTTGCTTTTGTTTGCATGTCAGGTGGATTACAGGATTGCCCTTGCCTGCTGTAGTTAACTGTTTCTGGGCAACTCCATGTGTTAACCTGCTCGCTCTCAGTTTTTCACTTTTAACCTTTTTTTTCTTCATTTAGCAGGCCCAAATATACCTGTAGTGCACACACCTGGTCCCACCTGGTCTTACCCCGTACAATTTATGGTTATGTTCCGTTTTGGAGGGCCGTGAGTCTGTGGTCTTGGTACCACTTCTTTTGTATCCCATGGGAGGGGTAAAGAGTGAGGTTGTGTACTGGTCAAGGCCAGGCTTTTCCTTGGCTTCTATATTTCTTCTACCTCACCCCCACCCCCACCCCCACCCCTCTTGTCCCTCCTAACTGCCTGCTTGACTTTGGCGTGAGAGAGGAGCCAGGCAGCCTTCCAGCGTATGCTCATATATTACACTCTCACCATACCCTGTAACACTTTTAACTCTATTCCTTATCTCTTTTCTCATTATACTAACAAACCCATCCAGCTGGGCAGAAGCAACACACGGTGTCTTTGTTCTTTATTCACACATATTAGTAAGGATATAAGAGTATCAAAAATCAAACCCAAAATACTATCTCAGGTTAACAAACAGGCCTATATACTAACACCTATTAACTTTGTGGTGCTTGCTGTACATTTATGATTATTACACTGTGTTTGTCACTGAGCCTATGGGTTGTGAGTGTACAAGACCACTAGTTTCATTGCCTGCAGGCATTATATGCCATGCGTTGTGAACTAATAAAGATGAATAGTTTCCAAAATAAAGAGTTTTATTCAATAATGAAAACAAAAAATTTGAAGAACATAATAGTAAATACTTTTTAACTTCAAAAAATTTGGGAATCATTAATAAATAAAAAAGGGAAAGGAACATGGATGTCCATTGTACCTACACATACATCAACCATCAGTGTAGGTGAAGTTGTGGTTGTCCATGCTATCCCCTGGTGTGGAGAGGCAGGGATAGGTGTGCATGCCCTGAGACCATGAGGAATGCTGGGGCTGGGGGGTAGGGAGGTGTTATGCTGCAGTTCTCCACTGACTGCAATGGCAGTCGAGCCGGGATTCTTGAACCTGGAGGTCCATAAGAGGCTGCAGCTTATGCTCAAATAAATTTGTTAGTCTCTAAGGCCTGGTCTACACTACGGGTTTAGGTCGACTTTAGCAGCGTTAAACCGAATTAAGCCTGGACACGTCCACACAACGAAGCCCTTTCTTTCGACTTAAAGGGTCCTTTAAACCGGTTTCTTTACACCACCTCCGACGAGGGGATTAGCGATAAAACCGGCCTTTGCGGATCGGAAGTGGGGTAGTGTGGACGGAATTCGACGTTATTGGCCTCCGGGAGCTATCCCACAGTGCTTCATTGTGACCGCTCTGGACAGCACTCTCAACTCAGATGCACTGACCAGGTAGACAGGAAAAGACCCGCGAATGTTTGAATTTCATTTCCTGTTTGCTCAGCGTGGAGAGCACAGGTGACCACGCAGAGCTCATCAGCACAGGTAACCGTGATGGAGTCCCAGGATCGCAAAAGAGCTCCAGCATGGACCGAACGGGAGGTACGAGATCTGCTCGCCATATGGGGAGATGAAGCAGTGCTAGCTGAACTCCATAGCAGTAAAAGAAATGGAAAAGTATTAGAAAAGATCTCCAAGGCCATGAAGGACCGAGGTCATAACAGGGACACACAGCAGTGCCGCGTGAAAATTAAGGAGCTACGGCAAGCTTACCACAAAGCCAGAGAAGAAACGGAAGGTCCAGGGCAGAGCCGCAAACTTGCCGCTACTACGCGGAGCTGCATGCGATCCTAGGGGGTGCAGCCACCACTACCCCAACCGTGTGCTATGACTCTCTCACTGGAGAAACACACAGGGAAGACGGTTCGGGGAACGAGGAAGATGAGGATGGAGGTACTGTAGGTAGCTCACAGCAGCAAGGAAGCGGAAACCGGTTTCCCAACAGCCAGGATATGTTTGTGACCCTGGACCTGGAACCAGTAACCCCCGAACTCACCCAAGACCCTCAGGGCACACAGGAGACCTCTGGTGAGTGTAACTTTGTAAATATTTGTAAACATTACAAACAAAAAAAGCAAGCGTGTTTAATGATTAATTTGCCCTGGCAATCGCGGCCAGTACATCTACTGGAAAAGTCTGTTAACGTGTATGGGGATGGAGCGGAAATCCTCCAGGGACATCTCCAGAAAGCTCTCCTGGTTGAAATGGGGTGATTTTATTAAGGGGACATTCAGAGGCGCCCGTTCCTGCTCTTCTGAACAGAAATGTTCCCTGCTGTTAACCACGCGGTGGAGGGGAGGGGTGAAGTGATCATCCCAGAGAATCGTGTGTGTGTGTGTGTGGAGGGGTGGTTTACTTGTGTTTGTGCCGCATGTTAACCGGGAAACCACAGCCCCTCCTTTTACATTGAAAACCCATTTTAAATGGACAACCCAATTCATCCTTGATATGGGAAATGCGCTGCTGTTTGCAACCTTTCCCGCATGTTAAGAAGGTTAAAAAAGCCAAAACACTGTGGCCTACCATGGCTGCCTGCAAGCCGAAATATGCGACCTTGTAATGAAAGAGTGTACCCATTGTTCTCTAAAATGTGTCTTTTTTAACCACCTCTCCCTTCTCCTCCACCAGCTGCAAATGTTTCTCCTTCGCAGAGGCTCGTGAACATTAGAAAGAGAAAACGTAGGACGAGGGACGATATGTTCACGGAGCTGCAGATGTCCTCCCACGCTGATAGAGCACAGCAGAATGCGTGGAGGCAGTCAATGTCGGAGATGAGAAAAGCCCAATATGAACGAGAGGAGAGGTGGTGGGCTGAATCGCGGGATGAACAGAGCAAGTGGCGGGCTGAAGACGATAGGAGGCATCAGCTTGCAGATAGACGGCAAGAGTCAATGCTCCGTCTGCTGGAGCATCAAATTGATATGCTCGAGCGTATGGTTGAGCTGCAGGAAAGGCAGCAGGAGCAGAGACCGCCGTTACAGCCCCTGTGTAACCAACAGCCCTCCTCCCCAAGTTCCATAGCCTCCTCACCAAGACGCCCAAGAACACGGTGGGGGGGCCTCCGTCCACCCAGTCACTCCACCCCAGATGATCGCCCAAGCATCAGAAGGCTGGCCTTCAATAAGAGTTAAAGTTTTAAAATGCAGTGTGTCCTTTTCCATCCCTCCTCCCCCACCCATCCCAGGCTACCTTGGCAATTATCCCCCTACTTCTGTGAGGAACTAATAAAGAATGCATGAACGTGAAAAAACAATGACTTTATTGCCTCTGCAAGCGGTGCTCGAATTGGGGAGGGGAGGGTGGTGTGGGGTGGTTGGTTTACAGGGAAGTAGAGTGAACCAGGTCGGGGGGGGGGGTTGGAGGGTTCATCAAGGAGAAACAAACAGAAGTTTCACACAGTAGCCTGGCCAGTCACAAAACTCGTTTTCAAAGCTTCTCTGATGCGCACCGCGCCCTGCTGTGCTCCTCTAACCGCCCTGGTGTCTGGCTGCGCGTAATCAGCGGCCAGGCGAGTTGCCTCAACCTCCCACCCCGCCATAAAGGTTTCCCCCTTACTCTCACAGATATTGTGGAGCGCACAGCAAGCAGCAATAACAATGGGGATATTCTTTTCGCTGAGGTCTGAGCGAGTCAGTAAGCTGCGCCAGCACACTTTTAAACGTCCAAATACACATTCCACCACCATTCGGCACTTGCTCAGCCTGTAGTTGAACAGGTCCTGACTCCTGTCCAGGCTGCCTGTGTACGGCTTCATGAGCCATGGCATTAAGGGGTAGGCTGGGTCCCCAAGGATCACGATAGGCATTTCAACATCCCCAACGGTTATTTTCTGGTCCGGGAAGAAAGTCCCTTCCTCCAGCTTTCGAAACAGAGCAGAGTTCCTGAAGACGCGAGCATCATGTACCTTTCCCGGCCATCCCACGTTGATGTTGGTGAAACGTCCCTTGTGATCCACCAGGGCTTGCAGCAGCATTGAAAAGTACCCCTTGCAGTTTACGTAGTCGGTGGCTTGGTGCTCCGGTGACAAGATAGGGATATGGGTTCCGTCTATGGCCCCGCCACAGTTTGAGAATCCCGTTTCAGCAAAACCATCCACTATTGACTGCACGTTGCCCAGAGTCACTACCCTTGCTATCACCAGGTCTTTCATTGCCCTGGCAAATTGGATCACAGCAGCCCCCACAGTAGATTTGCCCACTCCAAATTGATTCCCGACTGACCGGTAGCTGTCTGGCGTTGCAAGCTTCCACAGGGCTATCGCCACTCGCTTCTCAACTGTGAGGGCTGCTCTCATCTTGGTATCCTGGCGTTTCAGGGCAGGGGAAAGCAAGTCACAAAGTTCCATGAAAGTGCCCTTACGCATGCGAAAGTTTCGCAGCCACTGGGAATCGTCCCATACCTGCAGCACGATGCGGTCCCACCAGTCTGTGCTTGTTTCCCGGGCCCAGAATCGGCGTTCCTCGGCATGAACCTGCCCCAGTGACACCATGATTTCCACATTGCTGGGGCCTGTGCCTTGTGAGAAGTCTATGTCCATGTCAATTTCCTCATCACTCTCGTCGCCGCGCTGCAATCGCCTCCTCGCCTGGTCCGGGTTTCGCCTTGGCATGTCCTGGCTCTGCATATACTCCAGGACAATGCGCGTGGTGTTCATAGTGCTCATAATTGCCGCGGTGATCTGAGCGGGCTCCATGATCCCAGTGCTAGCTATGGCGCCTGGTCAGAAAAAAGGCGCGAAAGTAGTATCTGACGGACCAGGAGAAGGAGGGAGGGCGGGAGGGAGGGAGGGCCGAGTGACGACATGGCGTACAGGTACAGGAACAGGGAGAAACACAAACAACTGTCACACAGAATGGTCCCCCCAAAGATTAAACTGAAAACCCTGGGCTTAACAGGCCGTTGATTTCACGGAGGAAGGGGAAGCAAATGAATACAGAACAAATCTATTTTTTACATCTTAAGCTGGCAGCCGACGGTGCAGCATGAGTGATAGCCTCTCCAGTATGATGATGACGGATACCAGTCATAATATACCATCGTCTGCCAAAAGGCAAGGGGCTGCTGCTGTTTAGCAATGCAGCCCCACTTCTGCCAGCCCCACGTCCGCCAGCACCCAGCATCGCCCTCGGCCTCTTCTGGGTGCTTAGCAGACAATACTGGGCAATTGGCAGAAAATAGTATATTACGATTGGTAGCCATCATCATCGAAACATGTCTGCCCAGGTGGCCATGATTGACAGCCACTCCAGTATGACGATGATGGGTACCAATCATAATATACCATCGCCTACCAAAGGGCAAGGGGCTGGTGCAATGCAGCCCTACGGCTGCCAGCCCCATGGCTATCACTCATGCTACACCGTCTACCGCCAAAAGGCAGTTAGCAGCTGCTGCTGTGTAGCAATGCAGTCCCACGTCTGCCGGCACCCAGAGGACATATGGTGACGGTGAGCTCAGCTGAGCTGAGCGCGCTCCATGTTGTCTGCACAGGTAACCCAGGTAAAAAGGCGCGAATCTATTGTCTGCCGTTGCTGTGACGGGGGTGGGGGGTGCCACAAGTACTCCTGTTCTTTTTGCGGATACAGACTAACACGGCTGCTACTCTGAAATCTGACACATTCCTAAGAAGCGCTAGGCACAGAACACTCCTGCAAACACATTCCAGAAGGGCAGTACCAGAACACCAAGAATGGTACAAGCACGCTCCCCGAAGATAACAGGGACATGCTGACCCCGCTTACCGATAAGGTCAGGATGATGGATAGAGATGTTTTAATCGAATCAACATGTACAAGGTGATGGGTGGTAGCTAACCACCTCAGAGGGGCAATACATAATTTGTTTGTATCGAGGTATAAAGTGGTATCTCAGAGGGGGTGTCATTGTCTAGCTGACGGGACAGTGGAAAGTCCCGCCACTGACTGAGTTGGTCCATTGTCACGGACATACATGTGTTAGTGTACTTGTAACCATTAAGCCAAGCCATTCTCACTGTGCTTTGTCGGCAATAAACCTGACCAAGTTCCTTCACTGAAAACCAAGTCTGTGGATTTATTAGGAAGTTCAGTCGGATCCTGCGGTACAGGCTGACTGGCCAGAGCCAATGCAGCGAGCAAGAGAGAACACACATGCAGCCAACATCTTACCACAACCACTAAAATTAGAGGCTTTTCTTGTAACCACACAGTGGTTGCTCTGACTCCTCAGAGAAAATTGCCTTTACCAATTCCAGTTAGACAAATTGCATCCTGAAGGCATTTGGTCTCTACTCCACATAGAACGCCTGACCCTGAACAGAATTGGCAGCATTTAGTATCTTGAAGAACTGGCCCCTAGTCTTTTATGGGCCAAGCAATTACTCATGTGTCTTTACATACAGAGCTAGAGTGTCTATAACGGAGACATAAATCCAGCCATAAACCAATGTTTTCAATATACAGTAAAAGCTGTTTTATCAGGCATGCTGGGGGAATGGGGGAGTGCCAGTAAGTGAAAAATGCTGGTTAACTTAGAGGGAGGGAGTTTGGGTGCAGGAGGGAGCTCGGGGCAGCGGGTTGGGGAATGGGAGGGGATGCTGGGTGCCGGATCCGGGGGGCACTCACCTCGGGCAGCTCCCCACAAACGGCGACCTGTCCGAGCTGCTCCTAGGTGGAAGTGCACTTAGTGGAAGCTGCTCCTAGGTGGAACATTAATGATAGGCCACCAACACCACCCAGCACCCGCACACTAAATCCAACAACTGAAATTAGACCAGAGGCGACATGTGTGTGTGTGTGTGGGGGGGGGGTATGCTGGGTCACACAACCCCCAGATTTCTGCCAGGATGGGAGCTGGGCCGACCGTGGCTGAAGGGATCTGCCTGGGAAAGTAATTCTTGTAATTTTTTTTAATCCTTGAGGTTGCCAGTTACTTCATATCAAAACTACCAAAGAGGAAGAAGGCAAAGTGAACACCAGAAAAGAAGAACCCTCTTCATATGTAAAGTGAATGTTTTCAAGTCATAAGATGCTCTTATGACAAATCACATGGCCAGGATTTTGATCAGCCCAGGAGAGTTTATGACCTGTTAATCAGGCAGTGTGTTATGATGTACCATAGATCTCAGCTGCAACTAAAGGAACAAACTATAAAGGAGCCTAAAGTATTTTTTCATTAGGGAAATAGAAGCTGCAGCATTTGCATGTGGCAATAGAGTCACAGAGCTTAAGGCCAGAAAAGAAAATCACAATGTCTCATCTGCCCTCCTGTATATGACAGGTAGCGTTCCATGTTTTCAGTTTTTACCGATTTTTGCTGATAAATTACCATTTTTTTCATTGAAGGAGTTCAGTTTTTACTGATTTACATCGGTTTATCAATCCACTCAGTATTTTTTTGGGTACTTATTTCTGTTAAACACTAACGCTTTACGTGATTGTTGTGTCCTACAGCTCTGGATTGAAACAGTTCCACAGTGTCAAACACAGAACACACACACACGGTGGAGGTCGGAAAATCAAACATTGTTAATATTGCACAATGATTGGCTCTCGAGAAGATGCTGTGCGCCTATTTATTTGCTTCCGTTTAATGTGGCCCTGATTTGAAACAATCAATCCTCCACAGATAAAGCTATGTAATGCCCCCTATCCACCTGGTTACCTCCTTTGTGCCAATCTCTTTACTAGTTTGGATGGACAGGACTGGGTTCTTCTGGATCCCCACACAGCCAGGCCTGCCCTTTCTGTGGCTGGCTCCAGACTACCCCCAAAATGGCTTCTCCTCTCTCTAGGGCTCCCAGGGAAGGGCATCTCATTCTCTGTTGGTCAGACTTGCTCTTCTTCCCAGGCTTTCCCTTGTCAATCATTTCACTCTGCCCCTAGTTATATAGTGTTTCCTAATATCCAACCTAGACCTCCCCCACTGCAACTTGAGACCATTGCTCCTTGTTCTGTCATCTGCCACCACTGAGAACAGCAGAGCTCCATCCTCTTTGGAATCCCCCTTCATGTAGTTGAAGGCTGCTATCAAATCCCCGCTCACTCTTCTCTTCTGCAGTCTAAATAACCCCAGTTCCTTCAGCCTCTCCTCATAAGTCATGTGCCCCAGCCCTGTAATCATTTTTGTTGCCCTCTGCTGGACTCTCTCCAATTTGTCCACATCCCTTCTGTTGTGGGGGAACCAAAACTGGACACAATACTCCAGGTGTGGCCTCACCAGTGCTGAATAGAGGGGAATAATCACTTCCCTCGATCTGCTGGCAATGCTTCTACTAATACAGCCCAATATGCCGTTGGCCTTCTTGGCAACAAGGGCACACTTCTGACTCATATCCAGCTTCTTGTCCACTCTAACCCCAGGTCCTTTTCTGCAGAATAAATATTGCAAAAGAAATCCTTCAATCACATTGTTGTTACCATTTATGGCATTATCCTGGGGCACTCAGTTGCTTCTGGACATAGATAGCACAAGTGGTGAACTCCTATTGGGCAGCTATGTAATATTGCGATAGTGAGCAGCCGATGTTCGGGTATAAAGCCGGTTGGAGAGGGTATGTCCTGTCTGCAGCAGCAGCTGGATAGGAAGGTGCATTGAGAGCTCCCAAGTGTCAGAAGCTGAAGCCAGAAGCCAAGGTAGAAATTGTTATTTGTTATTATGCTTTGTCTGGAAAGCTGATGAAAGCACCTAGAGAAGAATGACAGAGTGTTTGTGGGTTTAGTATGCATGGTTCACACGAGCTCACCACATCCCCTGAGATGATTCTGTAGGGAGGAGATGTTTGTGCTACCACCAGGCATGAGAGTGCACCTCCTGTATTTTGGGAAGGTGGTTTCTGAGAGCACAACTTCTGACAGGGGGAGACCACACCACATACTATAGGAACGGGAGAGAATATTTACTTTGTAGGAAGAGGTGGCAGATACTACAGGAATGAAGAAAAACTCTCTTTCCCTGCTTTGTGGCTCCTTCTAACTTACAGATACACACACAGCTCCTCACAAATCAATCCGCAGCCCTTGTGTTTGCATCCAGTCTAGTCTTTGGGTGGTGGCTTCCATTTTTCCAGTGGTCATTAAACAAATGGGTATTTAACTGCTATGTTATTTAGCCTGAGTGAAAGGTGGATGCCATGCCCATAGCTTCAATGAGGTGTTTGACTGCCTGTAGATCAAAGACACGCTTGGTGGGAGCCACCCAACCTCCAGCATAACAGTATGTTATAGGCAAGAAATGCTCACAGTAAGGAAATGTCTGTTTGTGATCTTTAATTCTTCTGTTGAAGAAGAAGAAGAGCAACCTGCTTGTGCTGGGCTTTGTGCACATCAACATTAAAACATTTTCAACGGCCAATTGTTTCAATAAGATGGGGGTGGGGTGGGAGAGAGAGGGGGGATTGGCCACTGGAGATTTTTATGTGAATTCAGGTGACTTTTAGCTTTGCTTTACAATCCTTAAGTACTTAATCATCACGAAGAAGAATAAGGGAAGTATTAATATTCCTCTTGTGCAGATGGGGAAACTAAGGCACAGAAGTTAACATGAAAAATTTCAGTTGAGTGCCTGAAGTTAGGCTCTTAAATCCATATTCTTACAGCTTTGTAATAGTCTAATCTTCACAGGTTTCCTGAATTGGGGCCAGTAGGAGGAGGCAGAAGAGCACACACTACAGGAGGTGAGTACATACTGCATGAATGTAGCTGAGACAAAATAGGAATTTGGCTCATAGGAAATTGTAATAATTTGACATTTGTTTATGTCCCAAATTGGAAAAATATCAAAAAATTTCACAAAAGAATTTGTTTAGTAAATGTTGAAACATTTTGTTTCAAGTCAGTTTGACATTGAACTGCATTTGCTTATTGCCTCATGGGACAGGTAGTTTGGGGTACCTCATGCTTTCATTCTTCCCTATGGGGCAAGTTCCCTGCCAAGAATACATCTCCCTGATGCGCCATGTGGCTCTGTCAGAAGGGAGACCACAATGCATCATGGGAATGTAGTCTGGGTAAGGGTCCAGGTAATAGTTGAGAATGGGGGCACAAAGCACCTGAACTATGACTCCCATGAACCATTAAGGCACTCTAGGCGGAAGCGGTGTACTGTTGAACAGCCCGGAAATGAAACGTTTTGTTTCGATTTCCCCCAAAAAATTCAGCAAAATTGAAAATTTCCCATTGAAAATTTAGATTTTTTAGAAATTGTCCAAAAATCATTTCAATAGAAAATGCCCAATCAGCTCTATGTACAATGGAGACCCTGGCCAGGCCCCATTCTCTGCCACGACCATCCACTTCTGGGCTCTTCGGCTCCCTTTCATCACACAACAGTGGAATTATGTCAGCTTTATACAGCTATAACCTGGTGCTCATCAGAGTTCCTATCCATAGGGAACGTTGCTAATTTATGTCAGAATAAATCAGCATAAATCCTTCTATTGTGTATGTAAGATTGCATTACATTGGTGGTGAATCTGCAGGGCTGGCTCCAGGCACCAGCTTGGAAGCAGGTGCTTGGGGCAGCCACTCCAGAGAGGGGGCGGCAGGTCCAGCTATTCGGCGGCAATTCGGCGGACGGTCCCTCACGCCCGCTCGGACCTTCCGCCGAATTGCAGCCGCAGATCGCGATCGCGATCGCGGCTTTTTTTGGGCTGCGTGGGATGGCCAAAACCCTGGAGCTGGCCCTGTGAATCTGGCCCAGTAAATGCAAACACTTTACACCAAAGCACTAGATTCTGCAGGCTCAAAATCCATTCTTCTTTCGCTCCCTGCTTTCATCATGACCCTGTCTCTCTTTCTCGATTCTCTCACATTCCTTCCCTTTCTCTCATCTTCTCTCTCTAGCTCTTCCCCCTTGCGCATAGCCCCTCTCTTCTTCTCCTGTGTTGTGTCCTCTCTCTTCAGTCCCCTTTCTCCCTGCTTCCCCATCCGTTCCCAGCCAACTCTTTCCCAAAATCCCAGAGGGGAAGAGATAGCAGCAGGTACACTCCTCCCTCCTCCCCAGCATGTGGGAAATCAGGGGTGGGCAGTGTCTTTTTCTCTTCATCCAAAACCTCAGTCTGAAGGAGGAAAAGCCTTGTGGATATTGGGGTTTGCTCTGCCTCCCGCTCCCAGTCCCTGGTGGGAGGAGCCCTGAGATGGCCTCTCCACCTCTCGCTCATCAACATTTACTCAGAGCTCACAGGCATTTTCTGTCAATTTATATCCAGTGCTCAAAGTCTGGACGCAAACGCTGAACTTGATTTATGTGCTCGCTCACTCTCTCCCTCTTGTCTCCATGTGGAGAAACTTTTCTCAACCTGTGAACTGTGACCCCAAATTGGTTCACCAGAATGTACCAAAGAGTGGTGTGGGATGCCTGATGGCGGAAGGGTCCAGTCCTGCCCCGGGGAGGTGGGGTTGCCCTGGGGGGTTGCAGAGCCTGTCCCAGTCACCTCACTGTTTCAGGGCTTTATACAGGCCCCTCTTGTTCCTGTTCAGCTGAGCCTGCTTCCAGTTAGTGGCCCCTTCGCAGCCTAAATCTCTCCCCTGCTCATGCTTAACTGGTTGATTGGACCTCTCAGGGCAAGTGTGGGGAATACAGCCCTTCACAGGCTCCTGCAGCTACGGTCCCATGGGCCTGACTGGACTTGCCTTCCTGCTCTGGGGTTGCCGTGCTGCTCTCCTTTGACCCAGCCAACCCTCTGTCATGAGGGGCCAAATTTCAGGGAGTGGGGCTGAGCCCCATGTGCCAGGTCACAATGCCACACACAAAAATACGGGAGTGGGTGGACTGGGCCCAATCTGAGCAGTACGGCATCCCCAGAGGTCACAATGCACTGAATGGGAAGCCAAGCCCAGCCACCCCACGGAACAGGAGTCACAGGAGCTGCTGCTATGGTGCTCACCATGTACTTGCTTTGTATTTATTACATCCATGTATATATTGTATATCGTGGGTGAGAAATATTTAGTAAGCCAGATGCGTTTGCACTAAGGTAGGGTTACCATACGTCCGGATTTTCCCGGACATGTCCGGCTTTTTGGGCCTCAAATCCCCGTCCGGGGGGAAATCCCAAAAAGCCGAACATGTCTGGGAAAATAGGGAGGTGCTGGGCCGGGGGCCGGGGGCCGGGTCGGGGCCGGTGGTGCTGGGCCGGGGGTGCTGGCCCAGGGCCGGGGACCGGGGGTGCTGGGCCGGGGGCCAGGGCCGGGGGTGCAGGGCCGGGGGTGCTGGGCCGGGGGCTGGGCCGGGGGCCAGCAGTGCTGGGCCGGGGGCTGGGGACGGGAGCCTGGGGGAGCGGGACTGGCGGTGCTGGGCCGGGGCCGGGGGTGCAGTCCCGGGGGCTGGGGCTGGCTGTGCTGGGCCAGGGGCCGGGGGCCGGCAGTGCTGGGCCGGGGCTGGGGGCCGGCAGTGCTGGGCCAGGGCCGGGGCCTGCAGTGCTGGGCCGGGGGCCGGGGCCAGCAGTGCTGGGCCGGGGGCTGGCAGTGCTGGGCCGGGGGCTGGGGCCGGGGTTGCTGGTCTGGGGGTGCTCGGCCGGGAGCTGGCGCAGGGCCGGCACTCCAGGGTAGGGTTACCATATTTTGTGCCTCCAAATGGAGGACACTCCACGGGGCCCCAGCCCCGCCCCCAGCCCCGCCCACGCCCACGCCCCAACTCCGCCCCCTCCCCAAAGTCTCCGCCCCCTCCCCTGCTTCCCGCGAACATTTAATTCGCGGGAAGCCTGAAGCAGGTAAGGGGGGGGGATGGGGGGAGGAGGTGCGGCCCAGGCTGGCACCCCCGGCGGCTCCAGCCTGGGTCGGCTCGGGCCCTGGGGTGCCGGCCCCGGCCGACCACCCCCGGCCCGCCCAGCACTGCCGGCCCCCGGCGGCCCGGCGCACCCCCCGGCCCCGCGACCCCGGACCGGCTCCCGGACCGGCCCCCCGGCCCGGCGCACCCCCGCGGCTCCCGGCCCGGCGCACCCCCGCGGCTCCGCGGCCCGGCGCACCCCCCCGGCCCCGCGGCCCGGCGCACCCCCACGGCCTGGCGCACGCCCGGGCCCCGCGACCCCCGGACCGGCCCCCCGGCTCAGCGCACCCCCGCGGCTCCGCGGCCCGGCGCACCCCCGCGGCTCCGCAACCCCAGACCGGCCCCGCGGCCCGGCGCACCCCCCCGGCCCCGCGGCCCGGCGCACCCCCCCGGCCCCGCGGCCCGGCGCGCCCCGCGGCCCCGGACCGGCTCCCGGCCCGGCGCACCCCCGCGGCTCCACGGCCCGGCGCACCCCCCGCGGCCCCGCGGACCCCCCAGCGGCCCGGCCCGGCCCGGCGCACCCCCGCGGCTCCGCGGACCGGCTCCCGGACCGGCTCCGCGGCCCGGCGCACCCCAGCGGCTCCACGGCCCGGCGCACCCCCGTGGCCCCGCGGCCCCCCCAGCAGCCCAGCCCGGCCCGGCGCACACCCCAGCGGCCCAGCCCCGCGGGCCTGGACCGGCTCCAGGCACCGCGACCCCTGTTCCCCGCCCGGCCCGGCACTGCGACCCCGGCCCGGCCCCGCACCGGCCCCGGCCAAAGAGGCCCCGGCCGAGCCCTCCCGATTTTCCCGGACATGCCCGGCTTTTGGGGATTTCCCCCCGGACGGGGATTTGAGCCCCCAAAAGGCGGACATGTCCGGGAAAATCCGGACGTATGGTAACCCTACTCCAGGGCCCGAGCCGAGCCAGACTGGAGATGCTGGGGCTGGGGCCGGGGCCCTGTGGAGTGTCCTCTTTTTGGACACTCAAAATATGGTAACCCTACACTAAGGCTATTTACTGGGTTGTGACCTGTGAGCTTCTCTGCACTGGAAGAGACATTTGCTTCATGCTCTGAGAACTTTACAGAGATGAGAGCTGGTCAAAAAGTATTTGGAAAGAAAATTTTTCTGTTAGAAAATGCTGGTTCATTGAAATCATGCATTCTGCAGGAATGTGTTGTTTTTGATGAAATTTGAAACAAAGCTTTTCAGTGAGCTGTAAAAATTCTGGTTCAGTCTTACTGGAATCATAGAAACGTAGGACTGGATGGGATCTCAATAGGTCATCTAGTCCAGTCCCCTGCACTCAAGTCAGGATAAAGTAGTAACTAAACCATTCCTGACCGGTGTTAATCTAACCTGTTCTTAAAAACCTTGGGTGACGGTTGAATCCACAACTTCCCCAGGTAATTAACCATCCTGACAGTTAGGAAGCTTTTCCTAAAGTCCAACCTAAACCTCCCTTCCTGCAATTTAAGCCCATTGCTTCTTGTCTTCTCCTTAGCGGTTAATGAGAACAATTTTTCACTCTCTTCCTTGTAACAACCTTTTATGTCCTTGAAAACTGTTATCATGTCCCCCCTCTGTTTTCCCTTCTCCAGACGAAACAAACCCAATTTTTTCTATCTTCCCTCATAGGTCACGTTTCTAGACCTGTGATAATTTTTGTTGCTCTTCTCTGGACTTTTTCCAGTTTGTCTACATCTTTCCTGAAATGTGGCGCCCACAATGCTCCAGCTGAGACGCAGGTTTTTGCAACACTTTGGTTGCCACAGTTTTGCAGCTGTTTGATCTCTAATTTGAAATGTATTATATATTAATTTTAATTATATTATAGAGAGGAGGTCAACTGCCACCCCAGCACCTGCTTGTGGCCAGGAGTGCCTCTGCAGTGCCTTGTTTTCCCCTTTTTCTGGGCTCCTTCAGCAAACTCCACACAGTCTCTCTTTCAACACAACCCTTTCGGGGACTCTGTCTTTTTATTAGCATTATTAACTTAACAAATTTCTCAAAACAAACACAAAAGAAATCCTCCCCCCAGGCTTAAGCTGGGCACAGCCCCTCTTCCCTGAGGTATTGTCCTAAGTCAAAATTGGAGAGAAAAAATTCAATTTTATCAAAACAAAACATTTCCATTGACGCAGACTGCAATTCTTCATAGGCTGTGGAGTTGCAGGTTGGGAGCAGGCAATAGACCCTGGAGTAAGCTGGTGGGGGAAAAGACCCTACTCTTATTCCCGCTGGCTAAACGTTTGAGGAAGGAGTTTGCCCATTCCCTCTATACATTTGCCCATGCTCCCACACATTTTGTTCAATCGTTTCTGTATTTATCTGTTGTTTTAAATTATGCTAATTTCCTGATTTTTCATCCCAGCACAGAGAGTCTCCACTGAGTAGGGGTTGCCTCCCAAGCTGTGACTCTCTGTTCTCTCTCCACAGCTTCTCAGTAACTGCTTCTGCTCCAAGAACCAATCGTAAAGATCCTGCCACACCCACCAAAATGAATGGGATCATCATTTATGAGCATATAAACTTCCATGGTAAATCCAAAGAATTCACTTGTGACATCGCTGACTTGAAGCCCGTAGGGTGGGACCACTGTGTCTCCTCTGTAAAGGTCACTGGCCAACCCTGGGTGGCCTATGAGCATCCTAATTATTCAGGCAAGTTCCTGGTGTTTGAGGAAGGCGAATACAACTTTGTTGGTAAAGATATGAATGACAAGATCAGTTCTCTCAAGCTGATTACTGAAAACCTGAAGAATCCCAAGATCACCCTGTATGAACATGCCAACTATGAAGGGGAGATCAAGGTGGTAACAGAAGCAACCAGTCTGAGCAAGGGATCTTTCAATGACCGAGTGTCTTCCCATAAGGTACAGAGCGGTGCCTGGCTATTGTGTGAACATGAGGATGGAAGTGGCTTGAATTATGTTGCCCGGAAAGATGAACAGCTTCTAAACTATGAATCAATCGATTTCAATGACAAGCTTTCATTTTTGCGTCCCCTGAGAGCTGGCTTGTGCTAGTTCCGAAGGGCTGCAGAGCCTGCCAAACTAGGGTGCCATTGATAGGCTGAGCCCCTACAGGGAGGTGCAGAGTTAGAGCTCTGCCCATGCTTGCACTTCATTGCTCCACACACAACAGAATCAGTGAATTTGGGAAAGCGCAGCTCATGCTGTGCTGTGCTTTATAACCTGGTATCCTGCTGTTTGTCCCCCAAGGCCGTGCCAGAACTTCCTCCTGGACCTCACCCTCCCAGTCGCTTTCACGCTCTCCCTGATCGGCAGCTTCATCTGGGGTGTTCCCTCCCCTCCCAGATCCTTCACACAGCTCTAACTAGGAGGTTTATTCAGGGATCTGCTGGCCCCTGTCTGCCATTTATTTTCCTTTCAATCCCTTCTCCTGGGATAAGACAACCTCTGGAGTTCCCTGAGCTCTACATTTCTATGATTCTATGATCATAGAGGGGGCCCCAGAGGTGTTTGAGCCAACCTTGGGACTATCCTGCCCCATTATCTCCATGACACCCAGAGACAGATTGAAAGGAATGTCCACATGGATGAAACAGAAGGAGTCAACCAAACAGATCATCAGCAAAGCTCGATCACCACAGTCTAAAGAAAGTGTGAGATTTCCAGTTTCTACAGGTTCATGTGGGGTGGGAAAGGGGATGGGGAGGGGATCATGTTCTTTGTGGAGATAGGAACTTCCAGCACCTCCTAGTATCAGCACCCACCAACAGGGAAAAAATCATGGTGTGCCACTGGCTAAGAGATCTCACACAGTGCTTGTCATCTGCGCCCTAACGTGCCATGTCAAGGTTGATCGAGTTGATCACTATCTAGGATGGGAGAAGAAGAACCGAGCATGAGGTGCACCAGAGCACATTGCGCATAGCACCAACCCAGGGCATCGATCCAGGAGTAAGCTCCAGCATGGAGGTGGCTCCACAAACCCGCTGTGTTTCCTACCTCTTCCATCCCAACATGCTCATGTCGGCTTCCAAGAAAGGATTGAAGGGTTTCCAGTCCGCGAGCTTCTCTGAGTGATTTATTGTTAACCTGCTCCAATAAAATGATTTGCAGTGAAACTTGGGCTAATGGTCTCCTGTTCCGATAGCCAGTAAAGGTTCAGGCCTCAGGAGAGCTCCTTCCTGCGTAGTAACTGCCTTGATCCAGACTGGACTTAGCTTTTCAGAGCAGAAGGAACTAAGCACCAACACGTTTCCTCTGGGGATGGCACAGCTGGAGGGGAGCTGTGACTCTGCTTCATGATGCCCCCTCTTCCTGGTCCCCCAGAAATCTTTGTGTTTGTGGCTCACAAGGGTCAGTCCCATGGGTGGAGCTGGGTCAGGTGAAGAGCAGGAGCAGGACGGCCTCATATCCCCCATGTCTTATGGGGCATCCCATTGCAATAGAATGTGCAGCAGAGTCAGCAGAGTAGCGTATGGAAAGTTCATCTAACTGAACTCTAATGTGTAGATGGATGTTATCAAGAAGGAACCCTTGTAATAGATTCATAGAGTTTAAGAATGGAAGGGGCCATTATGTTCCTCTGGTCTGACCTTCTGTGTGACAGAGGTCACAGGATTTCTCCCAGCAATTCCTATAACACGTGGTTGAATTCGATCAGTGTTTCTCAAGCTTTGCAGGTGGGAGACAACTTCTTCAATGTCAAAATTCTCTGCAACCTCTCACATTTATGAAAGTAATAGTAAACATTATTTACTATTATTAGTCAATGATAACACTGATATACTCACAGAATTTGTGTGTGATTTGAGAGGTTGGCAGAGACATTGTGAAGGGTAAGGGTCAGTGGGGAGCAAGAATTTATTTGCTTTAGTTTGTAATAACATTTTCTATGCCTTGCAACCATTGCCTTTGGTGATCCCCCTGAGAAACACTAAACTAAACCATATCTTTTCGAAAGACAGACAGACTCTGTTTGAAGACTCTAAGTGATGATTAATCACATCCCTTGGTAACATTCAACAGCCTAGTGGCTAATTATTCTCTGTTAAAAAGTTGCATCATATTTTCAATTTGATTTTTTTTAACTTCAATTCCCTCCACCTCTTTTGGATCTCATTCTGCCTTTGATCAGACATCTTCACTCTGAGGAGGTACAGACTGATCAAGTTGTGTCTTAACTGAACACATGATGAGGGCAGAATCTCAGCTTTCACTTAAAAAATGTAAATTTTGAGCAAATTAACACTTTGAAAATGTGACCCAAGTGTAACCGATGCAGTGGTGTCTGCCTGGGTCTTCAGAGAGCCTGAAACAACATCTCTGAGGGTGTGAACTGTCCCACTCATCCCCAAGTGGGGAGAAGGGATCCCCATCTCTGCTGCTGCTAAGAGTGGGAGGTCCTGCTACGAGTCCTGCAATGGATGAAGGGGCCCCATACAGCTTCCCCTCCAGAGGGGAGGTGGCCCCCTTGCCACTGGGTGTTATGATAAATAATTTTTCCATGGGGTCAGGGGATGCTATAGTGTGATTACGCACAAAGTAATTTCCAGGAATTTAGAAAACTGCTTCCAGGAGTTGCTTGATGAGGGAGAACAGTGTGTGTGTTTGGAGGACAGAATAAAGCTCCTATGTTGCATTGTCTTGCTCTCTCTTGTGAAGTGCTTGAACACTAAACATGGCATCAGAAACGAGTCAGCACCTGCAGGTCTGTGCAACCAGAAACAAATAATTTTAAACCAAATAAACCCATCCAATCATGCAATAACAACAACAAAGAATTATTGAATCAGAGGACTGGAAGGGACCTCAAGAGGTCTTCTAATCCATTCTACTGCACTCAAGGCAGGACCAAGCACTATATAGACCATCCCTGACAGGTATGTGTCCAACCAGTTCTTAAAAATCTCCAGGATGTAGATTTCACAACATCCCTAGACAATTTATTCCAGCGCCTAACCACCCTGACACTTAGGAAGTTTTTCCTAATGTCCAACCTAAACCTCCCTTGCTGCAATTTAAGCTCATTGCCTCTTGTCCTACCTCCGAGGTTAACGAGAACAATTTACTTCCCTCCTCCTTGTAACAACCTTTTATGTACTTGAAAACTGTTTATGTACTTGAAAACCCCTCTCACTCTTCTCTTGTCCAGGCTAAACATGCCCAATTTTTTCAATCTTTCCTCATAGGCCATGTTTTCTAGACCTGTCATCATTTGTTGCTCTTAGAATCATAGAATATCAGAGTTGGAAGGGACTTCAAGAGGTCATCTAGTCCAACCCACTGCTCAAACCAGGACCAATTCCCAGCTAAATCATCCCAGCCAGGGCTTTGTCAAGCCAGGCCTTAAAAACCTCCAAGGAAGGAGACTCCACCACCTCCCTAGGTAACGCATTCCAGTGTTTCACCACCCTCCTAGTGAAATAGTTTTTCCTGATATCCAACCTGGACCTCCCCCACTGCAACTTGAGACCATTGCTCCTTGTTCTGTCATCTGCCACCACTGAGAACAGCCGAGCTCCATCCTCTTTGGAACCCCCCTTCAGGTATTTGAAGGCTGCTATCAAATCCCCCCTCATTCTTCTCTTCTGGAGACTAAACAATCCCAGTTCCCTCAGCCTCTCCTCATAAGTCATGTGCTCCAGACCCCTAATCATTTTTGTTGCTCTCCGCTGGACTCTTTCCAATTTTTCCACATCCTTCTTGTAGTGTGGGGCCCAAAACTGGACACAGTATTCCAGATGAGGCCTCACCAATGTCGAATAAAGGGGAACGATCACGTCCCTCGATCTGCTGGCAATGCCCCTACTTATACAGCCCAAAATGCCGTTAGCCTTCTTGGCAACAAGAGCACACTGTTGACTCATATCCAGCTTCTCGTCCACTGTAACCCCTAGGTCCTTTTCTGCAGAACTGCTACCTAGCCATTCGGTCCCTAGTCTGTAGCAGTGCATGGGATTCTTCCGTCCTAAGTGCAGGACTCTGCACTTGTCCTTGTTGAACCTCATCAGGTTTTTTTCGGCCCAATCCTCTAATTTGTCTAGGTCCCTCTGTATCCGATCCCTACCCTCTAGTGTATCTACCACGCCTCCTAGTTTAGTGTCATCTGCAAACTTGCTGAGAGTGCAGTCCACACCATCCTCCAGATCATTAATAAAGATATTAAACAAAACCGGCCCCAGGACCGACCCTTGGGGCACTCCGCTTGAAACCGGCTGCCAACTAGACATGGAGCCATTGATCGCTACCCGTTGAGCCCGACGATCTAGCCAGCTTTCTATCCACCTTACTCTTCCCTGGATGTTCTCCAGTTTGTCCAAGAGAAAACAGTAATTCTAACAGCATACCAGTCCCCTGTTCCTGAGCAGAGGGACATGAAAGGCGATGTGTTTAGCAGCAGATCACAATGGACCGAGAGGATCCATGTAAATTCCTAGACTCAGTGTCACAGTTCAGGACAACTGCACCTATATTTCCCCTCTGGGGTCCAGCAAGGGCACCCACACTAAACTCCCAGTTCCTTATACCAGTGTAATCCTTCTGCCAGGTGAAGCCAGCAGCAACAAGGGCTGGGTTATCTAGGGAGTCTGAATGTAGCAAAAACTTTTAATAAACTCAACATTAATTTAGGAAACACCGCAATTAGGGTTCATAAACACAAACCATGAGCAAAAGACCCAAACCCAAGTAAATTGGGCAGTGTCCTTTTCCCCTCAGGTTCTTAAGTCTAGCAACCCAAAGTCCCTTTAACGTGCCCATCCCTTCTCTGTACCCCACTCACAGTTGCTGTCCTTGGCCAGTGGAGTCCCAGAGTTCAGGGGTTCATCACAGAGATCACCTCCCACCCTGTGTGGAGGTGGGGGGTGATGTTGCACTCCATATGTTTTATGGAAATATGTTTATAAGTGTGAATATGATGCAACTGGAATATGCTTTATGCAAAAGGTCTCTTGTAAGGTAGCATTACAAAGCTTATAATCTACTGAATATATTCATTCTATTTGTATGAATGTATCATTTTTGCATCTGAAACTAGAAATATGAAGTATAACTCTGAGGTCCTATTGTAATTATGCAAAGTGTGGGCTATTAATGGTGGTGTAGAATCTTGATGGCTCCCATTGACTAGGACAATTGACTGTAAATGGCTCTGTTTCCCAGCAAGCTGCCTGTGTACATGTAGGCCAGCCCGTGGATAATGAAAAACGAGGTCTTACAGTGACATGTGACCATGTCACCCGATACTGGAATCCAGGGCCGGTGCAAGGAAGTTTCACGCCCTAGGCGAAACTTCCACCTTGCGCCCTCCGCCCCAGCCCTGCGGCAGCTCCCCGCCCCCCGTCAGCCCTGAGGCGCCCCCCCCCCCGCAGCAGCTCCTCTCCCGGGGAGCCGTGTGGCGGCTCCCCATCCAAGCTCACCTCTGCTCCGCCTCCTCCCCGAGCACACTGCCCCCGCTCTAATTCTCCTCCCCTCTCAGGCTTGCGGTGCCAAACAGATGATTGGCGCAGCAAGCCTGGGAGGCGGAAGAAGTGGAGCGGCGACCGTGCACTCGGGGAGGAGGAGTAGGAATGCTGTAAAAAAATTGGGGGCACCGCTTTTTGGCACCCCCAAATCTTGGCGCCCTAGGCAACCACCTAGTTTGCCTTAATGGTAGCATCGGCCCTGCTGGAATCCATCTTAAACGTGGTGCTTTTCCATTTTAGGAAGAGGAGTGGGGACCCAGAGAGACAAAGGATTTCTGCCTTGTGCCAAAGCTATAAAAGGGGGTGGAGCAGGACAAGGGGGGTCCCAGTCATGAAAAAGGCCCTGTTTTTCACCAAAGATGCCTGCTGGAACAAACAAGGACTGTCCCAGGGGAAAAGATTGGGCCCAGACTAGGAAGGAGTCTAGTCTGTGAAAGAAGCTTATTGAAACATCTCTGAGGGTGAGATTTACCTGTAATCAGTATCTTAATGTACTAGGCTTAGATTTGCGTGTTTTGTTTTATTTTTCTTGGTAACTTACTTTGTTCTGTCTGTTATTACTTGGAACCACTTAAATCCTACTTTTTATACTTAATAAAATGATTTTTATTTATTAGTAAACCCAGAGTAAGTAATTAATATCTGGGGGAGCAAACAGCTGTGCATATTTCTCGATTAGTGTTATAGGGAGCGGACAGTTTATGAGTTTACCCTGTATGAGTTTTATGCAGAGTAAAATGGATTTTATTTGTGGTTTGGATCCCATTGGGAGCTGGGTGTCTGGGTACTAGAGATAGGTGACCTGCTGAGCAGTTTTTGGTTAAAGACTGCAGCACTGGGGGTGTGGACAAGACCTGGGTCTGTGTTGCAGCAGGTTAGCATGTTTGGCTGAACAAGGCAGGGTTCTGGATTCCCAAACTGGCAGGGAAAATGGACTCAGAGGTAATCTCAGCACACAGCACTCAAGGGGGGTTAAAGAGGCACCTTACATGCTCCACTGCTCGGGCACTTGCTTATCGCCCCAATGGCCAATTGCTGCACCTCTGCAGGGCTCTGCTCTGGCCCTCTCCACAAGCCTCCCGGCTGGCTGCTGGCCGCACCTCTCCACCAGCCGCCCTCCTGGCCACTTGCCACATCTCTCCTCCAGCCGCCCTGCTGGCCACTTGCTGCACCTCTGCACCAGCTACCCGGCTGGCTACTTGCCAAGATGTCTTCAGCCACCCCCCACACACATACAGATACTTAACACAGCTCTCAGTGATTTCAGCTTTTAGTGGGGGAGCCTCACTGCTGGGACTGGGCAGTCTCTTGCAATAGAGACACTGTCCCAAAGCAGGTCTAATACCTAAGTATCAGTGATTTCAGCTCTGCAACGTGTAACAAGACTCTCAATCGAATCTAAATTAACTCTTTTATTATACCACGGAGAGAGGAAGTGTCAAATAGTGCCTAGGACCCTTAAACAGGGCCCACACCACCAGGTACAAGTCTCTGTCATCACCCTCTCTCAACTCATTGGGCTTTGGAACCCATGTCCCCTGCCTAGCGACTGTCGTTCTATTGAGGGTGAGTCCCTCCATCGGGGTACGCCAGGTACAGTTCTGCTGCCCTTGGTTCACACAACAAGGATAACAACTCTTTTTTACTCCTGCCCCAATAACAAGGAGTCTGGGGATCCAACACCAGACACAAGTGATCATCTGGGCAAGCAATCCCATCCTGCTGAGCACCTAGACAGGGTGGATGTGTACATACAAACGAGATCAGCTCCTGAAGTCTTTTCCCACAGCTCTCCATTAGATGTCAGGGGAGAGCTCATTCAGACTCTGCTTACACCAGTACTAGTATAAGGAGTAATAGAGAAAAAGGAAGCAAAACTAAGGCCAAAGCCTACTACAGCCATCACCTCTCTTGGGTAGAGACCCAAGTCTCTCTCTCTCCTGACCTGGGTTTATCCAGGCTGGGCAGTCCCTGCCTACACTTTGTTATTCCCATTAAGCCACACTGACTAAATGGCCAGCATCTGAACTTGGCTTTCTCTTCAGAGGCTATGAACAGGCTAATTGCCAGAAGTTATCACACAGGCCTTTATAAGCAAGCACATGGTGAAAGTGTTATAGAGAAAACATATCCAAAACAATAAGTTTCAGAGTAGCAGCCGTGTTAGTCTGTATCCGCAAAAAGAAGAACAGGAGTACTTGTGGCACCTTAGAGACTAACAAATTTATTAGAGCATAAGCTTTCGTGGACTACACGCATGCTAACAAGCTTACCAGGAATCATTCCACCTCCAACATGGGCACTGGCATGTATCATCCTTGACACCATTCACAGAAAGGATTGAGGTCCCCCTGGGACAGATGGTTTGCTGGTTCAGAAAGAAGTCCCTGAGTCAATTTAAACTCAGGCTATTTTTCCAGAAGTGCTTTCTTTATCTGTTGGTCTCTGGGAAATCCAGTTGGAACCAGTATATGAGAGCCTTTCCAGGTGCTGGTACCTCTCTGGAAATGAGTGAATTTTCCTACTCACCCTCCATTGTTCACCCTTCTCCAGGGAATTACATACAATTCCTGATACAGGGACACAGTAACATGTCCCAAAGATATTGCAGGAACTTAGGATATCTGTCAGACACAACAAAAGCACTTTTCAACCCATAAAAATATATATGAAAGATAACTTTGCAACAAGCGTAATAAAAAATCTGGAGAAACAATAGGTTGATATGTTGCTTAAGCATACAAAATGGCTGGCTCATGCCATTATCTTATCTTAAAAGCTGAACTAATAGATTAATAAGAGGGATGAAAGATGCAAGAGCTGAAATGAAAAAGCTCGGAGAATCCACACTAACTCTGCCAAGAACTATAAATGTGTGCAAAGCTAGTGAACACCAACACACCCAAATGCAGGGCATAAGTAGAGTGGACACAAAGATAATTCACCAAGTAGCACAAGGAAAGGATGAAAATACAAGGAAACATATACCAACATTTGTGCGAAAATGTTCAATTACAAAGCAGAAGAGATCAACAAAATGTAAAGGAAGACCCATGTGGAGAAAAACCTGATCATGGAAAATGCCCTTCATATGGGGGGAATAATCGTTGCAAGAGAAATCACTATGCCAAAGCTTGCAGACAAGAAAAGTAAAGAAAATACATGGCAACCCATCCTTGACTGCAGAGACATTCTCACAGAAGGCATTAATAGCAGCCCCGTTCAATGCTTGATGGCAAGACCATGTTTATCTTGGTGCTTTTAGACTCAGTGTTACTACAACCAGCAGTGGTATAAGGAGTTGTAGGAATGTGTTCCTCCCTAATCACAAGCCTTGAAGAACGGCAAACTGTTCCCTTGGCAATGAGGCAGGAGTGACCTTGTTCTAGCGCCTATGTTTGGGAAACTTATTTGGCTGATTTGATTGTTCCCTCGCAGCTGGCATTCACGCGCTCAAGAGATGGGTTCGTTATCTTATGTGCATGTATACTGCCTGGCTTTTCTATGCGCAAGATTTGTACCAATGAGAAGCGTTGTAAGCAGGGAAGTGTAAAGAATAAAAGCCCCAGGAAAAGTTCCTGGAGGTAGAGGGGCTTTTCGGCTCCCACAGACCTGGTGTTCTGTTTCCTTTCCTGCGTCGTCACCACAGCTGGTGACCCCGACGTGACGACCCCGTACTCACCGGCTGGATATGCCGAGCGCGCCCGCGGCTGTTTGCCGCCCCTTATTCGTGAGTATGGGGGTCGAACTTTCCAGTGCCCAGAAGGAGCACACAAGAGAGTTCAAGATTACACGGCAGCGATCATGCATCGTTGTCCCGGTCGCTCATATTGAGGACCCCCTAAGGGAAATAGACCGCCAGTGCCCCTGGTATCCGGACTGCAGGTCGGTATGGCTTCATGACTGGAAAACAGGTTGGAAACTTTGAGGGCATAGAGGAAGGAAAGGAGTAAGTAATTATAGGCATGGGGATTTCAAATCCCCAGGATGATAACTGGAACGGTAAAATGTGTATGAGACAGAGTTTTTGTACCAAGGTGCAAAGCTCTCCTTTATTCTGCAGAATAAAGCAACTCCTCCTTATCCCTATCTGGCTGTCATTGGCTCTCAGCCAGGTGGACCCGATATTTCGGTAACAGTTTCTGGTGACTCCGCCGGGACTCTCCTGGCTCGGACATTGGACTCCGGACGGCTGCGGCGAACTGGGAACGGCGCCAACGGGGTGTTTCACCCCTTTTCTCTGCTTCACCGCAGCCCCTGGGGTTCGTGCTCCGATAAGGTGAGTCCTAATAGGATAAGGAGACACTCTCTGGTAAAACCCTCTAAGGATAGCTCTTTGAATTATATGTTAAGTAAATGGCCTTTACCCGGTGTTTAAAAAGAAATAGTTACACCTTGTGTAGAAATTTATGTGGCTAGTGTTGTGGAAATTGAATTGTGGAAAACACGTGCAGTATATATTGTAGTAGAGGTATAAGAAATGCAAACCTACCAATATAGGTTGTGTTGTCTTGTTCAGATCACTGTAAAGAAGTAAAAGGCAATCAAAAGTCCGGGAAAGTTAATTGTGTCCCTTTTTAAGTAAGAATCTTTAAGCCGTGGATAGCTTTGGATCTGGAAGCAAGCCAGAAAGCATCTGTATTAATGCAATTTTCTAACTAATAAGGTAGTAGCCACTGAAACCTGGGCTGCATATGAAACAAATACAAGGAAATATGTGGTGATTTCTCTGTTTTGCCTAAAATCAACAAGAGTATGTGTATATAAAGGAAATATTTTAAGTAATGACTGACTGCCCAGAAGGGGTAGACCTCGGTTCTTTTGTCTTTCAGATCATCAGAGAAAACGGATGCCAGCTAAATAGCATTCAATGTACCATGCATTTACTGGTACAATAGGAATTATTTTTGTGTTCTTTGTCCTGTCTTGTGATGTTTGTCTTGTGGCCAGAATTGTTGGATTTAATATTTTCATAGGACAGTCTAGCTCAAATTTAAATAGAAGGGTTAAATCAAAAAGCAGACACTTGTTTTATTCATCTTGGAATACAAAGTGTTTGGATAAATCAGGAAAATGTGATATACTAAAGTCTAATATATTTGCTTAAGTAAGAAAAAGAAACTTCATTGGCCAGATTTTTAATTGCAAAATTGTTGTTAAAATTTGCATACCAACAGTCTTTGGAAACAAGGACATGGAAGGTTAACCCACTCCCCATATTGCCCATGGGATCCTTCTGGCTACCTCAGATTTCTAGCCAGAGAGCTGGGGAGGGAGGAAAGCGATTAGACACCTGAGGTTGTACCGAGTGAACTCCTCAAAAGTGGGTGTGCTTGTCCCGGTTTGTTGCTCCAAAGCTCTGTAATATAGTTATTTTACTGGAAGAGTGTACATGGCATACATTGAATAATAAGACTAATGTACTGTATAATGGCAATGTGTATGCGTTCATTGTTGGAAAAAAGTGTATAAGTGAAGAGTGAAAGTTTCCTTTGTAGGTTAAAAGAAGCCGAGTAAGGGAGAAGAGGAAAAAGCACGGAATGAGTTAACTGAGGAAAAAATAGCTAGCAAGCTCAGTCCAAAGATAAGACCTGGCTGACAGCCACGAAAAGGGGGGGCCTGAATGTGCCCAAACAACTGAGATTTGTAAAACAATGCCAGGCACTAATGAAATGTGTTAGGTTTTTTTCTCACAGATAAAAGAAGTGCTACCCAAAGACCCTAGCAGCCCTGCCGTTTATTGAAACAAGGAAACGGAGTCTATGTAAAGTCCATCAACGAAAGACTGCTTTGGCTCCACACTGGAAAGGCCCTTTCCAAGTCCTGTTAACCACCAACACTGCTGTGAAGTGCCAAGGACTGCCCACCTGGACCCATGCTTCTCACTGCAAAAAGACCCCTCCACCTGGAGAGGATTCTCCAGCTGCTAATCAGCCTATTTCGTCTTCTAGCTCTGCTGTGCCTCCTGGACAGCAGGGAAAGAGAACAAGGTGAAGTGCTAGTAACCTCTCCCTTGTCCACTGACAGACCTACTGTTGCTTTGAATTTTTTTAGAAGAAGCAAAACCATTACAGGGTGATGTGCTAGTAACCTCTCCCCTACATGATGCTAAACCACACTGTTTCAGGAAAAAAGAAGAAGGAACACTTGCTTAATTAAAACCATAAAGTCCAGGAATTCCTGACTACAAAAGACATTAAGAACTGGCCCTGGTGAAGAAATATACCCTAGCAGAAAGAAACTTGTGGGACCCATGCTTGGGAACGTGGTATTGATTAGATTTTAAGGTTTATTTTACAGGCTGCGCCCTGTGTTTTGGATAAGTCCTTCAGCATGTATTGCCCTCCCTAAATGGATTTTAAATGATAAGTACCAAAGGCACCTTGTTGCCATTGCCCCTGCTATCTTCTTTATTACACTATTACCCCTGTAACACATCCAAATACAGACAATAACCCAGAAGTTGCTGACAGAGATGGTATTGAATATCACTGAGGCTGGGAAGGCATTGCAGTGGGATCTAGCATGTTCAGACATTCAGGATTTCCGGAATGACTAGCTAATGGTCATTCGGAATGATCTAGAGCATCAGGCTTGGCCCACTGCCCTTACAGACACATCAGGAGTACCATCTGATCTGTGGCATGAAGACATACTTGGAGACTTTCTGGGTGGAAGTGCAGACGTTCTCAGTGCTCCTTCCAAGCATATGGACCGGTTGAGGGGGTGTGGGCTCCCACATACCGAATCCTGCCGGGTCCATAGGGAGGATGCATGTGGGATTGGGTAATTCACCAAGACATCTGGGAAATTAGACTACCTGGTATGCCCAATTGATTTTAGTAAGTGCTCCGGAGATTACATCTGACATTTGGATGGGGTTAGGGAGTCAATGGACATTTTGGCCGTTAGAACCCCCACAGCTTCAGTGTATATGTAAACTGAAGCCAGGAGAAGTTGTCACTGTTTATGACTACGTTTGCTGGAAGGGTAGTGGACAAGGAACTACCCTGACAGGACACTTACTCTTTTAAGCTAATGATAGCTGTGTGTATGTTAAAGCCTCCACATTGCAAGACATACATTTTAATCTCATTACCACTGCAGGCAATCATATTATTTACTGGCCTGCAGATAGAGTTTTTCAAGTAGCCCTTAGGTTCCAGATACCCTTTAATTGGACTAGTTTAGTATCTGATTTCAGAATTTGTTTTCACTGTTACCAAAGATTCAGAAAATCTCTAAAGTACAAGGGCAAATTCACATGCTTTATAATATATATTAAGTTGAAAAGTATGCTTTCCAGACAGCTTATAGAGTATCCATTTTATGTACTAAGTAGGATGTATTGTGCTTTATGATTAAGATTGTACAACAGCCCCATTATATTATTGTTATGGGAATGTTATTGCTTGTGTTGCTATTAGTTAGTTTAGAATTATGTTATCATTGTTGTAAAAGACGTAATAATAGTAATACCTTTTATGTTTATGCTAATCATGCATTGTCATTACATCCAATCAAAACCCCTAAGATTGAAGCATCTGATGTAGAATTTGAAGTCCAGGGCTTAATGCAAATAAAGATTTAAGAATGTTTGTTGTACTAGAAGTAAAAAAAAGGGGGGGGGTCATGGAAGCAGAGAAAGAACTGTCAGAAAAGAACTGCTATGCATGACAGTTTGTTAGCAAGAGTCAGGCTAACTGTAACCCTGATAACGCGAGATTTGTAGAAGTGAGGATTGTGTGAGGCGGGTGAGAAAGTACTGTGTGAGAAGTTATTGTGACCTTGTGTAGATAAGGTCTAGAAAATATTGTATGTTGGCAAAAGTCAAAACAAGTAAGGAATTAAGATATCAAGATGGCCTATGTATAACAAAATGCAGCTGTCCCTCATTATTTCTGTAATGAAAAGTATAAATGCAAGGTCTGTTAAGTACCTGCCTTGTTCCTGTTTGCAAACCACTCAATTTGCAATAATAGAGTATTGATTAGGTATAGCTTTATACCCCCTTTGTAGCAAATTATGCCAATAATACTTGTGCCAAAGTAGTTAATTGTTTTATTTACAAACCCCGTGGGGGTGTTTGGCAATTGGTCAAGCCTTATGGGATTGGCGTTTTGCTTTGCTGTTTTGCTTAGTGTATACCCAATCTAGTGGCATTGTGTATGCTACCCTGCGAGAGTGTTTTGTTTAAACACTGCATCTATAAAATAAAATAGGAGGGGATGTAGGAATGTGTTCCTCCCTAATCACAAGCCTTGAAGAACGGCAAACTGTTCCCTTGGCAATGAGGCAGGAGTGACCTTGTTCTAGCGCCTATGTTTGGGAAACTTATTTGGCTGATTTGATTGTTCCCTCGCAGCTGGCATTCACGCGCTCAAGAGATGGGTTCGTTATCTTATGTGCATGTATACTGCCTGGCTTTTCTATGCGCAAGATTTGTACCAATGAGAAGCGTTGTAAGCAGGGAAGTGTAAAGAATAAAAGCCCCAGGAAAAGTTCCTGGAGGTAGAGGGGCTTTTCGGCTACCACAGACCTGGTGTTCTGTTTCCTTTCCTGCGTCGTCACCACAAGGAGTAATAGACAAAAAAGAAGCAAAACAAAGGCCAAAGCCTAGTACAGTCAACAAGCTAAAGACCTCCCAGAACTACGAATGGAGACACTTTCAGGATCAAACTATTTCCTCAGGACAAATCTTGGACTTGGAACCAAGCTACACGTGTTGAACAATAAATCCTCATTCATGTAACATAGCAGTGGAGGGGCACATATTACATCCAAACTGCAAATACCTACACTCACTATGAACACAAGATGTGGATGTGGAGGATGATGAAATATGCACTCTACTGAGACCTGAGCAGCAGGACACAAAGAAACACAAGCTAACAAGAGACCACTAGATGATGGAACAGATTTTCAAAACACCACCACACCAGAAGAACTAAATGTAAAGTAGTCTTTTGTTGTCCCAAAAAGGGTTTTCAGTCGCACCAACATCCTCCTCCCTGCAAGGTATACACAAAACTTTGTATAGTACTAAGATGCCAAAGAACAGCCTTCCCAAACCCAGAGAAAACTTGCTTATCAGCTAAGGTATTAAAGAGTTAGTTAATTGAAAAAAGAAGAGTTGCTGTTTATCTATGATGACATAGACGCCATGTGTAGATAGTAGAATGTTAAGTATGCAGGCAGGTTATGGTATTGATGTTTAATTCTCCAAAACATGACAAAAGGGATGTTATGATAAATAGCTTAGCAGTAAAGAGAGCTACAGTATGATTCTGTATAGGAATTTAGAGAATTATAGTTTCAGGAAGTGCTTAATGAGAGAGAACAGTGTTGATGGAGGAAAGAATAAAGGCTAAATATTGCTCTGTCTTGGCTTTCTTTCTTTTGATGCTTGAACACTGAAAAATTGGGACTTTAATTTCTACTTTGGCCTTTCCTCAAATGATTAAAATGGTACAAGCTTTGAGTTGTTTAATTGCAAATGTTTTGTTTCTAAATGCAAGCATTTTATAGAATTCCTGCATTGCACTGTTATGGGCATAATAATTCACCTCTATTATAAATATAAATTCCAAAAGCCTTTTTATATAACGGGTTACTAATAGTAGAAGCCATTTGAATATATCTATGTAAAGTGGGAATTAATCAATTACCTGGAGTCCTGAGGCTATCTTACCTACTAGAGTAAGAAAAACAAGAAAAACCTGTCCTTGGATTGTTAATAAGAAGCTATGCAGTTTAAAAGACTATTATTAAACTTTGAAAGATTTATTTTTAAGAGAAAGACTCCAGCATAAATTAGGCATGCTTGGGCTCAGGATTTTATTTATTTGTGGAACAAATAAATTATTTTAGAGGAAAAAAGTGAATGGGAAAGAAAGTTTTAAAGAGTAAAACTCTGGAGAACTTTGAAAGCATTTTTCCAAAAGAGACAAAAATCATAGAACATCCATTGAGAAGTATTTATTACACATGCATTAGCTGTCTACAGAGTCACATTCGGCCATAGGAAGACTAAGTTGAAGGCGGTTTCACACCTCACTGTGAAGAACATGAGATTTTGGATCATTCTCATCTCCTCTAGGAACCTTGGACCTGGTTTCATAATTCTCCCTCTCATGGACGACAGTTCTATAGTTCCCGAGGAATACAGCTGTTGAGGGGGGTTGTTGCCATGGATGCTGTGATGGTCTCTTAGGTAGGCTGGGTCAATGCCATGGAGGGTCTTCAGGATTAAGACTGAAACTTCTAATTTGACCCTGTGTTCAATGACTCTGTGTTCTGTGAAGAGCCAGTGTGTTTAACAGAGCACTGAGTGCAGGTGCTCACAATGGTTGTTGTTGGGAAGACAAGTTACTGTGTTCTGGACCAATCAAGCTCTTTGACAGATTCAAGTGAGATACAGAAATCCAACCTGTCACCAGCCATGCATCTGAGTTACATGTGGCAACTCCTATTTCTTTGTGTGTGAATGGGGCTGACCTGCGAAGAGAGGTGGGGAATATTATTCATACTGAGGTCGGTGTATGGTCCCTATTGTGCCAAGATGTGGGTGACCTACTCAGAGAAACATAATACCTGTCTGTAAAGACTGGGATGTGGGTGGCCTTGTCTAAAGGTAGGGTGGGAGGCTGGCTAAATGATCTGGACAGAGGTAGTGAGGTTTAGTGGCAGAGTCATGAGTTGAGTTATCAAATCCAGGGGGAGATCTAGAGCCGGAAGCCAGAGCCCAGGGTCAGAGGACAAATACCAAGTCCAGGAAAGAAGCTAGAGCCAGGAATCATGGTTTGGAGCCAGAGTATCAGCTGGAGTGAGGGCAGGAGCCAGGAGTAGGAAACCAGGAGCAGCACCATGGACAAGGAGCAGGAGTAGGGTTCTGGAGTGAGGCTAGGAGCAAGACAGGAGCTGAGAGAAGGATCACAAAAAAGGACCAGAAACACAGATGCAGGCATGCAACACTACTGAGGAGCCAGGACTCAGGCCTGCTGCAGGGATTAAGACTGGGACTGCTGGAGTCTTCCGCCAATCAGGAAGCTTGGTTTGTCAGTTGAGGCTAATAAGCAGGATCTGGGTTCAGCTGTTGGTACTAACACAATCCTTCAAAAGGAGGGATGCTGCCTGCTTGGGTAGAGCTGGGGGGAAATTTTAAGATAAACATTTTATTTGCTAAAAAATGCAGTTACAGTCAACCTGAAAGTCATCACAAATTTGACACAAATTCACCAAATAGTTTTTGCTAACATTTTCTTTCAAGCTAAACTCACAAGGGGACTTAAGCACCTTTTGTAACGACCTGGCACTTCTCTTATAGTGTTTAGCTCTGAGGTTAGGGTGCTGACTGGGGATGTAAAAGATCCAAGTTTGAGTCCCTGCTCTGGAGAGGTATTTAGATCAGGTCTGCCATCTCCCATGTGAATGCCCTCACTACCAGACTGTCCTGGAGTGAAACTCTGTTGTTACCTGGGGTTTTCAGAACCCCCAACAGTGATAACTTAACTATTTCACTCCAGTTGGTGTCAGAAATAAATCAATAGGAACACAGCAATTCTGTCTGATCAAGGATTAAAGGCAAGTAAGAGTGCTCTTGTCCAATACTGCAGTTTATTAGATTTAAGCACATACAGATGTAAGCAATAGGTTTAGAACATGCCAAATATTTACCTAACATCTGGAACAGTATTGAGTAATTAACAGCAGGTTCACAGTGGCCAGTTGCTCACCTGCCGAGGAGAAAAGGTGTCCGGAAAAATGTCTCTCGAGGTGGCTTCAGAGGACTGCTCCAATGTACACTCCATTATCTAAACCTTTTATAGCTAACTTCTACAAAACACATAGGTCATAATGACCCCTACTAAATCATCACTTTTCCTAACTTTCAATCAACTTCAAATATCAGAGGAGCCCAAATTCAAGGTCTTCCCTCCACCAAGGTTTTCAGTCTCACATGTTTATTTGTCTGTCCCTGCCTCCCATTCTGATTAGCAGAAACTGCCAGCTAGATATGACCTTGCTTCTAAAAGGTTGTCTCCAAATTAACCCTTAACTATGTGGTGTTCTATTTCATTAATTCATTGTGGCTGAATGCAAATATGATTGCAATTAGCTTGATCGCATTCTGGGGTACACACTCCCCCCCTCAAATCCAGGGCAACACTGTCAGTTTCTTCTGTTGAAGCTTTTTCACTTCATATAACTAATTTTATATTAATTAGCACAGGGACCCGAGCTTGGGTCTCTAACATCCCAAGTTAGTGTCTTACCTACTAAGCTATAGAGTCTTTCCCCCTGTGGTGCCAGGAAGGATGGTGCAGTGGTTGGGGCACTGCCTTAGCATGTGGGTGTGATGAAGTGACATTTTTGTAATATTCGTATGAATCTAATGCGTGCCTCAATTTCCCCCTACACTTTGCATTGCTATCCAGTGTGGAAAAAGGATTGAATTTGTTCTCAGAGAAGATGTGGAGACATGGGGTGGGAGGAGATCACCTCGCTGTCTAACTTTAATAGACAAAGAATGTTTAGTAAATTTACAGCTGTAAAATTCATCCAAAAATGAGTCTTCTGGCTGTAGTACAGTACCATACACCCCAATAATTACACATCACTTCTCCTTCCAAACTAGCCATGTGGGAGCACAATGCATTCCTTTATTGTCCTGTCTGTGTGGGACGCTGATTCTTTTTCCAGAGGTGTACTGAGATGCTGTCTATAAATGCCCTGGAACAGTACAATCATTGACCCAGTCTGGTCCAAAAAACTTCCCCTTCTCCTCACATATATTGTGCAGAGCACACCCTGCCCATCTGATGTGTATTGCATTATATTCACTAAAGTCCAAACAGTTTTGTATGCAGTGCCATCTTGCCTTCAGTCACTTGCTGAGTGTGGAGTTAAACCATCTTCAGCCAGGTTGTCACACATCAGGGTAAGCCTTCATGAGTCAGGGTAGCAGAGTGTAAGTGGAGTTGGCAAAAATACCAGTGGGCAGAGACATCTCATTCATATCTATATATTTTGGCAGTAACAATATACCTGGTTTCCCAGCTCTTAGGTGAGATCTCTGGCATACCCGGACATCACGCACTTTGAGGATACATCAAAAGTAGGTGTCCATGAGTCATCTCTGTGGCTCAGGCAGTGAAGCTAAGTGTCTGTCAGTAATGCCACTGAGCTACCCACTTCTCAGGAGTTCACAATGTTTCATAGAAAATGCCTTCTGTAGAGAAGTTTGGAGCCATTCAAAGGTGCTCTTTTCCTGGAAGTCTATATTAGCTTCAAGACTTTTATATTGGCTACTTTTCCCCCCTAAAATGTTAGATTATATTTCAGTCCGGTGAATGTAATGGATAAAAGCTTGTCTAAAAGTTGAGCTGTATAACACAGTGGAAACATCCATGAAGATCAATTCACTGATGTAATATCCTTTGCTACTGATATACTCATGCACCATGAGGGGGCCAGGTAACATACATGTATGTACCATCGTTAGTCTCAGCACAGTCCGAGAATGCCCTTTGTTCAGAGCCAGCAATTATTTTGGGGACTTTGCCCACCTTCACCACATGTGTGTGCAGCCCAGCAATAACTGCCTGGCAAACATCGATCATCACAGCAACAATGGTTGACTTGCCAAGCTCAGAGTGGTTACCCACAGATCTGTGACAGTCTGGGGAAGCAGCTTCCAGAGAGTTATAACACTCGGCTTCTGGCCAGGCATTGCATTTTTCATCCTAGTGTACTGATGCCCGAGGGTGAGGGTGAGCTCTTCACAGAGCTCCAGGAACACGGCCTTCCTATGAAAATTCTAGTCACTGCTAGTCATCCCACGTCTCCATGGTGATGTATTTCCCCCACTCCGTGCTTATGATCCTGATCCAGATCTGCTGTTCAGCATAGGGGACTTCATCCTCCATGATAGATTGTATCCACTCACCCCCACCTTTGTGCCCTAACAGTGGGGGAAAAAACAATAGTAAAAATAACTGGAAAAAAAAATTATCCGGGAAACTCCTTGGTTAAGTTCCTTCATATTTTACCCATAATTGCCAACCTGGAACCTGACCTCACCCAACGTTTTTTCAGGCTGATCTGCCTCTGTGTGCGTGTGTGAGAGAGAGAAAGATTTAGAGAGAATAAAACATTGAGCTTTAAGCAGAGACTTAACTGCCGTGCTAACTGTGGAGTAGCTAGTGATCACTTCATGATAAGCAAGGATTTTTAATTGCATTTTCCTAAAGCACTGGTCTGGTCAGTGCCTCTAGGTAGAAAGAGAAGAGGCTTGAGGAAAAAGTTTAGTTACAAGAGTCCAACAGCGCGACCATAAGGAAATACTTCAGTCTAGGGCTGAGTGTTCATAACACCACAACTCTGGGGAAATATAGTCTATTGCCATATTACTACTCTTTTTTAGAGCTAATAAATAGGGAGCAGCACACCACTGAAGAGACATTCATAATTTCTGATCAGTACTGTAAGGCCAAATTCTGCTTTCCTTTGCCCTTCTCTGTACTTTTGCCAATTCTTGAGCGGTGGTCAGCAGAGCACAGGAGTAAATTTCAGTATAAATGCCAGCAATGGGTCGTGAACAGGAGTGAGTACCCCAAAGAGTTTACATTCTACACAGGACAGGCACAAAGTAGCCAGGATGCACTGGAGACACCAAAACCTATAAATTTTAGAAACACATTATTATTATAATGCTTGAGTCTTCAGTAGAGATTTGAATGAAGAACACGTAAATAAATTAGAACATATAAAGCTGCTTTTACTGAAGTCACAGAACAGCTATCAGACTGATGATCTTGTCACTCACTGTCAACCTGGACCAGATTCAAAGTGACAACTAGAGCTGAATAATTATTCAGTCTCAAAATTCACAGCAAACAATTATTCAGCCAGCACTTCTGGTGGGTGAAAGGTTCTGTGTCGCATTTCTAAGCCGCTGAGCAGATCACACAATTGTCTAAATGCCAAGTGTTTCTCATCTCCGTGTCTCAGGCAGTGAAGCTAAGTGTCTGTCCGTAATGCCAGTGTGCTGCCCACTTCTCAGGAGTTCACAATGTTTCATAGAAAATGCCTTCTGTAGTGAAGCTTGGAGCCATTCAAAGGTGCTCTTTTCCTGGAAGTCTATATTAGCTTCAAGACTTTTATATCTGCTACTTTTTTCCCTGAAATGTTAGATTATATTTCAGTCTGGTGAATGTAATGGATAAAAGCTTGTCTAAAAGTTGAGCTATGTAACACAGTGGAAACAACCACGAAGATTAATTCACTTACCCTCAGTCCTGGCCAGCAACAACCCTTAAAGTAACCTGGGACCGCACATAACTTTGTCAATTCACCATGATCCTCTTAATTGAAGAAACCCTCAACAATACAATCCTGAGCCTTTATGTGACTATGCCAATGCACCCCAGTCCTGACCTTTCTACTTGTAAGACCCCCGTACAACATTGCCAGTTCACATCAGAACATGTTGTTAAACCAGAACCCTGACCTGAGGCACCATTGGCTACCATATTCCTGGAAAATACACACACACACATATTCTTGTGTTTTCCTAGTGCACCTCAGTTCTGCACTGCATCAGCCACTGACAGTCCACTTCTTTGCCACACACATTTTGGCCAGTGTACTTCAGTGTACCCACAGCACCCAGCTGCCCAGTCCATCAAACTGGCCATCAACATGAATCAGCTGCAAACTGCATCAAGATTGCAAGTCCTGTACAAAGTTCTGCCAAAGTACTGTACCTCATAGAGTCATAGAATATAAGGCCAGGAGAGGCTCTCATGTCCTCTAGTCTGACCTCCTGTAGATCATTGGCCAACCACATCACCCAGCCCCTGCACGCTAAATCCAACAACTGCTTGTAATGGAAGCATGTTTTGGGGAGATGCAGTGCTGAACTGTTGGTATTTGGGTAGATCCAGCACATTTCCTTGGAGGCCTGTCATAAGTTATCAGCAGTTATTTACTGCTGGAATCAAGACAGACTTTCTGTTACATGCAACACGAAAACACAAACTTAGTTTTCAAAATCAGATTCATTTTATTTTCATTAATGTATTGGCACAGGCGGTATCAGTTGGGAGTCTGTAGAAAGAGCAACAGAAGAGCCCATCCCAAGCATCTCATTCAAAATGGCTCCAATGGATCATCTCTGGTTTTGCCAGTCTCATAGCGGGTAAGACTGGGCTCCTCTTTCTGATGAGGAAGGCTTTGGAACACCCTCAAGTGTACACATTCATCGTTGCTCTTGCTGATGGAGACCTGAAAGACAAGGAGAATGGGACAGCCATGGATTAAGCAGATTCTAAGGAAAGGATGTTTTGGGGAGATGCAGTGCTGAACCTTTGAATAGCTACAAAATAAAAATTAAATCACACACGGTACCATTCAATACCCTAAACCTGGTCTGTAGAGACTGTCCCATTTCATATCACATGTGTGAGAAGAAACAGGCTTTTGTATACAAATTAGGGTGTTCCTGATGATCAGCAGAAATAGAAATGTTATTCCTGCACTCACAAGGCCAGATTCAACCCTGCCATAAGAACGTGTCACTTCCTGGGTTCTCAAAGAGTTGCACCTATTTATGCCTGGGCTAAATTTAGGTCATATTCTTCATACACGAAAATTATCCTTCCCACGCAACCCCTTCATCTTCTGCTTTTTTCAAATAACCTCGGGGCTCTGAGTGAAGTAAATATGAGTTTGCTTTACAAAAAATCCGATAGTTAAACCCAAAAAAGTTTTCAATCAGTATTTCCTAAGGCAAAGTCTCATTGATTTCACCCAGATCCTGGGCCTAGACTGGCAGTGAAAGAGTTAACCCTTTTTGCCCTAGGAAGGTCAGAGCAGTAGGCAAAGACACTGGGACAAGAGGCAAAGAAAGCTGAATGCTGGGGTGAAGTAAGCCAACACCCTCACAGGGGCAGGGTGAAGATTTTTCAGACAAATATTTTATTCACCAAAAAAATGCAGTTTCAAATCTACCAAAATTATTTGTGAGTTTTTGTGAATTTTGACTGTCTCTCAAATCAAAAAATATTTTTTTGGAAATGCTGACAAACTGTTTTACTATTTCCAAATGGATTTGTATTGATTTGTGGGCCAGGGAGTATAGATTTACAAAATGGCCAGAGTAGGAGATGGTTCTGTCCCACCTTATAACTTTTAGTCCAAGTGACTGTGGGTACTCTGGTGGGATATGGAAGACCTGGGTTCAATATCATCCTCGTTTGATGTGCAGAGGGGAGTTGATCTGGTATCTCCTACTTCTCAGGAGAGTGCTCTAACCAGTGGGCTATGAGGTATTCAAGAGGAGGTTTCTCTGTCTCGCTTATTGAAGCTGTTCCACTGGGTAGAAATAACCAGTGGGCCAGAAAAAAAGAGATTGACTCCATTGCCTGCTGCTTAGGGCACTCAGCTGGGAGGTAAGAAAATTCAGATCCCATCCCATGCAAGTTGTCTCCTGTTGTAAAAAAATCCTGTTTTTTACAGTCTCTCTTGGAACCACTCAACATTTAAGCACCACTGGTATTTGCAAAATCCGCACTCAGCTGCCATGTAACTCTGGAGGTGCCTATATTCCCTCAGCACCTACATTTTTGCTCTAAAAATCCCCTAGTTGCCTAAGTTTCTGCCACTGGGCACGTGCACTAGTGTCTCAAGCAGGTGCCTAGACACTCAACTCACATCTAACCCCCAACGGGATTTTCATACTAGGCTTTGTCCTGCCTAGCTTACCTGCAGGGCCTGATCCAGTAGGTGTGCTCAGAGCACACCTGACACCACAAAACATGGAGGAGAACAACCTCCCTTATGACCTTTAGCCCAGTGCTGTCACCTGGGCCATGTGAGACCCCATTCAATTCCCCCTTCTGCATGACAAGACAGAGGGAGTTTTTCATGGGTCTTCTACCTGTCAGAGGAATGTCCTAACCACTGGGCTATAGGATAATCTGAGGCAGAGGCACTCTCTGAGTCTCCCATTGAAGCTGTTCCACTGTGTAACTAATTAAATATACACTGGCCCAAACAGAGAGTGAGTGACTCTGTAGTTCAGTAACTAGGGCACATGCCTGAGATGTGGAGACCATCTTCAAATCCCTTCTCCCCACCAGGCAAAGGAGGGGAATTGAACCAGAGTCTTCTACCTCCCAAACAAGTACTCTAACCACTGGCATAAAGGTTGTAAGGAAGTCAGTCTGCTCCTCCTTTCCCCTCTGGCTGTTTTGTGCCACCCCTTGTCTTGCAAGAAATATCTCAGGCACCTGATACCAGGAGAAGGCTTTTTCATAGATTAATAGATTCTAAGGCCAAAAGGGACAATTATGATTATCTGGTCTTACCTCCTGTAAAACACAGGCCATAGAACTCCCCCCAAATAATTCCTAGAGTAGATCTTTTAGCAAAACATCCCATCTTGATCTAAAAATGTTCAGCTCTGGAGAAATCCACCATGACCCTTTGCAAATTGTTCCAATGTTTAATTACTCTCACCATTAAAAATGTACTCCTTGTTTCCAGTCTCAATTTGTCTAGATTCAACTCTCAGCCATTAGATCATGTTATGCCTTTCTTTGCTAGACGGAAGAGCCCATTATTAAATGTTTTTTCTCCATGCAGTTTCTTACAGAAGATTTCACCAGGGATCTTAGGCACCCTGGAATTCTTACCCCTCAATTAGGCACCCAGGTTTCCCCTGTATTGTATGGGGACACTTAATTGCCTAAGAAAGGGATTCCCAGAAGCCAGTAGGCAGAGTGGGGAGCCATCTAAGCTAGCCAGAAGTAAAATGGAGGGAAGAGGGGCAGGGCCCAGGGCCCAAATCTACAAAGGTACTTAGGCACCTGACTGACAGGCCAGAGAGAGGCACCCATGTCTGCTTGGGATTCGTGCTTTCAGATTGCCAGATGAAAAGTGCCTTGTACTTAATGAGGACATCAGGGTTAAAATCATTTCCTCTTAGAAGAGCTTTTGGCAAAGCATCATTTCCATTTGCTGTGATTTTAATTGTCTGCTTTGGAGCCTATTTTAGGAGCATTTGGATACTACAATGAAATCCAACGTAATGACAGCATCATTATAATTATAATCATAGATGGGGAAACTGAGGCAGAGAGCGCTGAAGTGACTTCCCCAAAGTCAGGCCACACAATGAGTCTGTGGCTGACACAGGAATCACATCTGTCTCATGACTACCAGTTCCATTGCACTGACCACCAATCCATTGTGCTTCATTCATTAGCTAACTGGGAACTTTGACCATTTCTTTAAAAGCATGTAGTCAATAAAGGCAATTCATGTATTTAAGCCAATCAACAGTGACATTTTTCTGCTGGCAGCCACTTTCCCTTTCCACAAAGAGGTGCATGAATGGTGGGGTGAGAGCCACCATGAGTCTTCTAGTCAGCAGTCTGGTAGTCAGATGCTCTTTGTTGCTAAAGAATACCACGGAGTTCCCAGTTGACTCACAAATGCCAAATACTATTCAAAATCTACCTCTCCAAAGCACACACAAATCTAAGCACAAGACAAAAGAGCAATGAATGATTTTGTTTACATTTTTTAAAGATCACTGAACACGTCAGTGCTTTAAATGAGGGGTTCTCAACCTTTTTCTTTCTGACAACCCCCCAACATACTATAAAAATTCCACAGCCCACGGGTGCCACAACTGTTTTTCTGCATATTCAGTAGATTAACTTAAAATGTGGTTTTCACAGTATCTTAAATGTGCAAAGGCAGCAGGCCTTTTATTTTAATTATTTTATTTCTCTATTGTTTATTACAAAGCGGAAAGATTTTCTATCTGTTTAAAGGGCAGAGTTAAGAATGCTGGTATATGCTGCCTCCTTACCTCTCCCCTCCCCCACATCCTTTTTTTCCCCTGTGTTGTAGTTTTTATTTGAAGAAATATGACCCAGTCTTCAAAAGAAGGATGCAGGTAAATTTCTCTTTCAAACTTTTTACAAAACCTATGGACATTTAGCAATTAGTCGTCTTTGTTTTCAATTTTGAACCAGGAATAAAGTGTTCTTTTTCTGCATAATTCCTTTAGCATTTGTCTAACTGGTAGCGAGACCCCAATGAAAGAGGTGCCTAACCTTTAGAACAATTTCCCTTATTTCATTTACTCAAAGTAATGTATTTCTTCACAGCCTTTTATATTTATTGGAAATTAGCACCTATTGGCTTACACTGTATCAGAGGCTTCTTAATTTTAGTAAAGTTTTTGAAGGACAGATAAATTTATAAGACTATTTTAGCAAAACATACAACACACAAACACAAAACTCGCCCACCCCGTATTCTGCCCTATTTCCTAAAACAATTCAGCATGCATTCAAGCCAACTTGTGTCCTATTTGATAGATAAACCATTGGAAATACACATTCAAAATAGCTGTATATTATTAGTAGTGGCTTAGAGAGGTTCCACGAAGGGAGGCCATGCCGCCTCGCTGCGCCACCTAGCAGCTGAAGCCAAAGGACGGGGGATTAGCACGGTAAGTGTCAGCAAAGAGTGTTGGGCCCTGGGCCCTTGGGGTAAGGCAGGGCAATTGGCAGTCTTTAGCCCAGCTCCCTGTCTCGGGCAGACAGCAAACACAGTCAGGCTCAAGCCCTCTGGATGGGGCAGACATCAGACAGAGGCCGTCTGGCCTAAGGTGGTTAGCCAGCCACCCCAGGGGTAGGGTTGACAGCAGGGGGTAGAGGGACCTGGGCCCTATCAGTGGTGGGGAATTGCCAACACAACTGGACTAATGTCTGGTTTCCCTACAGTGACCAGACAGCAAATGTGAAAAATCAGGACAGGGGGTGGGAGGTAATAGGTGCCTATATAAGAAAAAGACCCAAAAATTGGGATTGTCCCTATAAAATCGAGACATCTGGTCACCCTAGGTTTCCCTGGGCTACTTCCTACCCTTACCTGTTTGTAGGGCTTCGTTGCTCCTAGGTCCTCAGCAGTGGCGTAGCCAGGTTCTAAGAGCAGGGGGAGCGAACACATAAAAAAGGCGCCACCCACTGCGAAATGCTTCAAGATGCTCAGAGAGAAGCATAAGTTCAAAGTACTATGATGAAGGACCTGTGTCATATCCTTGTAAGTACCCCCTGCTGGCCACCCACTAAGATTGCTCTGAGGGGCATTAAAGCCTATGAGCTCTTTATCCCTGGGATAAAGAACAGAATCCAGCCACTGCCCCAATCTCGGGATCCCTAGGCCCACTCTTAGGGCACAGACTTTGGTGCATGTTGGAAGCTGCTATCCAGCTACCTAGTCCCTCGGTTGCATCCCTGACCCCTCTGACTTCCTGATATTTAAACACACCTCTCTCCCAGAACTCCAAAAGGTGTGATGCTTCAGTTTTAGCATTTAACCCCTCAGGAGCATGGAGTAGTTGTGAAGAGTGAGACACTTCCCTGAAAAAAGAACAGGAGTACTTGTGGCACCTTAGAGACTAACAAATTTGTTTGAGCATAAGCTTTTGTGGGCTACAGCCCACTTCATTGAATGCATGTAGTGGAAAATACAGTAGGAAGATATATATACACACACAGAATATGAAATTTTCCTGAGAGTCTAACACATTAATGCACTTTTATACTTAATCATGTAGAGCACAGGAGAGCACAGATCATACAAAACAATAAACACTAAATTCATGTTCCTCACCGCTCCAGGGCATTCTCTGGGCTGGGGTCCAAGTCCCTCAGGTTGTTTGCAATCCTTGGGCTCAGGAAGGCGGGCATGAGGCTGCTACATACTGAGGAGTGCGCCAGTCCTTTAAAAAAATGCACTTCCATCCTTAAAAAAAAAAAAATACTGGAACATGCTTCCATTTCCACCGCTAAGTGATACTGGCAGTACCCAAATGCCATTGCAGCTCCTCAAAAATGTGCTAGAATGGCGTTCTGGAGTGTTCCGGCACAATTCAAGCTCTGGTGCTGAGTGACCTCTCTCTCTGGAGGCCCGTTACCTAGCTTCTGTAACCTTTCTCTTTCCTGCCCAGTGCTTTCTCTTCCTGTATGACTCCTATTTGTTCTCCTCCTGGTACAGTTTTCCAATGCTCCTACCTTCCCTCCCCCTCCCTCCTAGAGTCAGCTAAACTGGTTTTCTAAGGGAGCAGCTCACTCATTATCCCAGATGTTTACATCTGAATAGGGTCCTTAAGTCCTAAGCACCTTCTTAATGCATGTGTTGGGTGCATACATGCTCCAGGGCCTGTCAGCAGTACTGGCTCCACTTGTAGAGAGACATTCATAATACAGCAGGTTTGCATAATCAGCTTCACAATATCAAGCAGAATTCATAAGTTGTACAGATCTAGCCCTAATCCATCACAGGAGGATACTATGGGACATAGTTGATGCACAAAGGATAGCTCTTCTATGGCCAAAGAGGAATGAGAAGCAAGCATAGCCATATAAAAAGGTACACTAAGTACTAAAGACTAATAGGGAGTGATATTTAGAAAAAACAGGAAATCAGCAAGACTTAGGGCCAATAAGCCCCGAAGTCTGCTTTCAGTTACCCCCATGCCTCCCCAATCTCATGTTTGGGAATATGGAAGAATAACCAGGGCCGGTTCTACCATTAAGGCAAACTAGGCGGTTGCCTAGGGCGCCAAGATTTTGAGCGGTCGCTGCTCCACTTCTCCTGCCCCCCAGGTTTGCAGAACCAATCAGATGTTTGGCGCAGCAAGCCTGGGAGGAGAATTAGAGCGGGAGCGGCGTGCTCGGGGAGGAGGCAGAGCAGAGGTGAGCTGGGGTGGGGAGCTGCCGCACGGCTCACCGGGGGGGGAGCTACCGTGGGGGGGGGCACCTCAAGGTGGAGGGGGGGCGGGGAGTTGCTGCAGGGCTGGGGGGGTGGGTGGGGGGCACAAGGTGGAAGTTTCGCCTAGGGCGCGAAACGTCCTTGCACCGGCCCTGAGAATAACCAGTTCAGTGTTACACCCCACAATGTAGATCCCCCCGACCTGGGCCAAAGAGGGCCATGCTTCCGGAGGACCTAGTTCGCTGTGTCACCAGGGGCTCAGGGACGCAAGCGGGGGCCAGGCACCTCCCACAAACTCTGCAGCCTTGCCTCAGCATGCCCAATAAAGAGCTCTCCCCCATCCCTGCCCCTATTGGACCCCTTCCCAAATCCCCACCCCCCAGCCCCACGTCGACTCCATCCCCTCCCTGCCCCTATTGGACCCCTCTCCAAATCTCCGCCCTGGCCCCACTTCTTCTCCAGCACGCTGCATTCTCCCTCCTCCCCCCGCCCCCCCAGGCTTCCCGCGAATCAGCTGTTCAAGCGTTAGGAGCCAGGGGGAGAAGCAAAACGCTGCAGCGCCCTCAGGGGAGGAGGCGGAGGTGAGCTAGGTGGGGGACTGTGGAGCTGGGCTGCCTGTGGGTGCTCCAGCCCTGGAGCACCCAGGGAGTTGGCGCCTAAGGCACCACTTTTGCAGAATGTGCAGTGGGGGAGCGGCCGCTCCCCCTGCTCCCCCCCAGCTACTCTCCTGGTCCTCAGTCTCCTCAGGCTACTTGGCAGCCGGCAGTCCCAGCAACTCCTCAGGGTACTCGATGGCAGTCTTAGTAGCTCCCCTTTCTCAGGGTCCTGCTTTTGGGGCAGAGGTTGGCACAGCTCAGTCCTTAGTGTAGGGACCAGTATCAAGGCAGAGGTGTCTGGCTCCTTCCCTCGCTCTGGCTCAACTGAGCTGGAGGTCCTGCCTCTTATACTTCCTGTTCTGCCCCTCTGCTTCCAGCACAAGGGGCGGGCCTGGCCTGGTTCGGCCCACCAGAGGGAAGGGGCTGGTTCCTCCCTGTCAGCCTGGGAGGGAGGCCACTCCACCTCACTATGTATTTTATAAATAAGTCACCCATTCACACACACACATTCATACTTGTTTTTCAACATTATTTTATACCAAGCATGCATATACAGACAGCCTAACTTAAAAGAAATCAAACAATGTAAAATTTGCTAATACACCCCATGCAGACAAAATGAAGGCTTAGTTTAAACTATTTTATGTAAAATAGTTGATTACACTTTTTATCCCCCTCAACACACACAAGTGCTACAAGTCTGTTCACTCTCCCAGTCATTTCAGTGACTCTGTCAGTGCAGATGAATTTTCATAAATTCCAACTCAAATCGTGTTCAGGAAAAGAAAAAAGTCAATTAGTTTTAAAATGGCCTCTCTGATTGAGTTTTCCTTTATACTTTGGGAAAACAGTATGTGCTCATTAATATCAGTTGTTTCAGGGTATTGAATGTAAGCAATCGGCTGACTTCTCCATTAATATCCGGGGACTCATCAAGCTAAGGGGCAAATGTTTTTGCCATTTTAAGTTTCTCTACAAGTTGAGAGACAATATCCGCAGCCATGTCTTCAGTTGTACAGCACATAGTGTCATTTGATACAGGAACTTTCTTGAAAGTATTGGCTGCTTTTTATCAAGCACGTGTTCTGCAAGGTCCATAGCAGCAGGCAGAATCAGAGCTTCTTTGGTTTTGCTCCAAGAAGGGAGAGAGCGTGTGAAGCTTTGAAGCTTTTGTAGAAACAATTGAAGCTTTTTTCATTTTAGCTGGCAAGTCTGGACCCAGAAAGCTTTCTTTGAAAAATTTCTACTGGCTCACTCGCATGCACAGGGTGTTTATCTTCAAATGTTGTTGAAAATACACTGACTTCATAGAATACCAGGAGATCATCTAGTCTAATTCCCTGCTCTAAGCAGGACAAATCCCCAGGTTTTTTTTTTTAACCCCAGTTTTCTCCTCAATGATTGAACTCACATCCTTGGGTTTAGGAGGCCAATGCTCAGACCACTGAACTATCCCTCAAGGATGGAAACACAAACCTCCATGTGGATTGCTATTTGTAGATGTGAACCCAAAAGCAACATATTCCTCACAGAACTGACTATGGGGGATTTTCAGTCATTTTCAATTTCTTAGAATTCTCACTGTCTCCAGTACTGTCGCTTCCTGCTCCTCGTTTTAAAAATCTATCCATTTTTACATCATAACCACATACCCACCATGATAACTTCAACCTCAGTAAAGTGTTTGCATGAATCAGGAAATGACATAAAATGCCTGTCTACTGCAGTGTGCATACACAGGTTACGTTACCATATATAATATAGTACACTGTTTAAATGTACAGTATCAGAGGGGTAGCTGTGTTAGTCTGGATCTGTAAAAAGCAACAGAGAGTCTTGTGGCACCTTTAAGACTAACAGAAGTATTGGAGCATAAGCTTTCGTGGGTGAATACCCACTTCGTCAGATGCATATAATGGAAATTTCCAGAGGCAGGTATAAATATGCAGGCAAGAATCAGTCTGGAGATAACAAGGTTAGTTCAATCAGGAAGGATGAGGCCCTCTGCTAGCAGTTGAGGTGTGAACACCAAGGGAGGAGAAACTGTTTTCGTAGTTGGCTAGCCATTCACTGTCTTTGTTTAATCCTGAGCTGATGGTGTCAAATTTGCAAATGAACTGAAGCTCAGCAAATCCTCTTTGAAGTCTGGTCCTGAAGTTTTTTTGCTTCAGGATGGCTACCTTTAAATTTGCTATTGTGTGTCCAGGGAGGTTGAAGTGTTCTCCTACAGGTTTTTGTATATTGCCATTCTTAATATCTGAGTTGTGTCCATTTATCCTTTTACATAGGGACTGTCCAGTTTGGCCGATGTACATAGCAGAGGGGCATTGCTGGCATATGATGGCATATATTACATTGGTGGATGTGCAGGTGAATGAACCGGTGATGTTGTAGCTGATCTGGTTAGGTCCTGTGATGATGTTCCCTGTGTAGATATGTGGGCAGAGTTGACATCATGGTTTGTTGCATGGATTGATTCCTGAGTTAGAGTTGTTATGGTGCGGTATGTGGTTGCTGGTGAGAATATGCTTCAGGTTGGCGGGTTGTCTGTGGGCGAGGACTGGCCTGCCACCCAAGGCCTGTGAAAGTGAGGGATCGTTGTCCAGGATGGGTTGTAAATCACTGATGATGCATTGGAGAGGTTTAAGGTGAGGACTGTAGGTGACGGCCAGTGGAGTTCTGTTGCTTTCTTTCTTGGGCTTGTCTTGTAGCAAGAGGCTTCTGGGTACACGTCTGGCTCTGTTGATTTGTTTCCTTATTTTCTTGTGCGGATAGCATAGTTTTGAGAATGCTTGGTGAAGATCTTGTAGGTGTTGGTCTCTGTCTGAGGGGTTGGAGCAGATGTGGTTGTACCTCAGCGCTTGGCTGTAGACGATGGATCGTGTGGTGTGTCCAGGGTGGAAGCTGGAGGCACCACCATGTTGTGCGACAAACACTTGACAAAATTAGCGGACTTAGTGACGGACATTGGGGGCAGAGGGGGATTATGTCATTCAATCATTCAACCCATAAAATAGCATACATTTTGCCACACTGAAAAAAACCCCAGTAACCTAGCTAATAAATAATAATAATAATAATAATAATAATAATAATAATAATAATAATAAATTCTACTCATATAATTAATGAAAAATGTGTGTATACTGTATGTGAGATTATATGAGAAATGAAAATGAGCTTGCTTTGGGATTTTACAAGGCACTTATATCATTTAAACACATTTGGTACCTTGAGTAATGATAACACTTCTTGCAAATCACGTAAATGGGGAACCCATGGTCCCCTTCCCTCACCCTAAGGCTGCAAAAAACCCTATGGGCAAAACATATGGAAAGAAGAGGATCAATTTATTCAGAGGGCTGAAGGGGACTCCTATAGTGCATTAATTAACACTTAATAAATACATCAAAATGAAATATGTTACAGAGATAAGAACCTGTCATGACAGACTTTGTTTCATGAGAAGCTCCAGAGAAAGAAGATCCAGAGGGAGTAATCGCAGTGGCAATTCTAGGGAGACCAAAGGCACTGGTAACGGGAGCAGACAGAGAACAAGGGTAGAAGCAGAGTCATTGCAGGGTTGACCCAGTCTTCTACCTCTCCCCTGTGGGTGGAAACACTGATCTCTATTACTATAGAAGGGAACAACAGAAAGGAATGCCCAGAAGAATGAATGACTTGAGGACAATTTCCTGAAGGGACCCTTACCCTTGCAGAGCTTTTCTAGCTCCGAAATTTACATTTCTACACAGGGTGGTTTAGCCCACAGAAATAAAAATCTGCACATCTTCCATGTGGTTTTGGACCAATGGAAAAAAACAGGTACAATTCAAGTGACTTTTAAAATTGCTATGAAACCGAGTTAATAAAATAAATGAGCTTATGAACAATCAGAAAATATACTTCTCAAGTGAAAAAAACATAAATGGACTTCTTTGCAAAGAAATTGTAAGTTTTCTTACAGGAAAAGCCACAAACTGTCTGGAAAGGAAGAGTAGACTGAATTACTTGCCTAAGTGAAATTAAATAACCAGAGAATTGCTGTGCCTGTGATGATGATGACCGGGGCTGGCTCACCTGTGGCTTCCCCTCCCCATGCTGTGGAGGCATGGCCAGGCAGGTCTGCATCTGCAAGCAGGCACCCTGCCTCGGGGCAGTTCCCTTTGGCTGCGCTGGCCAATAGACTGGGAGCCTCCCAGCCAATGGCCTTGGGGAGGCAAAAGCAAAGGGGGAGATTGTACGGAGCTCTAGAGCAGGGGAGGCAGTGGGAGGGGTTGTCTGTTACAAAGGGAGGGCTCTCTGAAGAGGGGTGACAGGGGCACAGGGGCCATTGGGGGTCTCTTGGGGGGGTCAGAGGGTTGTGTGGGTCTCTGTGGGGCAGGGGGAGTGATGGAAGGAGCCAGCCACAGCCTGGGTCTGCTCTGCAGGGGGGGGACTATCGCCCCCTCAGGAAGCCCCCTCTGTACTGTGTACTGTGTATTTTATGCCCATTGCTGCTCCATCTGTCTGTCCCCACAACCCCCCAGCTGTGTCTGTGTGTCTCTGACATTGACAGATTCCTGCTGCTCTCTCTTCCTGTGGCTCCCTCTCCCCCACCCCCCACTGTAGAGGCAAGGCCAGGCAGATCTGGTTCTGGCCAATGGGCTGGAAGCCGGGTCAGTGCTGGGGCCTCTCTGCAGCACCCAGCGACTCCGGGGACTGGGGGGAGCTGCTTGTGGGGAGGCGAGGGAGCTGCCCCCAAGGTGAGAGCGCCCCACGTTGCCAACCCATGGTGCAGGGCTCCCCAAAGCACAGGGCCTAGGGCCCAAACATTGGTGGATCTGGGTCCACCTTCATGAAATTGATGGAGCATGGGCACAAGGGCCCATACAACTCTCCGCCTATACAAGTGCAGAACCCTGCACTTAGGACGGAAGAATCCCATGCACTGCTACAGACTAGGGACTGAATGGCTAGGCAGCAATTCTGCAGAAAAGGACCTAGGGGTTACAGTGGACGAGAAGCTGGATATGAGTCAACAGTGTGCCCTTGTTGCCAAGAAGGCTAACAGCATTTTGGGCTGTATAAGTAGGGGCATTGCCAGCAGATCGAGGGACGTGATCTTTCCCCTCTATTCGATATTGGTGCAGCCTCATCTGGAGTACTGTGTCCAGTTTTGGGCCCCACACTACAAGAAGGATGTGGAAAAATTGGAAAGAGTCCAGCAGAGGGCAACAAAAATGATTAGGGACTGGAGCACATGACTTATGAGGAGAGGCTGAGGTAACTGAGATTATTTACTCTGCCGAAGACAAGAATGAGGGGGGATTTGATATCTGCTTTCAACTTTCAAAAGAGGATGGATCTAGACTTTTCTCAGTGGTAGCAGATGACAGAACAAGGAGTAATGGTCTCAAGTTGCAGTGGAGGAGGTTTAGGTCGGATATTAGGAAAAAATCTTTTCACTAGGAGGGTGATTCATAGATTCATAGATTATAGATTCATAGATTATAGGACTGGAAGGGACCTCGAGAGGTCATCGAGTCCAGTCCCCTGCCCGCATGGCAGGACCAAATACTGTTTAGACCATCCCTGATAGACATTTATCTAACCTACTCTTAAATATCTCCAGAGATGGAGATTCCACAACCTCCCTAGGCAATTTGTTCCAGTGTTTAACCACCCTGACAGTTAGGAACTTTTTCCTAATGTCCAACCTAGACCTCCCTTGCTGCAGTTTAAACCCATTGTTTCCGGTTCTATCCTTAGAGGCTAAGAGGTGGTGAAGCACTGGAATGTGTTACCTAGGGAGGTGGTGGAATCTCCTTCCTTAGAGGTTTTTAAGGTTAGGCTTGACAAAGCCCTGGCTGGGATGATTTAGTTGGGAATTGGTCCTGCTTTGAGCAGGGGGTTGGACTAGATGACCTCCTGAGGTCACTTCCAACCCTGATATTCTATGATTCTATGAGTCTATGAGGAGTGGGTGGGTGAGATTCTGTGGCCTGCGTTGTGCAGGAGGTCAGACTAGATGATCATAATGGTCTCTTCTGACCTTAAAGCCTATGAGTCTATGAGTCTATGTTTCTGAAATATGTTGTGAGGTTGGGAACACCCACAACCAGCCTTTCAGGTACAACAATGGAGTAGCCAGACAGTGGTTAATGGCTCATCAACACCTATCAAGGAAAGAGTTCACTATCCCAGAATCTGTATACAATGGAGACTTCTCTGAGAGATCTTGTAGACAATGGAGACTGCTTGCCCAATGGGGACTGCCTGATCTTTTCAGCAAGTTGGAAGAAACTATAAAAGAGGGGAAGTGACATCATCACTTGGCCTCTCAACTCCCCACCCCCAACCTGGAGGAACATTTGGAGGACAAAGACTTTGACTGGGGGAAGGGGATCCCAGTCTGAAAAAGAGTCCTGGCCTGTGTACTGAGGATCTGTAGCCTGCTTATACCATCTGCCAGGGCCAGACACTGCTTAATTCAAATCCTGTTTAGTTTGTAGATCTTAGACTGTGGAGTCTCTCTGTTGTTGATTCACAAGTGGCTGGGAAAGCATTCATGTAGCTCAGCTGGGTGTGTCCCTGCCTGTGGATGTCTCTGTAAGTTCAGTGCCTATCAGAGGATCATACCTTGACATCAGCATCACAGTGTGAGAGGCAGCCCAGGTTGGTGGGCTCAGCAGTCCCACAGTCCTGGTTACACCCCAGAGACCCTGTTGCAGCGTACCCCTGGTTGAGAATCACTGCTCTCTCTGTCCTTTAGTGCTAACCCAGTCTAAGCACTGGGGATCTTTTGCTTATGCTTAGTAATCCTTGTCCCTCAGAGTCCCAGCAGCATAAAGATACAGTTCCAGCTTGTTAGGGCTTTTTATTCCTTCCCCCCTCTGCTTCAAGTTGCAAATTTAGCTGATGGGAGAAATTCACTTCCATGGCTCCTCTTCATGGGGGTGGAAGAGAACAAGCAACAAAGTATTTTTGTCCTCTGATGTTCCACAACAGCTCGCCTGGTGTTGATGGGCCTTCTCTGTGGGGCAGGACATAACACCTTCTGTTGGAGACTAGTATTTATCACTAGTCAATGCTTCTCTCCTATCTGGTGATTTACAGTTAGAGAGGCTTCCAATGCAAATGTTCAAATATTACCTACAATATGGGATACAGATGTTATAAGGGAGATTAATGCAGGCAGCAACTTACAAGAATTCAATAAAGCCTTAACACTATGCACATTTTTATAATTTTAAGAACTATTTTACCAATACTAACACAGAAGTGCACCAGACTGATTCCAGCTACGTATTTGTCAGTACTCAAGTGAGGCATGGGGACCTTAACAGAAGCTGGTAGCTGGTTTGCCAGTGTCACACCCAGGTCTCTAACCTAGTATTTACCACCCATTTGTCAGAGAGTTTCTTTGTCCAAATGACCCTAATAACTCAGACATTTAAAACTTACCTGATAGTTAACTCAAGTAAAACCACAGTTTATCAATTTAGCCATTCTTCCTTTTCAGAAAGCCAAATCTATGTGATTGGGTATCCTAGCTAAGCATTTCCCTAACTTCTAGAAAACAGAACTGTCTCAGAGCAAGGAACAGGCATTCTGATTCAAAACCATTAATTACAGCAAATGTGTGATGGGAGATAAGAACCCTCACCCTTAATTTATTAATTATGTTTCCTGATTCATGGAGGGAGAGGAGGGTGCATCTGCTCTATGAAAAACAGCCCCATCTGAAACAGGCAGTCATACCCAGGCCTTTGGGGTGGGGCAATGTCTATTCGGGGTGATGAATAGAGCTATGAAAATAAACTGGCTAAGCTCTCATTGGCCAAGTGTAAACAAGTGAACTTGTAACTCAGAGTATTTGACGAAGTGGTGGGGAAGGTAGATGTCTTTCCAGGAAATATATCCACAAAGAAGTACTTTGTCAATTTGTGAACGGACTATCACCTGAAAGCCAAGGAGGTAGAAGGAGCAATGGTGCAGCTAAGCAGACTGTATCTCAGGGAACCCAGGGCTTGGATGCTGGAACACTAACTGAAGGGGTGGACAGAGTTTGCTCTCTGATGGATGTGAGTTGTTCGTTTTTCTTTTCTATAACTCAGGTTGAGATTGCTTTATATAGTTTAATTTTTAACCAAGTTTAACTCTAGTTATGTCGAGATGACCATTTATTTTGTTTTCAATAAGTTTATTTCTACTTTTAATAGATCCTGTTTTATAAAGAATTTGGCTGTTGCAATTCCATCACTGAGTTAAAAGAATAACATCTCTGGCCTGCCCACGCTACAGAATGCAATCCAGTGACTCAACCTCAAGCGACTTCCCTCATATCAGCCTACCACAAGAGAGTGTAACCACACTGCAAAACAACAATTGAATCCCCTGGAGTTGCTGTACCATCCTGCCTCCACGCTGGCACCATACTCAGCCATGCACGATCCAATAAATCCAGGGGCGGCGGGGGGTCATCCGGGGATTCATAGCTCCACAACAAACTAAGCTGCTTAATAGCTGATTTTGCTGGATGTTGTAGGATAACTTGTTGTTCCCTCTAGGGGTTGTAAGTGGAAATGGTATAAACCTTGCAACTCACAAAATTAACCTAAATCTTCTCATTTCTGTCCTGGGTCTACATTATAACTGCTGTCAAGGTAGGGATCCTGTTTGGAGCAAATGACCTGCGCTGTCTATTGACATTAGTGCATGCAACTGTCATTTTGGTGAGAAGATCTACAAGCAGAGCCCATGAGATTATAGTAGATGTTTCAGCAGCAGCTTGCTGTGCTGACAGAGTGGCAGCATGCGCTCTTAGGGAAACAATGCAAGGTGTATTGCTGAGCAGGAGAGGTGGAGACAGTGGATACAGCCTGTCATGAAAGTTGAAGTCCCTTGTGCTGAGCAACAGATCTGGATCAGGATCACATGCACAGAGTGGTGAAAATCCATCACCATGGAGACCTGGGATGACCAGGAGCTAGCCCAGAATTTTCATAGGAAGGCCATGTTCCCTGAGCTGTGTGAAGAGCTCACTCTAGCCCATGCACTTCAGGACGTCAGGATTAAAAATGCAATGCCAGGCCAGAAGCAGGTTGCTTTAACTATCTGGAAGCTGCCACCCCAAACTGTCACAGATCTGTGGGTAACCACTCTGAGGTTGTCAAGTCAACTATTATTGCTGTGATGATGGATGTTTGCCAGGCAGTTATTGCTGGACTGCACCTACATGTGGTGAAGATGGATTATGTCCCCAAAATAATTGCTGACTTTGAATAAAGGGCGTTCCCAAATTGTGCTGAGGCTATCAGTGGCACACACATGCCTGTTATCTGGGCCCCTCAAGGTGCACGAGTATATCAGCAGAAAAATTAATTACTCCTTGTTATGCAGACCTTAGAGGCCTATCAAAGGAGATTCATAGACTTCTATTTTGAACGTGTCTTCAAAGTGCATGATGTCCAGGTATTCCAGAGATCTGGCCTATCTCAGGGCTGGTCTACACTACCGCTTAAGTCAATGTATCTTATGTCACTCAGGGGTATGAAAACAACGGCCCCCCTGAGCAACGCAAGTTACATCAACTTAAATCGGTATGACAATACCTCCACCTCTTGTGACGGAAGAGCACTCTGCCATTGGCATAGCATGTCTACACCAGATGCACTCCAGTGGCACAGCTGCATCGGTGCAGCTGCACCAATATAGCGCAGTAGAGTAGATTTGCTGTCAGAGTGGGAAAGCAGGTATTTTGTTCCTGCCAAACTATATGGACATCAGTGAGATGTCTGTGCCCACTGTTATTTTGGCCGACCCCACTTACACTCTGCTACCCTGACTCATGGAGGCTTACCCTGATGTGTGGCAACCTGGCAGGCTGCTGCTAAATAGCATGAAGAGAAATGGTCCATTTGGCTAGGCTCTCTATGGCTTTAATAACACCAACTTCTAACTCTCACTCCTTGACAGGGCAGATTAAGACAATCCAGGACCTTAGGCACAGCACAGCACAGCACAGGGTTCCATACTGCCCCAGCCCTACACCATGGCCCCACCCTCCACTGGATTTCCAGTTGTTCAGTGTTTAAGCATAAAAGAGAGAAAGCCCAGACAGAGCAATATTTAGCCTTTATTCTTTCCTCCACCAATGTTGTTCTCTCTATCAAGCACTTCCTGAATTCCTGTAAATTCCTATACAGAATCATACTGTAGCTCTCTTTACTGGGAAGCTATTTATCGAAACATCCCTTTTGTCATCTTTATTGGAGACCGCAAATTTAATCATCAATACCATAACCTGCCTGAATAGTTAACACTCTGTTATATACCCATACAGGTTATACCATCATAGATAAACAGTAACTCTTATATTTTTTTTTAATTAACTAACTTTTAAATACCTTAGCTGCCAAGAAAGATTTCTCTGGTTTTGGGAATGCTGGTCTTTCACTCCTTAGTTCTATACAAAGTTTCACATATACCTGGCACGAGGTTGATGTTAGAGCGAATGCAAACCTTTCTTATGACAAGAGACTGTCTTGCACTTAGAGCTCCTCGTGTGGGGGTGTTTTGAGAATCTGTTCAAATATCTATTAGTCACTTTTTAGCTCATGTTTCTTTGTGTCCTGCTCAAGAGAGTGTGTATTTTACCATCTTCCACATCTGTGTTTTTTGTCTTGTGTTCATAGTGGGTGTAGGTTTTTCCAGTTTGCATGTAATATGTGCCCATCCACTCCTATATTATAATGGGTATTTATCATAATTTATCTGATTTCCGATTACACTTGTTAAAAAGACACCTTTCGTATATGATATTTTTGTGAGTGGAAAGTGCTTTTGTAGCATCTGACAAATATAGCAATTTCCTGCAATATCTTTTGGAGATGTTACTGCATTAAGTTTATGCATCAGGAATTGTATGTTATTCCATGGGGAAGGGTGACCTCAGCCCTCCAGGAACGGAGAACAGTGGAGAGTGAGTAGGAACATTCACTCAACACCTCCAGAGAGGCACCACCACAGTGACAGAGTGTTTCAAGGTATTTACATAGATCCTCTAGGTCTGCTGCTGACATGACCATGTGCTCTTGGAGCACACAGGGTGGCTACTCTTATTTTGCTTTCTTTAGTATCGCGCCCCATTACAATTTTCACACTTTTGCCATTATGTTCTAAAGAAAGCCCAGCTACTAAACACGTCCACTTTCATCTCCCTCTGCTCAGGGTCAGGGCTCTGGTATGCTGCCAGGATTCCTGTTTTCTCTTTGTTATTATTGTATGGTTGAATGTGGGGTTGGGTTTTGTATTAATATTCTTTGTTTCTGGTTTCACGTTACTACCCACTTCTGTTCAGTGTTCAAGCATCAGAAGAGAGAGAGTGCAACATACGGGCTTTATTCCTTGCTCCACACGCTCTGTTCTCTCTCACCAAACACTTCCTGGAAGCAGAGTTCTCCAAATACATAGAAATTACCCTGTGCATAATCACAACATAGCACCCACTACTGGACATTTATTCATCATAACACCAGTGGCAAGGGGGCCACCTCCCCTCTGGAGGAGCAGCTGTATGGGACCCCCTCATCCTTGGCAGGACTGGTAGCTGGCCCCTCCCCCCTTAGCAGCAGCAGAGATGGGGATCCCTTCTCCCCAAATGGAGAGTCAAGAGTGGCAGCAGAGCCCTCACCCAGTATTTATCTTCGCAGAGCCCTCACCCAGTATTTATCCTCTGCCCCACACAGAGTTCTCAGATGGGTGGTGTTGGCGGGGACCCCCAGAGCGATGGATATGGGAGTGAAAACCCCATGGGGATGACTGGGGCAGTTCATGCCTGTCAGAGATGTTGTTTTAGGCTGTCTGCAGAGCCAGGCAGACACCACTGCATCGGTTACACTTGGGTCACAATTTCAAAGTATTAATTTGCTAGAAATTTACATTTTTAAGTGAAGCTGAGATTCTGACCTTATTGTCTGACTCCAGGAGCTGGGCCTCTAGGCCCAGCTCTACAGTGCTTGTGCTTTATTCTGGCCAGGCTCCTTGGAATATCTTACACAGAGAGCAGCTGTATACTCATTTAGCATTGAGCTCTAAATCAAATCCACCCAAGTTAGGAAATACAAGCTCACCGCACAGGGTCATGTCATCCCAAAGAGATTGTCTGGGGTTCACTGCGGTTGGTAACAGTCGATTTGCTGTTGGTAGGTATTGGCTCTCTGGTGAGTCGCTGTCGGTGTGTATGTGATGAGATAAAATTCTGTATGTAGTTGCATGGCTTTATTTGATTTTTTTTGTAGTTTTGAGCTGGATGTTGGTCCTGAGTTACCCTGTTTGTAACAAAGTTTTTTGTGTTTGACTCAATACATGATGCCACGTTGTTATTTTTACAGAGACCCTTTCTCAACTATCCTAGAAAGCAACAACTCTAAGAAGGACTCAGGGGTCATTGTAGATAACCAGCTGTGCATGAGCTTCCAGTGCAATGTGTTGTGTTAGCCCCTTTTGCCACAGAACTCATGTACAGTTGGTTCAGATGCTAAGTTGATCAGCCTTTAAGTACCTCCGTGGAGTGAAGGGGGAGGGTCCCAGACCCTGGGCTCCTGGCCAAACCCAAACAGCTACACATTAATTTTTAGCCCTGCAGCCTGAGCCCCACAGGCCCAAGTCAGCTGACCTGAACCAGCCGAGGTCATGCCGTGGGTCATTTATTCCCATGTATACGTACCCTCTGAATCTATTACAAGGGTTCCTGCTTGATAACGTCTGTTACCTATTCATTAACATACACTCAGGACTGGTCTACGCTGGGGGGGCAGAAATCGATCTAATATACGCAACTTCAGCTATGCAAATTGAAGTATCTTAGATCGAATTATCTGGGGTCCACACGGCGCGGGATCGACGGCCGCAGCTCCCCCGTCGACTGCGCTAACGCCGCTTGCTCTGGGCGCAGTCGACGGTGAGCGCATTCGGGGATCCATATATCGCGTCTCAATGAGACGCGATATATCGATCCCGGATAAATCGATTGCTACCCGCCGATACGGCGGGTAGTGAAGACGTACCCTTAGATTAACTTTCCATTTGCCATTCCGCCAAGACTGTGCGGCACATTCTATTGCAATGTAGCCATGTTAGTCTGTAACCACAAAAACAACAAGGGTTTTTTTACCCACAAAAGCTTATGCCCAAATAAATCTGTTAGTCTTTAAGATGCCACCGGACTTCTTCTTGTTTTTGATTCTATTGCAATGGGATGCCACATCAGACATGGGGGATAGGAGGCCATCCCACTCCTGCTATTCACCTGACCCAGCTCCACCATGGGGCTGACCCTTGTGAGCCACGCACACAAAGGCTTTGGTGGGATTGAGTTGCGGGACGGCATAATGCAGCAGAGTCACAGCTCCCCTCCAACTGTGCCATCCCCAGAGGAAACGTGTTGGTGCTGAGTTCCTTCTGCTCTGAAAAGCTAAGTCCAGTCTAGACCAAGGCAGTTACTACGCAGGAAGGAGCTCTCCGGGGACTGAACCTTTACTGGCTATTGGAACAGGAGACCATTAATCCAAGTTTCCTTGTAAAGCACTTTATTAGAGCAGGTTAACAATAAATCACTCAGTGAAGTTAGTGGACTGGAAACCCTTCAACCCTTTCTTGGGAGCAGATATGAGCATGTTGGGATGGAAGGGGCAGGAAACACAGCGGGTTTCTGGAGTCACCTGCAGGCTGGAGCTTATTCCTGTTTTTGAACAATGCCCTGGGTGGGTTCTACACAGCAACATGCTCTGGTGGCACCTCATGTGTGGTTCTTCTTCTCCCATCCTAGGCGGTTATCAACTCCATCAATGCTCAGATGGCACGTTCTCTCCTCAGGGCATGGATGACCAGTGCTGTGTGAGCAGAGATCTTGGCCAGTGGAGCACCTTGACGTTTTCCCTGTTGGTGGGTACTCATTTATCCCCTGCTGATACTGGGAGGTGCTGGAAGTTCCTATCTCTGCAAATAACACCCCCTTTCCCACCCCCCTGAAGCTGTAGAAACTGGAGATCTCATGCTATCTTCAGATTATGGTGATCAAGGTTTGCTGACAATCTGTTTGGTTGATTCCTTCTGTTTCATCTATGATGACATTCCTTTCAATCTGTCTGTGAGTGCCACGATGTCTTGGCAGTGATAATGGGACAGCTAGTTCCAATGTCAGTTCTAACATCTCTGAGGCCCCCTCTGTGATCCTAGAAATCATAGAACCATAGAAATGTAGAGCTGGCAGGGACCTCCAGAGGTCCTCTAATCCAGGGAGAAGGGATCAAAGGAAAATAAATGGCAGACAGAGGCCAGCAGATATCTGAATAAGTATCCTAGTTAGAGCTGTGTGAAGGGTCTCAGAAGAGAGGGAACACCCCTGAGTAAGCTGCCAATCAGGGAGAGCATGAAGGAGATTGGGAGGGTGAGGTCCTATAGGAAGTTCTGGCACAGCCTTGGGGGACAAACAGCAGGACACAAGGCTATAAAGCACTGCACAGGATGAGCTGCGCTTTCCCAAATTCACTGACTCTGTGGTGTGTGGAGCAATGAAGTGCAAGCATGGGCAGAGCTCTAACTCTGTGCCTCCCTGTGGTGGCTCCCCCTGATCCATAGCACCCCAAGATAACAAGGTCTGCAGCTCATCAGATCTAATGGCAGATGGGTCTCAGGGGACACAGCAATGAAAGCTTGTCGTTGGGTGTAGCCGGGTGGTTACCCCGCTCCTGCCCTGAAGGGCTTAAAAACAGCCCTGGGAGAGGGCTGTGGCAGGGGAAAGGATGGGCTGATTGAGAAAGCAGCTACAGCTGTAGCCATCTTAATCCGGGCCCAGCTGGCCCTTATAAGAGGGCAGTGGGCCAGAAGCAGACACACTCTCTCTCTAGCTTCTTGAGAGAGAAGGACATGGCTGCCTGGGAAGTTGAGAAGGGTACCGAAGGTGGAGCAGTGCTGGGGAAGGGCAGAGGGAGCTCCAGCCTAGCAAAGGCCCAGGCTGAGTTAAGGGCCCTGTGAGGGTTTACGCCCCTCCTTACAGGGCAGCACGGCCTAGTGGCCAGAGTCCATAGGATCAACCCTTGTCGCAGGGTAACACGGCCCAGAGGCCAGAGTCCATATAAGCACCCCTGATTGCAGGGCAGCACGGCCTAATGGCCAAAGTCCATATAAGCGCCCCTGGTTGCAGGGCAGCACGGCCTAATGGCCAAAGTCCATATAAGCGCCCCTGGTTGCAGGGCAGCACGGCCTAGTGGCCAGAGTCCATATAAGGATGGACTCATTGTTCTCTCTGTATAGGGGCGAGGCCCACCCCTAATGTCACCAGCCTTGGGTCCGGGGGGTCCCTTACTAGCGGTCCAAGTTCTGATTCCGGAGTGGATGGGCCGATGAGCAAGGCTTCCCTGGTCTTCCAGGCCTTCAGAAGATTTATGTGGTATATGCGCGCCTCCCTCTGTCGCCCTGGTAGCCGGACCTTGTAGTCTACTGGTCCAATCCTCCAGATTACCTCGTAGGGTCCCTACCATTTGGCTAGCAGTTTTGATTCGGCCGATGGTAACAAGAGCAACACCCGATCCCCGGGTCCGAAACTCCGTCCCCTAGTTCCTCGGTTGTAGAGGCGTTCTTGGTTGGCTTGTGCCTGTATCAGGTTCTCCCGGGCGAACGCACCTAGCGTTCGTAGCCATTCGCGGAGTTGCAACACGTGTTGGGTGGTCCTGAGGACTCGGGTCTCCTGGGCTTCCCATTCCTCCTTCAGGAGGTCCAGGATCCCCCGGGGCTGCCTGCCATACAGGAGTTCAAAGGGTAAAAATCCCGTCGATGCCTGGTGTACCTCCCTGATGGCGAACAGCAGGGCTGGCAACAGGGTGTCCCAATGCGTAGGGTCCTCCTCCACGAACTTCCTTAACATGGATTTGAGTGTACCGTTGAAACGTTCCACCAGGCCGTCTGTCTGGGGATGACAGACAGATGTCTGGAGGGTTCGTATATGGAGGAGGCGGCACAATTCCGCCATCAGTCTAGAGGACACATTCGTGCCCTGATCTGTCAGGATTTCCGCCGGTATCCTGACTCTAGCAAAAATATTCACTAGTTCGGTAGCGATCGTCGGCACTGTGGCCGTCCTCAGGGGTACAGCTTCAGGGTAACGCGTCGCGTAATCCACTACAACTAGGCTGAAATGATTTCCTGTCTTACTTCTGTCCAGGGGTCCGACCAGGTCCATCCCAATCCTTTCAAATGGATTGCCGACGACTGGCATAGGGATCAGGGGTACCCGGGCCACACCTTTTGGTCCTGCCAGTTGGCATTCTGGGCAAGACGCGCAGTAGTCTCGCACCTCCCGGTGTATGCCAGGCCAGAAGAACCAACGAGCTATCCTCTGGAGGGTCTTCTCCCGCCCCAGGTGCCCAGCCCAGGGGCTAGCGTGGGCTAGACGTAGGAGGCTTTGTCGCAGCCTTCGAGGGACCAATAGCTGGCGGAATGTCTCCTGGGCCTACGGTTCCTGTAGTACCCGGTACAGGCAATCTTGCCATATCTCAAAGCATGGACCCTGTGGGGGCCCAGGGGTCGAGCCTTCGTCGGGACTGGGGTTGGTGGCCTGTTCCCAGGTCCTACTTAGGGTCGGGTCCTCTCTCTGTTCTTGCACAAAGTCCACATCCCGTTCCAGTTCCATTTGAGCATCCTCGACTGAGCGGGCCCCTACAGGGGGGTTGGTCGTGGGGGGTTCTCCCAGAGCCGATGTCCCTTCTCCGGGGTCATCCCGTGGCGTGCATCCAAGCAGCCCCACTTGTGGGGGCCTCAACCCGTCGGCTCGTGGGTTGGGCGGTTGGTACCTCCGGAGAATCTCCCCGAAGCCCGGCCAGTCTCATCCCAAGACTACCGGGTAGGCCAGTCTGGGGGCCACGCCCATGCGAAGGCCCCCCGCCTGGTGGCAGACTTCTATCTTCGCCCAGGCCGAGGGGTAAGGGCGGATGTCCCCATGTACACACTGTAGATGTATCTGGGTGTCAGAGAGTTTGAGGTTGGGGACCAGCCCCTCACGTATGAGGGTCTGGCTGCACCCCGAGTCCACGAGTGCATTGGTGAGGATCCCCTCGACCCGGATGGGGACCACGAGCTTTCCCAGTCCTCTCTTATGGGCCCTTCTTCCGGCGACCCAGGCTTGTCCATAATTGCAGTCCATAAACGGGCAATCCCACGGAAAGTGCCCCTCTTGTCCGCACTCCCAGCACCCCTCTCGGGCCGCGGCGGGTCCCGGGCCTCCACCAGGTGGGCTCCCTCTCTCTCTCTCTCTCTCGTGGGAGCGGGTCCCTGTGGGTCGTTACCCGGGCTGCCCTGTGTCTGGGCTCCGGACTGGGGAGCTTCAGGGTCACAGAACGGGTGCTGGACTGAGGCTCCCAAGCCCTGCTCTCTGGGGATTCCCTTTGCCCAGTCTGCCCTGTTGTCCGTAGCTTCCTGCTGTCTGGGGTGTCGCTTCGGTCCCCTCAGCGGACAAGTAGTCTTCCATCAAGGTCACTGCCGCTGAGAGGGTTGCCGGTCGGTGTTGGCTTACCCAGGCCCTTCCTCCCGGGGGCAGGATCTGGGTAAACTGCTCCAGCGCCACCATCTCCGCTACCTGGGGTCTGGTTAAGCCTCCCGGGCTCAGCCACCTCCAACAATGGTCCCGTATCCAGTGGGCCACAGCCCGGGGCCGGGCCCCAGGAGGGTACTGTTCTTTGCGGAGGCATTGGCGATAGGTCTCCGGACTAATGCCAGTGTGGTCCAATACGGCCACCTTCACCCGGGTGTATTCTAGGGCCTCCCGGGGGTCGAGGCTATGGTAGGCGGCCTGGGCCTGTCCCATCAAATAGGGAGCTAATAAAGTGGCCCAGTGCTCGGGGGGCCACCTGGCGGCGGTTGCCACCCATTCAAAGGTCACCAGGAACGCCTCCGGGTCATCCTGTGGCCCCATCTTAGTGAGGCGTACTGGCAACTCCCCTACATTCTCCCTGGGTCCGGCCCCGGCAGCTACGGGGGCTGTGGCTCCTGCCGGGTGTAGCAATGTGGCCATCTGCTGTACCAGGTGTTCTTGTTGTGCCTGCTGTTGGATCGCCAAGTCCCAGAGGAGCTGCTGCTGATGCTCTTGATGCTGAGATATCAGCAGCTGCTGCTGGCTGGCCATCTGCTGCATCAACTGCACTTGTTGCTGCTGCTGTTGGGCCGCCTGCTCTTGCTGCTGGTCCAGCATCCACTTTAGGAGTTTCTCCATCTCCATCTTGGGGTTTAATGGGGTTCCCACAGTTAAACCCTGTTCTCACGGACCTTTCAGCAGGCCCGGATTGCTGCCCGCATTCTCCACCACGTGTGAGGGTTTACACCCCTCCTTACAGGGCAGCACGGCCTAGTGGCCAGAGTCCATAGGATCAACCCTTGTTGCAGGGCAGCACGGCCTAATAGCCAGAGTCCATATAAGCACCCCTGGTTGCAGGACAGAATGGCCTAATGGCCAGAGTCCATATAAGTGGGCCTGGTTGCAGGGCCGTAGGACCTTACTACTGGCTCAGCGAGGGGGTCCTATCGAAACACGCTGAGGTTTACCGGGGTCAAGGTTCCAGTCCGTTACCTCCCTCGGGTCACTCCCTACCCGCTGGGGAGTTGGGGTCTCCCATGGATCCCAGGGTTCTCCATGAGTCTCCAGATCCGTCACCTCCTCTGGTTCCTCCTGCTGTAGGGGTTCGTGCCAGCCTATAAAAGCCTCTGTTCCTGGCAGCTCCAAAAGCGTCGGCTGGTCCTCTGCAGGAGCTTCCCAGTTAGGTCCTTCCCCTGCGGCCGCCAGCCCCAACTGAGCTGAGTTCCCTCCTTTTATACTCAGTGAGCATCTGGAGCATGACCAGTATGAACGGGGTGGGACTTCCTCTGTCAGAGCTACTGGTCTGACGTCACTGGGGCCAGTGTGGGGCGGGGCTGCCCCATCACAGGCCCACAAAAAGGGTACTAGGGCTGCAGAGGGGCAGCCCAGGAACAGGCAGAAGCAGCTGATCCAACCCCCTTTGCTGATGATGAGTGGTTTACAAACTGCAGTCTGTCCCAGGGAGCAGGGGCTAGATGGTGACTGGCAGTAGCCAAAGACTGAGGTGAGGTGGGGATAAGGGGTTGGGGGTTCCCTGGGGAGGGGAGACCCAGAGAGACTGTGGGGTAATGCAGGGGCAGAACAACCCTAGGAAAAGGGCACTGGGGTCCAAGAGGGACTTGGGCCCAGTGGCAAGTGGGACACTGGACTGCAGAGGCTGCTCTGGAGGCTGGAAATGTTAATTCCCTGGATGACCAGCAGGAGGTACTGCAGGGGTGAGTCTTGCCCTTTACATTGGGACTGATTGAATCACAGTTCAGAAGCCATCCATCTTTCTGGGCAACATAGCAAAAGCCACTTACATTGCCATGCTCACACAATAGCCAGGCACTGCTCTGGACCTTGGGGGAAGGCACTTGGTCATTGAAATTTCCCTTTCTCAGCTGGGTTCTTTCTCTGTGAACAGGGGTGTATGGGAGGGAGAGCTCTAATGAAGGAGTCAGTACTAATGCTTAGGGTGAGTGGGCCAGTTTGTTTGTCTGTTTGGTTTTTCTTTTAGAATCATAGAATATCAGGGTTGGAAGGGACCTCAGGAGGTCATCTAGTCCAACCCCCAGCTCAAAGCCAGACCAATCCCCAGACAGGTTTTTGCCCCAGATCCCTAGATGGCCCCCTCAAGGATTGAACTCACAATCCTGGGTTTACCAGGCCAATGATCAAACCACTGAGCTTGTGTAATGTTCACAGTGTGGTCTGTTGGGGACTGTGGCTGAAGGCAGCTTGGGTGAAAGTGACATGAAATGATTGAGGGAATGGTAGGAGGGAAAGCAGCAGAATAAAAACAATTGACTTCAAAAAGGCAGACTTCAGCAAACTCGGAGAACTAGTAGCTAAGATCCCTTGGGAAACAAGTCTAAGGGAAAAAAGAGCTGGCAATTTTTTAAAGAGACATGATTAAGGGCACAAGAACAAACTATCCCAATGAGTAGGAAAGATCAGAAGTTTGGTGAGGGATCTCTCTGGTTTAACCAGGAGATCTTCAATGACCTGAAACTCAAAAGGGAGTCATACAAAAAGTGGAAACTAAGTCAAATGACAAAGGATGAATATAAAAAACCCTATAAGTAAGTAGGGACAAAATTAGAAAGGCCAAGGCACAAAATGAGATTTGACTAGCTAGGGATATAAAAGTTAACAAGAAAGCATTTTACAAATGCAAGAGGAGGACCGAGGACAGGGTAGCCCCATTCCTCAATGAGGAGGGAAAGACAATAATAGAAAATGCAGCAATGGCTGAAGTGTTAAATGCCTTTTTTTTTTTTTTTTCAGTTTTCACCAAAAATTTAGCAGTGATTGGATGACTAACACAGCAAACATCAGTGTAAATAGGGTAGGATCTGAGGCTGACATAGGAAAAGAACAAGTTAAGAATTACATGGACAAGTTTGATGTCTTCAAGTCAGCAGGGCCTGATGAAAAACATTCTAGAATACTTAAGGAACTGACTGAAGAGATCTCTGAGCCATTAGCAATTCTCATTGAGAACTGGTTGAGTAAGGGAGAGATACCAGAGGACTGGAAAAGGGCAAATGTAGCACCTAGATATTAAAAAAAAAGGCGCGGGGGGATAAGGATTGGCACCCAGAAGGACATAGAAGCAAATGGTCAAACAATTCATAAGCATCTAGGGGAAAAAAAGTGAATAAATAACTGTCAACTTGGATTTGTCAAGAAGAAATCATGTCAAAGTAGCCTAACATCCTTCTCTGACAGGATAACAAGCCTCGTTAATGGGGGGAAAACAGTAGGTGTGCTATAGCTTGACTTTAGTAAGGCCTTTCATACCGTCTCACGTGACCTTCTCATAAACAAACTACAGAAATATAGCCTAGACAAACCTACTATATGGTGGGTGCAGACATGACTGGAAAACCATACTCAGAGAGTAGTTATCAATGGTTCATAGTTGAACTGGAATGGCGTATCAACTGGGGTCCCGCAGGGATCTGTCCTCAGTCTCATTCTATTCAATATCTTCATAAATAATTTGGATAATGGCACAGAGAGTACACTTATAAAGTTTGCAGACAATACCAAGCTGGGAGGGGCTACAAACACCTTGGAGGACAGGATTATAATTCAAAATTATCTTGACACACTGGAGAAATGCTTTGAATTAATAGGATGAAATGCAATAAGGACAAAGGTGTATTTACCTCAGGGTCTGTGACAACTGGATCGCAGGCTCCAAATACCTCCCTGGGGAAGAGATTTCTCAGAGTATACAGCATTTCCATCGAGCAGGATGATCCAATGGTTAGCAGCTGATGCTAGATCAGTTTAGACTAGAAATATAGCTCACATTTTTGATAGTGAGAGTAAATTCTTAGAGCTATTTAGCAGGAGCTTTCAAGGTTTCAGAGTTTGTTTTTGTTTTGCATTGGAACAAAACCCAAAACTTTTGAACATTTACAGAACAATGGAATTGTGTCTAAAGGCTGGTTTTCCATTCAGGAGAACATATCAATGTCTGGGGAGGGGAAAGAGAGCATGTGTGTGTGTGTGGCCTGGTATGTGGGAGACCCAAGTTCCAGCCGCTACTCTGCCTGGTTTAGAGTGCCTGAGGTGAGCGCTATGCCCCCAGTGTGCTCTGGTGCATCTCATGTTCAGTCCTCCTTTTCCCACCCTAGAGGGTGACAACACCAGCAGGATAAAGATGGTACTTCAGGGCATGCATGATCATGTCTGTGTGAGGAGAGATCTTGGCCAGTAGAGGCACCTGGACAGTTTCCTGATTAGTGGGTGGCTCATTTATCCCAATTTCACTCATTTAATAGCGTGTGGAGAAATGAAGTGCAAGCATGGACAGAGCTCTTCCTCTCTGCCACCCCTAATCCTTGACACCCCAGGATGGACGGCTGTGCAGCTTGTCAGCTCTAGTGGTGGCAGGTCACAGGGGAGGCAGAAATAAAAGTTTGTCATTGAGATACATGGACCATTGTTTGGAAGCCATTCATCTTCCCGGACTACATAACACCAGCTGCTTCCATTGCTGTGCTCACACAACAGCCAGGCGCTGCTCTGGACCTTGTGAGAAGACGCTCTGTCATTGAAAAGTCCCCTGGCCAGGTTGGTTCCTTCTCTTACCCCCTTGCTCTCCGCTCAATAGTGTGAGTGTTCATACAGGGTGATCTGGGGATTGTGCAGGTTTTCAGTAATCAGCTGCAGAGAAGTGATCTCATCATTCATATCATGACCGACAAAGCTGTAGTCACCTTCCCCAAACACCCTGATCTTGCCCGAATAATGATGATGCTGGTAGGCCACCCAGGAATGACCTTCAGTGAGGAGATGCTGTCATTCCAGTCTAGAGACTCCAGGTGGGAGACGTCAGGTGTCAATTCTCTGAAGTAACTGTTGAAGTTTCCATGCTCATAAATGATGATCTTATTCATTGTGGTGGGTGTTGTGGAATCCCTGCAGTTGGATCTTGGAGCGACAAGCGACTAACCCGCTGCGGAGAGAGACAGAGAGAAAGAGTCACGGTTTGGGTGGCAGCCCCTGCTCAGTGGAGACTCACTGTACTGTGAGAAAAATGAGGAAATTAGTGTCATTTGAAACAACAGATAAATACACGAGTAGTTGAACAAACTGAGTGGAAGCATGCTCCTTCCTCAGTTGTTTAGCCAGCGGGGATAACAGGGCCTTTGTTCTGTCCAGCTGTCTCCAATAACTCTTACTGGCTCTCTACCTGCAACACGCCACCTCCCCCCACCCCATCCTCTCCCAGCTACTAACCTCCCTTCCCCCACTCTCATATTCTTACCCTCGCCCTCTTCTAGCTCTTTCCCCTCACAGGAATGCTCAGGTCTCCTGTATCTTCCCAACGCCAACCCTGGACCACTCCTGCTTCTCCACTACCACCCACCATGCACTTTCCCTTCTTCTCTGGACCCAAATGAGCCATTTAACACTGTTCTCTTGTGTTCCTCTCCTCCAACCTCATCATGCAGCCCCCTCCAGCCTGGCTTCCGCCCTCTTCACTCCACCAAAACAGCTCTAGAGTATGTCTACACTGCAATGTAGGAACTGGAATTAGGGGTGCTGTGGGTGCTGCAGCACCCCCTAGCTTGAAGTGGTTTCTATTATATACCGGGTTTGCAGTTTGGTTTAATGACTCTCAGGCCTGGTCTACACTACGAGTTAAGGTCGAATTTAGCAGCGTTAAATCGAATTAAGCCTGGACACGTCCACACGACGAAGCCCTTTATTTCGATTTAAAGGGCCCTTTAAATTTCTTTACTCCACCTCCGACAAGGGGATTAGCGCTAAAATCGTCCTTTGCAGGTTGGAATTGGGGTAGTGTGGACGGAATTCGACGTTATTGGGCTCCGGGAGCTATCCCACAGTGCTTCATTGTGACAGCTCTGGAAAGCACTCTCAACTCAGATGCACTGACCAGGTAGACAGGAAAAGCCCCGCGAACTTTTGAATTTCATTTCCTGTTTGCCCAGCGTGGAGAGCACAGGTGACCATGCAGAGCTCATCAGCACAGGTAACCATGATGGAGTCCCAGGATCTCAAAAGAGCTCCAGCATGGACCGAACGGGAGGTACGGGATCTGCTCGCCATATGGGGAGAAGAATCAGTGCTAGCTGAACTCCGTAGCAGTAAACGAAATGGCAAAATATTAGAAAAACTCTCAAAGGCCATGAAGGACAGAGGCCATAACAGGGACACACAGCAGTGCCGCATGAAAATTAAGGAGCTAAGGCAAGCCTACCACAAAGCCAGAGAGACAAACGGAAAGTCCGGGGCAGAGCCGCTTCTACGCGGAGCTCCATGCCATGCTAGGAGGTGCAGCCACCACTACCCCAACCGTGTGCTTTGACTCCATCAATGGAGAATCACGCAACAGGGAAGAGGGTTCGGGGTATGAGGAAGATGATGATGAAGACAATGAAGATAGCTCACAGCAAGGAAGTGGAGAAACCGGTTTCCCCAACAGCCAGGATATGTTTATCACCCTGGACCTGGAACCAGTAACCCCCGAACTCACCCAAGGCATACTCCCAGACCCTGAGGGCACACAAGGGACCTCTGGTAAGTGTACCTTTGTAAATATTACACATGGTTTAAAAGCAAGCATGTTTAATGATTAATGATTTATTTGCCCTGGCAATCGCGGCCAGTACAGCTACTGGAAAAGTCTGTTAACGTGTATGGGGATGGAGCAGAAATCCTCCAGGAACATCTCCAGAAAGCTCTCCTTCATGTACTCCCAAAGCCTTTGCAAAAGGTTTCTGGGGAGGGCTGCCTTATCCCGTCTGCCATGGTAGGACATTTTACCACGCCAGGCCAGTAGCACGTAGTCTGGAATCATTGCATAACAAAGCATGGCAGCGTATGTTGTCAACATACGCAGACAACATCCATTCCTTATCTCTCTTTGTTATCCTCAGGAGAGTGATATCATTCACGGTCACCTGGTTGAAATGGGGTGATTTTATTAAGGGGACATTCAGAGGTGCCCGTTCCTGCTCGGCTGAACAGAAATGTCCCCCGCTGTTAGCCGCGCGGTAGGGGGAGGGGTGAAGTGATCATCCCAGAGAATTGGGTGTGTGTGTGTGTGTGGGGGGGGGTAGTTGGGTTTGTTCTGCATGTTAACCCGGAAACCGCAGCCCCTCCTTTTACATTGCAAACCCATTTTAAATGGCCAACCCAACGGGTGCTTGGTATGGGAAATGAGGGCGCTACTGTTTGAAACCATTCCCACATGTTAAGAAGGTTAAAAAAGCCAAAAGTCTGTGGCTTACCATGGCTGCCTGCAAGCCGAAATCTGTTGCCTGGCACTGCGTGCGTGCTCTCTCACACCAAACTGGCAGGCCCTCAATATAAGAGGAAAAATGCGACCTTGTAACGAAAGTACATGTGCTGTGTAATGTGAACAGCAAAATTTAACGTGAAAGAGTGTACCCATTGTTCTCTAAAATGTGTCTTTTTTAACCACCTCTCCCTTCTCCTCCACCAGCTGCAAATGTTTCTCCTTCGCAGAGGCTAGTGAAGATTAGAAGGAGAAAACGGCGGACTCGGGATGCTATGTTCTCGGAGCTCCAGATGTCCTCCCACGCTGAAAGAGCACAGCATTATGCATGGAGGCAGTCAATGTCAGAGTGCAAAAAAGCACAATATGAACAAGAGGAGAGGTGGCGGACTGAACAGAGCAAGTGGCAGGCTGAAGATGATAGGTGGTGTCAGCTTGCTCACAGAAGGCAAGAGTCAATGCTCTGGCTGCTAGAGCATCAAACTGAAATGCTCCAGCGTATGGTTGAGCTGCAGGAAAGGCAGCAGGAACAGAGACCGCCGCTACAGCCCCTGTGTAACCAACAGCCCTCCTCCCCAAGTCCCATTGCCTCTTCACACAGACGCCCAAGAACACAGTGGGGGGGCCTCCGGCCACCTAGTCACTCCACCCCAGATGATTGCCTGAGCATCGGAAGGCTGGCCTTCAATAAGTGTTAAAGTTTTAAAGTTTTAAACTGCAGTGTGTTCTTTTCCTTCCCTTCTCCTTCACCCATCCCGGGCTACCTTGGCAATTATCCCCCTAGTTGTGTGATGAATTAATAAAGAATACATGAATGAGAAGTAACAATGACTTTATTGCCTCTGCAAGCGGTGCTCGAAGGAAGGAGGGGAGGGTGGTTAGTTCACAGGGAAGTAGAGTGAACCGGGGGGGGGGGGGGAACGGAGGGTTCATCAAGGAGAAACAAACAGAAGTTTCACACCGTAGCCTGGCCAGTCACAAAACTCGTTTTCAAAGCTTCTCTGATGCGCACCATGCCCTGCTGTACTCTTCTAACCGCCCTGGTGTCTGGCTGAGCGTAATCAGCGGCCAGGCGATTTGCCTCAACCTCCCACCCCGCCATAAAGGTCTCCCCCTTACTCTCACAGATATTGTGGAGCGCACAGCAAGCAGCAATAACAATGGGGATATTGGCTTTGTTGAGGTCTATCCGAGTCAGTAAGCTGTGCCAGCGCGCTTTTAAACGTTCAAATGCACATTCCAGCACCATTAGGCACTTGCTCAGCCTGTAGTTGAACAGGTCCTGACTACTGTCCATGCTGCCTGTGTACGGCTTCATGAGCCATGGCATTAAGGGGTAGGCTGGGTCCCCAAGGATCACGATAGGCATTTCAACATCCCCAACGGTTATTTTCTGGTCCGGGAAGAAAGTCCCTTCCTCCAGCTTTCGAAACAGACCAGAGTGCCTGAAGACGCGAGCATCAAGTACCTTTCCCGGCCATCCCACGTTGATGTTAGTGAAACGTCCCTTGTGATCCACCAGGGCTTGCAGCAGCATTGAAAAGTACTCCTTGCGGTTTATGTACTCGGTGGCTTGGTGCTCCGGTGACAAGATAGACGGAACCCATATCCTATCGCCCCACCACAGTTTGGGAATCCCATTGCAGCAAAGCCATCTACTATGACCTGCACGTTTCCCAGAGTCACTACCCTTGATATCACCAGGTCTTTCATTGCTTTGGCTTCTTGGATCACAGCAGCCCCCACAGTAGATTTGCCCACTCCAAATTGATTCCCAACTGACCGGTAGCTGTCTGGCATTGCAAGCTTCCACAGGACTATCGCCACTCGCTTCTCAACTGTGAGGGCTGCTCTCATCCTGGTATTCTGGCACTTCAGGGCAGGGGAAAGCAATTCACAAAGTTCCATGAAAGTGCCCTTACGCATGTGAAAGTTTCATAGCCACTGGGAATCATCCCACACCTGCAACACAATGCGGTCCCACCAGTCTGTGCTTGTTTCCCGGGCCCAGAATCGGCGTTCCACGCCATGAACCTGCCCCAGTAACACCATGATTTGCACATTGCTGGGGCCCGTACCTTGTGTGAGGGCTGTGTCCATGTCAATTTCCTCATCACTCTCGTCGCCGTGCTGCAATCGCTGCAATCGCCTCCTCACCTGGTCCTGGTTTTGCTTTGGCATGTCCTGTCTCTGCATATACTCCAGGACAATGCGCGTGGTGTTCATAGTGGTCATAATTGCCGCGGTGATCTGAGCGGGCTCCATGATCCCAGTGCTATGGCGTCTGGTCTGAAAAAAGGAGCAAAACTAGTGTCTGACAGAGGGAGGGAGGGGCGAGTGACGACATGACATACAGGTACAGGGAATTAAAATCAACAAAGGTGGCTGTGCATCAGGGAGAAACACAAACAACTGTCACACAGAATGGCCCCCCCCAAAGATTGAACTCAAAACCCTGGGTTTAGCAGGCCGTTGATTTCACGGAGGGAGGGGGAAGCAAATGAATACAGAACAAATCTGGTCCATCTATTTTTTACATCTTAAGCTGGCAGCATACGGTGCAGCATCACTGATAGCCATCGGCATCTTCTGGGTGCTTGGCAGAAGCTACTGTACTACGATTGCTAGCCATCATCGTCAAGACGGTTCACTAGGACTGGCGGCAGGACTGAGTCTCCAGGAGACAAAACATGTCTGCCCAGGTGCCTCTGACCGAACTGGAATACGACGATGATGGATACCAATCGTAATACACTATCTACTGCCAAAAGGCAAGGAGCTGCTGCTGTGTAGCAATGCAGTACTACGTCTGTCTGCACCCAGATGACATATGGTGATGATGAGCTGAGCTGAGCGGGCTCCATGCTTGCCGTGGTATGTTGTCTGCACAGGTAACCCAAGTAAAAAGGCGCGAATCGATTGTCTGCTGTTGCTCTGATGGACGGGGAGGGGCCTGACGACATGTACCCAGAACCCCCCGCGACACTGTTTTTGCATCATTCAGGCATTGGGATCTCAACCCAGAATTCCAATGGGCGGCGGAGACTGCGGGAACTGTGGGATAGCTACCCACAGTGCAACGCTCCGGAAATCGACGTTAGCCTCGGTACTGTGGACGCAGTCCGCCGACTTAATGCACTTAGAGCATTTTATGTGGGGACACACACAATCAACTGTATAAAACCGAGTTCTATAAAACCGGCTTCTATAAATTCGATCTAATTTCGTGGTGTAGACATACCCTCAGAACTCCCACTATACAAATTGTTCCAGCTCCCCTGAACTGCAATGGGGAGCTGTGATTGCAGTATGTGTAGACAGACCTCAGCTCACTTTGAGCTAACTAGATCAAAGTTAACGCAAGTAACGACAGCAGTGAGGTCTCAGCAGAACAGGCTAGCTCTGCCCACCCAGGGCCCTAGGTACATATGATCAGGCTGGTCCCATCTGGCCTTAAAGTCTCCAAGTCTGGTTGGGTACAGACTGGTGACCTACAAGTGAAAACCCTGGTTTAAGAGATTGTCAAACAAAGAACTGAAAATAATCTAATGATCCACTGACTGAGGAAAGGGGGACAGGGGTCGCTCTCATCCCATCCAAAATCTGACATGAGATTGTGACTCAAACAGAACCAGGTCCTGTGAGAGAACCTGAATTACTTTGAAGCCTACTGGGGTCCTATGTGGCAGACAGGTATTACATGATAAGCATGGGTGTGAACTGTTTATTGTTTAATGATGTCCTTTCTCTGTAATAGTTTTGTTTTGAATCAATAATACTCTGCTGTAGGAAGGCTGGCTGATCACTCTGTCACTGCCTCACAGACAGCAGGATGGCAGGTGCTGGACTAAACTCAGGCCTGGTCTACACCTAAAACTTAGGTCAATCTAGCTCCATTGCTCAGGCCTGTGAAAAATTTCATGCCCTGTGTGACCTAGTTAGGTCGATCTGACTCCCAGGGTAGATGCAGCTAGTTTGACAAAAGGATTCTTCCATCCACCCAGCTACCGCCTCTTGGAGAGGTGGATTACCTACATGAACAGAAAGCCCCTTCCGTCAGTGTAGGATGTATTTACACTACAGTGCGTAGCTAGGGCAGCGTATCTGCAGCACCACAGTTGTGCCATTGTACTGCTGTATTGTAAACATGCTTCAGACCTGTTCAGGTGATCCCAATGAAGGGCAGGAGGAGTTGCCAGCCACGAAGGAGTCATTGGTGTAGTTACCTCGGGAACTGTGACCTGGTGGCAGTGTGTGTGGGATCTGTTGCAGTAGAGGAATTGCCAATATGTGCCAATGACAGTAAAAGCAAGTATTGCAGGAGGAAAAAGTACAAAGAGCTCTGTGACTTTATCCTCACACACAAGTATTTCAAATTTGGTGACAATATATACCTCCAGACCAGTGGCACCGCTATGGGCACCCACATGGCCCCACAATATGCCAACATTTTTATGGCTGACCTGGAACAATGCTTCCTCAGCTCTCGTCCACTCACACCCCTTCTCTACCTACACTACATTGATGACATCATCATCTGGACCCATGGGAAGGAGACTCTGGAAGAATTCCACCATGATTTCAACAGCTTCCACCCCACCATCCACCTCAGCCTGGAACAATCTACACGGGAGGTCCACTTCCTAGACACCCCGGTACAAATAAGTGACAGTCACATTAACACCACCCTATACCGAAAACCCACCGACTGCTATGCCTACCTTCATGCCCCCAGCTTCCATCCCGGACACACCACACAATCTATCGTCTACAGCCAAGCGCTGAGGTATAACCGCATTTGCTCCAACCCCTCAGACAGAGACCAACACCTACAAGATCTTCACCAAGCATTCTCAAAACTAAAATACCCGCACGAGGAAATAAGGAAACAAATCAACAGAGCCAGACATGTACCCAGAAACCTCCTGCTGCAAGACAAGCCCAAGAAAGAAACCAACAGAATTCCACTGGCCATCACCTACAGTCCTCAACTAAAACCTCTCCAACGCATCATCAGTGATCTACAACCCATCCTGGACAACAATCCATCGCTTTCACAGGCCTTGGGAGGCAGGTCAGTCCTCGCCCACAGACTACCCGCTAACCTTAAGCATATTCTCACCAGCAACCACACACCGCACCATAGTAACTGTAACTCAGGAACCAATCCATGCAACAAACCTCGATGCCAACTCTGCCCACATATTTACACCAGCGACACCATCACAGGACCTAACCAGATCAGCCACAACATCACCGGTTCATTCACCTGCACGTCCACCAATGTAATATACGCCATCATGTGCCAGCAATGCCCCTCTGCTATGTACATCGGCCAAACTGGACAATCCCTACGTAAAAGGATAAATGGACACAAGTCAGATATTAGGAATGGCAATATACAAAAACCTGTAGGAGAACACTTCAGCCTCCTGGACACACAATAGCAGATTTAAAGGTAGCCATCCTGCAGCAAAAAAAATTCAGGACCAGACTCCAAAGAGAAACTGCTGAACTTCAGTTCATTTGCAAATTTGACACCATCAACTCAGGATTTAACAGAGACTGTGAATGGCTAGACAACTACAAAGGCAGTTTCTCCTCCCTTGGTGTTCACACCTCAACTGCTAGCAGAGGGCCTCATCCTCCCTGATTGAACTAACCTTGTTATCTCCAGACTGATTCTTGCCTGCATATTTATACCTGCCTCTGAAAATTTCCACCACATGCATCTGACGAAGTGGATATTCACCCACAAAAGCTTATGCGCCAATACTTCTGTTAGTCTACAAGGTGCCACAGGACTCTGTCGCTTTTTAGAGATCCAGACTAACACGGCTACCCCTCTGATACTTGACACAAGAAAAAGTGTCTCCCAGCCTGTTCAGGAAAGGAAACAGGAAGGATAAACAGGAGAGATGAATATAGAGCAGCTGAAGAAAATTCAGCTGGCTGAGATATGCCTAGTGAGAAAAGTAAGCTGTCAAGGGCTGACAAAGGCCCAGCTAATTGAACTGCTGTAGTCTGAGAACCAGAAAAGAAATGATGGTCGAGGATCGTAAAATCCCTGGCAGAGATTCCAGCAGGCAGGGGAAATTGTGGAGATGACTTCCTGAAGTGGAGCAGGGTAAGGACAAAAGAGACAAAAACCATGCTCCAGCTAAACTGTGTCAGAGACTGGGACTTGGGCAGCTGTACCTAGTGGTTAGAGCATGGTGTTGTGCTGTCTGGAGTGCCTCACGATCTTGCTGCCTCCCTCAGGGCAGACTGTCAAAAACAGGGCAAACACCCCACACTGCTGGTATGTTCTAAAATTAGATTTCACCAAGCCAGTAACAAATGTGAACACCTGGATCACTAAAACAGTCCCACCCTGGAGTCATAGACAGTCCCCCTAGACTCGCCAGTCTATCTTGCTACCCAGACAAGCTGGGCTTCGTGATAAATGATCACCTAGACCAAAAAAATAATAAGATATTGTGACAAAGTTCCTCCTCTATCTTGGTGGGTCCTGCACTTATTGGCAGATTTTCTTGCCTCAGAGATTCACCATGTGGGTTGGGGAACAGCCCAGAGACCTTCCCCTCTGGAAGAACCCACAGTCCAGGTCAATTGAGAGGTTTGGGGGGAACCCGGGCCCATCCTCTACTCCAGGTTCCAGCCCAGGGCCCTGTGGACTGCAGCTGTCTATAGTGCCTCCTGTAACAGCTGCATGACAGCTACAACTCCCTGGGCGACTTCCCCGTGGCCTCCTCCAAACACCTTCCTTATTCTCACCACACGACCTTCCTCCTGGTGTCTGATAACGCTTGTGCTCCTAGAGTCCTCCAGCAGCACACCCACACCACTCTTTGCACCTCTTGCTCCCAGCTCCTCACACTCGCACCACAAACTGAAATGAGCTCCTTTTTAAAACCCAGGTGCCCTGATTAGCCTGCCTTAATTGATTCTAGAAGCTTCTTCTTAATTGGCTCCAAGTGTCCTAATTAGCCTGCCTGCCTTAACTGGTTCTAGCACATTCCTGATTACTCTAGTGCAGCCCCTGCTCTGGTCACTCAGGGAACAAAAACCCTGTCTGACCTGGGACTCATAGATCACACTCCTATAGCCCTCTGCCCTGGAGGGAGGGGGCTGCTCCTTCTCTTTCTCTCCTACCTGCTTGCTGGCTGGCTGGCTGCTAGACCCAGCCACACCCTGGGGTGCTACTGCTCCAGCTACAGCCCCTTGGGGGGGCCTGCTGGCCCACTCCCCAGAGGAGGGGAGGGAGAAACCCCAACCATTGCTCCTGCTGCTGGAGATGCCACCACCATCTCCACCTGAGAAGGGTCCTTCCTGCTGGCTACCAGACTGCCACCTGGAGCTGCTGCGTTCGCTGCTGGAGAGCTCCTGGAGCCCTGAGGAGAAGAAGAGGACCATCTGCCAATGGGGGAGCGCGTAGGAATTCTACAGACCACCGTAGAGGGGGCCCTCCCGGACTGAGTAACTTTTGAACTGTGCTTTTGTGGTGGGGATCTAGACTGTGTTTGTGGAGACACAGGGGGTGTGGCGTGGAGCCTGCCCCCTGGTCCATCTGTGTACCCACCCCCAATCCCCACCACCACCACCATCATCGTTGCCCCCTCCATCACCCCCACTGGCTACTTACCATCTACCTTGAGCTCCTGCCTCTGGGATTTCAGCTGCTCACCTAGGCTTGCTACGCCCTGTTGCCACCATTGGGCCTGACGCAGCAGCCAGCTTGCAGGGACTTTCTTTTTTGTTGCAAGCGCACGTGGGTGCACGTGCCCCCCCTTTTGGACTGACCCTTCCCCCCTGTAACAAGCCCCCAGCTTTGCCCCTGCTGCCTACCCGTTTGCCCCTTACTGCCTTTTGCCCCTCCCCCTTGCCCCAGCCCCTCGCTAGCTCCAGTTTGTTTGCTTGAATCATAGAATCATAGAATCATAGAATATCAGAGTTGGAAGGGACCTCAAGAGGTCATCTAGTCCAACCCCCTGCTCAAAGCAGGACCAATTCCCAGCTAAATCATCCCAGCCAGGGCTTTGTCAAGCCGGGCCTTAAAAACCTCCAAGGAAGGAGACTCCACCACCTCCCTAGGTAACGCATTCCAGTGTTTCACCACCCTCCTAGTGAAATAGTTTTTCCTGATATCCAACCTGGACCTCCCCCACCGCAACTTGAGACCATTGCTCCTTGTTCTATCATCTGCCACCACTGAGAACAGCCGAGCTCCATCCTCTTTGGAACCCCCCTTCAGGTAGTTGAAGGCTGCTATCAAATCCCCCCTCATTCTTCTCTTCTGGAGACTAAACAATCCCAGTTCTCTCAGCCTCTCCTCATAAGTCATGTGCTCCAGACCCCTAATCATTTTTGTTGCCCTCCGCTGGACTCTTTCCAATTTTTCCACATCCTTCTTGTAGTGTGGGGCCCAAAACTGGACACAGTATTCCAGATGAGGCCTCACCAATGTCCTTGCCCCGCCCTTTCCCTCTGCAGCCTTTGTTTGACCCGCCCCAGCCTCTGAAGCTAGCCCCGTGGTTCCTCTGCCCCATTTCCCGCCTGGTTGCTCCATTCCCACTGCGGTCCCCTTGCCCTGATTAGCCCCTCCCCTCGTGCGCCCATGTCCCCTCCTATGCGCTTGTGCCCCTCCCCGTTTTAGTTTGATTCTGTCTCACTGCACCCCACAATGCTGTTATATCTTCCCTTCCTTGTTTGCAACAAGAGGAGCCGGAAACCTTCCCTGAGTCGGTGACTGACACCTAGCCCTTGATAGCCCCCCCCCACCCACCCTCCCTTTTTTTGGCGCCCTCCTCCCCTGCCTACAGCCTAGCGGGGAGGAGTGGTCGACCTGCTTCCCCCTTCCCTATCCCCCCTCCAGTGTTTGCTCTCCCCCCATCCTCATTATGGCAGGGGATGAGGAGAGTAAGACCCCTCGGGCAGACCCTGCTGCCCCTCCTCCACCCGCCCCACCATCATCCCCACTAGCCTCTACCTTGACCGCCGCTGCCGAGCCACCTACTACCATCCCTGCTGGCAGCGGTGGGTAACGAGGTGACCTCCGCTGCTGCCATGTCCCTCGCCCCCTCTGACTCTGGGGGAGTCCCACCAGCCGGCAGGAAGGGCCAGGGCATGAAGAAGGGTAAAGGCCCCGCTAAAAAAGCCAGGCCCTCCATGGCAGGGGGTGCCCCCACTGCCACAGCCTCGCAACAAGCCGCGGCATCCCTCCCTGCTGTTCCCTCCACCAGCTCTATGGGTGTCCCACCCCCAGCTCCCAGGGCATACGCCCAGGTGGCGGCGGCCCCCCCGCCTGCTGCTACGTCATCTCCCCCATCCACCGCCTCTGCTACCATCTATAGCGGCCGGGTCCCCTTCCCCACCTTGACCAGGAAGCACGGCGTCCGTTGCCTCCTGGTACCCGCCTCGCCCCATGTGGAGACCTACGTGCGGGCGTTGGCGAGGGTGGTGGGGCCCACGGCCATTGTGGTGGCCTCCAAGATGTATGGAAAGATCATCTTCTTTCTAGCATTGGAGGCCGCTGCCCAGGAGGCAGTGGAGAAGGGTCTGGCGGTGGGGGGCGTGTATGTCCCCCTGGAGCTGCTAGAAGACCTGGGCGCCCGTCTGGTCCTGACTTCTGTCCCTCCCTTCCTTCCAAATGCTGCCCTGTTACCCGCCCTCTCTACCCTGGGGAGGCCGATCTCTGTGGTCAGCCCTCTCCCATTGGGCTGCAAAGACCCCGCCCTCCGTCACGTCCTCTCGTTCCGCCGGCAGGTACAGTTACAACTGCCGCCGGCGGCACGTGACGGTGAGGCACTCGAGGGGTCCTTCTTGGTCCCCTACCAGGGGGCCCGCTACCGGGTGCATTATTCAATGGGGGAGGCCCGGTGCTACCTCTGCCGGGCGATGGGACACGTCCGGAGGGACTGCCCTTTGGCCCGGCACGGAGGGACATCCGGGACCCCCGAGTCCCGGCAGGGCGCCGGCCCCGTCATCGCCAGCGCCCCTAGCTGCCCGGCGCCCGAAGCCACCCCTCCTCCTTTCCGGCCCACCAATGCTCCCGCTCGGGCCCAAGGGGTATCTCCCCCAGTGCGCCTAGATGAGCGAGAGGGCCCCGCCTCTGCCGCCTGCGATCTGGCGGGGCCTGTGGAGGAGGGTGAGGTAGGGATATCGCCGGGCATAGAAGAGGGCATGCCCCAGAGAGAATCCTCCCTCCTACATGCTGCCCCACCATTGCCTCCCCGAGTCCCTAAGCCTTCGCTCTTGCTCCCTGACCCAACTCCTGTTAGCCAGCCCCCGGATGATGCCATGGAGGGCTGGTCCTTAGTACAGGGGAAGCGAGGCAAGCGGAAGGCTCGAGCTCCGCTCCTTCCATCTGATGCGGTAGCCCCCCGGAAGACCAGGAAGGGGGGAACCGATGCTGAGCCTTCCGCTTTGCTCCCGGGTGGGTTTTGTCCACCATTGCCGGCTAGGGAAGACGTGGCAGCATCGGAGGAAATCACTACCCCTCCTCCGGTGCCCCTTCCTATGGAAACCCCTGATGGAACCCCTCTCGCCCCCTTACAATCTGAAGCCCCTGCACACACCAAGGTGAGCGTCGCTTCGGGTGCAGGAGGGGAGAGCCCTGGGGTGGTGGAAGGTGATCTCCCTTCCATTTATGAGGAGATCGAGGCCCTGGGTCTGACCCCGGTTACCCAGGGGGAGGACGACCCTCTGCCAGCGGGCCTCGATCTGAGCGACCTCGCCTCGGCCCCCCTTTCCCCGTATTCCGTCCCCTTACCCACTGCTTCCACTCCCGCCTCCGAGGAGCCCCTGGACTCTTCAACCATCCCAGCTGCAGATGGCACCCCGCTAGCGGCCGCCGAACCTCTTGAGGCGACGGCCAGTGCCACGCAACCGGGACCCGAGTCGCCAGGGGACTCCCTCATGGCTGAGGGACAGCCGACCTCCTTTCTGGGTGGGGGCCCTATTGTTGATTCTCCACCTATGGATGCCGTGGCCTTACCATCTGCCTTGGAGCACGAGTCCGGCATCGCCGAGGGCCCACCTCCCTCCCTGCAAATCCCTGAGCCCCTTTGTGGGGTACCACCCCCCCTGTGACAATGCGGTTCTGGCGGAACCCAACTGAGAGTGCCAACTCAGGACAAATTGCTAAAATAGGGCAGTTACAGCCCAAGGCTGGGGTTTTTCCACCTCTAAGGCAAACCAAACCAGCCAGACTAAGACTTCGGTCTCACCTCACTGGCTAACCGCAAGTCTCACAAGCAATCTCCTTAGACACTCCAGTTTCCCACTATTACCACCAGTGCCACACGTTATGGGGACAAATGGTTATGAAAACCAATACCCCAGTAAAAGAAAAAGGTTCTCCTGATCCCAAAGGACCAAGCCCCAGACCCAGGTCAATATACAAGTCAGACCTTACCCACAAATCACGCTACTGCCAATCCTTTAGAATCTAAAATCTAAAGGTTTATTCATAAAAGGAAAAAGATAGAAATGAGAGTTAGAATTGGTTAAATGGAATCAATTACATACAGTAATGGCAAAGTTCTTGGTTCAGGATTGCAGCAGTGATGGAATAAACTGCAGGTTCAAATCAAGTCTCTGGAATACATCCCCAGCTGGGATGGGTCATTCAGTCCTTTGTTCAGAGCTTCAGTTTGTAGCCAAGTTCCTCCAGAGGTAAGAAGCAGGATTGAAGCCCAGATGGAGATCAGGCATCAGCCTTATATAGTCTTTTCCAGGTGTAAGAACACTTCTTTGTTCTTACTGTGGAAAATTACAGCAAAATGGAGTCTGGAGTCACATGGGCCAGTCCCTGCATACTTTGCTGAGGTACAAGGCGTATCTGCCTTCTCTCAATGGGTCCATTGTACAGCTGATGGTCCTTAATGGGCCATCAAGCAGGCTAGGCAGAGCTAATCTTAGCTTGTCTGGGATGTCACCCAGAAGCATAGCATAAGTTTGCCATACAGACAGTATAGAGCCATTATTCATAACTTCGACTACAAAACTGATACACACATATAGACAGCACAATCATAACCAGTAAACCATAACCTTGTCCTAGACACCCCATTTGACCCCCTTTATACAAGATTTGGGTGCCACTACAGGACCTTGGTTGCAACAATGATCTATATGGTCCCAGTTTATGTCAATAACGTCACACCCCCACCCAGTGGCCTGGCTGCTGAGGCCCCCGATCCCACTATCGCCCCTTCCCCTGTCCCTATTCCTGACTCCGACCCTGCCCCTGTCACCGACCCCGTCCCTGTCCCCTCCACTTCCCATGCTGCTATTGCCGCCCCTGGGGCCGTCTCTTTCCATATCCCAGAGGATGACCCCCAAGGAGCGGCCTTTATTTTCCCTGTCCCGACCCACCAGGGGCTGCTATTTTCCCTCCGCCGCCCCCCATTGAGCCAGGGTCTGAGGCGGGCCACGTGGCGCCAGCCCATCGGACGCCACGTCGAGAGTCTGCCCCCTGCTTGCCCGTCTCGGTGGCCCACGGGGCTGTGACAGGGGCCCCGCTGGGGGATAGCCATAGATCAATAACCCCACCCCCCCATACGCTGAGAGAGGAGCTACGGGACTTCCTTGAGGACGTCCATGGCTCCCGCAACAAGGTATAGTTTGCACTCCAGCGATGGGGGGATTTCCATCAGATCCTCTGGGCCGCGAGGGCCCTCATGGGGGAGGGTAAGAGGACCGGGAGGCAGGCCGCCGCGGCCTACCAACGGGTCCGCCTCTTCCATGACTCCTTAATCGCTTATGGGGTAGGTCACGGATTGTTGCGCGGCCCGACGGAGGCCGTGAGCGTCTCTGCTAGCGAGGATCCCCCCCAGCCCTCCTCATGGCACCGATCATCTTCGCAACATTAAACACCCAGGGCTGTAGGATGGGTCTCCGCAGGAGCCAGGTGCTCTCCTTCCTTCGGGAGGGGGGGTACTCTGTGATTTTCCTGCAGGAGACCCATACGGATCTGGCCGCTGAAGCTAGCTGGCGGCTGGAGTGGGGGGACAGGGTCTATTTTAGCCACCTCACAGTTCGTACGGCTGGAGTGGCGACCCTGTTCTCCCCCGACCTACGGCCCGAGGTGCTGGGGGTCACCGAGGCTGTGCCGGGCCGCCTGCTGCACCTCCGGGTCCGCATGGAGGGGCTTGTAGTTAATCTTGTCAATGTTTACGGCCCGACATTGGGCCCGGAGAGGTTGTGTTTTTATCAGCAGGCGTCCGCCTTCCTCGGCACCTTGGATCCTCGCGAGTGTCTGGTCCTGGGCGGGGACTTTAACGCCACCCTTGAGGAACGGGACCGCTCGGGGACCGAGCAGCCCCAGGCTGCCGCGGATGTCCTCCGGGAGATCGTCGAACATCACTCCCTGGTGGACGTCTGGCGCGACCACCACCCGGATGACGTTTCGACATTCACTTTTGTCCGGGTGGAGGTCCATCGGTCGTACCACTCCCGGTTGGACCGCATCTATATGTCACGCTTCCATCTTTCCTGGGCCAACTCCTCCAGCGTCCGGCCGGCCCCTTTTTCAGATCACCATCTAGCCACCATGACAGCCTCTCTCTGGGCGGAGAGGCCGGGGCCGGCCTATTGGCACTTTAATAATAGCTTGTTGGAGGATATGGGCTTCGTGGCGTCCTTCCGGGAGTTCTGGCTAGCCTGGCGAGGGCAGTGGCGTGCCTTTCCCTCGGCGCAACGGTGGTGGGACCTGGGGAAGGTGCGCGCCCGGCTCTTCTGCCGTGACTACACCCGGGGCGCCAGCCGACGGAGGGATGCGGCAATAGGGCAGTTGGAACGGGAGGTCTTAGAGCTGGAGAGGCGTCTGGCCGCCAGCCCCAGTGATCCATCCCTCTGCAGAGCCTGCCGGGAGAAGCGGGAAGAGCTGCGGACCCTCGAGGACCATCGGGCCCGAGGTGCCTTTGTTCGATCCCGCATCCGCCTCCTTCGGGAGATGGATCGCGGTTCCCGCTTCTTCTATGCCCTGGAGAAAAAGAGGGGGGCTAAAAAGCACGTCACCTGCCTTCTAGCAGAGGATGGCACCCCCCTCACGGATCCGGCGGAAATGTGCGGGAGGGCCAGGGCCTTCTACGCAGCCCTTTTCTCCCCGGATCTGACCGATCCTAACGCTTGCAGAATGCTCTGGGATGAACTCCCGACGGTCAGCGCGGGCGACCGAGACCGGCTGGAGCTGCCTCTCACTCTGGCCGAGTTCTCGGAAGCCCTCCGCCGCATGCCCACCAATATATCTCCGGGCATGGACGGGCTGACCGTGGAGTTCTACCGCGTGTTTTGGGACGTCCTCGGCCCGGACCTTGTCACCGTCTGGGCCAAGTCCTTACAGGGCGGGGTTCTCGCCCTTTCGTGCAGGTGAGCCGTGCTGACCTTATTGCCGAAGAAGGGGGACCTCCGCGATTTACGGAATTGGCGTCCCATCTCGCTCCTCAACACGGACTATAAAATCGTAGCGAAGGCCATCTCGCTGCGTCTAGGGTCCGTGTTGGTGGACGTGATCCACCCAGACCAGACCTACACCATCCCGGGCCGCACCATCTTCGACAATTTGTATCTGGTCCGGGACCTCTTGGAACTCGGGTGTAGGGATGGTCTGTCGTTCGCCCTCCTGTCCCTGGATCAGGAGAAGGCGTTCAACAGGGTGGACCACGGGTATCTCCTGGGCACTCTGCGAGTGTTTGGTTTCGGGCCCCAGTTTGTGGGTTTTCTCCAGGTGCTGTACGCCTCCGCAGAGTGTTTGGTCAGGCTCAACTGGACCCTGACTGAACCGGTCAGCTTCGGGCGAGGAGTACGTCAAGGGTGCCCCGTCTCGGGCCAGCTGTATGCTCTGGCGATCGAGCCCTTCCTCTGTCTCCTCCGTAGGAGGTTGGCAGGGTTGGTGCTGCGGGAGCCGGAGCTGCGGCTGGTCCTGTTGGCGTACGCCGACGACGTGCTCCTCGTGGTCCAGGACCCGGGTGACTTGGTGCGGGTGGAGGCTTGCCAGACCATCTATTCGGCGGCCTCCTCCGCCCGGGTTAACTGGGTCAAGAGCTCTGGCCTGGTGGTAGGGGACTGGTGGCAGGCGAGCTCCCTCCCACCCGCGCTTCAGGCCTTCCGGTGGAGCACGGGTCCGCTGCTCTATCTCGGCGTTTACCTTTCTGCCACGCATCCGTCTCTGCCGGAGAACTGGCTAGGTTTAGAGGGCAGAGTGTCGGAGCGGCTCCGGAAATGGACAGGACTACTCTGGTGTCTCTCCCTTCGAGGGAGAGCACTGGTGCTCAATCAACTAGTCCTGTCCATGCTCTGTTACCAGCTCAACACCCTGGTCCTGGCCCCGGGCTTCCTGACCACCCTCCGGACGTTGATTCTGGAGGTCTTTTGGTCAGGACTGCACTGGGTCTCTGCGGGGGTTCCCCATCTACCCCTGGAGGAGGGAGGGCAGGGCCTGAAGTGTCTGCACGCTCAGGTCCACGTCTTCTGCCTCCAGGCCCTGCAGAGGCTCCTTTATGGTGCAGGTAGTCCGGCATGGAGCGTATTGGCCACGCCTTCCTGCGCCGCTTCCAAGGGCTCCGCAATGACCGGCAGCTCCTTTGTCTCCATCCGAGAGGTCTTCCGTGAGGCCTCTCCGAGCTGCCGGTCTTCTACCAGGACCTCCTCCGGACCTGGAAACTGTTTTCAGTGACCAGGTCCGTGGCGGCCACCGTGGGGGCAGATCTCCTCGCGGAGTCCCTGCTATACAACCCCCAGCTTCGTGTGCAGGTGGCGGAGTCCCCCATGGTGCGCCAGAGGTTGTTCCTAGCAGAAGTCACCAAAGTCGGAGACCTCCTGGACTACGACCGGGGAGACTGGCTGGATCCCCTGACGCTCGCTCAGCGCATGGGGCTCTCCAGACCTCGTACTCCCCGGCGCGTACTTCAGGAGGTGAGGCCCGCTTTGCCGCCCGCTGCTCGGGACTATCTCGACCGGGTCTTGCGAGAGGGCACGCCGCACCCACCCTCCACTCCGAGCCCTCCAGACTTTTTATCGGGCTCCTGCCCCGTGGACCCAACCGGCCCCCTCCCCGTCCATTTGCCATGAGCCATGAGCCGGCTGCACCATCCGCAGCCGGTTCTGTTCCGGACCGCGCCAAGGAAACATCTATACACGCTCGTGCTCCATGTTCTTCATGTCCTCACCCTTGCGTCCCACCCCGATACGAAGTGGCGGGACCTTCTGCCACCTCTGGAGGGTGAGGAGCCCCGGTGGGCCAGCCTTTATTCTGCTCTGATCCCAAAGCCCACCAGGGACATCAGTTGGCGGCTCCTTCACAGAGCCGTGAGCACGGGCATGTACTTGGCGCGGTTTACCCCTATCCGAGACACCTGCCCCTTTTGCGGCGTGAGGGAGACCCTGGCGCATGTTTACATGGAGTGCGCCAGGCTGCAGGCCCTATTCCGGCTCCTCACGAATATTTTGTTAAGATTTTGGTTACACTTTTCTCCTCACCTTTTTATTTATGCACTCCCTATCCGTCGCCCCACAAAGTCGCGGGACCTCCTGGTCAACCTCCTTCTGGCCCTAGCGAAACTGGCCATCTATAAAACCAGAGTGAGGGGGTTGGCTGATGGAGTTTCCTGTGACTGTGGGGCATATTTCAGGTCCTCCGTTCTTTCACGTATCCGGGCAGAGGTCCTCTGGGCGGCGTCCACTGGCTCCCTTGACGCCTTCGAGGAGCAGTGGGCGCTGTCCAGGGTTCTCTGCTCGGTGTCCCCGTCTGGTTCGCTTCGTTTGACCCTTTGACCTCACTCCTGTCCCTGTTTTTTTATTAGTTGTCCCCCATAATTTTTTGGTCTCCAGGTCCTGTGGACCCCCCTTTAGGCTGGGGGGGATCCTTTAGCAGTGGGCGGGCTTCGCCTGCCCACTTCCTGGATCCCAATAGGTCTGGTCACTCAGAGAACAGACAACTGTTCAGCCAGTGGCCAGGGTATTTGCCTTCGACCAGACTCCTGTACCCCACTGGCCTAGAGGGAGGGAGGTAGAGAGCTGCTCCTCCTCCTACTAGGCCCTGGGTTCTCCCTACAATTGCTATCTGTTGCTGCTGCTCCAGCTACTCCCCTGGCTGGGCTACCCGCCCCCCCCACCCTATCTCTGCTACCTGCTAGCTGGCTGCTAGACCCTCTCCCCCTTGGTTGCTGCTGCTCCAGTTACAGCCCCTGGGGGGGGGGGGGCTGCTGGCCCACTCCCCAGAGGAGAGGAGGGAGGGAGCCAGCTATTGCTCCTGCTGCTGAGGACACCACCACCATCGACACCTGAGAGGGGTCCTTCCTGCTGGCCACCAGACTGCCGTTTAAAGCTGCTGTGTTTGCTGCTGGGAGCTGCTGGAGCCCCGAGGAGGAGGAGAAGGAGAAGACCATTTGCCAGCTGGGAAGCACGTAGGAACAGACCACCATGGAGGGGGTTCTCACGGACTGAGTAACTTTTGAACTGTGCTCCAGTGGTGGGGGTCTAGACTGTGTTTGTGGGACACAGGGGGTGTAGCGTGGAGCCTGCCCCCTGGTCCATTTGTGTCCCCCCCCAACCCCCACCACCACCATCATTGTTGCCCCCTCCACCACCCCCACGGGCTCCTGCCTCTGGGACTCAGCTGCTCCCCATTGCTTGCCACGCCCTGTTGCCACCATTGGGCCTGATGCAGCAGCCAGCTTACAAGGACTTTCTTTTTGTTGCAAGCGCACGTGGGTGCACGTGCCCCCCCGTTTTGGACTGACCCTTTCCCCCCTGCAGCAAGCCCCCAGCTTTGCCCCTGCTTCCTACCCAATTGCCACTTGCTGCCTTTTGCCCCTCCCCCTTGCCCCAGCCCCTCGCTAGCTCCTGTCTGTTTCCCTGCCCCACCCTTTCCCTCTGCAACTTTTGTTTGTTTGACCCACTCCAGCCTCTGAAGCTAGCCCCGTGGTTCCTCTGGCCCACTCCCCGCCTGGTTGCTCCCTTCCCCCTGCGGTCCCCTTGCCCTGATTAGCCCCTCCCCTCGTGCACCCATGTCCCCTCCTATGCGCTTGTGCCCCTCCCCATTTTAGTTTGACCCTGTTTCACTGAACCCCCCCAATGCTGTTATATTGTGCCTTCCTTGGTGCAACTAGAGGAGCCGGAAACCTTCCCTGAGTCGGTGACTGACCCCTAACCCTTGATAGCCCCCCCATCCAGTCCCCCCTTTTTTTGGCACCCTCCTCCCCTGCCTGCAGCCTAGCGGGAAGGAGTGGTCGACCTGCTTCCCCCTTCCCTATCCCCCCTCCAGTGTTTGCTCTCCCCCCATCCTCATTATGGCAGGGGATGAGGAGAGTAAGACCCCTCGGGCAGACCCTGCTGCCCCTCCTCCACCCGCCCCACCATCATCCCCACTAGCCTCTACCTCGACCGCCGCTGCCGAGCCACCTACTACCATCCCTGCTGGCAGCGGTGGGTAACGAGGTGACCTCCGCTGCTGCCATGTCCCTCGCCCCCTCTGACTCTGGGGGAGTCCCACCAGCCGGCAGGAAGGGCCAGGGCACGAAGAAGGGTAAAGGCCCCGCTAAAAAAGCCAGGCCCTCCATGGCAGGGGGTGCCCCCACTGCCACAGCCTCGCAACAAGCCGCGGCGTCCCTCCCTGCTGTTCCCTCCACCAGCTCTATGGGTGTCCCACCCCCAGCTCCCAGGGCATACGCCCAGGTGGCGGCGGCCCCCCCGCCTGCTGCTACATCATCTCCCCCATCCACCGCCTCTGCTACCATCTATAGCGGCCGGGGCCCCTTCCCCACCTTGACCAGGAAGCACGGCGTCCGTTGCCTCCTGGTACCCGCCTCGCCCCATGTGGAGACCTACGTGCGGGCGTTGGCGAGGGTGGTGGGGCCCATGGCCATTGTGGCGGCCTCCAAGATGTATGGAAAGGTTGTCTTCTTCCTAGCATCGGAGGCTGCCGCCCAGGAGGCAGTGGAGAAGGGCCTGGCGGTGGGGGGCGTGTACATCCCCCTGGAGCTGCTAGAAGACCTGGGCGCCCGTCTGGTCCTGACTTCTGTCCCTCCCTTCCTTCCAAATGCCGCCCTGTTACCCGCCCTCTCTACCTTGGGGAGGCCGATCTCTGTGGTCAGCCCTCTCCCATTGGGCTGCAAAGACCCCGCCCTTGGGGTTGTCTCCTTCCATATCCCAGAGGATGACCCCCAAGGAGCGGCCTTTGTTTTTCCCTGTCCCGACCCACCAGGGGCTGCTATTTTCCCTCCGCCGCCCCCCATTGAGCCAGGGTCTGAGACAGGCCACGTGGCAGCAGCCCATCGGACGCCACGTCGAGGGTCTGCCCCCTGCTTGCCCGTCTCGGTGGGCCATGGGGCTGTGACAGGGGCCCCACTGGAGGAAAGCCATAGATCGATAAACCCACCCCCCCATATGCTGAGAGAGGAGCTACGGGAGTTCCTTGAGGCTGTCCGTGGCTCCCGCAACAAGGTACAGCTTGCACTCCAGCGATGGGGGGATTTCCATCAGATCCTCTGGGCCGCGAGGGCCTTCATGGGGGAGGGTAAGAGGACCGGGAGGCAGGCCGCTGCGCCCTACCAACAGGTCCGCCTCTTCCGTGACTCCTTAATCGCTTATGGGGTAGGTCACGGATTGTTGCGCGGCCCGACGGAGGCCGTGAGCGTCTCTACCGGCGAGGATCCCCCCCAGCCCTCCTCATGGCACTGATCATCTTCGCAACATTAAACACCCGAGGCTGTAGGATGGGTCTCCGCAGGAGCCATGTGCTCTCCTTCCTTCGGGAGGGGGGGTACTCTGATTTTCCTGCAGGAGACCCATACGGATCCGGCCGCTGAAGCTAGCTGGTGGCTGGAGTGGGGGGATAGGGTCTATTTTAGCCACCTCACAGTTCGTACGGCTGGAGTGGCGACCCTGTTCTCCCCCGACCTACGGCCCGAGGTGCTGGGGGTCGCCAAGGCTGTGCCAGGCCGCCTGCTGCACCACTGGGTCCACATGGAGAGGCTTGTGGTTAATCTCGTCAACGTTTACGCCCCGACATTGGGCCCGGAGCGGCTGTATTTTTATCAGCAGGCGTCCGCCTTCCTCGACACCTTGGATCCTCGCGAGTGCCTGGTCCTTGGCGGGGACTTTAACGCCACCCTTGAGGAATGGGACCGCTCGGGGACCGAGCAGCACCAGGCCGCGCGGATGTCCTCCGGGAGATCGTCGAACATCACTCCCTGGTGGACGTCTGGCGCGACCACCACCCAGATAACGTTTCGACATTCACTTTTGTCCGGGTGGAGGTCCATTGGTCGTACCACTCCCGGTTGGACCGCATCTATATGTCACGCTTCCATCTTTCCTGGGCCAACTCCTCCAGCGTCCGGCCGGCCCCTTTTTCAGATCACCATCTAGCCACCATGACAGCCTCTCTCTGGGCGGAGAGGCCGGGGCCGGCCTATTGGCACTTTAATAATAGCTTGTTGGAGGATGTGGGCTTCGTGGCGTCCTTCCGGGAGTTCTGGCTGGCCTGGCGAGGGCAGCGGCGTGCCTTTCCCTCGGCGTGGCAGTGGTGGGACCTGGGGAAGGTGCGCGCCCGGCTCTTCTGCCGTGACTACACCTGGGGCGCCAGCCGACGGAGGGATGCGGCGATAGGGCAGTTGGAACGGGAGGTCTTAGAGCTGGAGAGGCGTCTGGCCGCCAGCCCTGGTGATCCATCCCTCTGCGGAGTGTGCCAGGAGAAGCGGGAAGAGCTGCGGACCCTCAAGGACCATCGGGCCCGAGGTGCCTTTGTTCGATCCCGCATCTGCCTCCTTCGGGAGATGGATTGCGGCTCCCGCTTCTTCTACACCCTGGAGAAAAAGAGGGGGGCCAAGAACCACGTCACCTGCCTTCTAGCAGAGGATGGCACCCCCCTCACGGATCCGGCGGAGATGTGCAGGAGGGCCAAGGCCCTCTATGCACAACTTTTCTCCCCGGATCCGACTGATCCTAACGCTTGCAGAATGCTCTGGGATGAACTCCCGACGGTCAGCGCGGGCGACCAAGACCTGCTGGAGGTGCCTCTCACTCTGGCCGAGTTCTCGGAAGCCCTCCGCCGCATGCCCACCAATACATCTCCGGGCATGGACGGGCTGACCGTGGAGTTCTACTGCGTGTTTTGGGACGTCCTCGGCCCGGACCTTGTCACCGTCTGGGCTGAGTCCTTGCAGGGCGGGGTGCTCCCTCTTTCGTGCAGGCGAGCCATGCTCGCCTTATTGCCGAAGAAGGGGGAACTCCGCAATTTACGGAATTGGCGTCCCATCTTGCTCCTCAGCACGGACTATAAAGTCACTGCGGCTATGGTCCGTGCTGGCGGACGTCATCCACCCAGACCAGACCTACACCGTCCCGGGCCGCACCATCTTCGACAACTTGTATCTGGTCCGGGACCTCTTGGAACTCGGGTGTAGGGATGGTCTGTCGTTCGCCCTCCTGTCCCTGGATCAGGAGAAGGTGTTCGACAGGGTGGACCACAGGTATCTCCTGGGCACACTGCGAGTGTTTGGCTTCGGGCCCCAGTTTGTGGGTTTTCTCCAGGTGCTGTACGCCTCCGCAGAGTGTTTGGTTAGGCTCAACTGGACCCTGACCGAACCGGTCAGCTTCGGGCGAGGAGTACGTCAAGGGTGCCCCCTCTCGGGCCAGCTGTATGCTCTGGCGATCGAGCCCTTCCTCTGTCTCCTCCGTAGGAGGTTGACGGGGTTGGTGTTGCGAGAGCCGGAGTTGCGGCTGGTCCTGTCGCTGTACGCTGACAACGTGCTCCTCGTGGTCCAGGACCCGGGCAACTTGGTGCGGGTGGAGGCTTGCCAGACCATCTATTCGGCAGCCTCCTCCGCCCGGGTCAACTGGGTCAAGAGCTCTGGCCTGGTGGTAGGGGACTGGTGGCAGGCGAGCTCCCTCCCACTTGCGCTTCAGGCCGTCCGGTGGAGCGCGGGTCCGCTGCTCTATCTCGGCGTTTACCTTTCTGCCACGCATCCGTCTCCGCCAGAGAACTGGCTAGGTTTAGCGGGCAGGGTGTTGGAGCGGCTCCGGAAATGGACAGGACTACTCCGGTGTCCCTTCCTTCGAGGGAGAGCACTGGTGCTCAATCAACTGGTCTTGTCCATGCTCTGGTACCTGCTCAACACCCTGGTCCTGGCCCCAGGTTTCCTGGCCAACCTCCGGACGTCGATTCTGGAGTTCTTTTGGCCAGGACTGCACTGGGTCTCTGTGGGGGTTCTCCATCTACCCCTGGAGGAGGGAGGGCAGGGCCTGAAGTGTTTGCAGGCTCAGGTCCATGTCTTCTGCCTCCAGGCCCTGCAGAGGCTCCTTTATGGTACAGGTAGTCCGGCATGGAGCGTATTGGTGCACGCCTTCCTGCGCCGCTTCCGAGGGCTCCGCAATGACCGGCAGCTCCTTTGTCTCCATCCGAGAGGTCTTCCACGAGACCTCTCCGGGCTGCCGGTCTTCTACCAGGACCTCCTCTGGACCTGGAAACTGTTCTCAGTGACCAGGTCCGTGGCGGCCACCGTGGGGGCAGATCTCCTCGCGGAGCCCCTGCTACAGAACCCCCAGCTCTGTGTGCAGGTGGCGGAGTCAGGTTGGTCCTGGCAGAAGTCACCAAAGTCAGAGACCTCCTGGACTATGACCGGGGAGACTCGCTGGATCCCCTGACGCTCGCTCAGCGCATGGGGCTCTCCAGACCTCATACTTCAGGAGGTGAGTGCCGCTTTGCCGCCCACTGCTCGGGACTATATTGACCAGGTCCTGTGAGAGGGCACGCCCCGCCCACCCTCCACTCCGAGCCCTCCAGACTTCTTCATCAGGCCCCTGCCCCATGGACCCAACCAGCCCCCTCCCCGTCCATTCGCCATGAGCCAGGTGCACCATCTGCAGCTGGTTCTGTTCCGAACCGCGCCAAGGAAACATCTATACACGCTCGTGCTCCATGTTCTTCATGTCCTCACCCTCGCCTCCAGCCCCGATACGAAGTGGTGGGACCTTCTGCCACCTCTGGAGGGTGAGGAGCCCCGGTGGGCCAGCCTTTATTCTGCTCTGATCCTGAAGCCCACCGGGGACATCGGTTGGCGGCTCCTTCACGGAGCCGTGAGCACGGGCGTGTACTTGGCGCGATTTACCCCTATCCCAGACACCTGCCCCTTTTGCGGCGTGAGGGCGTGTTTACCTGGAGTGCGCCAGGTTGCAGCCTCTATTCCGTCTCCTCACGGATATTTTGTTAAGATTTTGGTTGCACTTTTCTCCTCACCTTTTTATTTATGCACTCCCTATCCGTCGCCCCACAAAGTCTTGGGACCTCCTGGTCAACCTCCTTCTGGCCCTAGCGAAACTGGCCATCTATAAAACCAGAGTGAGGAGGCTGGCTGATGGAGTTTCCTGTGACTGTGGGGCGTATTTCAGGTCCTCCGTTCTTTCACGTATCCGGGCAGAGGTCCTCTGGGCGGCGTCCACTGGCTCCCTTGACGCCTTCGAGGAGCAGTTGGTGCTGTCCGGGGTTCTCTGTCCCCATCTGGTTCCCTTCTTTTGACCCTTTGACCTCACTCCTGTCCCCCTTTTTTTATTAGTTGTCCCCCGTAATTTTTTTGGTCTCCAAGTCCTGTGGATCCCCCCTTAGGCTGGGGAGGATCCTTTAGTAGAGGGCGGGCTTTGCCCGCCCACATCCTGGATCCCAATAGGACCAGACTTGGTCTGTCACAATATTCAGGTTGCTTTCTGTCCCAAGAGACGAGTCCCTGACCCCAGATCAATTTGTATCTTAGATCTCACACCACAGCCAAAGCCTGTAGCCAATCTTGTAATAAATTAACTTAAAGGATTATTAAGAGGAAAAAGGAATGAGAGAATTATTTATAGGTTAAAGCAAACAAACTTATATACAGATGAGTTGCACTTTGAATCCTAAGAGTGACAGAGTTGTAGTGATCTGTTGATTTAAAGTGTCTTTCCAAGCAGACCCAGGGGAAAGCCGTTGGGCTCTCTGGCTTCAGTTTGTTGTCTCTGGCTCTGTGAGAGTTCAAACAGCAAAGCGATGGAAAATTTTCCCTGTGTCTTTTTTTTATTTCCTTCATGCAGCTGCCAAGTCCATAGGATGAGCTTCCTCGTATGTAGCAATTCCAAGGTGCGATAGGGCCATTTGCCAATGCCTTGTATTGCAATTTTCCTTTATGCCCAAGCTGATTTTGGTAGTTCTGCTAGATGGGCATGGTAGAGACACTCTTCCCATCTGAGTTTACAAGTTTAGAGCAAACATTTGAAAGTTATAAAGCAGGCCTTCCCTATTCCCTTTAAGCATGGAATACAGACATTACAGATAAGATTGATGCATGCAGCAACCTGCAAACATTCTATAGCAAGGGTTGGCAACCTACGGCATGCTCAGCCTGCCACCACTCTGGGTCTTCCACCGCCGGCTCCTGCCAGCCAGGGTCTCGCCACCAGTCCCACTCAGCACCCGCTGCTGGTCTGGGTGAAGGAACCCCAAGCTGGCAGCGGGCTGAGCCACTCAGTCACTGCCCCGGGGTCCCCGCTGCAGCCCCACTCACCTTGCTTCCGGTTGGAGTTCCAGCACAGGCCCCCTGCCAGACAGGGTCCAGGCCTCTGGCCCGGCTCAGCCCTACCAGCTGCCAGCTCCACTCACCTCAACTGCCGATCTGGGGTTCCAGCCACTGACCTCCTGCCAGCCGGTTAACAACTGATCACTCAGAAGCCTGTGTGCAGATTAAAATATTCAAATACCTGCCAGACATTGGAAAACTCAGCATGGAAAAGCAAGGGCAAGGATCACACTAAACTGATAAAATCTGCATTTTAATTTAATTTTAAATAAAGCTTCTGAAATATTTTGAAAACCTTGTTTACTTTACATATAACAGTAGTTTGGTTATATAATATATAGACTTATAGAGAGACCTTCTAAAAAATGTTAAAATGTATTACTGGCATGCAAAGCCTTAAATTAGAGTGTATAAATGAAGACTCAGCACACCACTTCTGAAAGGTTGCCGACCCCTGGTCTAAACACTAAACACATTCTTATCAGAATAACACGTATTCTGAGCAACACTAACACATCAATTAACTGGTCTGGTCTCCAGCTGTGAGTTTGTCAGTTCTTATCTAATGCCTGCAGCTTTGGCTAGAGCTGGCACCTGGTCTGCCAGAGTCACACAGGGCTTGTGCGTAGTGTTTCAAGCAGGGGTCAGCAGCTGGGAATAGGTGCCCAGGGCCAGAGCCAGAGCCCAGGTGCCAGAGCCAAAGTCAGGAATTGGAGCTGAGGATCAGAAGAAACTTGCCTGGAGGCTGGGGACAAGGCAGGAACAGAGCGGGAACGAGGCTAGGAAGAAGCAGGCACAGGCAAAATCATAGACAAATGCTTTGAGCAGCCACCGAACTGCTGCTGCTGCTGGGTGTAAGAGCTGCTCTGCTCAGTCTTCCCACCTGTCAGGTGAGGTAGCCAGTCAGGCAGCTTAATACAGCCCAGCTGCGCTCCTTGGATTGCCTGGAGACTGGCTCTGCTGCAGGCCCTGCTTCCTAACAGACTGAATGCACCTTCTCTGGTGGTGGAGATGGATCAGAGCATTGGACCCTGTGAACATCCCGCTGAGAAGCCGTTAGACAAGCGACAGGAGGAGCACAAGGGAACCCCTAGCCACCCGGGATAGCTTGTATGCTGGTGCTGTGGACAGCCGGGCCATAGGAGCTGTGACTGCCCGGTGATGGACTGTGGGGTGGCCAAATTCTGTGGTTGGACCAAGGTTGGGGGGCAGAAGAAGAGGCGTGTAATAGCCACCATCCCCATGCGGGTGGGGAGAAAGCCCCAGAGAGGTCTAGTGGATACGGCCTTAGCCCGCTCCCTCATACAGCGGCGCTTGGTGAAGCCGCATTGGCTTATCCCTGGAGAAAGGATGCTGGTGGAATGCATCCACAGGGATGGGGAGTATTGTCCCATGGCCCAGATACCCCTGGAGGTGCAGGGAAGGTTTTCCTGGAAGTGGGTGGGGGTAATAAAGGGGTTGCCCTACCCCATGGTCCTGGGGTTGGACTGGAACCCTTCCCCAAAAAGGAAAGAGGGCATGGGGAGGAGACCACCAGAGAAAGCGAGAGAGAGAGAACCCTGGAGGGAGGGGGGCAGTCCCATACGGGAGTGGACCCTGAGAAAGAGGAGTCCCCACAACCTCAAGGGGAGAAAGATACAAACCCTAGACAGGGTAGGGATCCTATGGGAGGGACTGATAAAGGAACAAATGTCCAGGACGGGACCACCCAGGGAGGGAATCCCATGATAGAGGCAGAGAAGATCAGAGGGTAGAAACCCAAACGGGGGAGGCCCAAACTCCAAGAGGCAGAGGGCCCGAACTGGAGACAGGGGGTAGCCTCGAGGCAGTTGGCTCTGATCCATCTCCATCACCAGGGAAGGAAAGATAGCATCTGGGGCGAGCTGCCCAAGGGTGCGATTGGTGTGATGATCTCTGGGCGGAGGTGGACTTGTGGGGTGGCCCACCCCCTATCCAATGCACCTTTTGTGGGTGGGGCATGCCAAAACTCCACAGAGTTGAGCCCGGGGACCACCCCACTGGGCAGGGAGGCCACCCCCACAGTAAAACCCCAGGCCGAGGAAAGTGGGGCCGAGGAAAATCAGGCCCGGCATAGGCTTAAGGGGAAAGGTATGTAGCAGGGTGCTGGTACAAAAGCACCTAATTATCCCCTGCCCAGTCAGCTCCAATCAGGGGAAACAGATTGGGGCTGATGGAAAAGGCCTAATGCTGGCCTGAGGATTTGTAATACCTGCTGGCCTGACAAGCCAAGGGCTATAAAGGCTGGGAAGGAGACAGAAGGCTGGGGCCAGCCCGGGAGAAGTAAGTCAGGCAGGCAGGGAACTGGAGGCCTCCTAGCTGAAGGCTGACTCTGCCTGTAGAAGAGGTTGAATAATTCTGTAAAGCTTGTAAATAGATAAACACTGGTGGTGGGATAACAAAGTAAATAAAGACTCGGGTGTTGCACAACCCTGAAGCCTCTCTGAGCCTTATTGGGGCAGCAAGCGGGCCCCAAGAAGAGGGGTGGGTCGTTGACCCTGTAACAGGAGAACATGGATGGGTTTTAACATTTTTTTTAAATGGGGTGTGAGTTGAGCCAGGTGGGGCAGGTAAACAGGTATTGTGTCTGACTCCATTACTGCTTTCACCCATATGGCCAGTGGGGACTATAGGGATTATGAGTAGAGTAAACAGGCAAACTGTGTTGGAAATGTTTAAATTGATTCCCAAAGCATACAGAAGGTAGTTTCAGGGAGTTTGGGGAAAAGGGGATATGAACCATGCTGAGATTGCAACCTAAATGAGGGGTTACATCAAAAAACAGGGGGCTGGTTGGGACTTAGGCTTTTGCTAGATTTTAAAAGAGCAATTCCAAAAATTAAGCACCCAAAATAGCTTTCTTGGGGGTTCAGCTTAAAGGTTACAAGCAACCCACTGATCTACCCTCTGATCTTTCTTTAGCAAGCTAAACATTCTGATCTACTTACACCTTTGGGTTGTTAAAAGTAGTTCTAGATATGATCTGATGATTTCATATCTGTTCAAACTTTACACAGCATTCCTGCTGTCCCGTCTCTTCAGCCCAGAGAACAACAGACAAAGTGAAAGGGTTTTTTTCCCCAATTTTAAAAAAGTGTTCCTTCCCATTGGCTCTTTTGGTCAGGTGCCCACTTTTTTTTTTTTACCTGGGGGACTTTTTAACCCTTTACAGGTAAAGCAAGTAGAGAACAGCTACCAAGAAGGATTTTACAGCTAACTGGCTGGCTGGGTGTCCATCAAAGGGAGCTATCCCCACCTTTATTTATCACAGTACCAATCCTAGAGAAGTGTACATCACAGGGAAACTGGCAAATCATTATCTGGATAGTTTGATAGAAAAAATAACCAGGATGAAATGGAATCAGGGTGATGGTGTATGGAATATGTGAGAACACTTAGTATTAATACCAATATCATAAAATTTCAATGAAATGTGCCAGATATGCTGTGTAAGGTGTCAGTGAAAACGTTATTTGCCAAGTATGATAAACTTTATATGTTTGTATCGCCTTTGTATTATGAGCTATAGATATGTAGGTATATCTGTATTACCAAACTTGTGCTGTGTTTCTGGGTGACACCCCCAGACAGACTGACATCAGCACTGCCTAGCCTGATTGCCATCCAGGGTCATCAGATGTACAATGAGCCCATTGAAAGGAGCCACGGGATACGCTTTACGAGTCAGCAAGACCCGTAGGGGCAAGCTGGTGGACAGAGAACTCTAGGGCTTTTCCATGTCTCGTGCTGTGAAGCTTCTGTTTGGGACACAGCCACATGGCAAAAGGAATAGAAAGGGCAGCTGTATCATCTTCATTTTGTCTTCATTCCTGCTTCTTACCTCTCGAGTGATTTTTCTACAAACTGAAGGTCTGCACAAAGGACCGAATGACCCATCCAAGCTGTGGATGTGTTCCAGAGGATCTTTCAAGCCAGCAAACTCACCAATATTGCTAAGAATCTAATATATGGACTTTGAAGTCTCTCTATGTATCTGAGTGCTTTGCCATTTAATAACTCTCTTCTTGTTCTTTCTCTTTTCTTTATAATAAACCTTTATCTTTAGATACTAAAGAATTGGCTGGCAGCATGGTATTTTGTGTAAGATCCAAACTAATATTGACCTGGTAAAGTGGCTGGCCCTTTGGGGTCAGAAGAACATTTTGTATAAATGAGCAGAGTTTTTAAATAACTTCTCACTGTACTGGACCTAGGTTCTGATTGGGAGTTAGAGAACTGGAATGCAATAAAGGGGGCTGTGTGATTTCTCTTTCAGCTTCTTGATAATCAGTGTGGGGGATTCGGAACACAGTTTGTGACTGGTTGGTGAGTTTAACTTCAGTGTTAATCACCAGTTTCGGGAGAATCTGCTCTCCCTTTTGCAGCCTGCCCTGACGTTGGCATTTTCGGTGAGGGCTACCGCAGGCACCATGGGTCACAATCAGAGAACAAGGATTGGGCCCAAGCAGAGACCTACACCCAGAGGAGAAGCAAACAGAGGGAGATTGCCTAGGATTGGCCTGGGGGGAGTTCCCACAGAGTTTTTTGTCTTTCAGGCTTCTGTGAGCAGTAAATACAACATCTGAATAGGATTTTGGAAGGAAGACAATATGGATAGTGAGTAATCAGCTGTTGTGACCTGCACATGTTTGTCTTTCTCCCAGAGGATAGAAGTGACTTGTCTGTACGAAGTGCAAGCTGGTCTCCATATTGGAAGAGAAGGTTAAAGGACTAAAGATCCAAGTATCAACCCTGTGTTGCATCAGAGAAAATGAAGACTTTCTGGATAGAAATCAGCATTTGGTACTGCAGGCACAGCATGCTGAAGAATCAGAGAGGGCAGTGCAGAATGGGGAAGAAAATTGGCAGCATGTCACCTCCAGAAGAAGAAAGAGGAGAACCCATGTACCACCAAGGCATATAGAGGTAGAAACTGTTTTCAGGCTCTCTGCACAGAGAATGATTTGGAAGAGTCATCTGAGGGAAGGGATCAGAAGGAGACCCCATCGACCGGAAGGCATGGGGTGCATTGTCCTAAGGATGGGGGTTCCATGACCACCACTCTCAAGAGGAGAAGATGGGTGGTGGTGGTCGGGGACTCCCTCCTGAGAGGATGGAGTCATCCATCTGCTGTTCCGACCGGGAAATTCGAGAAGTGTGCTGCTTGCCTAGAACTAGAATTCAGGAAAAAGTGACAGAGTGTCTGTCGAGACTGGTCAAACCCTCAGACCACTACCCCTTCCTACTTGTCTACATGGGCACCAATGATACTGCCAAGAATCACCTTGAGTGGGTCACTGCAGACTATGTGGCTCTGGGAAGAAGAGCTTGAGGTGCAAGTCATGTTCTCGGCCATCCTCTCAGTTGAAGGAAAAGGCCCAGGTAGGGACCATCGAATTGTCAGAGTAAATGCATGGTTGCGCAGATGGTGTCGGAGAGAAGGCTTTGGATTCTTCGACCAGGGTATGTTGTTCCAGGAAGAAGGATTGCTAGGAAGAGATGAGATCTACCTAACAAAGAGAGGGAAGAGCAGCTTTGCAGGCAGGCTTGCTAACCTAGTGAGGAGGGCTTTAAACTAGGTTTGCCATGGGATAGAGACCTAAGCCCTGAGGTAAGTGAGGGTGCAACAGGGGAGGCCTCCTGGTTCATACTGGGAAAGTAGGGCAATCAGCTAGTTATCTTAGGTGCCTGTACACAAACACAAGCCTGGGAACCAATCAGGAAGAATTGGAATTCCTGGCACAGTCAAGAAACTATGATGTGATTGGAGTAACAGAGACTTGGTGGGGTAACTCACATGACTGGAGCACTGTCCTACATGAGTATAAACTGTTCAGGAAGAACAGGCGGGGGAGAAAAGGTGGAGGAGTTGCACTGTATGTAAGGGAGCAGTATGATTGCTCAGAGCTCCAGTATGAAACTGGAGAAAAGCCCGTTAAGAGTCTTTGGGTTAAGTTTAGAGGCGAGAGCAACAAAGGTGATGTCATGGTGGGCATCTGCTATAGACCACCAGACCAGGAGGATGAGGTAAATGACGCTTTCTTCAGACAACTAACAGAAGTTTCCAGATCACAGGCCCTGGTTCTCATGGGAGACTTTAATCACCCTGACATCTGCTGGGAAAGCAATACAGCAGTGCACAGACAATACAGGAAGTTTTTGGAGAGTGTTGGGGACAACTTCCTGGTGCAAGTGCTAGAGGAACCAACTAGGGGCCATGCTCCTCTTGACCTGCTGCTCACAAACAGGGAAGAATTGGTAGGGGAAGTAGAAGTGCATGGCAACCTGGGCAGCAGTGACCATGAGTTGGTCAAGTTCAGGATCCTGACAAAAGGAAGAAAGGAGAGCAGTAGAATACGGACTCTGGACTTCAGAAAAGCAGGCTTTGGATATGTCTACACTACGAAATTAGGTCGATTTTATACAGTCGATTGTGTATGTCCACACTAAGCGCATAAAGTCGGTGGAGTGCATCCTCATCTGCGTTCTTGGGCATCTGGGTGAGGAGGCTATGGAACATGGGGAGGAGGGTAGGCGGTTATACAGTGGATGCAGCGGGGGTCTGTGCTCTTGTTGGCTTTCCTGCAGCTCCAACAGACGCTTCATCATGTCCGTTTGCTCCCCCATTAGCCTCAGCATTGCATCCTGCTTCTGTTCTTCGTGCTCATTTACTTCTTTCCTGGCCTCTGCCACTGAATGCCTCCATGCATTAAGCTGTGCCCTATCAGTGCGGGAGGCCTGCATGAGCTCGGAAAACATGTCATCGCAAATGCGTTTTTTTCCACCTTCTAATCTGCGATAACCTCAGGGACAGAGATGATAGGGGGAGCATAGAAACACTCTACGCTATACGATTCTGGGGGAGACTGCACGGTCACCTGTGCTGCTGAGTTCGCCATGCTGAGCAAACAGGAAATGAAATTCAAAAGTTCCCGGGGCTTTTCCTGTGTACCTGGCTAGTGCATCAGAGTCCAAAGTGCTGTTCAGAGCAGTCACAATGGAGCACTCCATCGATTTGCGTCTACACTACCCCAAATTCGACCCAGCAAAGTTGATTTTAGCTCTACTCCCCTCGCCGGGGAGGAGTACAGAAGTCAATTTTAAGAGCCCTTTAGGACAACGGAACGGAGTTGGTTGTATGGACGCATTCATTTTTAAATTGACCTAACCCCGTAGTGTAGACTCCCTCGGGGAACTGATGGGCAGGATCTCTTGGGAGGCTAATATGAGGGGGAAAGGAGTCCAGGAAAGCTGGCTGTATTTTAAAGAGGCCTTATTGAGGGCACAGGAACAAACCATCCCGATGTGCAGAAAGAATAGCAAATATGGCAGGCGACCAGCTTGGCTTAGCAGAGAAATCTTTGGTGAGCTTAAACACAAGAAGAAAGCTTACAAAGAGTGAAAACTTGGACAGATGACTAGGGAGGAGTATAGAAATATTGCTGGAGCATGCAGGGCTGTAATCAGAAAGGCCAAAGCATAACTGGATTGCAGCTAGCAAGGGATGTGAAGGGTAACAAGAAGGATTTCTACAGGTATGTTAGCAACAAGAAGAAGGTCAGGGAAAGTGTGGGACCCTTCCTGAATTGGGGGAGGCAACCTAGTGACAGATGATGTGGAAAAAGCTGAAGTATTCAGTGCTTTTTTTGCCTCAGTCTTCACAGACAAGGTCAGTTCCCAGACTACTGCACCGGGCGACACAGTATGGGGAGAAGGTGAGCAGCCCTCAGTGGTGAAAGAACAGGTTAAGGACTATTTAGAAAAGCCAGACATACACTAGTCCATGGGACAGGATGCAATGCATCCAAGGGTATTGAGGGAGTTGGCTGGTGTGATTGCAGAGACATTGGCTATTATCTTTGAAAACTCATAGTGATTGGGGGAGGTTCCAGACGATTGGAAAAAGGCAAATTTAGTGCTCATCTTTAAAAAAGGGAAGAAAGAAAATCTGGGGAACTACAGACCAGTCAGCCTCACCTCAGTGCCTGGAAAAATCATGGAGCAGGTCCTCAAGGAATCCATTTTGAAGCACTTGGAGGAGAGGAAGATGATCAGGAGCAGTCAACATGGATTCACCAAGGGCAAGTCATGTCTGACCAACCTGATTGCCTTCTATGATGAGATAACTGGCTCTGTGGATATGGGGAAAGCAGTGGACGTAATATATCTTGACTTTAGCAAAGCTTTTGATACGGTCTCCCACAGTATTGCCAGCAAGTTAAAAACGTATGAATTGGAAGAATGTACTATAAGGTGGTGTGACAATGCGGTTCTGGCGGAACCCAACTGAGAGTGCCAACTCAGGACAAATTGCTCAAATAGGGCAGTTACAGCCCAAGGCTGGGGTTTTTTCCACCTCTAAGGCAAACCACCAGCCAGACTAAGAGGACTCCAGTCTCACCCCACTGGCTAACTGCAAGTCTCACAAGCAATCTCCTTAGATACTCCAGTTTCCCAGTATTACCACCAGTACCACTCGTTATGGGGACAAATGGTTATGAAAACCAATACCCCAGTAAAAGAAAAAGGTTCTCCTGATCCCAAAGGACCAAGCCCCAGACCCAGGTCAATATACAAATCAGATCTTACCCACAAATCACGCTGTTGCCAATCCTTTAGAATCTAAAATCTAAAGGTTTATTCATAAAAGGAAAAAGATAGAGATGAGAGTTAGAATTGGTTAAATGGAATCAATTACATACAGTAATGGCAAAGTTCTTGGTTCAGGCTTGCAGCAGTGATGGAATAAACTGCAGGTTCAAATCAAGTCTCTGGAATACATCCCCCGCTGGGATGGGTCCTCAGTCCTTTGTTCAAAGCTTCAGCTTGTAGCAAAGTTCCTCCAGAGGTAAGAAGCAGGATTGAAGACCAGATGGAGATCAGGCATCAGCCTTATATAGTCTTTTCCAGGTGTAAGATCACCTCTTTGTTCTTACTGTGGAAGATTACAGCAACATGGAGTCTGGAGTCACATGGGCCAGTCCCTGCATACTTTGCTGAGGTACAAGGCGTATCTGCCTTCTCTCAATGGGTCCATTGTATAGCTGATGGTCCTTAATGGGCCATCAAGCAGGCTAGGCAGAGCTAATCTCAGCTTGTCTGGGATGTCACCCAGAAGCATAGCATAAGTTTGCCATACAGACAGTATAGAGCCAATATTCATAACTTCAACTACAAAACTGATACACACATCTAGACAGCATAATCATAACCAGTAAACCATAACCTTGTCCTAGACACCCCATTTGACCCCCTTTATACAAGATTTGGGTGCCACTACAGGACCTTGGTTGCAACAATGATCTATACGGTCCCAGTTTATGTCAATAACGTCACACCCCCAACGCAAAATTGATGCAGGAAGGGATGACACAAACATCACTGACTGCATCCCAAGAGCTCCCCATCCTGGGTTCTGTCTCACTACAGCTAGTATTGGGTTAGAAGCCATACCAGTGTATAACAGAAATGGTTCATCAAAGTCATGTTCAATAACATGATTGAACCTCTTTACAAACTCAAGGTAACACTTAGTTAGAACAATAGTGGATTGGATCTGCTCTGGCAGCATGGTTCCTGTATGTGCCATGTGATCTTGCCAAGAGCTAAAGAAAACTGCTACTTTATCCATACAAGCTCGGGCCAATGTTTGGAACCCAATTAACATCGAATAAATGCAGATATTAATGTTCTTCATAGTCCAGGAATCTTGGCATTTAGCCATGAAAGCAATATGGTAGTGTGCCTCAGTCTTCCTTTTCATACAGCACATTAGGTCTGGAATGTCCTCTCCCCTGTGAAAAGTTCCCATATTGTTTATATGCATTGCCTGTGAAACCCCAGTGTAACAAGGCCTTTTAACATAACGTGTGTTTTCATGTATTCCTTTTAACATGTTCAATGAATTCTCCAAAAGATTAGGCACATTGTATATTTTTACCGTTTGTGGCAATAGCAACACATTAATTACAAAATTTAGCAATAACAACAAGTTCATTGCAAGTGTCCATCTACAGTCATGTTTGTCATGCCACCCCTTTGGCTCAATACCATTGGAGTTTGGGCATTTTAGGGTTAACCTGTGGCTTCCCTTTGCAAAATTCAGTTTTCTCTTTCCTCCTTGTCCTGCAGGATCAAACCCTGATTTCTCTTGCTTAACAGAATTCACTGGCTGATGGGGTGGGCCCTCTGTGCTAACAGCTATTAGCAAGTCCTTCCTTTCCCAGCCAGGCAAGTAATTTGCACTACCCCAGACCAGAGCCAGTCCACCAGTTTTCATATTCGTAACTGCTATCATCTCCAAGGCTGGACTCTGTCTTAAAGAGATACCACACAAATCCAAAAAGTCTGCGGGTGAGAGTTTGCTTCCTCTCCCCCGCATCCTCAAGCATTTAGCCATAAAACTGCTCTGCTCTGACACATCAGTAACCAAATCTGTCCTCAAACCCTGAAGCACAAACTGCTCATTTAAAGAATCAGAAAGGAGACATTCCTGTTCCAACACCATTGTCTCCCCAACAAGTTGGCCCCACACAGCCACTTGGTTATAGGGATGCCTCAATCCCTTAACAACTTTTACTTCCTCTGAGACCTTCTCAAAGCTACCCACACTGGATCTTTTACAAGGAAAGTTAGTGGATCCCTTCACAACAGACAATTTTTGGCTGCTAGGAACTGAAACTTCCTTGATTAAATCACTCTCACACCCTTCAATTGCAGGGAACTGCTTGCACCGAGTACCATGAGGATTCCTTTCTCCAGGAGCTTTTCTAAGCAGCAATTCACCCCTCACAGAAATTCTGCCCTTACCCTCTTCACCTAGGGCTTGCTCTAAAGGCACACTTTCCTGAGCAACAACAGACTCTGTCTGGGTCTTACTTACATTCAGGATCACCTTTGGCCCATCAGGCAGATCTCTACACAATCCCCTTTCAGGCGAACCCATAGACTTCCTAGATAAAAGGTTAGAAATACTTCCCTTCTCTTTGCCACACACAAGCTTAGGAATTTTTTCCTTTTTGCTACAAGTTGTTAAACTGTCCGTAGGTAACACAACCAAATTACCTTTCTGCTCTCCTTGTGCCCTGGCTAGGGTATCACCCTGATCAGACAGAGTTGTTACACCCTTCTCCAACCACACATGAGCAACAGGCAAAATACAAGCACCAGAACTGTTTGGTCTCTGGGATTTTGCTAAGCCACTAACTGGATGCAACCTAGTTACGGGGCCATTCTCCCCAGCAGATGCAAACTTAGGACCATTCCCTTCCTGGGCTTTGGTTGAATCCAGAACCAACTCTGAGACAACTAAATTACTCTCAACCATCACAGGCCGAAAGGCACCTTCTGTCTGCTCCACAGACAAAAAAGAGTTGGAGACGCATTTTCCTTTACTAGACATACTGTTTGGGATTTCATTTCCCTTGTCCCAGCACACCGGGCTGTTCACAGACAACTGCTTGGAGACTGGGGTAGCTTCCTCCATAGGCAAGTCAACACCCCTGACAGACACAGGCACATTTCCTTCATTGTCACTGTTCTTCGCACAGGAAACAGATAAGGTATAGGGGCACTCATCTTCCACTCTCCTTGCCTTCCCAAACTGCTGACTAGATAAAGCCATCAGCTCACAAGACTGCCTAGGCTCATCCAAAATCTCCTTGTTCTCCTCTCCCTTCGCTTGATCTAATTCCAGATTTACTTCTGAGACATTAGATAGACATTCAGAAACTTCATTCACAGCCAAACAGCTACTTTCCAAAGACAAACTTTTGGAGAAACCCTCCATAGGCACAACCTTAGGATCAATCCTCTCTTGTGCCTGGTTTGTATTAACTTGACTGACCATAGCTTTAATATCATTTCCAATCATAATATCCTTAGGGATTATGTCTTTTACTCCCACAACCATGGTGCCCTCCAATCCCTTCCATTTCAGGTGGATTTTAGCCAAAGGCACCCTGACAAAATACTTAGATAAGGCTACAACAGTTACATCTTCGCCTGGCAAATAATCTTCCTTCCTGACAAGACTTGCTTTAACCAGAGTAATATCTGCTGCGGTGTCCCTCCATGCCATACACCTCACTCCATTCACTTCTGCACTGCTAACAAACTCTGCATTATTTCCCCCATATTTAGCTTTAATGTGAGTTTTAAGGTCAAATCCTTCAGAGACAACAGAAACAGCATTTGCACACAGGGCACCAATGCTGGGCTCTGTGTGGCTTGCCTGTGAGTTTACAACAACAGGGTTAGCATTGGCCGTGGCATTTGGGGTTGCTGGTTTTGGGCTGCCCTTCAGTGTCGGGCAGTCTGGTCTCATGTGGCCCAGCATACCACAGCGATAGCATGTAACCTGCTGGGGATGCGAGTTCCTACCCTCCGGGCCCCCTTGAACTCCTTTAGAAGAGTCAGGTTTATTTTTAAATCCTTCCCTCCTCTTGAACTGGGGAGACTGGTGATCAGTTTTCCCCGGGGTTTTACACCCTTCTCGAGCCCTGTTTTGGGTATGGGCATCGGCAATCTCTGCTGCCCGTAGGACTGACTCAGGGTCCCTGTCACACACAGCTGCTCTCACATTGTCAGGCACAATGTCTAAGAACTGTTCCAAAGTTATTAAATCCAGCAGTTTTTCAAAACTCCCATGAACCTTGGCTCCCATAACCCACTTTTTAACAAAACCCATCAGCTTATGAGCACATTCTACAAAAGTACAATCCTTAGGCATTTTAAACTCTCTAAACTTAACTCTGTAAGATTCAGGAGTAACCTTGAATCGCCTTAACACAGAATCCTTAAACCGCTCATAATTTAACGCTTCTTGTTCCCCCAAGTCATTAAACACCTCCCTGGCTTTTCCAGTCAGTCTGGTTAGCAGGACAGGCATTCGCTGACCCTCAGGGATCTGGTACAGATTGCAGAGGCGTTCAAAGGTAGACAAAAACTCCTCTATATCCTCAGTATCATTGTAAATGGGACACATCCTTTCCCAGTTTTTCTCATGGCGGGGGGGAAGTGGAGTACCAGGTGGGGATGACTTTCTCCGCTCTTCCATTACTTGGAGCTGAAGTCTGGCCGTCTCCTGTTCCATCTTGTGAGTCTCCTGTTCCATCCTGTGAGTCTCCTGCTCAGCAGCGAGCAGCTCTAGACGCCCCTTACGGGCTCTCTCTTCAGCCTCCTTCTTTCTTTGATCAGCCTCTTTCTCTCTCTCAGCAGCCTCTTTCTCTCTCTCAGCAGCCTCTTTCTCTCTCTCTCTTTCTAACTCTGCTATTTTGTGCTTCTCCAGCAATCGAAGATCTGCCAGCTTCTGTTCATGCTCAAATTGCAGTTGACTTGTCACCCTTTGCATCCTAATTTTTTCTGCATCTTCTGCAGCCTCAGGTAAGGGCTGTGCTCTTGCCCCCTGATCACTGGCTATTAGCAGATTTCTCAATTCTTCCTTTGTAGCTTTCTTTCTAAAGCTTATCCTCTTTTCTGAACACAAATTTTCCAGGGCTTTTTTCCCAAGTCCCTCATATGCTCTTTGCTCAGCCATTGCAGCAGCTCTTTAACCAACAAAACTCTCAATCCCAAAATTCAAATTTGGATAGCGTGGGGTTCTGACCCAAAGCTTAATTGACCTGGTTCTGTGGATCCAAGCACGACTACGCCACTGTGACAATGCGGTTCTGGCGGAACCCAACTGAGAGTGCCAACTCAGGACAAATTGCTCAAATAGGGCAGTTACAGCCCAAGGCTGGGGTTTTTTCCACCTCTAAGGCAAACCACCAGCCAGACTAAGAGGACTCCAGTCTCACCCCACTGGCTAACTGCAAGTCTCACAAGCAATCTCCTTAGATACTCCAGTTTCCCAGTATTACCACCAGTACCACTCGTTATGGGGACAAATGGTTATGAAAACCAATACCCCAGTAAAAGAAAAAGGTTCTCCTGATCCCAAAGGACCAAGCCCCAGACCCAGGTCAATATACAAATCAGATCTTACCCACAAATCACGCTGTTGCCAATCCTTTAGAATCTAAAATCTAAAGGTTTATTCATAAAAGGAAAAAGATAGAGATGAGAGTTAGAATTGGTTAAATGGAATCAATTACATACAGTAATGGCAAAGTTCTTGGTTCAGGCTTGCAGCAGTGATGGAATAAACTGCAGGTTCAAATCAAGTCTCTGGAATACATCCCCCGCTGGGATGGGTCCTCAGTCCTTTGTTCAAAGCTTCAGCTTGTAGCAAAGTTCCTCCAGAGGTAAGAAGCAGGATTGAAGACCAGATGGAGATCAGGCATCAGCCTTATATAGTCTTTTCCAGGTGTAAGATCACCTCTTTGTTCTTACTGTGGAAGATTACAGCAACATGGAGTCTGGAGTCACATGGGCCAGTCCCTGCATACTTTGCTGAGGTACAAGGCGTATCTGCCTTCTCTCAATGGGTCCATTGTATAGCTGATGGTCCTTAATGGGCCATCAAGCAGGCTAGGCAGAGCTAATCTCAGCTTGTCTGGGATGTCACCCAGAAGCATAGCATAAGTTTGCCATACAGACAGTATAGAGCCAATATTCATAACTTCAACTACAAAACTGATACACACATCTAGACAGCATAATCATAACCAGTAAACCATAACCTTGTCCTAGACACCCCATTTGACCCCCTTTATACAAGATTTGGGTGCCACTACAGGACCTTGGTTGCAACAATGATCTATACGGTCCCAGTTTATGTCAATAACGTCACAGGTGGATAGAAAGCTGGCTAGATCATTGAGCTCAATGAGTAGTGATCAATGGCTCAATGTCTAGTTAGCAGCCGGTATCAAGCAGAGTGCCCCAGGAGTTGGTCCTGGGTCTGGTTTTGTTCAACATCTTCATTAATGATCCAGATAATGAGGTGGATTGCACCCTCAGCAAGTTTGCAGATGGCACTAAGCTGGGGGGAGAAGTAGATACGCTGGAGGGTAGGGATAGGGTCCAGAGTGACCTAGACAAATTGGGGGATTGGGCCAAAAGAAACCTGATGAGGTTCAACAAGGACAAGTGCAAAGTCCTGCACTGAGGACAGAAGAATCCCATGCACTGCTACAGGCTGGGGGGCCTGGGGACTGACTGGCTAAGCGGCAGTCCTGCAGAAAAGGACCTAGGGATTATGGCGGATGAGAAGCTGGATATGAGTCAAGTATGCCCTTGCTGCCAAGAAGGCTAACGGCATATTGGGCTGTATTAGTAGGAGCATTGCCAGCAGATTGAGGGAAGTGATTATTCTACTCTATTTGGCATTGATGAGGCCACATCTGGAATATTGCATCCAGTTTTGGGCCCCACACTACAGAAAGGATGTGGACAATTTGGAGTCCAGCAGATTGCAACGAAAATGATTAGGTGGCTGGGGCACATGACTTATGAGAAGAGGCTGAGGGAACTGGGCTGATTTAGTCTGCAGAAGAGAAGAGTGAGGGGGGGATTTCATAGCAGCCTTCAACTACCTGAAGGGGGAGTTCCAAAGAGGATGGAGCTAGGCTGTTCTCAGTGGTAGCAGATGCCAGAACAAGGAGCAATGGTCTCAAGTTGCAGTGGGGAAGGATATGCTTGGATATTAGGAAAAACTTTTTCGCTAGGAGGGTGGTGAAGCACTGGAATGAATTACCTAGGGATGTGGTGGAATCTCCATCCTTTAGAGGCTTTTAAGGCCCAGCTTGACAAAGCCCTGGCTGGGATGGGTTAGTTGGGGTTGGTCCTGCTTTGAGCAGGGGGTTGGACTAGATGACCTCCTGAGGTCTCTTCCCCTCTTTATTAATGATCTGGAGGATGGTGTGGACTGCACTCTCAGCAAGTTTGCAGATGACACTAAACTAGGAGGCGTGGTAGATACACTAGAGGGTAGGGATCGGATACAGAGGGACCTAGACAAATTAGAGGATTGGGCAGAAAAAAACCTGATGAGGTTCAACAAGGACAAGTGCAGAGTCCTGCACTTAGGACGGAAGAATCCCATGCACTGCAACAGACTAGGGACCGAATGGCTAGGTAGCAGTTCTGCTGAAAAGGACCTAGGGGTCACAGTGGACGAGAAGCTGGATATGAGTCAACAGTGTGCTCTTGTTGCCAAGAAGGCTAACGGCATTTTGGGCTGTATAAGTAGGGGCATTGCCAGCAGATTGAGGAACGTGATCGTTCCCCTTTATTCGACATTGGTGAGGCCTCATCTGGAATACTGTGTCCAGTTTTGGGCCCCACACTACAAGAAGGATGTGGAAAAATTGGAAAGAGTCCAGCGGAGGGCAACAAAAATGATTAGGGGTCTGGAGCATATGACTTATGAGGAGAGGCTGAGAGAACTGGGATTGTTTAGTCTCCAGAAGAGAAGAATGAGGGGGGATTTGATAGCAGCCTTCAACTACCTGAAGGGGGGTTCCAAAGAGGATGGAGCTCGGCTGTTCTCAGTGGTGGCAGATGACAGAACAAGGAGCAATGGTCTCAAGTTGCGGTGGGGGAAGTCCAGGTTGGATATCAGGAAAAACTATTTCACTAGGAGGGTGGTGAAACACTGGAATGCGTTGCCTAGGGAGGTGGTGGAGTCTCCTTCCTTGGAGGTTTTTAAGGCCCGGCTTGACAAAGCCCTGGCTGGGATGATTTAGCTGGGAATTGGTCCTGCTTTGAGCAGGGGGTTGGACTAGATGACCTCTTGAGGTCCCTTCCAACTCTGATATTCTATGATTCTATGATTCTATAACCCATATCTTCTATAATTCTATGAAGTATTACTCCTGCGTGGTGTGCTGGAATTGGTACTTGCAATGTTCCAAAAAATCCCTGTGATTCCATAAGAGCTGTTACAACTGGTGGCAGGCAGGGGTGGCAGGTTTGTATAATTTTTGATGGTGCCCAGAAGGGGTTCAATTCCCCCACACACACACACCTGTATAAGGCTCTGGGAGGGAGTTTGGGTGCAGGAGGGGGTTTGGGTGCAGGCTCTGGGAGGAAGTTAGGGTGCTGGAGGGGTGTGAGCTCTGGGACAGAGTTTGGGTGCTGGGTGCAGGCTCTGGGCTGGGGCAGGGTGTTGGAGTGCAGGAGGGGATGTGGGGTGTGGGCTCTGGGATGGAGTTTGGGTACAGGAGGGGGCTTGGGGTGCAGGCTCTGGACGAGTTTGGGTAAGGGCTCTGGGAGAGAGTTTGCGTACTGGGTGCAGGCTCTGGGCTCGGATGGGGCTTGGGGTGCAGGAGAGGGTGTGGGAGGGGGTTTGGGGTGCCAGGTGTGGGAGGGGGGTTGGTGCTTGGTACAGGCTGTGGGAGGAGGTTTGGGTGCTGGGCCCCCGCACAGCTCTGGGCGGGGGCAGAGGACTGGGAGGATGGAGGGAGGGGTTGCGGGGCATGGGGCTGGGAGTGGAATGAGGAATTTGGGGTGCAGCAGGCAGGCTGCCCTGGGGCAGGGGGCCAGAGAGGACTCCCCCCTCCCCAAGCCCTCTTCCCGCCGGCAGCAGCGATCTCTGGGGGAGGGAGGCCCCTCCCCGTTTCCCCCCCCCCCATCACGACACTCACCCAAGTCCCCCCGGGCTGCTACTCAGGAGGTCCAGCCAGGATAAGCCCATCCCACCTCAGAGTCAACTCAGAGTCGCCTGCTGAGCAGTGCGGGGGGCTGCCATGCACCTCTTCCCCTCTTCCTTCCGCAGTCACAGCAGCCATCTCAGCCTGCCCCCGGCACTGTTCCCTTGTAGCCGGCAGCGGCAACAGCTGGCACGGGAGTGCAGTGGAGAGCTCTAGGGGACAGCTGCCCACTTCCCAGGGCAGGCAGGGACGCTCACCGGAGGTGCGCAGGGCAGCAGGCAGGGCCAGGGGACTCTCCGGGGGAGGTGCGCAGGGGCAGCAGGCGGGGCAGGGGAGAGACCCAGCCCCAAACATTGGTGGAGCCAGGCCCCCAGGCCCTGAATATTCCTGGAGCCCAAGCACCACGGGCTCATATAACTCGCAGTCCCTGGTGGCAGCAGCTTCAAGATGGCAAAAGCTCTTTTGACTGAGAAGAAATGTACTGGTTGTGGGGTGAGACTGGAATCAATGAGCATTTGACAGACGTTCACCGGACTGAAGAGAAAATAGCAAAGTACCTAGCAGTGTGCTTGGATGGTGATGCCAGAGCATTTTACCAGGATTCAGTATGGAGTGTGGATGTTACAGACAGTTACGCGAACACTTATCCAAGTGCTATGAGGAAGGATTGGCTTTTTTGGAAAACAGAAGGAATGGCCAGCCAGGAGGAGGCAGAGAGGGGAACCCCTGCATAGCTATTTGTGTGCAGTGAGGAGACTATTAAATAGGGCTTTCCCTGCCCCACCCTGGCTGAGAAGTGGCTTGAATGAAACAGAACCTTCAGGGCTGAATCTGGAACTGGGAATGCACAGAGGGGTCTATGCCTGGTTGGAAGCTGTGAGAGAATCCTGTGTGAAAAGCCAGTTTATAAACTGTTTAACAGGGGGACTTCATAACCTGCTGGTGAAGGAAGATAACATCCTGGATCAACCTCTGAAGCAGATTACATGCAGAGATCAAAATATGGAAGCAGAAATTGGGGGTTCCTTAAAGATATCAGCTGTTAATTGCCAGCCTTGCGGTGACTCCTTTGCACTTGATACAGCACTTCAAGCAATGATTGCTACTGTCACAGTTTAAGGGTTAACTGCACTTTTGTCCCCCAACTCCCTCCCTTCATTACAAGTTCATGTCACGTTTCACTTCAGGAAGAACAACCTGGCACCGTTCATCTGTTTCTGTATGTAGTAGGGGTGGCCCAACCGCAGCTCACGAGCCGCATGCGGTTCTTTTACAGAGAAATTGCAGCTTGCCGCCGCCCCCGCCCCCCCCCCCAGTCCATTCTCCGCCTAACAAACTGAGGGAGGGAAGCTTGGGGCTTCTGCCCTGAGATGGGCTAGTGGGGTTAGGATCTTCTGCCCAGCGGGGAGTGAGGTTTCAGGGCTTCAGCCCTGTAGGGTACGCCTGCCAGGGCTCAGGGCTTCAGCGGGAGTAGGGCTGAAGCCCCAAGCTTCCCAACGCAAGCGAGATCGACCAGCAGGCGCACCTGGCTCTCAAACTTCTCAAGATTATTGTATGTGGCCCGGAGGGTTGGTACGTTTGGGCACCCCGGTATATAGCTTACACCTTTGTTCCGTGGCCTCCTGAAAAGCTAAGACCCATCAATTGCCTCCTCTCTGGGGACGAAGCTTCAAAGTCTGAGTTTTTACATAGGAGTTGTTGGGGAATTTCCATTAACCACCCCTCAGGGAGTCCTCAGGGAACCCACTTAGCAAGCCAGGACCCTGAAAACACATTTCCCAATTATTGTCACAGAAGTCCATGCAAGTCTGGCTCATTTCAATATTTCAAGTCCTCGTGCTATAATTACTATAAGGTGGGTGCACAACTGGTTGAAAGACCCTTCTCAAAGAGTAATTATGAATGGTTTGCTGTCAAACTGGGAGGGCACATCTAGTGGGGTCCTGCAGGTGTCAGTCGTGGGTCTGGTACTATTCAATATTTTCATTACTGACTTGGATAAGGGAGTGTATGCTTATACAATTTGAAGACAACACCAAGCTGGAGGGTGGGGGGTTCAAACACTTTGGAGGACAGGATTAGAATTCAAAACAACTTTGATTAATTGGAGAATTGGTCTGAATTCAACCAGATGAAATTCAGTAAAGTTAAGTGCAAAGTGCTTCACTTAGGAAGGACAAATTAGATGCACAACTACAAAATGGGGAATAACTGGCTAGAAGATCATACTGCTGAAAAGGATCTGAGCTTATAGTGAATCACTAATTGAAGATGAGTCGACAATGGAATGCAATTGCAAAAAAGGCTCATACAAATCTGGGTTGTATTTACAGGACAGTCTTATGTAAGACATGGGAGATCATTTCCCCACTTTACTCGGCACAGGTGAGGCCTCAGGTGCAGTACAATGTTCAGTTCTGGGCACCACACTTTAGGAAAGAGGCGAACAAATTAGAGTCCAGATGAGAGCAGCAAAAATGATGAAAGGTTTAGAAAACCTGAGCTATGAGAAAAGGTTTAAACAACTGGGTATGTTTAGTCTCGAGAAAAGAAGAGTGAGGGGGGCCTGCTACCAGGGGCAGCTCCAGGCACAAGCGCAGCAAGCGCGTGCCTGGGGCGGCAAGCCGGGGGGGCGGGGGGTGGCAGTCAGGGAGCCTTCGGCGGCATTTCTGCGGGAGGTCCGTGGGACGCCAAAGGCACGGGACCGGCAGATCACCCGCAGAAACGCCGCTGAAGACTGCCTCACTGCCGTGCTTGGGGTGGCAAAAAACATAGAGCCGCCCCTGCCTGCTACACATAGGCTTCCTGCTTCCAATATGGTAAGGGCTGTTTAAAGAGGTCATTGACCCATTGTTCTCCATGTGCAGTGGAGGTCAGATAAGAAATAGTGGGTTTAATCTGCTGCAGGGGAGATTTAGGTTCCATATTAGGAAAAACTTTCTACCTGGAAGGGTAGTTTAAGCTCTGGAACAGGCTTCCGAGGGAGGTTGTGGAATCCCCATCACTGGAGGTTTTTAAGAAGAGGTTGGACAAACACCTGTTGGGAATCCTCTAGGTTTATGTGGTCCTGCCCCAGAGCTAGGGGCTGGACTTAGTGACTTCTCTCTTTCATCCCTACATTTCTACGATTCTGTGCATCCCAGGTCTCACATCTGTCACAGTAAACTAGTGAAAAAAATGAAGCTGGCCCAGGGGCAAGCTCTTTGCAGGTGTTCCTTAGGTCAGAAGAGAGAGGCTGTTTCCTGTGTGGTCCCAGGCCAGATGACATCTGCAGGCGAGGCAAAGGCAAAGGCCATTGTAGGGAATTGCCCAATCAGAGAGAAGCCACACAAGGGAAACTAGAAATTGTTGATGCAGTAGGGTCACCGTCAGCAACTATGAGAAAGGCCCATGAGTACAGCTGCCCACATTCCTGTTACTATGTGTCTGGAAATATTGATGGTTGGTAAACCACAGTGGTGTTGTGTTCAGACCTGAAATGACTCTGAACAATGGAGAATACTCACTGCTTTAGAATCCTTTCCATTTCTGCCAGATGTTCCCCCCATCTTTAGTTCTCAAAACTTGGGTTAGATAATTTACTCCCCTCTGAAACATTCTTGCTGAATGAGTATGAAAGGCATTCTGCAGAGCTGACACAGTCCACAGAGTGTCACACAGGCAGTTTTTACTCAGTCCTCAGGTGCCTCTTTAATCTGATCGTACCCAGACACCAAATCAAAACTACTGAACTATTTTGTTCTGACATTTTATCCTGTATGTCTGCTGTGTGGGGAGGTGAGTAGCCATCTTGAACAGTCTGTGAATTCAGTCAGAGCATATCCTCAAGTCTCCTTTGGGCTTTTTCACAATTACAACTGGTGAAGCCCAAGTTAATGTAGATTACTCAATCAGGACATCCTCCAGCATGCCACTTAGTTTCTCTTTCACTGCTACCTTACGCCAGGAGAATCCAAGCTGGAGGCTGCCTCACAGGAACACTCTCAGGTTTAAACCGGGTCTGATGTTCCATCAATCATATCTCCCAAGCTCTTCATTACTCTTGGAGAACACAGTAGCATCTCACAAGAGCAGCTGTTCTAATCGTTTCCTCTCATTGCCTTCTATGGATGCTTCTGTCAAGTCAGCCCACTAGTGCCATACTGTGCCCTCTTATGGTGTCCAAAGAGAAGGTTAAGGGGTGACTTGATCACAGTCTATAAGTACCTGCACAGGGAACAAATATTTGACACTGGGCCCTTCAGTCGGCAGACAAAGGCTTAACACAGTCCAATGGCTGGGAGCTGAAGCTAGACAAATTCAGACTGGAAATAAGGGGCAGACTTTTAACAGTGAGGGTCATTAGCCATTGGAACAATTTACCGAGGCTCATGGTGATTCTCCCTCACTGGCCATTTTTAAATCAAGCCTGGATGTTTTTAAAAAGATCTGCAGGAGTGCCAAAGGAATTATTTTGGGGCAGTTCTATGGCCTGTGTTCTACAGGAGCTCAGACTAGAGGATCACAATGGTCCCTTCTGGCCTTGGAATCTATGAATCTAGCTCTTTTACTGACTGGGCTGCTCCACTGCTCCTGAGCTCTGCCCCTATGAGAGGCCTGGAGACACCAGCGACACTGAACACTGGCCCCATGGTCTGATTTTTCACTAGCTGAATATTTGGATCAGTCACATTATCTGCTCTGACCCAGAACTCACCCGTTGGCCCAGCTTGAAACAGAGCTCTGCTAACCAGCGATCCTGATTGGATATCCACAGCTTCAAACACTCTGACAGGTTCGCTACAGCAGTGCTTTCTCCTTGGGGGTTATGGCATGATGACCTGGCTTCACCACACTGTATTGTGAGCCACCACCTGCCTTTCACACTGTAGACATGGTCAAGGCCCCTCTAAGGCTTTGTCGACACTGCAGCTGGGGGTGTGAATGGCAGTTCATGTAGACACACCCAAGTTAGCTGTGCTCCAGCTAGCTCACTAAAAATAGTGTGGATAATGCAGCATGGGCTGCATAACCCTATTTGAATCTGGGTACATACAAATATTGCTAGTCCGCGTCATTGCGCCGTCACGGCTGTTGTTAGCAAGGTAGAGTACAGCTAGCACAGGTACATCTACACACGCTGCCATGCACATCTCTGACTCCAGTGTGGATGTACCCTGAGACCCCCAGAGTTTCCTCCAGGGTCCACACTTCCTCCTACCTACATTCGGCAGAGGTTTCTGAATATTGTCCAGTGGGAGCTAGATTTTTTCTCTTATCTGCAGGGGCTGATTGTTAGTGGACACCATTTTAATTCCCACAATACTGAATTTTCTTTCTTTCAGCAGTGGGTGTTCTCCATGGATCAGACTTATTTCAGATTCTGAATCCAACAGCACTGGGAGCTTAGTGTGGGTGCGCTTGCTGGACCCCAGAGGGGAAATATAGGTGCAGTTGTCCTGAACTGTGTCACTGATTCTAGGAATCCTCTCGGTTTGCCGCTGATGTGACCATGGCATCTGGCAGCCTTCACCCACTATAGCATACAGGGAGCTACTCTTATTTTGTTTTCCTTTTTATCCAGCCCTGTTGTGATTTCGCAGTTGTTCCATTGTGATCTAAAGAAAGCCAAGCTGCTAAACACATCCCCTTTCATGTCCCTCTGCTCAGGGACAGGGGTCTGGTATGCTGTTAGGATTATTGTTTTCTCTTGGACAAATTGGAGAAAGTCCAGAGAAGAGCAACAAATGATGACAGGTCTAGAAAACATGGCCTATGAGGGAAGATTGAAAAAATTGGGTATATTTAGCCTGGACAAGAGAAGAGTGAGAGGGGGTTTCAAGTACATAAACAGTTTTCAAGTACATAAAAGGTTGTTACAAGGAGGAGGGAGGTAAATTGTTCTCGTTAACCTCTGAGGTAGGACACTCCATCACTGGAGATTTTTAAGAACAGGTTGGACACATGCTTGTCAGAGATGGTCTATATAGTGCTTGGTCCTACCTTGAGTGCAGTGGAATGGATTAGAAGACCTCTTAAGGTCCCTTCCAGTCCTCTGATTCTATAATTCTTTGTTGTTGTTATTGCATGATTGGATGGGTTTATTTGGTTTAAAATGATTTGTTTCTGGTTGCACGGACCTGCAAGTGCTGACTCGTTTCTGATGCTATGTTCAGTGTTCAAGCATTTCACAAGAGAGAGCCAAGACAATGCAACATAGGGATTTATTCCTTCCTCCACACACACACTCTTCTCCCTCATCAAGCAACTCCTGGAAGCAGAGTTTTCGAAATTACTTTGTGTGTAATCACACTATAGCATCCCCTGACCCACGGAAAAATTATTTATCATAACACCCAGTGGCAAGGGGGCCACCTCCCCTCTGGAGGGGAAGCTGTATGGGGCCCCTTCATCCATAGCAGGGCCTCCCACCCTTAGCAGCAGCAGAGATGGGGATCCCTTCTCCCCACTTGGAGAGTCAGGAGTGGCAGCTGGCTCCCTACCCCCCATCCCAATACTTATCTTCACAAGTGAGGTATATCGGCTTGGGTGGGTAGGTGACCAGGCCTGCTGCACTCCTCTGCCACACAGCAGTCTCAGACTGGGTGGTGTTGGTGGGGACCCCCAGAGCGATGGATATGGGAGTGAAAATCCCATGGGGATGAGTGGGACAGTTCACACCCTCAGAGATGTTATGTCTGGCTGTCTGCAGACCAGGCAGACACCACTGCATCTGTTACACTTGGGCCACATTTTCAAAGTGTTAATTTGCTAGAAATTTACATTTTTTAAGTGAAAGCTGAGATTCTGCCCTCATCATGTGACTCCAGGAGCTGGGGCTCTAGGCACAGCTCTATAGTGCTTATGCTTTAATCTGGCCAGGCTCCTTGGAATATTTTGCATAGAGAACAACTATATATTTGTTTAGCTGTGAGCTCCAAATCTAACCCACCCACCTTAGGAAATACAAGCGAACTACACAGGGCCACTGTCATCACAAAGGGACTGGGGATTGCCTGGGCAGTCACCTTGGTAATTGTGGTTGGTAACAGTTGAATGGCTTGTGGGGTTGTATAGGCTCTCTGGTGAGTGGCTGTGGGGATGTATGCAATTAAACAAAATTCTGCATGTAGTTGCATGGCTTTACTGTCTGGTTTTTGGTTTTGGTAGTTTTGAGCTGGATATTTGTCATGAGTTACCCTAACTGTAACAAAGGTTTTTTTCTTATGTGTTTGAATCAATATGTGATTCCATGCTATTATTTTCACAGAGACCCTTTTTCAACTAGAGGGCTTATATCCAGGAAAGCAACAACTGTGAAGAGGACCCAGGGGATCAATGTAGATAACCAGCTGCACCATGAGCTTCCCGTGCAGTGCATTGTGTTAGCCCCTTTTGCCACAGGGCTCGTGTTCAGTTAAGACACAACTTGATCAGTCTGTACCTCCTCGGAGTGAAGATGTCTGATCAAAGGCAGAATGAGATCCAAAAGAGGTGGAGGGAAATGAAGTTAAAAAAATTCAAATTGAAAATGTGATGCAACTTTTTAAGACTGAGAATAATTAGCCACTAGGGTGTTGAATGTTACCAAGGGATGTGATTAATCATCACTTAGGGTCTTCAAACAGAGTCTGTCTGTCTTTCGAAAAGATATGGTTTAGTTTAGTGTTTCTCAGGGGGACCACCAAAGGCAATGGTTGGAAGACATAAAAAACGTTATTACAAACTAAAGCAAATAAATTCTTGCTCCCCACTCACCCTTACACTTCAAGGTGTCTCTGCCAACTTCTCAAAACACACACAAATTCTGTGGGTATATCAGTGTTATCATTGACTAATAATAGTAAATAATGTTTACTATTCCTTTCGTAAATGTGAGAGGTTGCAGAGAATTTTGACATTGAAGAAGTTGTCTCCCACCTGCAAAGCTTGAGAAACACTGATCGAATTCAACCACGTGTTATAGGAATGGCTGGGAGAAATCCTGTGACCTCTGTCACACAGAAGGTCAGACCAGAGGAACATAATGGCCCCTTCCATTCTTAAAATCTATGAATCTATTACAAGGGTTCCTTCTTGATAACATCCATCTACACATTAGGGTTCAGTTAGATGAACTTTCCATACGCCACTCTGCTGACTCTGCTGCACATTCTATTGCAATGGGATGCCCCATAAGACATGGGGGATATGAGGCCGTCCTGCTCCTGCTCTTCACCTGACCCAGCTCCACCCATGGGACTGACCCTTGTGAGCCACCCACACAAAGATTTCTGGGGGATCAGGAAGAGGGGGCATTGTGAAGCAGAGTCACAGCTCCCCTCCAGCTGTGCCATCCCCAGAGGAAATGTGTTGGTGCTGAGTTCCTTCTGCTCTGAAAAGCTAAGTCCAGTCTGGATCAAGGCAGTTACTACGCAGGAAGGAGCTCTCATGGTGCCTGAACCTTTACTGGCTATCGGAACAGGAGACCATTAGCCCAAGTTTCACTGCAAATCATTTTATTGGAGCAGGTTAACAATAAATCACTCAGAGAAGCTAGCGGACTGGAAACCCTTCAACCCTTTCTTGGACGCCGACATGAGCATGTTGGGATGGAAGAGGTAGGAAACACAGCGGGTTTGTGGAGCCACCTCCATGCTGGAGCTTACTCCTGGATCGATGCCCTGGGTTGGTGCTATGCGCAATGTGCTCTGGTGCACCTCATGCTCAGTTCTTCTTCTCCCATCCTAGATAGTGATCAACTCGATCAACCTTGACATGGCACGTTAGGGCGCAGATCACAAGCACTGTGTGAGGAGATCTCTTGGCCAGTGGCACACCATGATTTTTTCCCTGTTGGTGGGTGGCTCATTTATCCCCTGCTGGTGCTGGAAGTTCCTATCTCCCCAAAGAACATGATCCCCTCCCCATCCCCTTTCCCACCCCACATGAAGCTGTAGAAATTGAAGATCTCACACTGTCTTAGATTGTGGTGATCGAGGTTTGCTGACGATCTGTTTGGTTGACTCCTTCTGTTTCATCCATGTGGACATTCCTTTCATTCTGTCTCTGGGTGTCATGGAGATAATGGGGCAGGATAGTCCCAAGGTTGGCTCAAACACCTCTGGGGCCCCCTCTATGATCATAGAATCATAGAAATGTAGAGCTCAGGGAACTCCAGAGGTTGTCTTATCCCAGGAGAAGGGATTGAAAGGAAAATAAATGGCAGAGAGAGGCCAGCAGATCCCTGAATAAGCCTCCAAGTTAGAGCTGTGTGAAGGGTCTGGGAGGGGAGGGAACACTCCAGAGGAAGCTGCCGATCAGAGAGAGCGTGAAGGAGACTGGGAGGGTGAGGTCCGGGAGGACGTTCTGGCACGGCTTTGGGGGACAAACAGCAGGATACCAGGCTATGAAGCACAGCACAGGATGAGCAGCGCTTTCCCAAATTCACTGATTCTGTGGTGTGTGGAGCAATGACTCTAACTCTAACTCTAACTCTGCACCTCCCTGTAGGGGCTCAGCCGATCAATGGCACCCCAGGATGGCAGGCTCTGCAGCCCATTGGAACTAGCACCAGCCGGCTCTCAGGGGACGCAGAAATGAAAGCTTGTCATTTAAATCGATCGATTCATAGTTTAGAAGCTGTTCACCTTTCCGGGCAACATAATTCAAGCCGCTTCCATCCTCATGTTCACACAATAGCCAGGCACCGCTATGCACCTTATGGGAAGACACTCGGTCATTGAAAGATCCCTTGCTCAGACTGGTTGCTTCTGTTACCACCTTGATCTCCCCTTCATAGTTGGCATGTTCATACAGGGTGATCTTGGGATTCTTCAGGTTTTCAGTAATCAGCTTGAGAGAAGTGATCTTGTCATTCATATCTTCACCAACAAAGCTGTATTCACCTTCCTCAAACACCAGGAACTTGCCTGAATAATTAGGATGCTCATATGCCACCCAGGGTTGGCCAGTGACCTTTACAGAGGAGACACAGTGGTCCCACCCTACGGGCTTCAAGTCAGCGATGTCACCAGTGAATTCTTTGGATTTACCTTGGAAGTTTGCATGCTCATAAATGATGATTCCATTCATTTTGGTGTGGCAGGATCTTTGCGATTGGTTCTTGGAGCAGAAGCAGTGACTGAGAAGCTGTGGAGAGAGAACAGAGAGTCACAGCTTGGGAGGCAACCCCTACTCAGTGGAGACTCTCTGTGCTGGGATGAAAAATCAGGAAATTAGCATCATTTGAAACAACAGATAAATACACAAACCATCAAACAAAATGAGTGGGAGCATGGGCAAATGTATAGAGGGAATGGGCAAACTCCTTCCTCAAACGTTTAGCCAGCGGGAATAAGAGTAGGGTCTTTTCCCCCACCAGCTTCCTCCAGGGTCTATTGCCTGCTCCCAACCTGCAACTCCACAGCCTATGAAGAATTGCAGTCTGCATCAATGGAAATGTTTTATTTTGATAAAATTGAATTTTTTCTCTCCAATTTTGACTGTTTAATATATTATTTTTATATTATTTTATTTTCTATTGAATTAGGGTAGAATATTTTAAAATTATAATATAAAATAAAAGTAATAAAAATGGTAACTGCTACTGTATTTGGTAGCTGGTATATAATTATAACAGGGTGGCTTGTCCTACTGGATGCAGTGGTCCCCAAGGAAAGGACAATACCTCAGGGAGGAGGGGCTGTGCCCAGCTTAAGCCTGGGGGGAGGATTTCTTTTGTGTTTGTTTTGAGAAATTTGTTAAGTTAATAATGCTAATAAAAAGACAGAGTCCCTGAAAGGGTTGTGTTGAAAGAGAGACTGTGTGGAGTTTGCTGAAGGAGCCCAGAAAAAGGGGAAAACAAGGCACTGCAGAGGCACTCCTGGCCACAAGCAGGTGCTGGGGTGGCAGTTGACCTCCTTTCTATAATATAATTAAAATTAATATATAATACATTTCAAATTAGAGATCAAACAGCTGCAAAACTGTGGCAACCAAAAGTGTTGCAAAAACCTGCGCCTCAGCTGGAGCATTGTGGGCGCCACGTTTCAGGAAAGATGTAGACAAATTCAAAAAAGTCCAGAGAAGAGCAACAAAAATTATCACAGGTCTAGAAACGTGACCTATGAGGGAAGATAGAAAAACTTGGGTTTGTTTCTTCTGGAGAAGGGAAAACAGAGGGGGGACATGATAACAGTTTTCAAGGACATAAAAGGTTGTTACAAGGAGGAGAGTGAAAAATTGTTCTCATTAAGCGCTAAGGAGAAGACAAGAAGCAATGGGCTTAAATTGCAGGAAGGGAGGTTTAGGTTGGACTTTAGGAAAAGCTTCCTAACTGTCAGGATGGTTAATTACCTGGGGAGGTTGTAGATTCAACCGTCACCCAAGGTTTTTAAGAACAGGTTATACTAACACCGGTCAGGAATGGTTTAGTTATTAATCCTGACTTGATGCAGGGGACTGGACTAGATGACCTATTGAGATCCCTTCCAGTCCTACACTTCTATGATTCCAGTAAGACTGAACCAGAATTTTTACAGCTCACTGAAAAGCTTTGTTTCAAATTTCATCAAAAACAACACATTCCTGCAGAATCAGCATTTTCTATGAATCAGCATTTTCTAACAGAAAAATTTTCTTCCCAAATACTTTTTGACCAGTTCTCATCTCTGTAAAGTTCTTAGAGCATGAAGCAAATGTCTCTTCCAGTGCAGAGAAGCTCACAGGTCACAACCCAGTAAATAGCCTTAGTGCAAACACATCTGGCTTACTAAATATTTCTCACCCACGATATACAATATATACATGGATGAAATAAGTACTAAGCAAGTACATGGTGAGCACCATAGCAGCAGCTCCTGTGACTCCTGTTCTGTGGGGTGGCTGGGCTTAGCTCCCCATTCAGTGCATTGTGACCTCTGGGGATGCCGTACTGCTCAGGTTGGGCCCAGTCCACCCACTCCCGTATTTTTGTGTGTGGCATTGTGACCTGGCACATGGGGCTCCGCCCCACTCCCTGAAATTTGGCCCCTCATGACAGAGGGGTGGCTGGGTCAAAGGACAGCAGCACGGCAACCCCAGAGCAGGAAGGCAAGTCCAGTCATGCCCATGGGACCATAGCTGCAGGAGCCTGTGAAGGGCTGTATTCCCCACACTTGCCCTGAGAGGTCCAATCAACCAGTTAAGCATGAGCAGGAGAGAGATTTAGGCTGCGAAGGGGCCACTAACTGGAAGCAGGCTCAGCTGAACAGGAACAAGAAGGGCCTGTATAAAGCCCTGAAATAGTGAGGTGAATGGGACAGGCTCTGCAACCCCCCAGGGCAACCCCACCTCCCCGGGGCAGGACTGGACCCTTCTGCCATCAGGCATCCCACACCACTCTTTGGTACATTCTGGTGAACCAATTTGGGGTCACAGTGCACAGGTTGAGAAAAGTTTCTCCACATGGAGACGAGAGGGAGAGAGTGAGCAGGCACATAAATCAAGTTCAGCGTTTGCGTCCAGACTTTGAGCACTGGATATAAATTGACAGAAAATGCCTGTGAGCTCTGAGTAAATGTTGATGAGCGAGAGGTGGAGAGGCCATCTCAGGGCTCCTCCCACCAGGGACTGGGAGGGGGAGGCAGAGCAAACCCCAATATCCACAAGGCTTTTCCTCCTTCAGACTGAGGTTTTGGATGAAGAGAAAAAGACACTGCCCACCCCTGATTTCCCACATGCTGGGGAGGAGGGAGGAGTGTACCTTTAACAGATACCCTCTGCTGCTCTCTCTTCCCCTCTGGGATTTTGAGAAAGATTTGGCTGGGAAAGGATGGGGAAGCAGGGAGAAAGGGGACTGAAGAGAGAGGACACAACACAGATAGGAGGAGGAGAGAAGGGCTATGGGCAAGGGGGAAGAGCTAGAGAGAGAAGATGAGAGAAAGGGAAGGAATGTGAGAGAATCGAGAAAGAGAGACAGGGCCACGATGAAAGCAGGGAACGAAAGAAGAATGGATGTTGAGCCTGCAGAGTCTAGTGCTTTGGTGTAAAGTGTTTGCATTTACTGGGCCAGATTCACAGGGCCAGCTCCAGGGTTTTGGCCACCCCAAGCAGCCAAAAAAAAAAGCCACGATCGTGATCTGCAGCGGCAATTCAGCGGAAGGTCCAAGCGGGAGTGAGGGACCGTCCGCTGAATTGCCGCCGAATAGCTGGACCTGCCGCCCCTCTCCAGAGTGGCCGCCTCAAGCACCTGCTTGCCAAGCTGGTGCCTGGAGCCGGCCCTGCAGATTCACTACCGGTGTAACGCAATCTTACATACACAATAGAAGGATTTATGCTGATTTATTCTGACATAAATTAGAAACGTTCCCTATGGATAAGAACTCTGATGAGCACCAGGTTATAGCTGTATAAAGCCGACATAATTCCACTGTTGTGTGATGAAAGGGAGCCGAAGAGCCCAGAAGTGGATGGTCGTGGCAGAGAATGGGGCCTGGCCAGGGTCTCCATTGTACATAGAGCTGATTGGGCATTTTCTATTGAAATGATTTTTGGACAATTTCTAAAAAATCTAAATTTTCAATGGGAAATTTTCAATTTTGCTGAATTTTTGGGGGGAAATCAAAAGAAAATGTTCCATTTCCGGGCTGTTCAACAGTACACTGCTTCCGCATAGAGTGCCTTAATGGTTCATGGGAGTCATAGTTCAGGTGCTTCATGGCCCCATTCTCAAATATTATCTGGACCCTTCCCCAGACTACAGTCCAATGATGCACTGTGGTCTCCCTTCTGACAGAGCCACAGGGCACATCAGGGAGATGTATTCTTGGCAGGGAGCCTACCCCATAGGGAAGAATGAAAGCATGAGGTACCCCAAACTACCTGTCCCATGAGGCAATAAGCAAATGCAGTTCAATGTCAAACTGACTTGAAACAAAATGTTTCAACATTTACTAAACAAATTCTTTTGTGAAAATTTTTGATATTTTTCCAATTTGGGACATAAACAAATGTCAAATTATTACAATTTCCTATGAGCCAAATTCCTATTTTGTCTCAGCTACAATCATGCAGTATGTACTCACCTCCTGTAGTGTGTGCTCGTCTGCCTCCTCCTACTGGCCCCAATTCAGGAAACCTGTGAAGATTAGACTGTTACAAAGCTGCAAGAATATGGATTTAAGAGCCTATCTTCAGGCACTCAACTGAAATTTTTCATGTTAACTTCTGTGCCTTAGTTTCCCCATCTGCACAAGAGGAATATTAATACCTCCCTTGTTCTTCTTCGTGATGATTAAGTACTTAAGGATTGTAAAGCAAAGCTAAAAGTCACCTGAATTCACATAAAAATCTCCAGTGGCCAATCCCCCCTCTCTCTCCCACCCCACCCCCATCTTATTGAGACAATTGGCCGTTGAAAATGTTTTAATGTTGATGTGCACAAAGCCCAGCACAAACAGGTTGCTCTTCTTCTTCTTCAACAGAAGAACTAAAGATCACAAACAGGCATTTCTCTTACTGTGAGCATTTCTTGCCTATAACATACTGTTATGCTGGAGGTTGAGTGGCTCCCACCAAGCGTGTCTTTGATCTACAGGCAGTCACACACCTCATTGAAGCTATGGGCATGGCATCCACCTTTCACTAAGGCTAAATAACATAGCAGTTAAATACCCATTTGTTTAATGACCACTGGAAAAATGGAAGCCACCACCCGAAGACTAGACTGGATGCAAACACAAGGGCTGGGGATTGATTTGTGAGGAGCTGTGTGTGTATCTGTAAGTTAGAAGGAGCCACAAAGCAGGGAAAGAGAGTTGTTCTTCATTCCTGTAGTATCTGCCATCTCTTCCTACAAAGTAAATATTCTCCCCCCTTCCTATAGTATGTGGTGTGGTCTCCCCCTGTCAGAAGTTGTGCTCTCAGAAACCACCTTCCCTAAATACAGGAGGTGCCCTCTCATGCCTGGTGGTAGCACAAACATCTCCTCCCTACAGAATCATCTCAGGGGATGTGGTGAGCTCGTGTGAACCATGCATACTAAACCCACAAACACTCTGTCATTCTTCTCTAGGTGCTTTCATCAGCTTTCCAGACAAAGCATAATAACAAATAACAATTTCTACCTTGGCTTCTGGCTTCAGCTTCTGACACTTGGGAGCTCTCAATGCACCTTCCTATCCAGCTGCTGCTGCAGACAGGACATACCCTCTCCAACCAGCTTTATACCCGAACATTGGCTGCTCACTATCGCAATATTACATAGCTGCCCAATAGGAGTTCACCACTTGTGCTATCTATGTCCAGAAGCAACTGAGTGCCCCAGGATAATGCCATAAATGGTAACAACAATGTGATTGAAGGATTTCTTTTGCAATATTTATTCTGCAGAAAAGGACCTGGGGTTAGAGTGGACAAGAAGCTGGATATGAGTCAGAAGTGTGCCCTTGTTGCCAAGAAGGCCAACGGCATATTGGGCTGTATTAGTAGGAGCATTGCCAGCAGATCGAGGGAAGTGATTATTCCCCTCTATTCAGCACTGGTGAGGCCACACCTGGAGTATTGTGTCCAGTTTTGGTCCCCCCACTACAGTAGGGATGTGGACAAATTGGAGAGAGTCCAGCAGAGGGCAACAAAAATGATTATGGGGCTGGGACACGTGACTTATGAGGAGAGGCTGAAGGAACTGGGGTTATTTAGTCTGAAGAAGAGAAGAGTGAGGGGGGATTTGATAGCAGCCTTCAACTACATGAAGGGGGGTTCCAAAGAGGATGGAGCTCGACTATTCTCAGTGGTGGCAGATGACAGAACAAGGAGCAATGGTCTCAAGTTGCAGTGGGGGAGGTCTAGGTTTGATATTAGGAAACACTATGTAACTAGGAGGGTGGTGAAGCACGGGAATGGGTTACATAGGGAGGTGGCGGAATCCTTAGAGGTTTTTAAAGTCCGGTTTGACAAAGCCTTGGCTGGGATGATTTAGTTGGTGTTGGTCCTCCCTTGAGCAGGGAATTGGACTAGATGACCTCCTGAGGTCTCTTCTAACCCTAATATTCTATGATTCTAAGAGAGGCACTATGTAAAACAACAGGGGCCCCTCTTAGTCTGGGGAAGGATTGCAAGTGTGCCTGCTCAGAGGAGGGGCAGAGTGAAATGATTGACAAGGGAAAGCCTGTGAAGAAGAGCAAGTCTGACCAACAGGGAATGAGATGCCCTTCCCTGGAAGCCCTAGAGGGAGGAGAAGCCATTTTGGGGGTAGACTGGAGCCAGTCACAGAAAGGGCAGGACTGGCTGTGTGAGGAACCAGAAGAACCCAGGCCTGTCCATCCAAACTTGTAAAGAGATTGGCACAAAGTAGGTAACTGGGTGGATAGGGGGCATTACATAGCTTTATCTGTGGAGGATTGATTGTTTCAAATCAGCACCACATTAAACGGAAGCAAATAAATAGGCAGACAGCATCTCCTTGAGATCCAATCATTGTGCGATATTAACGTTGTTTGATTTTCCGACCTCCACCGTGTGTGTGTGTTCTGTGTTTGAAACTCTGGAACTGCTTCAATACCAGGCTGTAGGACACAACAATCACATAAAGCGATAGTGCTTAACAAAAATAAGTACTCGAAAAAATACTGAGTGGTTTGATAAACGGGTGTAAATCATTAAAAACTGAACTCCTTAAATGAAAAAAATGGTAATTTATCAGCGAAAATCGGTAAAAACTGAAAACATGGAACACTATCTGCCATATACAGGAGGGCAGATGAGACAATGTGGTTCTCTTTTCTGGACTTAAGCTCTGTAACTCTATTCCCACATACAAATGCTGCAGCTTCTATTTCCCCAATGAAAAAATACTTTAGGCTCCTTTATAGTTTGTTCCTTTAGTTGCAGCTGAGATCTATGGTACATCATAACACATTGCCTGATTAACAGGTCAATAAACTCTCCTGGGCTGATCGAAAACCTGGCCACGTGATTTATCTTGAGAGCATCTTATGCCTTGAAAACATTCACTTTACATATGAAGAGGGTTCTTCTTTTCTGGTGTTCACTTTGCCTTCTTCCTCTTTCGTAGTTTTGATATGAAGTAACTGGCAACCTCAAGGATTAAGAAAAATTACAAGAATTACTTTCCCAGGCACATCCCTTCAGCCACGGTCGGCCCAACTCCCATCCCAGCAGAAATCTGGGGGTTGTGTGACTCAGCATATCCCCCCCACACATACACACACGTCACGTCGGGTCTAATTTCAGTTGTTGGCTTTAGTGTGCGGGTGCTGGGTGGTGTTGGTGGCCTGTCATTAGCGTTCCACCTAGGAGCAGCTTCCACTAAGTGCACTTCCACCTAGGAGCAGCTCGGACAGGTTGCCATTACTGGCACTCCCCCATTCCCCCAACATGCCAGATAAAACAGCTTTTACTGTATATTGAAAACATTGGTTTATGGCTGGATTTATGTCTCCATTATAGACACTCTAGCTCTGTATGTAAAGACACACGAGTAATTGCTTGGCCCATAAAAGACTAGGGGGCAGTTCTTCAAGATACTAAATGCTGCCAATTCTGTTTAGGGTCAGGCCTTCTATGTGGAGTGGAGACCAAATGCCTTCAGGATGCAATTTGTCTAACTGGAATTGGTAAAGGCAATTTTCTCTGAGGAGTCAGAGCAACCACTGTGTGGTTACAAGAAAAGCCTCTAATTTTAGCGGTTGTGGTAAGATGTTGGCTGCATGTGTGTTCTCTCTTGCTCGCTGCATTGGCTCTGGCCAGTCAGCCTGTACCGCAGGATCCGACTGAACTTCCTAATAAATCCACAGACTTGGTTTTCAGTGAAGTAACTTGGTCAGGTTTATTGCCGACAAAGCACAGTGAGAATGGCTTGGCTTAATGGTTACAAGTACACTAACGCATGTATGTCCGTGACAATGGACCAACTCAGTCAGTGGCGGGACTTTCCACTGTCCCATCAGCTAGACAATGGCACCCCCTCTGAGATACCACTTTATACCTCGATACAAACAAGTTATGTATTGCCCCTCTGAGGTGGTTAGCTACCACCCATCACCTTGTACATGTTGGTTCGATTAAAACATCTCTATCCATCATCCTGACCTTATCGGTAAGAGGAGTCAGCATGTCCCTGTTATCTTCGGGGAGCGTGCTTGTACCATTCTTGGTGTTCTGGTACTGCCCTTCTGGAATGTGTTTGCAGGAGTGTTCTGTGCCTAGCGCTTCTTAGGAATGTGTCAGGTTTCAGAGTAGCAGCCGTGTTAGTCTGTATCCGCAAAAAGAACAGGAGCACTTGTGGCACCTTAGAGACTAACAAATTTATTTGAGCATAAGCTGCAGCCTCTTATGGACCTCCAGGTTCAAGAATCTCGGCTCGACTGCCATTGCAGTCAGTGGAGAACTGCAGCATAGCACCTCCCTACCCCTCCACCCCCTAGCATTCCTCATGGTCTCACCAGGGGATAGCATGGACAACCACAACTTCACTTACACTGGTGGTTGATGTATGTGTAGATACAATGGACATCCATGTTCCTTTCCCTTTTTTATTTATTAATAACCATACATGCAAATACTTTGACGGTATTTGAGGCTATACTTTCATGATGCTTTATGATGTTTGGGAGCCAAAGGTGGAAACCTGTTGAAAACATGGAAACCTGTTGAAATTGTTTGGTTAGCTTTATGCATAAATTGTTATTTTAAAACATTTTAGTTATGACATTCTTATAACTATATTTATAAGTGCAAACAAGTTTATAAAAAGCCCAAACAAGAAATTAACATTTTGTTAATATTACTTTTACCTTAATGTTGAGGTTTCCCCTTACATTTTTTCTTTGAATAACAAATAAAAAAAAATCTTAAAAAACAAAACAAAACTGTGATTGATAAGAGAATATTTATTGTTTGCAATTGCATTATTTGTTGAGGCAGAAATATATGTACATATATTTGTAACTGAACCCTTTTTGAACTTTGCACAAAAATTGGTGTTAATAATACTACGATTATACCCCAACCATGATCTTAAAATAATGTGGTATCACATTGTGATCCGTGTCGACCCACCTACACGTTGGGGGCGGTGGGGAGCTATGAGGTCACTGGCCGGCCTGGGTCACACCTCCGTCAGTGGGGAATTAGCGGCGGGGCGGCCGCCAGCCAGAGTCTGTAGCGCCCCTCAGGCAGGGGAGCGCCGGCGAAGGTCAGTAGCGCGCCCCTCAGGCAGGAGAGCGCCGGCAAAGGTCCCGGCGTGGCTCGGCCAGGTAATGGAGCGCAGGCCCACCCTACACCACTGCGTTCCAGCCCAGGGCCCTGACAGTGGCAGGACGAGGGTCCCGCCACTGGATCAGCGGCGTCCTTCCGCAATACAGACTCACCACTGTGCAGCTCTGTCCCTGGGCTACTTCCTACCCGATTAGTCGTCCGAATTCCTCTGGTCCCGCCGGTGCGTTGGGGTAGTCTGCTGCTGGCAGCTCCAGCTCCCCCTCAGGCTCAGGCTCCTCCAGCTCCTCTGGGTACTCGGCAGTGGGCAGCTCCAGCTCCCCCTCCGGCTCCTCCAGTTCCTCTGGGTACTCGGCAGCGGGCAGCTCCAGCTCCCCCTCCGGCTCCTCCAGTTCCTCTGGGTACTCGGCAGCGGGCAGTCCTGGCAGCCCCAGTCCGTCCTCCAGGTGAGTTCTCCACTGGTCCAGGGCCTCCCCTGGCGTGGCAGTAGGGTCTGAAGGGAGCAGCCCACGGTCTGCGTCTGCCTCCCTCTCTGGTGCTGCTCTAACTGAGCTAAGGGCCCCGCCCTTTGTACTTCCTGCTCCACCCCTCCCCTTCCGGGGGGTGGAGTGAGCTTGGGCTGGCCCCACCCACTCAGGCTGAGGGAAAGGCCCTTTACCCTCAGGTTCGGAGGGCAGCCACCCTGGCCCCCTACATACCCCACCCCTCAAATCCAGCTCCCGAACCTCGGAGCTGGCGTCCCCCACCTCCCCCAGACGGGAGAAAAAGTCCGCATTGGCGTTGTCCCGTCCCGCCCGATGGCGGATCGTGAAGGCGTAGGTTTGTAGCGTGAGATACCACCGCTGCAGGCGGGCATTCGCGTCCTTCATCCGGTTGAGCCACTTCAGGGGTGCATGATCTGTGACCAGTGTAAAGGGGGCCCCGAGGAGGTAGTAGCGGAGAGCATCAACTGCCCACTTAACAGCTAGGGCCTCCTTCTCCAGGACGGAGTAGTTCCGCTCCCGGGGGAACAGTTTCCGACTGATGTAAACAATAGGATGCTCCTCCCCATCCACCTTCTGCGAGAGGACAGCCCCAAGCCCCACGCCGGAGGCATCGGTCTGGACAATGAAGTCACGATCGAAGTCCGGGCTGAAGAGTACGGGCTCGCTACACAGGCGGTCTTTGACAGTTTGAAAGGCCCTCTCGCAGTCGTCAGACCAGCACACTCTGCGGGGGCTATCTTTGGTCAGGATTTCTGTCAGAGGGGCCGTAATGGTCGCAAAGTGGGGTACGAACCGCCGGTAATAGCCGGCTAGGCCCAAGAATTGACGCACCTGCCTCTTCGTGGTTGGCGCCTGATATTCCTGGAGTGCTTGAACCTTTCCGATGAGTGGGCATACCTGTCCCCGCCCCAGGGTGTACCCCAGATAAGTGGTTTCTTCCCGCCCGATTCGGCATTTCTTGGGATTGGCTGTGAGGCCGGCGGCGCGGAGGTCCCTGAGGACAGCCGCCACTTGGTTGAGATGTTCCTCCCAGTTACTGCCATAGATGACCACATCATCCAGGTAGGCGGCGGCGTACTTGGTGTGAGGTTGCAAAAGCCGGTCCATCAAGCGCTGGAAGGTTGCTGGGGCCCCATGGAGGCCGAAAGGCATCTGAGTAAACTGGTACAGGCCTGAAGGGGTGGCAAACGCGGTCTTCTCCTTGGATCGGGGTTCCAAGGGGATCTGCCAGTACCCCTTGGTGAGATCTAAGGTGGTGATATAGCAGGCTTCTCCCAGCCGGTCAAGGAGCTCATCGACGCGGGGCATTGGATACGCATCAAACTTTGAAATGGCGTTGACTCTCCGAAAGTCAATACAAAACCGCCGGCTCCCATCTGGCTTCGGAACGAGGACGACGGGGCTCCGCCATTCGCTCTGGGAATGCTCTATAACCCCCAGTTCCAACATGGCCTGGACTTCCTCCTCCACAGCCTCTCGCATTCGCCTAGGCAATGGCCGGGTCGTCTCTCGGACCACCACCCCGGGGTCGGTCTGGATTGCATGGTATGCGAGCGTAGTCTGTCCGTGCTTCGTGGTTAAGGTCCTGGGGAATGCCTTTACTAAGCAGAGGGCCTGTTCCCGCTGCTCAGCAGTGAGCATCTTGGCCAGCTGGGGTTCCCCATTATCAGAGTCTTCGGGGGGTTGTGGCCCAAGGTCTGGTTCAGGTGGGTACGGGGCAATTGGTAGTCCTTCCCGTTCCCGCCAGGGTTTTAAAAGATTTACATGATAAATCTGCTTTCCCTTTCGGTGATCAGGCTGCCGGATTTCGTAATTGACAGGCCCCACTTGGCGAAGGACTTCATACGGACCCTGCCAGCGGGCCAACAGCTTTGATTCCTCCGAGGGGAGCAGGAGGAGAACTCGGTCCCCGGGGGCAAATAATCGGACCTGGGTGTCCCGATTATATTGCTGCTCCTGGCCACTTTGGGCCGTTTTTAAGTTTTCCCTTGCGAGTTCACCTGCCCGGGCCAGCCGCTCCTGCAGCTGCAGGACATATTGTAAGAGGCCCTGCGTTGAGGATGGTGTATGTTCCCAAGTTTCTCTCAGGAGGTCCATCACTCCGCGGGGCCGTCGCCCATAGAGGAGCTCAAATGGAGAAAACTTCGTGGAAGCCTGTGGAACTTCCCGGACCGCCAGTAGTAAAGGGGGAAGTAGTTGATCCCACTGACGGAGGTCCTGGGTGGGGAAGCGTCGCAACATTCCCTTCAGGGTTCGGTTAAAACGTTCGACTAACCCATCTGTCTGGGGATGGTAAACTGAGGCCTGCAGTTTCTTAATCCCCAGCAGGGCACATACTTGACGGAACAACTTAGAGGTGAAGTTGGTCCCTTGGTCAGTAAGTAACTCTCGAGGGAGGCCTACCCTGGCGAAGATCTTCACAAGCTCTGCCGCGATAGTGCGGGCAGTGATACTCCTTAAGGGGATAGCCTCAGGGAAGCGGGTGGCGTAGTCCATCAAGACAAGGATATACTGGTAGCCCGCCTGACTTTTCGGGAAGGGTCCGACCAGGTCCATCGCTACTCGTTCAAATGGAACGCCCACTGTTGGCAATGGAACCAGGGGGGCCTTCCGGACCCCGGCCGGGGCGGCGCGTTGGCAGTCCTGGCATAACCCACAATAATCCTTCACTTCGCGGTGGATGCCGGGCCAGAAGAACTTGGCCAGGACCCTAGCCGCGGTTTTCTCCGGTCCTAAATGGCCTGCGGCTGGGATGTCATGGGCCAGCTTTAGGACCGCCCGTCGATGAATGCGGGGAACCACGAGTTGGGTCCGGACCTCTTGAGTTTGCGGGTCCCGCTTGTGACGTTATTGATATAATCTGGGACCATATAGATCATTGTTGCAACCAAGGTCCTGTAGTGGCACGCAAATCTTGTATAAAGGGGGTCAAATGGGGTGTCTAAAACAAGGTTATGGTTTGCTGGTTATAATTATGCTGTCTATATGTGTGTATCACTTTTGTAGTTGAAGTTATGAATATTGGCTCTATACTGTCTGTATTTCAAACTTATGCTATGCTTCTGGGTGACATCCCAGACAAACTGGTGTTAGCTCTGCCTAGCCTGCTTGATGGCCCATTAAGGACCATCAGCTATACAATGGACCCATCGAGAGAAGGCAGATACGCCCTGTAACTCAGCAAAGTATGCAGGGACTGGCCCATGTGACTCCAGACTCCATTTTGCTGTAATTTTCCGCAGTAAGAACAAAGAGGTTTTCTTACACCTGGAAAAGACTATATAAGGCTGATGCCTCATCTCCATCTGGTCTTCAATCCTGCTTCATACCTCTGGAGGAACTTTGCTACAAGCTGAAGCTTTGAACAAAGGACTGAGGACCCATCCCAGCGGGGGATGTATCCCAGAGACTTGATTTGAACCTGCAGTTTATTCCATCGCTGCTGCAAGCCTGAACCAAGAACTTTGCCATTACTGTATGTAATTGATTCCATTTAACCAATTCTAACTCTCATCTCTATCCTTTTCCTTTTATGAATAAACCTTTAGATTTTAGATTCTAAAGGATTGGCAACAGCGTGATTTGTGGGTAAGATCTGATTTGTATATTGACCTGGGTCTGGGGCTTGGTCCTTTGGGATCAGGAGAACCTTTTTCTTTTACTGGGGTATTGGTTTTCATAACCATTTGTCCCCATAATGAGTGGCACTGGTGGTAATACTGGGAAACTGGAGTGTCTAAGGAGATTGCTTGTGAGACTTGCGGTTAGCCGGGGGGTGAGACCGAAGTCCTCTTAGTCTGGCTGGTTTGGTTTGCCTTAGAGGTGGAAAGAACCCCAGCCTTGGGCTGTAACTGCCCTATTTGAGCAATTTGTCCTGAGTTGGCACTCTCAGTTAGGTTCCGCCAGAACCGCTTTGTCACAGTGGCGTAGTCGGCAGGATCCACAGAACCAGGTCAATTAAGCTTTGGGTCAGAACCCCACGCTATCCAAATTTGAATTTTGGGATTGAGAGTTTTGTTGGTTAAAGAGCTGCTGCAATGGCTGAGCAAAGAGCATATGAGGGACTTGGCAAAAAAGCCCTGGAAAATTTGTGTTCAGAAAAGAGGATAAGCTTTAGAAAGAAAGCTACAAATCAAGAACTGAGAAATCTGTTAATAGCCAGTGATCAGGGGGCAAGAGCACAGCCCTTACCTGAGGCTGCAGAAGAGGCAGAAAAAATTAGAATGCAAAGGGTGACAAGTCAACTGCAATTTGAGCATGAACAGAAGCTAGCAGATCTTTGATTGCTGGAGAAGCAAAAAGTAGCAGAGTTAGAAAGAGAGAGAGAGAAAGAGGCTGCTGAGAGAGAGAAAGAGGCTGCTGAGAGAGAGAAAGAAGCCGATCAAAGAAAGAAGGAGGCTGATGAGAGGGAAGAGAGAGCTCGTAAGGGGCGTCTAGAGCTGCTCATTGCTGAACAGGAGACGGCCAGACTTCAGCTCCAAGTAATGGAAGAGCGGAGAAAGTCATCCCCACCTGGTACTCCACCTCCCCCCCGCCATGAGAAAAACTGGGAAAGGATGTGTCCCATTTACAACGATACTGAGGATATAGAGGAGTTTTTGTCTACCTTTGAACGCCTCTGCAATCTGTACCAGATCCCTGAGGGTCAGCGAATGCCTGTCCTGCTGACCAGACTGACTGGAAAAGCCAGGGAGGTATTTAATGACTTGGGGGAACAAGAAGCCTTGGATTATGGGCAGTTTAAAGATTCTGTGTTAAGGCGATTCAAGGTTACTCCTGAATCTTACAGAGTTAAATTTAGAGAGTTTAAAATGCCTAAGGAATGTACTTTTGTAGAATGTGCTCATAAGCTGATGGGTTTTGTTAAAAAGTGGGTTGTGGGGGCCAAGGCGCATGGGAGTTTTAAAAAATTGCTGGATTTAATAACTTTGGAACAGTTCTTAGATATTGTGCCTGACCATGTGAGAGCAGCTGTGTGTGACAGGGAGCCTGAGTCAGTCCTACGGGCAGCAGAGATTGCGGATGCCCATACCCAAAACAGGGCTCGAGAAGGGTGTAAAACCCCGGGGAAAACTAATCACCATTCTCCCCAGTTCAAGAGGAGGGAGGGATTTAAAGGTAAATCTGTCCCTGACTCTTCTAGAGGAGTTCAATGGGGCCCGGAGGGTAGGAACTCTCATCCCAGGACGGAACAGATTACATGCTATCACTGTGGTATGCTGGGCCACATGAGACCAGACTGCCCGACCCTGAAGGGCAGCCCAAAGCCAGCAACCCCAAATGCCACGATAAATGCCAACTCCATTACCCTGAGCACTCAGGCTGAACCAAGCCATAACAGCTCCACCTTAAGTTCAGGTGCAAGCACAGCAGTAGCTAATGTTAACCCCATCGTCTCCAGTGGCTTGGGAGGAGGTGATAAGCTCACCAGTTATGTCAGGACTGAGGCATGGCAGGGGAGTGAGAGGTTTATCATGGAGGCAAAGGTCAATGATGTTGAATGCACGGGATGGCGAGACACTGGCTCGGATGTAACTATAGTCAAGGGACATCTGGTGAAGCCGGAGGACATGCTGCCGGGGGAGTATGTGACGGTAGTGGCGTTATCCGAGTATTCTGTAAACCTGCCAATGGCTAGAATCCACCTGGAGTGGGATGGCTTTAAAGGGGATGTGAAGGCTGCTGTCCGGGATTTGATTCCGGCTGATGTGATGGTAGGAAATAACATATTGGGGGCGCCTGGCCAAGTGAATGTAGTGACCAGGTCTCAGAAAGAATTTGGGGCTGTGGCAGATACCCTGCCCGATGGCAGTGAGGGGGGCAGCAAACAGACAGAGAGTGCCTCTCAAGATGGATCAGGTGAGGGTTTGTCTGAAGTATCAGAGATGATTCTGAATCCAAACAAAACCCAGAGTGAATTTATTGTGGCTCAGCAGAGTGATGTATCTCTAGAGAGGGCCAGGAATGATGCTCAGAGTCAGGTCCCGGCCTGTGAAGAGAGAGGCAGGTTTTTTATGCAGGATGGGCTGTTGTATAGGGAACCACCTAGGGGAAGGAAGAATTCCCAAGCAGCAGCTCGCAAACAGCTTGTGGTGCCTGAGAGTTACCGCAATGATTTGTTGAAGTTGGCTCATGATAGTCCCTTTGCAGGACATCTGGGGATAGGCAAAACGTGTGACAGGCTAGAGCAGAATTTCTACTGGCCTCACCTTTCGGGGTCAGTGAGAGATTACTGCAGGAGCTGTGAGCTGTGCCAGAAGCGTAAGGGGTTAAGGGGGCCTAGCAAGGTGCCCCTCCAGCCTCTGCCCATTATTGGGGAGGCTTTTGCCAGAGTAGCTGTGGATATTGTGGGGCCACTCCCAAAACCTTCCAGAAATGGGAAGAAATACATCCTGGTGTTGGTAGATTTTGCTACCAGATATCCGGAGGCTGTAGCCTTGGCTAATATCGAGGCAGAGATGGTGGCAGTGGCCTTGTTCTCTATTTTTAGCAGAGTGGGTTTTCCCAAGGAAATATTGTCTGACCGTGGGTCTAACTTTATGTCTGTGGTTTTCAAACAGTTGTGGGAGTTATGTGGGGTGAAGCACCTGAAAGCTGCTCCCTACCACCCCCAGACTAATGGTCTAGTGGAGAGGTTCAATGGAACCCTGAAGTCTATGTTGAAAATGTACGTGGATAGACGCCAGAATGACTGGGATGTTATGCTGCCATATCTATTGTATGCATACAGGAGTGTGCCCCAAGAGTCTACAGGGTTTGCTCCATTTGAACTGCTCTATGGGAGGCAGGTCCGGGGGCCCCTAGATTTGGTTCGTGACTCATGGGAAGGTAATGTGGAGGAGGCAGAGCAGCCGGTGGCCGAGTATGTGGCTCAATTCAAGGAGAGCTTGCAGGAGATGATGAAGTTGGTTGAGCAGAATCTGAAAGAGAGCCAGGATACTCAGAAAGCCTGGTATGACAGAGATGCTAAAGAGAGAGCGTTTGAAATAGGGGACATGGTATTGGTGCTAGATCCTGTCAGGAAGAACAAAATGAAAGATGTTTGGTCTGGACCCATGGAGGTAGTGGAAAGGATTAATGAGGTTACCTATGATGTGAGGAAGCCCCAGGTCCAGGGAAGTGTGCAGACAGTGCATGTGAACAGAATGAAGGCCTACCATGCAAGGGAGGTAAATGTGAACACAATCTGTTATGCTGAGGAAGAGGCAGGATCTGCCCCTTTAATTGACATGGTTGCTGAAAGCCAGGAGGAAACGCCTCTTGAGAGCATTGAGATGGGGGAGGATTTAACCCCCCCTCAAAGAAAGGAACTGCTGATGCTGTTAAGACACCATAAGCGAACATTCTCCAATAGGCCAGGGCTCACAGATAGAATAACACACTCCATTCACACGGTGGGTCCCCGCCCAGCCCCTAGCAGAGCTTACAGGGCCAAGGGAGAGATGCAAAGACAGATCCAGGAAGAGGTGGAAAGCATGTTGACAATGGGAATAATCACCAGATCCCAGAGCCCCTGGGCCTCTCCCATTGTAATGGTGCCAAAAAAGGATAAGACCATGAGGTTTTGTGTGGATTACAGGAAGCTAAATGCTATCACCCAGCCTGACCCTTACCCCACACCCAGAATAGAGGATCTACTGGATACACTGGGAGGGGCAAGGTTTATAAGCACCCTGGACCTGACTAAGGGGTACTGGCAAATACCCCTAGATGCCGAGGCACAAGGAAAATCTGCTTTCATAGTGGAATCGGGCCTATATGAGTTCAAAGTGCTGCCCTTTGGGATGCGAAATTCAGGGGCTACGTTCATGAGACTTATAAATGAGGTCCTACGGGGGTTAGAATCTTTTGCGAGGGCCTATATAGACGACCTGGCCGTATTCAGCAGTTTGTGGCAAGATCACCTGAACCACATAGGGATTGTGCTGCACCGGCTCAGGGAGGCCGATCTAACGGTTAAGGTTTCTAAATGCAGAATGGGAGCTGCTGAGGTGACCTACCTGGGGCACAGGGTGGGCAATGGGCAACTGCGCCCAGAGCCTGTAAAGGTAGAGGCCATTAAAAACTGGCCAACCCCTAGAACTAAAAAGCAGGTCCAATCCTTCATTGGTCTGGCCAACTATTACAGGAGATTTGTGCAGGGATTCAGCGACATTGTTGCTCCCGTCACAGACCTGACGAAAAAGGAAAAACCAGACCGGGTGCTGTGGACGGAGGCCTGTGAGCAGGGATTTCAAAGCATAAAGAGCGCTTTGGCCAAAGAGCCTATTTTGGCCAGCCCAGATTTTGAAAAGCCCTTTTTATTATGTACAGACGCTTCCAATATTGGGCTGGGGGCGGTGCTAATGCAAGAGGGGGAAGGAGGGAAGAGACATCCCGTGGCATATCTAAGTAAGAAATTGTCCCCCACTGAGCAAAATTACGCTACCATTGAAAAGGAATGTTATGCCATTGTCTGGGCTGTCAAGCAACTTAAGCCCTATTTGTACAATAAAAAATTCACTGTGTTGAGTGATCATGCCCCTCTGGTCTGGCTGCACAGGGCCAAGGGCAACAACTCCAGGTTGCTGCGTTGGAGTTTAGCCCTTCAGGAGTATGAAATGGATATAGTCCACATAAGGGGAAAGGAAAATATTGTAGCTGATGCATTGTCCAGGGTGGAGAGCTCTTAGGATGCAGTCAGTGACGTTTGTGACATCCCTTCCTGCATCAATTTTGCGTTGGGGGTGTGACGTTATTGATATAATCTGGGACCATATAGATCATTGTTGCAACCAAGGTCCTGTAGTGGCACGCAAATCTTGTATAAAGGGGGTCAAATGGGGTGTCTAAAACAAGGTTATGGTTTGCTGGTTATAATTATGCTGTCTATATGTGTGTATCACTTTTGTAGTTGAAGTTATGAATATTGGCTCTATACTGTCTGTATTTCAAACTTATGCTATGCTTCTGGGTGACATCCCAGACAAACTGGTGTTAGCTCTGCCTAGCCTGCTTGATGGCCCATTAAGGACCATCAGCTATACAATGGACCCATCGAGAGAAGGCAGATACGCCCTGTAACTCAGCAAAGTATGCAGGGACTGGCCCATGTGACTCCAGACTCCATTTTGCTGTAATTTTCCGCAGTAAGAACAAAGAGGTTTTCTTACACCTGGAAAAGACTATATAAGGCTGATGCCTCATCTCCATCTGGTCTTCAATCCTGCTTCATACCTCTGGAGGAACTTTGCTACAAGCTGAAGCTTTGAACAAAGGACTGAGGACCCATCCCAGCGGGGGATGTATCCCAGAGACTTGATTTGAACCTGCAGTTTATTCCATCGCTGCTGCAAGCCTGAACCAAGAACTTTGCCATTACTGTATGTAATTGATTCCATTTAACCAATTCTAACTCTCATCTCTATCCTTTTCCTTTTATGAATAAACCTTTAGATTTTAGATTCTAAAGGATTGGCAACAGCGTGATTTGTGGGTAAGATCTGATTTGTATATTGACCTGGGTCTGGGGCTTGGTCCTTTGGGATCAGGAGAACCTTTTTCTTTTACTGGGGTATTGGTTTTCATAACCATTTGTCCCCATAATGAGTGGCACTGGTGGTAATACTGGGAAACTGGAGTGTCTAAGGAGATTGCTTGTGAGACTTGCGGTTAGCCGGGGGGTGAGACCGAAGTCCTCTTAGTCTGGCTGGTTTGGTTTGCCTTAGAGGTGGAAAGAACCCCAGCCTTGGGCTGTAACTGCCCTATTTGAGCAATTTGTCCTGAGTTGGCACTCTCAGTTAGGTTCCGCCAGAACCGCTTTGTCACACCGCTCCACGCGGTAGAGACGATCTCAATCAAGTTCAAATCTAGGCCATTGGGTCGCCCGCTGGGCCTCCACGACCTTCCCCTCTACCCGTGCCAGCTGTTCATAGGCAAACCGGAGTGTAGGGTCCTCCCTTTGGTCTCGGCTAAAGTCCCTAATGTCCACCGGGGGGCCCCCTGTTTCCTGGCCATCCTGCCTGGGTGAAAGGGATGGGTCAACGCCGGGGTCGGGGCTCCGCCCGGGGCCTGGGTCCGTCGCAGAGGGGGCTCCCTCAAAAGCCTCTTCCGGAGATAGGGACCGGAGCACCTCGACGAATTCTGGCCAGTCCCGGCCCAGGATGATTGGGTAGGCAAGGGATGGGGCCACAGCCACGTTCATTAACTGAGTTGCCCCATCTACCGTGAGAGGGACCTGCACCGTGGGGTACGGTTTCACATCTCCATGTATGCACTGTATCCGTACCTCCCCGATGATCTGCTCGGTGTCCGGGAGGAGGGACTGGCGGACAAGAGTCTGTCCACAGCCCGAATCAACTAGACCCACAACAGGTGTCCCGGCGATGCTCATGGGGACCGTCAGTTTGGCCGTGGATGGTGGGCGGGCCCGGCGCTCCCCGGGGTACACCCGGCCAAAATCGCATTCCATCGCCGTACAGTCTCGTTGCAGGTGGCCGTACTCACCACACTGAAAGCAAGGTCCTACCTCTGTGCGCCCCGGCCGTGCAGGGTCACCTGGGTGGCCGCGGGGTTGGCCGGGGCCCGATGGACGGGCCAAACGTCCGGACGGTGTGGGTTGTGGGGCCTCGGGCTGTCGGGGAAAAGTAGTGCCACCACCGTTTGGTCGTCTGGCTCGAGCTGGCACATTGACTTTGGGGGTGGACCCCCTTTCCGGCTTCTGAGCGCCGGGTCCCGAGCTTGGGGGTCGGGCGGTCGGTCCTATCGGGGCCTCGGCCTCTAGAAAGTTCTCCATAAGTGTGACCGCTGCACTTAGAGTTTGAGGTCGGTGCCGCAACACCCATGCCCTCCCTGGAGTCGGAAGGATGTGCACGAATTGCTCGAGGATGATCTGTTCTGTCACCTCAGCCACAGTTTGATGCTCGGATTGTAGCCATCGGCACGCTGCATCCTTTAATTCCTGTGCCACAGCCCGGGGCCGGGCACCCGGGGGGTAAAGCTTTCCCCGAAACCGTTGCCGAAAAGTTTCCGGGGTGACGTCGAAGGCATCCAAGATAGCCGCTTTTACTCTGGCGTAAACACGGGCTTCATCATCTGGTAGCCCCCGGTAAGCCTTCTGGGCCGGCCCCGTTAGATAGGGGGCAAGCAGGGTGGCCCATTGGTCCGGCGCCCAACCAGCTACTGCAGCAACCCGCTCGAAGGTCACCAGGTAAGCCTCTGGGTCATCCTCAGGCCCCATCTTGGCCAGACGGATTGGTGGAGCAGGCGGGTTGGGGGTGGTCCCCCCACCCGGCTGGGCTCCACCGGGGCTCGGCCACAGGGCGGCAAGTTGCTGGAAACATTGGGTCTGTTGTTCGCGGTGCTGGGCCCCCAAGGTTTGAAGCAACTGCTGCTGGTGGGTACCCAGCTGCTGTATGAGTTGTTGCTGCTGCTGCTGCTGAGTCTCGGCCAGCAACTTGATGAGCCTTTCCATCTCCATCTTCTGTTTAGGGGCTGTCGCTGCCTCCTTGCTCTAATCCCTTCCGGCAGGGATAGGGGGCGCTGCCCGCATTCTCCACCACTTGTGATCCGCGTCGACCCACCTACCCGTTAGGGGGCGGTGGGGAGCTATGAGGTCACTGGCCGGCCTGGGTCACGCCTCCGTCAGTGGGGAATTAGCGGCGGGGCGGCCGCCAGCCAGAGTCTGTAGCGCCCCTCAGGCAGGGGAGCGCCGGCGAAGGTCAGTAGCGCGCCCCTCTGGCAGGGGAGCGCCGGCAAAGGTCCCGGCGTGGCTCGGCCAGGTACGGGAACGCAGGCCCACCCTACACCACTGCGTTCCAGCCCAGGGCCCTGACAGTGGCAGGACGAGGGTCCCGCCACTGGATCAGCGGCGTCCTTCCGCAATACAGACTCACCACTGTGCAGCTCTGTCCCTGGGCTACTTCCTACCCGATTGCTCGTCCGAATTCCTCTGGTCCCGCCGGTGCGTTGGGGTAGTCCGCTGCTGGCAGCTCCAGCTCCCCCTCAGGCTCAGGCTCCTCCAGCTCCTCTGGGTACTCGGCAGCGGGCAGCTCCAGCTCCCCCTCCGGCTCCTCCAGTTCCTCTGGGTACTCGGCAGCGGGCAGCTCCAGCTCCCCCTCCGGCTCCTCCAGTTCCTCTGGGTACTCGGCAGCGGGCAGTCCTGGCAGCCCCAGTCCGTCCTCCAGGTGAGTTCTCCACTGGTCCAGGGCCTCCCCTGGCGTGGCAGTAGGGTCTGAAGGGAGCAGCCCACGGTCTGCGTCTGCCTCCCTCTCTGGTGCTGCTCTAACTGAGCTAAGAGCCCCGCCCTTTGTACTTCCTGTTCCACCCCTCCCCTTCCGGGGGGTGGAGCGAGCTTGGGCTGGCCCCGCCCACTCAGGCTGAGGGAAAGGCCCTTTACCCTCAGGTTCGGAGGGCAGCCACCCTGGCCCCCCTACACACATATACATATATTTTTAAAAGAGTATAAAATTGACTTTTGTTGCAATAAAATAAAAATAATAAAAAATAGTCATGTGACACACACAACATACAACACAAGAGAACACACATGACATACAGGACAAAATTACAATTAACAACAAATGGTGCCAGAATTCTATTCATAACTATACGAAGTAAGGCAAACAAAAATAAAAAATAAAAAGGGTTATATTTGAATAAACAAATTATTACCTTATTTAAAATTTGTTACATAAATTGTTAAAAATATATTAATAGTTGCTAAATGTATTGTATTAATTTGGTAACAAGGAATTTTGCATTACTTTATATTTAACATTATTTTAAATCTCTGCTGTATGGAAATAAGAAAAGCCCAAGTTTCAAATATTGGTTAGTGGTTAGGATTAGAAGCAGAGAGTGCATTTCTGTTGCTTCGCAACCCTATCTTCAAGAAAGTTAGGAATAATTCCAGCTGTTGCATTCCTGAAGGGTTAAAATAATGAATTTACTGGATTTATTTAAAGTAAAGTTTTTACCTTGTTTTCTTTTTGTTTCTTGTTTTATTCTGTTTTCAATTGCTTTATTTTTTGGAGGTTTCTGTAAAAACTATAACTTTTAACTTTTAAAACAAAAACAAAGGAGAAGTGAGGAGAAGCAGGGGAAAAGGGTGGTGGTGGTGAAGAGCAACCTAGGAAGGTAGCGAGACCTGAGCCAAGAGAGATTAACTCTATCAAGATATTTGAAAGTACAGGCAGCAGCAGCAAGTTTAGCAAACTAAGAAAGCATATAAAGGACAAAACTTAACCGGTATGTAAAAATATTTGAGAAAGAAGGTTCTATTTTCAGATATGAGTGCGGAGTGTGGCTCTGTGGGTCAAAGCAGTTGGGAACCTGCACAGTTAGGAACTGCGCCCCTGGTTTTTATCCTGGCTTTGAGAGGAGAATGGGGGTAGTTACCTGCTCTTGTAAAACCTGAATTTGTTCCCCCAATGTCTGTTGCTTTTGTGTGCATGCCAGATGGATGGCGGGAGTGCCCTTTTTTGCTGCAGTTAACTGGTTTTGGGCAACTCCATGTGTTAATGCATCAATTGTAGGTGTTAACCCACTTAATTTTGGTTTTTTGCTTTGAAATTCTTTTTTATTCACTCCCCTGCGATCGAGTCGCAACTCCTGTCTCCTAATGTGCTGTGAACTGTTCCATATTTTTCTTCATCTGATTTACCAATTCTGTGAAAGTATTATGTGCTACTCTTTCCTTCTGTGCACTTACTTGTCCCGTTCTGACAGGCACCAGTCTAGGTCTCAGTTTAAGTTTAACTGGAACCTGGCTTTTATCATAAGGTGGTGGTTGCAACGCAGTGGACCCTGTTTCATTTTTTAATTTTACTAGGACCACCTTTTTCCACTTCTGTCCCCATTCTTCAGGCACAGGGTAGCTACCTGAAGTACACTGAACCCCAGGGGATGGCACTTTTTGCTTCTGCAGGTTTTCTACAGCTGTTTCCAATTTTTTATTTTCCTGCTTCACTTGCTCGAGCATATCATGAGTTTGGACCGTCTGTTGCCCTGCTAACAGAGCTTGGGCTTTCCAGTGCTCAACTGCCCGGGTTACCTCTTCTACTTCTGTTTTTTCTGTTACTCGTTTGGCCAGCATGCCAGCATGCTGTCTGAGCCGTCTCACTGCCAGAGACATGAGTTGCAAAATTCTTGCTTTTTTACTTTTATTACTGTTTCTCAGAGCCTCGGTTTCTACCATCGCTCTGCATATGCCAGTCCATGTTTCCCCACTCTCTTTTTTAAATTCATATGGACCCCCTTTACTGGCAATCCAGTGGGTCCAAGAGTTATCAAACTCTGTGGGGATCATAAGGGAGAGGATCAGGGGGTTTCCTAGCTTGAGGTTTGCTGCCATGTTAGGTTGCGATTCTTACCACGGCAGGTTCGCTTACTCACCAGATCAGCGGTCAAGGTCACCAGTGTTATCAGATGCTATACTTTTGCAATTGTAGGGTGCTCTGCTTTCTCCAATGCTGATATCACTCAGCTGTGTGCATGTGCTCCCTCTGTGTGCTGTCCCAGCTCTGCAGATAGCTGACACAGCAGACCCGACAAGAACCCCCAATAACCACAGAGTCTAGTAAGATGCAAAGTCACGTCGACTAGGTTTATTGTGACCTTGGACACAATTGCAGTTCCCTGTAGGTTTCTTAGCCTAATTCAGGGCCTACTACGAGAAAGTGCCTCTTGGCAATGGACCTAGCTCAGTGGCGGGACTTTCCACTGCCCTCTCGGCCGGACAAAGATATCCACTAAGGGATGCATTCTTATACACAGCTATAAACAAGTTACACATCACTCCTGATGTATTGAGGTCCAACCCTTCCACGCAGCAAGGTACAACCCCACTACGTAGTAAGGTGCTGCCTCTCACCTTGTACATGTTGGTTCGAACAAAACAACTCTACCCATCATATTCCCCTTTTGGCCCTGTCATTGGAATAGGTCAGCCTGTTCCTTGTTATCTGTGTGGAATGTGCAAGTATCCAAATGTTCTGATATCTAGTGTCCAGTACCTTTTAGGTATGTATCTTTTTGCAGCATCAGCCCTTTCCTTGCCAGCTTCTGTGAGCAGGGCCTGCCTCTGGCTCACAGCTTACCTTTGCTTTATGTTAGCAAAGTCTTGACCATTACTTTAGTTCAGGCCTTAGGCCTCATACCAGGCTTCTGATACCAAGGGTAGGTCTACACTTACCTCCGGGTCCGGCGGTAAGCAATCGATCTTCTGGGATCGATTTATCACGTCTTGTCTAGACGTGATAAATCGATCCCGGATCGATCCTGGAAGTGCTCACCGTCGACACCGGTACTCCAGCTCAGCAAGAGGAGTACGCGGCATCGACGGGGGAGCCTGCCTGCCGCGTCTGGACCCACGGTAAGTTCAAACTAAGGTACTTCGAATTCAGCTACGTTATTAACGTAGCTGAATTTGCGTACCTTAGTTCGAAGTGGGGGGTTAGTGTGGACCAGGCCCAAGGTTTATATCTCAGGGCCTCCTCTTACTACAGTGCTCACCTGACTCTGAAGGGGGAGGGGCAAAGCCAAGAGGGAAGAAAGGACATGATAAAAGGGAGAGATATTTGACATGCTCTCTTTCTGTGTTCCACCTACATCTACAGACACTACACCAAGCGACTGAAGCACTGATCAAAGGGGAGAGCCTGGCTGAAGAGCAACCAGCCAGCCGGTGGTGAGAAGCATCTAAGTTTGTAAGGGCATTGAAAGTGTTAATATCAGCTTAGAATGCCTTTTGCTTTTATTTCATTTGACCAAATCTGACTTGTTATGCTTTGACTTATAATCACTTAAAATTATTCTTTGTAGCTAATAAATCTGTTTGTTTATTCTACCTGAAACAGTGTGTTTGGTTTGAAGTGTGTCAGGGACTCCCCTTGGGATAACAAGCCTGGTACATATCAATTTCTTTGTTAAATTGATTAACTCATATAAGCTTGCAGCGTCCAGCGGACATAACTGGATACTACAAGATGGAGGTTCCTAGGGTTGTGTCTGGGACCAGAGATATTGGCTAGTGTCATTCGGTTGCACAATCCAAGGAGCAGCTTACATGCTAGAGTCCCAGGAGTGGGGGTTCTCACAGCAGAGCAGGGTAAGGCTGGCTCCCAGAGTCAAGGATTGGAGTGACCTAGCAGATCACTGGTCCAGACAACACCAGAGGGGAATGTCACAGATGTAAGCTAAGGGTTTTGAAAGGCCCAGCTCAAGTGAGGAAGTGCAAAACTGCACCTTCAGCTTTTTTTTTTTTTAATTATCTGTTCAAATGACTTTCCTTCAGGAATTCCTCTGTACCCAAAGTGCACGAAACAAGTTGCAGCTCTTTGATCATTTGGGTGGGGTGAAATTAACTGTTGATGATATGCTGATTTACTGCAAAAATGATCAATGAGCTTTTGGGAATTTAAAAAAAAAGTTGTCACAGAAGCATCAGAAATATTTTGAGATGAACAAAGAGTCTAAGATCTCACTCGATGTAAACTGACATGCATAGGGGCCTGTACTTTTGCAAGATGATGGCCCAATGGCATGTGCTTCCAAAACACTATCTAAAACCCCATAGCCCAGTGTTTAGATTGAGAAGAAATGATGGGAGTTGGTTTGCTTATGAGTAGTTTCATAAGTATGTTTCTGAGCCAAATCAGTCAAAGTAGAAACATACCATGAACTGTTAGAACCGCATTACAGCAACCCCTCTGCCAGAGTACATACAACCTGGACTTCAGAACAGGAACATGATTTTAGCCAAAGTACAGATTACACGTGTAACATGCTTTATCCACCAAGGTCATATGTCACAGCCACTCCTAAGAGTCTGTCCTATAGGAAAAACAGAAAACATCTAGGGTGTATCTTCATTACATTAACTCAGGTGACTAGCATCCACATAAGCCTACCCTGGGTGTGTGCAGTCACACTGCAAAGCCCCAACCAAATTACTGTGACCTCACTGGCACAGCATTCTTCCATGTGTTTTGCTAAGACTCCTAGGGGAACATCCAAGGGTTCTTTGTGATGCAGTAAGCTGAGCCACTCTATGATTTTTTCCCAGTAAATTGTGGGAGAATGTCTGCCCTTCTGGGCACACAGGGTGGAATTGTGGGAAGGCACTGAAGGACCATCAGCTTGTGAGTGATTTAGCCTGCATCCCCACTGCAAAGTGAGGAGGTTACCAGCTGGAGAAAGCATGGCAACCGGGCTCTAACCTTTATAGCCCTAGCTGGCCCAGCTAGTCCAAGATTCAAAGTACCACTAAACAAGGGTGAGGGGATTTTGCATATGGACAGCAGAGGAGTTGGGGCAACAGCTGAGTAAGATCCTGGGTTAACTCTGCAGTGAAGATGTACCCCTAGACAAAACTAAGGAGCACAGTGGCACATTGTTTCTTGAGGATACCCTGAGTGCTACTAAGAGGGCTTATGCATTGAAAAGTAAGAACACACCTAGTCATCAGCAATGAAAATCCCCCAGAGCAGCAAAGAGAGGCTTCCGGTGGCAGATCCACTGGTCTGGGAACAGGAAGTGGCTGTGTGATCAGAAACCCAGCGAGGTTCAGAGAGCAGAGTTGATGAGTCCAGTAAGAGTCAGAACAACCCTCTCCTCTGTCAAGGGGTTTGGATTGTTTATCTGGACCATCCAGTCTAGACATCCCCGTCTGTGTTGTATGAATTAGTTTGTGACTGCTAGCTTGGTCTGCCGTTGTGGGACCCTTTAGAACGATTCCCCTTCTGCTCTGTGTGTGAGTGTTGGGGGGGGGGGGGTGATGCATGGGCTGTAGTGGCTGCACTACAGATGCAAAAGCCCCTCCACTCCTAACAGGTGGGGGTAGGGAAATCATAATTTAGGTTATGAGACTTCTGGTCTTGGAGCTGAGAGACCAAAGCTCAAGAGCCAGATGTGATAAATTTGAGCCCCAGCAGAGGGCAGTGGTTACTCTCGCACACGTGTACAACTCATCACAGCCTCAAAATGCTAACTCAGCAGTCTTGTTTTAAGTGTCATTGCAGCTGCTGACTGATCCTTAGCTTTCCCGGGTCTTAATACTGGAAAGCCTGAGTTTTGTTTCAGAACCAGGCATTTTATTAAGAGAAACTCTGAAAGAACAAATCACAACAACAACTCAGGACAAAGTAACAATTCCCATCATATTTTTTCAGCACCTGGAAATTGCAGAACGGCATCAGAGGGAAGTACAACAGATGTGGGTCTGTGCATAAGTATAACTCAACAGGAACAGGGCCGCCCAGAGGGGGAACAAGTGGGGCAATTTGCCTCAGGCCCCAGGCCCCGCAAGGGCCCCGCGAGCCCTGGCCGAGAATCCCTTTCCTGGCTAGAGGCGCCTTTTTACTAACCCGGTGGCGGTCCGGGTCTTCGGTGGCATTTCAGCAGCGGGTCCTTCAGTGCTGCCAAAGACGTGCAGCGACTGAAGGAGCCGTTGCCACCATTGCCGCAGACTCGGAGCTCCATCCGGTGAGTATGTCCACTCCCCCACTTTGCCCCAGGCCCCCTGAAACCTCTGGGTGTCCCTGAACAGGAATATTGGGTTATGCAGATAAAAGTGACCTCCGAGATCCCTGCAGACCTCCCTAGTGGTACTGAAAAGCCAGCACTGCAGTAGCCTGTGGGAGCATAGAGCTATACCACATGACTATGGATTTAGCTGATATTTTTCCATTCCCTCTAAACAATATTCCACTCAGGGAAGCTATGTTATTGGATACATTTATATGTCAGAGTCCCTGCCCAGAACGGGGGCTAAAAGGGCAGGTTTCCACAAGCTCCACATTGGACGGGGCCTCCAAACCTGTGGAATTTGAGTGACCTGGCACACAGGATTGCAGCACCACTCAGGTTTGGCCCATCTGCCCCTCCATCATGATGGAGCGGTGGCCCGAACCTGAGTGCTGCTTTGACCCCACGCATTAGGTTGCAACACCTGGAGCAGGGAGCTGGGCCCAGCCCAATAGGATAGGAGCTGCTGCTGCAGAGTGGGTGTGAGGCAGGATCGGTCTCCAAATCCTCCCCCCTCTTACTGGAGCTGTTTTCATCTCTGTGGTAATTTTTTTTGGAGGGGGGGGCCTCAGTTTCAGATTTTGCCCCAGGCCCCCAAAAACCACTGTGCAGCCCTAATCAGATGCCAGGGGCTGCTTTCAGTGATGCCACTGTGAGCCAGGAGTCAGTGCATGCAAGGGAGGCTGGATTCACACTGGTGTCATCGAGAGCAGAATATGGCCAAGGCTCTCTCCAAAGACCACACCAAGTTTTTAAAAAAATGGAAAAGATCCCATATTTTGTGTTATTAGCAATGCTTCAGTCCAAGGATAAACACTAAAGGGCTTTTCAGCATCTCCTTCTCTGTTCTTTTTGTGTTGCCAACAGAATGTGAGGCACCATGCAGCCAGGTGCTGTAATGTGCTGGGTGTATAACTGGGAATGTCTTTGAAGATTGTCACCCTCAGGATATTAACACGGGACTACTGGAGTCCTGAGTCAAGCTGGTTGGAATTTTTAATGGGAAATGTTGTTTGGGGAGTGGGGAGTTTTTGTTGTTGTTGATGGTGGTAGTGATGATTTGGTTTGGTTTTCTTTGTGGGGGAGGGGGAGAGTTGTTCAAAGCGGGAAAAGTTTCTGATTGTTCAGAGTTTTCTAATCAAACCCAGGCCCCTCTCTGACTTCTGAGAAGTTACAGAGTGGCAAAAGGAAAAAGGAAAATCAGAAAGACAAATTAAAAAACAAAAGAAAACCAAACCCTGGACATTCAGTGACCAAAAAGAAAAAAGGGTGAGAGAGAAGAAAAAACAAATTACAAAAATAAACAAAAACCCTAATGTTGAAATTAAAACTAAAACAAAAATGTTTTCCAAAAATCCTTAAACAAATGAAAACTCCTGGTTTGGAATGGAAATTCCTTCAAGATTTTGAAAATTTTCATAAAAGGTTTTCTCTTTTTCAACCAGCTCTAATCCTGGCTTTCATTTTTAAAAAGTACATCCCTAGCCCTTTGCCTTGCAAAGATAGACGTCCAAGGTAAATCAGTCCCCAAGGTGGCTTGTTGGCAGGGAAACAGGTGCTGGTGCTGGATATTTTGTATATTCCTGCTGAATCCATTACTATCTTATCATCAAACTCTGTTTGAATGGAAAAGTCACTGACTTGAAAGCTGTGGGTGACAGATGCCTCATACCCCTTTCTGCTGGGGTGGGGCAGGGCAGGAGGTTTGCATTACCTGACAGTTTGATCCCCATGTAACTCTTGCTGCCCACTCCCCAGTTGGAGTGGGCAGCAAGAAGGGCTGGGCTCAGTATCTAGGGAGTTCCTTTTCAACTGTATAACCAAAACCAGCTCAAGCCCCCAGTAATCTGGGAAAATTTCACTCTACCCTCTAGGCACCTCTAAGAGGCAATTCTTCCCCTCTTGCAAGCACAGAGTCTGAGGTAGAAAAAGTTTCTTTAATAAAAGTAACCTAGCATTAATCTGAGAAAACAGCACTAGTGGTATTCATAAACAGAAAAGCATGAGCAAGACACCTTCCCCAGAGTACACTGGGCAGTGTCCTTTGCTTCAGATTCTTGAGTCCAACACCCAAGTTCTTGTTGTGTGTCCCTCCCCCAAGACCCCACTCACAGTTGTTGTGCCTGGTCAGCACAGACCCAGAGTTCATAGGTACATCTGAGTGAATTCTCCTAAATGCCTCCATGCTCACTCCACTGTCTGAGCTCCCACCAGCTCACTGCTCACTCCAGCTGCCTACTTGCTGCTCCTGAGGGCCACCCCGACCAGCTCGCTGTTCCCACCAGCAGCAACCTGTCAGTCAGTCTCTGAGTGATTTTAGCTCTGTGCAGGAAACACGGTTCTGCTACAAGTGATTTCAGCTCTGGACAGAAAAAGAGTCACCCACAAGTGATTTCAGCTCTCAGTGATTTCCAGTTCTGAGCAGGTAGGGCAGAAACACAGTCTACCACAACAGGTTTCAGAAGGTAGTGAGTTATCTCAATGGATTGTTCACAGTCAGTTACAGATTGACAACTGACAACTCAGCTCTGAGTGAACAATTAAGTAACAAAGAGGCTCCTAATGAAGCCTATTTAGCTTGAACAGTGGGGAGGACCCTAGAGAGTATGCAGCCTCCTGGCTAACATACTAGCCCGCACCCCTCTTACTTTCACAGGGTTCTGACATTCGAGCCCCTAGCTTGATGAGGTTCTTTCAACTGAGGATGGGCCCCTCATTTGGGACAGGTTAAGCACAGTCCTGCTTTCCTATATTCCTACAATAATTACAAAATTGGTAAGATATTTCACTGCCCCTGCATTCAGTACTAGGGTCATTTGTACCCAACACCAGCCAGAGTTGATCACTTAGGCAACAGTGTATCTGCTGGATATTAGGCAGAGCAGGCACAAACTGTATTTACATAAACACACCAAAGTCTCTCCCCCTCCCAGCTAGCTGTCAGGGAAGCACTCATTTAGACGCTACTTACATCCTCCCCTCAGCCAAGAATTTGTCATCCCGGCAAATCACACTCCAGATTATATCAACTACATGAGTTCTCCTCAAAGGGTCTGAGGAAACCCACTATGGCTGCCACAAGCCAGTGAGCTAAATGTGTCACTTCCTCACTAACCACTGCAGGTGCATTGAAAGTGAACCTCTTCACTGGCCTTATAACCCCGTCATGCCTATTGAGAGTGGGTATGGTAGGGGCAGTGGGGACTTCTTCTGGGGCTAGGGATAATGATGGTTCCCTTGAGAGTACCCCCTCTACTGGCACAGGCCCCTGCATCTCTTGTTTGGGTACAAGGTGCCAGGGACACCTTCCACTTTTATGTCCGCTCTGACCTCCAACCTAGGTGTGTCATCACAAGCCTGTTTTTCTTCCAGGAGGTCTGGGAATATTGGTGGGACAAGCTCATTATCCCAGGCTGGTCTTGTCGTTGCCAAGGAGTTGCCAGCAACAGGTCTAAATGCTTCTGCCATGGGATTTAGAGCTGAAGAAGTGGAGTTCTCCCCGGGTTCAGATGATGGAGTCCGGAATCTGGTCTCCATTCTAGGATACTCCATGGTGGTGTCATCCTCTTCAGACTCCCTCTCAGATGTGCTAGGTAAGGCTGGATTAGCCCCACAGGGCCCACTGCACGTGCTGGGTGATGGATTTGGTACAGGACCCCTTTTTCACCCAGGTCCCATGTCATGATCCATTCCATAACAGGCACCTACCAATTCCCCTCCAGACAGTAGGAGGTTTCTATGTGCCATCTTTATTTGCCCCAACCCCATATCAGGTTTAATCTTGTAGACCGGCAGATATCCCAACATGTTACCTATCAGCTCTGTGTTCTTGGGGAACCAGGGCGCAGTACCCAACCTGTCTGACTCACGAAAGACCTCTCCCCAGCCTCTGCTTGAACCAAAACCAAACAGAAGAAAGACTTACAAAAAGCAATGAAAAGGCAGTGGGAGACTCACCTAAACCCCTGGGATAAGGGTGACAGGATTAAGGCAACTCCCCTAGCCTCATTTGCATCGAAGATGGGACAAGGAGGCATCTCCATTAGCATACAGAATGGAGAACGAGATTCCAAGGCAAGAACTGCACTGAACTCTTGGACCAGAAAAGCAAGGAAGCACTGCATGCTGGGGGATCTCTGTTCTAGATGTTAATGAACCCACGCCTGCACACACCCAGCTCAGTAGTTATCAGACCAATTCTAGTAATAAATCCTTTATTGGTATCCAAAATCGTGAAGCTCCCTAATTGCATTGTGAGCTCCCTCCGTGAACAGGGCCGTCCCTACCCATACACAAAGTACACAGCTGCATACGGCACCAGAAAATTTGGGGCACCACATTTCCTGGTACCCTGCGCAGCTGCATGCTGCTCCAGCCCCTGCCCCTCCTCTTCCCCATGGCCCCTGCTCTGCCCCAGCCCCACCCCCACCCCCCTGAGGACTGCAGCAGGGCCGGGTCTGCACTCATTGGCGGTGGGAAGTGCAGCAACCTGGCCCCAGCCGCGCCGCCAGTGAGTGCTGGGGGGCGGTTCCCCCTTGCCCCCCAAGCCATTCCCACACACACACCTCATGGAGGCCTGGGGCCCCACACCATTCCCCCTGCGGGGGTGAGGGGGGGACTGTGTAGTGCCCCAGAATAACTAGGGACAGCCCTGTCCATGGAACACTGCCCATAGCCAGGAATGATCAGTTCCATTGTCTAGCCAGAACAAAACAACTTTGGTATTCTCCCTTGTTTACACATAAACAAATCTAGTGTTCTCGCTTGAACCATTGCTGTTTCTCTACAAAAACCCCTACCTATGCTCAAGTATGTGTTCTGATGCCTGGATCCAAAATCTGCATCAGTTCCATTGGGACTTCATCTTCTCCTGACTGATCATGCTGGGGGCTTTGCCTGTCTCCAGCTACCACCACCACCGGGGACCCCTAATCGATTCAAGCTTCACAGAGTGCTGAAAACCCAGCTCTTTCTCTCGCGCTCTTTCTCAGTACAGCCTTCTGACCCTGACTTGTGTGATCCATTATAGTTTTCTAAACCTACTATTATAATCAAATTTAAGTTAGATTTAATATTATAACTGTTTTGTTTTTTGGCTCCCCTATGTTTATTACCTGACAATAAATAACTTTCATGATTAAGCTGGTTGCTTCTCTCTCTCTCTCCCCCTTGTGAGTGTTTTTTGGTTTCCTCATTCGCTCGGCAGCAATGCTCCTCGTATCTAATCTAAAAGATCCCTGCAGCGCCCAAAGTAATGGGCAAAGCTGGTAACAAGCTTTTCCACCACCAGGTAAGGTATTGTCTTCCATCTGTCAGCAATCTTGTGTTTGCCAGCAACACCCAAATTTTGCAGCAGAACTCTGTCCCCTGGCTGGAGCTCCTGCGAATGCACCTTTGCATCATACTGGTGCTTGCTACTATCTGAGTTCTTGTGGGCAGCAGATGTAGCCAAGCAATAGGCATCCTGCAGTATTTCTCTTAGCCAAGAAACATATTATAGATGTGTCTCATAGCTCTCTCCAGCCTCTGATACCCCAAAGCACAGGTCTATGGGTAATCTTGGCTCTCACCCAAACATCAAGAGATATGGAGTGACTCCTGTAGCATCGCTCTTGGTGGCATTGTAGGCATGCACCAAAAATGCAACATGCTGGCTCCAGGTTGCTTTCTGCTCTGGATGTAAAGTCCCCAGCATATCCAACAGAGTCTGATTAAATCACTCTGGCTGAGGGTCACCTTGTGGGTGGTAAAGTGTTAGAATCATAGAATATCAGGGTTGGAAGGGACCTCAGGAGGTCATCTAGTCCAACCACCTGCTCAAAGCAGGACCAATCCCCAACTAAATCATCCCAGCCAGGGCGGTGGTTGTTCTGGACTTCTTAATTCCTGCCATCCTACCATCCTTAGCACCTCCTTCAGGAGGTGACTCTCAAATTCCCATCCCTGATCAGAGTGTATCAGAGCTGGGAATCCATACACTGAAAAATATTTCTCCCACAATACTCGAGCAACGGTGGAGGCCCTCTGGTCACATGTGGGATATGACTGCGCATACCATGTAAAATGGTCAGTCACTACTAAAATGTTCCCATTTCTAAAGACAATAAATCAATGCATACCAGCTCCAAAGGTTTGCTGCTGGTGATATTCTTCAGATATGCTGCTCTAGGGGGCAGAGTTTTCCTTTGAACACACCGTGCTCATGTCCCGCATTTCTTGCGTACATCCTCGGCCATCTGGTGCCAATAGAACCTACTACAAATAAGTTCCAGGGTTCTCTCCATTCCCAAATGTCCAAAGTCATCATTCAGGGCCCTAATGGCCAGGGCTCTGTACTCGTTTGGTAGCACTAGTTGTGTTTGGTGATTTTGTAAAGATTCTATTGTGATCTGGTGCAGCACTCCCTGTATCAGTTTTAGTTTGCTCAATTCCCTCAGTAGTAGTCTACCCTTGGGGGTAGATGGAATAATTGCAACAGGGTTTCGCCCCTCTCTTTTTGCAAGTAGTGTGTCACGAATGTCAGTATCTTGCAGTTGGGCTTTTTGCCAGTCAGCAACATTGAGCATGGGCAACGGAGACTTGTCCAACACAATATAATTCACTGAGGCAGTGTACCTATTGGGTTCCGGGAAGTGGGCAGGCGTAAGCCCGCCCACTGCTAAAGGATCCCCCCCCAGCCTAAGGGGAGGATCCACAGGGCCTGGAACTCAAATAATTACGGGGGACAACTAATGTAAAAACAGGGACAGGAGTGTGGTCAAAGGGTCAAAAGAAGAGAACCAGATGGGGACACCGAGCAGAGAACCCCGGACAGCGCCCACTGCTCCTCAAAGGCTTCAAGGGAGCCAGTGGATGCCGCCCAGAGGAACTCTGCCCGGATACGTGAACGGACAGAGGATCGGAAACAGGCCCCGCAGTCACAGGCACCTCCATCGGCCAACCTCCTCTCCCTGGTTTTATAGATGGCTTGTTTAGCCAGTGCCAAGAGGAAGTTGACCAGGAGGTCCCGCGACTTTGTGGGGCCACGGATAGGGAGTGCGTAAATAAGATGGTGAGGGGAAAAGTGTAACCAAAAACGTAACATAATATCGGTGAGGAGCCGGTGTAGGGGCTGCAACCTGGCACACTCTAAGTAAACGTGAGCCAGGGTCTCCCTCACGCCGCAGAAAGGACAGGTGTCCGGGACTAGGGTAAACCGCGCCAAGTACACGCCCGTGCTCACGGCCCCATGAAGGAGCCGCCAGCTGATATCCCCGGCGGGCCTCGGGACCAGAGTGGAATAGAGGCTGGCCCACCGGGGCTTCTCACCCTCGACAGGTGGCAGGAGGTCCCGCCACTTTGTATCGGGGCGGGACACGAGGGTGAGGAAGTGAAGAGTGTGCAGCACGAGCGTGTATAGATGTTTCCTTGGCGCGGTCAGGAAACGAACCGGCTGCAAGTCGTGCAGCCGGCTCACGGAGAAGGGGCGGAGGGGCCGGTTGGGTCCACGGGGCAGGGGCCCGATGAAAAGGTCCGGAGGGCCAGGGGTGGAGGGTGGGCGGGGTGTGCCCTCATGCAGGATCCGGTCGAGGCAAACCCGAGCAGCGGGCGGCAAAGCGGCCCTCACCTCCTGAAGTACGCGCTGGGGAGTACAAGGCATGGAGAGCCCCATGCGCCGAGCGAGCGTCAGGGGATCCAGCCAGTCTCCCCGGTCGTAGTCCAGAAGGTCCCCGACTCTAGTGACTTCTGCCAGGACCAACCTCTGGCGCACCGCGGGGGACTCCGCCACCTGCACACGGAGCTGGGGATTGTGTAGCAGGGGCTCCGCGAGGAGATCTGCCCCCTCGGTGGCCGCCACGGACCTGGTCGCTGAGAACAGTTTCCAGGTCCGGAGGAGGTCCTGGTAGAAGACCGGCAGCCCGGAGAGGTCTCGCGGAAGCCCTCTCGGATCGAGATAAAAGAGCTGCCGGTCGTATCGGAGCCCTCGGAAGCGGCGTAGGAAGGCGTGCGCCAATACGCTCCACGCCGGATTACCTGCACCATAAAGGAGCCTCTGCAGGGCCTGGAGGCGGAAGACATGGACCTGAGTGTGGAGGCACTTCAGGCCCTGCCCTCCCTCCTCCAGGGGCAGATGGAGGACCCCTGCAGAGACCCAGTGCAGTCCTGGCCAAAAGAACTCCAGAATCACCCTCCGGAGGTCGGCCAGGAAGCCCGGGGCCGGGACCAGGGTGTTGAGACGGTGCCAGAGCATGGACAGGACTAGTTGATTGAGTACCAGTGCCCTCCCACGAAGGGAGAGGCACCGGAGTAGTCCTGTCCATTTCCAGAGCCGCTCCGTCACCCTGCCCTGTAAACCTTGCCAGTTCTCCGGCGGAGACGGATGCGTGGCAGAAAGGTAAACGCCGAGATAGAGCAGCGGACCTGCGCTCCACCGGATGGCCTGAAGCGCGGGTGGGAGGGAGCTCGCCTGCCACCCGGCCCCTACCACCAGGCCAGAGCTCTTGACCCAGTTGACCCGGGCGGAGGAGGCCGCTGAGTACACGGTCTGGCAAGCCTCCACCTGCACCAAGTCGCCCGGGTCCTGGACCACGAGGAGCACATCGTCGGCATACACCGACAGGACCAGCCGCAGCTCCGGTTCCCGAAGCACCAACCCCGTCAACCTCTTGCAGAGGAGACAGAGGAAGGGCTCGATCGCCAGAGCGTACAGCTGGCCCGAGAGGGGGCACCCCTGCCGCACTCCCCGCCCGAAGCTGATCGGCTCGGTCAGGGTCCAGTTGAGCTTGACCAGACACTCTGCGGAGGCGTACAGCACCTGGAGAAAACCCACAAACTGGGGTCCGAAGCCTAACGCCTGCAGAGTGCCCAGGAGATACCCGTGGTCCACCCTGTCGAACGCCTTCTCCTGATCCAGGGACAGGAGGGCGAACGACAGACCATCCCTACACCCAAGTTCCAGAAGATCCCGGACCAGATAGAGGTTATCAAAAATGCTACGGCCCGGGACGGTGTAGGTCTGGTCTGGGTGGATCACGTCCTCCAGCACGGACCCCAGCCGCAGCGAGATGGCCTTGGCTACGATTTTGTAGTCCGTGCTGAGGAGCGAGACGGGACGCCAATTCCGTAAGTCGCGGAGGTCCCCCTTCTTCGGCAATAAGGTGAGCACGGCTCGCCTGCACGAAAGAGGGAGGACCCCACTTCGCAAGGCCTCGGCCCAGACGGTGACTAGGTCCGGGCCGAGGACGTCCCAGAACACGCGGTAGAACTCCACGGTCAGCCCGTCCATGCCCGGAGATTTATTGGTGGGCATGCGGCGGAGGGCTTCCGAGAACTCGGCCAGAGAGAGAGGCGACTCCAGCCGGTCCCGGTCGCCCGCGCTGACCGTTGGGAGTCCGTCCCAGAGCACTCTGCAAGCGGTAGGGTCAGTCGGATCCGGGGAGAAAAGGTGTGCGTAGAAGGCCTTGGCCCTCTGGCACATCTCCACCGGATCCGTAAGGGGGGTGCCGTCCTCCGCTAGAAGGCAGGTGACGTGCTTCTTGGCCCCCCTCCTTTTCTCCAGGGCGTAGAAGAAGTGGGAGCCGCGATCCATCTCCCGAAGGAGGCGGATGCGGGATCGAACAAAAGCACCCCGGGCCCGATGATCGTCGAGGGCCCGGAGCTCCTCCCGCTTCTCCCGGCACGCTCCGCAAAGGGATGGATCCTCAGGGCTGGCGGCCAGACGCCTCTCTAGCTCCAAGACCTCCCGTTCCAACTGCTCTATCGCCACATCCCTCCGTCGGCTGGCGCCCCGGGTGTAATCACGGCAGAAGAGCCGGGCGCGCACCTTTCCTAGGTCCCACCATTGCCGCGCCGAGGGAAAGGCACGCCGCTGCCCTCGCCAGACCAGCCAGAACTCCCGGAAGGACGCCACGAAGCCCACATCCTCCAACAAGCTATTGTTAAAGTGCCAATAGGCCGGCCCCGGCCTCTCCCCACATAGAGAGGCCGTCACGGTACTAAATGGTGATCAGAAAAGGGGGCCGGCCGCACATCGGAGGAGTGGGCCCGTGAGAGATGGAGACGTGACAAGTAAATGCGGTCCAACCGGGAGTGGCACGACCGATGGACTTCCACCCGGACGTAGGTGAACGTGGAGACGTCGTCCGGGTGGTGGTCGCGCCAGACGTCCACTAGGGAATGACGTTCTACAATCTCCCGGAGGACGTCCGCTGCGGCCGGGCACTGCTCGGTCCCCGAGCGGTCCCGCTCCTCGAGGGTAGCGTTGAAGTCCCCGCCCAGAACCAGGCACTCACGAGGATCCAAGGAGCCGAGGAAGGCGGATGCCTGCTGATAGAAAGGCAGCCGCTCCGGGCCCGATGTCGGGGCATAGACGTTGACAAGATTAACCACAAGCCCCTCCATACGGACCCGGAGGTGCAGCAGGCGGCCCGGCACAACCTCGGCAACCCCCAGCACCTCGGGCCGTAGGTCGGGAGAGAACAGGGTAGCCACTCCAGCCGTATGAGCTGTGAGATGGCTAAAATAGACCTTGTCCCCCCACTCCAGCCGCCAGCTGTCTTCGGCGGCCGGATCCGTGTGGGTCTCCTGCAGGAAAACCACAGAGTACCCCCCTTCCCGAAGGAAGGAGAGCACCTGGCACCTGCGGAGACCCACCCTACAGCCCCGGGTGTTCAATGTTGCAAAAGAGATAGGTGGCATGAGGAGGGCTGGGGGGGATCCTCGCTGGCAGGGACGCTCGCGGCCCCCATTGGGCCGCGCAGCAAACCGTGACCCACCCCGAAGGTGAGCAAGGAGTCACGGAAGCTGCGGACCCGCTGGTAAGCCGCAGCACCCTGCTTCCCGGTCCTTTTACCCTCCCCCATGAGGGCCCTCGCGGCCCGGAGGATCTGGTGGAAATCCCCCCATCGCTGGAGAGCGAGCGGCACCTTATTGCGGGAGCCACGCACATCTTCTAAAAACTCCCGCAGCTCTTCTCGCAGCATATGGGGGGGTGGGGTCACTGGCTGCAGATCATCCCCCGTTGGGGCCCCTGGCTCGGCCCCGTGGCCCACTGAGACGGGCAGGCAAGGGGCGGACCCTCGACGTGGCGCCCGATGGACCGGCGCCACACGGTCCGCCTCAGACCCCGGCTTAATGAGGGGCGGCGGCGAAGGGAGAAGAGCAGCCCCTAGTGGGTCGGGACTGGGGAACACAAAAGCCGCCCCCTGGGGGTCACCCTCTGGGAAAGAGAAAGAGACATCCCCAGAGGCGGCAATGGCATCGTGGGAGGTGGAGGGGACAGGGCTGGGGTCAGGAGTAGGGGTAGGGCCGGGGGCAGGAGTAGGGTCGGGAAGAGGGACAGAGGCGGAATCCTGGGCCCCAGGAGTTGGACAGCTGGAAGGTAGCTCCTCTCGGTCGGGCCCAGGGGTCTGAGGGTTAGGGAGGGGGTCCCCAGGGATGCCGGGCTCAGGCTCTACGGCAGATGGAACAGCCACGGCAGCAGATGGTGAACAATCCGCAATGGGGCCCCCACTCGGGAAGGAACTCGGTTGCCCCACACCAACAAGGGATACCCCTGGTAACTCGAGTCCCGGCCGCGAGGCACCGGCCGTCGCCTGAAGAGGCTCGGCGGCCATCAGCGATGCGTCACCCGCAGCCGGGCAGGGTAAGGAGTCCAGGGGTTCCTCGAAGGCAGGAGCAGCGGTCAGGGGAACAGGAGACGCAGAAGGGAGGGTTGAGGTGAGAGCGGCTAGATCAAGGCCCGCTGGCAAAGGGTCGTCCTCCCCCTGGGTGACCGGGGTCAGACCCAGGGCCTCGATCTCCTCATAGATAGAGGGCAGCTCACCTCCCACCACCCCGGGATCATCCCCGCTAACACCCGAGGCGACACTTGCCTCGAGCATCGCAGAGGGTATAGGTGGTAAGGGGGTAGGAGGGGCCGCAACGTGGGCCTCCGCGAGGAAGGACCGCGGAGAATGGATGGCGGCATCCTCCGGTGCTGCCACAGCTTCCCCAACCGGCAACGGTAGATGTAAAGCACCCGCGGGCAAAGCGGAAGGCTCAGCAGCGGAGCCCCCCTTCCTGGTTTTCCGGGGGGCCTCCGCACCGGATGGCAGGAGTGGAGCTCGAGCCTTCCGCTTGCCCCGCTTTCCCTGTACTAGGGTCCAGCCCTCCATGGCATCGTCTGCGGGCTGGGTGACAGGGATTGGGTCGGGGGGCAGAGATGACGGCTTGAGGACCTGAGGAGGTAACAATGGGGCAGTAGGAGGGGGGGCAGAATCCCCCTGGGGAGGGCCCTCTCTCGCGCCCGGCAATACCCCCACCGCACCCTCCTCTACAGGCCCCGCCACAGTGCACATAGCAGAGACGGGGTACTTTCGCTCATCTGGGCATGGTGGGGGAGATACCCCTTGAGCCCGAGCGGGAGCAGTGGTGGTCTGAGAAAGAGGAGGGGCGGCTCCGGGTACCGGGCAACTAGGAGCGCCAGCAATGGTGGGGCTGGCACTCTGCCGGGGCTCGGGGGTCCCGGACGCTCCTCCATGCCGGGCCAAGGGGCAGTCCCTCCGGACGTGCCCTATCGCCCGGCAGAGGTAGCACCGGGCCTCCCCCGTAGAATAGTACACCCGGCAATGGGTCCCCCGATAGGGGACCAAGAAAGACCCCTCAAGCGCCTCTCCAGCACGTGCCGCTGGCGGCAGTTGGAGCTGCACGTGCCGGCGGAACGAGAGGACGTGACGGAGGGCGGGGTCCTTGCATCCTAGCGAGAGAGGGCGAACGATGGAAATAGGTTTCCCCAGGGTGGAAAGGGCGGGCAGCAGGGCGACATTGGGAAGGCAAGGAGGAACAGAGGTAAGGACCACACGGACACCCAGGTCCTCTAGCGGCTCCAGGGGGACGAATACGCCCCCCACCGCCAGGCCTTTCTCCACCGCCTCTTGGGCGGCGGCCTCCGAGGCAAGGAAAAAGACAACCTTGCCATACATTTTGGAGGCCGCCACGATGGCCGCGGGCCCCACCACCCTTGCCAACGCCCGCACGTAGGTCTCCACGTGCGGCGAGGCGGGTACCTGGAGGCAACGGATGCCATGCCTCCTAGTCAAGGTGGGGAAGGGGCCCAGGCCACTATAGTTGGAAGCGGAGGCGGTGGATGGGCGAGATGGCATACCGGTGGCCGCTGCCACCTGGGCATACGCCCTAGGGGTTGGGGGAGGGGCACCCGCAGAGCTGGTGGAGGGAGCAGCGGGAAGGATTGTTGCGGCCGGTGGCAGGGCCGCAGCAGTGGAGGAAGCCCCTGCCATGGAGGGCCCAGTCTTTTTAGCGGGGCTCTTTCCCTTTTTCTTGCCCTGGCCTTTCCTGCCGGCTGGGGCAGCTCCCCCATAATTGGAGGGAGCTAGGGACGTGGCAGCAGCGGAGGTCACCCCGTCGCCTGCCGCTGCCAATGCCGCAGTGGTGGCAGGTTGCTCGGCAGCGGAGGTCGAGGTAGAGGCTAAGGGGACAGGCGGGGGAGGGGTGGCGGGGCCTACTTGGGGGGGCTCACCTGCCGTGTTCCCCTCCATATTGAACAGGGAGGGAGGGAAAAACACACTGGAGAAAAAAAAAGGAGGGGGGGGCGGCTAAAGGAAAGGCAGGTCAACCACTCCTCCTCGCTAGGCTGCAGGCAGGGGAGGAGGGCACCGAAACGCAGGGAGATGCAGGAGTATCAAGGGCTGAGGGGGGACAGTCACCGACACCGGCTCCTCTAGTTACACTAAGGGAGGGAAGGTCACAATAACAGAAGGGGGTGCAGTGATTAACCAAAATGTGATGAAGGGCACAAGCGCACGGGAGGGGGCATGGGCACACGAGGGGAGGTGTCAATCAGGGGAAGGGGGGCGCAAGGGAGCAACGAGGCTGGGAATGGGGCAGAGGAACCAAGGGGCTAACCGCAGGGCTGGGGTGGGACAACGAAACCAAACAGCAGAGGGAAAAGGACGGGGCAGGCAAACAAACTGAAGCTGGGGAAGGGCAAAAGGCTTCAGAGGGCAAAGGGGGTAGGCAGCAAAGGGCAAAGCTGGGGGGCCTGTTGCAAAAGGGGAAGGGGTCAGTCCGGGGGGGGGTAGGTGCGCCCACGAGCGCTTGCGAAAAGTCAATGTGCGGGCCGCCTGCCCGCCGCTGCAGGCCCAAACGCTGTCAGTAGGGCGTGACAGGCCAGGAAAGCAGCAGAGTCCCAGAGGCAGGAGCGGAGGCAGATGGGAAATGGGCTGTGGGGTTGGTGGTGGGTGGTGGAGGGGGCAACGGTGGTGGTGGGGGTTTGGGGGGGACACACAGATGGGCCAGGGGGCAGGCTCCACACCACACCCCCTGTGTCCCCACAAACACAGTCTAGACCCCCACCACTAGAGCACAGTTCGAAAATTACTCAGTCCAAAACAGCCCCCTCCACAGTGGTCTCCAGAGTCTCATGGGCTCCCCCAGCAGCCAATGGACCGCGCAGTCCTCTTCCTCCACCTCCAGGCTCCAGCAGCTCCCCAGGACACGCACAGCACCGGCGGCAGCAGCAGTAGCAGTAGTAGCTCCGGCAACCCTGGCAGCCAGGCAGGAAGGACCCTCCACAGGTGGTAGCAGTGATGGTGAAGGTGGGGGTCTTAGTTTCTCCCTCCAAAGATGGTGAGGAGGGGGGGCTGACCGGCAAGGCCCCCCCACCCCTGACTCAGCAGCAGTGGTAGCAACAGCAGCAGCAGTCTAAGGAGGGAGCTCTAGCCAGCAGCAGCAGCAGCCCAGGGAGTAAGGGAGAGCTCCAACTAGCAAGGCAGGTGGAGAGGAGAAGGAGGAGGGAGAGCTCCAGCCAGGAGGGCAGCCACAGAGGACCCTGAGCACGCCCTGTACCTATTGGGTTCCGGGAAGTGGGCGGGCGTAAGCCCGCCCACTGCTAAAGGATCCCCCCCCAGCCTAAGGGGAGGATCCACAGGGCCTGGAACTCAAATAATTACGGGGGACAACTAATGTAAAAACAGGGACAGGAGTGTGGTCAAAGGGTCAAAAGAAGAGAACCAGACGGGGACACCGAGCAGAGAACCCCGGACAGCGCCCACTGCTCCTCAAAGGCTTCAAGGGAGCCAGTGGATGCCGCCCAGAGGAACTCTGCCCGGATACGTGAACGGACAGAGGATCGGAAACAGGCCCCACAGTCACAGGCACCTCCATCGGCCAACCTCCTCTCCCTGGTTTTATAGATGGCCTGTTTAGCCAGTGCCAAGAGGAAGTTGACCAGGAGGTCCCGCGACTTTGTGGGGCCACGGATAGGGAGTGCATAAATGAGAAGGTGAGGGGAAAAGTGTAACCAAAAACGTAACAGGCTGCAACCTGGCACACTCTAAGTAAACGTGAGCCAGGGTCTCCCTCACGCCGCAGAAAGGACAGGTGTCCGGGACTAGGGTAAACCGCGCCAAGTACACGCCCGTGCTCACGGCCCCATGAAGGAGCCGCCAGCTGATATCCCCGGCGGGCCTCGGGACCAGAGTGGAATAGAGGCTGGCCACCGGGGCTTCTCACCCCTCGACAGGTGGCAGGAGGTCCCGCCACTTTGTATCGGGGCGGGACACGAGGGTGAGGAAGTGAAGAGTGTGCAGCACGAGGCGTGTATAGATGTTTCCTTGGCGCGGTCAGGAAACGAACCGGCTGCAAGTCGTGCAGCCGGCTCACGGAGAAGGGGCGGAGGGGCCGGTTGGGTGCACGGGGCAGGGGCCCGATGAAAAGGTCCGGAGGGCCAGGGGTGGAGGGGTGGGCGGGGGCGTGCCCTCATGCAGGATCCGGTCGAGGCAAACCCGAGCAGCGGGCGGCAAAGCGGCCCTCACCTCCTGAAGTACGCGCTGGGGAGTACAAGGCCTGGAGAGCCCCATGCGCCGAGCGAGCGTCAGGGGATCCAGCCAGTCTCCCCGGTCGTAGTCCAGGAGGTCTCCGACTCTAGTGACTTCTGCCAGGACCAACCTCTGGCGCACCGCGGGGGACTCCGCCACCTGCACACGGAGCTGGGGGATTGTGTAGCAGGGGCTCCGCGAGGAGATCTGCCCCCTCGGTGGCCGCCACGGACCTGGTCGCTGAGAACAGTTTCCAGGTCCGGAGGAGGTCTTGGTAGAAGACCGGCAGCCCGGAGAGGTCTCGCGGAAGCCCTCTCGGATCGAGATAAAAGAGCTGCCGGTCGTATCGGAGCCCTCGGAAGCGGCGCAGGAAGGCGTGCGCCAATACGCTCCACGCCGGATTACCTGCACCATAAAGGAGCCTCTGCAGGGCCTGGAGGCGGAAGACATGGACCTGAGTGTGGAGGCACTTCAGGCCCTGCCCTCCCTCCTCCAGGGGCAGATGGAGGACCCCTGCAGAGACCCAGTGCAGTCCTGGCCAAAAGAACTCCAGAATCACCCTCCGGAGGTCGGCCAGGAAGCCTGGGGCCGGGACCAGGGTGTTGAGACGGTGCCAGAGCATGGACAGGACCAGTTGATTGAGTACCAGTGCCCTCCCACGAAGGGAGAGGCACCGGAGTAGTCCTGTCCATTTCCGGAGCCGCTCCGTCACCCTGCCCCTGTAAACCTTGCCAGTTCTCCGGCGGAGACGGATGCGTGGCAGAAAGGTAAACGCCGAGATAGAGCAGCGGACCTGCGCTCCACCGGATGGCCTGAAGCGCGGGTGGGAGGGAGCTCGCCCTGCCACCCGGCCCCCTACCACCAGGCCAGAGCTCTTGACCCAGTTGACCCGGGCGGAGGAGGCCGCTGAGTACACGGTCTGGCAAGCCTCCACCCGCACCAAGTCGCCCGGGTCCTGGACCACGAGGAGCACATCGTCGGCATACGCCGACAGGACCCAGCCGCAGCTCCGGTTCCCGAAGCACCAACCCCGTCAACCTCTTGCGGAGGAGACAGAGGAAGGGCTCGATCGCCAGAGCGTACAGCTGGCCCGAGAGGGGGCACCCCTGCCGCACTCCCCGCCCGAAGCTGATCGGCTCGGTCAGGGTCCAGTTGAGCTTGACCAGACACTCTGCGGAGGCGTACAGCACCTGGAGAAAACCCACAAACTGGGGTCCGAAGCCTAACGCCTGCAGAGTGCCCAGGAGATACCCGTGGTCCACCCTGTCGAACGCCTTCTCCTGATCCAGGGACAGGAGGGCGAACGACAGACCATCCCTACACGCAAGTTCCAGAAGATCCCGGACCAGATAGAGGTTATCAAAAATGCTACGGCCCGGGACGGTGTAGGTCTGGTCTGGGTGGATCACGTCCTCCAGCACGGACCCCAGCCGCAGCGAGATGGCCTTGGCTACGATTTTGTAGTCCGTGCTGAGGAGCGAGACAGGACGCCAATTCCGTAAGTCGCGGAGGTCCCCCTTCTTCGGCAATAAGGTGAGCACGGCTCGCCTGCACGAAAGAGGGAGGACCCCGCTTCGCAAGGCCTCGGCCCAGACGGTGACTAGGTCCGGGCCGAGGACGTCCAGAACACGCGGTAGAACTCCACGGTCAGCCCGTCCATGCCCGGAGATTTATTGGTGGGCATGCGGCGGAGGGCTTCCGAGAACTCGGCCAGAGAGAGAGGCGACTCCAGCCGGTCCCCGGTCGCCCGCGCTGACCGTTGGGAGTCCGTCCCAGAGCACTCTGCAAGCGGTAGGGTCAGTCGGATCCGGGGAGAAAAGGTGTGCGTAGAAGGCCTTGGCCCTCTGGCACATCTCCACCGGATCCGTAAGGGGGGTGCCGTCCTCCGCTAGAAGGCAGGTGACGTGCTTCTTGGCCCCCCCTCCTTTTCTCCAGGGCGTAGAAGAAGCGGGAGCCGCGATCCATCTCCCGAAGGAGGCGGATGCGGGATCGAACAAAAGCACCCCGGGCCCGATGATCGTCGAGGGCCCGGAGCTCCTCCCGCTTCTCCCGGCACGCTCCGCAAAGGGATGGATCCTCAGGGCTGGCGGCCAGACGCCTCTCTAGCTCCAAGACCTCCCGTTCCAACTGCTCTATCACCACATCCCTCCGTCGGCTGGCGCCCCGGGTGTAATCACGGCAGAAGAGCCGGGCGCGCACCTTTCCTAGGTCCCCACCATCGCCGCGCCGAGGGAAAGGCACGCCGCTGCCCTCGCCAGACCAGCCAGAACTCCCGGAAGGACGCCACGAAGCCCACATCCTCCAACAAGCTATTGTTAAAGTGCCAATAGGCCGGCCCCGGCCTCTCCCCACATAGAGAGGCCGTCACGGTGACTAAATGGTGATCAGAAAAGGGGGCCGGCCGCACGGCGGAGGAGTGGGCCCGTGAGAGATGGAGACGTGACAAGTAAATGCGGTCCAACCGGGAGTGGCACGACCGATGGACTTCCACCCGGACGTAGGTGAACGTGGAGACGTCGTCCGGGTGGTGGTCCGCGCCAGACGTCCACCAGGGAATGACGTTCTACAATCTCCCGGAGGACGTCCGCTGCGGCCGGGCACTGCTCGGTCCCCGAGCGGTCCCCGCTCCTCGAGGGTAGCGTTGAAGTCCCCGCCCAGAACCAGGCACTCACGAGGATCCAAGGAGCCGAGGAAGGCGGATGCCTGCTGATAGAAAGGCAGCCGCTCCGGGCCCGATGTCGGGGCATAGACGTTGACAAGATTAACCACAAGCCCCTCCATACGGACCCGGAGGTGCAGCAGGCAGCCCGGCACAACCTCGGCAACCCCCAGCACCTCGGGGCCGTAGGTCGGGAGAGAACAGGGTAGCCACTCCAGCCGTACGAGCTGTGAGATGGCTAAAATAGACCTTGTCCCCCCACTCCAGCCGCCAGCTGTCTTCGGCGGCCGGATCCGTGTGGGTCTCCTGCAGGAAAACCACAGAGTACCCCCCCTTCCCGAAGGAAGGAGAGCACCTGGCACCTGCGGAGACCCACCCTACAGCCCCGGGTGTTCAATGTTGCAAAAGAGATAGGTGGCATGAGGAGGGCTGGGGGGGATCCTCGCTGGCAGGGACGCTCGCGGGCCCCCATTGGGCCGCGCAGCAAACCGTGACCCACCCCGAAGGTGAGCAAGGAGTCACGGAAGCTGCGGACCCGCTGGTAAGCCGCAGCACCCTGCTTCCCGGTCCTTTTACCCTCCCCCATGAGGGCCCTCGCGGCCCGGAGGATCTGGTGGAAATCCCCCCATCGCTGGAGAGCGAGCGGCACCTTATTGCGGGAGCCACGCACATCTTCTAAAAACTCCCGCAGCTCTTCTCGCAGCATATGGGGGGGGTGGGGTCACTGGCTGCAGATCATCCCCCGTTGGGGCCCCTGGCTCGGCCCCGTGGCCCACTGAGACGGGCAGGCAAGGGGGCGGACCCTCGACGTGGCGCCCGATGGACCGGCGCCACACGGTCCGCCTCAGACCCCGGCTTAATGAGGGGCGGCGGCGAAGGGAGAAGAGCAGCCCCTAGTGGGTCGGGACTGGGGAACACAAAAGCCGCCCCCTGGGGGTCACCCTCTGGGAAAGAGAAAGAGACATCCCCAGAGGCGGCAATGGCATCGTGGGAGGTGGAGGGGACAGGGCTGGGGTCAGGAGTAGGGGTAGGGCCGGGGGCAGGAGTAGGGTCGGGAAGAGGGACAGAGGCGGAATCCTGGGCCCCAGGAGCTGGACAGCTGGAAGGTAGCTCCTCTCGGTCGGGCCCAGGGGTCTGAGGGTTAGGGAGGGGGTCCCCAGGGATGCCGGGCTCAGGCTCTACGGCAGATGGAACAGCCACGGCAGCAGATGGTGAACAATCCGCAATGGGGCCCCCACTCGGGAAGGAACTCGGTTGCCCCACACCAACAAGGGATACCCCTGGTAACTCGAGTCCCGGCCGGCGAGGCACCGGCCGTCGCCTGAAGAGGCTCGGCGGCCGTCAGCGATGCGGCACCCCGCAGCCGGGCAGGGTAAGGAGTCCAGGGGTTCCTCGAAGGCAGGAGCAGCGGTCAGGGGAACAGGAGACGCAGAAGGGAGGGTTGAGGTGAGAGCGGCTAGATCAAGGCCCGCTGGCAAAGGGTCGTCCTCCCCCCTGGGTGACCGGGGTCAGACCCAGGGCCTCGATCTCCTCATAGATAGAGGGCAGCTCACCTCCCACCACCCCGGGATCATCCCCGCTAACACCCGAGGCGACACTTGCCTCGAGCATCGCAGAGGGTATAGGTGGTAAGGGGGTAGGAGGGGCCGCAACGTGGGCCTCCGCGAGGAAGGACCGCGGAGAATGGATGGCGGCATCCTCCGGTGCTGCCACAGCTTCCCCCAACCGGCAACGGTAGATGTAAAGCACCCGCGGGCAAAGCGGAAGGCTCAGCAGCGGAGCCCCCCTTCCTGGTTTTCCGGGGGGCTTCCGCACCGGATGGCAGGAGTGGAGCTCGAGCCTTCCGCTTGCCCCGCTTTCCCCTGTACTAGGGTCCAGCCCTCCATGGCATCGTCTGCGGGCTGGGTGACAGGGATTGGGTCGGGGGGGCAGAGATGACGGCTTGAGGACCTGAGGATGGTAACAATGGGGCAGTAGGAGGGGGGGCAGAATCCCCCTGGGGAGGGCCCTCTCTCGCGCCCGGCAATACCCCCACCGCACCCTCCTCTACAGGCCCCGCCACAGTGCACATAGCAGAGACGGGGTACTTTCGCTCATCTGGGGCATGGTGGGGGAGATACCCCTTGAGCCCGAGCGGGAGCAGTGGTGGTCCGAGAAAGAGGAGGGGCGGCTCCGGGTACCGGGCAACTAGGAGCGCCAGCAATGGTGGGGCTGGCACTCTGCCGGGGCTCGGGGGTCCCGGACGCTCCTCCATGCCGGGCCAAGGGGCAGTCCCTCCGGACGTGCCCTATCGCCCGGCAGAGGTAGCACCGGGCCTCCCCCCGTAGAATAGTACACCCGGCAATGGGTCCCCCGATAGGGGACCAAGAAAGACCCCTCAAGCGCCTCTCCAGCACGTGCCGCCGGCGGCAGTTGGAGCTGCACGTGCCGGCGGAACGAGAGGACGTGACGGAGGGCGGGGTCCTTGCATCCTAGCGAGAGAGGGCGAACGATGGAAATAGGTTTCCCCAGGGTGGAAAGGGCGGGCAGCAGGGCGACATTGGGAAGGTAAGGAGGAACAGAGGTAAGGACCACACGGACACCCAGGTCCTCTAGCGGCTCCAGGGGGACGAATACGCCCCCCACCGCCAGGCCTTTCTCCACCGCCTCTTGGGCGGCGGCCTCCGAGGCAAGGAAAAAGACAACCTTGCCATACATTTTGGAGGCCGCCACGATGGCCGCGGGCCCCACCACCCTTGCCAACGCCCGCACGTAGGTCTCCACGTGCGGCGAGGCGGGTACCTGGAGGCAACGGATGCCATGCCTCCTAGTCAAGGTGGGGAAGGGGCCCAGGCCACTATAGTTGGAAGCGGAGGCGGTGGATGGGCGAGATGGCATACCGGTGGCCGCTGCCACCTGGGCATACGCCCTAGGGCCTGGGGGAGGGGCACCCGCAGAGCTGGTGGAGGGAGCAGCGGGAAGGATTGTTGCGGCCGGTGGCAGGGCCGCAGCAGTGGAGGAAGCCCCTGCCATGGAGGGCCCAGTCTTTTTAGCGGGGCTCTTTCCCTTTTTCTTGCCCTGGCCTTTCCTGCCGGCTGGGGCAGCTCCCCCATAATTGGAGGGAGCTAGGGACGTGGCAGCAGCGGAGGTCACCCCGTCGCCTGCCGCTGCCAATGCCGCAGTGGTGGCAGGTTGCTCGGCAGCGGAGGTCGAGGTAGAGGCTAAGGGGACAGGCGGGGGAGGGGTGGCGGGGCCTACTTGGGGGGGCTCACCTGCCGTGTTCCCCTCCATATTGAACAGGGAGGGAGGGAAAAACACACTGGAGAAAAAAAAAGGAGGGGGGGGCGGCTAAAGGAAAGGCAGGTCAACCACTCCTCCTCGCTAGGCTGCAGGCAGGGGAGGAGGGCACCGAAACGCAGGGAGATGCAGGAGTATCAAGGGCTGAGGGGGGACAGTCACCGACACCGGCTCCTCTAGTTACACTAAGGGAGGGAAGGTCACAATAACAGAAGGGGGTGCAGTGATTAACCAAAATGTGATGAAGGGCACAAGCGCACGGGAGGGGGCATGGGCACACGAGGGGAGGTGTCAATCAGGGGAAGGGGGGCGCAAGGGAGCAACGAGGCTGGGAATGGGGCAGAGGAACCAAGGGGCTAACCGCAGGGCTGGGGTGGGACAACGAAACCAAACAGCAGAGGGAAAAGGACGGGGCAGGCAAACAAACTGAAGCTGGGGAAGGGCAAAAGGCTTCAGAGGGCAAAGGGGGTAGGCAGCAAAGGGCAAAGCTGGGGGGCCTGTTGCAAAAGGGGAAGGGGTCAGTCCGGGGGGGGGTAGGTGCGCCCACGAGCGCTTGCGAAAAGTCAATGTGCGGGCCGCCTGCCCGCCGCTGCAGGCCCAAACGCTGTCAGTAGGGCGTGACAGGCCAGGAAAGCAGCAGAGTCCCAGAGGCAGGAGCGGAGGCAGATGGGAAATGGGCTGTGGGGTTGGTGGTGGGTGGTGGAGGGGGCAACGGTGGTGGTGGGGGTTTGGGGGGGACACACAGATGGGCCAGGGGGCAGGCTCCACACCACACCCCCTGTGTCCCCACAAACACAGTCTAGACCCCCACCACTAGAGCACAGTTCGAAAATTACTCAGTCCAAAACAGCCCCCTCCACAGTGGTCTCCAGAGTCTCATGGGCTCCCCCAGCAGCCAATGGACCGCGCAGTCCTCTTCCTCCACCTCCAGGCTCCAGCAGCTCCCCAGGACACGCACAGCACCGGCGGCAGCAGCAGTAGCAGTAGTAGCTCCGGCAACCCTGGCAGCCAGGCAGGAAGGACCCTCCACAGGTGGTAGCAGTGATGGTGAAGGTGGGGGTCTTAGTTTCTCCCTCCAAAGATGGTGAGGAGGGGGGGCTGACCGGCAAGGCCCCCCCACCCCTGACTCAGCAGCAGTGGTAGCAACAGCAGCAGCAGTCTAAGGAGGGAGCTCTAGCCAGCAGCAGCAGCAGCCCAGGGAGTAAGGGAGAGCTCCAACTAGCAAGGCAGGTGGAGAGGAGAAGGAGGAGGGAGAGCTCCAGCCAGGAGGGCAGCCACAGAGGACCCTGAGCACGCCCTGTACCTATTGGGTTCCGGGAAGTGGGCGGGCGTAAGCCCGCCCACTGCTAAAGGATCCCCCCCCAGCCTAAGGGGAGGATCCACAGGGCCTGGAACTCAAATAATTACGGGGGACAACTAATGTAAAAACAGGGACAGGAGTGTGGTCAAAGGGTCAAAAGAAGAGAACCAGACGGGGACACCGAGCAGAGAACCCCGGACAGCGCCCACTGCTCCTCAAAGGCTTCAAGGGAGCCAGTGGATGCCGCCCAGAGGAACTCTGCCCGGATACGTGAACGGACAGAGGATCGGAAACAGGCCCAGCAGTCACAGGAACCTCCATCGGCCAACCTCCTCTCCCTGGTTTTATAGATGGCCTGTTTAGCCAGTGCCAAGAGGAAGTTGACCAGGAGGTCCCGCGACTTTGTGGGGCCACGGATAGGGAGTGCATAAATGAGAAGGTGAGGGGAAAAGTGTAACCAAAAACGTAACATAATATCGGTGAGGAGCCGGTGTAGGGGCTGCAACCTGGCACACTCTAAGTAAACGTGAGCCAGGGTCTCCCTCATGCCGCAGAAAGGACAGGTGTCCGGGACTAGGGTAAACCGCGCCAAGTACACGCCCGTGCTCACGGCCCCATGAAGGAGCCGCCAGCTGATATCCCCGGCGGGCCTCGGGACCAGAGTGGAATAGAGGCTGGCCCACCGGGGCTTCTCACCCTCGACAGGTGGCAGGAGGTCCCGCCACTTTGTATCGGGGCGGGACACGAGGGAGAGGAAGTGAAGAGTGTGCAGCACGAGCGTGTATAGATGTTTCCTTGGCGCGGTCAGGAAACGAACCGGCTGCAAGTCGTGCAGCCGGCTCACGGAGAAGGGGCGGAGGGGCCGGTTGGGTCCACGGGGCAGGGGCCCGATGAAAAGGTCCGGAGGGCCAGGGGTGGAGGGTGGGCGGGGCGTGCCCTCATGCAGGATCCGGTCGAGGCAAACCCGAGCAGCGGGCGGCAAAGCGGCCCTCACCTCCTGAAGTACGCGCTGGGGAGTACAAGGCCTGGAGAGCCCCATGCGCCGAGCGAGCGTCAGGGGATCCAGCCAGTCTCCCCGGGCGTAGTCCAGGAGGTCTCCGACTCTAGTAACTTCTGCCAGGACCAACCTCTGGCGCACCGCGGGGGACTCCGCCACCTGCACACGGAGCTGGGGATTGTGTAGCAGGGGCTCCGCGAGGAGATCTGCCCCCTCGGTGGCCGCCACGGACCTGGTCGCTGAGAGCAGTTTCCAGGTCCGGAGGAGGTCCTGGTAGAAGACCGGCAGCCCGGAGAGGTCTCGCGGAAGCCCTCTCGGATCGAGATAAAAGAGCTGCCGGTCGTATCGGAGCCCTCGGAAGCGGCGCAGGAAGGCGTGCGCCAATACGCTCCACGCCGGATTACCTGCACCATAAAGGAGCCTCTGCAGGGCCTGGAGGCGGAAGACATGGACCTGAGCGTGGAGGCACTTCAGGCCCTGCCCTCCCTCCTCCAGGGGCAGATGGAGGACCCCTGCAGAGACCCAGTGCAGTCCTGGCCAAAAGAACTCCAGAACCACCCTCCGGAGGTCGGCCAGGAAGCCCGGGGCCGGGACCAGGGTGTTGAGACGGTGCCAGAGCATGGACAGGACTAGTTGATTGAGTACCAGTGCCCTCCCACGAAGGGAGAGGCACCGGAGTAGTCCTGTCCATTTCCGGAGCCGCTCCGTCACCCTGCCCTGTAAACCTTGCCAGTTCTCCGGCGGAGACGGATGCGTGGCAGAAAGGTAAACGCCGAGATAGAGCAGCGGACCGGCGCTCCACCGGATGGCCTGAAGCGCGGGTGGGAGGGAGCTCGCCTGCCACCCGGCCCCTACCACCAGGCCAGAGCTCTTGACCCAGTTGACCCGGGCGGAGGAGGCCGCCGAGTACACGGTCTGGCAAGCCTCCACCCGCACCAAGTCGCCCGGGTCCTGGACCACGAGGAGCACATCGTCGGCATACGCCAACAGGACCAGCCGCAGCTCCGGTTCCCGAAGCACCAACCCCGTCAACCTCTTGCGGAGGAGACAGAGGAAGGGCTCGATCGCCAGAGCGTACAGCTGGCCCGAGAGGGGGCACCCCTGCCGCACTCCCCGCCCGAAGCTGATCGGCTCGGTCAGGGTCCAGTTGAGCTTGACCAGACACTCTGCGGAGGCGTACAGCACCTGGAGAAAACCCACAAACTGGGGTCCGAAGCCTAACGCCTGCAGAGTGCCCAGGAGATACCCGTGGTCCACCCTGTCGAACGCCTTCTCCTGATCCAGGGACAGGAGGGCGAACGACAGACCATCCCTACACCCAAGTTCCAGAAGATCCCGGACCAGATAGAGGTTATCAAAAATGCTACGGCCCGGGACGGTGTAGGTCTGGTCTGGGTGGATCACGTCCTCCAGCACGGACCCCAGCCGCAGCGAGATGGCCTTGGCTACGATTTTGTAGTCCGTGCTGAGGAGCGAGACGGGACGCCAATTCCGTAAGTCGCGGAGGTCCCCCTTCTTCGGCAATAAGGTGAGCACGGCTCGCCTGCACGAAAGAGGGAGGACCCCGCTTCGCAAGGCCTCGGCCCAGACGGTGACTAGGTCCGGGCCGAGGACGTCCCAGAACACGCGGTAGAACTCCACGGTCAGCCCGTCCATGCCCGGAGATTTATTGGTGGGCATGCGGCGGAGGGCTTCCGAGAACTCGGCCAGAGAGAGAGGCGACTCCAGCCGGTCCCGGTCGCCCGCGCTGACCGTTGGGAGTCCGTCCCAGAGCACTCTGCAAGCGGTAGGGTCAGTCGGATCCGGGGAGAAAAGGTGTGCGTAGAAGGCCTTGGCCCTCTGGCACATCTCCACCGGATCCGTAAGGGGGGTGCCGTCCTCCGCTAGAAGGCAGGTGACGTGCTTCTTGGCCCCCCTCCTTTTCTCCAGGGCGTAGAAGAAGCGGGAGCCGCGATCCATCTCCCGAAGGAGGCGGATGCGGGATCGAACAAAAGCACCCCGGGCCCGATGATCGTCGAGGGCCCGGAGCTCCTCCCGCTTCTCCCGGCACGCTCCGCAAAGGGATGGATCCTCAGGGCTGGCGGCCAGACGCCTCTCTAGCTCCAAGACCTCCCGTTCCAACTGCTCTATCGCCACATCCCTCCGTCGGCTGGCGCCCCGGGTGTAATCACGGCAGAAGAGCCGGGCGCGCACCTTTCCTAGGTCCCACCATCGCCGCGCCGAGGGAAAGGCACGCCGCTGCCCTCGCCAGACCAGCCAGAACTCCCGGAAGGACGCCACGAAGCCCACATCCTCCAACAAGCTATTGTTAAAGTGCCAATAGGCCGGCCCCGGCCTCTCCCCACATAGAGAGGCCGTCACGGTGACTAAATGGTGATCAGAAAAGGGGGCCGGCCGCACATCGGAGGAGTGGGCCCGTGAGAGATGGAGACGTGACAAGTAAATGCGGTCCAACCGGGAGTGGCACGACCGATGGACTTCCACCCGGACGTAGGTGAACGTGGAGACGTCGTCCGGGTGGTGGTCGCGCCAGACGTCCACCAGGGAATGACGTTCTACAATCTCCCGGAGGACGTCCGCTGCGGCCGGGCACTGCTCGGTCCCCGAGCGGTCCCGCTCCTCGAGGGTAGCGTTGAAGTCCCCGCCCAGAACCAGGCACTCACGAGGATCCAAGGAGCCGAGGAAGGCGGATGCCCGCTGATAGAAAGGCAGCCGCTCCGGGCCCGATGTCGGGGCATAGACGTTGACAAGATTAACCACAAGCCCCTCCATACGGACCCGGAGGTGCAGCAGGCGGCCCGGCACAACCTCGGCAACCCCCAGCACCTCGGGCCGTAGGTCGGGAGAGAACAGGGTAGCCACTCCAGCCGTACGAGCTGTGAGATGGCTAAAATAAACCTTGTCCCCCCACTCCAGCCGCCAGCTGTCTTCGGCGGCCGGATCCGTGTGGGTCTCCTGCAGGAAAACCACAGAGTACCCCCCTTCCCGAAGGAAGGAGAGCACCTGGCACCTGCGGAGACCCACCCTACAGCCCCGGGTGTTCAATGTTGCAAAAGAGATAGGTGGCATGAGGAGGGCTGGGGGGGATCCTCGCTGGCAGGGACGCTCGCGGCCCCCATTGGGCCGCGCAGCAAACCGTGACCCACCCCGAAGGTGAGCAAGGAGTCACGGAAGCTGCGGACCCGCTGGTAAGCCGCAGCACCCTGCTTCCCGGTCCTTTTACCCTCCCCCATGAGGGCCCTCGCGGCCCGGAGGATCTGGTGGAAATCCCCCCATCGCTGGAGAGCGAGCGGCACCTTATTGCGGGAGCCACGCACATCTTCTAAAAACTCCCGCAGCTCTTCTCGCAGCATATGGGGGGGTGGGGTCACTGGCTGCAGATCATCCCCCGTTGGGGCCCCTGGCTCGGCCCCGTGGCCCACTGAGACGGGCAGGCAAGGGGCGGACCCTCGACGTGGCGCCCGATGGACCGGCGCCACACGGTCCGCCTCAGACCCCGGCTCAATGGGGGGCGGCGGCGGAGGGAGAAGAGCAGCCCCTAGTGGGTCGGGACTGGGGAACACAAAAGCCGCTCCCTGGGGGTCACCCTCTGGGAAAGAGAAAGAGACATCCCCAGAGGCGGCAATGGCATCGTGGGAGGTGGAGGGGACAGGGCTGGGGTCAGGAGTAGGGGTAGGGCCGGGGGTAGGAGTAGGGTCGGGAAGAGGGACAGAGGCGGGATCCTGGGCCCCAGGAGCTGGACAGCTGGAAGGTAGCTCCTCTCGGTCGGGCCCAGGGGTCTGAGGGTTAGGGAGGGGGTCCCCAGGGATGCCGGGCTCAGGCTCTACGGCAGATGGAACAGCCACGGCAGCAGATGGTGAACAATCTGCAATGGGGCCCCCACTCGGGAAGGAACTCGGTTGCCCCACACCAACAAGGGATACCCCTGGTAACTCGAGTCCCGGCCACGAGGCACCGGCCGTCGCCTGAAGAGGCTCGGCGGCCGTCAGCGATGCGGCACCCGCAGCCGGGCAGGGCAAGGAGTCCAGGGGTTCCTCGAAGGCAGGAGCAGCGGTCAGGGGAACAGGAGACGCAGAAGGGAGGGTTGAGGTGAGAGCGGCTAGATCAAGGCCCGCTGGCAAAGGGTCGTCCTCCCCCTGGGTGACCGGGGTCAGACCCAGGGCCTCGATCTCCTCATAGATAGAGGGCAGCTCACCTCCCACCACCCCGGGATCATCCCCGCTAACACCCGAGGCGACGCTTGCCTCGAGCATCGCAGAGGGTATAGGTGGTAAGGGGGTAGGAGGGGCCGCAACGTGGGCCTCCACGAGGAAGGACCGCGGAGAATGGATGGCGGCATCCTCCGGTGCTGCCACAGCTTCCCCAACCGGCAACAGTAGATGTAAAGCACCCGCGGGCAAAGCGGAAGGCTCAGCAGCGGAGCCCCCCTTCCTGGTTTTCCGGGGGGCCTCCGCACCGGATGGCAGGAGTGGAGCTCGAGCCTTCCGCTTGCCCCGCTTTCCCTGTACTAGGGTCCAGCCCTCCATGGCATCGTCTGCGGGCTGGGTGACAGGGATTGGGTCGGGGGGCAGAGATGACGGCTTGAGGACCTGAGGAGGTAACAATGGGGCAGTAGGAGGGGGGGCAGAATCCCCCTGGGGAGGGCCCTCTCTCGCGCCCGGCAATACCCCCACCGCACCCTCCTCTACAGGCCCCGCCACAGTGCACATAGCAGAGACGGGGCTCTCTCGCTCATCTGGGCATGGTGGGGGAGATACCCCTTGAGCCCGAGCGGGAGCAGTGGTGGTCCGAGAAGGAGGAGGGGCGGCTCCGGGTACCGGGCAACTAGGAGCGCCAGCAATGGTGGGGCTGGCACTCTGCCGGGGCTCGGGGGTCCCGGACGCTCCTCCGTGCCGGGCCAAGGGGCAGTCCCTCCGGACGTGCCCTATCGCCCGGCAGAGGTAGCACCGGGCCTCCCCCGTAGAATAGTACACCCGGCAATGGGTCCCCCGATAGGGGACCAAGAAAGACCCCTCAAGCGCCTCTCCAGCACGTGCCGCCGGCGGCAGTTGGAGCTGCACGTGCCGGCGGAACGAGAGGACGTGACGGAGGGCGGGGTCCTTGCATCCTAGCGAGAGAGGGCGAACGATGGAAATAGGTTTCCCCAGGGTGGAAAGGGCGGGCAGCAGGGCGACATTGGGAAGGTAAGGAGGAACAGAGGTAAGGACCACACGGACACCCAGGTCCTCTAGCGGCTCCAGGGGGACGAATACGCCCCCCACCGCCAGGCCTTTCTCCACCGCCTCTTGGGCGGCGGCCTCCGAGGCAAGGAAAAAGACAACCTTGCCATACATTTTGGAGGCCGCCACGATGGCCGCGGGCCCCACCACCCTTGCCAACGCCCGCACGTAGGTCTCCACGTGCGGCGAGGCGGGTACCTGGAGGCAACGGATGCCATGCCTCCTAGTCAAGGTGGGGAAGGGGCCCAGGCCACTATAGTTGGAAGCGGAGGCGGTGGATGGGCGAGATGGCATACCGGTGGCCGCTGCCACCTGGGCATACGCCCTAGGGGTTGGGGGAGGGGCACCCGCAGAGCTGGTGGAGGGAGCAGCGGGAAGGATTGTTGCGGCCGGTGGCAGGGCCGCAGCAGTGGAGGCAGCCCCTGCCATGGAGGGCCCAGTCTTTTTAGCGGGGCTCTTTCCCTTTTTCTTGCCCTGGCCTTTCCTGCCGGCTGGGGCAGCTCCCCCATAATTGGAGGGAGCTAGGGACGTGGCAGCAGCGGAGTTCACCCCGTCGCCTGCCGCTGCCAATGCCGCAGTGGTGGCAGGTGGCTCGGCAGCGGAGGTCGAGGTAGAGGCTAAGGGGACAGGCGGGGGAGGGGTGGCGGGGCCTACTTGGGGGGGCTCGCCCACCGTGTTCCCCTCCATATTGAGCAGGGAGGGAGGGAAAAACACACTGGAGAAAAAAAAAGGAGGGGGGGCGGCTAAAGGAAAGGCAGGTCAACCACTCCTCCTCGCTAGGCTGCAGGCAGGGGAGGAGGGCACCAAAACGCAGGGAGATGCGGGAGTATCAAGGGCTGAGGGGGGACAGTCACCGACACCGGCTCCTCTAGTTACACCAAGGAAGGGAAGGTCACAATAACAGAAGGGGGTGCAGTGATTAACCAAAATGTGATGGGGGGCACAAGCGCACGGGAGGGGGCATGGGCACACGAGGGGAGGGGTCAATCAGGGCAAGGGGGGCGCAAGGGAGCAACGAGGCTGGGAATGGGGCAGAGGAACCAAAGGGCTAACCGCAGGGCTGGGGTGGGACAACGAAACCAAACTACAGAAGGAAAAGGGCGGGGCAGGCAAACAAACTGAAGCTGGGGAAGGGCAAAAGGCTACAGAGGGGAAAGGGGGTAGGCAGCAAAGGGCAAAGCTGGGGGGCCTGTTGCAAAAGGGGAAGGGGTCAGTCCAAGGGGGAGGTAGGTGCGCCCACGAGCGCTTGCGAAAAGTCAATGTGCGGGCCGCCTGCCCGCCGCTGCAGGCCCAAATGCTGTCAGTAGGGCGTGGCAGGCCAGGAAAGCAGCAGAGTCCCAGAGGCAGGAGCGGAGGCAGATGGGAAATGGGCTGTGCGGTTGGTGGTGGGTGGTGGAGGGGGCAACGGTGGTGGTGGGGGTTTGGGGGGGACACACAGATGGACCAGGGGGTAGGCTCCACGCCACACCCCCTGTGTCCCCACAAACACAGTCTAGACTCCCACCACTAGAGCACAGTTCGAAAATTACTCAGTCCAAAACAGCCCCCTCCACAGTGGTCTCCAGAGTCTCAAGCGCTCCCCCAGCAGCCGATGAACCGCGCAGTCCTCTTCCTCCACCTCCAGGCTCTAGCAGCTCTCCAGGACACGCACAGCACCGGCGGCAGCAGCAGTAGTAGCTCCGGCAACCCTGGCAGCCAGGCAGGACGGACCCTCCACAGGTGGTAGAGCTGATGGTGAAGGTGGGGGGTCTTAGCTTCTCCCTCCAAAGATGGTGAGGAGGGGGGGCTGGCCGGCAAGGCCCCCCCACCCCTGACTCAGCAGCAGTGGTAGAAGCAGCAGCAGCAGTCTAAGGAGAGAGCTCTAGCCAGCAGCAGCAGCAGCCCAGGGAGTAAGGGAGAGCTCCAACTAGCAAGGCAGGTGGAGAGGAGAAGGAGGAGGGAGAGCTCCAGCCAGGAGGGCAGCCACAGAGGACCCTGAGCACGCCCTGTAGCGGGGTGAGCACCCGCTCCAGCCCTGAAGGGGTTGGAAAAGCCCTGCAGAGGGCTGGGGCTGGGGAAAGGAGCAAAACCCCGGCTGATTGGGGGAAGTGGCTGCAGCTGGAGCCACACCCCAAACAGGGCAACCAGGCCTTATAAGAACCAGGGCAACCAGAAGCTCAGCAGTCTCTCCTCTAGCTGTGGAGGGAGACAGGCCTGGCTGCTGGTTGAGAGGTACCTGGGAGTGAGGCAGGGCTGGGGAAAAGCCAGAGGAGCAGGGGAGCTCCAGGCTGGTGACTCCCCAGGCTGTAGGGCTGGGTTCTAGGCCCATAGAGGTACTGAGGGTGGAAGAAGGCAGCAGGCCAAACCCCCCTTGCCAGTGATGAGTAGCATACACTGCAGTCTGCCCCAGGGAATGGGGGCTAGTTGGTGACTGGCAGTAGCCTTACACTGAGGCAAGGTGGGGATAGGGGTGGGGAAACCCTGAGGCTGAGGGGTTACTGCCAGTGGGGCAGCACCCCAGAGAAAGGGGCACCGGGGTCTGGGAGGGACACGGGGGCCAACGACAGGTGGGACACCTGGCCTGCAGAGGGCGCTCCGATGACTGGTGAGCTAATTCCTGACACGACCAGCAGGAGGCGCTGCAGGGGTGAGTCCGCACCTTATTACAGGCAGACAGCACACTCTCAGGGAGCAGGCCCAGAGTTTCTGTAACACAACCATGAAGACTCTCGTGGGCCTCTAACTCTTAATAACTTTCATTGCAAATAGCTCTCACTCCATACATAGGAATCACAGCAATTTCTGATGGCTGCGGACGCCATGACAACGCATCTACATCTACATTATCTCTCCCTGATCGGTACTGAATGTTGAACTCATAGCTAGCCAAGACAGCCACCCGTCTCTGCCCTGTAGCATCCAGCTTAGCACTTGTCAACATGTAAGTCGGCTGATTGTTGTCTTTCCACACTTGAAACCTAGAACCATACAAGTAGTCACAAAACTTCTCAGTGATGGTCCATTTCAAGGACAAGAACTACAACTCGTGGACGGGGTAGCGAGCTTCACTGTCAGACAGCCCTTGGTTAGCAAAGGCCACAGGTTTACATTTGCCTTCAACTTTCTGGTATAGGACCGCTCCTAAACCCTCCAAACTGTCATCTGCATGTAGGAAAATGGCTTGCTTGGGTCACCAAAGACTAGGACAGGGGCATGAGTTAGGCAGTCTCGAAAAGCCCTTTCACATCTCTCTGCCCATTGTGGTCCAAAGGGCTTTAAGAGGCTATAGTGTCTCTGCTCATGAGGCCTTAGGGACCTCCCCTTATTTAACCTTGTTCTTGCTGGATGGGTATCCCTGATAAGATCATTCAGAGGCTTTACGATGGCAGCATAATCCTTCTCAAACCTGCAATAGTAGCCACTGAATGTGAAGAAAGGTCTTAAGCTCTCTGTAATTACTGGGGCATGGCCATATAGTGAGTGCTTCTATTTTATCTGGATCAGTACTCACACCTTCTTGGGACATGATGTGACCCACGTACTTCACTGATGTCCTGCAGAACTGGCACTTTTCAATGGAAAGATTCAGTCCATAGGCCTCCAACCTGTCAAGCACTTTAAGAAGTCTTTCTCCATGCTTCTCTAAGGTTCTTCCAAATACAATCAGGTCATCCAAATAAACCAAGACCTGCAGTAAGTTCATGTCTCCCACAACTTTCCCCGTAAGACGTTGAAATGTGGCAGGTGCCCCTGAAATCCCTTGAGGTATGTGTTCAAACTGATAAACTCCTAATGGGCAGATAAAAGCTGTCTGCTCCTTATCTTCTGCTTCCCAGAGGGATCTGGTAGTATCCACTTCGAACCACTGGCTTCCCAAGACATAGTGTGCTGGTCAACCATTGTCATAAACAGATAATTAAGGGTTAATGCCTCTTTTACCTGTAAAGGGTTAAGAAGTTCACCTAGCCTAGCTGATACCTGACCAGAGGAACCAATGGGAGGACAAGCTGATTCAAAGGGAAGGAGGGAAGTTCCCTTTGTCTAGGTCAGAGTTTCACTTTGGACCGGAGTGAAAAAGCTCCAGAATTCAGCCTCTTATTAAGTAGTGAGTGTTAAGTGAAGGAAATAAATAGGTTTATGTTTATTTCTTTGTAACCTGTCTTGTGCAATTAGAGGTATAATCAAATTGGGTATTTTTTGTGTACTAAGTTTTTGCCCAGGGGAACATCCTCTGTGTTTGGAATCTGTTGTCTGTGAGAGTAGCTGGTATGCTAATCTCTCCCAGAGGGTTTTCTTTTACCTTTATTTTCTTTAATTAAAAGCCTTTTTTAAGAATCTGATTGATTTTTCCTTGTTTTCAGATCCAAGGGGGTTGGATCTGGGTCCACCAGGAGTTGGGAGAAAGGAGGGGGGCTGGTTAATTTCTCCTTGTTTTAAGATCCAAGGGGTTTGGATCTGTGTTCACCAGGAAATTGGTGAAGAGTCTCTCAAGGCTACCCAGGCAAGGGAATTAGTGCTTGGGAGTGGTGGCAGCCAGACCAGATCTAAGCTGTTAATTGCGCTTAGAGCTTCTCATGCAGGTATCCCACATCTGTACCCTAAAGTTCAGAGTGGGGAAGGAACCTTGACAACCACAGTACGGCTGTTCAGGGTGCAGTAGTCGATACACATCCGGATTTTCTCATTGTTTTTATGGACCACCACAATGGATGAGGCGTACGGGCTGTGGGACTCTGTAAGATGCCATTTGCAATCAGCTCTTGAAGATGATGTTGCACATCTTCCATCTCTGAGAGAGCAATCTTCCTAGATCTCTCCCTGAAGGTCGAGAGTCATGTAGTCTGATGTTGCGCTCTACCCCTTTTGCACATCCCATGTCCCACTCATGCAGTGAGAATACCTTGGATCTTTCACAAAGTTTCTTCCTCAGGCAATCCTTCCACTCCTCAGGCAATGGCGACTCTCCAAAGTCAAATTTTGCAGGATCTATTGCCGGAACTTGAGTTTCACACTGGGGTCTTACAATGGATTCAGGTTCAAAAAGGTCTGCAATCTTCAGCCCTTGCTTCACAACAACATCACGGCTTGTTTCATTAGTAATCAGTATAATCACCTTTTCCCAGGCTTCAGCAGGTAGGGTTATGACTCCACTGAGGATCAGCACTCCTTCAGGGAGCTCCCCTTCAGCTAGCTGCTCTATCATTGCCAATGCCGTGTAGCGGGATGGACACCCGCTCTTGCCCTGAAGGGCTTGAAATCAGCTCTGGAGGGGGTTGCAGGGGTAAAAGCTGGGCTGATTGGGGAAGCGGCCGCAGCTGGGTCACGCCCCAATCAGGCCCCAGCTGGCCTGTATAAAGAGGCTGGGAGCTAGGAGCTTAGCAGTCTCTCTCTGCATTCAGGGAGAGAAGGACCTGGCTGCAGGGAGACCTGAGGAGTACCTGAGTGGAGCAGGGCTGAGGACAGGCTGAGGAGCTGGGGAGCTCCAGCCTGGAAAGCCCCAGGCTGTGGCCTAGCAGAAGGCCAAGGGATACTAGGGGTTGCAGAGGGCAGCCCAGGGGTAGGCCAAGGCAGCAGGTCCAAACCCTCCTTGCCAGTGATGAGTAGGCTGATACTGCAGTCTGCTCCAGGGCATGGGGCTAGAAGATGACTGGCAGTAGCCTTATACTGAGGTGAGGTGGGAATAGTGGGTGGGGGTTCCCCAGGGAGGGGAGACCCTAAGACTGAGGGGTTACTGCCAGGGGGCAGCACCGCAGGTAAAAGGGCACTGGGTTCCAGGGAGGGACACAGGGGCCAGAGGACAGGAGGATCACCGGCCTGCAGAGGGCGCTCCGGAGCTGGAATGAGCTAATTCCCGGAAGTCACCAGCAGGAGGTGCCGCAGGGGTGAGTCTGCTCCAGTACATGCCCCTTTACTGCCTTTCAGACAGGTGCTCATGACAAGCACTTCTCGCTCCATCCTTGCAGGCACTACTAAGGGAGTTGTGCCCGTGTACCTCAATGCTCCCATTCGTAGCTCAGACACCCTTTTAGTGCTCTCAGTTCTTCAATAGGCTTCAGCACAAAGCGTATGGATCATCAGGATGTTCAGGTATTGGTCCCTAGCCCATCGCCTACAGTAATTTGCGAGTACCTTGAAGAGACTGGAGTTGATCCCTATCAGCACAGACACATCAGAGATTCCTTTAGGGTCGGGGCATATTAAGGCGGCAGTGTCTACCTCTTCTCTTACCCCAGCAACCTCCTCTGGAAATTGCAGGTGCACTATGACATATCCTTGGTAGGGGTAGTCATCCATGCTGAGGCCACACAGGCCAAGGCCGGTCAGTGGCTGTATAGGCAGGTGCCTAAGCATCTGTTGGTAGAATGACTGAAATATAATAGACCCTTGAGATCCAGTGTCAAGCACTGCTTTACATTCTGCCCCTTTGATCCTCACAGTGACCTCTGCTCTAGGCCCTATCAGTCCTTGTGGATTCCAGCTGGACAGTCTCTTCCAGGGGAGCCTTAAAATCCTGAGGGCCTAGGGGGCTCCCTTCCCAAACCCTATGGCCATTTCCCAACTTTCCCCAGGTGATCCTCAGCTTTTGGTACACTAGTCTGGGGTTTAATTCATTCCGACACCTCGCCGCTGTGTGTCCTTCCTTTAGCAGGAGAAAGACCGTCCTCTCCCTTATCACCCCGTTGGGGCTGTGGCTCTAAACCTGGTCTTCTGGACGACTGCAGCCGGGTGCTCCTTTTGTGTCCTGGCTGGACAGATGGTACTCGGTAGTTCAGACAGGTCTTGCATTCATCAGTCTTGCATTTGTTGGGCCAGTTCCTCTTTGCTGTTCACTATCAGTGCCTTGGGTGGTCGTGTGAGTGCTGTGCCAACAGGCTTAGAGGACTGGGCTTCACAGAGCTTACTGGCTGCTTGCCTTTCCTCCTCCTCTCAGACCTCTTTTATTAGCTGAGAATAATTTGGCAGATTTTCCTGTCGTTCTCTTAACCGAAGGTGGAGTAGAATTGGATGTTGATATTGAGCTCCCCTCACAATTTGTGCCACTCTAGTCCGGTCCATTTGCTCTGCAGTCACTGCTCCCCTCATGCTGGCTCTCTGTAATAGTTTTTCCAAGCTCTGTATATAAGCTGAAACACCCAAGAGCAGCACCCAGCCCATGTCCCTGCACTCTGGGGCACATCACCCAGGGCAGGTGGAGAGTCTTGGGCTCCCCACAGTAGCCCAGGCTCTCTGGGCGGTGGCCTGGCTCCAGCTTCCAGCCTGGCCAGCGGGTGGGGCCTCAGAGGGAAGAGGAGGAGCAGGGGTGGGGCCACTGAGAGGGATTGGCACTGGGAAGAGGCTGGCATGGTGGGCAGGGCAGGTGCTTTGTGGCGGAGGAACAGATCAGCTCTCCTGCTGCAAAGTGCAGCCCCTGCCTGTGCCGCTCTGCACCTGCCCGACGCTTGCAGTTTGGGGGGACAAGCACCCTGGCCCCCAAACTAAAGACATGTTAAAAAGTGAACAGGCCTGGCCCTCCCACTTTTAAAAGTCGGGGGGGGGCAGGACATGGCCCCTTGGTCCCTCCTGTTCCAGCACCCCTGACTCAGGTCATCACCACAATAACCATTTGCTTTGTAATTAGCACCTTTTTTGATAAAGTCCTTCATTAGCATGCCACAAGACTTCTTTGATGTCTGATGAGTTACTTAGTTACAGGGGTATTTACAATGTAAATGTTTGCTATCACATTGTGATGGGACACAGATAAGCAAAAACAATGCATGTAATAACCCATTAGTTACAGAAGAATATAAGAACAGCCATACTGGGTCAGACCAAAGTCCATCTAGCCAAGTATCCTGTCTTCCGACAATGGCCAATGCCAGGTGTCCAGAGGGAATGAACAGAACAGGTAATCATCAAATGATCCATCCCCTGTCACCCATTCCCAGCTTCTGGCAAACAGAGCCTAGGGACACCATTCCTGTCCATCCTGGCTAATAGCCATTGATGGACCTACCCTCCATGAATTTATCTAGTTCTTTTTTGAACCCCGTTGTAGTCTTGGTCTTCACAACATCCTCTGGCAAAGAGTTCCACAGGTTGACTGTGCATTGTGTGAAAAAATACTTCCTTTTAAACCTGCTTCCTATTAATTTCATTTGGCGACCTCCTAGATCTTGTATTATGAGAAGGAGTAAATAACAGTTCTGTATTTACTTTCTCCACACCTGTCATGATTTATTAGATCTCTATCATATCCCCCCTTAGTCATCTCTTTTCCAAGATGAAAAATCCCAATCCTGTTAATCTCTCCTCATATGGAAGCCATTCCATACCCCTAAACATTTTTGTTGCCCTTTTCTGAACCTTTTCCAAGTCCAATATAGCTTTTTTTTTTTGGAGATGGGGCAATCAGATCTGCACACAATTTTCAACATGTGGGCATCTCATAGAATATCAGGGTTAGAAAGGACCTCAGGTGGTCATCTAGTCCAACCCTCTGCTCAAAGCAGGGCTAATCCCCAGACAGATTTTTGCCCCAGATCCCTAAATGGCCCCCTCAAGGATTGAACTCACAACCCTGGGTTTAGCAGGCCAATGCTCAAACCACTGAGCTATCCTGCTCCACTCCAGCCTACCCCACTCATGGATTTATACAGAGGCAATATGATATTTTCTGTCTTATTATCTATCCCTTCCTTAATGATTCCCAACATTGTTCACTTTAACTGCTACTGCACGCTGAGTGGATCTTTTCAGAGAACTATCCACAACAACACCAATAACTTTCTTGAGTGGTAACAGCTAATTTAGACCCCATAATTTTTTATGTAGAGTTGGTATTATGTTTTCCAATGTGCATTACTTTGCATTTATCAACATTGAATTTCATCTGCCATTTTGTTGCCCAGTCACCCAGTTTTGTGAGAACCCCAATGTAACTCTTCTCAGTCTGCTTTGGACTTAACTATCTTGAGTAGTTTTTTATCAACACCTCTCTGTTTACCCATTTTTCAAGATCATTTATGGATATGTTGAAGACAATGGTCCCAGTTCAGACCTCTGGAGGACACCATTTATCTCTCTCCATTCTGAAAACTGACCATTTATCCCAACCCTTTGTTTCCTATCTTTTAACCAGTTAAAAGTTAAAAATAGTTTTATAAAGTTTAAACACCCAAAACACTAATCTCTATGAGCTACATTAATACACAAGTGAATTGACCTGAATACACTCTCACATAACCTGGTCTGCCAGCATCACACCAGTATGGCAAATTTTCTCTTCAACAGTCAGCTTCACTATTCTGCCACGCAGCTTCAGCCATGTTGATTTTCAGTAACTCTTGGAGCACTGAGGATGTTCCAGGAGACTGGAAGAAAGCTAATGTTGTGTCAATTTTTAGAAAGAGTAAACGGGATGACCCAGGTAATTACAGGCCTGTCAGTCTGACATTGATCATAGGCTAGATAATGGAGAGACTGATACAGGACTCGATTAATAAAGACTTAAAGGAGGTCTAGATAATTAAGGCAAAGCAATATGTGTTTATGGAAAATAGATCCTGTCAAACTTTTTTTCATAATCGTACAAGTTTAGCTGATAAAGGTAATAGTGGCGACATAATATATTTAGACTTCTGTACGGCATTTGACTTGGTACTGCATGACATTTTAATAAAAATATAAAACACTATAAAATGTGGCACACATTAAATGGATTAAAAACTGGCTAATTGTTAGGTCTCAAAATGTAATTGTAAATGGGAATCGTCATAGAACGGGTGTGTTGACAATGGGGTCCTCGCTTGCGGACCCTGTTAGTACCTTTGCCTATTATTGAAGTCCCTTTCGAGAGGATAGCCATGGATCTAGTGGGCCCACTAGAAAGATCGGCAATGGGCCACCAAAATGTACTAGTCATCCTTGACTACGTCACACGGTACCCAGAAGCCATTCCTTTAAGAAACCCCACATCCAAGGCAATAGCAAAAGAACTACTCCAGGTTTTTGCCAGAGTGGGCATCCCTAAGGAGATCCTGACTGACCAAGGAACCCCCTTCATGTCAAAATTAATGAAGGACTTATGTACCCTGCTCTGCATCCAGGCCCTACGGACCTCAGTCTACCATCCACAAACAGATGGACTGGTCAAACGGTTTAACCATACCCTTAAAAGTATGATCTGGAAGGTGGTAGCACAGGACGGAAAAGACTGGGATACACTTCTACCATACCTAATGTTTGCAATATAGGAAGTTCCCCAGGCATCCACTGGTTTCTTTCCCTTTGAGCTACTATACGGACGCCACCCACGCGGAATAGTAGATATCGCCAAGGAGGATTGGGAAGAACAACCCACCCAGGAAAGAATGTCATTGAGCACATGACACAGAGGAGAGAGTGAATAGCTTGAGTGACCCCCATAGTACAAAAACATTTGGAAAAAGCACAAGAGGCCCAGAGGACATATTCCAACTGCTGGGTGAAAGTACAGAGATTTCAGCTGTGAGAACAGATGATGGTGCTAGTGCCGACAGCAGAAAGCAAACTCCTGGCCAGCTGGCATGGACCGTATGAGATAGTGGAAGCCATTGGGGAGGTGGATTATAAGGTCAGACAACCAGACTGCCGAAGGCCAGAGCAAATCTACCACGTCAACTTACTGAAGCCCTGGCATGACCGAGAGACGTGCCTGGTCATTCAGGGAGCTCCACCCCAGACAGATGACCCTGTGACGGGTTGGATCACAGAAACCCCCTTGGGAGCTGCCACCCGATGTGCAAAGACTACCCATGCTTCTGTTTTCCCTGCCAGCTCAGGACTCCAGCACCCTGTCTTGCTGAGCCAGACATTCCCGTCTGGCTCCAGACACAGATCCAGGGTCTGAATCTCCTGTCCCAAAGCTGCAGGTTACCTAAAAACAGCTTACAGAAGTGTGCTTGTCTTTAGCACTCAGATGCTCAACTCCCAATGGAGTCTAAACCCAAATAAATCCGTTTTGCCCTGCATAAAGCTTATGCAGGGCAAACTCATAAATTGTTCGCCCTCTATAACACTGATAGAGAGATATGCACAGTTGTTTGCTCCCCCAGGTATTAATACATACTCTGGGTAAATTACTAAATAAAAAGTGATTTTATTAAATACAGACAGTAGGATTTAAGTGGTTCAAAGTAGTAACAGACAGAACAAAGTAAGACACCAAGCAAAATAAAATAAAATGCGCAAATCTATGCCTAATCAAACTAAATACAGATAATCTCACCCTCAGAGATGTTTCAGTAAGTTTTTCTCAGACTGGACACCTTCCAGGCCTGGGCACAATTCTTTCCTCTGGTACAGCTCTTGTTGCAGCTCAGGTGGTAGCTAGGGGATTCTTCATGATGGCTTTCTCCCCTTCTCTGTTCTCTTCCCCCCCCTTTATATATCTTTTGCATAAGGCGGGAACTCTTTGTCTCTCTGGGTTTCCACCCCCCCTCACTGGAAAAGCACCAGGTTAAAGATGGATTCCAGTTCAGGTGACATGATCACATGTCACTGCAAGACTTCATTACTCACTTGCCAGCACACACATATACAGGAAGACTCACAGGTAAATACAGCCATCTGCAGACAATGGGAGTCATCAAGATTCCAAACCATCATTAATGGTCCACACTTTACACAATTACAATAGGCCCTCAGAGTTACATTTTATATTTCTAGTTTTAGATACAAGAGTGGTACATTTATACAAATCAGATGATCACACTCAGTAGATTATAAGCTTTGTAATGATACCTTACAAGAGACCTTTTGCGTGAGGCATATCCCAGTTACTTACATTCACTTATTACCGTATTTTCTCTAAAACTATCTCAGTTACATTATATTGACTTATTATCAAGTTTTTATAAAACCATATAGACTGCACAACGTCACAGACCCACAGTTGGCAGGTAGGATATCCCCCGAATTAAACCCAGAACAACGAACAGAGGTCATTGATATGATCCAACGGAACCAAGACGTGTTCTGTACACAGCCGGGCCGTACGACACTGGTCCAACATCATATCGTCACCAGTCCCGGAGTAAGAGTGACGATAAGACCATACCGAATACCAGAAGCTGGAAGTGAAGAAGATGCTGGAACTCAGGGTTACTGAAGAATCCCACAGCCAGTGGTCCAGCCCTATCGTTCTAGTCCACAAGCCTGATGGCACCCTGAGGTTTTGCAACGACTTCCGGAAATTGAATGAAGTATCCCAATTCGATGCCTATCCGATACCACGCATCGACGAGCTAGTTGATCAGTTAGGTAAGGCCCGATACCTAATCACCCTGGACCTGACCAAAGGATATTGGCAAAGTCCCCTGGCCAAGGATGCCAAGGAGAAGACTGCCTTTTCTACACCCGATGGCCTGTTCCAATACACTGTCCTCCCTTTCGGACTCCCTGGGGCCCCTGCAACATTCCAACGACTTATGGGCAAATTGCTGCGACCCCCATGCCAAGTGTGCCGCCACCTATTTAGACGACATAGTCATCTATAGCCCTGACTGGGAAACACACCTATGAAAAGTAGAAGCGGTGCTAGACGCCCTTCGGAAGGCCGGCCTCACTGCCAACCCTCCCAAGTGCGTGATAGGACTAGCTGATGCCAGATACCTGGGGTATGTAGTAGGGAGAGGCTTGGGAAACCCCAATGGAACAAAGTGGAGGCAATATGGGGTTGGCCTCGACCGGTCCGCAAAAAGCAGGTCAGAGCATTTCTAGGGAAAGTAAGGTACTATCGGAGGAGATTCATTCCTCATTTTGCCACAAGAGCAGGGCAGTTGATGGACCTGATAAAAGCTCGGGGCCCCGAGATAGTAAAGTGGACTGTTGCGGCGGAAGGAGCATTCGCAGATTTAAGGACAGCCCTTTGCTGCCATCCAGTGCTCATAGCTCCAGACTTCAAGAAGGAATTCGTCCTACAAACAGATGCCTCGGAGGTAGGGCTAGGAGCTGTCCTTTCGCAGATGGTAGGGGAGGAGGAACACCCGATCCTGTACCTCAGCCGGAAACTCCTCCCCAGGGAACAAAAGTACGCCGTTGTTGAAAAGGAATGTCTGGCAGTAAAATGGGCCATGGAGACTCTCCGCTACTACCTACTGGGGCGGCTGTTTACCCTTGTGACAGACCACGCCCCGCTCCAGTGGATGCATATAAACAAGGAGAAGAATGCGAGAGTGACTAGATGGTTCCTAACCTTGCAACCCTTCCATTTCCGGGTACAGCATAGGGCCGGAAGCCAACACGGCAATGCTGATGGCCTGTCACGACAACATTGCTTCTCGTCTCAAGTAGCCCAACCCCATGGTGTTGAGAGAGGGGGGAGGATATGTGATATAGCATGGCCAGAGGGCAGCAGAAGAGTGATAGATGGGACATATGTAAGCCCCAGGATGATAAGAGCCTTATTCCTTGTAGAAGGAAGAGAGGCTACTACAGATTAATTAGAGCACCTGAAGCCAATTAAAGCACCAGAAGCCAGTCACCTGAGAAAAAACCCCTGCTTCAATCAGACAGTTGGAGGAGTTGAAGTAGAGTGGTTTTGGTGTTGGAGCAGAGAGCAGGTGGAAGGAGAGCAGTTTGGAGGGAAGCAAAGGAGAGTTTGGAAAAGTGCTGTAGCGGGCCAGAAGACCAAGACCCTAGGTAAAGGAAAACCCAGCTTGTACAGAGCAGAGGGACTCTATAGGCACAAGGGGTTGGGAGAAACCTTGCCCAAGCAGAGAGAGGGCAGGAAGCCCCCAAGCTGAAGGGCTGGGGAGGGAAGTAGCCCAGGGGAAGGAATCACTAGTTCAAGTGGTTTACCACTATCCCTAGGGCCCCTGGGCTGGGCCCCGGAGTAGAGGGTGGGCCCCGGTCCCTCCCTCTCCATTCCCCTTTTCTGGGACACTAGTGGGACACTTGATACTCCAGTTCAGGGGTGAGAAGCGGCGCCCTGAACCCCCACAAGAGGAGAAAGCACAGGACCCATCATAATAATGCCGGCAATTTGCCACAATGTATGCATGTGTTTGTACCTGAGTTTCTTTTAAAAGTACAGTAAAAACATGTGAGTTGGCAACTGTCAGTTTGTTCAGGAATTAAACTGTACATTACTTTTTATATATTACTTTGTAGGAAATTGTAATACTTCACAATGGTCAAACAAATTACAGGATTTTTTTTTTCATTGCTACGGCCATGCCATAATTTTTGTATAATCAAAGAAAAACTTTGATCCATTTGTTTCTCTCAAACTGTATGTTTATACTTGGAAGGATTAGATTTTTATTGGTTAATGTCGGTAAACATTGATTTCACCGTACACACACAACCGCTGTAAAAATATTTCTATTGATAATAGAAATATACAGCTAGACAAAATAAGAAAAATGCGGCTTGAGAACTTAAAGTCAAAATTGAGTGATTTAGACTTTTGAATTAGGCTTATTACAAATGGACTAATGAATGAATAGTGACAAGTACAATTTGTTGATTTGATTTTTACTGTGTATCCTTTCACATGTGAAGTTGATCATTTGCATAATAGTTTATAAAATTTTAACTTTTTGAAACTCAATGTCTATGGTCATTAAATAATTGCCTGACTCACTCATGTCACACATCTGTGAAAATTTAGATTTATAAAAATCTAAAAAATATAGTTAAAATATACATTGATATTATCCGTCAGAATTATAAACAAATTAAAATCAAATTCTTCCAAGACTAAGTAAGTTGTGTGGCCATCCATACACAGTCTGTGTAACCATTTGACTTAAAGATTCTCTTGTAATAGCTAGTGAGAAATTGTCTGCAGTTAAAGACAAAATTATAATTATTTTTAAAAATTAAAAGGCAGACACCAGAGAAGAAATCTGCCATTCACTGAAAATACTGCTAGAGGAAGAAAAGCAACTTACTGAATAAACTCAACATTGAAACAGCAGGCAACAATCACTAGATTAAATCAAATGGGGTTTATTAAAATTAATTAATTTATTTAAATTTAAATAAAATGTATATCAAAAACTAATTGTGTTACAAAAATATTAACTAAAATTATTAAACCAATATTGTCAAATCAATTTAGTTAAAAGGTTAGGTTTGAAACAAGTTGGAGCCCCAATATAATAACACCCCACTACCACCTATACTGCCTGCGATCCACAGGAGTACATCCATGCTCCTTCACACCACCTACGATCCACAAGAAACAAATCCCACTGCTGTAGATATTAGGAGGGGCACAGGACAAGATGTAAGCATGAACAGTAGGGTGTCAAATTTACGATTTTTTTTTTGAATTTTAAAGATGACTGAATCTCACTGCAACCCCCATCCCCAGAAACCCCACCCCTCTGACTCTCACTTCACCCCATCCCCAGACACCCCAACCTCACTGACTCTCACTGCACCCCATCCCCAGACACCCTGTCAGGGCTGATTCCCCACTCTGGCACTTTGAGTGCAGAAGGTGCCCCTCCCCAAATAACAGATGGTGCTGGCCAGCCAGGTTTAGGTCGGGTCCACACCAGCTGGGATTTCTTCCTGGAGGTTTAGGAAACAGAGTTAATAAGTTACATCCACCTCTAATTTTACTAATGATTACATGAAGAACTAAACAGTATTTTTCACATTTCAAGCACTACAATAACTTAGAATACAAAGGGACATTTTTACCCAGCTGATTCTGAGAAACCTTCCCGGGAGAGTGCATCAGCCACTTTGTTAGAGGCTCCTGAAATGTGTTGTATTTCAAAATCAAAGTCTTGAACAGCTAAACTCCACCGAAGACGTTTTTTGTTAGTCTCTTTGACTGTGTGAAGCCACTTCAGTGCAGCATGGTCAGTCTGCAGGTAGAAACGCTGTCCCCAAATGTATGGGCATAGCTTCTCCGGAGTATACACAATGGCGTAACATTCTTTTTCTGAGACTGACAAATGGCTTTCCCTCTCAGAAGGTTTTTTGCTGAGAAACACAACAGGATGGAATGGTTGATCTAGTCCTTCCTGCATTAAAACTGCTCCTACACCACTCTCGGACGCACCTGTGGTTACGACAAATGGTTGGTCAAAATCCAGGGCCCTTAGTACAGGGTCAGATATAAGGGCCGCCTTAAGCTGGTTAAAGGCTTTCTGACACTTCTCAGTCCAGTGAACTGCATTTGGCTGTTTTTTCCTGGTCAGGTCTATCAGTGGGGTGGCAATTTGGCTGTTGTGTGGTACAAATCATCGGTAATATCCGGCCAAGCCCAAGAAGGATTGGACCTGTTTCTTTGACTTAGGGACCGGCCAATTTTGTATAGCATTTACTTTAGCCTGCAGGGGGTTGATAGTTCCTTGACCCACCTGGTGTCCAAGGTACATTACCCTGTTTAGGCCTATTTGACATTTTTTGGCCTTCACACTTAATCCTGCCTCCCGAATGCGCTGGAAGACAGCTTGGAGGTGTTCCAGGTGTTCTAACCATGAACCTGAGAATATAGCCACATCGTCAAGGTACGTGACTGCAAATTCCCCGAATCCAGCCAGAAGGTTATCTACCAGTCTCTGGAAGGTGGTGGGCGCATTTCACAGTCCAAAAGGGAGCACGTTAAATTCATACAACCCTACATGGGTGATGAAGGCTGACCTTTCCTTGGCTGGGTCATCTAGCGGTACTTGCCAGTACCCCTTAGTTAAGTCTAAGGTGGAGATGAACTGGACACGTCCCAGTTTCTTCAATAGTTCATCTGTGCATGGCATTGGATAGTTTTCTGGGTGAGTTAAGGCATTTAGCTTACAGTAGTCCATGCAAAAGCGTATTTCCCCATCTGGTTTGGGAACTAGAACCACTGGAGAGGCCCTTGTACTCTCAGGGGGGCAGATTACATCCATCTTTAACATGTCCTTGATCTCCCTTTCTATTGCGATTTTGGCTTGCAGAGCCATTCATTAGGGTTGGGCTGTAATTGGGCGAGCATCACCTGTGTCAATGGAGTGGTATGCCTGTTCTGTCTGTCCTGGGATGGCTGAAAACATTGGTGCAAAGCTGGTGCACAGCTCCTGGATTTGCCGTCACTGCTTAAGCCCAAGGGTGATGGAAAGGCTCATCTCTTCTATGCCACCATTGCTTTTTCCTTTCATAGTAGACTCCTTCAGGCCACTCAGCGTCATCTCTCTCCTGGGCTGTAAACTGGAGAACCTTGATTTCTCGGGAATAAAAGGGCTTTAGAGAATTAACATGGTATACCTTAGGTTTTAGGGTAGGGTCTGGGAACACTATGAGGTAATTAAGAGCTCCTAGGCGCTCTCGGACCATAAATGGCGCCTCCCACAATCCTTCCATCTTATTGGCCTGGAGCTCTTTCAGGACCATGACTTGGTCACTTACTCTGAAGGAATGCTCTCTGGCATGTTTATCATACCAGGGCTTTTGCTCTTGTTGAGCATTCCCTAGGTTTTCTTGAGCAAGGGCTCGAGAACCCTTGAGGGTGTTTTGCAGGTTGGTTAAAAAGTCCAAAATGTTAGTTCCTGGAGAAGATATAACCCCCTCCCATTGCTGCTTCACCAACTGTAATAGCCCCTTAAATTCATGGCCATAAACGAGTTTAAAAGGCGAAAATCCCAAACTGGGATGTGATACAGCCCTGTAGGCAAACAGCAACTGCTGAAACACTAGGTCCCAGTCACTGAAGTGCTCATTCACAAATTTCCATATTATGGCCCACAAAGTTCCATTAAACTTTTCCACTAGGCCATTTGTTTGATGATGGTAAGGGGTGGCAACGAAGTGGTTCACCCCATGAGCTTCCCAAGAGATTTCATGGTCCCTGCCAGGAAGTTAGTTCCCGAATCCATAAGGATGTCGAAGGGCCAACCTACCCTGGCATAAATGTCTGCCAATGCCTGGCTCATGCTTTTAGCCCTGGTGTTGTTTAGAGCTACTGCTTCCGGCCATCGGGTGGCAAAATCTATGAAAGTCAGTATGTACAGCTTTCCTCTGGGTGTCTTCTTAGGGAAAGGACCCAGAATATCCACAGCTACATGCTGAAATGAAACCTCAATTATGGAGAGTGGCTGGAGAGGGGCCTTGACCTGGTCTTGGGGCTTTCCCACCCTCTGGCACACCTCACAAGACCGGACATAGGTAGAAACATCCTTGCCCATTCCCTCCCAGTGGAATGACTTTCCCAAACAGTCCTTGGTCCTGTTCACCCCAGCATGGCCACTAGGGTGATCATGGGCTAATATCAAGAGCTTTTCCCTATACTTAGTTGGAACTACCAACTGTTTCTGAGGATGCCAGTCCTCCTTGTGCCCACCAGAAATGATTTCCTTGTATAAGACTCCTCCTTCTACAACAAACCTGGACGTATTGGAAAAGCTGAGAGGCAGTGGGTGGCATCATGACGCCGTCCAAGCTTCCTTGAGGCTTTCATCTGCTTCCTGCTCTGCCTGGAACTGCTCCCTTGATGCTGGAGACATTAGTTCCTCGCTGGGTTGTGAACTTGGGCTTGGTCCCATTGGAAGCGATGCAGGTGATGGGGGTGTCTCCGTCAACTGTGAACCGCTTTCCACTGGTGCACTGGGTTGTATTTCAGGCTCTGGTTGAGTTTCTTGCGCTGATGTAGCTGCTGCTGCAGGTGCAGGCTCTGTGGCACCCTTTGGTGCAGGCTCCCCTGACTCTGGTGGGATCACTGAAACTTAGTGGGATAATACACATGATTGGAATGTTGGTGTGGATGGGTACAGCTTGCTCAGGAAGGATAGACAGGGGGAAAAGGGAGGAGGTGTTGCCTTATATATTAAAAATGTACACAGTTGGACTGAGGTAGAGATGGACATAGGAGACGGAAGTGTTGAGAGTCTCTGGGTTAGGCTAAAAGGGGCAAAAAACAAGGGAGATGTCATGCTAGGAGTCTACTACAGGCCACCTAACCAGGTGGAAGAGGTGGATGAGGCTTTTTTCAAGCAACTAACAAAATCATCCAAAGCCCAAGATTTGGTGGTGATGGGGGACTTCAACTATCCGGATATATGTTGGGAAAATAACACAGCGGGGCACAGACTATCCAACAAATTCTTGGACTGCATTGGAGACAACTTTTTATTTCAGAAGGTTGAAAAAGCTACTAGGGGGGAAGCTGTTCTAGACTTGATTTTAACAAATAGGGAGGAACTCATTGAGAATGTGAAAGTAGAAGGCAGCCTGGGTGAAAGTGATCATGAAATCATAGAGTTTGCAATTCTAAGAAAGGGTAGCAGGGAGAACAGCAAAATAGAGACAATGGATTTCAGAAGGCAGATTTTGGGAAGCTCAGAGAGCTGATAGGTAAGGTCCCATGGGAATCAAGACTGAGGGGAAAAACAACTTAGGAGAGTTGGCAGTTTTTCAAAGGGACACTATTAAGGGCCCAAAAGCAAGCTATTCCGCTGGTTAGGAAAGATAGAAAATGTGGCAAAAGACCACCTTGGCTTAACCACGAGATCTTGCACGATCTAAAAAATAAAAAGGAGTCATATAAAAAATGGAAACTAGGACAGATTACAAAGGATGAATATAGGCAAACAACACAGGAATGCAGGGGCAAGATTAGAAAGGCAAAGGCACAAAATGAGCTCAAACTAGCTACGGGAATAAAAGGAAACAAGAAGACTTTTTATCAATACATTAGAAGCAAGAGGAAGACCAAAGACAGGGTAGGCCCACTGCTTAGTGAAGAGGGAGAAACAGTAACAGGAAACTTGGAAATGGCAGAGATGCTTAATGACTTCTTTGTTTCGGTCTTCACCGAGAAGTCTGAAGGAATGCCTAACATAGTGAATACTAATGGGAAGGGGGTAGGTTTAGCGGATAAAATAAAAAAAGAACAAGTTAAAAATCACTTAGAAAAGTTAGATGCCTGCAAGTCACCCGGGCCTGATGAAATGCATCCTAGAATACTCAAGGAGCTAATAGAGGAGGTATCTGAGCCTCTAGCTATTATCTTTGGAAAGTAATGGGAGACGGGAGAGATTCCAGAAGACTGGAAAAGGGCAAATATAGTGCCCATCTATAAAAAGGGAAATAAAAACAACCCAGGAAACTACAGACCAGTTAGTTTAACTTCTGTGCCAGGGAAGATAATGGAGCAAGTAATTAAGGAAATCATCTGCAAACACTTGGAAGGTGGTAAGGTGATAGGGAACAGCCAGCATGGATTTGTGAAGAACAAATCATGTCAAACCAATCTGATAGCTTTCTTTGATAGGATAACGAGCCTTGTGGATAAGGGTGAAGCGGTGGATGTGGTATACCTAGACTTTAGTAAGGCATTTGATACGGTCTCGCATGATATTCTTATCGATAAACTAGGCAAATACAATTTAGATGGGGCTACTATAAGGTGGGTGCATAACTGGCTGGATAACCGTACTCAGAGAGTTGTTATTAATGGATCCCAATCCTGCTGGAAAGGCGTAACGAGTGGGGTACCGCAGGGGTCTGTTTTGGGACCGGCTCTGTTCAATATCTTCATCAACGACTTAGATATTGGCATAGAAAGTACGCTTATTAAGTTTGCGGATGATACCAAACTGGGAGGGATTGCAACTACTTTGGAGGACAGGGTCATAATTCAAAATGATCTGGACAAATTGGAGAAATGGTCTGAGTTAAACAGGATGAAGTTTAATAAAGACAAATGCAAAGTGCTCCACTTAGGAAGGAAAAATCAATTTCACACATACAGAATGGGAAAAGACTGTCTAGGAAGGAGTACGGCAGAAAGGGATCTAGGGGTTATAGTGGACCACAAGCTAAATATGAGTCAACAGTGTGATGCTGTTGCAAAAAAAGCAAACATGATTCTGGGATGTATTAACAGGTGTGTTGTGAGCAAGACACGAGAAGTCATTCTTCCACTCTACTCTGCTCTGGTTAGGCCTCAGCTGGAGTATTGTGTCCAGTTCTGGGCGCCGCATTTTAAAAAAGATGTGGAGAAATTGGAAAGGGTCCAGAGAAGAGCAACAAGAATGATTAAAGGTCTTGAGAACATGACCTATGAAGGAAGGCTGAAAGAATTGGGTTTGTTTAGTTTGGAAAAGAGAAGACTGAGAGGGGACATGATAGCAGTTTTCAGGTATCTAAAAGGGTGTCATAAGGAGGAGGGAGACAACTTGTTCACCTTAGCCTCTAAGGATAGAACCAGAAACAATGGGTTTAAACTGCAGCAAGGGAGGTCTAGGTTGGACATTAGGAAAAAGTTCCTAACTGTCAGGGTGGTTAAACACTGGAACAAATTGCCTAGGGAGGTTGTGGAATCTCCGTCTCTGGAGATATTTAAGAGTAGGTTAGATAAATGTCTATCAGGGATGGTCTAGACAGTATTTGGTCCTGCCATGCGGGCAGGGGACTGGACTCGATGACCTCTCGAGGTCCCTTCCAGTCCTATAATCTATGAATCTATGAATCTATGCAAGTACAGGCTCTGGTGCTGACTGCTCCACCAGTTTCAATCCTTGGGCTGGTTCTGTCTAGGTCCCAGGAACTGGATCTACAACTGCTGCCATAGACTCTGGTTTGATGTCTGGTTTCACCACCTCTGGCTGGGTCCCTGTAGCTGGGTGGCTACCCCACTCCTAAAATAGCAGGGGTTAAAAGCAGCCCTGCAGAGGGCTGAAGCTCTAAAAGTTGGGCTGATTGGGGAAGCGGCTGCAGCTGGGCCACACCCCAATCAGGCCACAGCTGGCCTGAATATAAGAGGCTGGGAGCCAGGAGCTCATCAGTCTCTCTCTGCACTCAGAGAGAGAAGGACCTGGCTGCAGGGAGACAGAGTACCTGAGTGGAGCAGGGCTGGGGAAAGGCTGGGGAGCTCCAGCCTGGAAAGCCCCAGGCTGCGGCCTAGCATAAGGCCAACAGGTACTGGGGGTTGCAGAGGGCAGCTCAGGGCTAGGCCAAGGCTGGGTCCAAACCCACCCTTGCCAGTGATGAGTAGGCTGATACTGTAGTCTGCCCCAGGGAGTGGGGCTAGATGGTGACTGGCAGTAGCCTTACACTGAGGCGAGGTGGGGTTAGTGGGTAGGGGTTCCCCTGGGAGGGGAGACCTAGCGTGTGGGTACTGCCAGGGGGCAGCACCCAAAGCAAGGGGCACTGGGGTCCTGGGAGGGACACGGGAGCCAGTAGGGACAAGGCAGATCACCGGCCTGCAGAGGGCGCTCCGGAGGCTGGATTGAGCTGATTCCCCAGATGACCAGCAGGCGGTGCTGCAGGGGTGAGTCTGCACCCTTACAGTCCCTGTAGGAGGCTCAGGAAAGGAGTTAGGTGTGGAGGCCTGTTTAGCCTGGCTGCGGGTTACCATCCTCACCCTTTGTGTTAGCATCACATGGTTGGCTAAGTCTTCTCCCAGCAGCATGGTAATGGGATAATCGTCATAGACTGCAAACGTCCATATTCCTGACCAGTCCCTGTACTGTACAGGTAACCTGGCTTTAGGCAAGTTAAGAGTTGGCCTTAAAGGGTTGCACCGTCACCTGGGCCTCTGGGTTGATGAATTTGGGGTCCACCAGGGATTGGTGGATACCTGACACCTGTGCTCCAGCGTATCTCCACCTCCCTCTCACACTCACAGTTTCCCTTCATTCTGGGGGTATTTGCGAGTCATCTGGGATGAAGGCTCTGGGTGGGACTCCAGGGTGATGAGTTGTATTCGGTTAGTGCTCTTGGGGCAGTTAGCTTTCACATGCTCCAGCTGATTACATTGAAAGCATTGACCAGCTGACTGTGGGCTGGGGTGAGGTGGGTGGTTGGAGAGTGCGGTAGTGGGACAAGAGGGCATCTGGGGTCTCTCTGGCTGTGTGGAGGGCCCCTCCTTACGAGGTGGGGCTTTGGGCTGACCCTGATGATTGGGTGTCATCTCGGGTTGCCCTTCTGGTATCCCCACCAACTACTACTAGCTTTCTTCTTCTCCATCACCTCTACCCATTTGTTTCTGATCTCTCCCACCTCAATTATAATTTTGGACTTCTATTTCCTCAGGAACACCCTCTAAGAACTGCTCCATTTGTATTAGGAGAGACAGATCTTCCAGAGATTTAACATTTGCTCCTGATATCCAGGCATCCCAATTTTTTACAATATGATAGGCGTGTGAGGAAAATGCCATGTCTGGTTTCCACTTTAGGGCTCTGAACCGCCAATGGGCATGCTCAGGTGTTAGCCCCATTTTAATTCTGGCCTTTTGTTTAAAAAGTTCGTATTCATTCATGTATTCTTTAGGCATTTCAGCTGCCACCTCTGCTAAGGGCCCACTGAGTTGTGGCCTCAGCTCCACCATATACTGATCTGTAGGGGTGTTGTACCCAAGGCAGGCCCTTTCAAAATTTTCTAAGAAGGCCTCTGTATCATAGCCTACCTTGTATGTGGGGAATTTCTTGAATGAGGAGCAGTGCCTGGAGAAGGACTCTTAGGGTTACCTGGTGGATCCAGCTTAGCCCTTTCCAGCTCTAAGCGCTTCAGCTCTGTCTCAGCTTCTAAGCGCTTCGCCTCTCTTTCTGCTTCCAACTCCAAGCGCTTTGTTTCAAAGTGCTTCGCCCCTCTCCTTTCCTCCCCTTCCACCTCCCAGTGCTTCACCTCCACTTCCGGCACGGAGGCTATCAGACTGGGGGTGGGACCGTTCCACGGTGTCCCAGAAAGTCTCATCTATGTACCTCTCTGTCTCCCTCAACATCTCCGGTTCAGCCACTCTGGTCTACAAAGCCCATACACGGTCTCTGAGAGCCAGGAGCTCCTTGCACCGAATGTACACATACGCCACCTGCCCATAGAGCAGGTAATCATACATGCTGCATTGGGTGCAATAAACTGGATAGCCCCCACTCTGTTGCTGGACTTCTTCCTGCATTCTCTTTTTACGTCTGAAGCTCCTTCCTTTGTTGTTGTTTTGTATTTAATAGGTGGTGTTTGGCTTTAAGTTTAAAGAATATTAAGTGTATCTAGCACCCCCGCACACCCACATACACATATTCCCCTCACAACTCTCTTGCAAAACTCCCCTGTTAGCTGCTCCTGGTCGCTAGCTCCTCTGGTCAATTAGGAGTGGGCTTTTTAATGTCCTGGTCTTCCTGAGTAGCCTCGCCCCCTGGTTAAGGGTTGATGGGTGCTAAAGGGCTTAGGGATCAAAGCCTCGTTAAGAAGCTCTCAGACAAGCAACAAGCACAAGGACCAATAAGAAAAGAAGATACTTTCAAATCTGGAGGGGGGGGAGGTTTTGTTTGTGCTCTCTTTGTTTGTTCCCTCTTGGACGAGAGACGGACCAAGCAGGAAAAACATCTCCTAAAAACCTACCTGAAATGAGCATCTAAGATTACAAAAAATTGTAAGTAAAGGCAAAGAAATGTGTTAAAGTACCTTTTGTTTTATCTTGTGAATTTTCCCTATGCTAAGAGGTAGTTTTATTCCTGTTTTTTTGTATCTGTGAAGTTGAGTCCAGAGGGGAGTCCTCTGTGTTTTAAATCTTTTATTACCCTGTAAAGTTACCTTCCATCCTGATTTTGCAGGTGTGATTCTTTTACTTTTTTCTTTATAATAAAGTTCTTCTTTTATGAACCTGATTGATTTTTAGTTTCCTAAAACCCAAAGGGTTTGGTCTGTGTTCACTTTATTAACCTGTTAGTTGATATATTATTCTCAAGCCTCCCCAGGAAAGGGGGTGAAGGGGCTTGGGGGGATAGGCTCCAAGTGGCCCCTACCTGAATTTTTGTTTAAATCACTTGGTGTTGGCAGCAATACCATCCAAGGACAAGGAAAGGAATTTGTGCCTTGGGGAAGTTTTTAACCTATGCTGGTGGAATATAAGCTTAGGGGGTCTTTCATGTGGGTCCCCACATCTGTACCCCAGAGTTCAGAGAGGGGAGGAAACCTTGACAATCAGTGTCAAAAGTTTGATGGGGAATTCACAATACTCTGGATGCAGAGAAGGAAATGATTCCAAGATCAATGTTTCTACAAGGTAGCATACTCCTTACTTGCCCTTGCTCGTGCAAGTCTTTGTAAAAATCTGGAGTGTTGAAGTCAAGAAAAATTACTACAGAAATGATACATGAAATATAGTGTGACAATCCGTTAGCTACTGTTGTTAGATCATAGAATCCTAGACTTTAAGGTCAGAAGGGACCATTATGATCATCTTGTCTGACCTCCTGCACAACAAGGCCACAGAATCTCACCCACCCTCTCCTGTATCAAACCTGTGTCTGAGCCATTGAAGTCCTCAAATCATGGTTTAAAGACTTCAAGATGCAGAGAATCTTCCAGCAAGTGACCCATGCCCCACGCTGCAGAGAAAGGTGAAAACCTCCCAGGGACTCTGCCTATCTGCCCTGGAGGAAAATTCCTTCCTGACCCCAAATATGGCAATCAGCTAAACCCTGAGCATGTGGGCAAGATGTTCGGCTGCATGTGTGTGTTCTCCCTGTATGCTGCCCCAGCTCTGCGCAGACAGTTGGCACAGCAGACCTCGAGCAAACTGCCCAACGACCACAAGATCCGTTAAGGTATGAAGGCGCCAGGACAGATTTATTGTCAACAAAGCATGGTAATAGCACCTGGCAGACTCTCCGAGGATACTAAGACATGTATGCCTGTGATAATGGACGCAGCTCAGTGAATGGCAAGACTTTCCATTCCCCCCCTCAGCTGGACAAAGATACTCCCTCTGAGAGACATCTTTATACCCTGATACAAACAAGTTACATACTGCCCCGACATAGTTATTGCCCTTTGATGTGGCTAGTTATCACCCACCACCTTGTAAATGTTTGTTCAATCAAAACCTCTCTCTATTACGTACTGTCATCCTGACCTTATCTTTTCGGAGGGGTCAGTGTGTTTCTGTTAACCTTGGGGAATGTTTTTGTGCCATCCTTGATATCGGGATGCTCTGGTATCAATCTTCTGAAATGTTTTGGTACCACTTAATATCAGGATGTGTTTGCATGAGTACTTTATGACTAGCACTTCTTAGGAATGTGTATTTCTGCAATATCAGCCCTGTTTTTGCCAAATTCTGTGAGCAGATCCTGCTTCATACCAGGCCTCTGATACAAGGGCTTATGTCTCAGGCTCTCTTCCTCATACAGCTACTATGGATTTAACCAGGGGATTCTGGTAAATTTCCTTGCATAGAGAGTCACAGAAGAAGTCTCCATCCATTACTGATTTTGTACTTTTTTAATTGAAAGTACTAGCCTTCTAATTAATTAATGCAAGAGCCACATTCCAGAGGCTGGTTAATCCGGCATTACAGGGGCTCGAGGACTTTGCTATGAGCTACGTTAATGATATCACTATATTTAGCGACACCAGGGAGGAGCACAAAGCCCAGGTGGGGAAGGTATTGAGAAACCTCAGGGAGGCTGGCCTCACACTCAAGGTGTCAAAGTGTAGGATGAGGGCAGTAAAGATCCCTTACCTGGGCCATTGGGTGGGCAGAGGTACACGTACCTAGCAGATGTGCTACCTAGCAAAAGTGACAGGCAAATTGAGTAAGTTGCAAGCTACAAGGCTCAAACTTCACTTGCTAGAACAGTCTGTGAAGGTGTCATCAGATCCTGAGGAGGTCCTGCATCTGCTATTCCATTCTCATCTTACAGCCAAGGCTGAGATGGCCAGGTCCACCCTACTTTTAATGTAATTGCAGGATGGGCCTTGCTATTCAATCCAGGTGTCCCCGCACACTTGTGAGGCCTCTTGCATGCTCCCATTTCAACCCAATATTTCCCCACACCATGGCCTTGTTCTGGTTGACAAGGAGCGTAAACCCATGCTCGGGTTCTGGTCAAGGGCCGCCTCATCAGCAGAATTGGGCCTGGGGTGAGATCCCTTGGCATCCTGGCTTCATCAGTGGAGTGGGGAGGGACAAGCATAGATGGTGCTGGGGGAGGGAGACTGTCAGCAGAATGCTATGCTGATTATTATTGTTACAAGCCATGGGAAGGGCATAGAGCAGGGTGCTGGCTTATGGGAGATAGTTGAAGTCAAGCTTGCAGGGTGATGGTGGATGATGATGAAGTGGAGATAAATATTGACTGTGAAGATGACGGTGGCACAGATCAGATTCTGTTGTGCTGGGGGCAAAGGGAGGTGTCGGTTCATGTCCTAGGAGAGAGTGCGACAGGGTGACATGCTGCTTTTCAGTGATGCAGACCCTGACCAGAAAACCCGTGTGCACAACCTGAGGACTCGCACCTGACTGATACGTGTATTCCAGACAGTAGGAACAACCTTCACCCTGCTCTTTGGGATAGGGATGGAGAGTGGTGGTAGCTGTGAACTGGCCTGCTCCATGTTGGCCTTTCTTGGTTATAGCTGTGGCAGCTGCTCACTGGACCATGCTTCTCTTTGCCGGCATGGGTTCATTTCTTCCCCATCCCACAATTCTGAGACCGGTTTAATATCAATGGTATCCAAAGGAAAGAGTCAAGACCACGTTATCAAAAAATCCAACCAACTTTGTGTCTAGTGCCCAGATCCTAACTCCCACTGGCTTCCTAAATACCTTTGAGGATCTGGGCCTAGGGCCCTAACACAGCAGTGCCTCCCTGAGCGATGGCAACACCAGTCTCTCTCTCAAACCCCACCCACCTGCAGCTCACCTAATGGGGAAGAGGAGAATGTGGAAAAAGCTAATGTAATCAAAGCTTTTTTTTGCCTCTGTCTTCACGAACAGGGTCAGCTCCCAGACTGCTGCACTGGGCAGCACGGTATGGGGAGAAGGTGACCAGCCTTCTGTGGATAAAGAAGTGATTCGGGACTATTTAGAAAAGCTGGATGAGCACAAGTCCATGGGGCCAGATGCGCTGCATGCGAGGGTGCTAAAGGAGTTGGCGGATGTGATTGCAGAGCCATTGGCCATTATCTTTGAAAACTCATGGCGATTTGGGGAGGTCCCGGATGACTGGAAAAAGGCTAATGTAGTGCCCATCTTTAAAAAAGGGAAGAAGGGGGACCCGGGTAACTACAGCCCAGTCAGCCTCACCTCAGTCCCTGGAAAAATCATGGAGCAGGTCCTCAAGGAATCAATTCTGAAGCACTTAGAGGAGAGGAAAGTGATCAGGAACAGTCAGCATGGATTCACCAAGGGCAAGTCATGCCTGACTAACCTAATTGCCTTCTATGAGGAGATAACTGGGTCTGTGTATGAGGGGAAAGCAGTGGACGTGTTATTCCTTGACTTTAGCAAAGCTTTTGATACAGTCTCCCGCAGTATTCTTGCCAGGAAGTTAAAGAAATATGGGCTGGATGAATGGACTATGAGGTGGAGAGCAGGCTGGCTAGATCATTGGGCTGAACGGGTAGTAATCAATGGCTCCATGTCTAGTTGGCAGCCGGTATCAAGCGGAGTACCCCACGGGTTGGTCCTGGGGCTGGTTTTGTTCAATATCCTCATTAATGATCTGGAGGATGGCGTGGACTGCATCCTCAGCAAGTTTGCAGATGACACTAAACTGGGAGGAGTGGTAGATATGCTGGAGAGTAGAGACAGGATACAGAGGGATCTAGACAAACTAGAGGATTGGGCCAAAAGAAATCTGATGAGGTTCAACAAGGACAAGTGCAGAGTCCTGCACTTAGGATGGAAGAATCCCATGCACTGCTACAGACTAGGGACCGAATGGCTAGATAGCAGTTCTGCAGAAAAGGACCTAGGGGTTACAGTGGACAAGAAGCTGGATATGAGTCAACAGTGTGCCCTTGTTGCCAAGAAAACTAATGGCATTTTGGGCTGTATAAGTATGGACATTGCCAGCAGATCTAGGGACATGATCATTCCCCTCTATTCGACATTGGTGAAGCCTCATCTGGAGTACTGTGTCCAGTTTTGGGCCCCACACTACAAGAAGAATGTGGAAAAATTGGAAAGATTCCAGCAGAGGGCAAGGAAAATTATTAGGGGGCTGGAGCACATGACTTATGAGGAGAGGCTGAGGGAACTGGGATTGTTAAGACTGCAGAAGAGAAGAATGAGGGGGGATTTGATAGCTACTTTCAACTACCTGAAAGTGGGTTCCAAAGAGGATGGATCTAGACTGTTCTCAGTGGTAGCAGATGACAGAACAAGGAGTAATGGTCTCAAGTTGCAGTGGGGGAAGTTTAGGTTGGAAATTAGGAAAAACTTTTTCACTAGGAGGGTGGTGAAGCACTGGAATGGGTTACCTAGGAAGGTGGTGGAATCTCCTTCCTTAGAGGTTTTTAAGGTCAGGCTTGACAAAGCCCTGGCTGGGATGATTTAGTTGGGGATTGGTCCTGCTTTGAGCAGGGGGTTGGAATAGATGACCTCCTGAGGTCCCTTTCAACCCTGATATTCTATGATTCTAAGCCCAGCACAGTACGTTATGTGCCATTCTTTAGCTACAAACCAAGATGTGGATTCCAGATCTAGGACTCGGGGTCTTGAAATAGACAACTGCTTAGGATATAAAACAGAATGTTTGAATGTGTAGGTGGCACTGGTATCCCTGGAAGCATCAGGGAGATCCTAAAAACCTCAGTGCAGTTTATATACTGGTATATTGATGTCACTCTGAGCATCAATTTGAACATTCACAAAAGCTGCAAGTGTATTTGCTTGGGGACAGAAAAGAATGTGTTTACTGCACTGACTGAGAGAATTTTTCCATCCTGCAAACGGGAAATTTACACTATAGCAACAATTCTCACAATTGTATTTGGGCATTTTGAGCTTGTATGTTAAGAGACATTGTCAACTTGTAATTTATGTTTACAGCCTTGTTGTAGCCATGTTGCCCCAGGATATGAGAGAGACAAAGTAGATGAAGTCATATCTTTTACTGGACCAACTTTTGTTGATGGATGCTACAAGCTTTCGAACTAGTGAGTCAAAGGAAAGAAAAAAAAATCAGTGTGTCTAATCTAAATACAAGTTGGGACCATTATTATTAAGCATAAAGGTAATGCATGTCTTAGGAGGCCACTTGAAATGAAGTGGACAATAAAGGTTAGACTGTTATGTAAAAGGAGTTTGAAGTGGGCCATTAAGAGTTAGAAGGAGGTGCTGTTCCAAATTGTTGTAACAAGCCAGGAAATTAATATCCCTATTAAATTCACGGTCTTTAGCTTCTAGCAGCATTATAAATTTAAATTCCCAAGCTTATCATTAGAAGGTGTTGTGCAGGTTTCCTTTGAGAATGAGTTTTGAAAGATCAGATATGGAGTGATCGCTTTGTGAAAAAGTGTTCAGCTAGAGGTGATATGGTGGCTTTGTCTATTATACTCCTGGGAGTATTCTGTGCCAGAAAATTAAAAATTATGCACACAGTATTTTAAAATTCTTCATATATTATTTGTCAAAATATCACAATAGAATCATGCCAGTTTCAATTATTTTGGTAGTTTATTTCAAAATACCTGTCAGCGAGTATGTCTGTAACAATACAGACAAATAAAAAGATTCAGGAAATTTTTTTTTGACAAATAGAATCCTTACTAAGCATATTAATATAGAATTTTGGTAATTCATTTAAACTACAGAAACGTATTTCCAACACCCCTCAGAAGCAGTGAAAAGGCTTGGGGGAGTCAGGGATAATGGATGAGCTGAGAGAGAGGGAGGGAGCCTTGGAGTGAACCAGAGGGTTTTTAGGTGTGGTTGGTAGAAGTATGGAATCGTTTATTTGGGTGGGGGGGTTACGTAGTTGGGGAGCCTTCCGCCATGCAGACTGAATGAGAGAGGCTCAGGGTCAATCAATGAGCCTCTCCCATTCAGTCAGACACATCTGCCCCTGTCCCTGTGTGTCCCTGCACCCCACTCCCCCCATTATTTGTTAAAAGAGTTATTTGGGAAAAGATTTGATAGTTTCTTTAAGTTCCCGTGTGAATTATGGTGTGGGGTCTTTTTTTAGTTCTTTATAGTAGGTGGTGTCAGAGACTTGTCTATTGATCTCATTGACAGTTATCATGATTAGTGGCTACAATAGTGCCCCCTTTGTCTACTGATTTGATCATTATCTGGTGGTTGGATTTCAGGGGCTATCCCGTGGGCGGTACAGAGACTGCAGTGGATGTAATGCAGGGGTGGCCAAACTGGCTTATGAGTCACATGTGGCTCTTTTACTATTAAAGTGCAGCTCACAGAGTCCCCCATGGTGCCCCCGCCCCCCATTCTCCACATACCAGACTGGGCGGGGGGAGCTCGGGACCTCTGCCTTGTAGCAGGGAGAGGGGGGGTCTCGGGGTTTCAGCCAGAGCGGAGCTGAAACACTGGGCCCTGGCAGGCACCTCCTGTGGGGTTGAAGACTGTTGTATGCGGTTTGGAGGGTCAGTAAGTTTGGCCACCCCTGATGTAATTAATGTCTGAGGATTTCACAGTAGATTTTTTTTTTTTCCTGAAGCAACTGATGTAATGATCCACTGTGTGCTTTTCTCCACTGTGGGGTGTCCAATCAGATGATTTTTTTTCTTGTGACTGTCATTGGGGATGTGGTAGTTGTGGGTGGTGGTGTCTTTGTTGTGAAAGATTTACTTGAGGTGGAGTTGGCGGAAGAATTCTTCTAGTTCTGTACATCAGTAGTATTATTAGCAGAAAGCAGCAAACCAGGAGAAATGGGACAGTCAAACTCATGGACTAAGCAGATTCTAATGGACACATGTTTTGGGGAGATGCAGTGCTGAACTGTTGGTATTTGGGTAGATCCAGCACATTTCCTTGGAGGCCTGTCGTAAGTTAGCAGCAGTTACTTACTGCTGGAATCAAGAAAGATCTTCTGTTACATGCAACACGGAAAAACAAACTTAGTTTTCAAAATCAGATTCCTTTTATTTTCATTAATGTATTGGCAAAGGCGGTATCAGTTGGGAGTCTGTAGAAAGAGCAACAGAAGAGCCCATCCCAAGCATCTCATTCAAAATGGCTCCAATGGATCATCTCTGGTTTTGCCAGTCTCGTAGCGGGTAAGACTGGGCTCCTCTTTCTTATAAGGAAGGTTTTGGAACACCCTCAAGTGTACACACTCATCATTGCTTTTGCTGACAGAGACCTGAAAGACAAGGAGAATGGGACAGCCATGGACTAAGCAGATTCTAAGGAAAGGATGTTTTGGGGAGATGCAGTGCTGAACCTATGAATAGCTACAACATAAAAATTAAATCACACATGGTCCCATTCAATACCCTAAACCTGGTCTGTAGAGACTGTCCCATTTCATATCACATGTGTGAGAAGAAACAGGCTTTTGTGTCCAAATTAGGGTGTTCCTGATGATCAGCAGAAATAGAAATGTTATCCCTGCACTCCCAAGGCCAAATTCAACCCTGCCATAAGAACGTGTCACTTCCTGGTTTCTCAAGGAGTTGCACTTGGGCTGAATTTAGGTCATATTCTTCATACCCCAAATTTATCCGTCCCACTCAACCCCTTCATCTTCTGCTTTTTCACAAACCCTTGGATCTGAGTGAAGTAAATAAGAGTTTTCTTTACAAAAAAATCTGATAGTTAAACCCAAAAGTTTTCAATCAGTTTTTCTAAGGCAAAGTCTCATTGACTTCACTCAGATCTCATGCCTAGACTGGCAGTGAAAGAGTTAACCCTTTTTCCCTAGGAAGGCCAGAGCTGTATACAAAGATACTGGGGCAGGAGGCAAAGAAAGCTGAATGCTGGGATGAGGTAAGCCAACACCCTCACAGGGACTGGGTGAAGATTTTTCAGACAAACATTTTATTCACCAAAAAATACAATTTCAAATCTACTGTCTCTCAAATCAAAAAATATTTTTTTGGAAATGCTGACAAACTGTTTCAATGTTTCCAAATTGATTTGGGGAGTGGGGGAGATAGATCCCTTCTCCCCACCAGGCAAAGGAGGGGAATTGAACTAGAGTCTTCTACCTCCCAAACAAGTACCCTAACCACTGGCGTAAAGGTTGTAAGGAAGTCAGTCTGCTCCTCCTTTCCCCTCTGGCTGTTTTGTGGGAAGTCAGACTTGTGCCACCCGGTGTCTTGCAAGAAATAGGTCAGGCACCTGATGCCAGGAGAAGGCTTTTTCATAGAATAATAGATTCTAAGGCCAAAAGGGACAATTATGATTATCTGGTCTGACCTCCTATAAAACACAGGCCATAGAACTCCCCCAAAATAATTCCTAGAGTAGATCTTTTAGCAAAACATCCCATCTTGATCTAAAAATGTTCAGCTCTGGAGAAATCCACTATGACCCTTGGCAAATTGTTCCAATGGTTAATTACTCTCACCATTAAAAATGTACTCCTTGTTTCCAGTCTCAATTTGTCTAGATTCAACTCTCAGCCATTGGATCATGTTATGCCTTTCTGTGCTAGACTGAAGAGCCCATTATTAAATGTTTTTCCCCATGCAAGTACTTACAGAAAGTAATGAAGATGACCCTTAACTTACTCTTTGCTAAACTAAATAGACTGAGCTCTGAATCTCACTATGAGGCATGTTTTCTAACCCTTTAATCATTCTCGTGACTCTTCTCTCAACCCTCTCCAATTTATCAACATCCTTCTTGAATACTGGGCACCAGAACTTGACACAGTGTTCCAACAGTGGTTGCACCAGTGACAAATATAGAGACAAAATAGCCTCTCTACTCCTACTTGAGATTTGCCTGTTTATGCATAGCATCATAGAATCATATAATATCAGGATTGGAAGGGACCGCAGGAGGTCATCTAGTCCAACCCCCTGCTGAAAGCAGGACCAATCCCCCATCCTAGGATCAACGTCAGGCTGACAGGTCTATAATTACCCAGATCATCCCATTTATCCATTTTAAAAATTGGCACTTAAGCTTTCTTCCGGTCTTCTGAAACTTTCCCAGTGCTCTAAGACTTATTGAAAATCAACATTAACAGTCCAGTGAACGCCTCAGCCTGCACTTTTAAAACTCTTGGATGCACATTATTTGATACTGCTAATTTGAAAATGTCTAACTTAAGTAGCTTCTGTTTATCATCCTCCAGAGATATTAGTGGAATAGAAAGAGTGTTATCATCACCATAGGTAGAGATTATATCTCTTTTTCCCCTCAAATACAGAACACAAATATTTATTGAACACTTCTGCCTTTTCTAGGCTGTGACTCCCAAGCAGAGACAGGTGCCTGTGTCACTCTGTACCTCAAAGTAGCACCCTGGAACACCCATATTTACCTCTGTCATAGAATTATGATATATTTCATACAAATCATGCTATGTAGGATATCATATGAAAGGTCATGGTCTACTGAAACCCATTGTTCTGTTAAAATATGTATATCACTAGTATTTATGAGGTTATAAGATTTTGCTGTATGGTTGTTAATGAAATATGTTGTGAGTTTGGAAGTCACCCAATGCTAGTTCTCTAGGGACCACAACAAAGGAGGTTACCAACATCTGGGCGGGCGTAGAACGATCATCACCCACCATTGACCAGCAGGGGAATAGTATACAAGGGATTTACAATTCAATGACAGTTGCACAAGCACCGCACATTGGGGACTGCTCAACTTTATGACTCAGTTGCACAAGACCACAACAGGGGTTTGCTCAACCCTGTGACTCAGGTAGGCCCACCGGCATGCCTGGGCTAGTGTCTTCCAGGCACGTAGACTGAGGAGATAAAATAGGGGACAGTGGCATCATGCTTTGGCCTTTATCCTCCCCCACCTCCCCCCCTAAGCAACAAGAACACTGGGAAGACAAAGCCTTGAACTGAGGAGACTGGTCCCAGGCTTAAAGGGGAAGCCTGTGTATTAAGAACTTAACATCTAGTTTGGTGAGAAAACTGCTTGGTCCAAATACTGCCTAGTCTAATAAAAGATTTAGACTGTGTGATTACCTTTTATTTTCTTTGGTAACTATCTCTGACCTTTTATGCCTACCACTTATAATCACTTAAAATCTATCTTTCTGTAGTTAATAAATCTGTTTTATATTTTACCTAAAGCAGTGTGTTTTGGTTGAAGTGCTTGGGAAATCTCAGCTCAGTTTACAAAGGCCAGTGTGTGTCCTCTCCACATCGAGGGAGAGGCAGACTGGATAATAATCTTATACTGATCAGGTTTCTGACCAGGAAACGATGGTATAGCTCCGGGTTGCGGGCTTGGGAGATTTGCTGGTGCCTTTCTCTCTGTGATTCGTGAGTGGCTCAGAGTGCATTCATGCAATTTAGCTGGGTGTGGGGCTCCATGTGCTGTTCTGCTGAGTGATAACAGTGCCTGGAGGGGTTTACTGCTTGTCAGTACCAAAGCATTGTGAGAGACAGCCCAGACTAGAGAGTTAAGAGGACACAGTGGTACCCCAGTTCCAGGTTGTACTCGGGGGATCCCATCACAGTGCCTAACTCCAGACTGGAGTTAGATACCCAAGTTCCTTTGAGGGGAAGTACTCAGGACAGACACTGCTCTCCTCAGTATTTCCTATTGGCTAGCTTAAGCATCTCTTCATTCAGTGTGCACGCTTTTGTGGATCCTGTTCTTAGGCTCCAAACTTTCCCCATCCATTCTGTAGGGAGCCTGAACACCTAATTCAGGGTTTGTGAATTCCAGTGGGTGACTAAGCATCTAGAAGTTAGGGGCTGCAATGCCCACCTACCTTAGAAAACCTCTCTATCCATGTCCCTCAGAGAGCTACTCTCACTGGCAATCCATTGGGAAAATGTCAGGTGCAGGAGACAGAATGTTCCTAACAGATGGTCCTAAATGACTGAACTCATTGCCACAGGAGATCAGGATGAGACCTGGGCCGGGAGTGTGCAGAGCACAATGAAAACCCAACTCCTTCGACAAGGCTTCTCACAATAACAGAGCTAAAAAGACCCACCATTTAGACTCATAGACTCTAAGGTCAGAAGGGACCATTATGGTCATCTAGTCTGACCTCCCGCATGATGCGGGTCACAAAAGCTGACCCACCCACTCCTGGAATAATTGTCTCCCTTGACTCAGCTGTTGAAGTCCCCAAATCATGATTTAAAGACTTCAAATCGTTGAGAATCCTCCAGCAAGCGACCCCTGCCCCATGCTATGGAGGAAGGCGAAAAACCTCCAGGGCCTCTGCCAATCTACCCTGGAGGAAAATTCCTTCCCGACCCCAAATATGGCGATCAGCTGAACCCCGAGCATGCGGGCAAGATTCTCTAGCCAGACCCTCTGGAAAAAGTTCTCTGTAGTAACTTTTAATATCCCATCATTGACCATTGTTACTAATTACCAGCGATGGCACGTTATTGATCTATTGACTAAAATCACTTTATCCTATCAAACCATCCCCTCCATAAACTTATCAAGCTTAATCTTAAAGCCAGAGAGGTCTTTCGCCCCCACTGTTTCCCTCGGAAGGCTGTTCCAAAACTTCACCCCTCTGATGGTTAGAAACCTTCATCTAATTTCAAGCCTAAACTTCCCGACGGCCAGTTTATATCCATTTGTTCTCGTGTCCACATTAGTACTGAGCTGAAATAATTCCTCCCCTCCCTGGTATTTATCCCTCTGATATATTTAAAGAGAGCAATCATATCCCCCCTCAACCTTCTTTTGGTTAAGGTAAACAAACCGAGCTCCTCGAGTCTCCTCTCATACGACAGATTTTCCATTCTTCGAATCATCCTAGTGGCCCTTCTTTGTACCTGTTCCAGTTTGATTTCATCCTTTTTAAACATGGGAGACCAGAACTGCACACAGTACTCCAAATGAGGTCTCACCAGTGCCTTGTATAACGGAACCAGCACCTCCTTATCCCTACTAGAAATACCTCGCTTAATGCTTCTCCGAGAGAAGGAGCAGACTGGGCTTTTGGGCCCCAGGCAGCCTATGACCATAGGACCGCTTGTTTTGAGGAAACATTAGGGAAGGCAGGAAATTTCCGCTACCATTAAAAAAAAAGTTTCTAGCCCTTTCCCTTAAGAAAGAGCCTTGGAAAATGTAAGCAGATCACTAGGACTGAAAGGAACACGGGGCTGGACTGTCCTTCTGCAGCAGAAGGTTGTGGGGATCTAAAGATCTATCCTTCCCAAACCCACACACATACTGTATTTAAAATTGCTCAGAGTTTGAGGTGTGTACCCACAGAATCCTCCCCAAAATCCCCAGGCCGGCCCTGTGGTACTGGGCTGATTATGGTGAAGAGGATTCTATTTCTTCTCAGGGCACAGAGATGGCAGGAAGGAAAAGCCATTGTTTTTCCAGCCTGCCCAAACAAAAGCTAAGGCCAGCTCTGAGGATGAGAGTTGAGAAAGCAGTTAGAGTCTTGAATGGAGATCAAGTATCAGAGGGGTAGCTGTGTTAGTCTGGATCTGTAAAAGCAGCAGAGAAGCCTGTGGCACCTTATAGACTAACAGACGTATTGGAGCATGAGCATTCGTGGGTGAATACCCACTTCGTCAGATGCATGTAGTGGAAATTTCCAGAGGCAGATTTCCACTACATGCATCTGACGAAGTTGGTATTCACCCACGAAAGCTCATGCTCCAATATGTCTGTTAGTCTATAAGGTGCCCCAGGACTCTTTGCTGCTTGAATGGAGATCGCTCTCTTGGCAATCCCAAAATATTACAATATACAGCTGAAAGAGTATGACTCATGCTTTATACATACTAAGATAAGATTCAAATGAGATTCATAAAACAAGTTGTTTATCTTTTCTATTTTTGTAGCAAAATAGCACCCAACAGGTGCTGGCTGGGCACTGCACAAGCAGACGAGAGATAGTCCCTACCTTGATTAAAAGTCATATTGGGAACTTTTCCTGCAATGTTTGCTCACTATTTGAACATCTTGCTTAAAGGAACTCAAAATGATACTTACGTTCTTCTTCAACTAGAATACTTAAGGAATGATGGAAGAAGTGCGGGATTTTGTTGAGTACTGACCTTAATTAAGTAGTTTGTTCCAGCAACCAACTGAGTTCTATATTGTATGGCTACAAAGACTGGATACGGCTTCTTGTCTTTCTCTTCCAGCTGTGGCTTCACCTGTAGAAGTAAAGAAAGAGGGTTAGGTGGTGTAATGGGGTCAGTACACCCCCTTCTCATCATTTGTCTACTGCCTCAGTTTCTTCTTCTCAGCTTCTCAAAGAATGCACATAGGCTGACATGCAGCACATAACATTTCCCTTCTTTGGGCCTTGCTTATTAACAAACAATTCAACTCAACTCAGATCTTCCAGCCTTACTCCCTAGGCTCCACAGTTCCTTGCAGCCAGGCTTCACAGCCCTGTGAAAACTAGGATTGCTGCCTGGCCTTTCCTGAAATACCTCTCGTCTGAAGCTCCTGCTTTCTGCAAACATCTCCCCCAAAACCCCTGTCCATCCACTGACCTCAGAGTCTGTCGGGTCTAGCTCCCTCTTAAAGGAGGCACCACCTCCAGTTTGCCATCACATGACACTTGGTCACTATGATACAGATGCCCATTGCTGCCAACTGGCAAAGGGTTCGCTGTTCTCTACAAGCAACTCCTGTCTAGACCTGACAAACTCACTACACCTAACACACTGCTTTCATGGTATGCACCTATGACAGGCAGCATGTGAGGTCTCTGTTGAAAACTTGTAACTTCTCAATACCCATAATCATTGTGAGATGTGTGTACGGGTGATATTTAAGGAATAATGTAACTGTATTGAAAATTTTGCCTTTATGGTCTTGGAGGGAAAGTGAGTGACTAGGGAATAATATGTCTCAGAGACGGACAATTCAAGCAGGAAGGAGTTGCTGCCCATTCTGTGCTAGCCGATTATGTATTCCATTACTCATTGTCTGCCTTGGAACCAACCCAGAAAAATCAATGGAAAAACCATTGAAGACAAACTAAGCATCGCAACCACTTGAATGTGAAAAGCAATGATAGGACATTGAGTGGATCCCCCTGTTTGGTGAATAAAGACAAAAGACTGATTTGGTATATCACAGGGTGGAGAAAGACGCTCTGTATACATTGACTAAGGAGGCACCTTGATGAGCAGGGGTGCTTCATGAAAGATTGGGTCCTCGCTCCTTGGGGCTAGCAAATGCAGCAAAAGACTGAAATGTGGGCTAAGAATCTACACTATTACATAGGAAAGTTAACTTAAGTGTAGGCCCTAGTTTGCGGTTAATAGGGAACCATTTGTTTCCATCACTCACACTTGTTTCCATTTAATCTGTTCTTTCTTAAATACATTTTCTTTTGTTTTCCTTTAAGTGAACTGAAGTGTTGGGTGTGCTACCGGAACAGTGATCTGGTAAACCTGGGGTCCACTGTTCCTTTGGGAATGGAGGAACTGGGATTTCTGTGGTGTCCAGGGATCAGGGGCTGCATACCACAGAGGGACACTTCAAAGGGACTCTGAGGCTGGGGTGCACCTATGTTCAATCTGCAGGGCAAAGACAGGGCTGGTACTGCCCAGAGGAGAGTGGCTGACAGGCTGGTTGTGTTAGGGAGCTAACACCCAGCTGGCAAAGGCAAGACTCCCTCATGCTGGAGGCAGGTTTGGGTAGATGTGTTTATGCAGGGGAACAACTTTAAACACTGTGGATTTTTAAAATTTATTCAATGCCAGTACTTCAAAAATATGATGTAGAACAAGGAGTGTTTCCCATGATAACATACATCTGAAGGGAAGGGAAGTTTGGGGCTCATCAATGAATTGACAGTGACATTATCAATGACCTTTTCAAAGGCTAAGTACCCACTGTCACAGTTCAAGGCAACTGCACCTGCAGTCCCCCCTTCTGTCCACCAACAGGAGGCCCCCAGCTTTTCAGCCATCACCTGTCTTGGGCAAAGGCCCATGTCTCTCTCCCTCCTGACCAGGGAGTTCAGGCTGCACAGCTTCCTAATCTACACTGTGATATCTCCAGCAAGCCAGACTGCCTAAACAGGACAGTGTCTGAGCTGCTTTCTCTGCGCAGGCTCTGAACATGGAGTTCCAGCAGTGACAGGTTATCACACAGATCTTTCTAAGCAAACACATTTATTCTTAAGGTAAAAGCATTACACAGGAAACATTAACACAATAAAAACCTACACACATGCCAGAAAATTTACCAGAGGTCACCCCAGCTCCAACGTAGGGCTCTAGTAGGTTAAGTCCTTCCAACCTTTCCACAAGGATTGGACAGAAGGTCCTGTCCATTTACTGTATCAGAAAAAAGGCCTCAAGTCAGTTTAAACTATTTATCTAAAAATCCTTTGAACCAGTAAATGCAAGTATCTCTCCAGGTGGTGGTACCTCTCTGGAGGTGTTATAATCTGAATGAATTTGCCTCACTTCCCCACATTATTCTTAGTTACTAGAGGGCTGTGGTTCCCCTCCCCCATGGTACAATCCCTCAATCATACATAATTTTTTGCATTTTTAATTCAATGAACTCCTATAATACTAATTTAATTCAATACGGTTTGTCCAGCATATTGCAGGTTAGTGTCATATCTGTCACAATGAAGTGACTTTTCCCTAAGACTATTGTGATTACACTCACATGATGAGGTCATTGGAGTGCTATGGTACATCAACCCTTCTCAGATACAGATGTACTGCATCTCAGAGGAAAGCATTAAAGAAACTTCAGCTGTGAGGCACATGGACTACAAGAGCTAGTGGGTCCCAAAAAGCTCTGACACACAGCACAAATGAAATACTAATTTACTAAGGCTGACAGAAAAGGACAAATTCCCTAGGCTCACTAAACAGCTCAGAGTAGTTCTCAGTTTAACCTTTGGGGGACAGTTCAAAAGAAGGTTGGGGTCCTCAAGCCTCACTATCTTAATATCTTAATCCATTCAGGCAGTAGAGGTAATTGGTCAGAGTTCAGTTCTGTGGTATGACTCATTGGGGGTCCCTCTGAATTGCTCTTCCACACTGATGCAGCATCTTCTGCTTGAGTGTCAACTCTGGAGCAGCTGTTCCAGTGCTTCACATGCTGCCACTCTCACCCCAAATGCTGCAATCACTGCGCTCCTCCCATATTCCCCCAATGCACCCACTCTTGACTAACTATTCTCCCAGTTCCCATGGAACCTTTCCTTTCTGCTGCTCTCAGCAGATTCACCACACCACACCCAGGCTTTCCACTTCTTTGGAAGTGTTGAATTAAGTGTTCCCTCAACGCCAGCTGTCCTTGTCTCAGACAAATAAACTGTCATCCCCCACCCCTGCCATTCATGACCTTCCCAACCTCCAAGCACTATTTACCCATCAGTTATTTATTGAGAGGGCCCATCCCTTTGAGGGAGTTCAAGCTGCCAGCTGCCTAGTCCCCAAATGGACAGTTTGAAGCCCTTGGCTCATGCCTAACAGATGTAGGACAAGGAGATTTATTAAGTAATACATTCCTGATCAAATGTATTGTTTGTTGTTGTTTCTGGACTCAGGTAGGATAAGGGCAGAAATGAAGGTAACGCCCAGGGGTCAACAATGGTACAAGAAAACCTCCCCAAAATTGATAGGACTAGGGCTGCTGGGGCTAGATTTCACCAAGGATCTTAGGCACCCTGGAATTCTTACCCTTCAATTAGGCACCCAAGTTCCCCCTGTATTGTATGGGGAGACTTAATTGCCTAAGAAAGGGATTCCCAGAAGCCAGTAGGCAGAGTGGGGAGTCATCTAAGCTAGCCAGAAGTAAAATGGAGAGAAGAGGGGCAGGGCCCAGGGCCCAGATCTACAAAGGTACTTAGGCACCTGACTGACAGGCCGGAGAGAGGTGCCCATCTCTGCTTGGGATTCGTGCTTTCAGATTGCCAGATGAAAAGTGCCTTGTACTTAATGAGGAAATCAGGGTTAAAATCCTTTCCTCTTAGAAGAGCTTTTGGCAAAGCATCATTTCCATTTGCTGTGATTTTAATTGTCTGCTTTGGAGCCTCTTTTAGGAGCATTTGGATACTACAATGAAATCCAACGTAATGACAGCATTATAGATGGGGAAACTGAGGCAGAGAGCGCTGAGGTGACTTCCCCAAAGTCAGGCCACACAGCGAGTCTGTGGCTGACACAGGAATCACATCCGTCTCATTACTACCCCTCCCAGTGCACCAACCACTAATCCATTGTGATTGCCAGTGAGCTAATGAATGAACTTTGACCATTTCTTTAAAAACATGTAGTCAATAAAGTCAACTAATATATTTTAACCAATCATCAATGACATTTGTCTGTTGGCAGCCAGTTTCCCTTTGTATAAAGAGATGCATGAAGAAGGGTGAGCTCAGAGCCACCACACTCAGATTCTAAGATTTTTTGGACAGAGACCATCTGTTACGTTTCCACAGTGTGTGCACACAACAGCCATAATACTTTGAAGTTCTAGTGCCTTTCAAGGAAGAATCTCAATGTGCCTTACAAATATGAATTAATTAAATCGTACAGCGCCCATGTGAGGAAGAGAAGTATTATTTGCCTCCCATTTTACAGCTGAGGAAACTGAAGCACAATTTCCCCTTCCTCAAAAGGGTCACACAGGAAGTCCATGGCCAAGACAGGCAGGCCCAGGGTATTTTTCCCATGTCCATCCCCCAGCCCAAACAACCTTCAAGTGGCCCTAAATCTTATCAGAAAGGCCAAAATTATAAATCACAGGAAAATACTGACAAAGTAGCCAATTTTTACCTTCTTGAACGTTTAAAATCCAAGATTTTCCAGAGATCCAACTAGCCCCTGGACTCATAGAAGGTTATTTTTTTAAAAAATAGTGACATCTAGGGGCCCTGACATACCCACTCCCCTCCTCTTCCCCTGGTAATGGGACCCTAGAGCAAGCCCTAGAGCCAGGAACAAAAGCCTGACTCCCTGGGCTGCTCTGCATTAGCAAATGGGACCTCCAATTCACCACCAGTGCAGCTCCACTAGCCCAAGTACACAAGAATCAGTGTAGGCAGGACACTGATATTTTTACTACCCTGTCAGCCAATTCTGTACAGATCAGGGTTTGATGATACACTTGCAAAGACATCTAAAACCCTGTCTACACAGGTGCTTCTACCACTGCTACTGCCGGTGGAATTGCACTGGTAGTTTATTAGGCAGTGAAGACCTTGTCATTCATATATTGCTATCTGCACCACAACTGTGAATGTCTCTAGAGCTCCCAAAAGACTGGAAAGCAGAAGGTCAGAAGACTGGAAGAAAACTAATGTGCCAGTATTTCAAAAGGATAAATGTGATAACCCAGACCACTATAAGCCTGCCAGTCTGACGTCGATTTCAGGCAAGATATCGGAACAGCTGATATGGGACTTGATTAATAAAGAATTAAAAGAGGATACTATACTTAATGCCAATCAACGTGGCTTTATGGAAAATAGATCCTGTCAGACTAACTTGATATCCCTTTTTGATGAGATTATAAATTTGGTTGATAAAGGTAAAAGCATTGATGTAATAGACCTAGACTTCTGTATGGCATTATACTTGGTACCACATGACATTTCGATTAAAAAACTAGAATGATACAAAATTACCATGGCCACTATTAGGATATAGATATTCAGGCCTGTCTGTAAAAGCCTATACTTTAAGAATTTAGGTATATTCTTATCACTTAGCTAGTTATAGAGGTATAAAAGAGAAAATCAAAATCACACTCTGTATGTATAAGGCACAGACTGAGGCTCTGTTCTTAGGCTAAGTAAGGCCTTCGGCTAAGCAGCAGAGGCAGCCATAAACTGGGAAGTGTATGGTCACATCCTCACATTCCAAACTAGTCACATGGAAATAAGGTGCTATTGGGCTGTTAGGAATACAATCCTGTCCTGATATTCCTATCACCTCCAGAGAAAGGAAAGAGCCTAGAAGATGTAAAAGGAAACTTAGGTTGATAGTTTTCTGTCTGGTAAGAACTCACTTATCAATAGACACAGCTGGAAAACCCTTATGTCTGTATAGATGTAGTTGTGAAATCCTCACTTCTGTATTGTTCTGTATGTTTATTTGCATGGTCTCTGTCTGGTTCTGTGACCGTTTCTGTCTGCTGTATAATTAATTTTGTTGGGTGTAAACCAATTAAGGTGGTGGAATATAATTGGTTAAATAACCATGTTACAGTATGTTAGGATTGGTTAGTAAAATTTTAGTAAAATGATTGGTTAAGGTATAGCTAAGCAGAACTCAAGTTTTACTATATAGTCTGCAGTCAATCAGGAAGTAAGGGGGGGAATGGGAACAGGGACTGGGGGTGGTGGAATTGGGATCATGTTTTGCTAAAAGGGGGGAATGGGAACAGGGAATGGGGGTGGGGAAATTGGGATTATGTTTTGCTAAGGGGGGGGAATGGGAACAGGGACTGGGGGGAATTGGAATCATGTTTTGCTAAGGGGGGAATGGGAACAGGGACACAGGCAAGGCTCTGTGGTGTCAGAGCTGGGAAGGGGGACACTGAGGAAGGAAACCGGAATCATGCTTGATGGAAGTTCACCCCAATAAACATTGAATTGTTTGCGCCTTTGGACTTCGGGTATTGTTGCTCTCTGTTCATGCGAGAAGGACCAGGGAAGTGAGAGGGTGAAGGAAAAAGCCCCCTAACAGCCACATCAAATGGATTAAAAGAATGAAAAGTTCTATGCCTGTGTTCTACAGGAGGTCAGACTAGATGGTCCCTTCTGGCCTTGGCAGACACGAATCTAAGAATTTTATGGACTTGAGTTAGTGCAGTCACTTTTGAAGCAATTTTTCCATGCCGCATACTACATGCTTCTAATCAATCAAGAGGGTTTCCATTTTCAGTGCTGGATGTTAGATTTTAAAGTATATTGTAACCTCATTCCCAAATCTCTCTAGAATTTGATTTAACAACATACACTTTTGTTATATTTGTTTCTGTTGTCCAGCTTTCAATGCATGCCACTCACCTTGTTAGCAATTTCTTGGATATGTAGGCAAGGCAAGGTCTCTGACCAGCCTCCAGGAACTTCTGATGACATGTTGGGGAAACTCTGACAAGGAAGATCTAGAGCAAATGTAATCAGAGAATAGTCAAAGATCTGATATTATGTAGTCACATAGTCATGTGATTTGTATATGTGAAGTTTATATATATATATATATATATACACACACACAGGTTTGAAGAGGGGAGAGAAGGAAAAAAAGGAACAACACAAAACAAAAGCAAAATTTTAGTCTTGTTAATAGTAAGGGAAAGAGCATTTTAAATATCACTATGTGTAAAGTGCTCTGTGGACATGGGAAAAGCAGAAAAAAAATAACACTCAACTCCCATAGTTATGGAAATTGGTTCAGCCTGAGATGGTAATTTCTGGATTTACCACCAGTTTGAACACACGTGACTGTTCTCGTGCTTAGGGAGGTGATTGTAAACACCGAGCTACACCCAAGTATATCCCAACGTTTGCCTTAAAACTACCACACGTTCTCCCTCGTTTTCATTGCAGCAATTCCTGTTTAACTTAAAATGTGGTTTTCTCTGTATTTTTAGATGGGCAAAGGCCTTTAATTGTAATGATTTTATTTCTCTATTTTTCATTATAAAGCGGAAAGATTTTCCATCTCTTTAAAGGACAGAGATAAGAATGCTGGTATATGCTACCTCCTTACCTCCCCCCAACCTCTTTTTCCCCCTGTGTTGTAGTTTTTATTTGCAGAAATATGACCTACCCTTCAAAAGGAGCATGCAGGGAAATTTCTCTCTCAAACTTTTTACAAAACCTATGTTTTCAGTTTTGGGCCAGGAATAAAGTGTTCTTTTTCTGCATAATTCCTTTAGCATTTGTCTAACTGGTAGATAGACTCCTGTGAAAGACATACCTAATCTTTAGAACAATTTCCCTTGTTCCATTTACTTAAAGTACTGTATTTCTTCACAGCCTTTTATATTTATTGGAAATTAGCACCTATTGGCTTAAACTGTATCAGAGGCCTCTTAATTTTAGTAAAGTTTTTGAAGGACAGAAAAATTTAAAAGAATATTTTAGCAAAACATCCAACACATAAACACAACACCTCCCCACCCCCTATTCCGCCCCATTTCCCAAACAATTCAGCATGCATTCGAGCCAACTTGTGTCCTTTTTGATAGATAAACCATTGGAAACACACATTCAAAATAGCTGTATACTATTAGTAGTGGCTTAGAGAGATTCCTCCCTCTCAGCCATGGAGGGAGGCCACACCGCCTCGCTGCTCCACCTAGCAGCTGAGGCCAAAGGACGGGGGATTAGCATGGTAAGTGTCAGCAAAGAGTCTAGGGCCCTGGCCCTTTGGGGTGGGGCAGGGCAATTGACAGTCTTTAGCCGAGCTGCCTGACTAGGACAGACAGCAAACACAGTCAGGCTCAAGCCCTCTGGACAGGGCAGAGCAGTAGCAGTAGCAGTCTATGGCCTGTTAGGATATAGATATGCAGGCCTGTCTGTAAAGGCCTATACTTTAAGAATTTAGGTGTATTTTTATCACTTAGCTAGTTATAGAGATATAAAACAAAGAATCAAAATCACAGTCCGCCTGTGTATGGGCCTTCTCTCGCTAGGATATTCTGAGGCCTGGTTCTTAGGCTAAGGCCTTTGGCTAAGCAGCAGGACCAGCCATAAACTGGGAAGCGTATGGTCACATCCTCACATTCTTAAACTAGTCACATTTAAACAAGGTGGTATTGGGCTGTACGGAAGATGATCCTGTCCTGATAGTGCCTATCACCACCAGATAAAGATGGTTAAAGAAAACTTAGTTTGATAGCATCCTGTCTGGCAAGAAATCACTTCTCAATAGTTGTGGTTGTGAAACCCTCATTTCTGTATGTTTTATCTTTATGGCCCCCACTTTTCTATTGTTAATCTGTCTGGTTCTCTAATTGTTTCTGTCTGTTGTATAAATAATTTTGCTAGGTGTAAGTTAATTAGGGTAGTGGGATATAATTCGTTAGAGAATTATGTTAGGACTGGTTAGATAGATTTCAGTAAAATGATCGGTTAAGGTATAGCTGAGAATATTACTATATAAATTAGAGGCAAACAGGAAGTAAGTTGGGATTCAAAAATAAGGAAAAAGGAACTTGGATTTAAGCTTACTGGAAGTTCACCCCAATAAACATTGAATTGTTTGCACCTTTGGACTTCGGGTATTGTTGCTCTCTGTTCACGCGAGAAGGACCAGGGAACTGGGAGGGTGAAGGAATAAGCCCTCTAAAATGGCCCAGTTCTCTGGCTTTGGCAGGCAGCAGACAAACACAGGACTAGGGGTAGGGTTGGCAGCAGGGTGTAGGGAGAACCCTTGCCTACCCTACTCCACCAGGCCCCAGCCCAGGGCCCTGTTAGTGGCAGGGAATCCTGCCACTGGGTCAGTGGGGATCCTGCGGAAAGATGCTGACTGGGTTTCACCAACACAACTGGACTAATGTCTGGTTTCCCTGAGCTACTTTCTACCCCTACCTGTTCGTAGGGTTTCGTTGCTCCTGGGTCCTCAGTCTCCTTTGGGTACACGGCACCCAGCAGTCCCAGCAGTTCCTCAGGGTACTCAGCCAACAGCAGTCTTAGCAGCTCCCCTTCCTCAGGGTACTGCTTCACGGGCAGAGGTTGGCACAGCTCAGTCCCTGGTGCAGGGGTCAGCAGCAAAGCAGAGGCATCTGAATCCTTTCCTGGCTCTGGCTCAACTCAGCTGGAGGTTCTGCCTCTTATACTTCCTGTTCCATCCCTCTGCTTCCAGCACAAGGGGCGGTCCCAGCCTCACTCCACCCACAAGAGGGTGGGGAGTGGTTCCTCCCTGTCAGCCTTGGAGGGAGGCCACTCCACCTCACTACGTATTTTGTAGATAAGTCATCCATTCACACACACGTTCAATTGTTGTTCAGTGTTATTTTATACCAAGTGCACATACACACAGCTTAACTTAAAAGAAATCTAACTATGTAAAATTAGCTAATACATCCCATGTAAACTTGTAAACTCAGATGGGAAGAGTGTCTCCACCAGGCCCATCCAGCAGAACTACCAAAATCAGTTGGGCCATAAAGGAACATCGCAATACAAGGCGTTGGCGAATGGCCCTATCACACCTTGGAACTACTACGTGCAAGGAAGCTCTTCCTATGGACTTGGCAGCTGCATGAAGGAAATAAAACAAAGACACAGGGAAAATTTTCCATCCCTTTGCTGTTTGAACTCTCACAGGGCCAGAGACACCAAACTGAAGCCAGAGAGCCCAACGGGTTACCCCGGGTCTGCCTGGAAAGCAGGGCCGGCTCCAGGCATCAGCATTCCAAGCAGGTGCTTGGGGTGGCAATCTGCAAGGAGCGGCAGTCCGTGTGTTTTTGCCGCTCCAAGCAGCGGGCCGAATTGCCACCGCGGACAGCGGGGGCAATCTGTGTGCAGTTAGGGCGGCACACGTGTTTCCGGTGGCAATTCGGCGGCAGCTTCTATGTTCCGCTGCCCGCGGGGGCAATTTGGCGGCTTCTGTCTTCTGGCTGAAGACAGAAGTTGCCGCCAAATTGCTGCTGCCCTGGAAACGCGTTTTCCGCCCTAAAGGCACACGGACTGCCCCCGCCGTCCATGGCGGCAATTCGACGCACTGCTTGGGGCGGCAAAAACAGTAGAGCCGGCCATGCTGGAAATACACTTTGAATCAACAGATCACTACAACTCTGTCACTCTTAGGATTTAGAGTGCAACTCATCTGTATATATGTTTGTTTGCTTTAACCTGTAAATAATTCTCTCGTTCCTTTTTCCTCTTAATAATCCTTTAAGTTAATTTATTACAGGATTGGCTACAGGCATTGGCTGTGGTGTGAGATCTAAGATACACATTGATCTGGGGCCAGGGACTCGTCTCTTGGGACAGAAAGCAACTTGAATATCTTGTGATGTTTTCGGTCTCAGTGACTGTTTATCACTAAGCCCAGCATGTCTGGGTAGCAAGATAGACTGGTGAGTCTAGGGGGACTGTCTATGACTCCAGGGTGAGACTGTTTTAGGGATCCAGCAATTCACATTTGTTACTGGCTTGGTGAAATCTAATTTTAGAACATAGCAGCAGTGTGGGGTGTCTGCCCTGTTTTTGACAGTCTGCCCTGAGGGAGGCAGCAAGATCGTGAGGCACTCCAGACAGTGCAACACCGTGCTCTAACCACTAGGCACAACCCCAGTTCTAACCGCTAGGCACAGCTGCCCCAGTCCCAGTCTCTGACACAGTCTAGATGGAGCATGATTGTTGCCTCTTTTGTCCTCACCCCGCTTCCCTTTAGGGAGTCATCTCCACAATTTCCCCTTGCTGCTGGAATCTCTGCCAGGGACCTTGCGATCCTGGACCCTCCTTTCTTTTCTGGTTCTCAGACTACAGCCATTCAGTTAGCTCTGCCTTTGTCAGCCCTTGACAGCTTACTTTTCTTACTGTGCATATCTCAGCCAGCTGAATTTTCTTCAGCTGCTCCATATTCATCTCTCCTGTTTATCCTTCCTTTTCCCTTTCCTGAACAGGCTGGGAGACACTTTTTCTTTGTGCTTTTTCCTCCCACTATACTTGCTTTTACTGCCATTGGCACATATTGGCAATTCCTCTTCACTGTCCCAGATCCCACACACAGTGTCACCAGGTAACAGTTCCCGAGGTAACTACACCAATGACTCCTTCGTGGCTGGCTGGAGGGCACTCCACTTAGGTCTCAGGCTGTCACCTTTCTCATGGCGGAACCCACGTTCTTTGCAGTCCAGATCAGGGATTTAGGCAACTCCTCCTGCCCTTCATTGGGATCACCTGAGCAGGTCTGAAGCATGTTTACACTACAGCAGTACAATGGCACAACTGTGGTGCTGCAGATACACTGCTGTAGCTATGCAGCTATAGCGCTTTCGTGTAAATACACCCTACACTGATGGAAGGGGCTTTCCGTCCATGTAGGTAATCCACCTCTCCAAGAGGCGGTAGCTGGGTGGATGGAAAAATCCTTTCGTCGAACTACCTGCATCTACCCTGGGGGTCAGGTCAACCTAACTGTGTCACATAGGGAACGACATATTTCACAGGCCTGAGTGATGAAGCTAGATTGACCTAAGTACAATTTAGATGGGGCTACTATAACTGGCTGGATAACAGTACTCAGAGAGTTGTTGTTAATGGTTCCCAATCCTGCTGGAAAGGCATACCAAGTGGGGTTCCGCAGGGGTCTGTTTTGGGACCGGCTCTCTTCAATATCTTCATTAATGACTTAGATATTGGCATAGAAAGTACGCTTATTAAGTTTGCAGATGATACCAAATTGGGAGGGATTGCAACTGCTTTGGAGGACAGGGTCATAATTCAAAATGATCTGGACAATTTGGAGAAATGGTCTGAGGTAAACAGGATGAAGTTTAACAAAGACAAATGCAAAGTGCTCCACTTAGGAAGGAAAAATCAGTTTCATGCATACAGAATGGGAAGAGACTGTCGAGGAAGGAGTACGGCAGAAAGGGATCTAGGGGTTATAGTGGACCACAAGCTAAATATGAGTCAATAGTGTGATGCTGTTGCAAAAAAAGCAAACATGATTCTGGGATGTATTAACAGGTGTGTTGTGAGCAAGATATGAGAAGTCATTCTTCCGCTCTACTCTGCTCTGGTTAGGCCTCAACTGGAGTATTGTGTCCAGTTCTGGTCACTGCATTTCAAGAAAGATGTGGAGAAATTGGAGAGGGTCCAGAGAAGAGCAACAAGAATGATTAAAGGTCTTGAGAACATGACCTGTGAAGGAAGGCTGAAAGAATTGGGTTTGTTTAGTTTGGAAAAGAGAAGACTGAGAGGGGACATTATAGCAGTTTTCAGGTATCTAAAAGGGTGTCATAAGGAGGAGGGAGAAAACTTGTTCACCTTACCCTCTAAGGATAGAACAAGAAGCAATGGGCTTAACCTGCAGCAAGGGAGGTTTAGGTTGGACATTAGGAAAATGTTTCTAACTGTAAGGGTGGTTAAACACTGGAATAAATTGCCTAGGGAGGTTGTGGAATCTCCATCTCTGGAGATATTTAAGAGTAGGTTAGATAAATGTCTATCAGGGATGGTCTAGACAGTATTTGGTCCTGCCATGAGGGCAGGGGACTGGACTCGATGACCTCTCGCGGTCCCTTCCAGTCCTAGAATCTATGAATCTATGAAAAAAAAATGTAGGTGTAGATAAGGCCTGAGTTTAGTCCAGCACCTGCCAACCTGCTGTCTGCGAGGCAGTGACAGAGTTAACCAGTGACCAGCCAGCCTTCATACAGCAGAGTGTTACTTATTCAGAACAAAACTATTACAGAGAAAGGATATCATAACAGACAAGGATATCACCACAGACATGCATCTGACGAAGTGAGTATTCACCCACGAAAGCTTATGCTCCAATACATCTGTTAGTCTTAAAGGTGCCACGGGACTCTCTGCTGCTTTTTACAGATCCAGACTAACACAGCTACCCGTCTGATACTTTTCAGGTCTTTGTTTGACAGTCTCTTGAACCAGGGTTTTCACATGTAGGTCACCAGTCTGTATCCAGCCTGACTTGGAGACTTTAAGGCCAGACGGGACCAGCCTGATCATATGTATCTAGGGCCCTGGGTGGGCAGAGCTGGCCTGTCCTGCTGAGACCTCACTGCTGTTGTTACTTGCGTTAGCTTTGATCTAGCTAGCTCAAAGCGAGCTGTGGCCTGTTTACACATACTGGAATCACAGCCCCCAGTTGCAGTGCAGGAACAAATTTTATAGTGGAGGTGCTGAGAGTCATTGAACCAAACTGTAAGCCATGTATATAATGGAAACCACTTCAAGCCAGGGGGTGCTGCAGCACTCCCGCTATCCCTAGCTCCAGTTCCTACGTTGCAGTGTAGACGTACGCTTAGTGAGAGCTGTTTCGGTGGAGTGGAGAGGGTGGAAGCCAGACTGGAGGGGCTGCGGGTTGAGGTTGGAGACGAACAGTCATACATGGCTCATTATTTGGGTCCAGCGAAGAAGGGAAGGGAAGGTATATATCCCTGTGATGTACACTTCTCTAGGATTGGTATCTATTATTTATTTTATCTATTTTCGGTCAGGGGAGCAGAGTTTCTACAACTGCTCCAAATTCATAGATCTGTAAGTAAAGCCGAATGCAATGTTCCAGTTCAATAGAACTTCATCCAAAAATGCAGTTTTGGGGGAGCTGGAACTATTCATTAACTTGGGTAAAATCTGATGAATAGTTTCATCCAAATATAAAATGAGGAAAAAATGTTTGAAAGGAGTCAAAATGGTTCATTCTGACATTTGTGAAATGAATTGTTTTGACTTTTCATTTCAAAACATTTTGAAACAATGATTTGTTTCAACTATAACCACATTTTTAAAAAGACACAAAAAAGATGAAACAAAACACTGATTTATTTTGTTTCAGATTGAAAAAAGTGGTTTGTTCAACCCATATTGATTTTATGTTTTTTAGTTTTTAGTTTTTTGAAGAAAAACCAAAATAATCAGTTTCATAGAGTAGAACATAGAATGTTGGAAGGGATCTCAGAAGGTCATCTAGTCCAACCCCCTGCTCAAAGCAGGACCAATCCCCAACTAATCCTCCACACAGCCCAGCAGGAACGGCCACCTCTAAATGTCCCCTTAATAAAATTACCCTATTTTAACCAGGTGACCATGAATGATATCACTCTCCTGAGGATAACACAGAGAGATAAAGAACGGATGTTGCTTGACTGCATTCCAGTAGCTTTACTGGCCACGAATACATGCCAAGTCTTCAGGACAAATTAATCATTAAACACGCTTGTTTTTAAACCATGTATTGTATTTACAAAGGTACACTCACCAGAGGGGGCCTTCTCCGCCTTCAGGGTCCGGAAGCCCTGGTTGGGAGGGTAATGTCTCCAGGGTGATAAATAGTTCCTGGCTGTTGGGGAGAACGTTTTCTCCGCTTGCCTGCTGTGCAACCTCCTCTTCCTCGTCCCCAAAATCCTCATCCCTGTTGCGTGAGACTCCCTTGCAGGAGTAGTTGTAGGGGCACCCCTAGAATTGCATGCAGCTCATCATAGAAGCGGCATGTCTGGGGTTCTGACCCGGAGCGGCCGTTTGCCTCTTTGATTTTTTTGTAGGCTTGCCTGAGCTCCTTAAGTTTCACATGGCACTGCTGCAGGTCCCTGTTATAGCCTCTGTCCTTCATGACCTTGGAGATTTTTTCAAATGTTTTGGCATTTCGTCTTTTGGAATGGAGAGGTAACCTCAGTGCGAGAGGATACCTTAACACCATCTGGAAGGAGGGTCCCAACTATGGGAAGATTTCCCTCTGCTCCGGTTGACTGCTCTGCTTCCCTGGGCCTTTCATCCTCCTCAACAGCGCAGGGGCTGTCTGACCGGAGGTGGGACAATTCTACAGTGTCCCGGAAAGCCTCATCTGCAATGTCCCGGAAAGCCTCTCTGCCTCCCTTAGCTCCTCCAGTTCTGCCACCCTGGCCTCCAAAGCCCGTACACAGTCTCTGAGGGCCAGGAGCTCCTTGCACCGAATGCACACATACACCACCCGCCCACAGGGCAGGTAATTAATTAATTTTCATTCATGCAGCTGAGCTCCCGGCGCGGTGGCGCTAGCCCACTGGGCCCACTACACGGCAAGCAGGAGCCTGCAGAGCACAGCCCTGCCCCTGCCCCGGGGACACAGAGAGGCAGCGAGGAGGTCTCGCTCCTCTGCGTGCTGCAGCAGGGCGGGGCTTGTAGACTCCGGCAGCAGGCAGCGGGCGCCGGGCAGAGAGCCCCCTCCGCCCCTGCCCCCGCCCCCCTCCCCTCAACCCGACCCTACCCGACCCTAGGAAGGAGCAAGAGGGACTGGGAGGGACCTGCCTGCTGGATGCTTCCTGGGAGCCGCTCCAGGTAAGCATTACTGGGCTCACCTGGACCCCTGGCAGGTCCCTCTGGGGGGGGCTCCCCTCAGACCCACTGCCCTCAACCCCCACCCTGACCCTGTTCCCTCAGCCTCCCCCGCAGTGTCCCCCCCTGTACCCCCACCCTCAATCCACTGCCCTCAGCCCCCCTGACCCTGTTCCCTCTGCCTCCCCCACAGTCCCTCCCCTCCCCCGATCATCTCACCCTGCATGGATGTGGAAATCTGTCCCGGATTCCAGGCTGTTGTTAGCCCCTGGGGCTAAAGATCAGCAGAGGTTTCCAAAGGGAAGTTTCCAGCCTTTGCTCAGACCCAAACATTTTCACTTAAAAAAATAAATAAATAAATAAATACCCAAACCCATCCTGACACCCATCTGCTCTGTCCAGATTTGCTGTTATCCCTGTTGAGGCCAAAGTTCTTTGAAAAATGAAAAATCCATGACACCATTGTGTTGCTTCCCCCTGTGTTGCTCGTTAATCTGATGGACCTGCTGATAATGAATAAAGATGAATGGCCCGGGAGCAATGTGTCAGGCAGACAGTTTGTCAAGTAGGAAAGGGAATGCTGAAGCCCTCACAAAATGCAGAGGCTTTACTTAACCTGAGAACTGAAAAAGAGCCAGATACCCTGCATGGGTTTGAAAGTGACAAGAGCCTAGCGACTGACCAGAGCAGCGCCAGGTTTGAAGTGACGAGGAGGGTCTGTGTCATGAAGTCTGCATTTCCACCGAGGACTCTTCCATCGCCAGGATAGCGCTGGTGCAGATCTCCTGCCCGCAGCAATGCTGAGAGGTGCCAGTGTAGACCCGACCCACTGCCCTCAGCCCCCACCCTGACCCTGTTCCCTCAGCCTCCCCCACAGTCCCCCCTGTACTTCCCACCCTGAACCCACTGCCCTCAGTCCCTGCCCCCATTCCAACAGCCTCCGCCACAGTCCCCCTGCTCCCCCCAACCCACTGCCCTCAGCCTTGCCCTACCCCAAATCTCTTCTTCAGACTCCCCCATCATCCCACCCCTTTCGCTCCCCCTGCTGTCGCACCCCTCAACTTCCCCCCATTCCAGTCCTGCTCCCCTCTGTCTCATCCCCTCCAGACCCTGTCCCTCTCCTCAACCCCCCGACCCTCCCCAACCCAGCCCCATTGTCTCCCCTGCCCCGCCCCACTCTACACAGCTCTCTCTACCCTGTCCCATTCATGCTCCCCTCAGCCCCTACACTACTCCCCCCATCCCAGTCCTGTCCCATCCTCCTCAGCCCCCCCGACTCCCCCAGTCCCAGTCCTGTCCCCCTCAGTTCCTCCACCCTGCTTCCCCCGGTCCATCCCCACACACCCACCAACTCCCTCGACCTCCCTCCCCCCAATCCCACTGCCTGGACCCACTCCGTCCCCCTCAGGACATGCAGGAAAAAGAAGCAATGGGCTTAAATTGTGGCAAGGGAGATTTAGGTTAGACATTAGGAAAAACTTCCTAACTGTAAAGGTAGTTAAGCACTGGACAAATTACCTAGAGAGGTTATGGAATAGCAGTCATTGGAGTTTTTTAAGAGGTTAGACAAACACCTGTTAAGGATGGTCTAGTTGTTATTACTCAGTCCTGCCTCAGTGCAGGGGGTTGACTAGATGACCTGTTGATGTCCCTTCCAGTCCTACATTTCTGTGATTCACACTGAATTGCCTTGTGCCACTGTCTAGTAGTAGTGGCACACAGTTCTCTGACATGCAGGTTTATAAAATTTTAGTTAATATACAGTTTAGAGCATAGCAATTTTAAAGCTCTGCTTGTTCAGACCAACTGAGCTGAAAATTGTGATCTACACACTTCAAAACTATTAAGATGTGGGCTGAAATAAAATCAGCATGAATTGCTCAACAATATCAATGGAATCAGCATTGCGCTGCTATGTATTGTAAAACATTACAGTGAAATCTTGCAAGTATTGCATAGCACGCCGCCTTGCCCAAGTGGTAACTAAGCATAACATCTTCCTGTTTCAACATTCCTAACTTGTATCCCATAGCTCCTAGAAGTTGTTGTTTTTTCAAACATTGAATGTTATTTGAAGGGGTAAATAATATCTCTCTATTCATTTTCTCCACACCAAGATTTTATAGTCATCTCTTTCCCAAGATGAAAAGTCACAGTCTTTTTAATCTCTCCTCATACACAAATTGCTCCATACCTCTAATAATTTTTGTTGCCCATCTCTGTACCTTCTCCAATTCTAATATATCTTTTTTGAGATGGGGTGACCAGAACTGCACACGGTACTGGAGGTGTGGATGTACCATGGATTTATATAGTGTCATTATGATATTTTCTGTCTTATTATCGAGCCCTTTTCTAATGGTTCCTAACATTTTTTAATGCTGCTGCACATTGAGGAGATGTTTTCAGAGAACTATCCACAAAGACTCCAAGATCACTTCCTTGAGTGGTAACAGCTTATTTAGACCCTATCCATCATTTTGTAAATATAGTTGGAATTATGTTTTCCAATGTTATCAACATTGAATTTCATCTGCCATTTTGTTGCCCAGTCATCCAGATTTGTTATTGATTTATTTCAAAATCTCCTCTAGGGATACCTTAGTCTGCAACAATTCCTCAGATTTACCACCTAAAAAGAATGGTTCAGGTGTGGGAATCTCCCTCACCTCCTCTGCAGTGAATACTGAAGGAAATAATTCATTTAGTTTCTCTGCAACGACATTGTCTTCCTTGAGCGCTCCTTTACCACTTCGATTGTCCAGTAGCCCCACTTTTCTGCTTCTGATGTACACCGTTACCTCGATATAACATGACCCGATGTAACACGAATTCGGATATAACGCGGTAAAGCAGTGCTCCGGGGAGGCGGGGCTGCGCACTCTGGTGGATCAAAGCAAGTTCAATATAACGCAGTTTCACCTATAACGCAGTAAGATTTTTTGGCTCCCGAGGACAGCGTTATATCGAGGTAGAGGTGTACTTTTAAAACATTTGCTGTTAACTTTTCGGTCTTTGGCTAGTTGCTCTTCAAATTCTTTTTTGGCCTGCCTAAATATATTTTTACACTTGACTTGTGAGAGTTTATGCTTCTTTCCATTTTCCTCGGTAGGATTTGACTTCCAATTTTTAAAGGATGCCTTTTTGCCTCTAACCACTTCTGGGAGACACTTTTTCTCTGTATGTTTTCCTCCTACTATACTTGCTTTAACTGCCGTCGGCACGTATTGGCAATTCCTCTTCACTCTCACAGATCCAACGCACACGGCCACCGTGTGGCCACACAGTTCCCAAGGTAACTACACCTGTGACCCCTTTGTGGCTGGCTCAGGGCACCCTGCTAAGGTCTCAGGCTTTAGCTCTCACCTTTCACATGGTGCTACCCATATTTTTCTCCCTCCAGATCAGGGATTTAGGCAACACCTCCTGCCCTTCAGTGAGATCACCTAAACAAGTCTGAGGGCATGTCTGCACTACAATACTGCAGCTACACTGCTGTAGCTATGCCGCTGTAGCACTGTAGTGTAGATAGGTCCTACTTACTCATTTTCCTATTCTTTGTTTGACAGCCTTCTGAACCAGGTCTTTCACATGTAGGTCACCAGTCTGAATGCAGCCCAACTCAGAGATTTCAAGTCCCAAAGGGACCATCATAATTATCTAGTCTGATCTCCGGCACATTGCAGGCCACAGAACCTCGCCCACCCACTCCTGCAACAGGGCGGTAACCTCTGGCTGAGCTATTGAAGTCCTCAAATCTTCATATAAAGATTTCTAATTTCTAGTTCAAACCAGCAAGTGACCCAAGCCCCATGGTGTGGAGGAAGGCGAAAAACCCCTAAGGTGTCTGTCAATCTGACCAGGGGGAAGATTCCTTCCTGACCTCAAATATGGTGATCAGTTAGACCCTGAGCATATAGGTGAAACCAATCAGCCAGACATGTGGGAAAGAATTCTCTGTAGTAACTCAGAGCCCTTCCCATTTAGCATCCTGTCTCAGATGCAGAAGGGCCATATGCCATGGTAGGCAAGATCATCATACCATTCCCTCCATAAATTGGTCAAGCTTATTCTTGGAAAAAGTACAAGGCACTGGTAAGACCTCATTTTGAATAATGTGTACAATTTTGATCACCCGTGTTCAAGAAAGATGAATTTAAACTGGAGAAGAGAGAAGTGCGGAGAAGAGCTACAGTGATGATCATACAACCTTGGGGTAGGTAATTGGCAGTCAGCTCTGCACTCATCTCGCACTGTGTAAAACAAAGCCTTCAACTTGTTTGCATGCTTGAAAATGGCCCCGAAACGAATGATGCAAGATTTCACATCTTTAACAATGCAATGTGAATCAGATGAGCAGGACATAGCAGCTCCAGTTTCTGACTGAGCTTAATATCCCAGTGCAAAGTTAGCCATGAATGAAGCTGTCAGCAGTAGGGAAGAATGTCACTTCAGCAGAAAATAATGCGGGTTTGTTCGCTTTGAAATCAAAAAGTCCAAGAATTGGACGGTCAAAAGTAACAGGAGACTCGTCAAATATCAGACTAGACACCACATTTCCATCAATTTGTTCCATCAATTTAGATACTAAAGCATCGTCATTTTCTTTCAGATACTTACGAATGAGATTGTCTGCACTAGGAAGGGTTTTTGCTGCTGGACAGTGTTGTCACATAAAGTCACCAATACACCCTTCTGCAATTAACAGTGGTTGTCCGGCGCGACAAAGAGCATGCAAAAATTCATTGATATACTGGTGCTGTGTCCTCTCTTTCATTAAAGCCCTGGTGAAAGCTCCTGATATTGACTGTTTATCCCGAAGCTCACTTTGTTCTTTAAGCTTCTTTTGTCTCTTGCTTTCAACATGCTCCTTTATTCTGTCAGCGTGAGCACTGACCTCAGTGCTGCAGTACTTGCATCCTCTTCTTTCCCTTCTTTACTTTCCTTGAAAAATTATAAGCACTGATTTTCTCATTGGTTACCAGGCATAGATTACCCCATGTTTCCTTTTTACCTTATCTATCTGTAACCCTCCTAGGTTCCTGGGACTCTGTGCTGGCAGGTCAGGGAGAGGCACGCTGTCCCTGGTAGGAAGGGGAAGGCAAGGGCAGACTCAGAGTCTGCTCAGCAACCAAGAGAGAAAGAAGAGGGGGGAGCCTCCTGGACAATTGGAAAAAGGTAAATATAGTGCCCATGTTTTAAAAAGGGAAGAAAGAGAATCCAGAGAACTACAGCCTCACTTCAGTCCCCGGCAAAACAATGGAGCAGGTCCTCAAAGAATCCATTTTGAACCACTTGGAGGAGAGGAAGGTGATCAGGAACAGTCAACATGGATTCATGGATTCACCAAGGGCAAGTCATGCCTGACCAGCCTGATTGCCTTCTATGATGAGATAACTGGCTCTGTGGATATGGGGAAAGCGGTGGATGTGATATATCTTGACTTTAGCAAAGCTTTTGATTTGGTCTCCCACAGTATTCTTGCCAGCAAGTTTAAAAAGTATGGATTGGTTGAATGGACTATAAGGTGGATTGAAAGCTGCCTAGATTGTCAGGCTCAACAGCTAGTGATCAACGGCTCAATGTCTAGTTGGGAGCCGGTATCAAGTGGAGTGCCCCAAGGGTCGGTCCCAGGCTGGTTTTGTTCAACATCTATATCAATGATCTGTATGATGGGATTAATTGCACCCTCAGCAAGTTCACAGATGACAATAAACTGGGGGGAGAAGTAGATACGCTGGAGGGTAGAGATAGGGTCCAGAGTGACCTACACAAATTGGAGGATTGGGCCAAAGAAATCTGATGAGGTTCAACAAGGACAAGTGCAGAGTCTTGCAAGGAAGGAAGAATCCCATACATGGCTACAGGCTGGGGACCGACTGGCTAAGCAGCAGCTCTGCAGAAAAGGAGCTGGGGATTACAGTGGATAAGAAGTTGGATATGAGTCAGCAGTGGGCCCTTGTTTCCAGGAAGGCCAACAGCATATTGGCCTGTATTAGTAGGAGCATTGCCAGCAGATCAAGGGAAGTGATTATTCCCCTCTATTCGGCACTGGTGAGGCCACACCTGGAGTATTGCGTCCAGTTTTGGTTCCCCCACTACAGAAGGGATGTGGACAAATTGGAGAGAGTCCAGCGGAGGGCAACGAAAATGATTAGAGGACTAGGGCACATGACTTACGAGGAGAGACTGAGGAAACCTGGGTTATTTAGTCTGCAGAAGAGAATAGTGAGGGGGGATATGATAGCAGCCTTCAACTACCTGAGGGGGGGTTCCAAAGAGGACAGAGCTCGGCTGTTCTCAGTGGTGGCAGATGACAGAACAAGGAGCAATGGTCTCAAGTTGCAGTGGGGGACGTATAGGTTGGATGTTAAGAAACACTGTATCATTAGGAGGGTGGTGAAGCACTGGAATGGGTTACCTAGGGAGGTGGTGGAATCTCCATCCTTGGTGGTTTTTAAGGCCCCGCTTGACAAAGCCTTGGCTGGGATGATTTAGTTGGTGTTGGTCCTGCTTTGAGCAGGGGATTGGACTAGATGACCTCCTGAAGTCTCTTCCAAGTCTAATATTCTATGATTCTAAGAGAGGCACTATGTAAAACAACAGGGGCCCCTCTTAGTCTGGGGAAGGATTGCAGGTGTGCCTGCTCAGAGGAGGGGCAGAGTGAAATGATTGACAAGGGAAAGCCTGGGAAGAAGAGCAAGCCTGACCAACAGGGAATGAGATGCACTTCCCTGGGAGCCCTAGAGAGAGGAGAAGCCATTTTGAGGGTAGTCTGGAGCCAGCCACAGAAAGGGCAGGACTGGCTGTGTCGGGATCCAGAAGAACCCAGGCCTGTCCATCCAAACTTGTAAAGAGATTAGCACAAAGTAAGCTCTGTGACTCTATTGCCACATGCAAATGCTGCAGCTTCTATTTCCCTAATGAAAAAATACTTTAGGCTCCTTTATAGTTTGTTCCTTTAGTTGCAGCTGAGATCTATGGTATATCATAACACACTGCCTGACCAACAGGTCAATAAACTCTCCTGGGCTGATCGAAAACCTGGTCATGTGATTTGTCATAAGAGCATCTTATGCCTCAAAAACATTCACTTAACATATGAAGAGGGTTCTTCTTTTCTGGTGTTCACTTTGCCTTCTTCCTCTTTCGTAGTTTTGATATGAAGTAACTGGCAACCTCAAGGATTAAAAACAATTACAAGAATTACTTTCCCAGGCACATCCCTTCAGCCATGGTAGGCCTTACTCCCATCCTGGCAGAAATCTGGGGGTCGTGTGACCCAGCATACCCCCCCCCACACACACACACACAGAGACACACACAGGTCACCTCTGGTCTAATTCCAGTTGTTGAATTTAGTGTGCAGATGCTGGGTGGTGTTGGTGGCCTGTCATTAGTGTTCCACCTAGGACCAGCTTTCACCTAAGTGCGCTTCCACCTAGGAGCAGCTTGGACAGGTCGCCGTTTGTGGGGAGCCGCCCAAGGTGAGCCCCCCCGGATCCCATTCCCCAACCCACTGCCCCGAGCTCCCTCCCGCACCTAAACTCCCTCCCTCTTAGTTAACCAGCATTTTTCACTTACTGGCACTCCCCCATTCCCCCAGCATGCCTGATAAAACAGCTTTTACTGTATATTGAAAACATTGGTTTATGGCTGGATTTATGTCTCCATTATAGACACTCTAGCTCTGTATGTAAAGACACCCGAGTAATTGCTTGGCCCATAAAAGACTAGGGGCCAGTTCTTCAAGATACTAAATGCTGACAATTCTGTTCAGGGTCAGGCCCTCTATGTGGAGTGGAGACTAAATGCCTTCAGGATGCAATTTGTCTAACTGGAATTGGTAAAGGCAATTTTCTCTGAGGAGTCAGAGCAACCACTTGTGTGGTTACAAGAAAAGCCTCTAATTTTAGCGGTTGTGGTAAGATGTTGGCTGCATGTGTGTTCTCTCTTGCTCGCTGCATTGGCTCTGGCCAGTCAGCCTGTACCGCAGGATCCGACTGAACTTCCTAATAAATCCACAGACTTGGTTTTCAGTGAAGGAACTTGGGCAGGTTTATTGCCGACAAAGCACAGTGAGAATGGCTTGGCTTAATGGTTACAAGTACACTAACACATGTATGTCTGTGACAATCGGCCAGCTCAGTCAGTGGCGGGACTTTCCACTGTCCCGTCAGCTAGACAATCACACCCCCTCTGAGATACCTCTTTATACCTCGATACAAACAAGTTATGTATTGCCCCTCTGAGGTGGCTAGCTACCACCCATCACCTTGTACATGTTGGTTCGATTAAAACATCTCTATCCATCATCCTGACCTTATCGGTAAGAGGCGTCAGCATGTCCCTGTTATCTTCGGGGAGCGTGCTTGTACCATTCTTGGTGTCAGGGTGTTCTGGTACTGCCCTGCTGGAAGGTGTTTGCAGGAGTGTTCTGTGCCTAGCGCTTCTTAGGAATGTGTGTTTCTGCAATATTTGCCCTGTTCTTGCCACGCTCTGTGAGCTTCCAAAGGCAGAGCCTGACGTCTGCTAACTTTGCTTTGTATCAGCAAAGCATGACCACTACTGTAGTTCAGGCCTCAGGCCTCATACCAAGGCCTCTGATACAAGGGTTTATGTCTCAGGCCCTCTTCCTACCACAGTGGTCACTAATGATATGAAACTGTTCTGAATAGGTAAGACAGTCTGCGTTTTGCTACAGGGGAAACTTAAGGTTATTTGCGTACTTTATCTGTGAATTGCCAGACTTCCAGATGTAAACAGAGTCAGGATAAGCTCTACCCTGACATCTGGTGGTGAATTATGGCGAGTGTGGAAAAGAACTTCAGGGCCTGATCTTGTTTGCATAGGCACACCCACCCCGCCTATCATGAACCCACAGCAACCCAAAATGGTCACTTTGGCAGCTGTGGGATCCCCAGTTTCTCTGTTATTGGGGCAGGAGGAATAAAGTGTTGTTACCCTGATTATGTGAATCAAGGACAATGAAACTGCATTATGACAGAGGGTCTCAGCATCACCTAAGAAGCACTCGCTAGACAAGGGGCATGGGTTCCAAAACCCAGTGAATTGAGAGTAGTAGTACAATTGGTTAGTGTACAGTACTTACAGGGATGGGCTGGAAAAAAGGATATGCTGAATAACAGAGACTGTGAAGAAAACTAATGTACTCAATGATTTTTTTTGTCTCTGTTTTCACAAATAAGGTCAGTTCTCAGACTGCTGCACTGGGCAGCACTGTATGAGGAAAAAATGACCAGCTCTTTGTGGAGAAAGAAGTGGTTTGGGACTATTTAGAAAAATTGGATGAACACAAGTCTATGGGGCTGGATGTGTTGCATCTGAGGGTGCTAAAAGAGTTGGTGGATGTGATTGCAGAGCCATTGGCCGTTATATTTGAAAACTTATGATGATCAGGGGAGGTCCTGTATGACTGGAAAAAGGCTAATGTAGTGCCCATCTTTGAAAAAAGGAAGAAGGAGGATCCGGGGAACTACAGGCCAGTCAGCCTCACCTCAGTACCTGGAAAAATCATAGAGCAAGTCCTCAAGGAATCAATTCTGAAGCACTTGGAGGAGAGGAAAGTGATCAGGAACAGTCAGCATGGAATCACCAAGGGCAAGTCATGCCTGACTAACCTAATTGCCTTCTATGAGGAGATAACTGACACTGTGGATGAGGGGAAAGCAGTGGATGTGTTATTCCTTGACTTTAGCAAAGCTTTTGATACGGTCTCCCACAGTATTCTTGCCGCCAAGTTAAAGAAATATGGGCTGGATGAATGGACTGTAAGGTGGACAGAAAGCTGGCTAGATCGTCGGGCTCAACGGGTAGTGATCAACGGCTCCATGTCTAGCTGGCAGCCGGTTTCAAGTGGAGTGCCCCAGGGGTCAGTCCTGTGGCCGGTTTTGTTCAATATCTTCATTAATGATCTGGAAGATGGCGTGGACTGCACTCTCAGCAAGTTTGCAGATGACACTAAAGTGGGAGGAGTAGTAGATACGCTGTAGGGTAGGGTTAGGATACAGAGGGACCTAGACAAATTAGAGGATTGGGCCAAAAAAAACCTGATGAGGTTCAACAAGGACAAGTGCAGAGTCCTGCACTTAGGACGGAAGAATCCCATGCACTGTTACAGACTAGGGACCGAATGTCTAGGAAGCAGTTCTGCAGAAAAGGAACTAGGGGTTACAGTGGATGAGAAGCTGGATATGAGTCAACAGTGTGCCCTTGTTGCCAAGAAGGCTAATGGCATTTGGGGCTCTATAAGCAGGGGCATTGCCAGCAGATCGAGGGATGTGGTCATTCCCCTCTATTCGACATTGGTGAGGCCTCACCTGGAGTACTGTGTCCAATTTTGGGCCCCACACTACAAGAAGGATGTGGAAAAATTGGAAAGAGTCCAGCGGAGGGCAACAAAAATGATTAGGGGGCTGGAGCAGATGACTTATGAGGAGAGGCTGAGGGAACTGGGATTGTTTAGTCTGCAGAAGAGAAGAATGAGGGGGGATTTGATAGCTGCTTTCAACTACCTGAAAGGGGGTTCCAAAGAGGATGGATCTAGACTGTTCTCAGTGGTACCTGATGACAGAACAAGGAGTAATGGTCTCAAGTTGCAGTTGGGGAGGTTTAGGTTGGATATTATGAAAAACTTTTTCACTAGGAGGGTGGTGAAGCACTGGAATGGGTTACCTAGGGAGGTGGTGGAATCTCCTTCCTTAGAGGTTTTTAAGGTCAGGCTTGACAAAGCCCTGGCTGGGATGATTTAGTTGGGAATTGGTCCTGCTTTGAGCAGGGGGTTGGACTAGTTGACCTCCTGAGGTCCCTTCCACCCCTGATATTCTATGAGTCTATGATAAGTATGTGTACTTAATGGTATGGGCCCCTTTTGAGGGCCTGGAACACCAATTACACTGCCTTCTCTCTATTCCCCCCTGCACCCCATTGAATAGCAGAGCTAATTTTGATTCTATTAGGAGTCTAGCTAGAGACTGCTGAGCTGAATTCACTTTGGGCCAATGGTGCACCAGCACTGGGACTCCTCTCGTACAAGCTGAAATCACTAAAAGAGCTAAAATTACTGAGCTGAGATCACTGAGTGCTGTGTTAACTAGTGGGGGAGCCTGAAGATATATTGCTAAGTGGCTGGCAGAGTGGAGCAGTTTGTGGGACGGTTGGAGTGGCTCATGGAACAGGGAGCGGAGTGGAGCTGAGCAGTTTGCGGGGACAGCTGGAGAGGTTCAGGGTCGGCTGGTGGAGTGGAGCAGTTTGTGGGACAGTTGGAGTGGCCCACAGGACGGCTGGGGGAGCGGCTGGTAGAGTGGAGCTGTTCGTGGTGAAGGCTGCAGCAGAACTCCACAGAGAGGCAGGGCGGTTGGCCCCGGACCATGTAAGGTGCCCCTTAACACCCCATGTGCCCCCCCCCATTTCCACCCAGTCTGGGGGGCTAAAACTCTGCAGATAAACGTTTGAACTCTGGGGTGGCACTGACCAGGGACAGAGACTTTTGGGTTGTTGGACTTTGGGGTGATTGGACTTAAGACCCTGAGGGGAAAAGGACACTGCCAAACTTACTTGGAGGTGGGTCTTTTGCTCATGGTTTGTGTTATGAATCCTCTTTGTGGTGTTTCCCCCAACATAATGCCGCATTGTTTCCCTCCTTTATTAAAAGGCTTTCGCTACACTCAGATGCCGTGCTTGTGAGAGGGGAAGTATTGCCTCTTAGAGGCGCCCGGGGGGTGGTATGTAATTGTCCCAGGTCACTGGGTGGGGGCTCGAGCCGGTTTTGCATTGCGTTATTGAAACGGAACCCCTAGATACAGAACCCAGCCCTTGTTGCTGCCAACTCAGAGGGGCAGAAGGGTTACACAAATATCTGGATTTCTTTTAAGATCTTAACTTTGCATTTCCTAGGTGTATAATTTTTTGTCTGTTTTTTAACTCTTTAACATAGCAGACAAAGACACAACAAGATCCAAGGGCTGGAAGCTGAAGCTAAATACATTGAAATTAGAACCAATTTTTAGAAGTGAGGGTAATTAATCATTGGACCAACTTACCAAGGGATGAGGCAGACTCTCCATCACTGGAGTCTTTAAATCAAGCCTGGATCACTCTCTCAAAGATATGCTGTAGCTCAGTCACAAGTTGTGAGCTCAGTGCTGTAATGGATAAAATGCTCTGGCCCGTGTTATGCAGGAAATCAGTCTAGAGGATTATAATGGTCCCTGCAATGTTTAAATGGGGGGAATTTATTCCCTATTTTAAAAAATTGTACTAAAGTCTGCTGGAGAGGAGCAGTCCCTGCAGACCCTAGAAGGTCCACAAGAGTGATTCCTCAGTCCAGAAGATTTTAGGAGGCTATCAGGGATAGCTCTGCTGGCCACAAAGACTTCTATTAACCGCAGTCCCCACCCACTGCCTTGCGGAGGAGAGCATACAGGGGTCCTGACACTGCAGATCTCCCACAGTCTGCACAAGGGCACCTCAACTTCAAGGCTCTTCTCCTTCAGACAGCTGGGGTGGAGAAGGAAGAGGAGGAATATGGGGACAGGCAACAGGGGGTCCAGCTGTGCCGAGAGCCAGGACCAGTTTTTGACTCCACCACAGTCCAGCCAGTCCCTGCAGTCAAGCACAGGTGAACACAAAGCAGATGTAATGGCAAATTTATTTACATAAATAAATTTGCCATTACAGTGATGGCACCCCCAACTTATCAGGACACAGATATTGAATTTTAATTAATTTACTTGTGTGGAGCAGTTTGTTTATGTACACAGGGGTGTCCTTTGAATTTTCCTGAAAGATCTTGATGAAACTTTCACTGAGGTACTCTGCAAACTTCTCCCAAAGGTTTTTAGGGATGGCAGCCTTATTTCTTCCTCTGAGGTAGGACACTTTCCCATGCCACTCAGCGATAACATTGCAGTACACAAACTAGCATTACATGGGCCTGGTGATTTCGGGATGCCAGCAGCAGCTGTGATCTCTCTGCCTTTGTTACCCTCAGGAGTGAGATATCAGTGAAAACCACCACCGCTGTGGAAAATAGTGCCAGTTCAGTGCCATTGCTCTATAGCCATAGTTTCATGCCACCAACTAATTCCCTCTCCATTTCCCTCACCCTTGGTGCGTCATACTGACCACGGCTGGTGCTGTGAACAAGCACTCCCAAGCAGAAGTGCGAATAAGCACGTCGTTAACACTTTAGGGAAGGGGGGATTTCTGAATCTTAAGTTTCACTTTCTGCATATACTATACTGACAATGGTAATTCTGTATTTTATCTGTAGTTGCAGCCACTGAGGCCTGGAGAAGTTCCCACTCCACACCAGTGGAACAACTGACCCAGATATGAAAGAGAAAAAAGAGGATGCGGAAGGACATGTTCTGCGAGATCCTACAAGCCAGTGCTGCATCAGACCTAGGGCCTGGAGGGTGAACATTGCAGACTGTATGGAATAGGAAGGCACAGAAAAGGGAGAGGGAGCTGCACCAGGACATAATGGACCTTCTCTGACAGCAAAATCAGATGCTGCAGACTCTTATGGACCTCCAGGTTCAAGAATCCCGGCTCGACTGCCATTGCAGTCAGTGGAGAACTGCAGCATAACACCTCCCTACCCCCCAGCCCCAGCATTCCTCATGGTCTCAGGGCATGCACATCTATCCCTGCCTCTCCACACCAGGGGATAGCATGGACAACCACAACTTCACCTACACTGATGGTTGATGTATGTGTAGGTACAATGGACATCCATGTTCCTTTTCCTTTTTTATTTATTAATGACTCCCCAATTTTTTAAAGTTAAAAAGTATTTACTATTATGTTCTTCAGATTTTTTGTTTTCATTATTGAATAAAACTCTTTATTTTGGAAACTATTCATCTTTATTAGTTCACAATGCATGGCATATAATGCCTGCAGGCAATGAAACTAGTGGTCTTGTACACTCACAACCCATAGGCTCAGTGACAAACACAGTGTAATAATCATAAATGTACAGCAAGCACCACAAAGTTAATAGGTGCTGTTAGTATATAGGCCTGTTGTTAACCTGAGATAGTATTTTGGGTTTGATTTTTGATACTCTTATATCCTTACTAATATGTGTGAATAAAGAACAAAGACACCATGTGTTGCTTCTGCCCAGCCGGATGGGTTTCTTAGTATAATGAGAAAAGAGATAAGGAATAGAGTTAAAAGTGTTACAGGGTGTGGTGGGAGTGTAATATATGAGCATACACTGGAAGGCTGCCTTGCTCCTCTCTCTAGCCAAGGTCAAGCATCCAGTTAGGAGGGACAAGGGGGGGCAGGGGGTGAGGCATAAGAAATACTAGAAGCCAAGGAAAAGCCTGGCCTTGACCAGTACACAACCTCACTCTTTACCCCTCCCATGGGATACAAAAGAGGTGGTACCAAGACCCCAGATTCACAGCCCTCCAAAATGGAACATAACCATAAATTGTACGGGGTGAGACCAGGTGGGACCAGGTGTGTGCACTGCAGGTATATTTGGGCCTGCTAAATGAAGAAAAAAAAGGTTAAAAGTGAAAAACTGAGAGTGAGCACGTTAACACATGGAGTTGCCCAGAAACAGTTAACTACAGCAGGCAAGGGCAATCCTGTAATCCACCTGACATGCAAACAAAAGCAACAGACACTGGGGGAACAAATTCAGGGTTTTCAAGAGCAGGAAACAACCCCCATTCTTCTCCGAGCCAGGATAAAAAACCCTAGGGGTAAGTATCAGAGGGGTAGCCGTGTTAGTCTGAATCTGTAAAAAGCAACAGAGGGTCCTGTGGCACCTTTGAGACTAACAGAAGTACTGGGAGCATAAGCTTTCGTGGGTAAGAACCTCACTTCTTCAGATGCAAGACCTTACCTAGGGGTAAGGGTTCCCAACTTTTTTAACCTAGGGAGCCCTACTCTTTGCTCAGAGCTAACAATATCCTTTTCTTCTTCTTCTTCTTCTTCTTCTCCTCCTCCTCCTCCTCCTCCTTAGTTTGCTTAATTTGCTGCTGTTAGTCTGTACTTTAAAATAACTTCACAGGGTTAACTGCTTGCTTTCTACCCTACTCTCCTTTAACATTTTTGTTTTTCTAACGTTTTAATGGAGGGTACTTCAGATACTTATGTGAAATGGGGTTTTTTTTGGATAAAGCATGACAGAGGTCTGCTATATTCCACTGAAATTTTTGGCGACCCTGGAGACAAATGTTTTACCGCCTTTTTGAACAAACCCAAGATAAAGGAACTGGAAGCACAGACTAAAGCAGCTGTGTTGCAGGGATTGTACTTAGTGGCTAAGTCATTACAGGCAAAATGCACCACCTTAAAGAATTGAATGCTGAAATAAGTGATTTAAAGAAAATGAGTGAAGAGTTAAAAGTAGTTTTTGCAACCATTTTTTTTTTTTTTTTTTTTGGTAACAAATAGCAGCTAAGAACCGCAGGAAAAGAACAAACAGTTAAAAGACAGCCTACCTCTGAAGCAAGGGCAGGGGTGGAATGTACAAAAGAAGCAATGTCAGAAACACTGAGCCTGAGGATGGCTCTGAGTAATCAAACTGTTGCTTTAATAGGTATAAATTTAATGCTAGTAAGTAACCCCGTAACAATGTGTAACATGTATGATATGGGGTGGGAGAGGGCGGATTTTAAGCATGCTAAAAGTGATAATTACAAACAAATTTAATGTTCTAAGGTCCCATGGTAATACTGCCTCTCAGCTATTACCTGTGAATAAACTTAAACCTTGGCCATTATAAACCTGGTCTGCTGTACAAGAAGGGAAACTGAGGTACTCCACCTCATGAATTTCATAAATAAACAATGGGATAATTCACCTTTTCCCTTAAGGGTAGAAGCCATTGAAACCAGGCCAGCTTATAGAACAAAACACAGGAAAGTGTGGAGGTAATTCTTCTGTTTTTCCTGCAATCAGCAAGTGAATTTTTAAAACAGGGGTCGGCAACCTATGGCATGCATGCCAAAGGTGGCATGTGAGCCAATTTTTGATGGCACGCGGCGGCGGGCTGAACGGCTCAGCTGACCGCCTTTCTGGGGTTTCCGTCACCAGCTCCTGCATGCCGGGGTCCCGCCGCCAGTCCCACTCAGCACCCGCTACCGGCCTGGTTGAAGGAACCCCAGGCTGGCAGCAGGCTGAGACCCTGGCTGGCAGGAGCCAGTGGCCGAAACCCCAGAGCGGGGGCGGGCTGAGTCGCTCAGTCACTGCTCTGGGGTTCTGGCTGCTGGCCCCTAGTTAGCAGGGGTCCCTACCGCAGCCCCACTCACCTTGCTTCCGGTTGCTTCCGGTTGGAGTTCCAGCGCAGGCCCCCTGACAGACAGGGTCCAGGCCTCCAGCCCTGCTCAGCCCTACCAGCCGCCAGCTCCACTCACCTCAGCTGCCGATCTGGGGTTCCAGCCACTGACCTCCTGCCAGCCGGTTAACAACTGATCACTGATCACTCAGAACTGCACACAGGGTGTGCAGCTTAAAGTATCCAAATACCTGCCAGACACTGGAAAACTCAGCACGGAAAAGCAAGGGCAAGGATCACACTAAACTGATAAGATCTGCATTTTAATTTAATTTTAAATAAAGCTTCTGAAATATTTTGAAAACCTTGTTTACTTTACATATAACAGTAGTTTGGTTATATAACATATAGACTTATAGAGAGACCTTCTACAAAATGTTAAAATGTATTACTGGCATGCAAAGCCTTAAATTTAAATGTATAAATGAAGACTCGGCACACCACTTTTGAAAGGTTGCTGACCCCTGTTTTAAAAGGAAAGGGTACTTTAAGCAATAATCTGCCTGTAATGACTTAGCCACCAAGTACAATCCCTGCAACATAGCTGCTTTAGTCTGTGCTTCCAGTTCCTTTACCTTGGGTTTGGTGGCAGATGACAGAACAAGAAGCAATGGTCTCAAGTTGCACTGGGAGAGGTCTAAGTTGGATATTAGGAAACACTATTTTACTAGGAGGGTGGTGAAGCATTGGAATGGGTTACCTAGGGAGGTGGTGGAATCTCCATCCTTAAAGGTTTTTAAGGCCCGGCTTGACAAAGCCCTGGCTGGGATGATTTAGTTGGTGTTGGTCCTGCTTTGAGCAGGGGATTGGACTAGATGACCTCCTCAGGTCTCTTCCAACCCTCATATTCTATGATTCTATGATTCTATTCCCAGCTCCTAAATGGAGGGGCCCTTACCTAGTCCTTGACTGATTAGGGCCCAGCCTGCTGCTATTGGGAACAGAGAATGGAGGATGATATGGGCTCATTGCACACAAATAAAAAGGTCATCAGTGCCTACCACAAAGCAATAACTTTCCTTCTCTGAGGCTGTGGACCTTGGTTCACCACTGGGTTTTGGACACATTTTAAATTCAAAATGCAAGCATACCTTTAGTTATGGATGTTGTGATGCTCTGTACCTCGGGGGAACACCCTACACCCCCACGTTCATCTTTACAAAATGATTGTGTGGTATCCAATGCAAAGTTTGTCATGTTGGGTGTCTTCAGAAGGCTCATGATGCACTGAGCATGGTTCTTATAATTATGTTATAGTAATGTTACAGTGATGCTAGAGGTTATACTTTCATGTATATAGTTATGAGGCTGCAAATGTATCCTCATGGCTTAAAGCAAGCCCAGGCAAAAACTCTCCAAGAACAAAGAGGCAGTTCACACCTCATCAGGGCATGTATTGGACAAACCCAGCCCAGCCTCACAGGAACAAAGGATGCTGGCCTAGGCAACAACAAAAGGATGTGTTAGACTCTGAGTGAGTCACCCCACCTTCCTTTGGTCAGTTTGGAACTGCAATGAGGTAAATGCTCCCTGACTCTGAAGGGGGGGGGGGCAAAGTCAAGAGGGAAGAAAGGACATGATAAAAGGGAGAGACATATGCCATGCTCTTCCTCTCTCTTCCACCTACATCTATAGACACCACACCAAGAGACTGAAGCACTGATCAAAGGGAAGAGCCTGGCTGAAGAGCAACCAGCCAGCCTGTGGTGAGAAGCATCTAAGTTTGTAAGGGCATTGAAAGTGTTAATATCAGCTTAGAATGCATTTTGCTTTTATTTCATTTTGCTTCCCTCAGCACTCTCAGCTCTTAATAACTTCAGCTCTTTTGTGATTTCAGCTCATAATAGGATAGCCCCAGTGCTGGTGCACCATTGACCCAAAGTAAATTCAGGTCAGCAGTCTCTAACTAGACTTCTAATAGAATCAAAGTTAGCTCTGACATTCAACAGTGGAGCAAGAAGATGGCATAATTGGTGTTTTATACTCTCAAAAGTGAGCCCATGCTATCAAATACCTATCCCAGTCCTTTCTCAATTCACTGGGTTGTGGAACCCATGTCCCTTGTCTAGCGAGTGCTACTTAGGTGATGGTGAGACACTCTGTCATAAAACAGCTTCATTGTCCTTGATTCACATAATCAGGGTAACAACACTTTATTCCTCCTGCCCCAATAACAGAGAAACTGGGGATCCCACCCCATCCAAAGTAACCACTATCACTTGCTGTTGTCTCATGCCAGGCGGGTGGGTGTGCCTATGCAAACAAGATCAGCCCCTGGAATTCTTTTCCACACTCACCATAATTCACCACCAGATGCGAGGGTAGAGCTCATCCTGACTCTGCTTACAAGAGCAATTCCCCTTCCTCACTGTGTGTGAGTGTTGGGGGGGGGGGTGATGCATGGGCTGTAGTGGCTGCACTACAGATGCAAAAGCCCCTCCACTCCTAACAGGTGGGGGTAGGGAAATCATAATTTAGGTTATGAGACTTCTGGTCTTGGAGCTGAGAGACCAAAGCTCAATAGCCAGATGTGATAAATTTGAGCCCCAGCAGAGGGCAGTGGTTACTCTCGCACACATGTACAACCCATCACAGCCTCAAAATGCTAACTCAGCAGTCTTGTTTTAAGTGTCATTGCAGCTGCTGACTGATCCTTAGCTTTCCCGGGTCTTAATACTGGAAAGCCTGAGTTTTGTTTCAGAACCAGGCATTTTATTAAGAGAAACTGTGAAAGAACAAATCACAACACAACTCAGGACAAAGTAACAATTCCCATCATATTTTTTCAGCACCTGGAAATTGCAGAACGGCATCAGAGGGAAGTACAACAGATGTGGGTCTGTGCATAAGTATAACTCAACAGGAACAGGGCCGCCCAGAGGCGGGACAAGTGGGGCAATTTGCCTCAGGCCCCAGGCCCCACAGGGGCCCCGCGAACCCTGGCTGAGAATCCCTTTCTTTGCTAAAGGTGCCTTTTTACTAACCCGGTGGCGGTCAGGGTCTTCGGAGGCATTTGGGCGGCGGGTCCTTCAGTGCTGCCGAAGACGCGCAGCGACAGAAAGACACGCTGCCGCCGCTGCCACAGACTCAGAGCGCCATCTAGTGAGTATGTCCGCTCCCCCGTTTTGCCCCAGGCCCCCTGAATCCTTTGGGCAGCCCTGAACAGGAATATTGGGTTATGCAGATAAAAGTGACCTCCCAGATCCCTGCAGACCTCCCTAATGGGTACTGAAAAGCCAGCACTGCAGTAACCTGTGGGAGCATAGAGCTATACCACATGACTATGGATTAAGCTGATATTTTTCCATTCTCTCTAAACACTATTCCACTCAGGGAAGCTATGTTATTGGATACATTTATATGTCAGAGTCCCTGCCCAGAACGGGGGCTAAAAGGGCAGCTTTCCACAGGCTCCACATTGGACAGGGCCTCCAAACCTGTGGAATTTGAGTGACCTGGCACACAGGATTGCAGCACCACTCAGGTTTGGCCCATCTGCCCCTATATCATGATGGAGCAGTGGCCCGAACCTGAGTGCTGCTTTGACCCCACACATTAGGTTGCAACACTGGAGCAGGGAGCTGGGCCCAGCCCAATAGGATAGGAGCTGCTGCTGCAGAGTGGGTGTGAGGCAGGATCGGTCTCCAACTCCTCCCCCCTCTTACCGGGGCTGCTTTCATCTCTGTGGTAATTTTTTTGGAGGGGGGGGCCTCAGTTTCAGATTTTGCCCCAGGCCCCCAAAAACCACTGTGCAGCCCTAATCAGATGCCAGGGGCTGCTTTCAGTGATGCCACTGTGAGCCAGGAGTCAGTGCATGCAAGGGATGCTGGATTCACACTGGTGTCACGAGAGCAGAATATGGCCAAGGCTCTCTCCAAAGACCACACCAAGTTTTTAAAAAATGGAAAAGATCCCATATTTCATTATTAGCAATGCTTCAGTCCAAGGATAAACACTTAAGGGCTTTTCAGCATCTCTGTTCTTTTTGTGTTGCCAACAGAATGTGAGGCACCATGCAGCCAGGGAATGTGCTGTGTGTATAACTGGGAATGTCTTTGAAAATTGTCATCCTCAGGCTATTAACACGGGACTACTGGAGTCCTGAGTCAAGCTGGTTGGAATTTTTAATGGGAAACGTTGTTTGGGGAGTGGGGAGTTTTTGTTGTTGTTGATGGTGGTAGTGATGATATGGTTTGGTTTTCTTTGTGGGGGAGGGGGAGAGTTGTTCAAAGCGGGAAACTTTTATAAAAAGCTTCTGATTGTTCAGAGTTTTCTAATCAAACCCAGGCACCTCTCTGAATTCTGAGAAGTTGCAGAGTGGCAAAAGGAAAAAGGATAATCAGAAAGACAAATTAAAAAACAAAAGAAAACCAAACCCTGGATATTCAGTGACCAAAAAGAAAAAAGGGTGAGAAAGAAGAAAAAACAAATTACAAAAATAAACAAAAACCCTAATGTTGAAATTAAAACTAAAACAAAAATGTTTTCCAAAAATCCTTAAACAAATGAAAACTCCTGGTTTGGAATGGAAATTCCTTCAAGATTTTGAAAATTTTCATAAAAGGTTTTCTCGTTTTCAACCAGCTCTAATCCTGGCTTTCATTTTTTAAAAGTACATCCCTAGCCCTTCACCTTGCAAAGATAGACGTCCAAGGTAAATCAGTCCCCAAGGTGGCTTGTTGGCAGGGAAACAGGTGCTGGTGCTGGATATTTTGTATATTCCTGCTGAATCCATTACTATCTTATCATCAAACTCTGTTTGAATGGAAAAGTCACTGACTTGAAAGCTGTGGGTGACAGATGCCTCATACCCCTTTCTGCTGGGGCGGGGCAGGGCAGGAGGTTTGCATTACCTGACAGTTTGATCCCCATGTAACCCTTGCTGCCCACTCCCCAGTAGGAAAGGGGAAGCAAGAAGTACTGGGCTCAGTATCTAGGGAGTTCCTTTTCAACTGTATAACCAAAACCAGCTCAAGCCCCCAGTAACCTGGGAAAATTTCACTCTACCCTCTAGGCACCTCTAAGAGGCAATTCTTCCCCTCTTGCAAGCACAGAGTCTGAGGTAGAAAAAGTTTCTTTAATAAAAGTAACCTAGCATTAATCTGAGAAAACAGCACTAGCGGTATTCATAAACAGAAAAGCATGAGCAAGACACCTTCCCCAGAGTACACTGGGCAGTGTCCTTTGCTTCAGGTTCTTGAGTCCAACACCCAAGTTCTTGTTGTGTGTCCCTCCCCCAAGACCCCACTCACAGTTGTTGTGCCTGGTCAGCACAGACCCAGAGTTCATAGGTACATCTGAGTGAATTCTCCTAAATGCCTCCATGCTCACTCCACTGTCTGAGCTCCCGCCAGCTCGCTGCTCACTCCAGCTGCCTACTTGCTGCTCCTGACAGTCACCTCCACCAGCTCGCTGTTCCCAACAGCAGCAACCTGCCAGTCAGTCTCTGAGTGATTTTAGTTCTGTGCAGGAAACACAGTTCTGCTACAAGTGATTTCAGCTCTGAACAGAAACAGAGTCACCCACAAGTGATTTCAGCTCTCAGTGATTTCCAGTTCTGAGCAAGTAGAGCAGAAATACAGTTCTACCACGACAGGTTTCAGAAGGTAGTGAGTTATCTCAATGGATTGTTCACAGTCAGTTACAGATTGACAAATGAGGTTCAACAAGGACAAGTGCAGAGTCCTGCACTTAGGACGGAAGAATCCCATGCACTGCTACAGACTAGGGACCGAATGGCTAGGTAGCAGTTCTGCTGAAAAGGACCTAGGGGTCACAGTGGACGAGAAGCTGGATATGAGTCAACAGTGTGCTCTTGTTGCCAAGAAGGCTAACGGCATTTTGGGCTGTATAAGTAGGGGCATTGCCAGCAGATCGAGGAACGTGATCGTTCCCCTTTATTCGACATTGGTGAGGCCTCATCTGGAATACTGTGTCCAGTTTTGGGCCCCACACTACAAGAAGGATGTGGAAAAATTGGAAAGAGTCCAGCGGAGGGCAACAAAAATGATTAGGGGTCTGGAGCATATGACTTATGAGGAGAGGCTGAGAGAACTGGGATTGTTTAGTCTCCAGAAGAGAAGAATGAGGGGGGATTTGATAGCAGCCTTCAACTACCTGAAGGGGGGTTCCAAAGAGGATGGAGCTCGGCTGTTCTCAGTGGTGGCAGATGACAGAACAAGGAGCAATGGTCTCAAGATGCTGTGGGGGAAGTCCAGGTTGGATATCAGGAAAAACTATTTCACTAGGAGGGTGGTGAAACCCTGGAATGCGTTACCTAGGGAGGTGGTGGAGTCTCCTTCCTTGGAGGTTTTTAAGGCCCGGCTTGACAAAGCCCTGGCTGGGATGATTTAGCTGGGAATTGGTCCTGCTTTGAGCAGGGGGTTGGACTAGATGACCTCTTGAGGTCCCTTCCAACTCTGATATTCTATGATTCTATGAACTAGTTTCAGCTCTGAATGAACAAATAAAATAATAAAGAGACTCCTAATAAAGCCTATTTAGCTTGAACAGTGGAGAGGACCCTTGAGTATATGCAGCCTCCTGACTAACATAGCAGCTCGTACCCCTCTTACTTTCACAAGGTTCTGATATCCTAGCCCCTAGCTTGATGAGGTTCTTTCAACTGAGGATGGTCCCCTCATTTGAGACAGGTTAAGCACAGTCCTGCTTTCCTGTATTCTGACAATAATTACAACATTGGTAACCATATTTCACTGCCCCTGCATTCAGTACTAGGGTTATTTGTACCCAACACCAGCAGGAGTTGATCACTTTGGCAACAGTGTATCTGCTGGATATTAGGCAGAGCAGGCGCAAACTGTATTTACATAAACACACCAAAGTCTCTTCCCCTCCTGGCTAGCTGTCAGGGAAGCACTCATTTAGATGCTACTTACATCCTCCCCTTAGCCAAGAATTTGTCATCCCGGCAAATCACACTCCAGATTATATCAACTACATGAGTTCTCCTCAAAGGGTCTGAGGAAACCCACTATGGCTGCCACAAGCCAGTGAGCTAAATGTGTCCCTTCCTCACTAACCACTGCAGGTGCATTGAAAGTGAGCCTCTTTACTGGTCTTATAACCCCGTCACGCCTTTGAGAGTGGGCATGGCAGGGGCAGTGGGGACTTCTTCTGGGGCTAGGGATAATGATGGTTCCCTTGAGGGTACCCCCTCTACTGGCACAGGCCCCTGAATCTCTTGTTTGGGTACTGGGATGTCCAAGGTGCCAGGAACACCTTCCACTTTTATGTCCGCTCTGACCTCCAACCTAGGTGTGTCATCACAAGCCTGTTTTTCTTCCAGGAGGTCTGGGAATATTGGTGGGACAAGCTCATTATCCCAGGCTGGTCTTGTCGTTGCCAGCAACAGGTCTAAATGCTTCTGCCAGGGGATTTAGAGCTGAAGAAGTGGAGTTCTCCCCGTGTTCAGATGATGGAGTCCGGAATCTGGTCTCCATTCTAGGATACTCCATGGTAGTGTCATCCTCTTCAGACTCCCTCTCAGATGTGCTAGGTAAAGCTGGATTAGCCCCACAGGGCCTACTGCACGTGCTGGGTAATGGATTTGGTACAGCACCCCTTTTTCACCCAGGTCCCATGTCATGATCCATTCCATAACAGGCACCTACCAATTCCCCTCCAGACAGTAGGAGGTTTCTATGTGCCATCTTTATTTGCCCCAACCCCATATCAGGTTTAATCTTGTAGACCGGCAGATATCCCAACTTGTTACCTATCAGCTCTGTGTTCTTGGGGAACCAGGGCACAGTACCCAGCCTGTCTGACTCACGAAAGACCTTTCCCTAGCCTCTGCTTGAACCAAACCAAACAGAAGAAAGACTTACAAAAAGCAATGAAAAGGCAGTGGGAGACTCACCTAAACCCCTGGGATAAGGGTGACAGGATTAAGGCAACTCCCCTAGCCTCATTTACATCGAAGATGGGACAAGGAGACATCTCCATTAACATACAGAATGGAGAACAGAGATTCCAAGGCAAGAACCGCACTGAACTCTGGGACCAGAAAAGCAGGGAAGCAGTGCATGCTGGGGGATCTCTGTTCCAGATCATTGGGGGAAGTGGCTGCAGCTGGAGCCACGCCCCAAACAGAGCAAACGGGCCTTATAAGAAGGCCAGGGCAACCAGAAGCTCAGCAGTCTCTCCTCTAGCTGTGGAGGGAGACAGGCCTGGCTGCTGGTTGAGAGGTACCTGGGAGTGAGACAGGCCTGGGGAAAAGCCAAAAGAGCAGGGGATCTCCAGGCTGATGACTCCCCAGGCTGTAGGGCTGGGTTCTAGGCCCATAGAGGTACTGAGGGTGGAAGAAGGCAGCAGGCCAAACCCCCCTTGCCAGTGATGAGTAGCATACACTGCAGTCTGCCCCAGGGAATGGGGGCTAGTTGGTGACTGGCAGTAGCCTTACACTGAGGCAAGGTGGGGATAGGGGGTGGGGGTTCCCCTGGATGGGGAAACCCTGAGGCTGAGGGGTTACTGCCAGTGGGGCAGCACCCCAGAGAAAGGGGCACTGGGGTCCGGGAGGGACACGGGGGCCAACGACAGGTGGGACACCTGGCCTGCAGAGGGCGCTCCGACAACTGGTGAGCTAATTCCCGACACAACCAGCAGGAGGCGCCGTAGGGGTGAGTCCGCACCTGATTACAGGCAGACAGCACACTCTCAGGGAGCAGGCCCAGAGTTTCTGTAACACAACCATGAAGACTCTCGTGGGCCTCTAACGCTTGATAACTTTCATTGCAAATAGCTCTCACTCCATACATAGGAATCACAGCAATTTCTGATAGCTGAGGATGCCATGACAATGCATCTAAATCTACATTATCTCTCCCTGATCGGTACTGAATGTTGAACTCATAGCTAGCCAAGACAGCCATCTCTGCCCTGTAGCATCCAGCTTAGCACTTGTCAACATGTAAGTTGGCTGATTGTTGTCTTTCCACACTTGAAACCTAGCAACATACAAGTAGTCACAAAACTTCTCAGTGAAATGTTCCATTTCAAGGACAAGAACTACAACTCGTGGATGGGGTAGCGAGCTTCACTATCAGACAGCCCTCGGCTGGCAAAGGCCACAGGTTTACGTCTTCCTTCAACTTCCTGGTATAGGACCTCTCCTAAACCCTCCAAACTGGCATCTGCGTGTAGGATAAATGGCTTGCTTGGGTCAGCAATGACTAGGACCAGAGCATGAGTTAGGCAGTCTCGAAAACCCCTTTCACATCTCTCAGCCCATTGTGGTCCAAAGGGCTTTAAGGGGTTATAGTGTCTCTGCTCATGAGGCCTTGGAGACCTCCCCTTACTCTTGGTCTTAAACTTGTTCTTCCTGGATGGGTATCCCCGATAAGATCATCCAGAGGCTTTACGATGGCAGCATAATCCTTCTCAAACCTGCAATAGTAGCCACTGAATGTGAAGAAAGGTCTTAAGCTCTCTGTAATTACTGGGGCATGGCCATATAGTGAGTGCTTCTATTTTATCTGGATCAGTACTCACACCTTTTTGGGACATGATGTGACCCACGTACTTCACTGATGTCCTGCAGAACTGGCACTTTTCAATGGAAAGATTCAGTCCATAGGCCTCCAACCTGTCAAGCACTTTAAGAAGTCTTTCTCCATGCTCCTCTAAGGTTCTTCCAAATACAATCAGGTCATCCAAATAAACCAAGACCTGCAGTAAGTTCATGTCTCCCACAACTTTCCCCTTCTATAGACAAATTAGAGGATTGGGCTGAAAAAAACCTGATGAGGTTCAACAAGGACAAGTGCAGAGTCCTGCACTTAGGACGGAAGAATCCCATGCACTGCTACAGACTAGGGACTGAATGGCTAGGTAGCAGTTCTGCAGAAAAGGACCTAGGGGTCACAGTGGACGAGAAGCTGGATATGAGTCAACAGTGTGCTCTTGTTGCCAAGAAGGCTAACGGCATTTTGGGCTGTATAAGTAGGGGCATTGCCGGCAGATCGAGGAACGTGATCGTTCCCCTTTATTCGACATTGGTGAGGCCTCATCTGGAATACTGTGTCCAGTTTTGGGCCCCACACTACAAGAGGGATGTGGAAAAATTGGAAAGAGTCCAGCAGAGGGCAACAAAAATGATTAGGGGTCTGGAGCACATGACTTATGAGGAAAGGCTGAGGGAACTGGGATTGTTTAGTCTCCAGAAGAGAAGAATGAGGGGGGATTTGATAGCAGCCTTCAACTACCTGAAGGGGGGTTCCAAAGAGGATGGAGCTCGGCTGTTCTCAGTGGTGGCAGATGACAGAACAAGGAGCAATGGTCTCAAGTTGCAGTGGGGGAGGTCCAGGTTGGATATCAGGAAAAACTATTTCACTAGGAGGGTGGTGAAACACTGGAATGCGTTACCTAGGGAGGTGGTGGAGTCTCCTTCCTTGGAAGTTTTTAAGGCCCGGCTTGAGAAAGCCCTGGCTGGGATGATTTAGCTGGGAATTGGTCCTACTTTGAGCAGGGGGTTGGACTAGATGACCTCTTGAGGTCCCTTCCAACTCTGATATTCTATGATTCTATAAGACGTTGAAATGTGGCAGGTGCCCCTGAAATCCCTTGAGGTATGCGTTCAAACCGATAAACTCCTAGTGGGCAGATAAAGGCTGTCTTCTCCTTATCTTCTGCTTCCCAGAGGGATCTGGTAGTATCCACTTCGAACCACTGGCTTCCCAGTAAACTGTCTAAGGCATCTTGTACTCAAGACATATTGTGCTGGTCAACCACTGTCATAAACAGATAGTTAAGGGTTAATGCCTCTTTTACCTGTAAAGGGTTAAGAAGTTCACCTAGCCTAGCTGATACCTGACCAGAGGAACCAATGGGAGGACAAGCTGGTTCAAAGGGAAGGAGGGAAGTTCCCTTTGTCTAGGTCAGAGTTTCACTTTGGACCGGAGTGAAAAAGCTCCAGAATTCAGCCTCTTATTAAGTAGTGAGTGTTAAGTGAAGGAAATAAATAGGTTTATGTTTATTTCTTTGTAACCTGTCTTGTGCAATTAGAGGTATAATCAAATTGGGTATTTTTTGTGTACTAAGTTTTTGCCCCGGGGAACATCCTCTGTGTTTGGAATCTGTTGTCTGTGAGAGTAGCTGGTATGCTAATCTCTCCCAGAGGGTTTTCTTTTACCTTTATTTTCTTTAATTAAAAGCCTTTTTTAAGAACCTGATTGATTTCTCCTTGTTTTAAGATCCAAGGGTTTGGATCTGGGTCCACCAGGAAATTGGTGAAGAGTCTCTCAAGGCTACCCAGGCAAGGGAATTAGTGCTTGGGAGTGGTGGCAGCCAGACCAGATCTAAGCTGTTAATTGCGCTTAGAGCTTCTCATGCAGGTACCCCACATCTGTACCCTAAAGTTCAGAGTGGGGAAGGAACCTTGACAACCACAGTACGGCTGTTCAGGGTGCAGTAGTCGATACACATCTGGATTTTCTCATTCTTTTTACAGACCACCACAATGGATGAGGCGTATGGGCTGTGGGACTCTGTAAGATGCCATTTGCAATCAGCTCTTGAAGATGATGTCGCACGTCTTCCATCTCTGAGAGAGCAATCTTCCTAGATCTCTCCCTGAAGGTCGAGAGTCATGTAGTCTGATGTTGCGCTCTACCCCTTTTGCACATCCCATGTCCCACTCATGCAGTGAGAATACCTTGGATCTTTCACAAAGTTTCTTCCTCAGGCAATCCTTCCACTCCTCGGGCAATGGCGACTCTCCAAAGTCAAATTTTGCAGGATCTATCGCCAGAACTTGAGTTTCACACTGGGGTCTTACAATGGATTCAGGTTCAAAAAGGTCTGCAATCTTCAGCCCTTGCTTCACAACAACATCACGGTTTGTTTCATTAGTAATCAGTATAATCACCTTTTCCCAGGCTTCAGCAGGTAGGGTTATAACTCCACTGAGGATCAGCACTCCTTCAGGGAGCTCTCCTTCAGCTAGCTGCTCTACCATTGCTAATGCCGTGTATCGGGATGGACACCCACTCCTGCCCTGAAGGGCTTGAAATCAGCCCTGGAGGGGGCTGCAGGGGTAAAAGCTGGGCTGATTGGGGAAGCGGCCGCAGCTGGGTCACGCCCCAATCAGGCCCCAGCTGGCCTGTATAAAGAGGCTGGGAGCCAGGAGCTTAGCAGTCTCTCTCTGCGTTCAGGGAGAGAAGGACCTGGCTACAGGGAGACAGAGTACCTGAGTGGAGCAGGGCTGGGGACAGGCTGAGGAGCTGGGGAGCTCCAGCCTGGAAAGCCCCAGGCTGCGGCCTAGCAGAAGGCCAAGGGATACTAGGGGTTGCAGAGGGCAGCCCAGGGGTAGGCCAAGGCAGCAGGTCCAAACCCTCCTTGCCAGTGATGAGTAGGCTGATACTGCAGTCTGCTCCAGGGCATGGGGCTAGAAGATGACTGGCAGTAGCCTTATACTGAGGTGAGGTGGGAATAGTGGGTGGGGGTTCCCCAGGGAGGGGAGACCCTAAGACTGAGGGGTTACTGCCAGGGGGCAGCACCGCAGGTAAAAGGGCACCGGGTTCCAGGGAGGGACACAGGGGCCAGAGGACAGGAGGATCACCGGCCTGCAGAGGGCGCTCTGGAGCTGGAATGAGCTAATTCCCGGAAGTCACAGCAGGAGGTGCCGCAGGGGTGAGTCTGCTCCAGTACATGCCCCTTTACTGCCTTTCAGACAGGTGCTCATGACAAGCACTTCACGCTCCATCCTTGCAGGCACTACTAAGGGAGTTGTGCCCGTGTACCTCAATGCTCCCATTCGTAGCTCAGACACCCTTTTAGTGCTCTCAGTTCTTCAATAGGCTTCAGCACAAAGCGTATGGATCATCAGGATGTTCAGGTATTGGTCCCTAGCCCATCGCCTACAGTAATTTGCGAGTACCTTGAAGAGACTGGAGTTGATCCCTATCAGCACAGACACATCAGAGATTCCTTTAGGGTCGGGGCATATTAAGGCGCAGTGTCTACCTCTTCTCTTACCCCAGCAAACTCCTCTGGAAATTGCAGGTGCACTATGACATATCCTTGGTAGGGGTAGTCATCCATGCTGAGGCCACACAGGCCAAGGCCGGTCAGTGGCTGTATAGGCAGGTGCCTAAGCATTTGTTGGTAGAATGACCTCTGCTCGAGGCCCTATCAGTCCTTGTGGATTCCAGCTGGACAGTCTCTTCCAGGGGAGCCTTAAAATCCTGAGGGCCTAGGGGGCTCCCTTCCCAAACCCTATGGCCATTTCCCAACTTTCCCCAGGTGATCCTCAGCTTTTGGTACACTAGTCTGGGGTTTAATTCATTCCGACACCTCGCCGCTGTGTGTCCTTCCTTTAGCAGGAGAAAGACCGTCCTCTCCCTTATCACCCCGTTGGGGCTGTGGCTCTAAACCTGGTCTTCTGGACGACTGCAGCCGGGCGCTCCTTTTGTGTCCTGGCTGGACAGATGGTACTCGGTAGTTCAGACAGGTCTTGCATTCATCAGGTCTTGCATCTGTTGGGCCAGTTCCTCTTTGCTGTTCACTATCAGTGCCTTGGGTGGTCGTGTGAGTACTGTGCCAACAGGCTTAGAGGACTGGGCTTCACAGAGCTTACTGGCTGCTTGCCTTTCCTCCTCCTCTCAGACCTCTTTTATTAGCTGAGAATAACTTGGCAGATTTTCCTGTCGTTCTCTTAACCGAAGGTGGAGTAGAATTGGATGTTGATATTGAGCTCCCCTCACAATTTGTGCCACTCTAGTCCGGTCCATTTGCTCTGCAGTCACTGCTCCCCTCATGCTGGCTCTCTGTAATAGTTTCTCCAAGCTCTGTATATAAGCTGAAACACCCAAGAGCAGCACCCAGCCCATGTCCCTGCACTCTGGGGCACATCACCCAGGGCAGGTGGAGAGTCTTGGGCTCCCCACAGTAGCCCAGGCTCTCTGGGCGGTGGCCTGGCTCCAGCTTCCAGCCTGGCCAGGGGGTGGGGCCTCAGAGGGAAGAGGAGGAGCAGGGGTGGGGCCACTGAGAGGGATTGGCACTGGGAAGAGGCTGGCATCGTGGGCAGGGCAGGTGCTTTGTTGCGGAGGAACTGATCAGCTCTCCTGCTGCAAAGCGCAGCCCCTGCCTGTGCCGCTCTGCACCTGCCCGACGCTTGCAGTTTGGGGGGGCAAGCACCCTGGCCCCCAAACTACAGACATGTTTAAAAGTGAGCAGGCCTGGCCCTCCCACTTTTAAAAGTCGGGGGGGGGGACATGGCCCCTTGGTCCCTCCTGTTCCAGCACCCCTGACTCAGGTCATCACCACAATAACCATTTGCTTTGTAATTAGCACCTTTTTTGATAAAGTCCTTCATTAGCATGCCACAAGACTTCTTTGATGTCTGATGAGTTACTTCGTTACAGGGATATTTACAATGTAAATGTTTGCTATCACATTATGATGGGACACAGATACGCAAAAACAATGCATGTAATAACCCATTAGTTACAGAAGAATATAAGAACAGCCATACTGGGTCAGACCAAAGGTCCATCTAGCCAAGTATCCTGTCTTCCGACAATGGCCAATGCCAGGTGCCCAGAGGGAATGAACAGAACAGGTAATCATCAAATGATCCATCCCCTGTCACCCATTCCCAGCTTCTGGCAAACAGAGCCTAGGGACACCATTCCTGTCCATCCTGGCTAATAGCCATTGATGGACCTACCCTCCATGAATTTATCTAGTTCTTTTTTGAACCCTGTAGTCTTGGTCTTCACAACATCCTCTGGCAAAGAGTTCCACAGGTTGACTGTGCATTGTGTGAAAAAATACTTCCTTTTAAAGCTGCTTCCTATTAATTTCATTTGGTGACCTCCTAGTTCTTGTATTATGAGAAGGAGTAAATAACAGTTCAATATTTACTTTCTCCACACCTGTCATGATTTATTAGATCTCTATCATATCCCCCCTTAATCATCTCTTTTCCAAGATGAAAAATCCCAATCCTATTAATCTCTCCTCATATGGAAGCCATTCCATACCCCTAACCATTTTTGTTGCCCTTTTCTGAACCTTTTCCAAGTCCAATATAGCTTTTTTTTTTTTTTTTTGAGATGGGGCGATCAGATCTGCACACACTTTTCAACATGTGGGTATCTCATAGAATATCAGGGTTAGAAAGGACCTCAGGAGGTCATCTAGTCCAACCCTCTGCTCAAAGCAGGACCAATCCCCAGACAGATTTTTGACCCAGATCCCTAAATGGCCCCCTCAAGGATTGAACTCACAACCCTGGGTTTAGCAGGCCAATGCTCAAACCACTGAGCTATCCCACTCCACTCCAGCCCACCCCACTCATGGATTTATATAGAGGCAATATGATATTTTCTGTCTTATTATCTATCCCTTCCTTAATGATTCCCAACATTGTTCACTTTAACTGCTACTGCACGCTGAGTGGATCTTTTCAGAGAACTATCCACAACAACACCAAGATCTTTCTTGAGTGGTAACAGCTAATTTAGACCCCATAATTTTTTATGTAGAGTTGGTATTATGTTTTCCAATGTGCATTACTTTGCATTTATCAACATTGAATTTCATCTGCCATTTTGTTGCCCAGTCACCCAGTTTTGTGAGAACCCCAATGTAACTCTTCTCAGTCTGCTTTGGACTTAACTATCTTGAGTAGTTTTTTATCATCAACACCTCTCTGTTTACCCATTTTTCAAGATCATTTATGGATATGTTGAAGACAATGGTCCCAGTTCAGACCTCTGGAGGACACCATTTATCTCTCTCCATTCTGAAAACTGACCATTTATCCCAACCCTTTGTTTCCTATCTTTTAACCAGTTAAAAGTTAAAAATAGTTTTATAAAGTTTAAACACCCAAAACACTAATCTCTATGAGCTACATTAATACACAAGTGAATTGACCTGAATACACTCTCACATAACCTGGTCTGCCAGCATCACACCAGTATGGCAAATTTTCTCTTCAACAGTCAGCTTCACTATTCTGCCAGGCAGATACAGCCATGTTGATTTTCAGTAACTCTTGGAGCACTGAGGATGTTCCAGGAGACTGGAAGAAAGCTAATGTTGTGTCAATTTTTAGAAAGAGTAAACGGGATGAGCCAGGTAATTACAGGCCTGTCAGTCTGACATTGATCGTAGGCTAAATAATGGAGAGGCTGATACAGGACTCGATTAATAAAGAATTAAAGGAGGTGTAGATAATTAAGGCAAAGCAATATGTGTTTATGGAAAATAGATCCTGTCAAACTTTTTTTCATAAGAGTACAAGTTTAGCTGATAAAGGTAATAGTGGCGACATAATATATTTAGACTTCTCTAAGGCATTTGACTTGGTACTGCATGACATTTTGATAAAAATATAAAACACTATAAAATGTGGCACACATTAAATGGATTAAAAACTGGCTAATTGTTAGGTCTCAAAATGTAATTGTAAATGGGGAATCGTCATAGAACGGGTGTGTTGACAATGGGGTCCTCACTTGCGGACCCGGTTAGTACCTTTGCCTATTATTGAAGTCCCTTTCGAGAGGATAGCCATGGATCTAGTGGGCCCACTAGAAAGATCGGCAATGGGCCACCAAAATGTACTAGTCATCCTTGACTACGCTACACGGTACCCAGAAGCCATTCCTTTAAGAAACCCCACATCCAAGGCAATAGCAAAAGAACTACTCCAGGTTTTTGCCAGAGTGGGCATCCCTAAGGAGATTCTGACTGACTAAGGAACCCCCTTCATGTCAAAATTAATGAAGGACTTATGTACCCTGCTCTGCATCCAGGCCCTACGGACCTCAGTCTACCATCCACAAACAGATGGACTGGTCAAGCGGTTTAACCGTACCCTTAAAAGTATGATCTGGAAGGTGGTAGCACAGGACGGAAAAGACTGGGATACACTTCTACCATACCTAATGTTTGCAATATAGGAAGTTCCCCAGGCGTCCACAGGTTTCTTTCCCTTTGAGCTACTATACGGACGCCACCCACGCGGAATAGTAGATATCGCCAAGGAGGATTGGGAAGAACAACCCACCCAGGAAAGAATGTCATTGAGCACATGACACAGAGGAGAGAGCGAATAGCTTGAGTGACCCCCATAGTACAAAAACATTTGGAAAAAGCACAAGAGGCCCAGCGGACATATTCCAACTGCCGGGCGAAAGTACAGAGATTTCAGCCGTGAGAACGGATGATGGTGCTAGTGCTGACAGCAGAAAGCAAACTCCTGGCCAGCTGGCATGGGCCATATGAGATAGTGGAAGCCATTGGGGAGGTGGATTATAAGGTCAGACAACCAGACCGCCGAAGGCCAGAGCAGATCTACCATGTCAACTTACTGAAGCCCTGGCGTGACCGAGAGACGTGCCTGGTCATTCAGGGAGCTCCACCCCAGACAGATGACCCACAGGGGCAGGTGAGGATATCCCCTGAATTAAACCCAGAACAACGAACAGAGGTCATTGATATGATCCAACGGAACCAAGACGTGTTCTGTACACAGCCAGGGCGACGACACTGGTCCAACATCATATCGTCACCAGTCCCGGAGGAAGAGTGACGATAAGACCATACCGAATACCAGAAGCTAAAAGTTAAGAAATTAGGACGGAAGTGAAGAAGATGCTGGAACTCAGGGTTATTGAAGAATCCCACAGCCAGTGGTCCAGCCCTATCGTTCTAGTCCCCAAGCCTGACAGCACCCTGAGGTTTTGCAACGACTTTCGAAAGTTGAATGAAGTATCTCAATTCTATGCCTATCCGATACCACGCATCGACGAGCTAGTTGATCAGTTAGGCAAGGCCCGATACCTAACCACGCTGGACCTGACCAAAGGATATTGGCAAATTCCGCTGGCCAAGGACACCAAGGAGAAGACTGCCTTCTCTACACCCGATGGCCTGTTCCAATACATTGTCCTCCCTTTCGGACTCCATGGGGCCTGTAGCAAGGCGGTGGGACACCCCACAGCCCTGCTGAGGGCCAAACCTCCCCTAATCCCAACGTGGGCGGAGCCACCGGGTCCTGCGCCCTCCCCTCCGAGGTCATGGCCCCGAACCGGAAATATAAAAGCTCACCTGCAGAGCTCAGTGGAGCCCAGGCTGGCAGAGAGAGCAGACGTCCGGGGCCGAGCTCCCGCTTGGGAAACAGCCACAGGCCGCAACCGGCCTGCTGAGTCACCGGGCCAGTCGAGCCTACCTCTTGCCAGGTACCCCGAGGAGGACTGGCCAAGCCTGCCCCGTGCCAGGTACCCCGAGGAGGACTGGCCAAGCCTGCCCCGTGCCAGCTACCCCAAGGAGGAGCCAAGCCTGCCCCGTGCCAGCTACCCCAAGGATGAGCCGAGCCTGCCCTTCGCCACCTACCCAGAGGAGCCAATGCTGGTGGAGAGCACTGACGACAGCAAGACAGCCCAGGTACCATACGAGGGGGAGTGTGGAAGTAGCCCGGGGGCAGCCGACCCCAGTCTGGTTGCTGCACTGCCAGAGCCGATGTCAGTGTGTTGCAGCCAGGATCCCCACTGACAGCAGTGAGTTTCCGTCGCTGCTAGGGCCCCGGGCTGGGACGCAGTGGAGTGGGAGGGCCTGCGTCCCCCCTGCCACCCGCTCATTGGCTGGCAGACTCCCCCCTTTTTCCCTGGCCTAGAGAGGCTGAGGGCTGCCACATATTGACCCAGCCCCTGCTTAAAGGCCTGGGCCTCTGACAGACTAGTTGCTTGCTGCCCCGCCCTGACTTAGGACCTGGGCTGCTATAGACTTTGCCTCAACCCTTGCTCAAGGGCCTGGGTTTCAGACCTCTGGACTCAGCCCCTGCTTACGGGCCTGAGCCCCTAACTGTGTGCCTGTTGCCCCGGACTACCGCCGGACCAGAGCGAGGCGGTGGGACACCCCACAGCCCCGCTGAGGGCTGAACCTCGGACCAAACCTACTACACGTGGTAACAGAAGTGGGGACCTCTTGCCCAGAAATGTGGGCACGAGCCCTTGACCCATGTGAGAAGGGGTCTGGGGGGGAGCAGTCCCCCACAGAAGACATGGATATAACCAAGCTCTTCACGCTCCTGACGGAGAGCCAGGAGGGACAGCAGGCCGCCCAGCTCCAACAGCACCAGCAGCTTGTCCAGCAGCTGGGAGCCCAACAGCAGCAGCTGATACAGGACCTGATGGTGCAAAACCGGGAGTTCCAGCAACAATGCTTACAGCAGTTGGCAACGGCCCGGCCCCGGCCCGCGGGGCCTAAGCCGGGAGATCCGGACGGGGCTCCCCGATTCACCCTGCCTGTAAGACTGACCAAAATGGGACCCCAGAATGACCCCGAAGCCTTTCTGGTGACCTTCAAAAGAGTCGCGCACGTTGCTGCGTGGGCGCCAGACCAGAGGGCCACCCTCCTGGCACCATACCTGACGGGGACGGCGCAAACCGTCTACCGGGGTTTATCTGTGGAGGAGGCCAGAGATTATACCAGGGTAAAGGCGGCAATTTTAGACGCCTTAGACATCAGCCCCGAAACCTTCCAGCAGCAGTTCCGGGCTCTGTCCTACACCCCGGGCGCCCAGCCTCGGTTGGTGGCCCAGGAGCTGAGGGACCTGTGTCGGCGGTGGCTACAACCCGAGAGGCGGAACCCCGAGGAGCTCACCGAGCAAGTTCTGTTGGAACAGTTCATTCATATCCTCCCGTCCCGGGGGAGGGCTTGGGTCCTCCGCCACCGGCCTCCCACTGTAGCGGCTGCCGTTGCCCTCATGGAGGACTTCCTGGTGGCGGAAACCCCGGTGGGGCCGAGTATGCAGGGCCACCCTCCAGGGCTTGATCGCCCCAACCCCGAGAGACGGGCGAACCCCCGAGTCGAACCACGGAATCCCCCGGAGAGTCAGGAGCCCCGGTATTGACGTCCCGAGGGTCCCCCTCTGCCTGCCCCCGTGGGCCCCGAGAGCGGGACTGGCCGTGGCTCACGGAGTCCCCCTAGGAACCAAGTGCGGGGCTCAGCCCGACCTGGGCGACCAGAAATCGGGCCCTGTTTCTCCTGTGGGAAACATGGGCATCTCCAACACGACTGCACCGAGATGGACTGCAGCTTTGGGCACGTGTGCACCGGGGAGAACTGTGCCCGACCCCTGCAGGCCGCCAAGGTCACCGTGCCCGTCGTTGTTGGGGATTGCCAGACCCGAGCCCTGGTTGACTCGGGCTGTGGACAAACCCTAGTCCGCCAAAGCCTGGGCTTCCCCGAAGACCCCCAGCTGGGGAACATTCTCCTGCAATGCATCCATGGGGACATTCAACCTTACGCCAGTGCCCAAGTCCCACTGACCGTTGACGGGGTCACGCAGACCATGGTGGTGGGCCTGGCCCTGCGACTCACTTACCCCATGATCTTGGGGCGGGACTGGCCAGAGTCCCCGGGCGTCCTAGGCTCCCATGCGCAGGAGAGCCCCAATATCACCCCCGCCTTGGAAGGAGATTGCCGCAAGGACCCCCTTGAGGAGACTGAAGAGGCGGGACATTGGAGCCAGGAAGGAGGGCCTAAAGACCTCCCACTAATGCTGACAGACGACCCTCAGATCGCTACGGACTTTTGCCGAGACCAGAGGGAGGATCCCACCCTGAGCAGGGCCTATGAACAGTTGGCCGCGGTAGACGATGCGCTGATTGATCCCGCCCGAGCCAAGGGGTGGCCCCGGTTCGAGCTACTGCATGACCGTCTCTATCGGGTCAACCGAGATTCCCGCACTGGGGAGGTCCAGAGACAACTGATGGTGCCCCAGTGCCACCGACGAGCGGTGATGAAGCTCGCCCACGATATCCCCGCGGCCGGGCACCTGGGTCAAGAGAAAACCCTCACACGGATTCTGTCCCAGTTCTTCTGGCCTGGAGTGCACCAGGAGGTGCGAAACTATTGTAGCGCCTGCCCGGAGTGCCAGCTTGCTGCTCCCCCACAGACGGCTCTGGCCCCACTAGTCCCCATGCCCATTATGGAGACCCCGTTCGAGCAGGTGGCCATGGACTTGGTGGGACCCCTCCCGCGGAGCCGGGCCAGGTTTTTGTACATCCTGGTCATAGTGGACTACACAACCCGTTTTCCCAAGGCCGTCCCGCTCCAGAGCATCACCGCAAGGAGCATTGCTGACGAACTCATCAAGGTCTTTGCCCGCATGGGCCTGCCCCGGGAGATCCTCACCGACCGGGGTACCAACTTCACCTCCCGGTTGCTGCGGCAGGTCTGCAGACTTCTTTGGATTAAGCAGCTGCGCACCTCTGTGTACCACCCGCAAACCAACGGCCTAGTCGAGCGGTTCAACCGCACCCAGAAAAACATGCTGCGCAAGTTCTCCCCTGAGGACCTGCGCCGATGGGACCAGTTGATCCCACCATTGCTCCTGGCCGTCCGTGAGGTACCCCAAGCCTCCACCAAATTCTCTCCCTTCGAGCTGTTATACGGCCGTCGTCCGAGGGGACTGCTGGATCTCATGAGAGAGACCTGGGAACAAGCCCCGTCACCCACTCAGTGCCTTCTCCAGTATGTCCTCCAGCTGCAGGGACGCCTAGCACAAGCCGGAACTCTCGCTCGAGAGAATCTGAAGGCCGCGCAGGAAGCTCAGGCCCAAACATATAACCGCGAGGCCCGAGTCCGCGAGTTCCAGCCTGGTGACCGGGTTCTCCTTCTCTTACCCTCCAGTGAGTCCAAACTACTGGCGCGGTGGCAGGGGCCATATGAGGTGATCCGGAAGATTGGGCCGGTCATCTATGAGATCAACCAGCCTGACCGCCGGAAAAAAGCCCAGCGATATCACGTCAACCTCCTGAAACCCTGGCGGGAACGGGAAGGCCTCTTGATTAATCCCTGTCCACCAGAGCCCGAGTTGGGGCCTCGGGTTACACCGACCGAGGACGTCAGCACACCGCAGCTCGGAGAGTCCTTGACTGTGGAGCAACGGAAACAGACCGGGTGCCTCTTGCAGGCGTTCCGTGGGACGTTCACCACCCAGCTGGGCTACGCAACCCTCGTGTACCATAACATTCAGACGGAGCCGGGGGTGGTGATCCGAGAGTCAACGAGACCCCTTCCATATCGTATGCGGCAGGTCGTCGAGGAGGAAGTCTGAGTGATGCTAGAGCTGGGCGTCATTGAACCGTCCCAAAGCGAGTAGCGCAGCCCAGTAGTCCTGGTTCCTAAACCGGACGGCACACAGTGCTTTTGCATCGATTTCCACCGGGTTAATTCCATCTCAAAGTTCGACGCCTACCCCATGCCTCGGGTAGATGAGCTGCTGGACCGTTTAGGCAAGGCCCGCTTCCTCACAACCTTGACCTAAGCAAAGGGTATTGGCAGATTCCCCTCGACCCCACGTCACAGGATAAAACTGCTTTCGCCACCACCTCGGGCCTCTACCAATTCACCCGGATGCCCCCGTGACGTTCCAGCGGCTCATGGACCACCTCCTGCTTCCTCATCGGGAATACGCGGCCGCATACCTGGACGATGTAGTCATTTATAGTGACCAATGGGAAAGCCACCTGGAGCGGGTAGCGGCTGTCCTGAGGTCCCTACGAGCCGCCGGGTTAACCGCCAACCCAAAGAAATGCCGTATCGGGTGGCAGGAGACCACCTACCTAGGCTACACGATTGGAGGAGGACAAGTGAAGCCACTTGTCGGAAAGGTTCAAGCCCTAGCAGCATGCCCACCACCCACTACGAAGGACCATGTAGGCCAATTTCTGGGACTGGCTATTACCGGAGGTTTATCCCCAATTTTGCCTCCATTGCAGTCCCCTTAACAGAGCTCCTCACCAAAACCAGTCCCAGATGGGTGGAATGGACCCCGGAGTTTCACAGCGCCTTCCGGGCCCTCAAAGACTGTCTCTGCCGTGAACCCGTCCTGTATAGCCCCGACTTTGACCAGGGATTCGTTCTCCAGACCGATGCCTTGGAGGTAGGACTGGGGCGATCCTGTCTCAGGAGGTGGATGGGGAGGAGCACCCCGTTATATATCTCAGCCAAAAATTATTCCCATGAGAAAGACACTATGCGGTGATAGAGAAGGAGTGAAAAATCACCTAGCGGTGAAATGGGCCTGTGACCACCGGGTCTGGCGCCCGCCCCTCCGAGGTCACGGCCCCGACCCAGAAGTATAAAAGCTCACCTGCAGAGCTCAGTGGAGCCCAGGCTGGCTGAGAGAGCAGACGTCCGGGGCCGACCTCCCGCTTGGGAAACAGCCGCAGGCCGCGATCAGCCTGCTGAATCACCGGGCCGGTCGAGCCTACCTCTTGCCAGGTACCCCGAGGAGGACTGGCCAAGCCTGCCCCGTGCCAGGTACCCTGAGGAGGACTGGCCGAGCCTGCCCTTCGCCACCTACCCAGAGGAGCCAATGCTGGTGGAGAGCACCGACGACAGCAAGACGGCCCAGGTACCATACGAGGGGGAGTGTGGAAGTAGCCCGGGGGCAGCCGACCCCAGTCTGGTTGCTGCACTGCCAGAGCCGATGTCAGTGTGTTGCAGCCAGGATCCCCACTGACAGCAGCGAGTTTCCGTCGCTGCTAGGGCCCCGGGCTGGGACGCAGTGGAGTGGGAGGGCCTGCGTCCCCCCTGCCACCCACTCCTTGGGTGGCAGACTCCCCCCTTTTTCCCTGGCCTAGAGAGGCTGGGGGCTGCCACAAATTGACCCAGACCCTGCTTAAAGGCTTGGGTACCTGACTAACTGTTTGCTTGCTGCCCCGCCCTGACCTGGGGCCTGGGCTATCACAAACTGACCCAGCCCCAGCTTAAGGGCCTGGGTCTCTGACAGACTGTTTGCTTGCTACCCGCCCTGACTTAGGGCCTGGGCTGCTATAGACTTTGCCTCAGCCCTTGCTCAAGGGCCTGGGTTTCGGACCTCTGGACTCAGCCCCTGCTTACGGGCCTGAGCCCCTAACTGTGTGCCTGTTGCCCCGACTACCGCCGGACCAGAGCGAGGCGGTGGGACACCCCACAGCCCCGCTGAGGGCCGAACCTCGGCCCAAACCAACTACAGGGCCCTTGTAACATTCCAATGACTTATGGACAAATTGCTGCGACACCATACCAAGTATGCCGCCGCCTATTTAGACGACATAGTCATCTATAACCCTGACTGGGAAACACACCTAGGAAAAGTAGAAGCGGTGCTAGATGCCCTTCAGAAGGCCGGCCTCACTGCCAACCCTCCCAAGTGCGTGATAGGACTAGCTGAGGCCTGATACCTCGGGTATGTAGTAGGGAGAGGCTTGGGAAACCCCAATGGAACAAAGTGGAGGCAATACGGGGTTGGCCTCGACCAGTCTGCAAAAAGCAGGTCAGAGCATTTCTAGGGATAGTAGGGTACTATCAAAGATTCATCCCTCATTTCGCCACAAGAGCAGGGCCGTTGATGGACCTGATAAAAGCTCGGGGCCCCGAGATAGTAAAGTGGACTGATGCGGCGGAAGGAGCATTCGCAGATTTAAGGACAGCCCTTTGCTGTCATCCAGTGCTCATAGCCCCAGACTTCGAGAAGGAATTCGTCCTACAAACAGATGCCTCGGAGGTAGGACTAGGAGCCGTCCTTTTGCAGATGGGAGGGGAGGAGGAACACCCGATCCTGTACCTCAGCCGGAAACTCCTCCCCAGGGAACAAAAGTACGCCGTTGTTGAAAAGGAAAGTCTGGCGGTAAAATGGGCCATGGAGACTCTCAGCTACTACCTACTGGGGCGGCGGTTTACCCTTGTGACAGACCACACCCTGCTCCAGTGGATGCACAGAAACAAGGAGAAGAATGTGAGAGTGACTAGATGGTTCCTATCCTTGCAACCCTTCCATTTCCGGGTACAGCATAGGGCCGGAAGCCAACATGGCAATGCTGATGGCCTGTCACGACAACACTGCTTCTCGTCCCAAGTAGCCCAACCCCATGGTGTTGAGCGAGGAGGGAGGATATGTGATATAGCATGGCCAGAGGGCAGCAGGAGAATGATAGATAGGAGATATGTAAGCCTCAGGATGATGAGAGCCTTATTCCCTGTAGAAGGAAGAGAGGCTAGTACAGATTAATTAGAGCACCTGAAGCCAGTCACCTGATAAAAAACCCTCCTTCAATCAGACAGCTGGAGGAATTGAAGCAGAACGGTTTTGGTGTTGGAGCAGAGAGCAATTTGAAGGAGAGCAGTTTGGAGGGAAGCAGAGGAGAGTTTAGAAAAGTGCTGTGGCGGGCCAGAAGACCAAAACCCTAGGTAAAGGGAAACCTGGCTTGTACAGAGCAGAGGGACTCCACAGGCACAAGGGATTGGGAGAAACCTTGTCCAAGCAGAGAGAGGGCAGGAAGCCCCAAAGCTGAAAGGCTGGAGAGGGAAGTAGCCCAGGGGAAGGAATCACTAGTTCAAGTGGTTTATTGCTATCCCTAGGGCCCCTGGGCTGGGACCTGGAGTAGAGGGTGGGCCCCGGTCCCTCCCTCTCCATTCCCCTTTTCTGGGACACTAGTGGGACACTTGATACCCCAGTTCAGGGGTGAGAAATGGTACCCTGAACCCCCACAAGAGAAGAAAGCGCAGGACCCATCATAATAATGCCGGCAATTTGCCACAATGTATGCATGTGTTTGTACCTGAGTTTCTTTTAAAAGTACAGTAAAAACAACATGTGAGTTGGCAACTGTCAGTTTGTTCAGGAATTAAACTGTACATTACTTTTTATATATTACTTTTGTAGGAAATTGTAATACTTCACAATGGTCAAACAAATTACAGGATTTTTTTTTTTCATTGCTAAGGCCATGCAATAATTTTTGTATAATCAAAGAAAAACTTTGATCCATTTCTTTCTCTCAAACTGTATACTTGGAAGGATTTGATTTTTATTGGTTAATGTCAGTAAACATTGATTTCACCGTACACACACAACCGCTGTAAAAATATTTCCATTGATAATAGAAATATAAAGCTAGACAAAATAAGAAAAATGCGGCTTGAGAATTTAGTCAAAATTGAGTGGTTTAAACTTTTGAATTAGGCTAATGACTAATGAATGAACAGTGACAAGTACAATTTGTTGATTTAATTTTTACTGTGCATCCTTTGACATGTGAAGTTGATCATTTGCATAATAGTTTATAAAATGTTAACTTTTTGAATCTTAATGTCTATTGTCATTAAATAATTGCCTGACTCACTCATAATGTCACACATCTATGAAAATTTAAATTGATAAAAATCTAAAAAAAATAGTTAAAATATACACTGATATTATCCATCAGAATTATAAACAAATTAAAATCAAATTCTTCCAAGACTAAGTATGTTGTGTGGCCATTTGACTTAAAGATTCTCTTGTAATGGCTAGTGAGAAATTGTTTGCACTTAAAGACAAAATTATAATTATTTTTAAAAATCAAAAGGCAGACACCAGAGAAGAAATCTGCCATTCACTGAAAATACTGCTAGAGGAAGAAAAGCAACTTATTGAATAAACTCAACATTGAAACTGCGGGCCACAATCCCAAGATTAAATCGAACAGAGTTTATTAAAATTAATTTATTTATTTTTAATTTCAATAAAATACATATCAAAAACTAATTTTGTGTTACAAAAATATTAACTACAATTATTAAACTAATATTGTCAAATCAATTCAGTTTAAAGGGTTAGGTTTGAAACAAGTGGGAGCCCAAATATAATAACACCCCACTACCACCTATACTGCCTGAGATCCACAGGAGTACATCCATGCTCCTTCACACCACCTACGATCCAGAAGAAACAAATCCTACTGCTGTAGATATTAGGAGGGGCACAGGACAAGATGTAAGCATAAGCAGTGGGGTGTCAAATTTACGATTTTTTTTTCTGAATTTTAAAGATGACTGAATCTTACTGCACCCCCAGACACCCTAACCCCACTGACTCTCACTGCACCCCATCCCCAGACACCCTGTCAGGGCTGATTCCCCACTCTGGCACTTGGAGTGCAGAAGGTTCCCCCCATTGGATAGTTTTCTGGGTGAGCATTTAGCTTACGGTAGTCCACACAAAAGAGGATTTCCCCATCTGGTTTGGGAACTAGAACCACTGGAGAGGCCCATGTACTCTCAGAGGGGCATTTACACCCATCTGTAACATATCCTTGATCTCCCTTTCTATTGCGGTTTTAGCTTGCGGAGCCATCCGGTAGGGTTGGGCTGTAATTGGGTGAGCATCACCTGTGTCAATGGAGTGCCTGTTCTGTCCGTCCTGGGGTGGCTGAAAACATTGGTGCAAAGCTGGTACAGCTCCTGGATTTGCTGTCGCTCCTTACACCCAAGGGTGATGGAAAGGCTCACCTCTTCTATGCCACCGTTGCTTTTTCCCTTCATAGTAAACTCCTTCAGGCCACTCAGCGTCATCTCTCTCCTGGGCTGTAAACTGGAGAACCTTGATTTCTCGGGAATAAAAGGACTTTAGAGAATTAACATGGTATACCTTAGGTTTTAGGGTAGGGTCTGGGAACACTATGAGGTAATTAACAGCTCCCAGGTGCTCTCGGACCATAAGTGGCCCCTCCCACGACCCTTCCATCTTATTGGCCCAGAGTTCTTTCAGGACCATGACTTGGTCACTTACTCTGAAGGAATGCTCTCTGGCATGTTTATCATACCAGGGCTTTTGCTCTTGTTGAGCATTCCCTAGGTTTTCTTGAGCAAGGGCTAGAGAGCCCTTGAGGGTGTTTTGCAGGTTGGTTACAAAGTCCAAAATGTTAGTTCCTGGAGAAGATTTAACCCCCTCCCATTGATGCTTCACCAACTGTAATGGCCCCTTAAATTCATGGCCATAAACGAGTTTAAAGGGCGAAAATCCCAAACTGGGATGTGATACAGCCCTGTAGGCAAAGAGCAACTGCTGCAACACTAGGTCCCAGTCATTGAAGTGCTCATTCACAAATTTACATATTATGGCCCACAAAGTTCCATTAAACTTTTCCACTAGGCCATTTGTTTGATGGTGGTAAGGGGTGGCAACCAAGTGGTTCACCCCATGAGCTTCCCAAGAGATTTCATGGTCCCTGCCAGGAAGTTAGTTCCCGAATCCATAAGGATGTCGAAGGGCCAACCTACCCTGGCATAAATGTCTGCCAATGCCTGGCTCATGCTTTTAGCCCTGGTGTTGTTTAGAGCTACTGCTTCCGGCCATCGGGTGGCAAAATCTATGAAAGTCAGTATGTACAGCTTTCCTCTGGGTGTCTTCTTAGGGAAAGGACCCAGAATATCCACAGCTACATGCTGAAATGAAACCTCAATTATGGAGAGTGGCTGGAGAGGGGCCTTGACCTGGTCTTGGGGCTTTCCCACCCTCTGGCACACCTCACAAGACCGGACATAGGTAGAAACATCCTTGCCCATTCCCTCCCAGTGGAATGACTTTCCCAAACAGTCCTTGGTCCTGTTCACCCCAGCATGGCCACTAGGGTGATCATGGGCTAATATCAAGAGCTTTTCCCTATACTTAGTTGGAACTACCAACTGTTTCTGAGGATGCCAGTCCTCCTTGTGCCCACCAGAAAGGGTTTCCTTGTATAAGACTCCTCCTTCTACAACAAACCTGGACGTATTGGAAGTGCTGAGAGGCGGTGGGTCACATCATGACGCCGTCCAAGCTTCCTTGAGGCTTTCATCTGCTTCCTGCTCTGCCTGGAACTGCTCCCTTGATGCTGGAGACATTAGTTCCTCGCTGGGTTGTGAACTTGGGCTTGGTCCCACTGGAAGTGATGCAGGTGATGGGGGTGTCTCCGTCAACTGTGAACCGCTTTCCACTGGTGCACTGGGTTGTATTTCAGGCTCCGGTTGAGTTTCTTGCGCTGATGTAGCTGCTGCTGCAGGTGCAGGCTCTGTGGCACCCTTTGGTGCAGGCTCCCCTGACTCTGGTGGGGTTGCAAGTACAGGCTCTGGTGCTGATTGCTCCACCAGTTTCAATCCTTGGGCTGGTTTTGGCTGGGTCCCAGAAACTGGATCTACAACTGCTGCCACAGACTCTGGTTTGAGGTCTGGTTTCACCACATCTGGCTGGGTCCCTGAAGGAGGCTCAGGAATGGAGTTAGGTGTGGAGGCCTATTTAGCCTGGCTGCGGGTTACCATCCTCAGCCTTTTTGTTAGCCTCACATAGTTTGCTAAGTCTTCTCCCAGCAGCATGGTAATGGGATAATCGTCATAGACTGCAAAAGTCCATATTCCTGACCAGCTCTTGTACTGGACAGGTAACCTGGCTTTAGGCAAGTTAAAAGAGTTGGCCTTAAAGGGTTGCACCGTCACCTGGGCATCTGGGTCGATGAATTTGGGGTCCACCAGGGATTGGTGGATACCCGACACCTGTGCTCCAACGTATCTCCACCTCCCTCCCACACTCACAGTTTCTCTTTGCTCTGGGGGTATTTGCGAGTCATCTGGGATGAAGGCTCTGGGTGGGACTCCAGGGTGATGAGTTGCAGTCAGCTGGTGCTCTTGGGGCAGTTAGCTTTCACATGCCCCAGCTCATTACATTTAAAGCATCGCCCAGCTGACTGTGGGCTGGGGTGAGGTGGGTGGTTGGAGAGTGGGACAAGAGGGCATCTGGGGTCTCTCTGGCTGTGTGGAGGGCTCCTCCTTGCGAGGTGGGGCTTTGGGCTGACCTTGATGGTGGGGTGTCATCTCAGGTTGCCCTTCTGGTATCCCCACCAACTACTACTAGCTTTCTTCTTCTCCACCACCTCCACCCATTTGGTTCCGATCTCTCCCACCTCAATGATCGTTTTGGACTTCTATTTCCTCAGGAACACCCTCTAAGAACTGCTCCATTTGTATTAGGAGACACAGATCTTCCAGAGATTTAACATTTGCTCCTGATATCCAGGCATCCCAATTTTTTACAATGTGGTAGGCGTATCGGGAAAATGCCATGTCTGGTTTCCACTTTAGGACTCTGAACTGCCAATGGGCATACTCAGGTGTTAGCCCCATTTTAATTCTGGCCTTTTGTTTAAAAAGTTCGTATTCATTCATGTGTTCTTTAGGCATTTCAGCTGCCGCCTCTGCTAAGGGTCTACTGAGTTGTGGCCTCAGTTCCACCATAAACTGATCTGTAGGGGTGTTGTACCCAAGGCAGGCCCTTTCAAAATTTTCAAAGGCCTCTGTATCATAGCCTACCTTGTATGTGGAGAATTTCTTGGAATGAGGAGCGGTGCCTGGAGAAGGACTCTTAGGGTTACCTGGTGGATCCAGCTTAGCCCTTTCCAGTTCTAAGTGCTTCAGCTCGGTCTCAGCTTCTAAGCGCTTTGCCGATCTTTCTGCTTCCAACTCCAAGCGCTTTGTTTCAAAGTGCTTCGCCTCTCTCCTTTCCTCCCCTTCCGCCTCCCAGTGCTTCGCCTCCGCTTCCAAGCGCTTGTCCTCCGCTTCCAAACGCTTCATCTCTAGGACAAAATTCCTTTCTGCCTCTGTTAGAACTCGGCCTGAGCTAAGAACATCCCTCCATCCTGGCACCAGGATCTCGGATGGGGGAGTGCTGATTCTTCCCTCCTGGGAAGTCCCCATTTCCTCCATCTGCTCCCTTCATTTCCATCATGGAGCTGGATGTCTGGGCTTGCTCTGGGTCTGTCTTCTCCGTGGCGCGCCACTTTGGGAAGACTGTTTTTTCTAAGGTTTCGGTGCCTGATCTCAACCTCATGCACAGGGCTGCCCTACTCTAGCCTAGCTCTTACGTTGCCATGAAGCTAGAGGAAAAAAATAAATAAACTGCTTGTTGGAATCCCTGGCTTTGCAGGCCAAACCCTTTGCATGCCTGTTCCCCCTCAGACAGAAAAGAAAAGAAAAGAAAAGAAAAGAAAAGAAAAGAAAAGAAAAGAAAAGAAAAGAAACCTCCCTGGCTTTCAAGCAGCCAAAAGGAAAAATGTGTCCTTTTAAAATCCTGAGGTCTGTGCTTCTGGTTCAAAATGATCCCACTGCTCTGCCACCATATCAGGGCTGGCCCCCACTCTGGCACTTCAAGTGCAGAAGGTGAGGGCCCACAAGGATTTTAAACATTAATACTGGCCACTCCAGGCTGGTATTAAACTCTCAAGGTCACAGCTTCTATCTGACCTTGGATGCTGCCACCACCCAAGTGCAAAAAAATAAAAATAAAAAAAAAACCCACCCCTTTTGAGAGCCCAGGAAGGAACACTTGGGAATTCCTTCCTGTGGGATACCCTCAAGCCCTTCCCTTCCTGGGAAGAGCTGAGAAAAAAACAAAGGAAATCAGCTGTTGCCACCAGCTAATTAAACAACATATGCACAAACCTTTTAGGGACACAAAAATCCAATCCTGTTCTCTAAAAAGGTAAATTTTATTAAACCCAAAAAGAAAGGGAATACATTTGGAACTTAGGCTTTTTGCTAGATTTTAAAAGAAACAATTACAAAAATTAAGCATCAAGACAGCTCTCTTGAGGTTCAGCTTAAAGGTTACAAGCAAAACAAAAGCATCTGGGGTTAGCACAGAGGAGTCCACAAGCCTTACAAAATGAAAGAAATAACCCTAATCATGTCTTTCTAGACATTTCTGATTTACTTACATATCTCAGTTTCAGATCTGTAGGTTTGAGGTATGAATTGATGCTTTTTCATACCTGGTTTTAAAGCTGCTTACAGCATTGCTGCTCTGTGTCTCTGCTCTCCCTCTTCAAAGAACCACAACACAGAGACAAAGGGAAGTTTTTTTCCCCATTTTAAAAATTTCTAGCCCTCCCATTGGCTCTTTTGGTCAGGTGCCCACTCCTTTCCTTTTATCTGAGGGCTTGTTAACCCTTTACAGGTAAAGCAAGTAGAGAACAGCTACTAACAGGGGTTTTATAGCTGACTGGCTGGCTGGGAGTCCATAAAAGGGAGCTACCCCCATCCCCTTTCATTTATCACACACCCCAACCCCACTGACTCTCACTTCACCCCCAACCCCACTGAGTCTCAATGCACCGTCTCAGACTTATCCCTTAAACACACAGGATGCACTCACTTAATAGTTTGTGTGAGGCCTGTTGCCTCATTTAAACACAATAATAAGAATAAAAACTACATGGGCTAAAAACTGAACATGTATATGTAATATATGTATAGAAGAAACTGTGAATTGTTAGTATGAAGTGCATGAAAATTTACTTCGGCTCAGGGTTATGACTGACCCCTAGGCCCGCCGACTGGGTGGGTAAAAGGGGACAATTGCCCAGGGTCCCGGGCCCTTTTAAATCACCCAGCGGGCTGCAGGGCTCAGAGGTGACATCAGGAGAAGGGTCAGCCACCCGCCTTCCCCAGACTCCTGCTCGGAGCACTCAACCCAGCAACCAGCCCCGGCTGGGGGGAGGAAGGGGCAGGGGCAGAGCCAGAAGGGAAGAGGCAGGGCCAGAGCCTTTCCTCTTCCAACCATGCTGCCCAGGGTCAGTGGCCAAGCGAGCCGGAGCCCCCCGCCGCTGTCGCCGCTCCCTGCCTTGCCCAGCCTCAGCTTCTAAGGACAGGAACCGATCTAAGCATGCCAGGGAGGGCGGCGGGGCTCCGGATCGCTCAGCTACTCTCACCAGAAGCTGAGCCTGGAGGGGTGGCCTGCTGCTGCCGCCGCCAGGTACTCTCCCAGGCAGCTGCTGTGCTGCACCGGGCAGGATCCGGGGGTGGCTCCGGAGCCTGGCTGCCAGAAGAGCAGACGAACCGGCAGGGGGAGCCGGGCTGGCGCAGCAGGAGGACAGAGCCCCCCGCCCAGGTAACGTGGGATCAGGAAGAGGTGACGGGGAAAGCGCAGGGACCTGGGATGGGAGTGGGGTGGGGAGGGGTCACATGGGGTTGTCACATGTTCCCCCCCCTTAGCTGGTGCCCCCCTTTGTGTCCCTCCCACTAGTCGCCTCTGACAGGGCTCCTGGGCTCAGGTGGGGTGGTACCAGTGGTGGCAAAGGTAGCCGGGCAGGCATGTGGAGGCCCTGGTCGTGCTGGAAGAGCGTGCCCAGCAGCACAGCCGGCAGCTTGCTGGGCACCAGGCAGTGCAGGTGCAGCACTGTCCAAATGTCCGCGTGGGCTGGGGGCCCATTGACTGTTCTGCCCTGGGGCCCGGAATTGCTGTCCCCAGGCCTGCCGACCCCGTCCCCCCCTCCTCCCCGACACACACACACACACTTTTTTCAGCTCACTTTAAGGACAGACTAAATTCAACACAAAGGCCACTTCCATTTTCTTTATATCTAAAACCACTACAGTTTTCTGTAACATGGCCAGTAGTCTGGGACAGCTGTTTCCTGTTGACCTAATCACACTGGAATTTTCTTTGTCACCATTTAAACTTCTAATGTGAGACTGTAGTGAAGGTAACACCAGCACTCCGGTGTTTGTTTTACAATAACAAAAGACTGAACCTCTCAACACAAAAGGGGCTTTATTATTCCTGGCGGGTAATAGAATAATTTTCCGGCACTAGCACTTTTACTAAATAACGTCTTAACAAAACGTTATTGATCAGCAATGAATGTGATCTCTAGGGGTGCTCAGTACTTTTGACACATGCAAGAATGTCATTCCTGCATTTCCCCTTCTCCCCACATTTGCTGTGTCCATTCATGAGGACAGAAAGGGACACAGTGCTTTCAGTGTGTTCTTACTGTCAGCATAGTCACAGACAGAGGCCAAATGGATCCCAGCAAGAAGCAACCAACTACAGTTTCATAATTGGAGACAGTCCACATCCTGTTTTACTACAAGGATAAAGATGTGCTCCAGTATGTGTCACACACTGCCACCTAGTGATCATACATTATAATACAGTTTAAACTTTCCATCACACTTACTAACACAGCTTTTCTTTTGGAACTCTTTCTCTGGTTTTCACGCTGGGATACAGTAGGTGAGATTTTGTAAATATCCACCTGTAGTTTTGTCCAGCTAGTACAAATTTCTTAATTCTCATTTGATTTTGGTGTAGTTACACTAATTCTTATCACCTACCCAGCACTCTGATTGTAGCCTTCTGCCTATACCAGATTTTCATCCCTTCTATACTGCTTTTCCCTACTGCTTCTAGAGCTAATGGCGTGACCACTAGTTGTAGCAGGTTGTTATCCTCTATATGAACCAGCACTGGACGTAAATGAGATTGTGACCCTATGTTCACCTCTTTTACAGGACTAATATAAATTTCGTACAAAGTATGCCTTTTGAGGTATCACTTAAAAACCCATAATTTGTTGATCATTATTATCCTGATAATGTGTATGTGGCAACATTGTATGTAAAGATATAAAATACTACTGTATGATATTACTAAGACATGTTCCAAGTCCGGAGAGCAATCACAAACCAGTTCCTGAGAGACAAAAGGCTAGCCAACACCTCAGCCATGTGTCAACAACCTCAAATGGACCATCACCTGGTTAAATGGCCATTCTTTGGCAGGAAAGAGGGAATGGCAAAAAAATCTAGATCTTGAGAAAGAAACAGCATGGGGTTCTCATCCACACAGGCTTTCTGTCTCCTGAACCTCACCTGGAGCTAATTCTCAAAGGAAAGAAAGAACTATAAGAAGGGAGTGCAGATGTCCCAGGTCATCTCTCCCTTTCTCTCTACCCATGGCATCAACAACACTTGAAGAACAAAGGAAGCAGCACTGGACTGGGGGAGGGATCCTGACTGAAAAGAATTCAACCAGTTGGTACATGAGGTGAGAAAAACTTTGCTTTGAATTCACTCAGCTTGTTAAGTTAGGCATTAGTTGCATTTTACTTTAATTTTTTTATAACCAATTCTGATTTTTATGCCTTACGACTTGTAGTCACTTAAAATCTATCTTTTTGTAGTTAATCAACTTACTCAGGAAGACCAGGGCTTTAAAAAGACCATTCCTCAGCAACCAGAGGAGCTAGTGAACAGGAGCAGCTAACAGACGTGTTTGGCGAGGGAGTTCTCCAGGTGAAGGAGAAGCAATTATGTGACCCTTGGGCTAAGTTTGTTGTCTATAGTGTGTTTGTTTGTGTTTGTGGTGTGCTTCCTGCTTGACTGAAATATACCATGTGATCTGTTTGTTTGGGGGACTGTTTGCTGACCGTGTGTGTGCTGAGCCTAGCGGCCTGCTAAGCAAGGCTGAGAACTTCTTAATGAGGATTTAGTCCCTAAGCCCTTTAGTATCCATCAACCCTTAACTAGGGGGTGGGGCTACTCAGGAATACCAGGGCTTTAAAAAGCCCACTCCTAAGTGACCAGAGGAGCTATCGACCAGGAGCAGCTAACAGGGGAGTTTTGCGAGAGAATTGTGAGGGGAATGTGACTGGGGAGGGAGCTAGATACACTTCACATTCTTTAAACTTAAGGCCAAAAACACACCCTGATAAAAACAAAACTTCAAGAAAGGAACAAGCTTCAGGAGTAAAACGACAATGCAGGCAGAATTCAAGCAACAGAGTGGGGGCTATCCAGTTTATTGCACCCAATGCAGCATGTACAGGCATATGGCATATGTGTGCATTCGGTGCAAGGAGCTCCTGGCCCTCAGAGACCATGTACAGGCTTTGGAGACCAGAGTGCCTGAACTGGAGGAGTTAAGGGAGATGGAGAGGTACATAGATGAGACTTTCTGGGACACTGTAGAACAGTCCCACCCCTGGTCTGACAGCCTCTGTGCTGTTGAGGAGGATGAAAGTCTCAGGGAAGGAGAACATCCAACTGGAGCAGAGGAAAATGATCCCATAGTTGGGACCCTCCTTCTAGATGATGTTGTGGTATCCTCTCACACTGAGGATACCTCTGCAGGGGAGGGAATTCCAGTTATTAGGAAGAGGCCTCCAGGACCTCTCTCCTACATATCAGCACGGGCTCCTCCCAGCACTACACGTAAGTCTATCTAGATGTCTTGAGAGATCCGCAACCTTCACACCAGGCAAGCAAGTCACAACATCATCTGGAAGGAGGGTCCCAACTATGGGATCATTTCCTTCTGTTCCAGTTGGATGTTCTCCTTCCCTGAGACTTTCATCCTCCTCAACAGCACAGAGACTGTCAGACTGGGGGAGGGGACCATTCTATGGTGTCCCAGAAAGTCTCCTCTATGTAACTCTATGTCTCCCTCAGCTCCTCCAGTTCAGCCACTCTGGTCTCCAAAGCCCGTACACGGTCTCTGAGAGCCAGAAGCTCCTTGCACCAAATGTACACATATGCCACCTGCCCATAGGGCAGGTAATCATACATGCTGCATTGGGTGCAATAAATTGGATAGCCTCCACTCTGTTGCTGGACTTCTGCCTGCATTCTCTTTTTATTCCTGAAGCTCCTTCCTTTGTTGTTGTTTTGTATTTAACAGGTGGTGTTTGGCTTTAAGTTTAAAGAATGTTAAATGTATCTAGCGCTCCCCCCCGCCACACACACACACACACACACACACACACACACACACACACACGTTCCCCTCACAACTCTCTTGTAAAACTCCCCTGTTAGCTGCTCCTGGTTGCTAGCTCCTCTGGTCAATTAGGAGCGGGCTTTTTAATGTCCTGGTCTTCCTGAGTAGCCTCGCCCCCTGGTTAAGGGTTGATGGGTGCTAAAGGGCTTAGGGATCAAACCCTCGTTAAGAAGCTCTCAGCCATGCCTAGCAGGCCGCTAGGCTCAGCACATACCCAGTCAGCACACAGTCTCCCAAACATTATCTTTGAAAACTCCTGGTGATTTGGGGAGGTCCTCGATGACTGGAAAAAGGCTAATGCAGTGCCCATCTTTTAAAAAGGGAAGAAGGAGGATCCGGGGAACTACAGGCCAGTCAGCCTCTCCTCAGTCCCTGGAAAAATCATGGAGCATGTCCCCAAGGAATCAATTCTGAATCACTTAGAGGAAAGGAAAGTGATCAGAAACAGTCAGCATGGATTCACCAAGGGCAAGTCATGTCTGACTAACCTAATTGCCTTCTATGAGGAGATAACTGGCTCTGTGGATGAGGGGAAAGCAGTGGATGTGTTATTCCTTGACTTTAGCAAAGCTTTTGATACGGTTTCCCACAGTATTCTTGCCAGCACGTTAAAGAAATATGGGCTGGATGAACGGACTATAAGGTGTATAGAAACCTGGCTAGATCATCTGGCTCAACGGGTAGTGATCAATGGCTCCATGTCTAGTTGGCAGCCAATTTCAAGCGGAGTCGGTCCTGGGGCCGGTTTTGTTCAATATCTTCATTAATGATCTGGAGGATGGCATGGATTGCACCCTCAGCAAGTTTGCACATGGCGCTAAACTGGGAGGAGTGGTTGATATGCTGGAGGGTACAGGGACCTAGAGAACTTAGAGGATTGGGCCAAAAGAAATCTGATGAGGTTCAACAAGGACAAGTGCAGAGTCCTGCACTTAGGATGGAAGAATCCCATGCACTGCTACAGACTAGGGATTGAATGGCTAGGCAGCAGTTCTGCAGAAAAGGACCTAGGGGTTACAGTGGACGAGAAGCTAAATATGAGTCAACAGTGTGCCCTTGTTGCCAAGAAGGCTAATGGCATTTTGGGCGGTATAAGTAGGGGCATTGCCAGCAGATCGAGGGATGTGATCATTCCCCTCTATTCGACATTGGGTGAGGCCTCACCTGGAGTACTGTGTCCAGTTTTGGGCCCCACACTACAAGAAGGATGTGGAAAAATTGGAAAGATTCCAGTGGAGGGCAAGGAAAATTATTAGGGGGCTGGAGCACATGACTTATGAGGAGAGGCTGAGGGAACTGGGATTGTGTAGTCTGCAGAAGAGAAGAATGAGGGGGGATTTGATAGCTACTTTCAGCTACCTGAAGGTGGGTTCCAAAGAGGATGGATCTAGACTGTTCTCAGTGGTAGCAGAGTAATGGTCTCAAGTTACAGTGGGGGAGGTTTAGGTTGGATATTAGGAAAAACTTTTCCACTAGGAGGGTGGTGAAGCACTGGAACGGGTTACCCAGGGAGGTGGTGAAATCTGCTTCCTTAGAGATTTTTAAGGTCAGGTTTAACAAAGCCTTGGCTGGGATGATTTAGTTGGGGATTGGTCCTGCTTTGAGCAGGGGGTTGGACTAGATGACCTCCTGAGGTCCCTTTCAACCCTGATATTCTGTAATTCTAAGCCCAGCACAGAACGTTACGTGTCATTCTTTAGCTACAAACCAAGATGTGGATTGCAGATCTAGGGCTCGGGGTCTTGAAATAGACAACTGCTTAGGATATAAGACAGCTTGTTTGAATGTGTAGATGGTGCTAGTATCCCTGGAAGCATGAGGGAGATCATAAATACCTCAGTGCAGTTTATATACTCATATATTGACGTCACTCTGAGCATCGATTTGCACATTCACATAAGCTGCAAGTGTGTTTGCTTGGGGACAGAAAAGAATGTGTTTACTGCACTGACTGAGAGAATTTTTCCATCCTGCAAATGGGAAATTTACACTATAGCAACAATTCCCACAATTGTATTTGGGCATTTTGAGCTTGTATGTTAAAAGAGACATTGTCAGCTTTTAATTTATGTTTACAGCCTTGTTGTAGCCATGTTGCCCCAGGATATGAGAGAGACAAAGTAGATGAAGTCATATCTTTTACTGGACCAACTTCTGTTGATGGATGGTACAAGCTTTCGAGCTAATGAGTCAAGGGAAAGAAAAAAATCAGAGTGTCTAATCTAAATACAAGTTGGGACCATTATTATTAAGCATAAAGGTAATGCATGTCTTAGGAGGCCACTTGAAATGAAGTGGACAATAAAGGTTAGACTGTTATGTAAAAGGAGTTTGAAGTAGGCCATTAGGAGTTAGAAGGAGGTGCTGTTCCAAATTGTTGTAACAAGCCATTAAATTAATATCCCTATTAAATCCACGGTCTTTAGCTTCTAGCAGCATTATAAATTTTAATTCCCAGGCTCTTCATTCAAAGGTGTTGTGCACGTTTCCTTTGAGAATGAGTTTTGAAAGATCAGATATGGAGTGATCGCTTTGTGAAAAGTGTTCGCCTAGAGGTGATATGGTGGCTTTCTCTATTATACTCCTGGGAGTATTTTATGCAGAAAATTAAAAATTCTGCACACAGTATTTTAAAATTCTGCATATATTATTTGTCAAAATATCACAATATAATCATGCCAGTTTCAATTATTTTGGTAGTTTATTTCAAAATACCTGTCAGCGAGTATGTCTGTAATGATGCAGACAAATAAAAAAATTCAGGAATTTTTTTTTTTTGACAAATAGAATCCTTACTAAGCATATTAATACAGAACTTTAAGTAATTCATTTAAATTACAGAAACATATTTCCCGCACCCCTCAAAAGCAGTGAAAAGGCTTGGGGGAGTCAGGGCTAGTGGATGAGCTGAGAGAGAGGGAGGGAGCCTGGGAGTGAACCTGGATGGCTTTTAGGTGTGGGTGGGAGAATTATGGAATAGTTTATTGGGGGGGTGTTACGGAGTTGGGGAGCCTTCCCCTATGCAGACCCTGACTGACCCCAAGACTCTCCCATTCAGTAAGGCACATCTGCCCCATACCTGTGTGTCCCTGCACCCTCTCCCCTCATTATTTGTTAAAAGAGTTATTTGGGAAAAGATTTGATAGTTTCTTTAAGTTCCTGTGTGAATTATGGTGTGGGGTATTTTTTTAGTTCTTTATAGTAGATGGTGTCAGAGACTTCTCTGTTGATCTTGTTGACACAATTATCATGATTAGGGTCTACAATAGTGCCCCCTTGTCACTGATTTGATCATTATCTGGTGGTTGGATTTCAGGGACTATCCCGTGGGTGGTGCAGAGGATGTAATGCAGTGGTGGCCAAACTGTGGCTTATGAGTCACATGAGGCTCTTTTACTGTTAAAGTGCAGCTTGCAGAGCCCCCCACGTTTCTCCCCCCCCCCATTCTCCACCTACCAGACTGAGCGGGGGGAGCTCGGGACCTCTGCCTTGTAGCAGGGAGAGGGGGGTCTCGGGGCTTCAGCCAGAGCGGGGCTGAAACACTGGGCCCTGGTAGGCACCTCCTGTGGGGTTGAAGATTGTTGTATGCGGCTTGGAGGGTCAGTAAGTTTGGCCACCCCTGATGTAATGAATGTCTGAGGATTTCACAGTTGATTTTTTTTTCCTGAAGCAATTGATGTAATGATCCACTGTGTGCTTTTCTCCACTGTGGGGTGTCCAGTCAGATGACTTTTTTTCTTGTGTCTGCCGATGAGGATGTGGTAGTTCTTCTAGTTCTCTACATGAATAGTATTATTAGCAGAAAGCAGCAAACCAGGAGAAATGGGACAGTCAAACTCATGGACTAAGCAGATTCTAATGGACACATGTTTTGGGGAGATGCAGTGCTGAACTGTTAGTATTTGGGTAGATCCAGCACATTTCCTTGGAGGCCTGTCGTAAGTTAGCAGCAGTTACTTACTGCTGGAATCAAGAGAGATCTTCTGTTACATGCAACATGGAAAAACAAACTTAGTTTTCAAAATCAGATTCATTTTATTTTCATTAATGTATTGGCAAAGGCGGTATCAGTTGGGAGTCTGTAGAAAGAGCAGCAGAAGAGCCCATCCCAAGCATCTCATTCAAAATGGCTCCAATGGATCATTTTTGGTTTTGCCAGTCTCATAGCGGGTAAGACTGGGCTCCTCTTTATGATAAGGAAGGCTTTGGAACACCCTCAAGTGTACACATTCATCATTGCTGTTGCTGATGGAGACCTGAAAGACAAGGAGAATGGGACAGCCATGGACTAAGCAGATTCTAATGAAAGGATGTTTTGGGGAGATGCAGTGCTGAACCTATGAATAGCTACAACATAAAAATTAAATCACACATGGTCCCATTCAATACCCTAAACCTGGTCTGTAGAGACTGTCCCATTTCATATCACATGTGTGAGAAGAAACAGGTTTTTGTGTCCAAATTAGGGTGTTCCTGATGATCAGCAGAAATAGAAATGTTATCCCTGCACTCCCAAGGCCAAATTCAACCCTGCCATAAGAACGTGTCACTTCCTGGCTTCTCCAGGAGTTGCACCTGGGCTGAATTTAGGTCATATTCTTCATACCCCAAAATTATCCGTCCCACTCAACCCCTTCATCTTCTGCTTTTTCACATAACCTTGGGGATCTGAGTGAAGTAAATAAGAGTTTTCTTTACAAAAAATCTGATAGTTAAACCCAAACGTTTTCAATCATTTTTTCTAAGGCAAAGACTCATTGACTTCACTCAGATCCCATGCCTAGACTGGCAGCGAAAGAGTTAACCTTTTTTCCCTAGGAAGGCCAGAGCTGAATGCAAAGATACTGGGGCAGGAGGCAAAGAAAGCTGAATGCTGGGGTGAAGTAACCAATACCCTCAGAGGGGCTGGGTGAAGATTTTTCAGACAAATATTTTATTCACCAAAAAAATACAGTTTCAAATCTACCAAAACTATTTGTGAGTTTTTGTGAATTTTGACTGTCTGTCAAATCAAAAAATATTTTTTGGGAAATGCTGATAAACTGTTTCAGTGTTTCCAAATTGATTTGTTTTGATTTGGGGAGTGGGGGAGATAGATTTACAAAATGTCCCACCTTATAACTTTTAGTCCAAGTGGTTGGGGGTACTCAGGTGGGATCTGGAAGACCTGGGTTCAATATCATCCTCGTTTGATGTGCAGAAGGGAGTTGATTTGGGGTCTCCTGCTTCTCAGGAGAGTGCTCTAACCAGTGAGCTATGTGGTATTCAAGATGAGGGTCTCGCTTATTGAAGCTGTTTGTAGGGAGCCAGGGTGGCTTCCCTCCGAACCTGAGGGTAAAGAGCCGCTCTCTCAGCTTGAGTGGGCAGGGCCAGGCCAAGCTTACTCCATCCCCCGGAAGGGGAGGGGTGGAAGAGGAAGTACAAAGGGCGGGGCCCTTAGCTCAGTCAGGGCAGCACCAGGGAGGGAGGCAGATGCAGACTGCGGGCTGTTCCCTTCAGACCCTGCTGCCGTGCCAGGGGAGGCCCTGGACCAGGGGAAACCTGACCTGGAGGAAGGACTGGGGCTAACAGGACTGCCCGCCGCCGAGTACCCGGAGGGACTGGAGGAGCCTGAGCCGGAGGGGGAGCTGCAGCTGCCAGCAGCTGACTACCCGGACGAACTGGAGGGACCAGAGGGACTTGCACAAGCAATTGGGTAGGAAGTAGCCCAGGGACAGAACTGCACAGCGCGGTGAGTCTATTTGATCAGCGTGTTGTGAAAGGACCCCCACTGACCCAGTGGCGGGACCCCCGTCCCGCCACTATCAAGGGCCTGGGCTGGAACGCAGTGGCGGTAGGGTGGGCGTGCATTCCCCTACCCGGCCGACCCGCCTCAGGAACAGAATCCCGACAACGCTACAGACCCTTGCCGGCACTCCCCTGCCTCAGGAGCGCGCTACAGACTCTTGCCGGCGCCCTTCCCACCGCTAATTCCCCAGTGACAGAGGCGTGATCTAGGCCGGCCAGTGAGGCCGTAGCTCCCCACCGCCCCCTAGCGGCTCGGTGGGCCAACAGATACAGCTCATACTGTTCCACTGGGTAGAAATAATCAGTGGACCAGAAACAAAGAGTTTGACTCCATTGCATGCTGCTTAGGGCACTCAGCTGGGAGGTAAGAAGCACAAATTCAAATCCTATCCCCTGCAAGTTGTCTCCAGTTGTAAAAAAATCCTGTTTTTTACCGTCTCTCTTTTATGGAACCACCCAACATTTAAGCACCACTGGTATTCACAAAACCCTCACTCAGCTGCCATGTAACTCTGGAGGTGCCTATATTCCCTCAGCACCTAAATTTTTGCTGTAAAAATCCTCTAGTTGCCTAAGTTTCTGCCACCAGGGCATGTGCACTAGTGTCTCAAGCAGGTGCCTAGACACCTAACCCCCAGCGGGATTCTCATACTGGGCTTTGTCCTGCCTAGCTTACTTGCAGGGCCTGATCCAGTAGATTTGCTCAAAGCACAACTGATGCCACAAAATATGGAGGAGAACAGCCTCCCTCATGACCTTTAGCCCAGTGGTGTCACCTGGGCCATGTGAGACCCCATTCAATTCCCCCTTTTGCATGACAAGACAAAGGGAGTTGTTCGTGGGTCTTCTACCTGTCAAAGGGTATGTCTACACTACGAAATTAGTTCGAATTTATAGAAGCCAGTTTTATAGAAATCGGTTGTATACAGCCGATTGTGTGTGTCCCCACATAAAATGCTCTAAGTGCTCTAGTCGGTGGACCGCGTCCACAGTACGAGGCTAGTGTCGACTTCCGGAGCATTGCACTATGGGTAGCTATCCCACAGCTATCCCACAGTTCCCGCAGTCTCCGCCACCCATTGGAATTCTGGGTTGAGATCCCAATGCCCGGCTGATGCAAAACAGTGTCGCGGGAGGTTCTGGGTACATGTCGTCAGGCCCCTCCCCCTCCGTCACAGCAACGGCAGACAATAGATTCGCGCCTTTTTACCTGGGTTACCTGTGCAGACAACATACCATGGCAAGCATGGAGCCCGCTCAGCTCAGCTGAGCTCACCGTCACCATATGTCCTCTGGATGCCGGCAGACGTGGGACTGCATTGCTACACAGCAGCAGCTGCTAACTGCCTTTTCGCGGTAGATGGTGTAGCATGAGTAATAGCCGTGGGGCTGGCAGCCGTAGGGCTGCATTGCACCAGCCCCTTGCCCTTTGGTAGGAGATGGTATATTATGACTGGTGTCCGTCGTCGTCATACTGCAGTGGCTGTCAATCATGGGCACCTGGGCAGACATGCTACTGTCTCGATGATGATGGCTATCAGTAGTAGTATACTATTTTCTGCCAATTGCCCAGTATTGTCTGCTAAGCACCCAGGGCGATCTGGGTGCTGGCAGATGTGGGGCTGGCAGACGTGGGGCTGCATTGCTACACAGCAGCAGCCCCTTGCCTTTTGGTAGACGATGGTATATTACGACTGGTATCCGTCGTCATCGTACTGCAGAGGCTATCACTCATGCTGCACCGTCGGCTGCCAGCTTAAGATGTAAAAAATAGATTTGTTCTGTATTCATTTGCTTCCCCTTCCTCCGTGAAATCAACGGCCTGCTAAGCCCAGGGTTTTCAGTTTAATCTTTGGGGGGACCATTCTGTGTGACAGTTGTTTGTGTTTCTCCCTGATGCACAGCCACCTTTCTTGATTTTAATTCCCTGTTCCTGTACCTGTACGCCATGTCGTCACTCGGCCCTCCCTCCCTCCCGCTCTCCCTCCTTCTCCTGGTCCATCAGATACTACTTTCGCGCCTTTTTTCTGACCAGGCGCCATAGCTAGCACTGGGATCATGGAGCCCGCTCAGATCACCGCAGCAATTATGAGCACTATGAACACCACACGCATTGTCCTGGAGTATATGCAGAGCCAGGACATGCCAAGGCGAAACCCGGACCAGCCGAGGAGGCGATTGCAGCGCGACGAAGAGAGTGATGAGGAAATTGACATGGACATAGACCTCTCACAAGGCCCCAGCAATGTGGAAATCATGGTGTCACTGGGGCAGGTTCATGCCATGGAACGCCGATTCTGGGCCCGGGAAACAAGCACAGACTGGTGGGACCGCATCGTGCTGCAGGTGTGGGACAATTCCCAGTGGCTGCGAAAATTTCGCATGCGTAAGGCCACTTTCATGGAACTTTGTGACTTGCTTTCCCCTGCCCTGAAACGCCAGGATACCAAGATGAGAGCAGCCCTCACAGTTGAGAAGCGAGTGGCGATAGCCCTATGGAAGCTTGCAACGCCAGACAGCTACCGGTCAGTTGGGAATCAATTTGGAGTGGGCAAATCTACGGTGGGGGCTGCTGTGATCCAATTTGCCAGGGCAATGAAAGACCTGGTGATAGCAAGGGTAGTGACTCTGGGAAACGTGCAGGCAATAGTGGATGGTTTTGCTGAAATGGGATTCCCAAACTGTGGCGGGGCCATAGACGGAACCCATATCCCTATCTTGTCACCGGAGCACCAAGCCATCGACTACGTAAACCGCAAGGGGTACTTTTCAATGCTGCTGCAAGCCCTGGTGGATCACAAGGGACGTTTCACCAACATCAACGTGGGATGGCCGGGAAAGGTACATGATGCTCACGTCTTAAGGAACTCTGGTCTGTTTCGAAAGCTGGAGGAAGGGACTTTCTTCCCGGACCAGAAAGTAACCGTTGGGGATGTTGAAATGCCTATCGTGATCCTTGGGGACCCAGCCTACCCCTTAATGCCATGGCTCATGAAGCCGTACACAGGCAGCCTGGACAGGAGTCAGGACCTGTTCAACTACAGGCTGAGCAAGTGCCGAATGGTGGTGGAATGTGCATTTGGACGTTTAAAAGCGCGCTGGCGCAGCTTACTGACTCGCTCAGACCTCAGCGAAAAGAATATCCCCATTGTTATTGCTGCTTGCTGTGCGCTCCACAATATCTGTGAGAGTAAGGGGGAGACCTTTATGGCGGGGTGGGAGGTTGAGGCAACTCGCCTGGCCGCTGATTACGCGCAGCCAGACACCAGGGCGGTTAGAGGAGCACAGCAGGGCGCGGTGAGCATCAGAGAAGCTTTGAAAACGAGTTTTGTGACTGGCCAGGCTACTGTGTGAAACTTCTGTTTGTTTCTCCTTGATGAACCCTCCAACCCCCCCCCCGACCCGGTTCACTCTACTTCCCTGTAAACCAACCACCCCACCCCACCCTCCCCTCCCCAATTCGAGCACCGCTTGCAGAGGCAATAAAGTCATTGTTTTTTCACGTTCATGCATTCTTTATTAGTTCCTCACAGAAGTAGGGGGATAATTGCCAAGGTAGCCTGGGATGGGTGGGGGAGGAGGGATGGAAAAGGACACACTGCATTTTAAAACTTTAACTCTTATTGAAGGCCAGCCTTCTGATGCTTGGGCGATCATCTGGGGTGGAGTGACTGGGTGGACGGAGGCCCCCCCACCGTGTTCTTGGGCGTCTGGGTGAGGAGGCTATGGAACTTGGGGAGGAGGACTATTGGTTAAACAGGGGCTGTAGCGGCGGTCTCTGCTCCTGCTGCCTTTCCTGCAGCTCAACCATATGCTCGAGCATATCAGTTTGATGCTCCAGCAGACGGAGCATTGACTCTTGCCATCTGTCTGCAAGCTGACGCCACCTATCGTCTTCAGCCCGCCACTTGCTCTTTTCATCCCGCCATTCAGCCCGCCACCTCTCCTCTCGTTCATATTGGGCTTTTCTCATATCCGACATTGACTGCCTCCACGCATTCTGCTGTGCTCTATCAGCGTGGGAGGACATCTGCAGCTCCGTGAACATATCGTCCCGCGTCCTACGTTTTCTCTTTCTAATGTTCACTAGCCTCTGCGAAGGAGAAACATTTGCAGCTGGTGGAGGAGAAGGGAGAGGTGGTTAAAAAAGACACATTTTAGAGAACAATGGGTACACTCTTTCATTACAAGGTCGCATTTTTCCTCTGCCTGCCGGTTTGGTATGAGAGATCACTCACGCAGTGCCCCAGGCAACATATTTCGGCTTGCAGGCAGCCATGGTAGGCCACAGTGTTTTGGCTTTTTTAACCTTCTTAACATGCGGGAAAGGTTTCAAACAGCAGCGCATTTCCCATATCCAGGATGAATTGGGTTGTCCATTTAAAATGGGTTTTCAATGTAAAAGGAGGGGCTGCGGTTTCCCGGTTAACATGCGGCACAAACCCAAGTAAACCACCCCCCCCCCCCACACACACACGATTCTCTGGGATGATCACTTCACCCCTCCCCCCACCGCATGGTTAACAGCGGGGAACATTTCTGTTCAGAAGAGCAGGAACGGGCGCCTCTGAATGTCCCCTTAATAAAATCACCCCATTTCAACCAGGTGACCGTGAATGATATCACTCTCCTGAGGATAACAAAGAGAGATAAGGAATGGATATTGTCTGCATGCCAGCAAACACCGGGACCATACGCTGCCATGCTTTGTTATGCAATGATTCCAGACTACGTGCTACTGGCCTGGAGTACATGAAGGAGAGCTTTCTGGAGATGTCCCTGGAGGATTTCCGCTCCATCCCCATACACGTTAACAGACTTTTCCAGTAGATGTACTGGCCGCGATTGCCAGGGCAAATTAATCATTAAACACGCTTGCTTTTAAACCATGTGTAATGTTTACAAATATTTACAAAGGTACACTCACCAGAGGTCTCCTGTGTGCCCTGAGGGTCTTGGGTGAGTTCGGGGGTTACTGGTTCCAGGTCCAGGGTCACAAACATATCCTGGCTGTTGGGGAAACCAGTTTCTCCGCTTCCTTGCTGCTGTGAGCTACCTACAGTACCTCCATCCTCATCTTCCTCGTTCCCCGAACTGTCTTCCCTGTGTGTTTCTCCATTGACGGAGTCATAGCACACGGTTGGGGTAGTGGTGGCTGCACCCCCTAGAATGGCATGCAGCTCCACGTAGAAGCGGCAAGTTTGCGGCTCTGCCCCGGACCTTCCGTTTGCTTCTCTGGCTTTGTGGTAAGCTTGCCGTAGCTCCTTAATTTTCACGTGGCACTGCTGTGTGTCCCTGTTATGGCCTCGGTCCTTCATGGCCTTGGAGACCTTTTCTAATACTTTGCCATTTCTTTTACTGCTACGGAGTTCAGCTAGCATGGATTCATCTCCCCATATGGCGAGCAGACCCGTACCTCCCGTTCGGTCCATGCTGGAGCTCTTTTGCGATCCTGGGACTCCATCACGGTTACCTGTGCTGATGAGCTCTGCGTGGTCACCTGTGCTCTCCACGCTGAGCAAACAGGAAATGAAATTCAAACGTTCGCGGGTCTTTTCCTGTCTACTTGGTCAGTGCATCTGAGTTGAGAGTGCTGTCCAGAGCGGTCACAATGAAGCACTGTGGGATAGCTCCCGGAGGCCAATAACGTCGAATTCCGTCCACACTACCCCAATTCCGACCCGCAAAGGCCGGTTTTATCGCTAATCCCCTCGTCGAAGGTGGTGTAAAGAAACCTGTTTAAAGGACCCTTTAAGTCGAAAGAAAGGGCTTCGTCGTGTGGACGTGTCCAGGCTTAATTCGATTTAACGCTGCTAAAGTCGACCTAAACCCGTAGTGTAGACCAGGCCAAAGGAATGTTCTAACCACTGGACTATAGGATAATCTGAGGCAGAGGCGCTCTCTGAGTCTCCCATTGAAGCTGTTCCACTGTATAACTAATTAAATATGCACTGGCCCAAACAGAGAGTGAGTGACTCTGTAGTTCAGTAACTAGGGCACACGCCTGACATGTGTGAGACCAGCTTCAAATCCCTTCTCCCCACCAGGCAAAGGAGGGGAACTGAACCAGAGTCTTCTACCTCCCAAACAACTACCCTAACCACTGGCGTAAAGGTTGTAAGGAAGTCAGTCTGCTCCTCCTTTCCCCTCTGGCTGTTTTGTGGGAAGTCAGACTTGTGCCACCCCTTGTCTTGCAAGAAATAGCTCAGACACCTGATGCCAGGAGAAGGCTTTTTCATAGATTAATAAATTCTAAGGTGAGACGGGACAATTATGATTATCTGGTCTGACCTACTGTAAAACACAGGCCATAGAACTCCCCCAAAGTAATTCCTAGAGTAGATCTTTCAGCAAAACATCCCATCTTGATCTAAAAATGTCCAGTTCTGGAGAAATTCACCATGACCCTCGGTAAATTGTTCCAATGGTAAATTACTCTCACCATTAAAAATGTACTTCTCATTTCCAGTCTCAATTTGTCTAGATTCAACTCTCAGCCATTGGATCATGTTATGCCTTTCTTTGCTAGACTGAAGAGCCCATTATTAAATGTTTTTCCCCATGCAGGTACTTACAAGAAAGTAATGAAGATGACCCTTAACTTACTCTTTGCTAAGCTAAATAGAGTGAGCTCTGAGTCTCACTATGAGGCATGTTTTCTAACCCTTTCATCATTCTCCTGACTCTTCTCTCAACTCTCTCCAATTTATCAACATACTTCTTGAATTCTGGGCACCAGAACTTGGCACAGTGTTCCAACAGTGGTCACACCAGTGACAAATATAGAGACAAAATAGCCTCTCTACTCCTATATGAGATTTGCCTGTTTATGCATCCTAGGATCAACATCAGGCTGACAGGTCTATAATTACCCAGGTCATCCCATTTATCCATTTTAAAAATTGGCACTTAAGCTTTCTTCCAGTCTTCTGAAACTTTCCCAGTGCTCTAAGACTTATTGAAAATCAACATTAACAGTCCAGGGAACTCCTCAGCCAGCTCTTTTAAAACTCTTGGATGCACATTATCTGATACTGCTAATTTGAAAATGTCTAACTTAAGTAGCTTCTATTCAACATCCTCTAGAGATATTAGTGGAATAGAAAGAATGTTATCATCACCATAGATAGAGATTGTATCTGTTTTCCCCCAAATACAAAACACAAATATTTATTGAACACTTCTGCCTTTTCTAGGCTGTGATTCCCAAGTAGAGACTGGTCACTGTGTCACTCTGTACCTCAAAGTAGCACCCTGGAACACCCATATTTACCTCTGTTATAGAATTATGACATATTTCATAAAAAGCATGCTATGTAGGATATCATATGAAAGGTCACGATCTGCTGAAACCCATTGTTCTATTAAAATATGAATATCATTAGTGTGTATGAGGTTATAAGATTTTGCTGTATGGTTGTTACTGAAATATGTTGTGAGTTTGGAAGTCACCCAGGGACCACAACGAAGGAGGTTACCAACATCCGGGCGGGCGTAGAATGATCATTACCCACCATTGACCAGCAGGGGAATTTACAATTCAATGACAGTTGCACAAGCACCACACTTTGGGGACTGCTCAACTTTATGACTCAGTTGCACAAGACCACAACAGGGGGTTTGCTCAAGCCAGTGACTCAGCAAGGCCCACCAGGCATGCCTGGGCTAGTGTCTTCCAGGCACACAGACTGAGGAGATAAAATAGGGGACAGTGGCATCATGCTTTGGCCTTTCTCCTCCCCCACCTATGCTGGAAGCAACAAGAACACTGGGAAGACAAAGCCTTGAACTGTGGAGACTGGTCCCAGGCTTAAAGGGGAAGCCTGTGTATTAAGAACTTAACATCTAGTGGGGTGAGAAAACTGCTTGGGTCAAATACTGCCTAGTCTAATAAAAGATTTAGACTGTGTGATTACCTTTTATTTTCTTTGGTAACTATCTCTGACCTTTTATGCCTAACACTTATAATCACTTAAAATCTACCTTTCTGTAGTTAATAAATCTGTTTTATATTTTACCTAAAGCAGTGTGTTTTGGTTGAAGTGCTTGGGAAATCTCAGCTCAGTTTCCAAAGGCCAGTGTGTGTCCTCTCCACATTGAGGGAGGGGTAGACTGGATAATAAACTTACACTAATCAGGTTTCTGACCAGGACAAGACGGTATAGTTCTGGGTTGCAGGCTTGGGAGATTTGCTGGTGACTTTCTCTGTGTGATTCGTGAGTGGCTCAGGGAGCATTCATGCAATTTAGCTGGATGTGGGGCTCCATGTGCTGTTGTGCTGAGTGCCTGGAGAGGTTTGCTGCTTGTCAGTACCAAAGCATTGTTAGAGACAGCCCAGGCTAGAGAGTTAAGAGGGCACAGTGGTACCTCAGTTCCAGGTTGTACTCTGGGAATCCCATCACAATGCCTAACTCCAGACTGGAGTTAGATACCCAAGCTCCTTTGAGGGGAAGCACTCAGGACAGACACCGTTCTCCTCAGTATTTCCCATTGGCTAGCTTAAGCATCTCCTCATTCAGTGTGCATGCTTTTGTGGATTCCATTCTTAGGCTCCAAACTTTCTCCATCCATTATGTAGGGAGCCTGAACACCTAATTCAGGGAATTCCAGTGCGTGACTAAGCATCTAGAAGTTAGGTGCTGCAATGGCCACCTACCTTAGAAAACCTCTCTATTCATGTCCCTCAGAGAGCTGCTCTCACTGGCAATCCATTGGGAAAATGTCAGGTGCAGGAGACAGAATGTTCCTAACAGATGGCCCTAAATGACTGAACTCATTGCCACAGGAGATCAGAATGAGACCTGGGCCGGGAGTGTGCAGAGCACAATGAAAACCCAACTCCTTTGACAAGGCTTCTCACAATAATGGAGCTAAAAAGACCCACCATTTCTCTGAGAGAAGGAGCAGACTGGGCTCCAGATCATTTATGAATATGTTGTACAGTAATGGTCCCAGTACTGACCCCACAGGGATACCACTATTTATCTCTCTCCATTCTGAAAACTGATTTATTCCTTCCCTTTGTTTCCCATCTTTTATCCAGTTACTGATCCATGAGAGGACTTCCCTCTTATCCCATGAGGGCTTACTTTTCAAAAGTCAATTTAAATACATTTTTTTAAATATATATATTTTTAGAAATCTAGACCTGTTATGTGTTTTGGTGTAACTTGCATTATCCTTATGTTAAATTTGCATTATCCTAACAAAACATTGACTTTATTCATATCTCTTTTATATGTTGCAGGTTGTAGTGAGTCGGTGTGGCTCCCCTCCTGCCCAGAAGAGGGAGCCCACGTGCAGACCCCAGAGTGGGTGGGACCACCACCGCCTGTCCCCGCCCCCCGGAAGTCAAGGGGCGGGACAGGAAGTATAAAGGCCGGCCGCCAGAGCTCAGTCTGCCCCCAGCCACCACAGGGAGCAGACGTGCGGCCGGGAGCTCCCGGCCAGGAGACCGTCGAAGACCGAGGCCTGGACCCTAGCTGGCCTGAGCTACCCCGGGCACGCTACGAGGAGGAGCCGCCGGAGCCCGTTCATGCCCGCCACTGGGAGAATCCCTGGGAACCCCATCCCACCAACCTGGGGGGTGAGACTGCACCCGAACCCCTCTGCCCCTGTTGTTACCCAGAGGAGCTGCCCGAGGACCATTGGCCTGACTTCCCGGCAGAGCTACCGGACCTGCCACCGAGCCCTGGCCGAGAGGAGCCCATGCAGATGGACTGGCCCGAGCCCGGCGCGACGAACGAGGCAGGCTCTGAGGGAGATCACGGAAGTGGCCCGGGGGTAGCCGACCCCGGTCCGGCTGCAACTGAGTGTGAGCCAATGTCAGTGTGTTGCGGTCTGGATACCCCACTGACCAGCAGCGGCAGCAACCGCTGCTAGGGCCCCGGGCTGGAACGCAGTGGAGTGGGTGGGCCTGCGTTCCCCCCTGCCACCCTCCGCTCACGGGTGGCAGGCTTCCCCCTCAGCCAACGTTCGGCTACAGCAGCCGAGGCATATCCTGTGCTTCTGAACTATTTGCTCGCTCAGCCCTGCAAACAAGGGCCTGAGCTTAACTGCGTTTGCCCCGCCCTGATCCAGGGCCTGGGCTCTGAACTATTTGCTCGCAGCCCCTGCAAACAAGGGCCTGAGCTAAACTGTGTTTGCCCCGCCCTGATCCAGGGCCTGGGCTCTGAATTGTCTGTTCGCTCAGCCCCTGCAAACAAGGGCCTGAGCTAAACTGCGTTTGCCCCGCCCTGATCCAGGGCCTGGGCTCTGAACTGTCTGCTCGCTCAGTCCCTCCAGTCAAGGGCCTGAGCTAAACTGTGTTTGCCCCGCCCTGATCCAGGGCCTGGGCTCTGAACTGCCTGCTCACTCAGCCCCCTGCAAATCAGGGCCTGAGCTTAACTGTGTTTGCCCCACCCTGATCCAGGGCCTGGGCTCTGAACTGTTTGACCGCTCAGTCCCTCCAGTCAAGGGCCTGAGCTTTACTGTGTTTGCTCCGCTCCTGCAGTCAAGGGCCTGAGCTTTAACTGTGGTTGCTCCGGCCCTGCACCAAAGAGCCGGAGTTTTGGGACTAACTGACTGCTTGTTCCCACAGTAGTGAGTCGGTGTGGCTCCCCTCCTGCCCGGAAGGGTCGAGCCCCGGCTAGGACCTATTACACAGGTCAAAGTGAAAATGAAAAGACAAAAAACAATACAATAATTTTTCCACTCAAAGGCCTCAAAAACTAACCAAGTTGAAGAACACATCAAGAACCAAGAATATATCAACATGTCATCTGAAGGTTCAAGTGGCATCTGACCAGCCCAAAGCACAAATACAGCTACCTACTGAAGAAACAGTCACTATCTTTCTGTAAGAAACTCACCTGACTGGCTAGAAGCATGCGGTGCAACAGTGAAAGACTCAACAGTTGAAAAAGTGAAGAACTCTCTCACCACATTCAAAAAAATTGCATACATGGCTGCTGAATGCACCGATGCAAATGGGCATCAAGTATTAAGTCATTGTGTACGTTATCTTGATGTCGAGGTAGGCCAGTAGATGCATTTCTAGATGTTCAAGTTATAGAAGACACATCGGCTGCATCTGTGACAACCCACATCTTAGAAGAGTTAAATGCTTGTCAGTTGGACCCCAAACAGATGGCTGCATGTGCATTTGATGGAGCTGCAAACTTCTCTGAAAGACATGATGGAGTACAAGCTTAGCTCAGAGAAAAGTGTAACCCTAATCTCTCCTATACACACTGCAGAGGCCATCTACTCCAACTAGTGTTAGTACGAGCTGCAGAATCTTCAAAAGACATTAAAAAAGCTATAAATTTAATGTCTTCGTTATATTCTTTTTTCAGCAAGAGTCCAAAAAGACTGAATATCTTGGAAAATATAGAAGATACACTGGGACTGAAGTTCAAATTAGTCCAACCTGGGAAAACCCGCTGGCTTTCTCATGAGCGATCCTTGGCTGTTGTCTTAAAATTACTCCAGCCATTATTACTGGCTTTGGAAAGTATCTACCAAGATGGGATGGATCTAAGTAGTGAGGCTGGTGGATTACTTTTGCTTCTATGTTCAGAGAAGGCTATTGCCATTCTCTCTCTCGTAAGTCTACTGTTGAAACCACCTGGGTCATTAAACAATGCCATCCAGACATCTGCTACAACAGTAGTAGATCTTTGTCCAGCAATAGAAGCTACATTTGGATCAATCAGAGATCTATCCATTGAAAAAGTACTGGAAGAAGCAAAGATTTCAGTCCAGAAGTTGACTAATGAAGGCACTTATATTGAATCCTTAAGTGAAGAAGACAAGAAGTGTTTGTTAAGACAACTGAAAAAGTACACAGACTTGATTCTTTAAAATCTACAACAGTGACTTCTAGATTCTACTCAACCTCTACGTAGGTTTTACAGATGCCTGTCCTATAAAACACCAACAGTTGAGTGGAGTGAGGCACAACCAGCAATGGGGCTGCCATGTGATTAGGACAGAATAGAGAATTTGAACACAGAGTGGAATATCATACGACGAATGAATGAAGATTTGACTTCAACTTCTTTTTTATCATCACTAGTGGCTCAACCTGATCTTTGTGTTCTGTTTCCTGGGATGAAAGAAGTAGGAATTCATCTCTTGCTACTCCCAGTCACAATAGCTACAGCTGAGTGTTCTTTTTCATCATTGAATAGAATTTTGTGTTCTGAAAGAAGTTGCCTTCTGCCTGATCATGTGAATGAACTAATGAGCATATCAACTGAAAGAATAGAAGTACCAGACACATGAGAAGCCACCAAAGATTAACGCATTGCATTCAAGAAGTTCATTAACAGAGTTGTGCAAAATTATAACAAGAAACCAAGAAGGATGTAGACGTAGTGCTTCATAGAAGCCTTGAGTAGCCAACTTTAATTTGTGTGATGATTTTAAAACATGAGTTAAATCTAATAAAATGGTCATGGAACATTTTTTAGTTTTTACGATGGTGCCATACAGCCCACCTTCACCCTCACAGTCTCACCCCTCATCGGCCCTGACACACACACCCTGTAAATTCGAACATCCCCTCCCCAATTTCAATTCCTGGGGAAGCCAGTGACTGACTAGGGAATAATATGTCTCGGTGACGGACAATTCAAGCAGGAAGGAGTTGTTGCCCATTCTGTGCTAGCCGATTATGTATTGCATTACTCATTGTCTGCCTTGGCACTAACCCAGAAAAATCAATGGAAAAACCATCGAAGACAAACTAAGCATCGAAACCACTTGAATGTGAAAGGGAATGATAGGAGATTGAGTGGATCGCCCTATTTGGTGACGAAAGACTGATTTGGTATATTACAGGGTGGAGAAAGACGCTCTGTATACATTGACTAAACAGGCACCTTGATGAGCAAGCGTGCTTCATGAAAGGTTGGGTCCTGGCTCCTTGGGGCTAGCAAATGCAGCAAAAGACTGAACTGTGGGCTAAGAATCTACATTATTAGATAGGAAAGGTAACTTAAGTGTAGGCCCTAGTTTGCAGTTAATATGAAACCATTTGTTTCCATCACTCACACCTGTTTCCATTTAATCTGTTCTTTCTTAAATAAATTTTCTTTTACTTTTTTTTTAAATGGAGATATCCTATCTCCTAGACCTGGAAGGGACCTTGAAAGGTCATCAAGTCCAGCCCCCTGCCTTCACTAGCAAGACCAAGTACTGATTTTGCCCCAGATCCCTAAGTGGCCCCCTCAAGGATTGAACTCACAATCCTGTGTTTAGCAGGCCAATGCTCAAACCACTGAGCTATCTCTCCCCCCTTAAAGTGAACTTTAAGTGAACTGAAGTGCTGGATGTGCTACAGGAACAGTGATCTAAGGTAAACCTGCGGTCCACTGTTCCTTTGGGAATGGAGGAACTGGGATTTCTGTGGAGTCCAGGGATCAGGAGCTGGATACCACAGAGGGACACTTCAAAGGGACTCCGTGGCTGGGGTGCACCTATGTTCAATCTGCAGGGCAAAGGCAGGGCTGGTACAGCCCAGAGGAGAGTGCCTGAGTGGCTGACAGTCTGGTTGTGTTAGGAAGCTAACACCCAGCTAGCAAAGGCAAGACTCCTTCATGCTGGAGGCAGGTTTGGGTACACATGTTTATGCAGGGGAACAACTTTAAACACTGTGGATTTCTAAAATTTATTCAATACTTCAAAAATATGATGTAGAACAAGGAGTGTTTCCCATGATAGCATACAGCTGAAGGGAAGGGAAGTTTGGGGCTCATCAGCAGTGCTGGGTTTACAATGGTGCCACTGGCCCATGCTCAGAAGGGGCCCCGCTCTGCTCTTCTTGCACTGTGCCCTGAGACCCCCGACAGCCCACTTGCTCCTCTTGGCCTGCTCGCTGAGGGCTCCTCTCCACCCCCTAGCCTCACCTGTCGGGTCCTCTCTGCCTCCTGGCTGGACCCCTGTGCACCTCCGGCTCCAGGCAGTCTCTGCTTCCCACCACCTGTGGGGCCTGTCTCCCTTGAGCTGAGCCACCTGGGACTGATGCAGAAGCCTGATCAGTCTTGACCAGTTGGGGTGGTGGAGGGGGGAGAACAGTGTGGGGGGCTTGGCTGGGCCCCTCCAGGCAAGAGGGTCCTGAAGGAGCCCGGGTGGGGCAGGCCCTGGCCTGCCTGATCGCACCATTCCCGAGGGGCTGGAGTGATTCCCCGCCCCAGGACACTGGCGGCTCAGCCCGGCAGACACAGTCGCCTCCCAGCAGGGCCAGTGAGTGAGGCCAGGAGGCAGGGCATGGGTGCTGGGCTGTGAGGGGGCAGGGAAAATCTCTGCGTGTTGGGGCACTAGGGAGTGGGGGTTCTGTGTGGGGTGCTGGGCAGTTGTGGTGTTGTGCAGGGCGCTGTGCATTTGTGGCAGGGTCTGGGGCGGTGCTGGGCATAGCGGGTCTGGGGGGGCTTTGGTGATAGGGAATTGGGGGCGGGTATTGGGCAGGGGGGCTATGTAGCACGGTATGGGGGCACCCCCGAGGCGAAGGGGCATGCTGGCACCACAGGGCCGGGCGGGCAACGGCCAATTTGTAAATAGTGCCCTCACGGTGGGCTGGGGGGAGTGGGGTTGCCCCTGCCATGCCATGCCCCGCCCCATTGCCCCTGGCTCTGAGGACTGAACCCCCTGCGCCATGCTCCACTGCCTCCATGGGGGCCCACAAATATGTTTGGGGCCGGGCCCACAAAAGGTTAATCCGGCCCTACTCGTCACTGAATTGACAGTGACGTTATCAATGACCTTTTCAAAGGCTAAATACCCACTGTCACAGTTCAGGGCAACTGCACCTGCAGTCCTCCATTGTGTCCACCAAGGGGAGGCCCCCAGCTTTTCAGCCATCACCTGTCTTGTGCAAAGGCCCATGTCTCTCTCCTTCCTGACCAGGGAGTTCAAGCTGCACAGCTTCCTAATCTACACTGTGATATCTCCAGCAAGCCAGACTGCCTAAACAGGACAGTGTCTGTGCTGCTTTCTCTGCGCAGGCTCTGAACACGGAGTGCCAGCAGTGACAGGTTATCACACAGATCTTTCTAAGCAAACACATTTATTCTTAAGGTAAAAGCAGTATATAGGAAACATTAACACAATAAAAACCTACGCACATGCCAGAAAATTTACCAGAGGTCACCCCAGCTCCAACCTAGGGCTCTGGTAGGTTAAGTCCTTCCAACCTTTCCATAAGACAGAAGGTTCTGTCCATTTACTGTATCAGAAAAAAGGCCTCAAGTCAGTTTAAACTATTTATCTAAAAATCCTTTGAACCAGTAAATGCAAATATCTCTCCAGGTGGTGGTACCTCTCTGAAGGTGTTATAATCTGAATGAATTTGCCTCACCTCCCCAAACTGTTCTTAGTTCCTAGAGGGCTGTGGTTCCCTTCCCCCATGGAATTATGTACAATCCCTCAGTCATACATAATGTTTTGCATTTTTAATTCAATGAACTCCTATAATACTAATTTAATTCAATACGGTTTGTCCAGCATATTGCAGGTTAGTGTCATATCTGTCACAATCAAGTGACTTTTTAAAATTTTCCCTAAGACTATTGTGATGACACTCACATGATGGGGTCATTGGAGTGCTATGGTACATCAGCCCTTCTCAGATACATATGTACTCCGTCTCAGAGGAAGGCATTAAAGAAACTTCAGCTGTGAGGCACATGGACTGCAAGAGCTAGTGGGTCCCAAAAAGCTCTGACACACAGCACAAATGAAATACTAATTTACTAAGGTTGACAGAAAAGGACACATTCCCTAGGCTCACTAAACAGCTAAGAGTAGTTCTCAGTTTAACCTTTGGGGGACAATTCAAAAGAAGGTTGGGGTCCTCAGGACTTAATATCTTAATCCATTCATGCAGTAGAGGTAATTGGTCAGAGTTCAGTTCTGTGGTATGATTCATTGGGGGCCCCTCTGCATTGCTCTTCCACACTGATGCAGCATCTTCTGCTTGAGTGTCAACTCTGGAGCAGCTGTTCCAGTGCTTCACATGCTGCCATTCTCACCCCAAATGCTGCAATCATGACGCTCCTCCCACAATCCCAATACACCCACTTTTGACTAACTATTCTCCCAGTTCCCATGGAACCTTTCCTTTCTGCTGCTCTCAGCAGATTCACCACACTACACCCAGACTTTCCACTTTTTTGGAAGTGTTAAATTAAGTGTCCCCTCAGCGCCAGCTGTCCTTGTGTCAGAAAAATAAACTGTCGTCCCCCACCCCTGCCATTCATGACCTTCCCAACCTCCAAGCACTATTTACCCATCAGTTATTTATTGAGAGGGCCCATCCCTTCGAGGGAGGTCAAGCAGCCAGCTGCCAAGTCCCCAAATGGACAGTTTGAAGCCCTTGGCTCATGCCTAACAGATGTAGGACAAGGAGATTTAATAAGTAATACATTCCTGATCATATGTATTGTTGGTTGTGTTTCTGGACTCAGCTAGGATAAGGGCAGAAATGAAGGTAATGCTCAGGGGTCAACAATGGTACAAGAAAACCTCCCAAAAATTGATAGGGCTGCTGGGGCTAGATTTCACCAGGGATCTTAGGCAACCTGCTGACTAATGGAATTCTTACCCCTCAATTAGGTACCCAGGTTCCCCCTGTATTGTATGGGGAGACTTAATTGCCTAAGAAAGGAATTCCCAGAAGCCAGCAGGCAGAGTGGGGAGCCATCTAATCTAGCCAGAAGTAAAATGGAGAGAAGAGGAGCAGGGCATAGGGCCCAGACCTACAAAGGTACAAAGAGAGAGGCACCCATGTCTGTTTGGGATTCGTGCTTTCAGATTGCCAGATGAAAAGTGCCTTGTACTTAATGAGGAAATCAGGGTTAAAATCCTTTCCTCTCAGAAGAGCTTTTGGCAAAGTCTCATTTCTATTTGCTGTGATTTTAATTGTCTGCTTTGGAGCCTCTTTTAGAAGCATTTTCTGTTGGCAGCCACTTTCCCTTCCACAAAGAGGTGCATGAAGGGTATATGCTATAAAAATTCCACAGCCCATGGGTGCCACAACTGTTTTTCTGCAAATCCAGTAGATTAAGAGCCAGGGCCGGCGGTAGGGGGTGGCAAGCAGGGCAATTGCCTGGGACCCCAGGCCACAGGGGGCCCTGCAAAGCTAAGGTGCTCAGGCTTCGGCTTCAGCCCCGGGTGGCAGGGCTTGGGCTTTGGCTTTCTGTCCTGGGCCCCAGCAAGTCTAATGCCGGCCCTGCTCTCTGGTTTATTTAGGCAGACCTCCTGAAACCTGCTTGCAGTCCCACAGCGAGTCCCAGACCTCTGGTTGAGAACTGTTGCTTTAAATCATTCCAAGTACATGACACTTTCCTGAAAGTATTCAGGTATTGTACATATCTGCCCTCCAGAGGCTATATTCTGCTCTCACTTAACAGGGGAGTAAATTAAAAACATCAATTGACCCCTGTGTGAATGAAAGCAGAATCTGACTTGAAGATTCATCTTTTGCACCATATTTGTGTCCACTGAAAACTAAGTATTGTAGCCTTATTTCTGACACATGCTGGGTGCACATTTAAACTTGGATTCTCGGATTTTTTGGACAGAGACCATCTGTTACATTTCTACAGTGAGCATACACACAACAGCAGTAATATTTTGTAGTTCTATAGTGCCTTTCCTGGAAGAATCTCAATGTGCCTTACAAATATGAATTAAACAGTCCCCATGTCAGGAAGGGAAGTGTTATCCCCCACTGCTCCCCTCCATTTTACAGCTGAGGAAATTGAAGCACGAAGAGGTGAAGTGATTTGACCAGGGTCACACAGTGAGTCCACAGCAGAGCCAGGCTGGCCCAGGACATTTTCCCCTCACACCCTCCCTCCAGCCCAAATAACCTTCAAAGGGCCCAAAATCATCGTCAGAAAGGCCAAAGTTATAAATCACAGGAAAATACTGACAAAGTAGCTAATTTCTACTTTCTTAAACTCTTAAAAGCCAAGATTTTCCAGGGATCCAATTAGCCCCTGGACTCCTAGAAGGTTATTTGTTTACAGGGTCCCCGAAATACCCACTCCCCTCCCCTGCCTCCCCAGTAATGAGACCCTAGAACCAGCCCTGGCACCAGGAACAAAAGCCTGACTCCCTGGCTTGCTCCGCGTTAGCAAATGGGACCTCCAATTCACCACCGGTGCAGCTCCACTAGCCCAAGTACACAAGTACCAGTGTAGGCAGAACACTGATATTTTTACTACCCTGTCAGCCAGTTCTGTACAGATCAGGATTTGATGACACACTTGTAAAGACACCTAGAACCCTGTCTGCACAGGTGGTTCTACCACTGCTACTGTCATGAACATACAGCTAAGGGTACCATAAAATCCCTCCTTTACCTGTAAAGGGTTAAGAAGCTCAAATAACCTGGTTGGCACGTGACCAAAAGGACCAATAAGGTGCCTGTGGTGGGGTGGCTGCCCCACGCCCGGAGAGGGTGGGCTGCGGCAGGCCTAGGCGCCTGCGTGGACGCGCAGCCAATCAGAGAAGGGCTTACAGGGAGCCAATCAGAGGACAGATTGGGGCCAGCCAATCAGGGTCCGGCTCAGCCATATAAAAGACTGCTCAGTGAGAGCAGTCAGTCTGTCCCAGGCCTTCAGAGGGGAAGGTCTGTCTCCAGAGCTGGGAGGCCAGCACCGCAGACAGCGCAGTGCAGGCCAGCTTGAGAGAGTGGGAGAAGGCCCTTCTCCATAGCCTGCCAGGTGGCAGGTCTGAAAGGAGGAGGCCTAACACAGAGAAGGGCCGTTGGGGAAGCGGTCCAGAGGGGTAGTCAGAGGAGGAAGGAGAAGGAGGACAGCGAGACTGTCGCCAGAGGGCCTCTGGACCGGGACTCAGAGTAGTGGGCGGGCCTGAGTCCCCTCCCCCCTTTTTCCCCTTTTGTGTGCTGTGGTGCCCTACGCACAGCCATAGGCCACAGGGAGTGGCCGGCCAGAACCACGCCAGACCCGGGACTGCAAGGATTGGGTTTGAAGGTGTGGGGCTGTTGATTAACCACCCCCCCCGGAAGGGGGTGTGAATGGACAAAGGGACACTGTCGGAGGACAGTGTTCCAGAAGAGGACGCCGTACGTTGGGAGCAATGCAAGTCCGCGCACCTAACAAAGGCGAGACGACAGGTGGGACGCCACCCGAAGGGGGCGCTCTACTGGTTCGAACTAATTCCCCGAGATGACCAGGAGGAGGCGCCGCAGTGGTGAGCTACTACCCTGTCACACGTGGTGGAGAATGCAGGTATAGCAGTCCGGCCCTGATACGAGGGGCCAGCGCCAATACTGTGGACTATTGCCCAGAGCAGTGACTTGTGCAGGCAGGCGGTCGACCCAGATTGTGGGTACAGACCCCGACCCGCCAAAGGGGTCCAGAGTGTGGGGGTTGAATCGGTAGTACCCCGCTGAACCCCAACATGGAGGCTGAGAAGCTATTAAAATGGATGCTAGAAAAGCAACAGGAGCAGTCGGCCCAGCAGCACCAGCAGCAGGTGCAGCTGCTGCAGCAAATGACTACCCAACGGCAGCTGCTGATGACTCAGCACCAAGAACATCAGCAGCAGCTCCTCCGGGAGTTGGCCACCCAGCAGCAGGTGCAGCAGGAACATTTGGTGCAACAGATGGCCGCACTATTACGCCTGGCGGGAGGCACCCCTGCCGCACCCATGGGAACCAGACTGGGGGATACCCCGGGGGTACTGCCGGTGCGCCTCACAAAGATGGGGCCTGAGGATGACCCAGGGGCATTTCTGGTGACATTTGAACGGGTGGCGACTGCTGCCCGGTGGCCCTCAGAACATTGGGCCACACTGCTAGCCCCCTATTTGACGGGGCAGGCTCAGGCCGCATATCGTAGCCTCGACCCCCGGGAAGCACTCGAGTACGCCCGAGTGAAGGCGGCCATCCTGGACCATACCGGTATTAGCCCGGAGACCGACCGACAACGCCTCCGCAAGGAACAATACCCTCCGGGGGCCCAACCCCGTGCCGTGGCCCAACGTATCTGAGACCACTGCTGGAGGTGGTTGAACCCAGAAGGCCTGACGGGGCCCCAGGTGGCGGAGATGGTAGCCTTAGAGCAGTTCACCCATATCCTACCCCCGGGAGGGAGGGCCTGGGTGCAACGGCATCGACCGGCCACCCTGTCCGCAGCGGTGGCCTTAATGGAGGACTACTTATCGGCCGAAGGGGCGGAGGCGCCACCCAGAGCGGTAGGGAACCTTGGTCGCAAGGGTGGGACAGAGAAGGGGAACTTTCGTGGGGCGGGATCCTCCGAACCACTGGCAGGCAACAGCCATGGACATCCGAGGCCCCCCAACCCCGAACTCTGACCCAAGTTACTACAGATGACGACTCGGAGGGAGCAACAGCCCCCGGAGTGAACAGGCCCCCTCGGAAGAGTCCCAAGCCCGGCCGAGACCCGAGAGAGGTGCTGGGGCTGCGGTCAAGAAGGACATTTCTGGTGAGATTGCCCTTTTATGGACTGCAGCTACGGGCAAGCCTGGGTGGCCGGACAAAGGGCTCGGAAGGGAGGGGTAGGAAAGTTGATAGTCCCTGTCCGGGTCGAAGGGAATCCCACAAACACCCTCGTAGACTCGGAGTGTAGTCAGACCCTCATACGAGAGGGGCTGGTCCCGAATCTTAATCTTCCAAGGCCCCCGATCTACCTACAGTGTGTGCATGGAGACATCCGACAGTATCCCACAGCCTGGGTTAAGATGGGAGTAGGCTGCCGAGAGGAGGGTCTCTGGGTAGGAGTGGCCCCCAGGCTGGCCTACCCGGTGGTGTTGGGACGGGATTGGCCCGGCTTCGGAGAGGTCCTCCTGAGATATCAGCCGCCCAAGCCCCGACCAGACAGGACTATAGTACCGAGAACAGGGCTGCTCAGGCGCAGGCCAAGGGGTGACCCCGGCGAGGGGACCTCCTCGACTGCAGAGACCCCCGTGAGTCATCTTGGAGACAGACCCCGTTAGGTGGAGGACGCCCAAGTAGAGTTAGAGCATGACGGGGACTTCTTACAGGAGCAACGGGAAGACCCAACCCTAAGCCGAGCCTGGGAACAAGCCACCAACCCTGCCATTGAGGGGGACGTGACGCTACGGACTCCGCAGGGCCCCCGCTTTGAGGTATGGCAGGACCGCCTGTACCGAATAGCGCAGGAACCCCAGACCCAGGAGATGTTCCGACAGCTGTTGGTCCCCCGGAGACTGCGAGCCGGACTCCTCCACTTAGTCCACGCGAATCCTTGGGCAGAACATCTGGGGCGCGAGAAGACCCTACAGAGGGTGGCTCGCCGGTTCTTCTGGCCAGGCATCCACCGAGAAGTGGCAGAATTTTGCGCCTTGTGCCCAGAATGCCAGCGAGCCGGACCGAAAGGGGTAACCCGTGCACCCCTGGTACCCATGCCGGTTGTGGTGGTACCCTTTGAGCGGATTCGGATGGACCTCGTTGGCCCCCTTGAACGAAGTAAGACAGGGAACCGCTTTATACTAGTAGTCATGGATTATGCAACGCGCTATCCCGAAGCCGTTCCCCTAAAGACAGCGACGGCACCGACCATCGCAAACGAGTTGGTAAAAATCTTCTCCCGGGTTGGGATACCCGGGGAAATATTGACGGATCAGGGCACCAACGTGTCCTCCAAATTAATAGCCGAGCTATGTCGCCTCCTCCGTATACGGACCCTCCGGACATTGGTGTACCATCCTCAGACCGATGGCCTGGTAGAACGGTTTAACGGTACACTAAAAGCCATGCTACGGAAGTTTGTAGAGGAGGACCCCTCGCATTGGGACACCTTGCTGCCGGCCCTTCGAGCTCTTATACGGCAGGCAGCCCAGGGGAATACTGGACCTCCTGAAGGAGGAGTGGGAAGCCCAGGAAACGCGGGTCCTTGGAACTACACAATATGTGCTACAACTCCGGGAGTGACTCCAAACATTAGGGGCCTTCGCCCGGGAAAACCTGGAACGGGCCCAGGCATAACAGGAGCGCCTCTATAATCGCGGGACTAGAGGGAGGAAATTCAGCCCAGGCGATCGGGTGCTACTCTTACTGCCTTCTGCGGAGTCGAAACTCCTAGCCAAATGGCAGGGCCCCTATGAAGTAACCCGACAAGTGGGACCGGTCGATTACGAGGTCAGACTACCTGGGCGACGTAAAGAGACTCGTATTTATCATGTTAATCCTCTAAAGGCCTGGAAAACCCGGGAAGCCCTATTCATTGGCCCGTCCACCCCAGAGTCAGAACTTGGACCCCTAGCAGGAGATCTTCCCGACCCTGGACCGGCCGCGTTGGGGCCAGGCCTCGACCCCAGACAGAGAGGGCAACTACAACAGATTGTGGAGGAGTTTTCAGATGTTTTATCGGCCCGCCCACTACTCTGAGTCCCGGTCCAGAGGCCCTCTGGCGACAGTCTCGCTGTCCTCCTTCTCCTTCCTCCTCTGACTACCCCTCTGGACCGCTTCCCCAACGGCCCTTCTCTGTGTTAGGCCTCCTCCTTTCAGACCTGCCACCTGGCAGGCTATGGAGAAGGGCCTTCTCCCACTCTCTCAAGCTGGCCTGCACTGCGCTGTCTGCGGTGCTGGCCTCCCAGCTCTGGAGACAGACCTTCCCCTCTGAAGGCCTGGGACAGACTGACTGCTCTCACTGAGCAGTCTTTTATATGGCTGAGCCGGGCCCTGATTGGCTCCCTGTAAGCCCTTCTCTGATTGGCCGTGCGTCCACGCAGGCGCCTAGGTCTGCCGCAGCCCACCCTCTCTGGACGTGGGGCAACCGCCCCACCACACACCCTCCCCCTTAAGAACCCTTCCGGGAGGAGGTGGGGGGTGTCCTAACCGGCCTAATGGCCTAGAGCTCGGAACTTTAGCCTTCGTCTCACGCTGGCCCTGCTTACCGGCTCATAGTCTAGGAAATTAGCCCTCTTCACCGGGCGATATGGCCTGCTGGCCTAAGTCTAGGAAATTAGCCCTTGTCCCAGGGCAATCCAGCCTAGTCACCGTCTCAGCGGGGGGTCCTACCGAAACACGCTGAGGCTTACCGGGTCCAACGTACCAGTCCGTCAATTCTCTTAGACTGCTTCCTAGCAGTTCGGCTGCTGGAGTGTCCCGCGGGTCTCCTGATTCTCCACGGGTCTCGTGGTCCACTGCCTCTGTTGGTCCCTCCCACAGTGAGGCTCCCCCTCGACTTGGGGAAGTCGCGGCTCTTGGCGGCTCCGGGAGTGCGGGCTGGTCCTCCACTGGGGCTTCCTGCATAGGTTCTTCTTCCACGGCTGCCTGCCTAGGCTGGGGTACGCTCCCTCCTTTCGCACTCTCTGTGCATTTGGGACATAACCCGTACCAGCGGGACGAATCCTCTGCCATCAGGGCTACCTGTCTGGGGTCCCGGCAGTTGGGTTGGGGCTTGGCTGCCCCCTCGCAAACCTCCCCCTGCACTAAGGATCCCCCTCCTTGGTCCGTTTCTTCACCCTCCTCCCGTAGTCTGGAGAAGAAATCGGCATTAGTATGGGCCTTACCCGGGTGGTGGAGCACCTGGAAGTCGTAAGGCTGGAGGGCGAGGTACCACCGCATAATTCTAGCGTTCGTGTCCTTCATGCTGTGGATCCATCGCAACGGGGCGTGGTCTGTGATCAATTTAAAACTGTTCCCCAGCAGGTAGTAACGTAGGGCGTCGATAGCCCACCGTACCACCAGGGCCTCTTTCTCTATCTTTGAAAAACACCTTTCCCGGGGGAACAGCTTACGACTTAGGTACAGTACTGGATGTTCTTCCCCGTCTACTTCTTGGGAGAGCACTGCGCCCAAGCCGACTTCAGAAGCGTCTGTTTGTAGTATAAACTCCTTCGTGAAGTCGGGGTGTCATAGGACAGGTTCTTGAGTGAGCCGTTCCTTTAGTGTGGTAAAGGCTCTCTCACATTGTTCAGACCACTGTACCTGTCGAGGTCGGGAGTCCTTTGTCAGGTCTGACAAGGGGGCGGCTATAGATGCAAAATCCGGCACAAAACGGCGATAGTACCCAGCTAATCCCCAAAACTGACGTACTTGCTTCTTCGTCATTGGGACGGGTACGTCTTTGAGGGCTTGTACCTTGCTTATCAGGGGTGTTAGTTTCCCCCCTCCTACCGTGTATCCCAGATAGGTCACTTCTTCTTGGCCTAAGTGACATTTCGCCGGGTTAGCCGTTAGGCTGGCCGCTCTGAGGGCCTGTAACACCTCTGCCAGGTGGTGTAGGTGGCTCTCCCAGTCGAGGCTGTAAACCACAATATCGTCTATGTAGGCCGCCGCATATTGGTCGTGGGGTTGGAGGACCTTGTTCATCAAGCGCTGGAACGTAGCCGCCGCTCCGTGTAACCCGAATGGCATGGTTACGAACTGGAAGAGGCCGAAAGGCGTGGGGAAGGCCGTCTTCTCACTGGAGTTGGGCGTAAGTGGGATCTGCCGGTATCCTTTAGTTAGGTCTATGGTTGACAGATACCTGGCTCCCCCGAGGCGCTCCAACAGTTCATCCACTCTCAGCATTGGATATGCATCGAAACAAGAGATAGCGTTGACCTTTCTGAAGTCGATGCAAAACCGGGTCGTCCCATCTGGTTTTGGGACTAAGACGATAGGGCTTTGCCACTCGCTCATCGATTCCTCCACCACTCCCATCTCCAACATCGTCTCTACCTCCCACCGGACTGTATCCCACATTTTCTTGGGTAACGGTTGGTGGTTGTCCGTCACCCTCTTCCTGGGGTCGGTGGCGATATGATGACAAAGGGACACTGTCGGAGGACAGTGTTCCAGAAGAGGACGCCGTACGTTGGGAGCAATGCAAGTCCGCGCACCTAACAAAGGCGAGACGACAGGCGGGACGCCACCCGAAGGGGGCGCTCTACTGGTTCGAACTAATTCCCCGAGACGACCAGGAGGAGGCGCCGCAGTGGTGAGCTACTACCCTGTCACAGTGCCCATTATAATAGGCAATCCAATTCAGATTAGAGGAACAAATTAGAAGGGCTTGTATAAGCTCTGCAACTTCACTTAAATGTTACTGATTTTTATCAGATCTAAGGGGGAAGGTTTTTCCTTTGTGCTCTCTGTGGGTGCTCTCTCCAAGACCAAGAGAGAGGCCAAGCAAGTAATCCAGCTCCTACTGAAATGATACATCTAATATTACAGAAATAGTAAGTAATAGCCAGGAAATGCGTTAGATTATCTTTTGTTTTAGTTTAGGTTAGGTTTATCCCTGTTTTTGTAACTTTGAAGTTTTGCCTAGAGGGGAACCCTCTGTGTTTTAAATCTTATTACCCTGTAAAATTACCTTCCATCCTGATTTTACAGAGGTGCTTCTTTTACTTTTTTTTTTCCTTCATAATAAAGTTCTGTTTTTTAAGAATCTGATTGGTTTTTAGTGTCCTAAAAACCCAAGGGTCTGATCTGTGCTCACCTTGTTTACCTATCTGGTTGGTAGATTATTCTCAAGTCTCCCCAGGAAAGGGGGTGAAGGGGCTTGGGGGGATATTTTGGGGAAACAGGAACTCCAAGTGGTCCTTTTCCTGAATCTTTGTCTTGGTGGTGGCAGCAATACTCAGCCAAGGACAAGGAAGGATTTGTCCCTTGGGGAAATTTTTATCCCAAGCTGGTAGAAATAAGTTTAGGGCTTCTTTCATTCAGGTCCCCAAATCTGTACCCCAGAGTTCAGAGTGGGGAGGGAACCCTGACAGCTACTATCAGTGGAACTGCACTGGTAGTTGATTAGGCAGTGTAGACTCAGCCTCAGGTGACTGTATTGGCCACTAGACCTTGCTGTCGTTCATATATTGCTATCTGCATCACAGCTCTCAATGTCTCTAGAGCTCCGAGAAGACTGGAAGAAAACTAGTTGTGCCAGTATTTCAAAAGGATAAATGGGATAACCAAGATAACTTTGGAGGGGAGGGCTAGCTCAGTGGTTTGTGCATTAGTCTACTAAACCTAGGGTTGTGAGTTCAATCTTTAAGGAAGCAATATAGGGAACTGGGGCAAAAAAAAAATAGCTGGGGATTGGTCCTGCTTTGAGCAGCAGGTTGGATTAGATGACCTCCTGAGGTCCCGTCCAACCCTCATATTCTATGAGTCTATAGGCCTGCCAGTTTGACATCACTCTCAGGCAAAATATTGGAGCACCTGATATGGGACTCAATTAAAAGAGGATAATATACTTAATGCCAATCAACATGACTTTATGGAAAATAGATCCTGTCAGATTAACTTTATATCTTTTTAATGAGATTACAAATTTGGTTGATAAAAGGTAATACTGTTGATGTAATAGAATTCTGTATGGCATTATACTTGGTACCACATGACATTTTGATTAAAAAACTAGAGCGATACAAAATTAACATGGCCCCATTAAATGGATGAAAAGATTAAAAAGTTCAATGCCTGTGTTATACAGGATGCCAAACTACATGGTCCCTTCTGGCCTTGGCATATACGAATCTAAGAATTTCCTGGACTAGAGTCAGTGCAGTCGTTTCCTAAGCAATTTTTCCATGCCACATATTACATGCTTCCAATCAATCAAGAGGCTTCCATTTTCAGTGCTGGATGCTAGACTTTAAAGTAAGATTTAGTTTCATTCCCTAGTCACTCTGGAATTTGCTTTAAAGACATACACTTTTGTAATATTTGTTTCTGTTGTCCATCTTTCATTGCATGCCACTCACCTTGTCAGCAATTTCTTGGATTTGTGGGGTCGCAGGGAAGGTCTTTGACCAGCTTCCAGCTAATGACATGTTGGGAAACTTTGACAAGTAAGATCTACAGCAAATGTGATCAGAGAATAGTCAGACCTCTTATATTATACAAATCACATGACTATATGACTATATATGTGGAGTTTACCATCATCAGAGTTGAGGAGGGGAGAGATGGGAAGAAAGAAACAAAACAAAACAAAATGCAATATTGTTAATAGTATAGTTAAATATCACTATGTGTAAAGTGCTCTGTGGACAGAGGAAAAGCAGAAAACAAATAACACCCAACTCCCATAGTTATGGTAACTGGTTCAGCCTGAGATGGTAATTTCTGGACTTACCACCAGTTTAAACATATGCAGTGGGTGGGCGACTGTTCTTGTGCTTAGGGAAGTGATTGTAAGCACTGAGCTATGCCAAATTATATCTGAACATTAGCCTTAAAACCACCACACATTCTCCCTCACTTTCATTGCAACAATTCATGTTTAACTTAAAATGTGATTTTTCTCAGTATCCTTAAATGTGCAAAGGCAGCAGGCCTTTTATTTTAATTATTTTATTTCTCTATTGTTTATTACAAAGTGGAAAGATTTTCTATCTGTTTAAAGGACAGAGTTAAGAATGCTGGTATATGCCGCCTCCTTACCTCTCCTCCTCCACCACCCCATCCTTTTTTTCCCTGTGTTGTAGTCTTTATTTGAAGAAATATGACCCAGTCTTCAAAAGAAGGATGTAGGTAAACGTCTCTTTCAAACTTTTTACAAAACCTATGGACATTTAGCAATGTCTTTGTTTTCAATTTTGAACCAGGAATAAAGTGTTCTTTTTCTGCATAATTCCTTTAGCATTTGTCTAAATCAGGGGTTCTCAAACTGGGGGTCGGGACCCCTCAGGGGGTTGCGAGGTTATTACATGAGGGGTCACGAGCTGTCAGCCTCCACCCCAAACCCCGCTTTGCCTCCCAGCATTTATAATGGTGTTAAATATATAAAAATGTGTTTATAGTTTATAAGGGGGGGGGGGAATCTCACTCAGAGGATTGCTATGTGAAAGGGGTCACCAGTACAAAAGTTTGAAAACCACTGGTCTAACTGTTAGATAGACCCCAATGAAAGAGGTTCCTAATCTTTAGAACAATTTCCCTTATTTCGTTTACTCAAAGTAATGTATTTCTTCACAGCCTTTTATATTTATTGGAATTTAGCACCTATTGGCTTACACGGTATCAGAGGCCTCTTAATTTTAGTTTTTGAAGGACAGATAAATTTAAAAGACTATTTTAGCAAAACATACAACACACAAACACAACACCTGTCCACCCCCCCATTCTGCCCTATTTCCCAAACAATTCAGCATGTATTTGAGCCAACTTGTGTCCTATTTTATAGAGAAACCATTGGAAACACACATTCAAAATAGTTGTATATTATTAGTAGTGGCTTAGAGAGGTTCCTCCTTCTCAGCCATGGAGGGAGGCCACGCCGCCTCGCTGCGCCACTTAGCAGATGAACCCAAAGGACGGGGGATTAGCATGGTAAGTGTCAGCAAAGAGTGTTGGGCCCTGGCCCCTTGGGGCAAGGCAGGGCAATTGGTAGTCTTTAGCCCAGCTCCCTGGCTGGGGCAGACAGCAAACACAGTCAGACTAAAGCCCTCTGGGTGGGGCAGAGCAGTAGCAGTCTATGGCAGCCAGGGGCAGCTCTATGTATTTTGCCACCCCAAGCATGGCAGTCAGGCGGCTTTCGGTGGCATACCTGCGGGAGGTCCGCCGGTCCTGCGCCTTCGGCGTACCTGCCGCCGAATTGCCTCCAAAACCGCGGGACCGGCGGACCTCCTGCAGGCATGCCGCCGAAGGCAGCCTGACTGCTGCCCTCACGGCGACTGGCACGCCGCCCCCCCGTGGCTTGCTGCCCCAGGCACGTGCTTGGTGCACTGGTGCCTGGAGCCACTCCTGATGGCAGCTCTCTGGCTGGGGCAGACATCAGACAGAGGCCGTCCGGCCTAAGGTGGTTAGGCAGCCACCCCAGGTGTAGGGTTGACAGCAGGGGGTAGAGGGACCTGGGCCCTATCAGTGGTGGGGAATCGCCAACACAGCTGGACTAACGTCTGGTTTCCCTTGGCTACTTCCTACCCTTACTTGTTCTTAGGGCTTCGTTGCTCCTAGGTCCTCAGTCTCCTTCGGGTACTCGGCAGCTGGCAGTCCCAGCAACTCCTCAGGGTACTCGATGGAAGTCTTAGCAGCTCCCCTTCCTCAGGGCCCTGCTTTTGGGACAGAGGTTGGCACAGCTTGGTCCTAAGTGTAGGGACCAGTACCAAGGCAGAGGCGTCTGGCTCCTTCCCTCGCTCTGGCTCAACTGAGCTGGAGGTCCTGCCTCTTATACTTCCTGTTCTGCCCCTCTGCTTCCAGCACAAGGGGTGGGCCTGACCTGGCTCTGCCCACCAGAGGGCAGGGAGTGGTTCCTCCCTTTCAGCCTTGGAGGGAGGCCACTCCACCTCACTACATATTTTATAGATAAGTCGTCCATTCACACACACATTCATACTTGTTGTTCAGCATTATTTTATACCAAGCATGCATATACAGACAGCCTAACTTAAAAGAAATCTAACAATGTAAAATTGGCTAATACATTCCATGCAGACAAAATAAAGGCTTAGTTTAAACTATTTTTATGTAAAAAGTTGATTACACTTTTTATCCCCCTCAACACACACAAACGCACAGCACCAACATCCACCCATCCCAAAACAATTAAGCATACTTCCACCTCTTGCGACAGAAGAGCACTCTGCCATTGGCATAGCATGTCTACACCACACGCACTGCAGTGACACAGCTGCACCGATATAGCGCAGTAGAGTAGATTTGCTGTCCGAGTGGGAAAGCAGGTATTTTGTTCCTGCCACACTATATGAATATCAGTGAGATGTCTGTGCCCACTGTTATTTTGGCCGACCCCACTTACACTCTGTTTCCCTGACTCATGGAGGCTTACCCTGATGTGTGGCAACCTGGCGGGCTACTGCTATGTAACATGAAGAGAAGTGGTCCATTTGCCTAGGCTCTCTATGGCTTTAATAACATCAACTTCTAACTATCACTCCTTGGCAGGGCAGATTAAGACAATCCAGGAATTTAGGCACAGCACAGCACAGGGCTCCATACTGCCCCAGCCCTACACCCTGGCCTCACCCCCCACTGGATTTCCAGTTGTTCAGTGTTTAAGCATAAAAGAGAAAGCGAGCCCAGACAGAGCAATATTTAGCCTTTATTCTTTCCTCCACCGACGTTGTTCTCGCTCAGCAAGCACTTCCTGAATTCCTGTACATTCCTATACAGAATCATACTGTAGCTCTCTTTACTGGGAAGCTATTTATCAAAACATCCCTTTTGTCATGTTTATTGGAGACAGCAAATTTAATCATCAATACCATAACCTTCCTGAATACTTAACACTCTGTTATATACCCACACAGGCTATACCATCATAGATAAACAGTAACTCTTATTTTTTTAATTAATTAACTCTTAAATACCTTAGCTGCCAAGAAAGATTTCTCTGGTTTTGGGAATTCTGGTCTTTCACTCCTTAGTTCTAAACAGGTCTCACGTATACCTTGCAACTGAGTTGATGTTGGAGCGAATGCAAACCTTTCTTATGACAAGAGACTGCCTTGCACTTAGAGCTCCTTGTGTGGGGGTGTTTTGAGAATCTGTTCCGATATCTATTAGTCACTCTTTGGCTTGTGTTTCTTTGTGTCCTGCTTATCAGGTCTCAAGAGTGTGTATTTCACCATCCTCCACATCTGTATTTTTGTCTTGTGTTCATAGTGGGTGTAGGTTTTTCCGGTTTGCATGTAATCCACTGCTATATTAAATGAATGAGGATTTATCATAATTTATCTGATTTCCGATTACAGCTTGTTAAAAATACACTTTTCGTATATGATATTTTTGTGAGTGGAAAGTGCTTTTGTAGCAGCTGACAGATATAGCAATTCCTGCAATATCTTTTGGAGATGTTACTGCATTAAGTTTATGCATCAGGAATTGTATGTTATTCCATGGGAAAGGGTGACCGCAGCCCTCCAAGAATGGACAACAGTGAAGAGTGAGTAGGAAAATTCACTCAACACCTCCAGAGAGGTACCACCACAGTGACAGAGTGCTTCTAGGTATTTACATGGATCCTCTAGGTCTGTCGTTGACATGACCATGTGCTCTTGGAGCATACAGGCAGGGCCGACTCTAGGATTTTTGCTGCCCCAAGCAAAAAATTTTTTGCCCCCCCCCCCCTTTTTTTTGTGCCCCTCTACCCCCGGCCCTGCCCCAACTCCACCCCTTCCGAATCCCTTCCCCAAATCCCCAGCCCCGCCTCCTCCCCCGGGTGTGGCGCATTTCCCCCGCACCATTGCTTCCTGCGGCCCCCCACGACCTCCCGCCCTAGCTCACCTCTGCTCCGCCTGCTCCCCCGGGCGCACTGCCGCTCCGCTTCTCCCCCTTCCCTCTCAGGCAAGGGGGGCGCACAAAGTAACAGGGGGTAGAGGAACCATTCCCCTCTCCAGCTCACCTCCACTTCACCACCGCCGCCTCCCCCGAGCGCCCGCCGCTCGGCTTCCCCTCCCTCCCTCCTTCCGAAACAGCTGTTTCCCGCGCGGCAAGCCTGGGAGGGAGGGGGAGAAGCAGAAAGGCAGCGGTGTGCTCAGAGGAGCAGGTGGACGCAAGCTGGGGCGATGAGCTGGGGCAGCGGGGGCACCTTTTCCCCATGCCCCAGAGTCGGCGCCTATGATGGCCGGCACCAGAATGCCGCCCCTAGAAATGTGCCGCCCCAATCACCTGCTTGTTTTGCTGGAGCCAGCCTGCATACAGGGTGGCTACTTTTATTTTGCTTTCCTTTTCATTGCTCCCCATTGCAATTTTCACACTTTTGCCATTCTGTTCTAAAGAAAGCCCAGCTGCTAAACATGTCCTCTTTCATGTCCCTCTGCTCGGGGTCAGGGATCTGGTATGCTGCCAGGATTACTGTTTTCTCTTTGTCATTATTGTATGGTTGGATGTGGGGTTGGGTTTTGTATTAATATTCTTTGTTTCTGGTTTCATGTTCCTGCAGGCACTGATCCACTTCTGATGCCATGTTCAGTGTTCAAGCATCAGAAGAGAGAGTCAACATCCGGGCTTTATTCCTTCCTCCACACACTCTGTTCTCTCTCACCAAACACTTCCTGGAAGCAGAGTTCTCCAAATACATAGAAATTACCCTGTGCATAATCACAACATAGCGCCCACTACTGGAAATTTATTTATCATAACACTAGTGGCAAGGGGGCCACCTGCACTCTGGAGGGGCAGCTACCTGGGGCCCCTTCATCCATGGCAGGACTGGTAGCCAGGCAACCACCCATAGCAGCAGCAGAGATGGGGATCCCTTCTTCCCAAATGGAGAGTCAAGAGTGGTAGCAGAGCCCTCACCCAGTATTTATCTTTGCAGGTGAGGCATATCTGAGAGGTGACCAGGCCTGCTGCACTCCTCTGCCCCACACAGAGTTCTCAGAGTTGGCAGGGAACCCCAGAGTGATGTCTATTGGAGAGAAAATCCCGTGGGGCTGAGTGGGGCAGTTCACACCTCTCAGAGATATTGTTTCAGGCTGTCTGCAGAGCCAGGCAGACACCACTGCATCGGTTACACTTGGGCCACAATTTCAAAGTTTTAATTTGCTAGAAATTTACATTTTTTAAGTGAAAGCTGAGATTCTGACCTCATCATGTGACTCCAGGAGCTGGGGCTCTAGGCACAGGTCTACAATGCTTGTGCTTTTATCTAGCCAGGCTCCTTGGAATACCTTACATAGAGAACAGCTGTATACTCATTTAGCATTGAGATCTAAATCAAATCCACCAAATTTAGGAAATACAAGCTCACCGCACAGGGATTGCCTGGGGTCACCTTGGTGAATGTGGTTGGTAACAGTTAATTTGCTTGTGGTAGGTATAGGCTCCCTGGTGAGTGGGTCTGTGGGGATGTATGCGATGAGATAAAATTCTGCATGTAGTTGCATCGCTTTATTTGGGGGTTTCGGGTTTTTTTTGTAATTTTGAGCTGGATGTTGGCTTTGAGTTACTCTTAAAACTTAGATGAAATCATGTTTAAAAACTAAAAAAAATTAAAAATCAGGAAAAATGAGGAGAAAATGAAAACAAAAAGCCTTTTGTAATATACACATTTTACTACAGTATAATTGAAACTTGTTTTCTGTACAAAGGTATTTTTTGTCTCTCTCAGAGCCAATAGTTTTTCCAGAAATCCTGGTTTGGTACGCTCACATAATGTGCTTCAAAGTATCCTCAATCTTGTTGAGCCTCTTCCTGTCTTGCAGGCAGTCCAACATTGCAAATAAGCGCTCTGCATCAATAGATTAGGGGGTACAGTGAAAGCTCGCTGTGCCATTTTGCTGAAGTGTGTCTTGATGACTGTTTCAAAAAGCCAGCACATCCAGTTTCACATGGTCAGGATTAGGCAAATTCATGTAAGTAGTAGATTCCCCTTTCAGATTGGAAGTTTCATCTTTAGTGGCAAATGGTTGAAACACTCTGGCATAACGGTCGTAGTCTGCTGCAAAATTCACCTTGAGGAAGGGGTGCAACAGCTGGATGACATTCCAAAAAGAATCTTAAGTACCAAAGACTTTGGGGTTCAGATTATGGGCCACGGTCATCTCCCATTTCTCGCCGAGCATTGTGTTGAAGGTTTTGAACACTTTTTTGGTTTTCTCGTGTTTCATGGTTGGAAGGATTTCCAGAAACAGCTGAGTTTTCTTGACATATGTTTCTCCTGCAACTTTTGTGCTCAGTTCAGCTGAGATTTTGGTTCTTAGGTTCTGGTAAACATCTGTATTTGCAAACATGTTGGCAGTAGTCAGAGAAAACTCAAGTTTTCTGTGTGTCACACAGTGATTCCACATTTTCAACATTGAACATTCCCTTGATGCGCAGAATCTGGCGGTCATTTTGGTTATTTGCCAGTCTCTTTAGAATTTCTGCTTTAGAACCAACAAACTCAGGATGATCTAGGAGACGCATTAGCACAATCTATGAGTTATTTAATGACTGGCAGCGAAATACAAGCTCATCCACTGATGTGGCACAACAGGGGTAGGTATATTCACCTCTTGGACCAGATTCTGTCCTCCACTTAGGACTAAATCAAGAATTGCTTCTCCTATTGTGGGTTCCAGGTCTAACTGCTCCAAGAAGCAGCCAGGGATGCCCAGAGGATTCAGGGGGCCCGGGGCAAAGAAATTTTTGGAGGCCCTTCCATAAAAAAAGGCTGCAATACTATAGAATACTATATTATCATGGGGGCCCTGATTTAAGGTGTCAAGAGAAGCTTACAAGGGATGGATCAGTTGGTGATTACCTGTTCCATTCATTTCTTCTGGGGCACCTGGCATTGGCCACTGTTGGAAGACAGGATACTGGGCTAGATGGAGCTTTGGTCTGACCCAGTTTGGCCATTCTTATGTTCTTATGTTCCCAGAAGAGAATTAGTTGATAATGCAAGATGCCAAAAAAATCTCAACCTCTCCCACAAAAGCCCTGTGTAGACGTAGCTAATCACAGGCTGGAACTGAGGGTTACTGGCAGAGCTGTGTGTGGGTAATTCAAAGCTGGAACAGCAGTATTGCTGTGGGCCAGACTGCAGGTGTGTTGGCAGCACTATTGGACTCTGTAACAGCTCTGTGTTCTGTGCACTGGAGACTCCCCAAGAGGCCTGGGTTACAATCTCTGGCCATAGTCCCTTGGAATGTCCTAAATTTTTAAACACCAAACATGCCATCCATAAACTTAAACACTGTTCCCACAAAAACCATTAATATGAAGTTCATTTTGTTGGCACATGTAAGTGATTTGAGTGTACTTATGTGCTGGAAAGTGTTAATGAGTGTCACCAAGTAGGTCTTTGATAGGGTTACCATACATCCAGATTTTCCCGGACATGTCCGGCTTTTTGGTTCTCAAATCCCCGTCCGGGGGGAATTGCTAAAAAGCCGAACATGTCCGGGAAAATGCTGGCATCCTGCCCCAGTCCCCTGCTTACCTGAGCAGCTCCGGCAGGCTGCGAGCTGCAGGCAGATTCCCCGCTGCGGCGGCAGCTGCTGCTGCTCCCCCCAGACACCTCAGCTCTGTGTAGCTGAAGAGCCGAGCTGCCCGAGCGCTACCGGCTTCACGGTTTGCCGGACAGCCTCCAGACCCGCTGCGCCCCCAGCCGGGTGCTTCCCCTCCCGGGCTCCGGCTGCGCTGGGGAAGCGCCCGGCTGGGGGCGCAGCGCGTCTGGAGGTCTGGGGGCTGCCCGGCAAACCGTGAAGCCGGTAGCACTCAGGCAGCTGTTTCGCGTGGCTGGGAGGGAGGAGGGGGAATGCGGGGTGCTCAGGGGAGGGGGCGGAGTTGGGGCGGGAAAGAGGCAGGGCCAGGGCCCCGTGGAGTGTCCTCTTTTTTTAAAACCTTAAATATGGTAACCCTAGTCTTTGATCTATAGACTATCACAGATCTGAAAGTTGATGCGTGTGCTAAGCACCTTTCTTTTAAGCTAAATGGATGGAGCAATTAAATGTAGTGATAGCTGGAAACTATAAGAAGCCGCCACTCAAGGCAATGGACTGCATGGCAAGGCCAATCAGAAGCTAAGCCATGTGGGCTGAGAGGTTTCTCTGGAACTGACTGGCAACACAAACAGCTAGGATATTTGTTGCAGGTGTGTGTGTGTGCAGAAAGCCAGCGGACCGTGAGGAAAGTAATGGTGAGCATGGCCCTGGCAGGAAGCTGAGACACAGAGCTTCTTTTGGGTTCCAGTACTGGCTGGAAAGACAGATTTGGATTTCAAAGCAAGGAAAGTGCCTGGTGTTGTTTGTTCCTATTGTGTTCAGGGAAACAGAACTTTGTGTACATTCTTTGTAAATAAACTGAATTTCCCCAAAGACTCCATCTGTTTCTCCTTCTAACTGAAACAACCCAACAAGGCCCCAGATATTGGCTAACTACTTGGGCCTAAAAGGGTCAACACAGTATTTCAAGAAGGGCAAAAATAAAAGACTTTGAAAGCTTGCAAATACAGACTTAACAGTTAAACTTACAAGAAACTCAGCTACGTGAAAGTCTAAAAGTTCAATTAAGATACCCAAACAAACTAAACTTTGTCCCCTGAGCAATGCATACCCATCTTCCCTAACTATTTTGTGAGCTATGCTAATTTTGATCAAGGACTTTGTGACATTGCATCCCAAAATGCTTTATAGAAATATGCTTATAAATGTAAATATGACATAACTGGAATATGTTTTATGCTACATATGCCATGTAACAGATCTCTGCAAAGGTTATGATCTACTGAATATATTCATCCTATTTGTATGCATGTATTATTTTTGTATTCGGAGTTATGAATATTGGATGTGTACTTGTTTGATTTTAAGTCGTCTCAGTGAAGCATTTGGTCAGCTTCAGTAAGTGCCCAATCAAGAAACACAAGCTGACAGATAGACCTTGATAGACACCAATCCACATCTGAGCTTTCCTGGGAAGATTCCTGTAGAGAACTAAGTCATGCATGGACATGTGACTTGCCCATATGACTCCAAAACTCCATCTTGTAGAGGGGATTCTACACAGGGGGATGGAGGGGTTTAGAACCACAAGGAGAAACTATATAAAGCCTTGGGAGACCCATCCATTTTGTCTTCAGCTGGCTCAAGAGATATCCTTTGGGGGTGGAGAGGCTACCTGAAAGAAACTGGAACAAAGGACAGTAACCACAGGGGCGTGAGTGATTGCTGGACCCAGACTAGAAGGAGGCTAGTTATTGGACCATCTCTGAGGTTGAGATTTCATCTGTAATCATTTTCTTATTGTATTAGGTTTAGACTTGCGTGTTTTATTTTGCTTGGTAATTCACTTTGTTCTGGCTGTTATCACTTGGAACCACTTAAATCCTACTTTTTATATTTAATAAAATCACTTTTACTTATTATTTAACCCAGAGTATGTATTAATACGTGGGGGGCAAACAGCTGTGCATATCTCTCTATCAATGTTATAGAAGGTGAACAATTTATGAGTTTATCCTGTATAAGCTTTATACAGGGTAAAATGGATTTAGTTGGGGTTTGGATCCCATTGGGAGCTGGGCATCTGAGTGTTGGGGACAGGAACACTTCTTAAGCTGTTTTCAGTTAAGCCTGCAGCTTTTGGGGGACGTAGTTCAAACCTGAGTCTGTGTTTGTAGCAGGCTAGCATGTCTGGCTCCAACCAGGCAGGGTACTGAAGTCTCCAGCTGCCAGGGAAAACGGGCTCAGAGGTAGTCTCAGCACATCAGTTGGCAGTGTCCAAGGGGTTTCTGTGATCCAACCTGTCACAGGCTTTATTTAAAAATTATGGTTCTGGACATCTAATATTCAGCGAAAACACTGTATTTGTGCAGCTTGTAGGTGGTACAGTAAAAGCTGTTTATCTGGCACTTCACCAACCAGAAAGCTCTATAAAATGGTATTTCTGATATTCATTGAAATTCCGGTTTATAATCCCGTTGGCGTGGGGCTGGTAGGAGGTTGGGGCGTGGGAGGAGTTGTGGAGCGTGGGCTCTGGGAGGAAGTTAGGTGTGGGAGGAGACTTGGGGCAGCAGGTTGGGGTGTGAGAGAGGGCACGGGGTGCCAGATTCGGGGGTGCTCAACAGCTCCTCACAAATGGCTCCTAGGTGTAGGTGCTGCATCCGCCCACAGGCACCATCCCCACAGCTCCCATTGGCCGCAGTTCCCAGCCAATGGGAGCTGCGGAGCTAGTACTTGGGACGGGGTGAAGGTGGTGCACAGAGATGCCTTCTGAACTTCCACCTAGGAGCAGCTCAGACAGGTCGCCATTTGTGGGGAGCCGCCCGAGGTGAGCGCCCCCTGGAGCCAGCACCCCGCACCCCCTCCCATTCCCCAACCCGAGCCCCCTCCCATACCCAAACTCCCTCCCTCTTAGTTAACCAGCATTTTTCACTTACTGGCACTCCCCCATTCCCCCAACATGGCAGATAAAACAGCTTTTACTGTATATTGAAAACATTGGTTTATGGCTGGATTTATGTCTCTATTATAGACACTCTAGTTCTGTATGTAAAGACACCTGAGTAATTGCTTGGCCCATAAAAGACTAGGGGCCAGTTCTTCAAGATACTAAATGCTGCCAATTCTGTTCAGGATCAGGCCCTCTATGTAGCATGGAAACCAAATTCCTTCAGGATGTTCTTTGTCTAATTGGAAATGGTAAAGGCAATTTTCTCTGGCAAAAAGAAGGCTGAGCAGGAATATGATTGCTCTCTATAAATACCTTGTGGAGTAAACACCAGGGAGGGTGAAGAGCTATTTAAGCAAAAAGATAATGTTGGCACAAGAACAAATGGGTATAAACTGGCCACGAACAAATTCAGGCTAGAAATTTGAAAGAGGTGGCTAACCATCAGAATGGGAGGTTCTGGAACAGCCTCCCAATAGGAGTTGTGGGAGCAAACAACTTAATTAGATTTAAGAGACACAAATTTTATGTGTGGGATTCTATGTTGGAGTTACTTGCAATTGTGGGGGAAGACTTGGGAGCCCTGGGGCTCACTTCCGGTTTGTGTCTTATGTTCCTAGAAGCTCATGCTTTAGGACACCTACAGGGGTCAAGAAGGGTTCTCTGGCATTCCCTCAAGCATTCAGGGGGCAGGGGGGTGTTGGTCTCCTTGCTCTGAAGCATCAGAGATGGCCATGGCCAGAGATGGAACACGGGACAGGGTGGCCAGTGCTCTAAGGTGGCATCAAGCATTCTCTCTTTCAAATGCTTGGCTGGCTGGTTCTTGGTCACAGGCTCGTGGTCTAATTGATTGACATATGTGGGGTTGGGAAGGAATTTTCCCCCAGCCCAGATTGGCAGGAAGCTTGGGGTTTGGGGTTGTTTTTTTATTGTTTTTTGTTTTTGCCTTCTTCTACAGCATGTGGAGGCAGATCATGTGCCAGAACCATCTGGGTATATCTCAATTCCCTGCCATTGCAGGGGCCTCGGGCATTGGTGCACCTCAGTCTCTGCTATTCTCTTCCTGTGACTAGCAGGGAGTCCAGCCTCCAGACAGCTGTAATACTTTAGTCTAATCAGAGGCGACTCTCAACTCTTGATAGTTGTGTGGGGGGGAATCATTTAAAGGTTGATGGGGGGGGCACATGACAGCCCCATGCGTCGCCTCTGGGCCATTTTCCACTCCTTCCATGCCTACCACACCTGCTCCAAGCTGGCACCAACTGGCCTCCATTCTCCTCACAGCTCATTCCTCACTTCTCCCATCGCCTTCCCACTGTGGGCACAGTGCCCAGACACCTAAGCATCAGTTACTGCAGCTGAGGGCGAGCAAGAGACGGGACTCAGTAGGCTTCCCTGCGCCCCCTCTGGCTGAGCTGTGCTGCCAGCCCAGGCTCTCTCCCCTGCCCTGGGCCCCTCCTAACACAGCTCAGCGGGAGCGTTAGGTGCCAGTGCCTTTCCCAGGCACGTCCCTTCAGCCATGCTCAGCCCAACTCCCATCCTGGCAGAAATCTGGGGGTCATGTGATCCCACATACACACACATACGTCACCTCTGCTCTAATTTCAGTTGTTGGATTTAGTGTGTGGGTGGTGTTGGTGGCCTGTCATTAGTGTTCTGCATTATCAGTTTTTATTTGTAAAAGAAAAAAATCACTTTGCCTTCTTCCTCTTTCGTAGTTTTGATATGAAGTAACTGGCAACCTCAAGGATTAAAAAAAAATACAAGAAAAGTAGTGCAATCTTCACTAGCAGCAAAACCAAATGGAGAGAAAATTACCCACCAACCCCATACTAAGGACCTAAGAAGATAAGAACGGCCATACTGGTCAGGACCAATAGCCCATCTAGCCCAGTATCCTGTCCAGTAGCCCTACTTTTCTGCTTCTAATGTACTTTTAAAAAATTTGCTGTTAACTTTTCGGTCTTTGGCTAGTTGCTTTTCAAATTCTTTTTTGGCCTGCCTAATTATACTTTTATGCTTGACTTGTGAGAGTTTATGCTTCTTTCCACTTTCCTCAGTAGGATTTAACTTCCAATTTTTAAAGGCTGCCTTTTTGCCTCTAACCACTTCTGGGAGACACTTTTTCTCTGTATGTTTTCCTCCTACTATACTGGCTTTAACTGCCGTTGGCACGTATTGGCAATTCCTCTTCACTGTCACAGATCCCACGCATAAGGCCACCAGGTCACAGGTCCCAAGTACATCTGTGACCCCTTTGTGGCTGGCTCAGGGCGCCCCACTAAGGTCTCAGGCTTTAGCTCTCACCTTTGTCATGGTGCTACCCATATTTTTCTCCCTCCAGATCAGGGATTTAGGCAACGTCTCCTGCCCTTCATTGGGATCACCTAAACAAGTCTGAGGGCATGTCTGCACTACAATACTGCAGCTACACTGCTGTAGCTATGCCGCTGTAGCACTGTAGTGTAGATAGGTCCTATTTACTCATTTTCCTATTCTTTGTTTGACAGCCTTCTGAACCAGGTCTTTCACATGTAGGTCACCAGTCTGAATCCAGCCCAACTCAGAGATTTCAAGTCCAAAAGGCACCATCATAATTATCTAGTCTGATCTCCGGCACATTGCAGGCCACAGAACCTCGCCCACCCACTCCTGCAACAGGGCGGTAACCTCTGGCTGAGCTACTGAAGTCCTCAAATCTTCATATAAAGATTTCTAATTATAGAGAATCTACCACTTATTCTAGTTCAAACCAGCAAGTGACCCATGCCCCATGTGCGGAGGAAGGTGAAAAACCCCTAAGGTGTCTGTCAATCTGACCAGGGGGAAGATTCCTTCCTGACCCCAATTATGGTGATCAGTTAGACCCTGAGCATATAGGTGAGACCAACCAGCCAGAAACATGGGAAAGAATTCTCTGTAGTAACTCAGAGCCCTTCCCATTTAGCATCCTGTCTCTGGCCATAGGAGATATTTGCTAATAGCAGTTTCAGAAGGACCATATGTCATAAATAACACTTCTCTATTCACTTTCTCCATACCAAGATTTTATAGTCCTCTTTTTCCCAAGCCGAAAAGTCCCTGTCTTTTTAATCTCTCCTCATACAGATTTTGTTTCATACCCCCACAGTCATCTCCCATTTCTCACCGAGCATTGTGTTGAAGGTTTTGAACACTTTTTGAGTTTTCTCGTGTTTCATGGTCGGAAGGATTTCCAGAAACAGCTGAGTTTTCTTGACATATGTTTCTCCTGCAGCTTTTGTGCTCAGTTCAGCTAAGATTTTAGTTGTCAGGATCTGGTAAACATCTGTATTTGCAGACATGTTGGCAATAGTCGGAGAAAACTCCAGAGTTTTCTGTGTGTCACACAGTGATTCCAAGTTTACAACATTGGGGTAGGTAATCGGCAGTCAGTTCTGCACTCATCTCACACTGTGTAAAAAAAGCCTTCAACTTGTTTGCATGCTTGAAAATGGCCCCAAAATGTATGATGCAAGATTTCACATCTTTAACAATGCAATGTGAATCAGATGAGCAGGACAGGGAATACATAGCAGCTCCAGTTTCTGATTGAGTTTAATCTCCCAGTGCAAACTTAGCCATGAAGGAAGCTGTCAGCAGTGGGGAAGAATGTCACTTCAGCACGAAGTAATGCGGGTTTATTCGCTTTGAAATAAAAAAACAAAAAGTCCAAGAATCGGACGGTCCAAAGTAACAGGAAACTCGTCAAATATCAGACTAGACACGACATTTCCATCAATTCGTTCCATCAATTTAGATACTAAAGCGGCATCATTTTCTTTCAGATACTTACGAATGAGGTTGTCTGCACTAGGAAGGGTTTTTGCTACTGGACAGTATTGTCACATAAAGTCACCCTTCCGCAATTAACAGTGGTTGTCTGGCACAACAAAGAGCATGCACAAATTCATTGACACAGTGGTGCTGTGTCCTCTCTTTCATTAAAGCCCTGGTGAAAGCTCCTGATATTGACTGTTTATCCCGAAACTCACTTTGTGCTTTAAGCTTCTTGTGTCTCTTGCTTTCAACATGCTCCTTTATTCTGTTAGCGTGAGCACTGACTTCAGTGCTGCAGTACTTGCATCCTCTTCATTCCTTCTTTACTTTTCTTGAAAAATTCTAAGCACTGATTTTCTCATTGGTTACCAGTCATAGATTACCCCATGTTTCCTTTTTACCTTATCGATCTGTAACCCTCCTAGGTTCCTGGGACTCTGTGCTGGCAGCTCAGGGAGAGGCACGCTGTCCCTGGTAGGAAGGGGAAGGCAAGGGCAGACTCAGAGTCTGCTCAGCAACCAAGAGGGAAAGAAGAGGGGGGAGTCCTGGACAATTGGAAAAAGGCAAATATAGTGCCCATGTTTTAAAAAAGGGAAGAAAGAAAACCCATAGAACTACAGACCGGTCAGCCTCACTTCAGTACCCAGCAAAATCATGGAGTAGGTCCTCAAGGAATCCATTTTGAACCACTCGGAGGAGACGAAGGTGATCAGGAACAGTCAACATGGATTCATGTATTCACCAAGGGCAAGTCATGCCTGACCAGCCTGATTGCCTTCTATGATGAGATAACTGGCTCTGTGGATATGGGGAAAGTGGGGGACGTGATATATCTTGATTCTAGCAAAGCTTTTGATATGGTCTCCCACAGTATTCTTGCCAGCAAGTTAAAAAAAAGTATAAATTGGATGAATGGACTATAAGGTGTATAGAAAGCTGGCTAGATTGTTGGGCTCAACAGGTAGTGATCAACAGCTCAATGTCTAGTTGGGAGCTGGTATCAAGTGGAGTGCCCCAAGGGTCGGTTCTGGGGCCGGTTTTGTTCAACATCTATATCAATGATCTGGATGATGGGATTAATTGCACCCTCAGCAAGTTTGCAGATGACAGTAACCTGGGGGGAGAAGTAGATACGCTGGAGGGTAGAGATAGGGTCCAGAGTGACCTACACAAATTGGAGGATTGGGCCAAAAGAAATCTGATGAGGTTCAACAAGGACAAGTGCAGAGTCTTGCACTTAGGAAGGAAGAATCCCATACATGGCTACAGGCTGGGGACTGACTGGCTAAGCAGCAGAAAGGGACCTGGGGATTACAGTGGATAAGAAGCTGGATATGAGTCAGCAGAGTGCCCTTGTTGCTAAGAAGACCAACAGCATATTGGACTGTATTAGTAGGAGCATTGCCAGCAGATCAAGGGAAGTGATTATTCCCCTCTATTCGGCACTGGTGAGGCCACACCTGGAGTATTGCGTCCAGTTTTGGTTCCCCCACTACAGAAGAGATGTGGACAAATTGGAGAGAGTCCAGCGGAGGGCAATGAAAATGATTAGGGGGTTGGGGCACATGACTTACGAGGAGAGGCTGAGGGAACTGGGGTTATTTAGTCTGCAGAAGAGAAGAGAAGAGTGAGGGGGGATATGGATACCCCTACCTGAAGGGGGGTTCCAAAGAGGATGGAGCTCGGCTGTTCTCAGTGGTGGCAGATGACAGAACAAGGAGCAATGGTCTCAAGTTGCAGTGGGGGAGGTCTAGGTTGGATATTAGGAAACACTATTTCACTAGGAGGGTGGTGAAGCACTGGAATGGATTACCTAGGGAGGTGGTGGAATCTCCATCCTTAGAGGTTTTTAAAGCCCAGCTTGACAAAGCCTTGGCTGGGATGATCTAGTTGGTGTTGGTCCTGCTTTGAGCAGGGGGTTGGACTAGATGACCTCCTGAGGTCTCTTCCAACCCTAATATTCTATGATTCTAAGAGAGGCACTATGTAAAACAACAGGGGCCCCTCTTAGTCTGGGGAAGGATTGCAGGTGTGCCTGCTCAGAGGAGGGGCAGAGTGAAATGATTGACAAGGGAAAGCCTGGGAAGAAGAGCAAGCCTGACCAACAGGGAATGAGATGCCCTTCCCTGGGAGCCCTAGAGGGAGGAGAAGCCATTCTGGGGGTAGTCTAGAGCCAACCACAGAAAGGGCAGGCCTGGCTGTGTGGGGATCCAGAAGAACCCAGGCCTGTCCATCCAAACTCGTAAAGAGATTGGCACAAAGGAGGTAACCGGGTGGATAGGGGACATTACATAGCTTTATCTGTGGAGGATTGATTGTTTCAAATCAGCGCCACATTAAACAGAAGCAAATAAATAGGCAGACAGCATCTCCTCGAGATCCAATCATTGCACAATATTAACGTTGTTTGATTTTCCGACCTCCACTGTGTGTGTGTGTTGTGTGTTTGACACTGTGGAACTGCTTCAATCCCAGAGCTGTAGGACATAACAATCACGTAAAGCATTAGTGTTTAACAAAAATAAGTACTAAAAAAAATACTGAGTGGATTGAGAAGCAGGTGTAAATCAGTAAAAACTGAACTCCTTCAATGAAAAAAATGGTAATTTATCAGTGAAAAATCAGTAAAAACTGAAAACATGGAACGCTACCTGTCATATACAGGAGGGCAGATGAGACAATGTGATTTTCTTTTCTGGCCTTAAGCTCTGTAACTCCCACATGCAAATGCTGCAGCTTCTATTTCCCTATGAAAAAATACTTTAGGCTCCTTTATAGTTTGTTCCTTTAATTGCAGCTGAGATCTATGGTACATCATAACACACTGCCTGATTAACAGGTCAATAAACTCTCCTGGGCTGATCGAAAACCTGGCCATATGATTTGTCATAAGAGCATCTTATGCCTTGAAAACATTCACTTTACATATGAAGAGGATGTGACGGGTTGGATCACAGAAACCCCCTTGGGAGCTGCCACCAGATGTGCAAAGACTACCCCTGCTTCTGTTTTCCCTGCCAGCTCAGGACTCCAGCACCCTGTCTTGCTGAGCCAGACACTCCCGTCTGGCTCCAGACACAGATCCAGGGTCTGAATCACTTGTCCCAAAGCTGCAAGTTTACCTGCAAACAGCTCACAGTAGTGTGCTTGCTTTAGCACTCAGATAAATCCGTTTTACCCTGCATAAAGCTTATGCAGGGCAAACTCATAAATTTTTCGCCCTCTATAACACTGATAGAGAGATATGCACAGCTGTTTGCTCCCCCAGATATTAGTACATACTCTGAGTAAATTACTAAATAGAAAGTGATTTTATTAAATACAGACAGTAGGATTTAAGTGGTTCAAAGTAGTAACAGACAGAACAAAGTAAGTCACCAAGCAAAATAAAATAAAATGCACGAATCTATGCCTAATCAAACTGAATACAGATAATTTCCTCACCAGTTCCAGAGTGCTCCCTTTTACAGGCTAATCTCCCTTTAGCCTGGGTCCAGCAATCACTCACACCCCCTGCAGTTACTGTCCTTTGTTTCAGTCTCCTTCAAGTATCCTGCGGGGGGGGGGGGTGGAGAGGCTCCTTCTTTAGCCAGCTGAAGACAAAATGGAGGGGTCTCCCCTGGGTTTAAATAGACTCTCTCTTGTGGGTGGAGACCCCCCTCCTCCCTCCTCTGCAAAGTCCATCTCTAAGATGGAGTTTTGGAGACACCTGGGCAAGTCACATGCCCCTGCATGACTCAGTCTTTGCAGGCTGACGCCATTGTCCACATGGCATCTTGCATGTCTCCAGGAAGACTTCTCATGTGGATTGGAGCATTCCAAGATGCATTGTTCCCTAAGTGTCTCCTGATCAGGTACTTAACCTGGTGAATTCCTTCCTAAAGAAGCTGACCAAATGCCTCACAAAGCTTACTTAGAAATCAGGCAAGCATACAGCCCATATTCTTAACCTCGAGTAGAAAATGATATATATGTACAAATAGGATGAATAGATATAATAGACCATAACCTTTACGGAGATATGTTACATGGCACAGGCAGCACAAAACATATTCCAGTTATGTCATACATACATTTATAAGCACCCCCTCCCCATAAAGCCTTATGGGGTACACTGTCACAGAGGATTCTTCTTTTCTGGTGTTCACTTTGCCTTTTTCCTCTTTTGTAGTTTTGATATGAAGTAACTGGCAACCTCAAGGATTAAAAAAAAATTACAAGAATTACTTTCCCAGGCACATCCCTTCAGCCATGCTCAGCCCAACTCCCATCCTGGCAGAAATCTGGGGGTTGTTTGACCCAGCATGCCCCCCCACCCACCCACACACACATCACCTCTGGTCTAATTTCAGTTGTTGGATTTAGTGTGCGGGTGCTGGGTGGTGTTGGTGGCCTGTCATTAGTGTTCTGCATTTTCAGTTTTTATTTGTAAAACAAAAAAATCCTGGAATTTTTCAGTGTTTATTTTCCAAACATTAAAACTGGGAATGTTTAAAAATTAAAACATCAGGGGGGAAATAAAAACAAAAACCCTTTTGTATTATACACATTTTACGACAGTATAATTGAAACTTTTTTTTCTGTACAAAGGTATTTTTTGTCTCTCTCAGAGCCAATAGTTTTTCCAGAAATCCTGGTTTGGTACGCTCACATAATTTGCTTCAAAGTATCCTCAATCTTGTTGAGCCTCTTCCTGTCTTGCAGGCAGTTCAACTTTGAAAATAAGTGCTCTGGGTCAATAGATCAGGGAGTACACTGAAAGCTCGCCGTGCCACTCACTTTGCTGAAGTATGTCTTGATGATTGTTTCAAAAAGCCAGCACATCCAGTTTCACATGGTCAGGATTAGGCAAATTCATGTAAGTAGTAGATTCCCCTTTCAGATTGGAAGTTTCATCTTTAGTGGCAAATGGTTGAAACTCTCTGGCATAACGGTCGTAGTCTGCTGCAAAATTCACCTTGAGGAAGGGGTGCAACAGCTGGATGACATTCCAAAAAGAATCTTAAGTACCAAAGACTTTGGGGTTCAGATTATGGGCCACGGTCATCTCCCATTTCTCGCCGAGCATTGTGTTGAAGGTTTTGAACACTTCTTTGGTTTTCTCGTGTTTCATGGTCAGAAGGATTTCCAGAAACAGCTGAGTTTTCTTGACATATGTTTCTCCTGCAACTTTTGTACTCAGTTCTTAGGTTCTGGTAAACATCTGTAAGAAAGCTAATGTTGTGTCAATTTTTCGAAAGGGTAAACGGATGACCCAGGTAATTACAGGCCTGTCAGTCTGACATTGATCCTAGGCTAGATAATGGAGAGGCTGATACAGGACTCGATTAATAAAGAATTAAAGGAGGTCTATATAATTAATGCAAAGCAATGTGTGTTTATAGAAAATAGATCTTGTCAAACTTTTTTTCATGAAAGTACAAGTTTAGCTGATAAAGGTAATAGTGGAGACATAATATATTTAGACTTGTCTAAGGCATTTGACTTGGTACTGCATAACATTTGGATAAAAACATAAAACACTATAAAATAAATGTGGCACACATTAAATGGATTAAAAACTGGCTAATTGTTAGGTCTCAAAATGTAATTGTAAATGGGGAATCGTCATAGAATGGGTGTGTTGACAATGGGGTCCTCAGGGATCAGTTCTTGGTCCTATGCTATTTCACATTTTTATCCATGACCTGCAAGAAAACAAAATCATAGCTCATAAAGTTTTCAGATGACCCAAAGATTGGGGGACTAGTGACTGATGAAAAGGACAGGTCACTGATTAAGAGCACTCTGGACTGCTTGGTAAACTGGGCCCAAGCAAACAATATGTGTTTTAATACAGCTAAATGTAAATGTATACATCTAGGAACAAATAATGTAGGCCATACTTACAGGATGGGGGACTAACCTGGGTAGCAGTGACTCTGAAGAAGATTTGGACTCATGGAGGATAATCAGCTGAACATGAGCTCCCAGTGTAATGTGGCGGCCAAAAGAGCTAATACGATCCTGGGAGGCATAAACAGAAGAATTTCGAGTAGGAGTAGAGTAGAGAGGTTGTTTTACCTCCACTAGTGCAGCCGGTGCCGAAATACTGTGTCCAGTTCTGGTGTCTACAATTCAAGAAGGATGTTGATAAATTGGAGAGGGTTCAGAAAAGAGCCACAAGAATGGTAAAAGAAATAGAAACAGTGTTCAAGGAGCTCATTCTATTTAGCTTAACAAAAAGAAGATTAAGGGTGACTTGAGCATAGTCTGTAAGTACTTACATGGGGAACAAATATTTGATAATAGACTTTTTAGTCTAGCAGACAAAGGTAAAACATGTTCCAATGGCTGGAAGTTGAAGCTAGACAAATTCAGACTGGAAATAAGGTGCAGTTTTTTAACAGTGAGGATAATTAACCTTTGGAACAATTTACAAGGGTCATGGTGGATTCTCCATCACTGACAAGTTTTTCTAAAAGATCTGTTCAAGGAATTACTTTGGGGCAGTTCTATGGCCTGTGCTATATAGGGGGTCAGACTCGATGACCACATTGTTCCCTTATAATAAAAAATAATATATGAAGATTTACCTACCTCATAGAGCTGGTAGGGACCCTGAAAGGTCATTGAGTCCAGCCTCTGCCTTCACTAGCAGGACCAAGTACTGATTTTGCCCCAGATCTCTGGGTGGCCCCCTCAAGGACTGAACTCACAACCTGGGGTTTAGGAGGCCAATGCTCAAACCACTGAGCTATCTCTCCCTTCTGACTTTGAAATCTAGGAATAAGCCATTGTGAACAGTTGTGTTCAGATGTGTCTGACAACTTCCATTGAGTGTCTTCCCTTCCTCTAGAGATGAAGTGCCTGATGTCTCTGCTGTGCCTTTTGTTCTTCACCTTCATCACCACGGGTGGGTTAGGGTCTATCATTCTTCTGTTAATTAACACATTATGATTTTAACTCCAAAACACTATTTTTTAAAAGTGGCCTATGGAAGTCCATTGGGAAGGAGGTCTCAGTCCAGTTCCTAGGTGTCTGCATTACAAATCCCACCATCAAAAGCCCCAATCCTGGAAGGAGCTCCATATGCGTGTGGACTCCTGCATGCCTCCAGAGCCCCATGGATGTCAGTGAGGCTCTGAGCAGGCACAGGGGCCTGCACACATGGAGTTCCTTGTAGGAGCAGGGCCATGGCTGGCAGTAACTGGCTGCTTGTTTATGGTCTTGGTAGAACTCTCCACTGAATACCCCTCAGGCACATAAAAGTGGTCTCTCTATGCCACGGCGAGGCAACCTGAGCAGTGTGTGTGGGAATGTTGCATTACCCACTGTGAGCTGTCCCTGTTCTGGGAGAGAATAGAGGATCTGAGTCACCAGGGCCATTGCTGGTCAATAGAACTGAATAAATAATTGGTGCCAAATACTATACTTGATTAATTTCATCTCTTTTTCTGTTCCCAAATTGTCTACAAACAGATTGCAATTTTCTTAATTTAATTATTTTTTCAAAGTTATGCACCAGATATTTTCTCTGAATCCTCCTTGGTCAGATGCTTTTGTGAGAGCAGTTCAGTATGTTTTGTTTGTCAAACATAGATGCCGTGATGTTTGTGTTCCCTGTTTGAATGAGCCAGATTCTTGCAGTAAGGTTTCTACTGTGTTTGTGTTTATGACTCAAAATCCACATTCCAAGAATATTCTCCAATATTAGCTTAAACAAGACATTTCTGGTACTCTCAACTTGCCAGGCTCTTCATGGGAAACAAAGGCAAAAGGAATGAAATCAAAGAAAATGTGATCAAAAATAGGAAAATAGTCTAGAGAATTTTTTTTTTACAGTTCTTACATAGTTGTACTGGTCAGTATGTCACCCTAATGCCTTAGTGTACTGTAATAGGAGACATACTCAACTATGTTTTTCTCTAGCACCTTTTCTGTCACATCACAGTTCAGGACAATGTAAACCTCTGTTCTCTCTGTTACTCAGACAATGAGCAGACATGACAGATAAAGACATCTTTCTCCTCTGTGTTTCTTGAATTTAAAGCAGGTGCCAGTTCCAGAGAGAACTGCTTGTGTGCCCAAGGGTCTTGTGATGAGGGCTGGGTGCAGTACCAGTGCCTGCTACAGAGCAGTGATGCAACCAAAGCACTGGCCGGAAGCAGAGGTAAGCCTTGTATCCTGAATCCTATCCACTGTGTCTCAAATGTAGAGGGAGAGGGGTACAGAGGGGATGAGAGAAGTAGAGAGAGGTTTTATGCTTTGTCAGTAAGTGTTCTTGCTAGATACAGCTTTGCCAAGATTCCTGTTGTTGGACTAAAGATGAAAGCGTGACCTGCTGGTCTCATACTGGACCTTTAAAGTTAGTAAAAAAGACCCTCACTGCCCCTTTTCACCTTGTCCTTTGGAAACCATTTTCCTCCTGCAGTCTCCTTGTGTGGACAACTGGTTGTTATACTCAGAACAAACTGGGCCCAAACAACCTCAAGTCAACATACAGGATTAATGTAATGAAACATTCAGTGGCCTACCCTGGTGTGACTTGGTGTAATTATATGGTAGTGTGGCCTCTCCATGACCTTGTACAACTGTGTGCATGCACAAGTGCCATTGTCTGGGGATGTGGCCTCAGGTGATCTATGTCATCATATGGGAGTGTGGACCGACACACCCTGGCCTGTATGGAAGCCTACTGTTTTGTAGCCATACAAAAACATGGCTTCATATGACCTTCTAGGACTGTAGAAGTCCTTGTGGGGAGGGATCGCTCAGTGGTTTGAGCATTGGCCTGCTAAACTCAGGGTTGTAAATTCAATCCTTGAGGGGGCCATTTAGGGATTTGGGTCAAAAATCTGTCTGGGGATTCGGTCCTGCTTTGAGGAAGGGGGTTGGACTAGATAACCTCCTGAGGTCCCTTCCAACCCTGATATTCTATGATTCTATGTATGAAAGCCTGTCATTTGTCTGTGGCCCTATGTCTCCATGTGAATCGATGCATGAATACTGGGTTGAGACCATAAAGACCACAAGCCTTGCCTGACTGTGTGTGATTGTGATCTCTCTTCTCCTCATGTAACCATAGGTGGGCATGGCCTTGTGACACTAACTGTACAGTCTCTCTTTGGGCATTTGTGCTAGGCATATGTCAAGGCTGGATCCCCACTTTGAACTTTAGGGTACAAATGTAGGGGCCTGCATGAAAACGTCTAAGCTTAACTACCAGCTTAGCTCTGGTTCCGCTGCCACCATTTCAATTTTTCCCTTTCTGAGAAGCCTTGAAAAACCTTCACCAATTCCCTGGTGAATACAGATCCAAACCCCTTGGATTTTAAAACAAGGAGAAATTAACCATCCCCCCTCCTTCCTCCCACCAACCCCTGGTGAACACAGATCCAATCCCCTTGGATCTAAAACAAGGAGAAATTAACCATTCCCCTCCTTCCGCCCACCAACTCCTGGTGAACACAGATCCAATCCCCTTGGATCTAAAACAAGGAGAAATTAACCATTCCCCTCCTTCCTCCCACCAACTCCTGGTGAATCAAGATCCAAACCCCTTGGATCTTAAAACAAGGAAAAATCAATCAGGTTCTTAAAAAGAAGGTTTTAATTAAAGAAAAAGGTAAAAATCATCTCTGTAAAATCAGTATGGAAATTAAACTTACAGGGTAATCAAACTTAAAGAGCTCAGAGGACTCCCCTCTAGTCTCAGGTTCAAAGTACAGCAAACAAAGATAAACACTCTAGTAAAAGGTACATTTACAAGTTGAGAAAACAAAGGAAAACTAACACGCCTTGCCTGGCTATTTACTTACAAGTTTGAAATAGGAGAGACTTGTTTAGAAAGATGTGGAGAACCTGGATTGATGTCTGGTCCCTCTCAGTCCCGAGAATGAACACACTCCCAAACAAAGAACACAAACAAAACCCTCCCCCCCCCCAAGATTTGAAAGTATCTTGTCCCCTTATTGGTCCTTTAGGTCAGATGCCAGCCAGGTTACCTGAGCTTCTTAACCCTTTACAGGGAAAAGGATTTTGGAGTCTCTGGCCAGGAGGGATTTTATAGTACTCTACACAGGACAGCTGTTACCCTTCCCTTTATAGTTATGACACGCCCCCCAAATCACAGATAGTGTTGGACGTTTGGCTCCACACTGGCTGTGATTTTTTCCTGGAGTTCTAGGAGAAAACAGAGTTAATAAGACACATGTACCTTTAGACATACTACTGATTATATAAAAACTAACAATATGTTTCATTTCAAGAACAATTGTTAACCAGTTAACTCTGGGAAACTTTTCCGGGAGAGTGCATAAGCCACTTTGTTAGAAGCTCCCGAAATGTGTTGTATTTCAAAATCAAAATCTTGGAGAGCTAAACTTCACCGAAGAAGTTTTTTTGTTATTTTCTTTGGCGGTATGAAGCCACTGTAGCGCAGCATGGTCTGTTTGTAGTTGGAAACGCCGTCCCCAAACATATGGGCTTAGCTTTTTCAGCGCGTACACAATGGCATAGCACCTTTTCGCTGATTGACCAATGGCTTTCCCTCTCAGACAGTTTCTTACTGAGAAACACAACAGGATGGAATTCTTGATCCGGTCCTTCCTGCATTAAAACTGCTCCCACGCCTCGCTCGGACGCATCTGTGGTTACTAGGAACGGTTTGTTAAAGTCTGGGGCCCTTAGCACAGGGTCAGACATGAGTGTTGCCTTAAGCTGGGTAAAGGCCTTTTGACACTCATCAGTCCACTGAACTGCATTTGGTTGTTTCTTTCTGGTTAGGTCTGTCAGCGGGGCGGCGATTTGGCTGTAGTGGGGTACAAATCGCCTATAATATTCAGCCAAGCCTAAGAAGGATTGGACCTGTTTCTTAGACTTTGGAACCGGCCACTTTTGGATAGCATCCACTTTGGCCTGTAGGGGATTTATAGTTTCTTGACCCACCTGGTGCCCCAGGTAAGTTACTTTGTTTTGGCCTATTTGACACTTTTTAGCCTTAACAGTTAGTCCTGCCTGCTGGATGCGCTCGAAAACTTTTTCCAGGTGCTCCAGGTGCTCTGCCCATGAATCAGAAAAAATGGCCACATCATCGAGGTAGGCAACTGCAGATTCTTCCAATCCTGCTAGGAGACCATCTACAAGTCTTTGGAAGGTGGCGGGTGCATTTCGCAACCCAAAAGGGAGTACATTGAATTTATACACCCCTGCCTGGGTGACGAAGGCTGACCTTTCCTTAGCGGGTTCATCCAGTGGTTCTTGCCAGTACCCCTTGGTTAAGTTCAAAGTAGAGATGAATTGGGCATGTCCCAATTTCTCCAATAGCTCATCTGTGCGTGGCATTGGATAGTTGTCAGGACGAGTTACAACATTTAGCTTACGGTAGTCCACGCAAAAGCGTATTTCCCCATCTGGTTTGGGAACTAGAACCACTGGAGAGGCCCATGCACTCTTAGAGGGGTGGATTATACCCATCTGTAGCATGTCCTGGATCTCCCTTTGTATAGCAGTTTTGGCATGAGGTGACTCCCGGTAGGGTGGGGTTCTAATAGGGTGAGCATTACCTGTGTCAATGGAGTGGTATGCCCGTTCGGTCCATCCTGGAGTGGCTGAGAAAATTGGTGCAAAGCTTGTGCACAGCTCCTTGATCTGCTGTTGCTGCAGACGTCCAAGGGTCGTGGAGAGGTTCACCTCTTCCACACCACCATCCTTTTTTCCTTCATAGTAGACACCTTCAGGCCACTCCGTGTCATCTGTTTCCTGGGCTGTAAACTGGCAAACGTTTAATTCTCTGGAATAAAAGGGCTTAAGGGAATTAACATGGTATACCTTAGGCTTTATGTTGGAGGTGGAGGAGGCTATGAGATAGTTAACAGCTCCTAGGCGCTCCTGGACCGTGAATGGTCCTTCCCACTGTAGATCAATCTCTAATAATTTTCATATAACTTTACATTGTGCCTCTTCATATAACCTTGTGGTGGGTCTACCCACGTGTAACCTCTGTTTTCATGGAACTTTGTATCAAAGCCTCATTTAGAAACTTTGCATTGCCCTTGGTATAATATTATAGCCCCTAAGGATAGAATAAGATAGAAAAAAAATTTCTGTTTGCTAGCAGTAAAACAAGAGCTCTCCCCCCCCCCACTCTTAATCAATTGCCCTGTTGAATGAATGAGGTGTGAATAAGCAAGGCATGGAAGGCAGCACCTCCAGACAGCCTCAACTGTTGGAGAGGGGCTGGGAGCCAGACCCAAGGACAATAAAACGTGTCAAGTGGGCTCATTAAAGACAAGCAGACATACTGACAGCCTCGGGGGTTAGAAGCAAGCACCTTCTTTTGGAAACACCCTCTTTGCAGCATTGGGACAACACTCAAAAGAAAGCAGCACAAAGGACCAATGGACACAGACACAGAGTTTAAATCTGGTATAGATTTGCATAAGAAAAAAGCTGCTATAAAAGTGAGGTGTCTTGCAGAGGACCCCGGGTCTCGTCTTGTCAACATGGGAGCATCGATCCGGATCGGCAGAAGCCCGGCTCCACCCCCTCCCCCATCTAACTCACCTGGCCAGTGAAGTTAAGGGGAGCAACTAATTGGTAACAACAAGACGGAATGGGTTTGTGTGTGTGTGTGAGTGTAAGTGTAATATATTATATGCATATGATACAGTGTTAATAAATACATGTATTACTAATAAATGTGGCGTTTTGCCTTATTCCCCCTGAAAAGATCCTGTGCAGTACTTTAAGTACAACATTTTGGTGGAGAATGCAAAAGGGGGAGCAAGCATAGAATCCACAGTTATTATCAAACTGGTGTGCACACCGCCAGCTTTAGCAAGCCTGGCACTAGAGGAAAAAGAGTGTAAACTTTCAGTTAATTAACCAAACTCTGAAGAATATAGAAGTTTAGGTTTAAATTGTGTTCATGACTGAGCTAAAGAGGAGAATTTAGTGTTTCTCACTCTGATCCGGGGAAGGATTAACCAAACTCTGAAGGATATAGGAGTTTAGGTTTAAATTGTGTTATAGAGGTACATACACCCTCAGCCGTAACAAGACTGAGCTAAAGAGGAGAACTTAGTGTTTCTCACTCTGATCCGGGGAAGGATCTAATCCGGGGAAGGATTTGTATAATTGGTGTATGAACCCTCGGTGGTAGCAGACCGAGTAATACAGAGGGAAGCTTAGCGTCTCTCCCTCTGGCCCAGAGTGGGTTAAAAACATAAGATGCAGATCTTGTTCTGTTAAGCCAAACTCTGAAGAATATAGGAGTTTGGGCAGTGTAGTGTGGTTTATGTTTGTTTGTTTGTTTGTTTTGTAAGTAATATTGTGGTAATTTCACAATTTTAAAAAAAATGTTTAAGAAATGGAACCAGGAAGGGTGGGGGCTAGTTAAAAAGCCCACCCTCCTTGCTAAATTGGTAGTGAAACAAGGCTTGTGCCCATGAAAAGAAACTGTTTATTAAAAAAAGCAGGATCGGGCCCAGGCAAGCAATAGATAAAGAAACTGAAAAACAGGTTGGGTACAGAGAGTTAAAACAGCACTCTCAAATCTTACAGCAGCAGTAACATCAGGAGAAGAAACATTTAAGACCCCAAAAGGGGGCAGACCTTTGGGACCCCTCTGGAGATTGGGAAGGGGGGTATTTGGAATATTTGGGTAAATTCCTCCTCCCAGGGCCAAAATGCCATTGAAACAGTTAACAACAGTGCCTGCTTCTGCCTCAAATCTCCAGGCCATGGCAAAATGGCTGAAAATTTTAAAACAGGAATTTTTCTTTTCTAGATAAAGTGTTAATGCCCTTTTACTGAGAAAAAGGGAGGATTTACACTCACAAAAAAATGCACCATTTAATTAGCATTTGTGCAGCCCCAAGTACTAAACACACTGTGGCAGAGACCAAGCAGGTTCTGCCAGGGTAAAAGCACTGTGCTAATTTGTTTCCAAGCTTCTATCTTTCAGGCTCTGAACCGGAACATCAGGAGAGCTGGTACCAGCTGAAGAGTTATAAAATACCATGGTTATAGTGTCATGACAAAGTCTGTGTTCAGTGTTCTGTGTTGCATGTTCTGTGTCTGTCTCTAGTGGTGTCCTGTGCTAGCATTGGGTCCAAAAAAAGAGGAAATACTACACTAGACAGGGCAAATGTCTTTTCCTCTCTCTACTTCCCCCATCTCCATCCAACTTATCAATCACCCCTTGTGTCCAAAAGACTTTGGTCCCCAGTGCATCAGGGTTATTTTGTTTTGTTAGGTTCTCTAATAATCATTTTGTTGTTAATTTTTGTTCTTAATACATTTGTATTGTTAGTTACATTTGCTTGTATTATTATTAATTCCACACTTTCCTCTATGCACTCTGGTTCTATTTCCCCAAGCCCTGAAGGGTAGTTCTTGGGCCCCCATAACCTGTAAGACCTTGGCCCATAATTGTATGGCCCCATCTTTTAGGTCCCCAGAAACCTCTTAAAAACAACTGTTAAAAATAGGAAATTCTACAACATTTTAGCAACTAAATGTTAGTTTAAGTCCAAATCAGCTTAACCTTGCATAACAACTGTGGTACTCCTACAAAATCTTATTTGTTGTGTGTGCTTAAAAAGGTCCTGACCTCAGTGACTTTTATTGTTTGATGGCTATTGCAGCATCAAACTTGGGCCTCATTTTGTTTGTCAATGTACCCAATTATTGTAATGGTAATGGTTTTGTTGTATTTCCAATTATTATAATGATAATTGTTTGCATTTGTGTTTATGTTATATCTGGTGTTTAGTCAATTGTAATGGTTTTAGTTATAGTCACCTGGTTATAATTGTTTGGTTTGTTTGCAACAAATACAAAAGATTTATATGGTGACCACTCAAGAATTGTTCTTGAGAGGTCAAAAGGGGGACAATGTAGATCAATCTCTAATAATTTTCATATAACTTTACATTGTGCCTCTTCATATAACCTTGTGGTGGGTCTACCCACGTGTAACCTCTGTTTTCATGGAACTTTGTATCAAAGCCTCATTTAGAAACTTTGCATTGCCCTTGGTATAATATTATAGCCCCTAAGGATAGAATAAGATAGAAAAAAAATTTCTGTTTGCTAGCAGTAAAACAAGAGCTCTCCCCCCCCCCACTCTTAATCAATTGCCCTGTTGAATGAATGAGGTGTGAATAAGCAAGGCATGGAAGGCAGCACCTCCAGACAGCCTCAACTGTTGGAGAGGGGCTGGGAGCCAGACCCAAGGACAATAAAACGTGTCAAGTGGGCTCATTAAAGACAAGCAGACATACTGACAGCCTCGGGGGTTAGAAGCAAGCACCTTCTTTTGGAAACACCCTCTTTGCAGCATTGGGACAACACTCAAAAGAAAGCAGCACAAAGGACCAATGGACACAGACACAGAGTTTAAATCTGGTATAGATTTGCATAAGAAAAAAGCTGCTATAAAAGTGAGGTGTCTTGCAGAGGACCCCGGGTCTCGTCTTGTCAACATGGGAGCATCGATCCGGATCGGCAGAAGCCCGGCTCCACCCCCTCCCCCATCTAACTCACCTGGCCAGTGAAGTTAAGGGGAGCAACTAATTGGTAACAACAAGACGGAATGGGTTTGTGTGTGTGTGTGAGTGTAAGTGTAATATATTATATGCATATGATACAGTGTTAATAAATACATGTATTACTAATAAATGTGGCGTTTTGCCTTATTCCCCCTGAAAAGATCCTGTGCAGTACTTTAAGTACAACACCACGATGCTTCCATTTTATGGGCCTGGAGCGCCTTTAAGACCATGACTTGGTCTCCTACTTTGAAGGACCGTTTTCTGGAATGTTTATCATACCAGGCCTTTTGCTCTTCCTGAGCATTCTTTAGGTTTTCTTTAGCAAGGGCTAAAGAGTGTCGGAGGGTGCTTTGTAGGTTGCTTACAAAGTCTAGAATGTTAGTTCCTGGAGAAGGCGTAAACCCCTCCCATTGCTGCTTCACAAACTGTAATGGCCCCTTAACCTCGCGGCCATACACAAGTTCAAATGGTGAAAACCCTAAACTGGGATGTGGTACAGCCCTGTAGGCAAAAAGCAACTGCTGCAACACTAGGTCCCAATCATTGGAGTGTTCATTTACAAATTTACGTATCATGGCCCCCAAAGTTCCATTAAACCTCTCCACCAGGCCATTGGTTTCATGGTGGTAAGGGGTGGCAACCAAGTGATTCACCCCATGAGCTTCCCACAGGTTTTCCATGGTCCCTGCCAGGAAATTAGTTCCCGAATCTGTGAGGATGTCGGAGGGCCAACCTACCCTGGCAAAAATGTCTGTTAATGCCTGCCACACACTTTTAGCCCTGGTGTTGCTTAAGGGTACTGCTTCCGGCCATCGGGTAGCAAAATCCATGAAAGTCAGTACGTACTGCTTTCCTCTGGGTGTCTTCTTTGGGAAAGGACCCAGAATATCCACAGCTACGCGCTGAAATTGGACCTCAATTATGGGTAGTGGCTGGAGAGGGGCTTTAACCTGGTCTTGGGGCTTTCCCACTTGTTGGCACACCTCACAAGACCGGACATATTTAGCAACGTCCTTGCCCATTCCCTCCCAGTGGAAGGACTTCCCCAACCGGTCTTTGGTTCTGTTTACCCCAGAATGGCCACTGGGATGATCATGGGCTAAGCCCAAGAGCTTTACCCGATACTTAGTGGGAACTACCAACTGTCTTTGAGGATGCCAGTCTTCCTGGTGCCCACCAGAAAGAGTCTCCTTGTATAAAAGTCCTTGTTCTACAACAAACCGGGATCGGTTCAAAGAGCTGAGAGGCGGTGGGGTGCTCCGCGCCGCCGCCCAAGCTTTCTGAAGGTTGTCATCTGCTTCCTGCTTGGCCTAGAACTGTTCCCTTGATGCTGGAGACATCAGTTCCTCCTTGGACTGTGGACTGGGGCTTGGTCCCTCTGGAAGCGATGCAGGTGCTGGGGCTGTTTCCATTGACTGTGAACCGCTGTCCACTGGTGCACTATGTGGTATCTCAGGCTCTGGCTGAGCCTCTTGGGTAGGGTTATCTGCTGCTTCCGCCAGTTCAGGCTTGCTGGTGCCCTCTGGCATTGGAGTTGTAGACGGGTTTGCAAGCGCTGGACTCAGTGCTAGCAATGGTTCTGGTGCTGGTTGCGTTGCCAGTTCCGGTTCTGGGACTGGCTTTGGCTGGGTCTCTGGGATTGGATCCACTACGGCTGTTGCAGTCGTTGGCAGGGGATCCGGTTTCACCACCTTTGTCTGGGTCTCTGGTAACCAACACGGGGCCCTGGTGGACGGCTCAGGAACAGGGATGGGGGTGAAAGCTTGCTTAGCCTTTGCTAGTTCCAGTTCATGTTTCCTTTCTTTTTCTCTCTCCTCCATCTCTTTTTCTTTCAGCTCCATCTCTTTTTCTTTCAGCTCCATCTCTCTCTTGTGGGCCTTCTCTTTGGCTTTTTCTTCTCTTTCTTTTAGCTCCATCTCTCTCTTGTGGGCTCCCTCTTTGGCTTTCTCTTCTCTGTCTCTCAGCTCTATCTCTTTTTCTTTCAGCTCCATAGCTCTCTTGTGGGCCTCCTCTTTGGCTTTTTCTTCTTTTGTAGTCATTTTCCTGTTTTCTTGTGCTGGGTCACCCCCTCTGCAGTTGACTGAAACTGGGAAGCTCTCAGCTCTGGCTGCTGCTGAGTTAACAGAGACTTTCTAACTAGCTACTCCCGAGGATGTAAAAAGAAAAAAAACAATTCAGCTTGTAAATTCCTTTTACCAGTCAAGTTTGCTCATTTGAACACTTCTCTTAACAAAGGACCTGTTAAAAAAACTTAACACCTCTGCCTTCAGGCAAGGAGAGATAAGATATGCATCTATCTACCTCCAGCTCGGCTTTCCAAGCAGCTAGAAGGAAAAAAAAATCTCACTGGCTTTTGGGTTTAAAATGATCCCACCGCTCTGCCACCATGTCAAGGCTGGATCCCCACTTTGAACTTTAGGGTACAAATGTAGGGGCCTGCATGAAAACGTCTAAGCTTAACTACCAGCTTAGCTCTGGTTCCGCTGCCACCATTTCAATTTTTCCCTTTCTGAGAAGCCTTGAAAAACCTTCACCAATTCCCTGGTGAATACAGATCCAAAACAAGATTTTGGATTTTAAAACAAGGAGAAATTAACCATCCCTCCTCCTTCCTCCCACCAACTCCTGGTGAATCAAGATCCAAACCCCTTGGATCTTAAAACAAGGAAAAATCAATCAGGTTCTTAAAAAGAAGGTTTTAATTAAAGAAAAAGGTAAAAATCATCTCTGTAAAATCAGTATGGAAATTAACCTTACAGGGTAATCAAACTTAAAGAGCTCAGAGGACTCCCCTCTAGTCTCAGGTTCAAAGTACAGCAAACAAAGATAAACACTCTAGTAAAAGGTACATTTACAAGTTGAGAAAACAAAGGAAAACTAATACGCCTTGCCTGGCTATTTACTTACAAGTTTGAAATAGGAGAGACTTGTTTAGAAAGATGTGGAGAACCTGGATTGATGTCTGGTCCCTCTCAGTCCCGAGAACGAACACACTCCCAAACAAAGAACACAAACAAAACCCTTCCCCCCCCAAGATTTGAAAGTATCTTGTCCCCTTATTGGTCCTTTAGGTCAGATGCCAGCCAGGTTACCTGAGCTTCTTAACCCTTTACAGGGAAAAGGATTTTGGAGTCTCTGGCCAGGAGGGATTTTATAGTACTCTACACAGGACAGCTGTTACCCTTCCCTTTATAGTTATGACAGCATATTTGCAGAATGTCCATTTGGCCTCCATTCATATGGCAGAAGAAATCAACTTTATTTTCATTCTGATGGGGAAACTCCAGGACTATCACTCTGGGAAAGCTTACTGGATTGCAGCTCATGATTTATTTAAGGTACTAAAAGCACTGCCTTACCCAGCCACCTAAGGAAATACTCCCTGAACCTAACTTTCCAAATTTACATATGTGAATTTAAGGCTGGTGAAAAATGTCAGCCTAAGTGTCTATTTATCTACATACTGGGAAGAAGCCGAGCAAGCTTCCCCCACCCCATTCCTCCTTAGTGTTACCATGCCTTCCTTAGTCATCCATTAGTCAAGCTAGACAGATTTAACTCTCTTAATCTTTCCATGTAAACCATTCTTCCCAGCGTCTTGATCATATTAATCACTCTTTCCTTCCTTTTCTTCTGTTTGTCAAAATATTTCTAAGAATGAGGTCCCTGGAACTGCAAAGACCCATTTAGACAAGGACGGTTCCCTCCCTGTTCTGCGAAATGATGGTTCTCCATACATAGCCCAAACATGGACAGGTTCTTTTTGTAGTTGTATTGCCTGGCAAACTCATGTCTAATTTACTGGCCACTATCACCCCTTGCTATCAGTTACTGCATCTCAGGCTTCTCACTCCCAGTGACTATCTGTGTTTCTAATTGGTTTGTCCCCAGTTATATGACATGTATTTTTCCAAGTTGAATCCTGGAAGGGAGCTTAGCATCATCTGTACATTTAATCTACTATTAATTATTATTATTATTTAAGATCTTTCTTATTAATGAACATCTAAAGCAAGACATGGTTCCAAAAACTGCCTCCAATACCCTACCAGATACTTCTCCCATTCCCAATACATTATTGTTAACCTTTGTTTTTGGATCATCAGCCAGTTTTCAGTTCATATTAGTAATACCAATTAATAATAATGTGTATAGCATTTTGCATTCAAAGTGTTTTACAAACATTAATTAATGCTTTTAGCCAAGCCAATCTGAATGAATTTTGAGTATGATTTTATGAGACACCACATCTGATGCGTTATCGAATCCACATACACTGCATTCCCATCTTTCACTAATTTTGTACAGCTAGATTTCTAAATTTTTGTAATTCTAAAGTCAATTAGAAATTGTAGTCAACTTTTAATCCTTAACTTTGTATTTCCTACTTTTTTATGGTTTGGTTGATGAGAGCAACCATAACTCATTTAAACAACATCTTTTGTTTCTGAATATTTCATAAACATCTCAGTGCTGCCTATTGCTCATGATTCCATTACCCATTAGCAACCCAACTTTGCCCAACAAATGTACCTCCTGTTGACTTCAGTAGCAGACATGCTTGTGTAACTGGGCACAGAACGGGCAGCTGTACATATTCAGAGATTTTTTTCCCCTTACCATTTGTCCATTATTTTACTAGGCACCGAAGACAGGCACATAGGCTAGTAATTGCCAGGAACACTTCTTTTTCTGAAGTCACATGCACATAGCACAGCAAGCAACTCAGTGACAAACAACAAATATACCTTACACTGTTCTGTGGGCCACATTCACAAATATGAACCGGCTGCTTTGTGCCACTCCAACAACACAATGCAGCTGTAAACCTATATTAATTGGCTAATCCAACCAGGTTTATAGCTGCTTGTATCACTGGATTGGTACAACAACTAAAAAGAGTACCAGTGTGTCTGGCCCCTCGTTTTTACACTATCTATAATGCCTAGTGCACTGCTGGTGTCAGACAGACAATAAATAAAATAGGCTTGGGGCTCTGTGACTGTGTGTGCTTCTTGGAGCAGCTGGTCCTGGAATCCACAAGAGGAGATGCAATTCTTGATTTAGTCCTAAGTGAAGCACAGGATCTGCTCCAAGAGGTGAATATAGCTGAACTGCTTGGTAATAGTGACCATAATATATTTAAATTTAACATCCCTGTGGCGGGGAAAACTCCACAGAGGCCCAATACTGTTGCATTTAATTTCAGAAAAGGGAACTACACAAAAATGAGGAGGTTAGTGAAATAGAAATTAAAAGGTACAGTACCAAAAGTAAAATCCCTGCAAGCTGTCTGGAAACTTTTTAAAGACACCATAATAGAGGCTCAACTTAAATGTATATCCCAAATTAAAAAACATAGTAAGAGAACCAAAAAAGAGCTACCATAGTTAAACAACAAAGTAAAAGAAGCAGTGAGAGGCAAAAAGGCATCCTTTAAAAAGTGGAAGATAAATCCTAATGAGGAAAATAGAAAAGAGCATAAACTCTGGAAAATGAAATGTAAAAATATAATTAGAAAGACCAAAAAAGAATTTAAAGAAGAGCTAACCAAAGACTCCAAAAGTAATAGCAAAAAATTTTTTTAAAATACATCAGAAGCAGAAAGCCTGCTAAACAACCAGTGGGGCCACTGGACGATCGAGGTGCTAAAGGAGCACTCAAAGACAATAAGGCCATTGTGGAGAAACTAAATGAATTCTTTGAATCAGTCTTCACTGTTGAGGATGTGAGGGAGATTTCCAAACCTGAGCCATTCTTTTTGGGTGACATATCTGAGGAACTGTCCCAGATTGAGGTGTCATTAGAGGAGGTTTTGCAAATTGATAAACTAAACAGTAATAAGTCTCCAGGACCTGATGGTATTCACCCAAGAGTTCTGAAGGAACTCAAATGTGAAATTGCAGAGCTACTAACTGTCATCTGTAACCTATCATTTAAATCAGCTTCTGTACCAAATGACTGGAGGATAGCTAATGTGATTAGAAAGGGCTCCAGAGGTGACCCTGGCAACTACAGGCCAGTAAGTCTCACTTCAGTACCCGGCAAATTGGTTGAAACTATTGTAAAGAACAAAATTGTCAGACACATAGATGAACATAATTTGTTGGGAAATAGTCAACATGTTTTTTGTAAAGGGAAATCATGCCTCACCAATCTACTAGAATTCTTTGAGGGTGTCAACAAGCATGCGGACAAAGGAGATCCAGTGGATATAGTGTATTTAGATTTTCAGAAAGCCTTTGACAAGGTCCCTCACCAAAGGCTCTTAAGCAAAGTAAGCTGTCATGGGATAAAAGGGAAGGTCCCCTCATGGACTGGTAACTGGTTAAAAGATAGGAAACAAAGGGTAGGAATAAATGGTCAGTTTTCAGAATGGAGAAAGGTAAATAGTGGTGTCCCCCAGGGATCTGTACTGGGCCCAGTCCTATTTAACATATTCATAATAGATCTGGAAAAATGGATAAACAGAGAGGTGGCAAAATTTTCAGATGTTATAAAACTACTCAAGATAGTTAAGTCCCAGGCAGACTGCAAAGAGCTACAAAAGGATCTCACAAAACTGGGTGACTGGGCAACAAAATGGCAGATGAAATTTAATGTTGATAAATGCAAAGTAATGCACATTGGAAAATATAATCCTAACTATACATATACACTGATGGGGTCTAAATTAGCTGTTACTACTCAAGAAAGAGATCTTGGAGTCATTGTGGATAGTTATAGAATATCAGGGTTGGAAGGGACCTTAGGAGGTCATCTAGTCCAACCCTCTGCTGAAACCAGGACCAATCCCCAGACAGATTTTTGCCCCAGATCCCTAAATGGCCCCCTCAAGGATTGAACTCACAAGCCTGGGTTTAGCAAGCCAATGCGCAAATCACTTAGCTATCCCTCCCACCCAACCTCTCTGAAATCATCCATTCAATGTGCAGCGGCAGTCAAAAAAGCTAACAGAATGTTGTGAATCATCAAGAAAGGGATAGATAATAAGACAGAAAATATTGTATTGCCTCTATATAAATCCATGGTACACCCACACCTTGAATACTGTGTGCAGATGTGGTCACCTCATCTCAAAAAAGATATATTGGAATTGGAAAAGGTTCAGAAAAGGCAACAAAAATTATTAGGGGTATAGAATGGCTTCCGTATGAGGAGAGATTAATAAGACTGGGACTTTTCAGCTTGGAAAAGAGGCAACTAAGGGGGGATATGATAGAGGTCTATAAAATCATGAGTGGTATAGAGAAAGTAAATAAGGAAGTTGTCAAACCCCAAGGACCCCCCCCCCTCAGGAGGTCCCATGGGGAGGCAGATAAGAACATACGAACATAAGAACAGCCTTACCGGGGCAGACCAAAGGTCCATCTAGCCCACTATCCTGTCTACTGACAGTGGCCAATGCCAGGTGCCCCAGAGGGAGTGATCTCTCTCCTGACATCCATCTCCATCCTCTGACAAACAGAGGCTAGGGAAACCATTCCTTACCCATCCTGGCTAATAGCCATTAATGGACTTAACCACCATGAATTTATCCAGTTCTCTTTTAAACACTGTTATAGTCCTAGCCTTCACAACCTCCTCAGGTAAGGAGTTCCACAAGTTGACTGTGTGCTGCGTGAAGAACTTCCTTGTATTTGTTTTAAACCTTCTGCCTATTAATTTCATTTGGTGACCTCTAGTTCTTGTATTATGGGAATAAGTAAATAACTTTTCCTTATCCACTTTCTCCACATCACTCATGATTTTATATACCTCTATCCTATCCCCCCTTAGTCTCCTCTTTTCCAAGCTGAAGAGTCCTAGCCTCTTTAATCTCTCCTCATATGGGACCCGTTCCAAACCCCTAATCATTTTAGTTGCCCTTTTCTGAACCTTTTCTAGTGCCAAGATATCTTTTTTGAGATGAGGAGACCACATCTGTACGCAGTATTCGAGATGTGGGCGTACCATCAATTTATAGAAGGGCAATAATATATTCTGTCTCTATCCCCTTTTTAAAGATCAGCTATGTTGCTAACACTGGTGCAGCCATTGCAAAGCATTTTGGGAAGGGTCAAAGGTGTGAATGGGAACTGAAAGTTTCCTTTGCAGGTTGCAAAAGGCCGACGAGGGAGGGAGGGAGAAGAGAACGGGTTAATTCCACACTTCAGCTCCGTGGATAAGACGCTGGCCCCAGTCCAAGGTCATGGTGCTCAACAAGCTGATCCGGACTGCAGAGATTGCAAAAACGAGCAAGACGGCAAGGCCAGCGAAGGGGAAAACAAAGTCTCTGGAGCCAGTGTGTTTTGGAAAAGCAGAAGAGGTCACAGAGATCCGGTTTGGACTGGTACAAAGAGCACGGGGAACAGAGGTCACTGAACGAAAACACCCTCAAAAGAACCCAGGACATAAAAACCCTCCCAAGAGCCAAAGTAAGCCGGAGATCAACAGCTGACCTTGGATGTCCTGGGCTCAGGACAGAACTCCCATCCACCCTTCCCCCTCTTCTTCTTATGTTACACCCAGGCTTTGCCAGCCTTGGGTAGAGCATGTGTGAGTATGAAAGTGGGTTAGGGCTTGAGGCACTAATACTTTCTTCCTTCCTCTGAGTGACGTGTGGAGCACCCATCACTCTCCGCTGTTATTTTATTATTTTATTAATAAAGCTTTAAAATTTAGACCTTGGTGTGCTCCTCCATCTCCTCCCCTAAAGATCCTGTGGCCTCAGCCTGATCACCTGATGCCTCAGGCAGATTGGTAACAGAAATTTGTCACAAAGTGTTATTTACTCCTTCTCATAATACAAGAACAAGGGGCCACCAAATGAAATTAATAGATAGCAGGTTTAAAACAAACACAAGAAACTATTTTTTCATGCAATGCACTGTCAACCTCTGCAACTCCTTGTCAGAGGGTGTTGTGAAGGCCAATACTATAACGGGGTTCAAAAGGGAGCTAGATAGATTCATGGAAGATAGGTCCATCAATGGCTATTTGCCAGGATGGGCAGAAATGATGTCCCTAGCCTCTGTTTACCAGAACCTGGGAATGGGTGACAGGGCATGGATCACTTGATGATAACCTCTCTGTTCATTCCTTCTGGGTACCTGGCATTGGCCACTGTCGGAAGACAGGATACTGGGCTAGATGGACCTTTGGTCTGACCCAGTATGGCCGTTCTTATGTTCTTATGGAGCACAGTTTTGCTGTCTGATTTGTGCATATATAAACTGTCCCTGAGTAGCCCAAACTGGGCATGTGATTTACTAGAAGAGCTTCTGCTACCCAGAAACCATTCACATTGATACCTGAGGATGTAATACTTCCTTTCTGGTGTTTATCTTAACTTGTTTCTTCCTTAATTGTTTCAAAATGTTCTAATCTGTAATTCTTAATCCGCTCTATGAACCAAATGCTATTCACCCAAGAATTCTGAAGAAACTCAAATATTAAATTTCAGAATTGTTAACTGTGGTATATAATCTATCCCTTAAATCAGCCTCTGTACCAGATGACTGTAGGATATCTAATATAATGCTAATTTTTAAAAAAAGTCTCCAGAGGTGACCCTGGCAATTACAGGCCGGTAAACCTAACTTTAGTACAAGGTCCCACACCCAAGACTCTTAAAGCAAAATAAGCAGTCATGGGCTAAGAGGGGATGTCCTGTTGTAGATCAGCAACTGGTTAAAGAATAGGAAATACAGGATAGAAATAAACAGTCAGTTTTCACAATGGAGAAAGGTAAATAGTCTGGTCCCCCAAAGATCTGAACTGGGACCAGTACTGTTCAACATATTCATAAATGATCTGGAAAAAGGTGCAAGCAGTGAGGCAGTAAAGTTTGCAGATGACACAAAATGACTCAAGATAGTTAAGTCAACAGCTGAATTAGAAGAGTTACAAAAGGATCTCACAAAACTGGGTGAGTGTGCAACAAATGGCAGATGAAATTTAATGTTGATAAATGCAAAGTAATGCTCATTGGAAAACATAATCCCAAAATGATGGTGCCTAAATTAGCTAAGTCATCATGACTAGTTCTCTTCGAACATCTCCTCAGTGTGCCGCTGCAGTCAAAGAAGCTAGCAGAATGTTAGGAAAGGGATAGATAAGACAGGAAATATCTTAATGCCACACTATAAATCCATGTTATGCCCATGCCTTGAATACTGTGTGCAGTTCTCATCACCCCATCTCAAAAAAGATATAATATTAGAATTGGAAAACATACAGAGAAGGGCTATGGAACAGCAGACTGTGAGTGTTCAGTTTAGAAAAGAGACTACTTAAGGAGTGATATGATAGAAGTCTATAAAATCATGATTGGTGTGGAGAAAGTGAATAGAGAAGTGTTATTTCCCCTTCATACAACACATAAACCGGGGTCACCTAATAAAATTAATAGGAAGTATGTTGTTAAAAGGCATTCTGAATTAAGTTTCCACCTCCACAAGAGCAGCAAGGAGTCCTGTAGCACCTTATAGACTAACAGACATATAGGAGCATGAGCTTTCATGGGTGAATAACCACTTCTTCAGATGCATGTAGTGGAAATTTCCAGGGGCAGGTATAAATATGCAAGCAAGAGTGAGTAAGGCTTGTAGTAGGGGAGCCTCAGTGCTGGTACACCGTTGGCCCAAAATGAATTCAACTCAGCAGCCTGTAACTAGACTCCTAATAAAATCAAAATTAGGTCTGATATTCTACAGTGGAGAAGAAGATGCAATTGATGTTTCAGGCCCTCAAAAAGGGGCCTATACCCTCATATAGAAATACCTATCCCCAGCCTCTCTCCCTTCACTGGGTTTTGGAACCCATGTCCCTTGTCTAGTGAGTGCTACTTAGTTGATGGCGAATCCCTCTGTCATAAAACAGTTCCACTGTCCTTGATTCACATAATCAGGGTAACAACACTTTATTCTTCCTGCCCCAATAACAGTGAAACTGGGGATCCCACAGCAGCCGAAGTGACCACTTGGGCTGCTGTGGGCTCATGCTAGGTGGGGTGGGTGTGCCTATGCAAACAAGATCAGCCCCTGAAGTTATTTTCCACAACTCACCACAATTCACCACCAGATGTCAGGGTAGAGCTCATCCTAACTCTGCTTACAATCATACATGCTGCATTGGGTGCAATAAACTGGACAGCCCACAATCTGTTGCTGGACTTCTGCCTGCATTATTTTTTACTCCTGAAGCTCCTTCCTTTGTTTTGTATTTAACAGGGGGTGTTTGAATTTAAGTTTAAAGAATGTTGAGTGTATCTAGCGCCCCACCCCCCCACATTCCCCTCACAACTAACTTGCAAAACTCCTCTGTTATCTGCTCCTGGTCGCTAGCTCCTTTGGTCGATTAGGAGTGGGCTTTTTAATGCCCTGGTCTTCCTGAGTAGCCCCGCCCCCTGGTTAAGGGTTGATGCGTGCTAAAGGGTTTAGAGATCAAAGCCAAGTTAAGAAGCTCTCAGTCTTGCCTAGCAAGCTGCTAGGCTCAGCACACACATGGTCAGCACACGGTCCCCCAAACAAACAGATCACATGGTATATTTCAGTCAAGCAACAAGCACACCACAAACACAAACACACACACACTACAGACAACAAACTTACCTCAAGAGTCATGTAATCGCTCCTCCTTCACCTGGAGAACTCCCTCCCAAAAACTCCCTGTTAGCCACCCCTGTTCACTAGCTTCCTGACCTCATCATGTGACTCCAGGAGCTGGGGCTCTAGGCACAAGCCAAGAGGGTTTATGCTTTAATCTGGCCTGGCTCCTTGGAATACTTAACATAGAGAACAGCTGTATACTCATTTAGCATTGAGCTCTAAATCAAATCCACCCAAGTTAGGAAATACAAGCTCACCACATAGGGCCACTGTCATCCCAAAGGGCTTGCCTGAGAGTCACCTTGGTGACTATGGAGGGTAACAGTTGAATTGCTTGTGGTAGGTATAGGCTCTCTGGTGAGTGACTGTGGGGGTGTATGTGATGAGACCAAATTCTGCATGTAGTTGCATGGCTTTTTTTGCTTTTTTTTTTCGTAGTTTTGAGCTGGATGTTGGTCCTGAGTAACTCTGTTTGCAGCAATGTTTTTTATGTGTTTGAATCAATACATGATTCCACATTATTATTTTCACATAGATCCTTTCTCAACAAGAGGGTCTATATCCTGGAAAGCAATAACTCTGAAGAGGACTCAGGCATCATTGTAGATAATCAGCTGTGCATGAGCTCCTAGTGCAAGGCGTTGTGTTAGCCCCTTTTGCCACACAGCTCATGTACAGTTGGTTCAGACACAAAGCAGAATGAGATCCAAAAGAGGTGGGGGAACTACAGTTAAATTCAAATTGAAAATATGGAGCAACTTTTTAACAGTGAGAATAATTAGCCACTGAGCCATTGAACAATACCAAGGGATGTGATTAATCATCACTTAGAGTCGTCAAATAGCGTCATTAAGTCTTTCTAAAAGACCTGAGTTAGTTCAGTGTTTCTCCAGGGGACCACAAAAGGCAATTTCTGCAGGGCATAGCAAATGTTATTGCAACCTTAAACAAAGAGAATCTTGCTCCCCACTCATCCTGACATTTCAAGGTGAAATATTCTCTGCCAACCTCTCAAAACACACACACACAAATACACACTCTATGGGCATAGCAGTGTTATCATTGACACGTTGTTTATTCTTAATTTTCTCAAATATGAGGGGTTGCCAAAAATTTTGGCTTTGAAGAAAGGAGTCTTCAACCTGAAAAGCTTGAGAAACACTGAGCTAGTTCCACCCCAAGTTACTGTCCCTCCACTGTAGCAATTGCTGGGAGAAATTCTGTGGCCTCTGTTACACAGCAGGTCAGATCAGAGGATCATAATGGACCCTTCTAGCCTTAAACTCTATGGGAACATGTACACAGCAATGAAACACCTGCAGCTGACCTGGGTAGGCTGACTTTAGTAAGGCTTTTGATACTGTCTCACATGACCATCTCATAAACAAACTAGAGAAATGTAGCCTAGACGAACCTACTATAAGCTGGCTGCACAAGTGGCTGAAAAGCCATACTCAGAGAGTAGCTATCAATGGTTCACAGTCAAGCTAGAAGGGTGTATCGAATGTGGTCCCACAGATATCTGTCTTGGGTTTGGTTCTATTCAATATCCTCATTAATAATCTGGATAATCTCATAGAGAGTACACTTATAAAGTTTGCAGACAATATCACGTTGTGAAGGGTTACAAACACCTTGGAGGATAGGATTGGAATTCAAAATGATCTGGACTTACTGGAGAAATGGTCTGAATTAAATAGGATGAAATTCAAGAAGGATAAATGCAAAGGACTATACTTAAGAAGGAACAATCAGTTGCACAAATACAAAATGGGAAATAACTACCTAGGAAGGAGTACTGCAGAAAAAGATCTGGGGGTTCTAGTAGATCACAAACTAAATATGCGTCAACAAGTAATACTGTGTGGGGGGAAAAAGGGAACATCATTCTGGGATGTATTAGCAAGAGTGTTGTATACAAGACACAAGAAGTAATTCTTCAACTCTACTCAGCACTTATAAGACCACAACTGGAGTATTGTGTCCAGTTCTGGGCACCACACTTTGGGAAAGATGTGGACAAATTGGAGAAAGTCCAGAGGAGAGCAACAAAAATGATTAAAAGTCTAGAAAACATGACCTATGAGGGAAGATTGGAAAAACTGGGTTTCTTTAGTCTGGAGAAGAGAAGACTGAAGGGGAACATAATAACGGACTTCAAACATGTAAAAGGAGGAAGGTGAGTCATTGTTTTCCTTAACCACTGAGGACAGGACAAGAAGTAATTAGCTGAAATTGCAGCACAGGAGATTTAGGTTAGACATTAGGAAAACTTCCTAACTGTCAGGGTGGTTAAGCACTGGAACAAATTACCTAGGGAGGTTGTGGAATCTCCAACATTGGAGGCTTTTAAGAACAGGTTAGATAAACACCTGCCAGGGATGTTCTAGATCAGCAGTTCTCAAGTGGGGCTCAGTACTAGGGGGCTGTGAGCCAGGTTCAGGGGGTCCCTAAGCCCCACCACCCCGTGGGGCAGAAGCTCCGAGCCCATGGGTGGAGTTGGGGAGGCACGGCGGGCATTGCCCCACCAAGCTACAGTGCCTTACCCAGAGCGGGGCAGTCCTGGAGGCAGCCCCACACACTCAAACCCACCTCCTCCTCTTCTTCGTCCCCCCACCCACCCCCGAGGCCCTATCTCCTAGCCAGGCCAGAACCCTAAGCTGGATAGTGCATAATGGCTGCTGCTCTGGTTGGTGCCATGGAGCCAGAGAAGGATTAAGGTTTTGTGGGGCCCTGGGCCAGAGCAAGTGGGGTCCCCTCCCCACCCCTTCCGCCTGTAGTGGGTGGGTGTCTCAGTACCGGGGGCTGCTGCTCTGCTCAAATGGGCCCTGTAACCCTGCGAGCAGATAGAGAAAGAAAGGGAGTGGCCCTGCTCTAGCTTGGCCTCCTGGGAGAGGTTGGCTGGGTCCTGCCAGAGCTTCGCCCAGCAACACCAATTTAGTCTCCTGGTGCTGTCTTCCCGCTGGGGTGGGGGTCACCATCCTCCCCAAGTCCCTACTAAGGGCACAGCTGCTGGGGCTGGCAATAGGACGAGGGCTGGACCTGGGCTCCAAGAGGGGTCACTACCTGCTGAAACTGCAGCAATGTGGGCAGCTGGCGATGGGACGTACCCTCAGTGGAGAGGGGACAGGATAGGAACAGATACCCAGCAAGGACAGGTGGCCTCGGTGCTTGCTATGGCGGGGGATCAGCTGCAAAGCACAGAGATGCAATGGGCTGACGTTGGATGCTGCAGCTCCACCGGGGCACTGGGAGGGAGAGGGGCAGTGCACCATCCCCCTCTTGGGCCTGAGTCCTGCACCTGGACCAAGGGATTCCTACTGCAGCTGGGTGCCACCTGGGCAAGCAGGTGCAGCAGGCTCCCTGCTGGTGGCTGGCAGCACAGCCAGGCTGGAGCCCACTCTGTGTTTCCCCACAGGGGATGCTCACCTGTCCTCACATGAGCTTCCCCCCCTCCCTGGCAGGAGAGGCAAGCAGGTGGGCAGAGCAGAGTCAGGGCATGGGAGTGCCCATTTTTCCAGGGCCCCCAATTGGCCAGGGGCCATGGACTCGGGCCCTGTTGCCCCAGTGGCTAATCCGCTATGGCTCACAACAACACATATGGAAGGAGGCACCTTGGTGCATGTTGTTTGAAAATGATATTCTATGCAGTGAGTAGAGTATCTTGATCAATGGAAAGATGTGCTGGAGAGACATGAGCTCAAAATAAGCAGAGAAAAAACAAAGTATAGGGTATGTCATTTCACTAATCTGAACCCTGAAGAATTATCCTTGAAACTAGACTGGCAGACAGGATTGAAAATGCAACATTTCAAATATCTGGGTTCCAGAATCTTGGGCAATGGAGGGCAAAAGTAGAGTTAGGGTAATAAATGCCTGGCTCTAATGGAAAGAAATAAGTGTTGCAGAATGTGACAGGAAGATACCGATAAGATTAAAAAGGAAAGTCTACAAAACAGTGGTCCTTGCAGTTTTAATGTATGGCACTCAGTGTTGGGCAACAAAGAAGAAACATGAGCAAATGATCCACAGAAATTCAAATGTTGAGATGGACAAGTGGTGTAAGCAAGAAAGACTACATGGAGAATAGTATCAGAGGGGTAGCCGTGTTAGTCTGAATCTGTAAAAAGCAACAGAGGGTCCTGTGGCACCTTTGAGACTAACATGTGTGTTAGACACATGCTCAAAGTAATATCCATAAATGAAAAAATGAGGAAGAGCAGGCTCAGATGGTTTGGTCATGTACAGCACAGTCCTGACAACTATATGGGTAAGAGAGTCCAATAGATCAAGGTTGATGGGAAAAAAGACAGAGGTTGACCCAACAAGAAGTGATCAGATGTCATAAGGAAAGGCATGTTCGCATGTAGTGTGATAGAGGATGTGGCATTGAACAGAGCACTTTGGAGGGAGAGGACTCATAGAGTGGACCTCATTTGATGCAATTAGCACAAGGAAGAAAAAGAAGAGCCCTTCTTCGTTTGTTGCTGTAATGAGATTTCAGAATAAGGCTGAACTAATTTGTGGCTCAAATTCTGAAGTCAGGAATGTTCTGTATTCTAAGAGGAACCCTAGGAGGCTGGCTCACCTGCTCTGCAGACCTTTTTCAGAAAACAATAGTAAAAGAATGCAGGCCATATATCACTTTGTGTGTGTGTGTGTGTGTGTGTGTGTGTGTGTGTGTGTGTGTGTGTGTGTGTGTGTGTATTATACTCTGTACTGCTATTTTCCTGAAAAGGAGAAATTATGTTAATATAATCCTAGCATCCATGCACTGTAAAACATGGTATTCAATGCTAAGGAAATATTTTTACATACACAAGACAAATTCTAGTACCTGACTGGCTCGTTTGTCATGTGACTGTTTTCAACTAATGTTTGAAATTGGTGAGTAATGCTCACCAATCATATCTCACATGTAAATGTCAGCAATCTGGCTGCAGCAGAGATTGGAGAAAATCATTACTTCTGAGCCATTCAGGAAGAAGAGATTATTTGGCATGTGGTGTCCGTTTGGCTGTTCTTTGTGAGTAGCCCATCATATTTCTTTTTCGGGATACTTAACTTGATCTCCGTTATAGGTTAGTTTAACATGTATTGAAAAATTGGTATGAAAGCGCCCCCTTGTGCTGATGTAATATAAATTATGGAACACAGTGAATCAGAGAAATTCTGGAAACAGGTTTCAGAGTGGTAGTTGTGGTAGCCTGTATCAGCAAAAACATCTGATTAAGTGGGTTTTAACCCACGAAAGCTTATGCCCAAATAAATTTGTTAGTCTCTAAAGTGCCACAAGAACTCCTCGTTTTAGGGAGCGGCAGCAAACAGGGCGGCTAACAGGGGAGTTTGAGAGGGAGTCCTCATTGGAGGAGAAGGTACCTGTATTTGCATCTGTCCTTGTTGGTCTTGTGTGTTCTCGTGTGTTTGTTTGTAGGGGCCGGCAGGGGCTGGGTGCTGGGAAGGACGCCGAGCCCTGAGTAGGGGGCGGGGCTTGGCTGATCAAGGGGCCCATAAAAGCGGCCGCCCAGCCAGGCAGCGGTACAGCTGCGAGCAGCGGCAGCAAACAGGGCGGCTAACATGGGAGTTTGAGAGGGAGTCCTCATTGGAGGAGAAGGTACCTGTATTTGCGTCTGTCCTTGTTGGTCTTGTGTGTTCTTGTGTGTTGGTTTGTAGGGGCCGGCAGGGGCTGGGTGCTGGGAAGGACGCCGAGCCCTGAGTAGGGGGCGGGGCTTCGCTGATCAAGGGGCCCATAAAAGCGGCCGCCCAGCCAGGCAGCGGTACAGCTGCGAGCAGCGGCAGCAAACAGGGCGGCTAACATGGGAGTTTGAGAGGGAGTCCTCATTGGAGGAGAAGGTACCTGTATTTGCGTCTGTCCTTGTTGGTCTTGTGTGTTCTTGTGTGTTGGTTTGTAGGGGCCGGCAGGGGCTGGGTGCTGGGAAGGACGCCGAGCCCTGAGTAGGGGGCGGGGCTTGGCTGATCAAGGGGCCCATAAAAGCGGTCGCCCAGCCAGGCAGCGGTACAGCTGCGAGCAGCGGCAGCAAACAGGGCGGCTAACAGGGGAGTTTGAGAGGGAGTCCTCATTGGAGGAGAAGGTACCTGTATTTGCATCTGTCCTTGTTGGTCTTGTGTTTTCTCCTGTTTTGGTTTGTAGGGGCCGGCAGGGGCTGGGTGCTGGGAAGGACGCCGAGCCCTGAGTAGGGGGCGGGGCTTGGCTGATCAAGGGGCCCATAAAAGCGGCCGCCCAGCCAGGCAGCGGTACAGCTGCGAGCAGCGGCGGCTAAGAGGGGAGTTTGAGAGGGAGTTCTCATTGGAGGAGAAGGTACCTGTATTTGCATCTGTCCTTGTTGGTCTTGTGTGTTCTTGTGTGTTGGTTTGTAGGGGCCGGCAGGGGCTGGGTGCTGGGAAGGACGCCGAGCCCTGAGTAGGGGGCGGGGCTTGGCTGATCAAGGGGCCCATAAAAGCGGCCGCCCAGCCAGGCAGCGGTACAGCTGCGAGCAGCGGCGGCTAACAGGGGAGTTTGAGAGGGAGTTCTCATTGGAGGAGAAGGTACCTGTATTTGCATCTGTCCTTGTTGGTCTTGTGTGTTCTTGTGTGTTGGTTTGTAGGGGCCGGCAGGGGCTGGGTGCTGGGAAGGACGCCGAGCCCTGAGTAGGGGGCGGGGCTTGGCTGATCAAGGGGCCCATAAAAGCGGCCGCCCAGCCAGGCAGCGGTACAGCTGCGAGCAGCGGCGGCTAACAGGGGAGTTTGAGAGGGAGTTCTCATTGGAGGAGAAGGTACCTGTATTTGCATCTGTCCTTGTTGGTCTTGTGTGTTCTCGTGTGTTGGTTTGTAGGGGCCGGCAGGGGCTGGGTGCTGGAAAGGACGCCGAGCCCTGAGTAGGGGGCGGGGCTTGGCTGATCAAGGGGCCCATAAAAGCGGCCGCCCAGCCAGGCAGCGGTACAGCTGCGAGCAGCGGCGGCAAACAGGGGAGTTTGAGAGGGAGTTCTCATTGGAGGAGAAGGTACCTGTATTTGCATCTGTCCTTGTTGGTCTTGTGTGTTCTCGTGTGTTGGTTTGTAGGTGCCGGCAGGGGCTGGGTGCTGGGAAGGACGCCGAGAGCCCTGAGTAGGGGGCGGAGCTTGGCTGATCAAGGGGCCCATAAGAGCGGCCGCCCAGCCAGGCAGCGGTACAGCTGCGAGCAGCGGCAGCAAACAGGGCGGCTAACAGGGGAGTTTGAGAGGGAGTTCTCATTGGAGGAGAAGGTACCTGTATTTGCATCTGTCCTTGTTGTTCTCGTGTGTTGGTTTGCAGGGGCCGGCAGGGGCTGGGTGCTGGGAAGGACTCCGAGCCCTGAGTAGGGGGCGGGGCTTGGCTGATCAAGGGGCCCATAAAAGCGGCCGCCCAGCCAGGCAGCGGTACAGCTGCGAGCAGCGGCGGCTAACAGGGGAGTTTGAGAGGGATTTCTTATTGGAGGAGAAGGTACCTGTATTTGCATCTGTCCTTGTTGGTCTTGTGTGTTCTCGTGTGTTGGTTTGTAGGGGCCGGCAGGGGCTGGGTGCTGGGAAGGACACCGAGCCCTGAGTAGGGGGCGGGGCTTGGCTGATCAAGGGGCCCATAAAAGCGGCCGCCCAGCCAGGCAGCGGTACAGCTGCGAGCAGCCGTGGCTAACAGGGGAGTTTGAGAGGGAGTTCTCATTGGAGGAGAAGGTACCTGTATTTGCATCTGTCCTTGTTGGTCTTGTGTGTTCTCGTGTGTTGGTTTGTAGGGGCCGGCAGGGGCTGGGTGCTGGGAAGGACGCCGAGCCCTGAGTAGGGGGCGGGGCTTCGATGATCAAGGGGCCCATAAAAGCGGCCGCCCAGCCAGGCAGCGGTACAGCTGCGAGCAGCGGCGGCTAACAGGGGAGTTTGAGTGGGAGTTCTCATTGGAGGAGAAGGTACCTGTATTTGCATCTGTCCTTGTTGGTCTTGTGTGTTCTCGTGTGTTGGTTTGTAGGGGCCGGCAGGGGCTGGGTGCTGGGAAGGACGCCGAGCCCTGAGTAGGGGGCGGGGCTTGGCTGATCAAGGGGCCCATAAAAGCGGCCGCCCAGCCAGGCAGCGGTACAGCTGCGAGCAGCGGCGGCTAACAGGGGAGTTTGAGAGGGAGTTCTCATTGGAGGAGAAGGTACCTGTATTTGCATCTGTCCTTGTTGGTCTTGTGTGTTCTCGTGTGTTGGTTTGTAGGGGCCGGCAGGGGCTGGGTGCTGGGAAGGACGCCGAGCCCTGAGTAGGGGGCGGGGCTTGGCTGATCAAGGGGCCCATAAAAGCGGCCGCCCAGCCAGGCAGCGGTACAGCTGCGAGCAGCGGCAGCAAACAGGGCGGCTAACAGGGGAGTTTGAGAGGGAGTCCTCATTGGAGGAGAAGGTACCTGTATTTGCATCTGTCCTTGTTGGTCTTGTGTGTTCTCGTGTGTTGGTTTGTAGGGGCCGGCAGGGGCTGGGGGCTGGGAAGGACGCCGAGCCCTGAGTAGGGGGCGGGGCTTCGATGATCAAGGGGCCCATAAAAGCGGCCGCCCAGCCAGGCAGCGGTACAGCTGCGACCAGCGGCGGCTAACAGGGGAGTTTGAGTGGGAGTTCTCATTGGAGGAGAAGGTACCTGTATTTGCATCTGTCCTTGTTGGTCTTGTGTGTTCTCGTGTGTTGGTTTGTAGGGGCCGGCAGGGGCTGGGTGCTGGGAAGGACGCCGAGCCCTGAGTAGGGGGCGGGGCTTGGCTGATCAAGGGGCCCATAAAAGCGGCCGCCCAGCCAGGCAGCGGTACAGCTGCGAGCAGCGGCGGCTAACAGGGGAGTTTGAGAGGGAGTTCTCATTGGAGGAGAAGGTACCTGTATTTGCATCTGTCCTTGTTGGTCTTGTGTGTTCTCGTGTGTTGGTTTGTAGGGGCCGGCAGGGGCTGGGTGCTGGGAAGGACGCCGAGCCCTGAGTAGGGGGCGGGGCTTGGCTGATCAAGGGGCCCATAAAAGCGGCCGCCCTGCCAGGCAGCGGTACAGCTGCGAGCAGCGGCAGCAAACAGGGCGGCTAACAGGGGAGTTTGAGAGGGAGTCCTCATTGGAGGAGAAGGTACCTGTATTTGCATCTGTCCTTGTTGGTCTTGTGTGTTCTCGTGTGTTGGTTTGTAGGGGCCGGCAGGGGCTGGGGGCTGGGAAGGACGCCGAGCCCTGAGTAGGGGGCGGGGCTTGGCTGATCAAGGGGCCCATAAATGCGGCCGCCCAGCCAGGCAGCGGTACAGCTGCGAGCAGCGGTGGCTAACAGGGGAGTTTGAGAGGGAGTTCTCATTGGAGGAGAAGGTACCTGTATTTGCATCTGTCCTTGTTGGTCTTGTGTGTTCTCGTGTGTTGGTTTGTAGGGGCCGGCAGGGGCTGGGTGCTGGGAAGGACGCCGAGCCCTGAGTAGGGGGCGGGGCTTGGCTGATCAAGGGGCCCATAAAAGCGGCCGCCCAGCCAGGCAGCGGTACAGCTGCGAGCAGCGGCAGCAAACAGGGGAGTTTGAGAGGGAGTTCTCATTGGAGGAGAAGGTACCTGTATTTGCATCTGTCCTTGTTGGTCTTGTGTGTTCTCGTGTGTTGGTTTGTAGGGGCCGGCAGGGGCTGATTGCTGGGAAGGACGCCGAGAGCCCTGAGTAGGGGGCGGAGCTTGGCTGATCAAGGGGCCCATAAAAGCGGCCGCCCAGCCAGGCAGCGGTACAGCTGCGAGCAGCGGCAGCAAACAGGGCGGCTAACAGGGGAGTTGGAGAGGGAGTTCTCATTGGAGGAGAAGGTACCTGTATTTGCATCTGTCCTTGTTGTTCTCGTGTGTTGGTTTGTAGGGGCCGGCAGGGGCTGGGTGCTGGGAAGGACTCCAAGCCCTGAGTAGGGGGCGGGGCTTGGCTGATCAAGGAGCCCATAAAAGCGGCCGCCCTGCCAGGCAGCGGTACAGCTGCCAGCAGCGGCGGCTAACAGGGGAGTTTGAGAGGGATATCTTATTGGAGGAGAAGGTACCTGTATTTGCATCTGTCCTTGTTGGTCTTGTGTGTTCTCGTGTGTTGGTTTGTAGGGGCCGGCAGGGGCTGGGTGCTGGGAAGGACGCCGAGCCCTGAGTAGGGGGCGGGGCTTGGCTGATCAAGGGGCCCATAAAAGCGGCCGCCCAGCCCGGCAGCGGTACAGCTGCGAGCAGCGGCGGCTAACAGGGGAGTTTGAGAGGGAATTCTCATTGGAGGAGAAGATACCTGTATTTGCATCTGTCCTTGTTGGTCTTGTGTGTTCTCGTGTGTTGGTTTGTAGGGGCCGGCAGGGGCTGGGTGCTGGGAAGGACGCCGAGCCCTGAGTAGGGGGCGGGGCTTGGCTGATCAAGGGGCCCATAAAAGCGGCCGCCCAGCCAGGCAGCGGTACAGCTGCGAGCAGCGGCAGCAAACAGGGGAGTTTGAGAGGGAGTTCTCATTGGAGGAGAAGGTACCTGTATTTGCATCTGTCCTTGTTGGTCTTGTGTGTTCTCGTGTGTTGGTTTGTAGGGGCCGGACGGGGCTGGGTGCTGGGAAGGACGCCGAGCCCTGAGTAGGGGACGGGGCTTGGCTGATCAAGGGGCCCATAAAAGCGGCCGCCCAGCCAGGCAGCGGTACAGCTGCGAGCAGCGGCAGCAAACAGGGCAGCTAACAGGGGAGTTTGAGAGGGAGTTCTCATTGGAGGAGAAGGTACCTGTATTTGCATCTGTCCTTGTTGGTCTTGTGTGTTCTCGTGTGTTGGTTTGTAGGGGCCGGCAGGGGCTGGGTGCTGGGAAGGACGCCGAGCCCTGAGTAGGGGGCGGGGCTTGGATGATCAAGGGGCCCATAAAAGCGGCCGCCCAGCCAGGCAGCGGTACAGCTGCGAGCAGCGGCGGCTAACAGGGGAGTTTGAGAGGGAGTTCTCATTGGAGGAGAAGGTACCTGTATTTGCATCTGTCCTTGTTGGTCTTGTGTGTTCTCGTGTGTTGGTTTGTAGGGGCCGGCAGGGGCTGGGTGCTGGGAAGGACGCCGAGCCCTGAGTAGGGGGCGGGGCTTGGCTGATCAAGGGGCCCATAAAAGCGGCCGCCCAGCCAGGCAGCGGTACAGCTGCGAGCAGCGGCGGCTAACAGGGGAGTTTGAGAGGGAGTTCTCATTGGAGGAGAAGGTACCTGTATTTGCATCTGTCCTTGTTGGTCTTGTGTGTTCTCGTGTGTTGGTTTGTAGGGGCCGGCAGGGGCTGGGTGCTGGGAAGGACGCCGAGCCCTGAGTAGGGGGCGGGGCTTGGCTGATCAAGGGGCCCATAAAAGCGGCCGCCCAGCCAGGCAGCGGTACAGCTGCGAGCAGCGGCAGCAAACAGGGCGGCTAACAGGGGAGTTTGAGAGGGAGTCCTCATTGGAGGAGAAGGTTCCTGTATTTGCATCTGTCCTTGTTGGTCTTGTGTGTTCTCGTGTGTTGGTTTGTAGGGGCCGGCAGGGGCTGGGTGCTGGGAAGGACACCGAGCCCTGAGTAGGGGGCGGGGCTTGGCTGATCAAGGGGCCCATAAAAGAGGCCGCCCAGCCAGGCAGCGGTACAGCTGCGAGCAGCGGTGGCTAACAGGGGAGTTTGAGAGGGAGTTCTCATTGGAGGAGAAGGTACCTGTATTTGCATCTGTCCTTGTTGGTCTTGTGTGTTCTCGTGTGTTGGTTTGTAGGGGCCGGCAGGGGCTGGGTGCTGGGAAGGACGCCGAGCCCTGAGTAGGGGGCGGGGCTTGGCTGATCAAGGGGCCCATAAAAGCGGCCGCCCAGCCCGGCAGCGGTACAGCTGCGAGCAGCGGCGGCTAACAGGGGAGTTTGAGAGGGAATTCTCATTGGAGGAGAAGGTACCTGTATTTGCATCTGTCCTTGTTGGTCTTGTGTGTTCTCGTGTGTTGGTTTGTAGGGGCCGGCAGGGGCTGGGTGCTGGGAAGGACGCCGAGCCCTGAGTAGGGGGCGGGGCTTGGCTGATCAATGGGCCCATAATAGCGGCCGCCCAGCCAGGCAGCGGTACAGCTGCGAGCAGCGGCGGCTAACAGGGGAGTTTGAGAGGGAGTTCTCATTGGAGGAGAAGGTACCTGTATTTGCATCTGTCCTTGTTGGTCTTGTGTGTTCTCGTGTGTTGGTTTGTAGGGGCCGGACGGGGCTGGGTGCTGGGAAGGACGCCGAGCCCTGAGTAGGGGACGGGGCTTGGCTGATCAAGGGGCCCATAAAAGCGGCCGCCCAGCCAGGCAGCGGTACAGCTGCGAGCAGCGGCAGCAAACAGGGCGGATAACAGGGGAGTTTGAGAGGGAGTTCTCATTGGAGGAGAAGGTACCTGTATTTGCATCTGTCCTTGTTGGTCTTGTGTGTTCTCGTGTGTTGGTTTGTAGGGGCCGGCAGGGGCTGGGTGCTGGGAAGGACGCCGAGCCCTGAGTAGGGGGCGGGGCTTGGCTGATCAAGGGGCCCATAAAAGCGGCCGCCCAGCCAGGCAGCGGTACAGCTGCGAGCAGCGGCGGCTAACAGGGGAGTTTGAGAGGGAGTTCTCATTGGAGGAGAAGGTACCTGTATTTGCATCTGTCCTTGTTGGTCTTGTGTGTTCTCGTGTGTTGGTTTGTAGGGGCCGGCAGGGGCTGGGTGCTGGGAAGGACGCCGAGCCCTGAGTAGGGGGCGGGGCTTGGCTGATCAAGGGGCCCATAAAAGCGGCCGCCCAGCCAGGCAGCGGTACAGCTGCGAGCAGCGGCAGCAAACAGGGCGGCTAACAGGGGAGTTTGAGAGGGAGTCCTCATTGGAGGAGAAGGTACCTGTATTTGCATCTGTCCTTGTTGGTCTTGTGTGTTCTCGTGTGTTGGTTTGTAGGGGCCGGCAGGGGCTGGGTGCTGGGAAGGACACCGAGCCCTGAGTAGGGGGCGGGGCTTGGCTGATCAAGGGGCCCATAAAAGAGGCCGCCCAGCCAGGCAGCGGTACAGCTGCGAGCAGCGGTGGCTAACAGGGGAGTTTGAGAGGGAGTTCTCCTTGGAGGAGAAGGTACCTGTATTTGCATCTGTCCTTGTTGGTCTTGTGTGTTCTCGTGTGTTGGTTTGTAGGGGCCGGCAGGGGCTGGGTGCTGGGAAGGACGCCGAGCCCTGAGTAGGGGGCGGGGCTTGGCTGATCAAGGGGCCCATAAAAGCGGCCGCCCAGCCCGGCAGCGGTACAGCTGCGAGCAGCGGCGGCTAACAGGGGAGTTTGAGAGGGAATTCTCATTGGAGGAGAAGGTACCTGTATTTGCATCTGTCCTTGTTGGTCTTGTGTGTTCTCGTGTGTTGGTTTGTAGGGGCCGGCAGGGGCTGGGTGCTGGGAAGGACGCCGAGCCCTGAGTAGGGGGCGGGGCTTGGCTGATCAAGGGGCCCATAATAGCGGCCGCCCAGCCAGGCAGCGGTACAGCTGCGAGCAGCGGCGGCTAACAGGGGAGTTTGAGAGGGAGTTCTCATTGGAGGAGAAGGTACCTGTATTTGCATCTGTCCTTGTTGGTCTTGTGTGTTCTCGTGTGTTGGTTTGTAGGGGCCGGACGGGGCTGGGTGCTGGGAAGGACGCCGAGCCCTGAGTAGGGGACGGGGCTTGGCTGATCAAGGGGCCCATAAAAGCGGCCGCCCAGCCAGGCAGCGGTACAGCTGCGAGCAGCGGCAGCAAACAGGGCGGATAACAGGGGAGTTTGAGAGGGAGTTCTCATTGGAGGAGAAGGTACCTGTATTTGCATCTGTCCTTGTTGGTCTTGTGTGTTCTCGTGTGTTGGTTTGTAGGGGCCGGCAGGGGCTGGGTGCTGGGAAGGACGCCGAGCCCTGAGTAGGGGGCGGGGCTTGGCTGATCAAGGGGCCCATAAAAGCGGCCGCCCAGCCAGGCAGCGGTACAGCTGCGAGCAGCGGCGGCTAACAGGGGAGTTTGAGAGGGAGTTCTCATTGGAGGAGAAGGTACCTGTATTTGCATCTGTCCTTGTTGGTCTTGTGTGTTCTCGTGTGTTGGTTTGTAGGGGCCGGCAGGGGCTGGGTGCTGGGAAGGACGCCGAGCCCTGAGTAGGGGGCGGGGCTTGGCTGATCAAGGGGCCCATAAAAGCGGCCGCCCAGCCAGGCAGCGGTACAGCTGCGAGCAGCGGCGGCTAACAGGGGAGTTTGAGAGGGAGTTCTCATTGGAGGAGAAGGTACCTGTATTTGCATCTGTCCTTGTTGGTCTTGTGTGTTCTCGTGTGTTGGTTTGTAGGGGCCGGCAGGGGCTGGGTGCTGGGAAGGACGCCGAGCCCTGAGTAGGGGGCGGGGCTTGGCTGATCAAGGGGCCCATAAAAGCGGCCGCCCAGCCAGGCAGCGGTACAGCTGCGAGCAGCGGCAGCAAACAGGGCGGCTAACAGGGGAGTTTGAGAGGGAGTCCTCATTGGAGGAGAAGGTACCTGTATTTGCATCTGTCCTTGTTGGTCTTGTGTGTTCTCGTGTGTTGGTTTGTAGGGGCCGGCAGGGCCTGGTACTGGGAAGGACACCGAGCCCTGAGTAGGGGGCGGGGCTTGGCTGATCAAGGGGCCCATAAAAGCGGCCGCCCAGCCAGGCAGCGGTACAGCTGCGAGCAGCGGTGGCTAACAGGGGAGTTTGAGAGGGAGTTCTCATTGGAGGAGAAGGTACCTGTATTTGCATCTGTCCTTGTTGGTCTTGTGTGTTCTCGTGTGTTGGTTTGTAGGGGCCGGCAGGGGCTGGGTGCTGGGAAGGACGCCGAGCCCTGAGTAGGGGGCGGGGCTTGGCTGATCAAGGGGCCCATAAAAGCGGCCGCCCAGCCAGGCAGCGGTACAGCTGCGAGCAGCGGCAGCAAACAGGGGAGTTTGAGAGGGAGTTCTCATTGGAGGAGAAGGTACCTGTATTTGCATCTGTCCTTGTTGGTCTTGTGTGTTCTCGTGTGTTGGTTTGTAGGGGCCGGCAGGGGCTGGGTGCTGGGAAGGACGCCGAGCCCTGAGTAGGGGGCGGGGCTTGGCTGATCAAGGGGCCCATAAAAGCGGCCGCCCAGCCAGGCAGAGGTACAGCTGCGAGCAGCAGCAGCAAACAGGGCGGCTAACAGGGCAGTTTGAGAGGGAGTTCTCATTGGAGGAGAAGGTACCTGTATTTGCATCTGTCCTTGTTGTTCTCGTGTGTTGGTTTGTAGGGGCCGGCAGGGGCTGGGTGCTGGGAAGGACGCCGAGCCCTGAGTAGGGGGCGGGGCTTGGCTGATCAAGGGGCCCATAAAAGCGGCCGCCCAGCCAGGCAGCGGTACAGCTGCGAGCAGCGGCGGCTAACAGGGGAGTTTGAGAGGGAGTTCTCATTGGAGGAGAAGGTACCTGTATTTGCATCTGTCCTTGTTGGTCTTGTGTGTTCTCGTGTGTTGGTTTGTAGGGGCCGGCAGGGGCTGGGTGCTGGGAAGGACGCCGAGCCCTGAGTAGGGGGCGGGGCTTGGCTGATCAAGGGGCCCATAAAAGCGGCCGCCCAGCCAGGCAGCGGTACAGCTGCGAGCAGCGGCGGCTAACATGGGAGTTTGAGAGGGAGTTCTCATTGGAGGAGAAGGTACCTGTATTTGCATCTGTCCTTGTTGGTCTTGTGTGTTCTCGTGTGTTGGTTTGTAGGGGCCGGCAGGGGCTGGGTGCTGGGAAGGACGCCGAGCCCTGAGTAGGGGGCGGGGCTTGGCTGATCAAGGGGCCCATAAAAGCGGCCGCCCAGCCAGGCAGCGGTACAGCTGCGAGCAGCGGCGGCTAACAGGGGAGTTTGAGAGGGAGTTCTCATTGGAGGAGAAGGTACCTGTATTTGCATCTGTCCTTGTTGGTCTTGTGTGTTCTCGTGTGTTGGTTTGTAGGGGCCGGCAGGGGCTAGGTGCTGGGAAGGACGCCGAGCCCTGAGTAGGGGGCGGGGGTTGGCTGATCAAGGGGCCCATAAAAGCGGCCGCCCAGCCAGGCAGAGGTACAGCTGCGAGCAGCGGCGGCTAACAGGGGAGTTTGAGAGGGAGTTCTCATTGGAGGAGAAGGTACCTGTATTTGCATCTGTCCTTGTTGGTCTTGTGTGTTCTCGTGTGTTTGTTTGTAGGGGCCGGCAGGGGCTGGGTGCTGGGAAGGACGCCGAGCCCTGAGTAGGGGGCGGGGCTTGGCTGATCAAGGGGCCCATAAAAGCGGTCGCCCAGCCAGGCAGCGGTACAGCTGCGAGCAGCGGCAGCAAACAGGGCGGCTAACAGGAGAGTTTGAGAGGGAGTCCTCATTGGAGGAGAAGGTACCTGTATTTGCATCTGTCCTTGTTGGTCTTGTGTGTTCTCGTGTGTTGGTTTGTAGGGGCCGGCAGGGGCTGGGTGCTGGGAAGGACGCCGAGCCCTGAGTAGGGGGCGGAGCTTGGCTGATCAAGGGGCCCATAAAAGCGGCCGCCCAGCCAGGCAGCGGTACAGCTGCGAGCAGCGGCGGCTAACAGGGGAGTTTGAGAGGGAGTTCTCATTGGAGGAGAAGGTACCTGTATTAGCATCTGTCCTTGTTGGTCTTGTGTGTTCTTGTGTGTTGGTTTGTAGGGGCCGGCAGGGGCTGGGTGCTGGGAAGGACGCCGAGCCCTGAGTAGGGGGCAGGGCTTGGCTGATCAAGGGGCCCATAAAAGCGGCCGCCCAGCCAGGCAGCGGTACAGCTGCGAGCAGCGGCGGCTAACAGGGGAGTTTGAGAGGGAGTTCTCATTGGAGGAGAAGGTACCTGTATTTGCATCTGTCCTTGTTGGTCTTGTGTGTTCTTGTGTGTTGGTTTGTAGGGGCCGGCAGGGGCTGGGTGCTGGGAAGGACGCCGAGCCCTGAGTAGGGGGCGGGGCTTGGCTGATCAAGGGGCCCATAAAAGCGGCCGCCCAGCCAGGCAGCGGTACAGCTGCGAGCAGCGGCGGCTAACAGGGGAGTTTGAGAGGGAGTTCTCATTGGAGGAGAAGGTACCTGTATTTGCATCTGTCCTTGTTGGTCTTGTGTGTTCTCGTGTGTTGGTTTGTAGGGGCCGGCAGGGGCTGGGTGCTGGGAAGGACGCCGAGCCCTGAGTAGGGGGCGGGGCTTGGCTGATCAAGGGGCCCATAAAAGCGGCCGCCCAGCCAGGCAGCGGTACAGCTGCGAGCAGCGGCGGCTAACAGGGGAGTTTGAGAGGGAGTTCTCATTGGAGGAGAAGGTACCTGTATTTGCATCTGTCCTTGTTGGTCTTGTGTGTTCTCGTGTGTTGGTTTGTAGGGGCCGGCAGGGGCTGGGTGCTGGGAAGGACGCCGAGCCCTGAGTAGGGGGCGGGGCTTGGCTGATCAAGGGGCCCATAAAAGCGGCCGCCCAGCCAGGCAGCGGTACAGCTGCGAGCAGCGGCAGCAAACAGGGCGGCTAACAGGGGAGTTTGAGAGGGAGTCCTCATTGGAGGAGAAGGTACCTGTATTTGCATCTGTCCTTGTTGGTCTTGTGTGTTCTCGTGTGTTGGTTTGTAGGGGCCGGCAGGGCCTGGTACTGGGAAGGACACCGAGCCCTGAGTAGGGGGCGGGGCTTGGCTGATCAAGGGGCCCATAAAAGCGGCCGCCCAGCCAGGCAGAGGTACAGCTGCGAGCAGCGGCGGCTAACAGGGGAGTTTGAGAGGGAGTTCTCATTGGAGGAGAAGGTACCTGTATTTGCATCTGTCCTTGTTGGTCTTGTGTGTTCTCGTGTGTTTGTTTGTAGGGGCCGGCAGGGGCTGGGTGCTGGGAAGGACGCCGAGCCCTGAGTAGGGGGCGGGGCTTGGCTGATCAAGGGGCCCATAAAAGCGGTCGCCCAGCCAGGCAGCGGTACAGCTGCGAGCAGCGGCAGCAAACAGGGCGGCTAACAGGAGAGTTTGAGAGGGAGTCCTCATTGGAGGAGAAGGTACCTGTATTTGCATCTGTCCTTGTTGGTCTTGTGTGTTCTCGTGTGTTGGTTTGTAGGGGCCGGCAGGGGCTGGGTGCTGGGAAGGACGCCGAGCCCTGAGTAGGGGGCGGAGCTTGGCTGATCAAGGGGCCCATAAAAGCGGCCGCCCAGCCAGGCAGCGGTACAGCTGCGAGCAGCGGCGGCTAACAGGGGAGTTTGAGAGGGAGTTCTCATTGGAGGAGAAGGTACCTGTATTTGCATCTGTCCTTGTTGTTCTCGTGTGTTGGTTTGTAGGGGCCGGCAGGGGCTGGGTGCTGGGAAGGACGCCGAGCCCTGAGTAGGGGGCGGGGCTTGGCTGATCAAGGGGCCCATAAAAGCGGCCGCCCAGCCAGGCAGCGGTACAGCTGCGAGCAGCGGCGGCTAACAGGGGAGTTTGAGAGGGAGTTCTCATTGGAGGAGAAGGTACCTGTATTTGCATCTGTCCTTGTTGGTCTTG